>NC_080072.1:64113787-65560662 GCF_949987535.1 Balaenoptera acutorostrata | reverse complement strand
CCCAGAAGTGACAAAAATAGTAGAATTAGTAGACAAGGACATTAAAACAGTTATTTTTTAAAATATTTTATATGTTCAAAAAGATAGAACATGTTAAGTAGTGACATTGGTGATTAAAAAAACAAGACTCAATGTAAACTTCTAGAGATAAAAATTACAATGCCTGAGATGAAAAATATATTGGATGGGATTAGTGGCAGAAGAAAGATTGGTGAATTTGAAAAAATAGCCAAAAAAAAAAAAAAATCCATAATGAAGTACAGAGAGAAAAAAGCTGGAAAAAAAAGTGAACAGAGTACCAGTGAGCTGTAGGACAACCTCAAGCAGAAAAACATAACTGGAGTCCATGAATGAGAAGAAAGGTAGGGACATAAAAAAATATTTTAAGAAATAATTAGCAAATTTTCTTCCAAATTTAATGAAGATGATATACCCACAGATCCAAGAAGCTCAGTGAACATCAAGCACAAGAAACAAAGAAATTTACACTGCGGTATATCATATTCAAATTACTTAAAACCAATGACAAAGAGAAAACTTAAAAGCCGCCAAAGAGAAAAGACTACTTACTCACAACAAATAATGATAAGTATGACAGTAAATTTCTTGTTGGAAACAATGTAAGTTAGAAGACAATGGAAGTTAAAGCAATGTCTTTAAAATGCTAAAACCAAAATCTGTCAACCTAAAATATTTTACCCATCAAAAATAACTTTCAAAAATTAAGTAACTATAAAGACTTTTTTCAGAGATACAAAAGTTAAAAGAATCCTCACTAGAAAACCTGCACCACAAGAAATATTAAAGAAAGTCCTTCAAATAGAAGGAAAATAATACCAGATGGAAACCTGAATTTGTACAAAGGAATGAAGAGCACAAGAAATGGTAACTACATGGGTAAACATAAAGACTTTTTTTCTTATTATTTAAATCTCTTTAAAAGTCAATCAGCTGGAGAGAATTCTGGGAAGATGGTGGAGTAGGAAGCACCAGAAATCTGTCTCCTCACTTAGACAATGCAGAATCTATCTCAGAATCTATCTCTATTTTGGAACTCTGGAGTCTATTAAATGCTTGCATCTACCAGGTGAAGGCTTGGACAGTAAAATGCAGGTAATTTTGGTCAGTTTCAGCTCTTAGCACAGTAGCTGCTATCTACACCCCACCCCCATCCCATAGAAGGCACCTATGTTCCTGCAGCAGTCAGGGTGGGCAAAAAGGAACCTGTCCTCCAAAAATCAGTGCTCTGTTCTCTGACCACTGATTGCTGCTTCTGATCACAAAGGTGCTGACAAAGAGGCAACCAATCATTGTTACACCTCCTCTCCCACCCCACTGTTACAAGGCCCTCTCCCTCCAGGTGAAGTGACTTCCACAAGATTTAAGGGCCAGCACCCTGTTCCCCTGCTTCATTTTTCTCTTTTTCCCCCTTTTGGGAGCCATGCATTAAAGACTAGGACATTCAAAGGCAACTGCATGTATGGGGGAAATCAGCAAGTCACTACACATGCCCAGGGAAAAGCAAACACTCAGAAAAGACCTTAGAAGATCTTAAGTTTTCTCCTCAGGCTGATTCTTGGCACAGAAACAGCCTATAAGAAAAAAAAACAAAAATAATTCACAAAAACAAAAAACAGCAAACTCTGATAAAAGAGGAGAATCTGATTTCCAGAGTTACCACTTTATTAGATTCAGTATCCAATTTCCAACAACAACAACAACAAAATCACAAGGCATACAAAGACACAGAAAAGTATGGCCCATTGAAAGGGAAAAATAAATCAACAGAAACTGTCCCTGAAAAGACGTTATGGCAGATATACTAGACAAGGACTTTAAATTAACTGTCTTAAAGATGCCCAAAGAACTAAAGACATAGAGGAAGTCTAGAAAACAATGTATGAACAAAATAGAAATATCAATAAAGAGATAGAAAAGCTAAAAAGAAACCAAAAAAATTCTGGATCTGAAAAGTAAAATAACTAAAATGAAAAATTCACTATGGTGATTCAAAGGTAGATTTAAACAGGCAGAAGAAAGAATGGGTGAAGTTGAAGATAGGACAATGGAAATTATTGAGTCTGAGTAACAGAAAGAAAAAAAGATTGAAGAAAAGTAAACAGAACCTAACAGACTTGTGGGACATCTTCAAGCAGATCATCATATGCATTTTAGAAGTCCCAGGAGGAGAAGAGAGAGAGAAAGGGGCAGAGAGAATATTTAAAGAAATAATGGCTGAGAACTTCCCAAATTTGATGAAAGACATGAATATAAGCATCCAAGAAACTCAACAAACTCCAAGTTGGATGAACTGGAAGAGACCCATGCTGAGACACAATGTAATCAAACTTTTGAAAAACAAAGACAAAGATAGAATCTTGAAAGCAACAAGAGAGAGGTGACACATCACATACAGGGGATTCTCAATAAAATTAAAAGAGTTTTCATCAGAAACTTTGGAGGCCAAAAGGCAGTGGGTCAATATATTCAAACTGCTAAAAGAAAGAAAACAACAACAACAAAAAAACAATCAACCAAGAATCCTTTAACTGGCAAAATGGTCCTTCAAAAGTGAGGGAGAGGGAATTCCCCAGCGGTCCAGTGTTTAGGACTCGTGCTTTCACTGTCAAGGGCCCAGGTTCAATCACTGGTTGTAGAACTGAGATCCCACAACCCGTGCAGTGCAGAAAAAAAAAAAAAAAAAATGAGGGCGAAATCAAGATATTCCCAGATAAACAAAAGCTGAGGAAGTTTATTACCTTTAGACCTGCCCTGCAAGAAATGCTAAAATGAATCTTGCAAATTGAAATGAAAGGACATTTGAAGTAACTCAAAGCCATATGAAGAAATAAAGATCTCAGTAAAGGTAAATACATGGGCAATTATACAACATAGTACTATTGTAACAACAGTTTGTGATTTCACTTTTAGTTTTCTACATAATTTAACAGACTGATACTTCTTTTAGAAAGGAAATTGACTGTCTATAGCAAAAATTATAACAATGTATTGCAGGGTTTATAAAATATATGAAAGTAAAATGTATGTCAACAATAGCACAAATGTTGGAAGGGGGAAATGGAATTATACACTTGTAAGGTTCTTATACTATACGTGAAGTGGTATGTTATCATTTGAAGATAGATTGTGATAGGTTAAATATATATACTATAAACCCTGTACTTAACCACTAAAATAATACAACAAAGGATTATAACAAGTAAGCCCCCCAAAATGGAATTTAAAAATCAGTTAATCCAAAAAAGGCAGAAGAAGAGAACAAAGGAAACAAAAACCAGGTAAGACAAATAGAAAACAGCAGGATGGTAGATTTAAACCCAACCATATCGATAATCATGTTAAACATAATCTAAGTCATCTAAACACCCTTAATAAAAAGGCAGAGGGTCAGGTTAGTTAAAAAACAAGACCCCACTATAGGTTGCTTACCAGAAACACATTTGGAATACAAACAAATAGGAACAAACTAAACGGGTGGCAAAAAGTATACCACGCTAACACTAATCAACAGAAAACTGTAGTGGTTATATTAACATCAGACAAGTTAGATTCCAGAGCAAAGGGTGTTACCAGAGATAAACAGTGTCATTTCATAATGATAAAGCGGTCAATTTATGAACAAGACATAAAAATCCTAATTTTTATATCCTAATTATCCTATTACTTTTATGCTCTTAATAACAGAGCTTCAAAATACATGAAGCAAAAACTAAGTTGAGGATTACCAGTTTTTTATTTTCTTAATATAAAGACATATCTATAGCTTATTATTTTTATATAAACTTTTAATTCCTCACTTAAGATATAATAATATTTATCTTGAAAAAGGAAATTACCCATGACTAAAATCTGATGCATTGACCCAAAACAAATTACTTCCAGATTTTTAAAAAACTTTTCCACAAAAAAAATAGCAGACCCATATGGCTTTAATGGTGAATTCTTCCAAATATTTAAGGGCAAAATAATACCAAATTTACAAAAACTCTTCCAAAGAATAGAAAAAGAGGGAATACTTTTGATCTCACTTTTTTAAGGCCAGTAAAACATTAATATCAAACCTAAAAAGGACATTACAAAAAAGAAAAATTACAGGCCAGTGTCTCCTTTGAATGTAGATGTAAAAATCCTAACCAAATATTAATAAATAGGATTCCAGGGATATAAAAAATACATAATGCATCATAACCAAGAGGGGTTTATTCCAGGAATAAAAGGACAGTTTAACATTTTAAAATTCCATCAGTGTAATTCACAACAGTAACAGAATTTTAAAAATAGGGGGAAAGCACAATCATTTCAACAGATGAAGAAAGCACATTTGATAAAACTAAACATGCATTCACGATTTCAGGGGGAAAATATCCTCAAAAAGTAGAAATGAAAGGAAAAATCTTTTATTTTTAAAAGGTTATCTAGTAATAAAACACTACAGCTAAATCATTCTCAGTGGTGCAATAGTCAAAGCTTTCTCCCCAACAAGATAAGGATGTCCACTACCACGGCTTTTATTCACCATTGTGCTAGAGGCCCTAGACAGTGCTATAAGACTAGAAAGAAATAAAAGGTACACTACTGGAAACAAAAAGTACAATTTTCATTTACATATTATGTGATTGTAAAAAAAGAAAAACTGAAAATATATCAACTGTTAAAATCAAGTGAATTTAGCAACAAGTTCTCTAGATATAAGGTTAACCATATTCCTATATACTAGCAAGAAACTATCAGAAAATGAAATTTTTAAAAATACCACTTATAGTAGGATGAAAAAAGTCAAATATCTAGAAACAAGTTTAAGAAAAGTTCCATAAAGCTAATATTGAAAACTACAAAATATTGCAAGTTTGTACTATAGAAAGAAATTAAAGATGACCTAAATAAATGGAGAGCTACATCATGTTTATGAATCAAAAGGCTGAATATTGATGTCAGTTTCCCCCAATTTAATGTGTGGATTCAATGGAAATGCAATCGAAAGCCCAGCATGAATAGTTGGTGCATATTGACAGGCTGAATCTTAAATTTATATGGAAATACAAAGAACCTAAAATAGCCAAGATAATCTTAAAGATGAATAAAATTGGAGAACTTATACTATCAGAGTTTCAAAACTTATTATAAAGCTGCAGTAATTAAGACAGTGGGGTATTAGTGCAAGGATAGACAAATAGACCAATGTAACAAAACAGAGATCAGAAATACACCTATACCTATAGAGTCACTTGGTTTATGACAAAAGTATCACTGCAGTTCAGCAGGGAAATGATAGTCTTCTTCATTAAAAGGCACTTCAACAATTTCATATTCACATAGGAAAATCAATAAACCCTACCTCACATCAAACCCCAAAATTAATTCAAGGTGGATCATAGATTTAAACATGAAAGCTAAAAAAATAAAGCTCTAGAAGAAAATGCAGGAGAACAACTTGACAATTTCGGGGTAGGTAAAGATTTCTTAAACATGACAGAAAAAGCACAAACCTTTAAAGACAAAACTGATAAATTTGACTTCATTAAAATTGAGAACTTCTATCATCAGAACACAGCAGCAGAAAGTTGAATAGGTAAATCACAAACTGAGAGAATATATTTGTAATACATATATCTGATATATCTGATAAAGGATTATATCCATAATATTTATATAAAGAACTCTACAGATCAATAAGAAAGCTTTTAAATTTGGCAAAATACTTGAACATGCACTTCTTCAAAAAGGAAGCTAAACATACATCTACCTTATGATGCAGCAGTTTCACTCCTAAGTATATCCTCCCCCAAATAACATATTGAGTGGAAATGTCTGTAAAAACTTGTATAAGAATGTTTATAGCAGCTTTACTCCTAATAGCCAAAAACTAGCAGCAACCTAAACATCCATTAATGGGTTAATGGATGGATAAACAAAGTGTGGTATCTTCATACAAAGCAATATGATAACAATCAAAAAAGAAGAAACTACTGACGTGAACAACATAGATAAATCTTCAAAATATTATGGTGAGCAAAAAAGAAGAACACAAGAATACTAACTATAGATTACATTTATATGAAGCTGAAGAACCAGCAAACTAATTTATGTGATTGAATTCAGAAAACCTACCTCTGGGAGATGGGGTATCAACCGGAAGGTAGCACCGAGAGTTTCCTTGGGGGCTGAAAATATTCTGTATCTTGATCTGGGTGGTGATTACACAGGTATATACACCTGTAAAAACACATACATGCTTAATATTTATTTTACTATAGGCAAATTAAACTCTAATTTAAAAAAAAAGGTATGGACCAGCAATGCACATATTATTTGGCACACTGCATGCACAGCCTTTGCACAGCATGTTCTTTGGTATCAGGGAATTTAAAAGTTAAATCTTCTTAATCTCATCTAGGGACACAATATAGCATAGTGGTTAAGAGTCTGGGATTGACCTAGTGGTGCAGTGGTTAAGAATCTGCCTGCCAGATGAATGGATAAAGAAGATGTGGCACATATATACAATGGAATATTACTTAGCCGTAAAAAGAAATGAAATTGAGTTATTTGTAGTGAGGTGGGTGGACCTAGAGTCTGTCATACAAAGTAAAGTAAGTCAGAAAGAGAAAAACAAATACCATATGCTAACACATATATATGGAATCTAAAAAAATAATAATAATAAAATGTTTGGAAGAACCTAAATGCAGGACAGGAATAAAGTTGCAGATGTAGAGAATGGACTTGAGGACATGGGGAGGGTCAGGGTGAGCTGGGACAAAGTGAGAGAGTGGCACGGACATATATACACTACCAAATGTAAAATAGACAGCTTGGGAAGCAGCCGCATAGCCCAGGGGGATCAGCTCGGTGCTTTGTGACCACCTAGAGGGGTGGAATAGGGAGGGTGGGAGGGAGATGCAAGAGGGAGGGGATGTGGGGATATGTGTATACATATAGCTGATTCACTTTGTTATACAGCAGAAACTAACACACCATTGTAAAGCAATTATACTCCAGTAAAGATGTTAAAAAATAAAAAATAATAAGATAATAAAATTTAAAAAAAGAATCCACCTGCCAATGCAGGGGACACAGGTTCGATCCCTGGTCCAGGAAGATCCCACATGCCGCAGAGCAACTAAGCCCATGCGCCACAACTACTGAGCCTGCGATCTAGAGCCCGTGAGCCACAACTACTGAGCCCATGAGACACAACTACTGAGCCCATGCACCACAACTACTGAAGCCCACGCGCTCTAGGGCCTGCGTGCCGCAACTACTGAGCCCACGTATTGCAACTACTGAAGTCCATGCGCCTAGAGACTGTGCTCTGCAACAAGCGAAGCCACTACAATAAGAAGCCCATGCATCACAACAAAGAGTAGTCTTCGCTCGCCGCAACTAGAGAAAGCCCGTGCACAGCAACAAAGACCCAAAGCAGCCAAAAAATAAATTAAAAGAAAAAAGAGTTTGGGAATGAGCGTCAATCTTTAAACAAAAATTTGCTGAGCTTCTTATTACGTGCTACATTTGAACAGAGACCTGAATGATATAAAGAAGTCAGCCATGGGAATATTTAGTGGAAAACTAAGCCTGGGGCCTTTAATTTTCTATTCTGGAAAACTTGGGCAAGCTACTTAATTTCTGTGAGTCTTAGTTTCATCATCGGTAAAATGGGGATCATAATCATTCTTAACTGTATTAGATTTAATGAGATAACAGGTAAAATGTTAACACAGTAGCTGATGTATCATAAGAACACAATAAATAATAATTGCTTAAATCATGGAATAAGTTACAAACGGAATGAATGCATCAGTAACACAGCATGGGCTTTTTCTTAGTCTTCTATATATACAGTGTAGATGTTCCATAAACATCTGGGGTCTTGTGTATTTTAATGTAACACCTGTTTTGCAATGAGTCTGTTCCAATCCAGCTCTAGCACAGAAAAAGAGAGGATGAGAAAATGGGGAAGCTGGAGAACAATAACTGGCTAAGGAAAGCAGTGGAAATTCTGGGGGGATAGAATCAGAATACTTATTTTAAACAGGTAGCTAATTTTTCCAAGTTCAGGTCATAGGACACAGAATTGAGATGAGCCAGATAACAAACTAAACATATAGCCATAGTTGAATCTAAACTTATGTGTACATATTTCACACCTTATGCTTTCTCAAGCCTCCCTACCTCTTTGGTGGTTCTCTCTTAAGTTAGAATTTCCCTCCAAACTTCTATCATGTCCTTGTGCCCAAGCCTCAGCTGTTATTGGGAAACCTGGCCCTCCCAATCTGTTCAGGTAGGTTTGGTGTCTCTCATCCGGACTTAAATTTCTCATCTTCAATAGGAGCTCAATATTTCTTGAATGATTGTTACACGAAAGCACTTTGTAAACAGCAGGTGCTTGGGAACTTCCCAGGATCCATGTTACACTATTTATATGTAAAGCACCATCTGGTGGTGAAAGAAGGTGACCATACTTCTAAGTCACCAAGATGTGTTTTACATACTCTGAGCTTTCAGAGAGCTTTAAATATCATGTTAGACAAAAAGCCATGATTACTCGTATGTAGACGGCCCTATTTTCAAAAATTAATTTTTCTTGAGTGAATGTTTCCTGCCCTTTCACCTCCTCCCTATTTCCTCCCATCCTTAGTTCTCAATCCCTTTCTACTACATTACAACTGGTTCATTGAAACACAGTTTCAGTTGGCATTTGTTTTGTTTTGGCTGCCTCAAGAACACCCAGATTTCCTTTTGGAATTCATACATCCAGACTGTGGGCAATCTTGATGGGGCAGTAATTCCTGGTGAGCACATTCCGTTACCAGAGCTGACAGAAACAGATCCTTGCCCTCCTTCACTCAGCAGGACCAGGGCCCAGGCATGTGACCCAAACTCAGTTATCAGATGCTCTTTCTTAGACTCAGACAGTTGAGCCAATGACAGAGACAATAGAAAAGTCTGGAGGATATGCACTACAGGGGTGGCATGCTCTCCTCACTATCTTACTTTACAAAGATGGCCAGGGTTCCTAATGCCCAGCCCTCCACAGTATGATTCCTGCCCATTTCCAAGTGTGATTCTCCCAGCTCCCATTACTCTGTGAGCTTCTTAATAGTCTTCCAATAACTCCCTTCTCTTTAAGTTAGCTCAAGTTAATATCTGTGGTCTTGTCTGCTTACAAGTTTGTAAAACAACTAAATATCACTAGAGTGGTGGTGTAAAATGGTACCACCCATCCTCTCATCCCTTTATCAGGGAATAAACTTGAGGATTAAAGAGAAACACTTAAATCCTAGCTTTAATTAATCAGGGGGCTTAAACAGAGCCATGTGCAGGCAATGTGAGGGTCCTTTGAAATGAAAACCAGAAAAAGAAAGGGGCAAATGTCAATAGGAAGATTAGACACTTCTAATGCAGATTAGATCAGAGTGTCCTGGAATAAAAATTAATCTTCATAATAGCACACTAATGCAAGTTATTTTAGGAGAAAACGAGTTGCAGCTGGGAAGCACTCAATGGACACCCCCTGTAATTCACCACTTAACAGAACCTCTCTCCCTGCAAAGATAAATGGAGGGAAAAGCAGAAGGAACACATGTATACATTCATTGAGTATATCATGCAAGAGAATTTATGAGACACAAAAGAAACTAGGGGCTAAAACATCTTTATTCTGTGGGCTGAAGAGTGGCTTGCCCAAAAGACAAAGAAATATGGTGAATCTCTCGTGAGTTATTTAGTCACCTGATGACTTATGCAATGAGGTCCTTCTCTGGTCTCATGCAGGGCAGGGGAGAGTTAACTAGACTGAAAGCTGGATGCCTGCTCCCTGCCTATGGACTCCATATGATTTTGGAAGACTCATTTGACTAGTTAGTAAAGAACAGCTTAACATTCTATAAAGGTCTAGTGTGTACACAAAAAACCTATTTGGAACAGGGAAATAGAACCCTGCTCCATGGCTGCTGACAGTTTATCAAGTCTTTCTTTCATGGATCATGCCTTTGGTATACATAAAAAGTCATTGCCAGGCTTCCCTGGTGGTGCAGTGGTTGAGAATCTGCCTGCCAATACAGGGGACACGGGTTTGAGCCCTGGTCTGGGAAGATCCCACATGCCGCGGAGCAACTAGGCCCGTGAGCCACAATTACTGAGCCTGCGCGTCTGGAGCCTGTGCTCCGCAACGGGAGAGGCTGCGATAGTGAGAGGCCTGCGCACCGCGATGAAGGGTGGCCCCCGCTTGCCGCAACTAGAGAAAGCCTTTGCACAGAAACGAAGACCCAACACAGCCAAAAATAAATAAATTTTAAAAATAATAAAAATAAAGGAATTCCTTTAAAAAAAAAAGTCATTGGTTCACCCAAAGTCATCAAGATTTTCTCTTTTATTCAAATAGTTATTGGTCATTTCATCATTCATAAGAAATCCCAAAGGTATATAACAATTTGATTGTTCTTTGAAGCTGGTATGTAATGGTAGGTCACTTCATCAATGTGTGACCCTGGCTGATATCCCACCTGATAGATTTTAATAATCTGATTTGTAATACTTAGTGAACACATAGGATATACCAGGTACTAGTCTATGAGTTTTGTGTAAATCAACTCATTTGTACCTTATAATGAGCCTCTAAGGCAGATACTACTCTCACTTTGTTTTACAGATTAAGGAAACTAAGATAGAGAGGCTAAGTAACTTGATAAAGTCACACCAGTAAGTTAATGGTAAAGCCAGGTTTTGAACCCCAGCTATCTGGCTCTAGAGGCCATTACCTTGACCTTTATATAATAAAATTATATAGTGCAGCTTTATTGTTCTCTACGCACCTTTGCAAAAAGAAAAAAAAACCTTTGTTTTTTTGGGGGAAAAAGCTATTTGCTAGTGCTATTGAGATCTAAGATAACTGTTAGAAAGTATTAGTTTTTGACCAATTAAATACAGAAAAGTTGAATTTGGTGATGGCTCAGATCTCTGATACATATTTGGTCCACAACAGGTTCTAAATGGAAAAAAAAAGGGAACGGCAGGCCATGAAACTGTTTCAGTAAATGTTTAAGCCAGAACATGTTTAAATGATTTCACCATATTTAGACTTATTAAGTGTCTGACAGCAACAATTAAATTTCCCTTACACCACTGCACTTGCCAAAGAGATATTGAAATGGAATTCTATAGTCCAATAAGCTAGAAAAACACTAAGTTAAACAAACTTAAACAGGTTTCTTTACTGAGGATTTTGCAGAGCCTTTATTATGCAAGTATGTAGTGCTATGAATTTTAAGAAGGGGGGAGGTTATGCTGTTTCTTAAATTATTTGACCACAGAAACTTTTTTTCACAGTATCTAGCAGATTAGTACTTTATGAAATGCATTTTAAATAATATATTATGCCATATTCAAGAAATTAATGTTCATATTACATATGATATTCACATAGCATATTCAAGAAACGGGATAAATTAAAGTCTTGAGAAATATCATTCCCTACTGAAAAACAAAATCCAAAATACCTCTCACTCCTCAATTTCTTCCTTTGCAGATCCTTCTGAAACCCTCAAGTTGGAAGCCACAAGGGATATAAGGCCATTTTAATGAGGGGAGCACTTACTTCTCCACAAAGCATACTGCCCTCATATCTTGTTCAGCCTTTCAAAAAAATCTATTGAGCATCGACTATTTGTCAACAATTAAAAAGATAGGATAGTTCCTGACCTGAAGATAAAAATGACAAGTAAATAGGCAGTAATAATGCAGTGTGATTAGGTGTCACAAAATCCTATAGGAAGGGGAAAAAAGAAGACTATCTAGTTTTGGGGAGTCAGAGAAAGCTTCTCAGGGGAAGTGAAATCTAAGTTAAGACTTAAGGAAGGATTACCAAAGCAAAGGGAATGGAAGAAGAACATACCAAGCAGAGCAGAAAAACATGTACAAAGGCCTTCTAGCTATATACACATGGCGGAACATGTGCAAGTTGAAGTGGGGGGGCGGTGAGGGGGGATGAGTATTAAGGGATAAAGCTGAAGAGGTTAAGGAGGATTAGTAAAAATTCCCTACTTCTTTCTGAAATCAATGAGAAATTATTGATGGATATGAAGCTAGGGATGGAGATGATGAGATTTACACATTATAAAGATCACTGCGGCAGCAGTGCAGCAAATAGATTAGAGGGAGGAAGGATTAAAAGTAGCAAAGAGATTCTTGAAGAGACTCTTTCAAGGACAGCCTAAACCCTTCCCATTCAAAGTATGGTTAATGTAGCAGCAGGAGCAATGGCAGTATCACCTGGAACCTTGCTGGAAGTGCAGACCCACCCCAGACCTACTGAATCAGAATCCACATTTACAAGCTCCCCAAATGATTAGCTGGTACAGTAGAGTTTGAGAAACACTGGCCTAAACTGCCTAGTAGATGCAGAAGTAGACTAGTGAACAAATTTAAGAACTATTTGGAGGGAGATGTGATTGTACTTAGCATAATCATTGAATGGATAAGGTGGGAAGGAAGGAGAAATCAATAGTGATATTTAAGCTGTGGGCAACTAGCTTGATAGAAATTAATGCCATTTCCGTTTTTTTTTTTTTTTTTTTTTTTTTTTGGCTGCACCACCCGGCTTGTGGGATCTTAGTTCCCTGACCAGGGATTGAACCCAGGCCCTCCGTGGTGAAATCACGGAGTCCTAACCACTGGACCACCAGGGAATTCCTTAATGCCATTTCCTAAGAAAAGGGACATGGGAAGAGGCAGAAGAAAGAGATGAGTTCTGTTTTGTATATATTGATTTTGAAGTTCTTATAGGACATAAGGCTTTTCAGGAGTTCAGAAAAGAGATCTGGAATCATCAAAATGTGTTGGAATAGATTAGATCACTCTAGAACTGTACTTTCCAATATGGCAGCCTCTAGCACATTGAGCACATGAAATGGGATTAGTGTGACTGAGGAACTGAATTTTTTTTTTTAATAAATTTATTTATTTATTTATTTTTAATTTATTTTTGGCTGTGTTGGGTCTTCATTGCTGCACGCGGGCTTTCTCTAGTTGTGGAGAGCGGGGGCTACTCTTTGTTGCAGTGTGCGGGCTTCTCATTGCAGTGGCTCCTCTTGTTGCAGAGCACGGGCTCTAGGTGCGCGGGCCTCAGTAGTTGTGGCTTGTGGGCTCTAGAGCACAGGCTTGGTAGTTGTGGCACACGGGCTTAGTTGCTCCGCAGCATGTGGGATCTTCCCGGACCAGGGCTCGAACCCGTGTCCCCTGCATTGGCAGGCGGATGCTTAACCACTGCACCACCAGGGAAGTCCAGGAACTGAATTTTTATATTTTGGTTTTAATGAATTTAAATTTAAAAGTTAAAGCAGAGTAAAATGTTTTCCCATAAATACAACTTCATTGTTTTGGTAATACTACATTTCACTTTAGCCTTTGAAAATTTGGCATCCAAACTGAGATGAGCTGTAAATACAAAATACACAGGGCTTCCCTGGTGGTGCCATGGATGGGAATCTGCCTGCCAATGCAGGGGATACAGGTTCAATCCCTGGTCCGGGAGGATCCCACATGCTGCATAGCAACTAAGCCCGTGCGCCATAACTACTGAGCCTGTGCTCTAGAGCCCGTGAGCCACAACTACTGAGCCCACGTGCCACAACTACTGAGGCCCGCGCACCTAGAGCCCATGCTCTGCAACAAGAGAAGCCACCGCAATGAGAAGCCCGTGCACCACAACGAAGAGTGGTCCCTGCTTGCCGCAACTAGAGAAAGTCCACGCGCAGCAACGAAGACCCAACACAGCCAAAAATAAATAAATAAATAAATAAATAAATAATAAATAAATATTTATTAAAAAAAAAATACACACCAGATTTTGAAAAGTTAGTACAAAAAAAGTGAAATATTTCATTAATTTTTTAATTGATTACATGTTGAAATGGTAATTTTTTGCATATATTGGATTAAAAATATATTATTAAAATTAACTTCACTTATTTTTTAATGTGGCTGCTAGAAAGTTTTAAATTATATGCATGGCTCACATTATATTTATATTGGAAAGCACTGCTTTAGAAGTATATAGTGTGAAACTTAGAGGGACTAGGATAGAATTCCATGGGTTTCCAAGGGATGCCATAAGTAGACAGTCAAAACAAAGCTCAATCATTTTAAGAAGGATATGATTAAACATGTAATGCTAAGTAAAATTAAGATTGAAGTGTCCAAAGAGGCCAATAATGACTTTGTGGATTAATTTAATTTAAGAGTGCGGACTAAAGTCAGATTGCAAGAGGTTGAGGAGTCACTGAGCTGTAAGGAAGTAGAGATAGCAACTCCACTGAAAAATCTGTCTATGAAGAAGAGTGGACCAAGAAAGGGCGCAGATGTGTCATAGAGGGCTTTTTGTTTGAGAGGAGAGACTTGAATCTGTTTAAGTGTTGTTGGAAAGGTGCCAAGAGAGGGATAAGATATACAAGAGAAAGGGAATACTGATAAAGGGAGATCCCTGAGAAATTAACTCAGTATGGCCTTTAGAACAGAGATGAGCCTTGGGTAAGTGGAACAAATACCTCATCCACAGTGATAGACAGAAGAATGGAGAAGAGGATAGGTATAGATGTTGGGCTGCAGGAAGTGGAAATCATTCCCATCTGATAGTGTCTACTTTCTCAGAAAGTGACCAACTGCCAGCTGATGAGAGGGATGTAGTGTGCAGGAATTTTATAAAAAGAGAAAAAGGGGATTTTTTAAACTGTTGTGGGACTTTTGATCTCCTTTTAGGGATGAAGAAAGCTGGATAAACAGATGCTGCCAAACTTACAATGCACAAACAAAGAGCAAGTTCACAACTTTCTTGAATCCATCCAAGTGTTGAGGTTGTAGGGCAACCAACCAAGAAAACAAGTGTGACAGTGGCTTACATAGACAAGGCATAGGTGTACAAAGAAAAGAAGAGTTCAGCTAGGGTGACTGGCAAAAAGGGTGAAGTCTCCGCTACTGAAAAAAGGAGAGTCTCCACCCTGGTGCAGGCTTTTTCCTCATGAATCCCACTGAGTGCTCACATAAAAGATTTTGAGAGTACTGGAAAAGTCCTCATTGTGCAAAAGTCAGGGACGGAAACAACAGTCTTTGCTGGAGGTAGAAAATACTTTGCTGGGACTCTTCACTCCTACCTGCCTAGGGAAAAAAAGTCTTAATCTGTGGCAGACAAAAGCTGTCACTCTTAGGGCACTGGTGAAAACTCACTGTGGCTGAGAGAATAAAAATCTGTTCCCAAGGGCAGAGGCAGAAATACGTGCTGGGCTCAGAACTATGTTGGCAGAGGCAGGAGCACGAAGACCACATCCCCAAGACCCAGGAACGTGATGACTGCTTAAGATTGAGGCTTCATTAAACCAGAGAACATCTCCACCCCCTCAACCCCCAATCCCTACTGCCAGTTAACTAGCATCAAGCAATAAGCAACTTGCAAGAGAGACCCTCTCTAAGGTGCAACACAAAGGGAAAATCTAAAGGTGAGGGTGGAGAAACATTAAAAAGAAAACCTCTGCAAACTAACCCCACCTAAAACACAAGGTATAGCTAGGGAAATTTTAAGCCTGTGGTGCAGTGACAGTAATCTCAAAGCCTCAAACCCAGGCCAACTACTAACCCTGGAATAAAGACCTAGTAGAAGATAAGGTATGCCTACTGCCAGGCACAAAAACTATTTACCTCAGACTCTAGACCTAAAGAGGATGTCTGGCTTTCAATAATAAAATGACAAAGAATGGGAAAAGGCAAGAAAAAAAACAACATATTCCTAAGAGGCAAAGCAATCATCAGAACTAGACTCAGATATGACATATATATGTTGGAACTGATAGAGGATTTTTTTTTTTTTTTGACTGTGTTGGGTCTTCGTTGCTGCATGCGGGCTTTTCTCTAGTTGCGGCGAGTGGGGGCTACTCTTCGTTGCGGTACGTGGGCTTCTCATTGTGGTGGCTTCTCTTGTTGCGGAGCAGAGACTCTAGGCGTGCGGGCTTCAGTAGTTGTGGTGCACAGGCTCAGCGGTTGTGGCTCGTGGGCTCTAGAGTGCAGGCTCAGCAGTTGTGGCACATGGGCTTAGTTGCTCTGCGGTATGTGGGATCTTCCCAGACCAGGGCTCGAACCCATGTCTCCTGCATTGGCAGGCAGATTCTTAACCACTGAGCCACCAGGGAAGCCCATGATAGAGGATTTTAAATAACTATGATTAATATGTTAAAGGCACTAATGGAAAAGATGGACAACATGTAAGATCAGATAGGTAATTTCAGCAGAGAGATGGAAATTATAAGAAAAAAAATCAAATGAAAATACTAGAAATTTTAAAACTCAGTAAGAGAGATGAAGAATGCTTTCACCAACTTATCAGTAGACTTGACGCAACCAAAGAAAAATTTAGTGAACTTGAGTATAGGTCTGTTGAAAATAATCAAACTGAAACACAAAGAGGGAAAAATGTGAAGAAAAAAATAAAATAAAAGAGCTGTGGCACAATATCAGTGGTCAAGCATACATGTAATTAGAATTAAAGAAAGATAAGACAGAAAGAATGAAACAGAAAAAAACTGGAAGAAAATAACCACCAAGAATTTTCCAAAATTAATTATAGACATCAAATCACAGATCCAAGAAGCTCAGAAAACACCAAGCAAGATTAAAAAACAAAAACAAAAACCATTTAAGGCAAATCATTTTCAAACTGCTGAAAATAAAAGACAAAGGGAAAATCTTAAAGGCACCCAGAGGGGAAAAATAACAGTTGTGGTGAATGAGATGGAAGAGTTTATCAAAAAACATAAGATTGCTGAGCAGCACTGACAACCAAGGTGAAGTTAGAGATTGTGGTTACAGGATTTTTTTAATGCAATATTCAGTGGCCTTTTACCAAAAAAAAAAAAAAAAAAGTACATGTGGTTGAACTTATTCAGAACTCAGGTTTTTCTGGTCAAGGTGATAGAAAAGGAATGGGACAAGGGGACTGAATATCAGTCTGGAATATATGCTAAATAATCAGTGGAAGTAAAAAATGCCTGAGAACATCTAACTCTACAGGCTACAATATAATGCAAAATGATATCACAATATGCTTTCAAGAAACAATGTTTTTAGTGTATTTTTTATTTTTACACTGATTCCTTCTAATGCTGAGCAAGAAAGGAGGCAATACACTGTACAATTGTGGAGGGTAACTTTCTGAGGTTTTCCCAAAAACTAATTAAAGAGATTAGACTGGTTTCAATATATAAGTATTTAAAAAATCTTTTAAATCAAATAAAAATTGGCAAGGAACAGACACTACAATTCTGCCAGCTTACTTTTATAAGCCTATTTTAAACACAGTCACTGTTGAATAGTAGTCCTCTCAATTTCCATTAATGTGGGCCAGAAATCAAGATGAATAAAGTGCATGAGCCCAAACAATTTCACATGCTTTCAGTCTAGATTTAACATGTGACCACTATTGTAATGATCAAAGGAAAAACTAATATTGAAATTGGTATGAGCGAGCTTCAGTAACAGAAACTCAGTTAAGGGGACTTCCCTGGAGATCCAGTGGTTAAGAATCCACCCTTCCACTGCAGGGGCCATGGGTTCGATCCCTGGTCATGGAACTAAACCCATGTGCCATGTGGTGAGGCCAAAAAACAAACAAACAAACAAACAAAAACTCAGTTAAGAAAAATAGAACCTGTTAAGGGAAAAGTGTGCTTAATAAAAACCAAATGAACCTCAATTAAAAGAAAAAAACAAACCCTCTGTCAGCTCTATGCAATCTCCAGTAAATTATGTATTGCTTATGAAAATTTTTAATAGGGACTTCCCTGGGGGTCCAGTGGTTAAGAATCCGCCTGCCAATGCAGGGGACACAGGTTCAATCCCTGGTCTGGGAAGATCCCACAGGCCATGGAGAAACTAAGCCTGTGAGCCACAACTACTGAGCCCGTGCGCAACTACTGAAGCCTGCATGCTCTAGGGCCCATAGGCCACGACTACTGCAGCCCATGCCTAGAGCCTGAGCTCCACAAGAGAAGCCACCGCAAGGAGAAGCCCATGCCCTGCAATGAAGAGAAGCCCCTGCTCACCGCAACTAGAGAAAGCCTGCGCACAGCAACAAAGACCCAACGCAGCCAAAAAAAAATTTTTTTTTAACAATAAATAAAGTGAAAGGAGATATCCTCAAATGTCACAAACAGCTGATCCTAATTCCATGACCTGATGTATTATTAAGAGCCAACTAAAAAACTAAGATTAAACTAAGTCAATAAAAAACCAAAATATAGAAACTAAAGACCACCACTCTAACTTAGGCAATAAATGTATTAGTTTATAAAGATTTTCTTTTTGAACTATGGATATTTTCTTAAAGTAATAAGAATTGAGACAGAAACTCCAACTTGCATGTGACTTGCAGAGAGATAAACTGTATCAAACCTTAACATGCAAGACAAACCATCTTAAATACATGCAGACCCATATATTCTAAGACCCCAAACAAACTGATCTAACATTAACAGTACTCAGGCTCATGTGTTTTAGAGATCACTGACTTCCAACAATGCGTCCCTGCCAAGATGCTCCAAGACTAACTCTGGCTCCCAAAACCCTTCCCTAATTCTTCCCATTTGAGAAGCCCCATTGTTCCCTTAGTTTACGGTCTCCCTTGCTGCAGCATAACTTTGTTTGAATAAGGGTTTGTTCCTGGTGGTCTTTGTATCGCAGAGCTTAACAAGTTTAGATCCCACTGAGCTTGCTACTCTAGCCTGGACCCTCAACTGGATGGTAATGTGAACATCTGAAATCCCTTTGGTTTCCCCCTTAGAGCCACCCTTGTGCTGAAATTGAATCCATTATTCAACTTCAATGAGTTCTTCAGTGATGTGTTTTTGGGTTTTGTCCTGGGAATAAATTCCCCTGGGACTCTTTGCCTATCTGATTAAATATGTACTCATTTTCCTTGGTGAAGGTCTGCCAGATCTTTGATTTACCATTAGTCATCCTGCCTATTGTCTACAGTACTGCTACATGTCTAAAGAAGTTCACAGAAGACAGTTACAGACCCATTAAACCTGTCCTCCAGGCTTGCTTTCCAAGGACTGGTAAGTTCACAAGGTCTTGATAACCCGGCATCATTTGGGCAAACTTTTAAAGAGTTTGAACTTTTTAAGACAATACAGCAATGTTCTTCAGTCTTGTCCGTGTGTGAAAAATTGGCTTCGGGAAAGATATTCTCTGTATATTCTCTCTGCCAGGAGACTGCTGATTAATGACCAGAGACTCACACAAGCAATAATTTCCCTTTTAACCTAAACAGCCTGTTTGTCCTATGGTTCATCGCAAAAGACTTGGGGTATCTCCGAACAGAACTCTGACTTATATTTTCTCATTTTTGCATATACCTTTCTCCATGACAACTTCACCAAAGGCAATTTAGAATTACAAGTGGTCACTGAGGGAAACTTTTGCTCATTTGAGAGGTACATTAAAATCAAAAGAGGAATGAATCAGAAGATAAGGGCTCTTAAAATCTACAGGAGCTCCTGTTCTAATTGGCCTACATGAAATGTTCATATAAATTTCAAGAAATAATTCAAGAAACTCCAGAAGGGGGGAAAACCTCCTAATACTTTACATTTTGGCTCTTCTAAGGAAAACACTTCTGCTTCAACTGTAGCTTGAAAAAATTTTAACTGCTATTAGTTAAGAAAATAGTTACAAGAAGAAAAGCAAGGCATTCAGAGCTTTTAAATGTAGTCTTTTAAATTTGATTTACGTACACAGGTTAATAAATTGTATTCAAGAAAAAGTTCATTAAATACTCCTGAAATACAGATGATTCTACACAAATCAGAGTTAATAATATCACTTTTCTCCCTTATCACAATGTAAAAATATTCTAGTTTGTACAAGCCTAGGTGTTTTGTTTTTGTTTTTCCCACGATTTAAAGTCTCTAAATTTCTTGTATAGGTTTTATGGGTTAACACTGTTTCCACAAATCATTTATTACTACAAAAAAACTAAAATTGTGCTTAACAAAATGGAATGGTTATAAGTGTCTTTTGAGAGGTTTTAAATTTGTGGAGTTCTTATGCTTCCATAAGACTGCCATAAGGACTTCCTGTGTCAGCCTAATTTGTAATTTCCAGAGCCTTAGTTATCTTTAAGAATATTAATGAACATCAATTTAATTGAAACATAATCTTGGATAAATAGACAATATAATTTTACTATACATGTGCTCTTATTTAATAACTGGAGTAACTCTTAGCTACCAGGTTCAAAAGGATATTCAGATGCCCTTATATTATGTTGGTATGCATATACATTTTGAAAGAATATAAAAGAATTTTTGTAGGTAAGGGGATGTCCATGCAGAGTAATAAACACTTTTTCTACCTAGATTAAAAAAAATTTTTTTTTGCCTTAAAACAAAAAGTGTCTGGTCGTGCTAGAATACAAGAGTACGTTTTGTAAAGAGAAATTTAAGAGTATACAGAAAATGTAGAAGGTTTGAGGGGTGAACTTTGTCTGGGTTCATAATGAGCTACAAATAATAGGTTGGAAATGATTAAGAAATATGTTAAAACTGTTGACAAAGTTGGTTAAGTATGATGAATGTATTCACAAAGATAGGCTCATGAAACCATTACTAGATGTTGTTACATAGAAAATAAACAGAAAGAGTAAAACTATAATTTAGATTTTCTTTTTTTTTTTCTGGTAAAACAGCAAAGCTATCTCTGTGCTTAGCTGAGAGTTGTCTTCTCTCATTATTAAAGAATACCACTCCAGGGGCTTCCCTGGTGGCGCAGTGGTTGAGAATCTGCCTGCCAATGCAGGGGACACGGGTTCGAGCCCTGGTCTGGGAAGATCCCACATGCCGCGGAGCAACTGGGCCCGTGAGCCACAACTACTGAGCCTGCGCGTCTGGAGCCTGTGCGTCTGGAGCCTGTGCTCTGCAATAAGAGAGGCCGCGATAGTGAGAGGCCCGCGCACCGCGATGAAGAGTGGCCCCCGCTTGCCACAACTAGAGAAAGCCCTCGCACAGAAACGAAGACCCAACACAGCCATAAATAAATTAAAAAAAAAAAAAAAAAAAAAGAATACCACTCTGAACATTTTGATATACTCAAATCATTTTTGAAAAAAGTTCCCCACTTTTGAAAATATTAAAGTTCCTAATAATCTCAGTCACATACTCTTTCATCTTTTATGCTTATGCATCAAAATTAACATAAGTAGACTATGTTTCAACAAATGGTATTGGGACAGCTGGATATCCACATGCAAAAGAATGAAGTGGAGCCCTACCTCACACCATTCACAAAAATTAACTCAAAATAAATCAAAGACCTAAATGTAAGAGCTAAAACTATACAACTCTTAAAAGAAAACATAGGAATAAACCTTTACAGATTGATAGAAAAAATCTTTTCTTAGATGACACCAAAAGCATCAGTGACAAAAGAAAAGAGATAAATTAGACTACACCAAAATTAAAAACTTTTATGCTGCAACTATTACTCTCATCAAGAAAATGAAGACAATTCACAGAATGGGAAAAATATTTGCAAAATCATATATCTGATAAGGGACTTGTATCCAGAATATATAATGAACTGTTAGAACTCAACAATAAAAAGACAAATAACCAAACAATGGCAAAGGATTTGAATAGACATTTTTCCAAAGAACATAAACAAATGGCCAATAAGCACACAAAAAGATACTCAATATCGTTAGTTATTAGACAACTGCAAATCAAAACCAGGAGATTACCACTTCACACCCACTGGAATGGCTTCAATCAAAAGAAAAAAACTAGTGTTGACAAGGACGTGGAGCTATTGAAACCCTCATACACCACTCATGGGAAAGTAAAAGCTTTGAAAAATAGTTTAGCAATTCTTCAAAAAGTTAAACATAGTTACCATGTAACCCAGTAATTCCACTTTTAGGTATATACCCAAGAGAAATGAAAGCATATACCCACATAAGAACTGATACATGAATATTCATATGGGCATGACTCATAATAGCCAAAAACTGGAAATAACCCAAATGCCCACCAATTGATATATGGATAAAATGTGATATAATCATACAATGTAATATTATCAGCAATAAGAAGGAATGAAGCTCTGATACATGCTATAACATGGATGAATCCTGAAAAATTATGCTAAATAAAGGAAGTGAGTCACTAAAGACCACTATACTATATCATTCCATTTATACAAAATACTCAGAAAAGGCAAATCCATGGAGACAGAAAGTAGATTCATAGTTGCTTAGAGCTGATGGGGGTTCTGGAGGCTGGGGATTAAATACTAATGGGTATGGAGTTTCTTTTGAGGGGATGAAAGTGTTCTAAAATTAGATCATGATGGTTGCACAATCCTGTTACTAAAAAACACTGAATTGTATACTTCGAGTGAATTGGATGTTATGTGAATTATACCTTAAGATTTTTAAGCAGGCAAATGCTGAAAGCAGGTATATATAGAAAAGTTATGGAAATAGAAGATGTGGAAATAAAAAATTATTTGATCATTCTAATAAATCCATAAATCTAAAATCTAAAAATGAAAATGGCTTACAACTATTGACCTAAGAAGACAGCTATCCTCTCTTCGACAAAATTATTGGCTGTCAGTTTTCAATTAATTCTTCATGTATTGCATTTTGACAATACAAGAACCAAAACATAATGATAAGGTAGAATCTATTAGACATGTATTTGAAATCTAGAATCAGCATTTACAAGATGGATATGTTCCCAGTTCATACATGACAACTCAAGTATAGTTAGTTAAACTCAGAAGACAATGCCCTTATCAGGTGCAAATATCATGAAACTATGAAAATATGAAACACATGTTTAAGCTTGCTATTTTCTCATTATTTAAAATTCTAATAAAGTCCCTTACTATTCTTTTTTTTTGTTCAGTAAATTATTCAAAAAGTGACTTAGAAGCATTTTTAAAAGTGGATCCATTGGGCACAGATGGTAAATGGTGTTACTATTTTTCCCAGTATACTAAGTATAGATATTGACTGAGACTATTTCTTGGCTTTGGATATTTTTGACTCATGTTCATATCTTGTCTCCTCTGACCACTCTCTCTGATTTTGCCTTTCCCATATTGAGGCATAATAACACTGTTAAGATGTCTTTTTTGCCTAAACTCTCTTGAGTTTCCTTCACTTTATGGAAAAAATGATAATAGGAAAAATTAAGTTTGTTTGGCATTCTCCAAATTTTAATAAATTCAAAACTATTCTAAAAGCCCTTTTTAAAAATCAAACTTAAAAGAAAAAGAAATTGACAAATCCAGAGTTCAGCCTTCCTAGGTTAAACTATGTGCAAGTAAAATTTGTTAATAAAATGCTTCAATGTGTCTTTGTCCCTTCAAGCTGCTGTAACGAAATACCAGACTCACATAATCAACCAAAATTTGTTTCTTACATTTCTGGAGGCTGGAAGCCCAAGATCAAGGTGTCAGCATGGTCAGCTGAGGGCCCTCTTCCAGGTCACAGAGGTCTCCATATATCCTCACATGGCAGAAGGGACAGACCTTTAGGAGGAAATTGGTCTCCTCAGGAGTTTAAAAGAATAGCTATTAAATCTTTTTTTTTTTTAATTTTTATTTATTTATTTATTTATTTATGGCTGTGTTGGGTCTTCATTTCTGTGCGAGGGCTTTCTCTAGTTGTGGCAAGCGGGGGCCACTCTTCATCGCGGTGCGCGGGCCTCTCACTATCGTGGTCTCTCTTGTTGCGGAGCACAGGCTCCAGACGCGCAGGCTCAGTAATTGTGGCTCACGGGCCCAGCTGCTCCGCGGCATGTGGGATCTTCCCAGACCAGGGCTCGAACCTGTGTCCCCTGCATTGGCAGGCAGATTCTCAACCACTGCGCCACCAGGGAAGCCCGCTATTAAATCTTTTACGGTGAAATTTGACTCTGAACCTGCTAAATTCCACTGTAGAAGATTTAATGGTTGTTCCTTTAAACTCCTGAGACCAATTTCCTCCTAAAGGCTCCTTCTGATATTTGAACTTTCCTCACACCATTAGCCCCAGTCTTCATTATTGTAAAAATTGGAACTTTACTCCAAGTCAGCAAAATACTTCCGCTATAATCATTATAGCACTGTCAGCAGAACCAACGTCACCAAGGGAGGAACAAATGCTGGAGTTATTCTCACTGCACTGGTCATTTTCTCCAAGATTTTCCAGACGTCTATGAAGAAACTAAGCTCCACTGAGAATGTGCCCACCACAAGGAAACAATTATTGGCTTACTCCTGTTGTGATAAAATATAGATAAAAATCTATATTCCTGATATTATCCATAACTCACCAGGAACTGCAACATCAACACCAGGCTTTTGCCCACCTCCTACACCCAAACCTACCTTGGGTGTATGGAATAATTAAGAGGCTTTCTGATATTTAAAGCCCTTTTCTCTCCAGTGTAGCATGTATCCTTTAGAAGGGTAACAAGAGACTTCCAAAATGAAGCAGGTATTGGCTGCTCGGGAGAGCTCTCAGAAGTGATAACTGAATCTCTTTATGCATACTGTGCAAGACTACTACTCCAGCAGCAAGAATAATACAATTAGAAAAGTGGTCCAAATTTTGCCTCATCCTCTGCTGTGAAAGCCCAACAAACCAGTTTAAATACACTACGCAGGGGACTTCCCTGGTGGCACAGTGGTTAAAAATCCGCCTGCCAATGCAGGCCACATGGGTTCGAGCCCTGGTCTGGGAAGATCTCACATGCCGCTGAGCAACTAAGCCCGTGCGCCACAACTTCTGAGCCTGTGCTCTAGAGCCCACGAGCCACAACTACTGAAGCCTGCACGCCTAGAGCCCGTGCTCTGCAACAAGAGAAGCCACCGCAATGAGAAGCCCGTGCACCACAACTAGAGAAAAGTCCACACACAGCAACAAAGACCCAACGCAGCCATAATTAATTAATTAATTAATAATAAAAAAAACACTACCCAGGACTGTCATGGACAATCACACTGTCTTTATATCCTCTTGGCAAGCCAAGGGACACTTTGTTTTTAGTTAATACTTCCTGTTGTATCTCTACAAAGATCACTGGACTGGTGAGATCCTGGTGGTTTCTGGTCAATGGGCATCACCAGTAAAAGTCAAAGGGTTCCCTTTGAATGAGACACAAAGGCTTTACCTTCATACAAAGAAGTAATGAATCCTATAGTCTATACACAAATGTGTAACATTACCAATATTAAACAAAACCTGATCAGTATTATGGCAATTTTGTTAATCAAAAACGTATGAATTTGCAGATATAAAAAGTGACAACCAATCTGTTAATTGAAAAAACTTTTTTTTTTTTTTGACTGCACCACGCAGCCTGTGGGATCTTAGTTCCCCAACCAGGGATAGAGCCCAGGCTACGGCAGTGTAAGCGCCTAGTCCTAACCACTGGACTGCCAGGGAATTCCTCTGAAAAAACTTTTAGTCTAAAGAAATACTAACTGAAAATAATTTCTCCATATGTAAAAATGTATATTTGATATATTTTTCCAAAAGTCCCCAAATTTTGATATAGTTGATTTTAAGTTAACTATTCTAGCAAACCACTGTAAATATAAATGAAAGATTATAAATGCAATGCATTTGGCACACTATTGTGACTATGCTTTATTTTTAAGTAAAAAATGAATCATAGCCAAAACAAAATGTTTTGCCTCTGAATATTTTCAGCTTAAGGGAAAAAAGTCATTAATGATGAACATATTTTCATTTCTCAATGTTTTTAATTTTTTATAAAGATTTTAATTAAGCTTCATAGTCACTAAGCAGTTTTTAAACTTAGGCTTCATGATCCTTTTGACTTCATGCTTTCAAATAGAATGATTATCTTTAAAATATGACAAATTTCAGAATCCATTAAAAATTATTTTATTCAAATTATGTTTTCCAAAAGAGAGGGTTCTGTGCCAGTCGTCTTTGAAAGTTTTCATACCTACAAAAGAAAAACATATTTATAAGAAATTTAATTAGAATCTTTCATAATCTGACAAATGACTCATCAAAAAGCAAATAACTTTACATGTCATTTCTAAAATGCTAAGATTAAAAACTTAGAAAGTTAAAAGTTAATCTGGGAGCTTAATTATTAATTTATAAAAGACAGCAAGCATAGTGATTTAACTGGCTGTATCAGAAAGCACAAATCATAATAAATTTTATTAATTTTTTTATCTTCTGCAAATCTGAGAGCTAGAAGGGACCTAAGAAAAAATGAAATCTAACTCCTTCTCCCTCATTTCATAGATGAGAATAATTTGCTCAAGGTCACAAAGCTACATTATTACAAAGCTCAAACCTAATACATTCTAGTACAATCCATGCTATACCATGCTACCACTTCTCAACAAACTCTCCTTATGTATCTCCCCAACACTGGGATATTCAAAGTGAAAAGAAATATCTATAAAACAGAAACATAGAAAAGCTGAAGAAATAGATTCATGTACAGGGTGCAGTATAAACCACTCTGATGTTTTATACATGTTTATTTTAGATCAAGACTTTCTACTTATGAAAAAAAATTTCATTGATATTTCAAGCCTCATATACAGTACTTACAATTCAAAATATAAAAAAATGTAAAGCCCTTAATTGTGGTCCCTAAAACATAAGCAATTTTATTTTCCTGTCTTTATAAAGCCAAAATGGCTACTATATAACAAAATATTATTTGGGGTAAAAATTATTCCTAATGTGAACTCTAAAGTGCATACTTTTTAATTGTATGCAAATGTTAATATATGCTGATGTCCACAATAAAAGAATATGTTTAAATGTCAAAGAAGAAATACATTCACAAGCAAAAAATACACATTTTTTGTAGGTTACTAGAAGCCTTAATATGAGAGCTACAAAATGCCCCATACCATTTCAGAACCACATTTGCCGGAATGAACATGTCAGATGGACTTGGTGTCATCTGGGCCTGAGAGACAGCAAACGATGAAGCAAAATTGTAGAAGTTGTCTAACATCTTTTGGGTGAACTAAAAGTTAATAATAAATAGATTAATGGATTACACTAAATACTCCATTTAGACCTTAATATTTTTAATTAAAAATGTTGTCATATTAACTTGGTTTAAGGACTGTGAGTTCTGAGACAGTCTAATGCTGAACATTAAGGCAAGTCATAAAATGACATTATGCCACAAAATCATAATCTGCCTTTAGTACTTTCTTTATATCGCAAAGAATTTCTATGATTATCAAATATTTTAAAGTTTATAACATATTCATTTTGGGAAAAAAAAAGAAAAGATGTTTTTTCATTCAAAATATCTCCTTTTATCTCCACCTTTGGAGATGCCCCTCTCCTCAAATACCACCCTCATCAAATCAACCTATTCTCTCATATAAAATAGTAACCATATCCAAGAAGTCTTTTTCTTACCAGAAAGATAAAAACTTAAGTATAAAAAAGGAACAACTGGTTACTTGCCATCAATTACAAAGAAGAGAAAGGTAACACGATTCCATTTCTATTTCCTGGTCTGTTTGTTCTCACTGACCCTCAAATGGGCAAATCCACTAACAACCTCCAAGACTCCTTCGTAGAAGCAAGAAGTAAACTGATTCACATTCCTTGAGAATCAAATGGGTTTAAGCACTAAACCCCAAAATTAATGAACTACTAACGATAATACTACCTTTTATTCACTCAAAAATAATCTTCCCAACATCACTTTCTCCGAAACACAACACTAGCCATGAAGGTTCTTGCTGTCTCTTTTCTACATGGAAGAAACATCTTATTAGGGTTTTTGTTTGTTTAATAATATCGAGGTAGTTTAGTCCAAGAGACTCTACTGTTAAGGTACTTGA
The DNA here is from genome assembly GCF_949987535.1 of Balaenoptera acutorostrata. Lineage (NCBI taxonomy): Eukaryota > Metazoa > Chordata > Mammalia > Artiodactyla > Balaenopteridae > Balaenoptera > Balaenoptera acutorostrata. The sequence goes on along the minus strand of NC_080072.1, from coordinate 65,532,744 downwards.
ACCAATATCAGAGTTGAACCAATAAGATCACTAACTAAAAGATCAGTATCAGGAGAAAAAAAATCAACAGCAACCCTCCATAGAAGCAAAAAACATTTTTAAATGTAACTTTAAGAAGATCCAATTCATGACAGAAACAAAGTCTGTAAGATACCTAGGGGAAATGCTAAGACAAGCTAATAGTTAAGACTTCTGTGGAAAATATTTTAAGACTGTCTTGAGAGATAAGAAAGAAAACAAATGAAAGGACTTATATACCCCATGTCGAGTGGAAAGATACAATATGTTCACGGATGGGAATACTTAATGTGATAAAGGCACATTAAACCTATAAATCCAATGTTATTTTCAACTAAATTCCAACAAGATTTTTCATGGCACTTGACAAGCTGACACTAAAATTATAATGAAAAATACCTAAGCCTATTTTGATGACTAGGAGGAGGGACTTGGCCTTCCAGATATTACGATTTTTCCTGGCAAAGGGACAGGCAAATAAACTAACTGGAATAAAAGACAGAGCCCAGAAACAAACCTAAGCATATGTGACACATGATATATAACAAAGATGCTATTATTCAGAATAAAAAAAAATGTGGACTAACTATTCATTTAATGGGACTAGAACAACTAGTTTTCCATAGGGGGGAAAATGAGTTTAGATCCCTTCCCATACCACACACAAACACAATTCAAAAAGTAAAACGTTAAAAGCCTTAAGAACTATAAGAGAACATAACATCTTTACATATCAGCATAGGGAAGAATTTCTCAAATACAAAAAACCCACAAATCATAAAGGAAACAACTGATAAAACTTGTCTACAGAAAAATATATTATGTCTGTATGCAAAAGACACCATAAAACAATACTAAAAGACAAGGTAGGAGAAAAAATTTACAACATATACAACAAAGGATTATTATCCAGAACACATAAAGGCCTTTCCCAAAAAGCTAAAATTAAAAAGTGTCAAAAATAACACAATAGAAAATTGGGGAAAATTATATAAACAGTCAATTCCTATAAAAGAAAATACAAATGCAGGCCAAAAATCTGAAAAGATGCTCAGCTTCACCACCAGTCCAAAAAACAAACCAAAACAATAGTAATATTCTAATTTCACCTATCAAATTTGGCAAAAATTTAAGGTCTGATAAATATTACTAAGAATGTATAAAAACATCTACCAATATGGAAATGGAAAAACAAACTGCGGCTCATTCGTACATATGACATATGACAATTAAAACAAACTAAATCGATTCCATGTGTCAACACAGATAAATCTTTAAAAATAATGCTGAGTGAACAATAGTAAGTTGTAGAAGTTTGTGCAGTATGATACAAACATTTATATCCATTTTAAAAACATATGAAAGGGTAAATAACAAGAAGGAAAAACAGAAGAACCAGAAAAAAAGAGATTCAACACAGAAAAGAAATAAAAGGAATTTCTGGAGTAATGGTGAAAGAAAACAATACCTTAACAACAGCTATGCAACAGACCCAGAGAATAATCAGTCCACAGTGGAACAAAAAAGAGAGTTCCAAGAGGAATGTTTCCAAGACAAATTTTAAATTGCTATATTTAAATATATTGAATGGGAATTTACAATTGGCAGAGTTTGGGCATAAATTATTAGAAATGGAAATACAGAAATCAATGCAAAGGAAAAAAAATGAGAAATTTATTAACCAGGATAAATGAAAAGTTATACAGAACAAGAAATATAATCATAGCACTATACCTGGCTCAGTTTTGAAAAACATTTACCAGGTCATAATACTGAAAACTTTGAATACTAACTTAATGAAAATCTATATTGGAAAGGTGGGGAGAAACGATATCTGTGTATTTTGGAGAACAGAGGATTAAGAGAGCTAAATCATGTTATGCATTGGTAAGTCAATGGAAAATACCTATAACAAATAAATTAATAAAGATTAATCAGGGCTTCCCTGGTGGCGCAGTGGTTGAGAATCTGCCTGCTAATGCAGGAGACACGGGTTCGAGCCCTGGTCTGGGAAGATCCCACATGCCACGGAGCGGCTGGGCCCGTGAGCCACAGCTGCTGAGCCTGCGCGTCTGGAGCCTGTGCCCCGCAACGGGAGGGGCCGCGATAGTGAAAGGCCCGCGCACCGCGATGAAGAGCGGTCCCCGCACCGCGATGAAGAGTGGCCCCCACTTGCCGCAACTAGAGAAAGCCCTCGCACGAACCGAAGACCCAGCACAGCCAAAAATAAATAAATAAATAAATAAATAAAAAAAAAAAAATTTAAAAAAAAAAAAAAAAAAAAAAAAAGATTAATCAAGTTTCTTCTGACACATGGAAATAAATACAAGAAGAAAGAGGGAAAAAATATGAGGGGGAGGTTGAAAGTGACTGCTGCTGAGAGGCAGAATAAAGCAGAATATAAAAGGTATAATAGAGGACAGCTGTTTTACATGTAAAACCATTTGACTTTCTAAACCATGTACTACTGATAAAAACTAAAGTGAAGTAAGAATAACTAAGAGCATAAATTAGAAACATGTTTAAACACACATACAAATAGTACTATACATGTTTTGTGAATAAATATGAAAAAATTTTTTTAAGTACTGAAATACAGATAGGAAAGATATATAAAGTTAGAAGAGTAGCTACCTGGAGAGGAAAGGGAAGAAGAGAAGCAGAGAGCAGTGGGCTGTATCTGTAACACTTTATATAATTTTTTAATTAGTAGCAAATATAGCAAAATGTAACAGTTAAATCTAGGTGGAAGACACATGGAAGTCTTCAAATATACCCCACTATAAAGAGAGCTCTATAAGGACGGGTATTATTTTATTTTGTCTACCTATTTTTATCTGTTTGTTCTTAAAAAATGCCTCGCGGGGCTTCCCTGGTGGCGCGGTGGTTGAGAATCTGCCTGCTAATGCAGGGGACACGGGTTCGAGCCCTGGTCTGGGAAGATCCCACATGCCGTGGAGCAACTAGGCCCGTGAGCCACAACTACTGAGCCTGCGCGTCTGGAGCCTGTGCTCCGCAACGAGAGAGGCCGCGATGGTGAGAGGCCCGCGCACCGCGATGAAGAGTGGCCCCCCCTTGCCGCAGCTAGAGAAAGCCCTCACACAGAAGCGAAGACCCAACACAGCCATAAATAAATAAATAAATAAATAAATAAACGTGCTAATAATTAAAAAAAAAAATGCCTCGCACACAATAGGTATACAATAAATATTTGTGGAATGCACTTTTCTATATATTAAAATATTTCATAGTAAAACGTTTAATAAAAAATACATATGCTTCATTAAAAAGCTCAAATAATTGATAATTATAGAGTAAAAAGTCTTCTTGCCCCTCCCCAGGGATAACATCACTTTGTCATGTATTTTCCAGACATTTTTCAAATACAATCTATATGGGACACTAAGTATTGTTTTACAACTTGCTTTTTTCAGCATGGTTTATTTTTTAAATTACTGACAAAATTTTTAAAACCCAGACTCTGCCATTCTTTATTTCTTTATTTATTTCTTTATTTATGGCTGTGTTGGGTCTTCGTTTCTGTGCAAGGGCTTTCTCCAGTTGTGGCAAGCGGGGGCCACTCCTCATCGCGGTGCGCGGGCCTCTCACCATCGCGGCCTCTCTTGTTGCGGAGCACAGGCTCCAGACGGGCAGGCTCAATAATTGCGGCTCATGGGCCCAGTTGCCCCACGGCATGTGGGATCTTCCCAGACCAGGGCTCCAACCCGTGTCCCCTGCATTGGCAGGCAGATTCTCAACCACTGCGCCACCAGGGAAGCCCCTGCCATTCTTTAATTTGGCCCATTCTCAAGAGATCATATGACAAGTCAGCGCTTAAATTCATGGCCACAATCCTCAAAAATGTGCTGCCCAGCAAGCCCAGAAGGTTTCCCTAGTCCATTCAACCTCCTCCTCTCCTAGAGGACTTGTTTAATAATCCTTTCGGTTTAGATTTCCAATACTTCCTTTCCCCTCAATCTTAGCTGATGACCTTGCTTCCTATTTCACTGAGCAAAGAGAAGGAATCGAGAGAGAGAACTTGCACAACTTCTCATCAGCACACTTACCAACCTTCTGTGTCTGTCTGTGCCCATATATCCATTACTATAAACACTGTCCATTACCCTATCGAAAACCTCCCAATACGGTCTTATTTCCTACTCAAGGACACCACTTTCACAAGCCTCCCCACTCTCCTGCATCAACAATTTTTCTCTCACTAATGTTTCATTCCTGTCAAACACGATATAATATCTCTGATTAAAAACAGAAAGAAAAAAAAAATTCCTTGTCCCCATAGCCCCCTCAAGCAACCAGACCATTCATCTGCTGTCCTTTATGACAACACTCGTCAAGAGTCATCTATATTCACTGTTTGCATTTCCTCCTCTCCAATTCACTCAACCTCGCTGCAAACTCCCTTTCCACCTCTATGAACTCTTGTCAAAATCTGTAATGACTTCTACCTTGCTGAATCCAATGGTTAATTCTTAGCCTTCATCTTACTTGACCCATCAGCAGTGAATACTATTGATCACTTCTTCCTTCTTAAAATCCAGTCTTTGCTTGGCTTCCAAAACAGCACTTTTGGGGTCTCCTCCTACTTCAGGCTGCTCCTTTCCTTTTATTTCTCCTTATCTCTTAAGCATCTCAACTTTGAAATGGCCCCAAGCTCTGTCACTGGCCAATTTTTCTATTTACAGTTACTTCTCAGTGATCACATCCCCTTCCCAACTTTAAATACCACCTCTACACTGATGACTCCCAGATTTTTACTTCTCTTGAACTCTAAACTTGTCTTCTCCAGCTGGATATCTAACAGGCACCCCAAACATAGTACAATCAAAATTCAACTCCTGATTCCACTCCCAGACCATACTTGTTCTTTTCACAATATTCCTGTGTTCTTCTTCCTGGATCCAACACCCTTGGAGCCATAGTTGATGTCTCTATCTCAGACCTCACATGTGATCCACAACATGAAACACTATTGGCCCCATCTTCAAATTATCTCCAGAAATCAACTACTTTTCATCACCTCCATTTCTACTTCCCCATACTTCCTGGTTCAAGTCATTAAAATCTCTCACCTAGATTTTCACAAGAGCCTCCTAACTGATCTTCCTCCTTCCCTCTTTGCCTCACTACCGTTTCTCTCCAAAGATGCAAAAGTGATCCTTTAAAAATATAAGTTAGATCATATTACTCTCTTGCTCAAAACTCTCTTATGTTTTCTCTTCCAAACAGAATATAAGCCAAAATCTTTACAAAAGCCAATGAGGTCGCATATGATTTATCCTGCAGCCACCTCCCCCATAATCTCCAACCTCATCTCCCATCTCTCACCCTTGTTCACTCTACTCCAGACACGAAGTGTCACTTTATTCTTCAAACATAACAGGGCCTTTGTAATAGCTATAACTCTGCCTAGATCATTCTCCCCTTCAGGCCTCTGCCAGACAGGTTAAAAGTCAACCCTTATGGAATTGTGTCACTTTAAGCTCCACGAGGACAAGGATCTTGCTTATCAGGTTTACAACTGTATACTCACAGCCTAGCATACTAATTGTGGGAGGAAAAGAGGAAAAGCTAATATTTAAACCCATTTTAAAAAATCACTTTGAGCTATTTTATCACTATAAAAACTTAAGTCTCATCAAAGCATTTATAAATTTTAAAATACCTATAGAGAGGGAGACAAACTGAAAATATTCATGGAAGCCAATAACTTATGTCATATGTGTTTACCTTCATTTTTACATGAATTCTACCACCAGGCTAATTTCTGAAGTACAGAATGTGATTTTTAAATTATTTTAGAAAATAATGAAATGTACATTCCATTACCTGAGTAAATGAGTCAACTGAAGACACAGCAGCATTACCTACAGGAGTCTGCTGAGCCAGACTGTCCAATAATTCCACTGAAATTCCAATCTGAGCAACAGATGGAGTTCGGACAATATTCATGGCTCCAAAAGGGTGCTGGCTTCCTTCTCCTGAAAAAAATTAACATGTGCCACATATTTTAAATTTAACTTGTATACACACAAATTCCTTTATAAAGATGTGAAGAGGGCTTCCCTGGTGGCGCAGTGGTTGAGAATCTGCCTGCTAATGCAGGGGACACGGGTTCGAGCCCTGGTCTGGGAAGATCCCACATGCCACGGAGCAGCTGGGCCCGTGAGCCACAACTACTGAGCCTGCGCGTCTGGAGCCTGTGCCCCGCAACGGGAGGGGCCGCGATAGTGAGAGGCCCGCGCACCGCGATGAAGAGCGGTCCCTGCACCGCGATGAAGAGTGGCCCCCACTTGCCGTAACTAGAGAAAGCCCTCGCACGAACTGAAGACCCAACACAGCCAAAAATAAAGAAATAAATAAATAAAGTAGCTATAAAATTAAAAAAAAAAAAAAAAAAAAAAGATGTGAAGAACCTCTGATCTATATGCACTAAAAAGTTCTGTTACATGAAAGTTTGTCTCTTCTCAGATAAATGTAAAAGGATGCCTAGCTTTTACCACATTAACAAATAATTAAGAAAACCGAAATTTTCCCCACCGGAAAAACAGCTGTTACTCTTCTAAAACTTACAAAATTATTGCAGCTAGAAATGGAAATTAAGAGAATAAGAGAAAAATAAATAAATGAGCATTAATTAGATAAAAGATTCTCAATGCTAACTCTGAGGGAAGGATATTTTTAAAGATTTTTAGAATTAGTTTTAATATTTTCTGATTATTCCACTAAAGAAAGAGCTTTCATTGCCAATAATACTGATAACGACATGGCATATTTTATTAAATGTCATAAATCACCCCACTCAACACCTGATGATCTGTTATCAGATAGGCAATAAAGAAATTTGCAGCTTATTCAGAAAATAGTAATTTTCGCCTTTACAATATATTTATTTACAAGTAAAATATATAATACATCATAAATATATAAAATATATCAAATGTATATTTGATATATCTGAGCCTCTAAGTGTCAGCTAACGTATACATGAAAAAATAGACCAGTTTTATTAATCCACATAAGACATAATCAGAAGTTAGTCTAATGAAAGAAAAAAAAATCATACAATGAATAGATTTTTGGTTTACCTGCTCTTTTTATATGACTATAAAATGTCTAAACAAATACTACAGAACAAAACTCTAGGACAACACACATTCCTAATAACTAGAACACTTACTGCAAGTATTAAAACTCATTAAATTTTCAAGCATATGAATACAAACATAACTGTATTTTTCTGTGCTTTAAAAATACACACACTTCACTAAACATGACTGGTTTAAGATATTTTTGGTATTTTGAAATTATTTGTTTTACTTAATTTCCACATATTTGTGAATTTTCCAGGTTTACTTCTGTTACTTCTAATTTCTACCAATGTGGTCGGAGAACATACTTTGCATGATTTCAATCTTTTAAAATATGCTAAGACTTGTTTTGTGGCCTAACATACGGCTATTCAAGGAAATGTTCCATAGGCACTTGAGTAGAATGTATATTCTGCTTTTGTTGCATAGAATGTTCTATATAAGTCTATTAGGTCTAGTTGGTTTATAGTGTTTTTCAAGTCTTCTGTTTCCTTGATGATCCTCTGTCTAGTTGTTCTATCCATATTGAAAGTAAGGTATTGAAGTTTCCAACTATTATTGTTGAACTGATTATTTCTCCTTTCACCTCTGTCTATTTCTGCTTCATGAGGCTCTATTAGGTACACAAAAGTTTGTAATTGTATCTTTTTGATAGAGTGACCCTTTGGTTTCAGTCTGCATAATTTTTTTTCATCCTTTACTTTCAACCAATTTATATCTTTGAATCAATAGCTGTATCATGTTTTTTAATCCCTCTGCAAATCTCTACCTTTTAATTGAAGGGCTGAATTTCATGTTAAATAGATACTTGCCAGAGTATCATTTTAATTCCCTTATCATTTCCTTTACTATATATATATTTTTTATATTCTTTAAATGGTTGCACTGGGGACTACAATTAACATCTTAACATAGAACAACTCTAGTTTGGATTAATACCAATTTAATTTCAACAGTATACAAAAACTTTGCTCCTATGTAACTGCTTCTCTCCCTTATGTTGTTATTGTCACTAATTACATCTTTATACCTAGTATGCCCATAAGCAGACTTAAGAGTTTTTGTTTTATGCCACTGTCTTTTATATCAGATAGGAAAAAAAGCAAAGTTACAATGTATGTATTAAGGCTTTTATAATTACCCGTATAGTTACCTTTAGCTGTGTTCTTTTTTACTTAACATGAATTTGAATTACTATCCCAGGTCCTCTCATTTCAGCCTGAAGGACTCCCTTTAGCATTTCCTACAGGGTAAGTCCTCTAGCCACTATTCCAATTTCTGTTTATCTGGGAACGTCTTCATTTCTCCATTTCTGATGGCTAGATAACTCTTGATTGACCTTTTTTCTTTCAGTACTTTAAACATGTCATCCCACTGCCTCTGGACTAAATGTTTCTGACAAGAAACCAGCCATAATCTAGTAAGGACCCTTGCATGTGATGAGCTGCTTCCCCTGCCACTTTCAAGATGCTCTGTCTTGGGCAGTTTATCATGTCTTGGAGTGAAGTTTATCCTACTTGAGTTTGCTGAGCTGCTTAAGTGTGTAGATTAATGTTTTTCATCAAATTTAGAGTGTTAGGGCAATTATTTCTTCAAATATTCTTTCTACCCCTTCTCTCCTCTTCTTCTGTGACTCCCATTATGCGTATGTTGGCATGCCTGATGGTGTCTCACAGGTCTCTAAGGCTCTGTTCATTTTTCATTCTTTTTTCTTTCTGCTCTTCAAATTAGATATTTTACCTATCTTCAAATTCACTGATTCTTTCTTGCACCTACTCAAATCTGCTTCTGAAACCCTCTAGTCAAATTTTCATTTCAGTTACTGTACTTTTCCACTCCATAACTTATTTCCTTTAAAAATTTTTTCTATTGGTATCTTCTATTTGATGATACATCATTCTCCTGATTTCCTTTAGCTCTTCAAGAATATTTGAGACAGCTTCCTTAAAGTCTTTGACTATTAAGTCCAATGTCTATACTTCCTAGGAACAGTTTCTATTCATTTCTTCTGTGAAAGGGCCTTGTTTCTTGCATGCTTCATAGCATTTTGTTGAAAACTGGATATTGAATAATGTGACAACTCCAGCAATCAGATGTTTCACCTCTCCTTAGGGTTTATTGCTACTGTTTGTTGTGGCTGTTTCCTTGTTTAAAGATTTTTCTGAACTAATACTATAAAGTCTGTATTTTTTGTCATTTGTGACCACTGAAGTCTCTGTTCTATTAGGTTAGTGGTTAGCTAGTGAATGGAGATTTCCTTAGAAGCCTGGAACCAAAAAATTCTCCCAGTGTTTGTAGGTGGGCTTTGTGTGTTGAGACATGCCTTCAATGCTCACATCTTCAGGCTTCCCTTGTGGTGCAGTGGTTAAGAATCTACCTGCCAGTGCAGCGGACACAGGTTCGAGCCCTGGTCTGGGAAGATCCCGCATGCCGTGGAGCAACTAAGCCCGTGCGCCACAACTACTGAAGGCTGCGCGCCTAGAGCCTGTGCTCTGCAACAAGAGAAGCCACTGCAATGAGAAGCCCGCACACCACTACAAGGAGTAGCCCCCACTCGCCACAACTAGAGAAAGCCCCTGCGCAGCAACAAAGACCCAACGCAGCCATAAATAAATAAATAAATAAATAAATAAATTTATTTAAAAAAATACTCATGCCTTCAAGGTCAGCCAGCAGGAAGAGCTTAGGACCTTCTTAGGTCTTTCCCAAGCATGTGCACAGCCCTGGACACCCATGTGGTCTTTTAGATTCCCAGGAATCCCCAGGAGAATTTCAAAACCCTTGTTCCCCAAAGTATCTTATTCCCAGCCTTTCCTTCCAAGCTTTTTGGTTAGTCTGTTATTTGCCCCAACCATTGTCACTGCCTCAGGCAGCAGTGACTAATACATTTACCTGTAAACATTTTTGACAAACATGCAGAAAGTCATTTTAGCAGTGGAAGAATTCCAAGTTAAAAGAGATAAAGGCGAGCCTTTTAAATCAGTCTTCCGGGGAACCACAGAACAAAACAAGTTAATTACAATTAATTGTGAATAAGGTCCATTCTGCTCCCTCTGGTATCAGTACCAGTACCAAGAACATGGTCTGTTATTTTCAAGGCTACCACTGAGCTGAGGAACAAGGGTTGGGATCAGGGTAGATTAACTGCCACAAAGTTCACTGTTCTTACAGAGGTTCAGTGTTTTATCTTGATTAAATGTCCCTGTGGTTTCGACAAGTCTTTGGTTAGTTTCCAGAGTCCTGAAAAAGTTGATTCTGAGAATTTTTGCCAGTTTTTGTTGTTGTTGTTTTTATGGAGGGATGAACTTTTGGAGTTCCTTACTCCATCATTTTAATTGTTTTAAGCCTAGAATTATGCTAAGTCCAGAAAACGTACTGCTATTTGCCTGTATAACAGGCTCCAACGATCTCAATCAAGGAAAGTAGTTCAATACAACCTACTACTGCCTTAGTTATAACTACCCAGAGAGTGATCGGCCCAAGCAGAAAGCCCTGTCATCTCTAACCTCCATCCTTTATCACACACAAGCTCTTGGCAAATGAGTGAAGCCCTAAGGAAAACTCTCTAAGATCTGTTGTAAAAATTGGGGCTAAGGAAATATTCTGACTCTTTTATTTTAAAGCTCTCTGGGACTAAGACAACTTAAGATGGGAAAAACAAAAAACCCCTCAGTCTTCAGTAATCTTTAATCTATATTTTCAAAGAAATCTACTGTGCAGTTAAACCATTCCTTTAGTCAATCTTATTCTCAAAACGGGCTTGACACAGTAATTGATACCCTCCAAGTACAAAGGTTCTTGTTTGCAAACCATAAAATATTGGAAAGAAACATTGGAACATAATGTACAAACTTACAGTGAGTGTTTAATTTTGGATATGAATTCCTGACAGCCAAAGTAAAAAGAAAAACATGATCAGTTACACTGAGTCTTATAACCAAAAAATTAAAAAACAAAAACAGCAGGGAAAGTAAAACATCTGACCTGGTCTTTAAAAAAGAACATACATTACAGAAAGTTCTCAGTAACATTCCAATAGTAAAAGCAGCAGCAAATCTTTTAAGGTTGTTTCTCAAAGTATCCCTCTTCACTAGCCTAACACAAGGCACAACTCAGAGGAGAAAATCCTACAGGAAACTAGTGCTTTACTGTCAGTATACAAGGAAAAGCAGTCATCATCATTTACTATCTGGGTGTGACTCTTTTTAAAACTATATACACTTCATTTCACAAAAAATGTTCAGAAGAATAAAGAGATATTAAAAAACCTTATTAGAATTTTAATAAGTACTAAAGTACAGCAAACTCAAACATCCATTCCAGATTTCCCACATTTGCCTGGCTTTTAAGTTATAAATAGCCAAAATGGGCCATGTTCTCTGAATACAACTGTTCCTCAAGTGTCACTAATAAATGTAGAACATATCCATTTTATAAATCTGACTCCTGATTTTAAACACATCTCTAATAGATTCAAGCTTATCATCACTTCTGGTCTTTCTTCTGGCAATTGCATTGTCAAAGTGTAATACTTGAAACCTTGAAATTTTGAAACTTTTAATGGCTCATAATTTATTGAAGAAAGAATGGCCATCTTCTTTGATCTGTAATTTGCAAAACATTGTCATTTTTAGACTTATAAACATTATTTAGAATCAATCCAATTAATTTCATTCATTTCTACATTATCTTCTCATCACCTTTGTATACACACCCACTTTCAGCAATGTCCACTTACAAACTGTATCCAATCAAATTTGGAGCCCAAACATAAGAGATGAAAGAATACCAGCACACATCCTTTTACCACATGTCCAAGATTTTGTCACGAAATACTACGTGATTAATTCCTCCTTGCTGAATGACTAAATGGATAAGAATACCATATTTTCTTTTGGTCCTTAGAAATATACTGTTCAATCATCCATTTTTTTATTTGAGAAAATTCACCTAAGAGACCATAATCTGAAGATTCAATCTTGAGATTTTGCTTATATGATCAACTTCACCACCATCATGAGTCTAGAATGCTGCTATTTGCCTCATTGTATTCATTTTCTTTTTTTAAAAATAAATTTATTTATTTACTTATTTATTTATTTATTTTTGGCTGCGTTGGGTCTTCGTTGCTGCGCACGGGCTTTCTCTAGTTGCGGCGAGTGGGTACTACTCTTCGTTGTGGTGTGCAGGTTTCTCACTGCGGTGGCTTCTCTTGTTGCAGAGCATGGGCTTTAGGCACGTGGGCTTCAGTACTTGTGGCACACGGGCTCAGTAGTTATGGCTCGCGGGCTCTAGAGCACAGGTTCAGTAGTTGTGGCTCATGGGCTTAGCTGCTCCGTGGCATGTGGGATCTTCCCAGACCAGGGCTCCAACCCATGTCCCCTGAATTGGCAGGCAGATTTTTAACCACTGCGCCACCAGGGAAGTCCCTGTATTCATTTTCTGATTCACACAAAATTGTGAAACTTGTTCCCCTATCAATTTTCTTCTCTTTGCCATCATGAACAAAATATGAAAAATTATTAATTCCTAATTCTGTCCAATAAAAGCAAAAAGCAGACAATGAAGATGGTGTCTCCAGTCTCCTTTTACACTTCTTAAAACATGACATAATCCTTTGGACAATGCAATATGAAAACCGTAGGATAAGGCAATAGCAAACTAAGGTGCACATGCTAAATCTGGCCCATAACCTATATTTGTATGACCTAGGATAGGTCATACAATAGTTTTTACATTTTTAAAGGGTTGTTTAAAGAAGAATATGTCACAGAGACCATATGTAGTACACAAAGCCTAGAATATTTACTATCTTAAGCTTTACAAAAATGTTTGCCAACCTCTGCTTCAAGTAATTCCATCATTTTTCCTTTTTCTTATTGTTTCAGCCTTTCTTTTCTTCCACAGTTGAGAATTAATGAGTAACGATGAAATAATTCCTTGGATGAAACAGCAAAATGTTTCAAGATATAGACAAAATAAGATCACTAATATCCTCAAATGCACATTAAATTTATAAAATGGTCCAGTGGACCCCTATGGTAACTGCAAGATAGAATGAGTTTAAAAAATATATAAGTAAATGTTTTCTCTGGAAGACCTCTACAGAAGAATAAAACTCATGAAATATCAATCTTTCTAAGAGTTATAAGTGCTCCCAAAAAGAAACCAAAAAACTAAAAGTGAGTCCACTGGTTAAGATACTTTTGGTGTGCACAGCAGCAGGGATGAAGACTAAAGAAAACTGTTATGCCAAAAATAAGCAATTCACTATGAAGTGGCATTTGAACATGACATATGCTAAAAAGCTACAGAAAAACAACCTAATTATGCCTGCTGAAAATCCTCTTAGTATTGAATATAAATATTTAGAAATCATATATATGTGTATATATATATATCCTTAAAACCTCTGCTTTATTTCTATTGATAGCCGGACAAGCCTGAAATTACATTTTTTAATCATGCATATTCTAAGAGCTATGTGACTTCCAAAGGTCTATCAGTAGTAAGTATTTTAAACCAGACAAAAATAACTTACCTGACATTGTAATATGTCTAGAATTTGGATGTCTGAAATGTATTTAAACTATCAATATTTACGAAGTACCTAAAGTCCATCACTGTGCTCTATACACTCTAAAGAACACAAGGTAAAAGATACAAACAGTCCCTACTCTCAAGGAGCTTACACTCTAATAAGTCAGTAACAATTACTTAACCTTTCTGAATAGGTTTCATTATCCGGGTGATTTTTAAGATCCCTCCTAGAGCTGACTATGATTTTATAAAAACGTAATAACCATTCCTTGAGCACCAACTATGTGCCAGGCACTATTATGCATTTTGCATTATCTCTAATGCTCCGCAAAACACATGCACTGTAGGTATTATTATCCCCGTTTTACCTGGATTCTCCTCTAAGGCTTAAAGAACTTGGTCAAGACTACCCAGCTAGTCATGAGTATCACTGGAATTCAAATGGGTCTAGCAAACTCCAAGGTTGATGCTCATTCCCGTCCATTATCCTGTTTACACCAAATTCTGTAGTATGAACTCTTAACTGCTTTTTATTAATTACTTACTTCACAATAAGCCATTCAAGAAAGGAAATCAAGAAACGTCAGGAAGTAAAAGGTTCCCATTCTGGCTCTAGTTCCACCGCATGCAAACAGACTAATAGTAGTATCTTGAGGTGTTGTTTTGTCCTTTCTAATCCCCTTGACAAGCTCAACCCAATCTTAAAATAAAAACTAGAATAAGTTTAAAAGTTTCTTCTTGGCAACTGAGCTAGATGAAATGAGAGACTGTAGATGTCATGTGTAGAAGCCAAAGCAATGACATTAAAATATGGCAGCAAGCCCAAAAAGAAAAGAGCAGAACTATAAAGAAGAAAGTTAAGTGATGATTTATAACAAACTCTAATTTTAACATTTCTTAAAAATTCCTTTTTGGTGCTAAGCCTTCTTTTCATAGATATTTTTAATGTCACTGCCATGAAAGACAAAGAAAGGCTGAGCAATGTGTCAGATTAAAGACTAAAGAAGTGTGACAATTAAATGCAATTACAATACTGACTGGACCCTAGATGGAGGGAGCAGGAAACTGCTATAAAAGGCATTATTGGGAAAACTGGCAAAACTTTAATGCAGAATGTATACCAGACAAGGTATTGTATTAATGTTAAATTTGTTGAATTTGATCATTATACTGTGATTATAAAAGAATATCCTTGTTCTAGGAAATATATGCTGATGTATTTAGGAGTAACGGGGTATGATATCTACAACTTATTCTCAAAAGTTTCAGGAAAAAAAAAATATCCAGAGAATGATAAATAAAGAGTAACAAAATTAATGAATATGGGAGAAGAATATAAAAAATTCTTTACACTATTCTTGTAATTTTTCTCTAATTTTAAAATTATTTCAAAATAAAGTTGCTTTAATTCCCTAGTGCAAAAAAATTTTTTTAAGTATCAGAAGTGATACTTTCAGAATTTTATTCCAAACTAACACTACCTCACAGTAGGGCCCTGGCCAAAAAAAACAAAAAACAGAAAAAAGGTAAAACCCCACCATAAGGTGCATAGTTCAGGTACCTAAAACACAAAATATCAGCCTTTTCTCATAACAAGAGTGTTCTACAAAGCTCTACTGCATTCATTACTCTATTTTATTCATATAAATATATAATCCCTCTTTATACCACAGGTGATTTAATCAACTATTTCTTATTCTTCTATTAAGTACAATCACATATTAAAGTGCTAAAGACACAATAAAAAGTATTTAAGTTCCACATAAGTGTTTTTATTATATCTGACCTAATGTCCTACTCCCCCACCTGCTCTTCCAATCTTGGCCTCTTCCGTTTCCCATTCTCCACATAATTCTCCACTGCAGATGTCACTGGAATTCTCCCTGAACTGAGGCATTGAGCCATTTCCTCATTGTATCTTGAAACACTTTAAAATAGTTAACCTACAGAGAAAAGGAAGGTTTTAAGTTGAACTTAAGTACGTGTATGAAAGAATATGTGGATGTGGCTTAAACAAACTCTTCAAATAGGATATGAACTCTACAAATAATTACCTTTGACGGACATATGCATATAAACATGTATAAATATGAATAATATAAATTCTATCAGTTACATATTTTTGGCAAAAGAAACTGCTTCCACCTTCCAAGTTCAGAATTAAAAATTTAAACTTTAATTTAAAAGATACTGTGCTCATGTTAACATTACCTGGCATCTAATTATTCATATATAACAGGTTTTAACAGATGTTTAAGTTGTTATAAGTGAACACCAGCACTCAGCTGACCTACTATGTGAATGCTGAGTTCTTTTGTGCATCTTACAGTTTAATAATGCTACTAAGGCTAGATATCAACTTCAGAACTCAGGTAAGACATTTTAAGAAACACTTTCCAAAATTACTGTGAAAAAAATTCAAAAAGTACTGTGAGACCTGATAATACTTAATATCATAGAACTAGAAATACTAAAATTATGTGGAAAATGAGTTTCTAATTCTAATTACAGATACCTTTTGTGTTAATGAGATGGACATACATCAAAATTGGACATACATCAAAAAAGAAGCCTATCTCCCAAAAGACTTCATTAAGAAAATTAAAGATGCAGTCCACTGAGAAAATTCCCAGTACAAACCATGAAATGTTTCTCTGGATGAGATTAAGTCAAAGCAAAGGTGAGCAAATAATCCTTTTGCCTCTGCTATTCAACTCTGAAGGATGTGAAAATTCTGAACTTTGGGGAAATAATGTAGAGTATTTATAACAGATCTTTTGGCTTCCTATTATACATATCTGATTCTCTCACATGCTACTAAGAGATGCAATGTTTAACTTCAGTATGGAGATGGTGAGAATGGAGATAAATATTTTTAATTCAAAATAAATCACCAAAATGTGATTTTTGCCCTAAAGTTTTCATTGTCATATTCAGAATTTCACTAAGTGGGCTGACATAGCAAGGAAAAGTGGAGATGACACGCTATAAAAATGACCAAATCCAGGTTCATAGTTGTCAAACACAGATGTTTATTTTGTTAATATTAATTCATGGTACAGTGTAAAAAGTTAACGATTCATTTAATAATCCATAGAGGAACCACTAAAAAAAAATGCAAAGGTAAAAGTAAAAACCCAATAGAAGAAATAGGGATTTTAAAAATACTCGATCCGGGCTTCCCTGGTGGCGCAGTGGTTGAGAATCTGCCTGCCAATGCAGGGGACACGGGTTTGAGCCCTGGTCTAGGAAGATCCCACATGATGCGGAGCAACTAGGCCCGTGAGCCACAACTACTACTGAGCCTGCGCGTCTGGTGCTTGTTCTCCGCAGCAAGAGAGGCCGCGACAGTGAGAGGCCTGCGCACCGTGATGAAGAGTGGCCCCCGCTCACCGCAACTAGAGAAAGCCCTTGCACAGAAACGAAGACCCAACACAGCCAAAAATAAATATAAATAAATAAATAAAAATTTAAAAAAAAAAGAGTTTCTTGTGATTTAAAAAAAAAAAAAATACTCGATCCAAAAGAAGGTGGAAAAAAAGGAAAAAAAAAAACCCCAAGATAAAAACTTAAACCTAACCATATCAGTAACATTAAACATTAATGGTCTAACCACCTCATTTAAAAGGCAGAGACAGAGGCCAAAAAAAAAGGCAGCACCTAACTACACACTGTTTACAAGAGATACCTAGATTTATCTCAAAGTAAAAATACAGGAAAAATACAGCATGTGAACACTGGAGAGAAAGAACGCTGGAGAAGCTATATAAATTTTAGACAAAGTAGACTTCAAGACAGAAGCATTACCATAATAAAGGGTATTTCATATTGATGAAAGGGGCAATTCATTTTCAATCTTAGACACTCATAAAACAGAGGAAGAGAGAACAACTGTTATGTTTCTTTTCTTTTTCTTGCCTCACTGCATCCTTACTACTTCTATTCAACATGATGCTCAAAGGTCTGGGCAATGCAATAAGGCAATAAAAAGAAATGAAAGGCATAAAATTTGGCAAAATATTGGAAAGAAAGTCTTTCCAATCTATGAAAGTCTTTTTCATAGATGTTCATCTATATAGAAAATTCTAGGATGCAACTAGAACTATTAATAAGGGAGTTTAGCAAGATATTCAATGTGTTACCCTTTCCTTCAACCTCCAGGATACAAAGTCAATATACAAAAATCAATTGTATGACAACACCAAATGCTAGCAAAATATTTAATTTCTCTGACATCCAGTCTCTTGAAAACCAGAAGCTAATAATAAAGATTAAATAGATAATACACATGAAAGCCTAGTACAATGCATTGCATGAGCAGATATTCAATGTTACCCTTTTCTTCATCCTTCAAACATTATAAAATTTTCCTAATTGGCTGCTCTGGCTCTAATCTCAACAAGACTCTCCAACCCATCCTAGACGATGATTTTACTAAAACATCATTTTTTAAAGTATCATTCTCTTGCTCAAACACTTGCCTGCCAGAAAAAAATGTAAACCCCCCATAGCATAACCAGCACACAACAGCTCCACTTTACCTTTAAACCTTACCCCTCGCCCCACACGTCCCAAATAGAAGTCTATCATGCTACCTTTAAAAGTCTCCTCCTCACTGTCACTTGAAGGTGCAGTGTATACTACTACTTTCATGACTGATGATTTCCAAATGCAATTCCCATCCTCCCACTTCCATCCCATCCAAACCTATTCATACTTCAAGTTCATGCTCCAGTCTAATCTTCTATAGAGCCACTTTCAATTATCTCAGCTCAGTAACCTGCTTCCTTTGAATACTGTCTTGGAGTGATCTTAATATTCACACACAGATACGGAGACCCTGAATGAAAGCAGTCATCAATTTGAAATGTATGTGCTAAGAATGAAGTTGATATACAACAGTCTTTACCTAAGCAAGTACTTTTTTCTTCTGTAACCTGTTTAATGGAAATGTCTACAGTAATTTCTAGTATATTTCCCAAGCATTCACAATGTAAACAGACAACTTAAAAATCATGATATAGCAAAAGACATACAGTTACCCACTTTTTAAAATATAAGTTCCATACAAATTTTAATTTTGTTAATATTCCCTTTTATGTGCTAATTTGAGTTTGCATACAATTTCTGTAAAGCAAAGAATCTCTTTATATAATTAATACTCCCAGTATTTCATGATTTTTACTAAGTTTTTGATTAAATGTCTCTTCCGCACTAAACACCAAGCACAGCATCTAAAGGTAAAAATTGCAAGAGACTCATTTAAACTTCCCCAAGTCTCTAACCACCAAACTGTATCTCCTAAGCTTGTGTCTTTTATTTATTTACTTTTTTTTAGGATTTCTAGATCCCATGGAGGGAGGAAGGAAGAAGGGAAGTTTCTTCTTGTTTCTTAACATCAAACCCTCCCTTCTATATTTTCAAGTTTAGTCCTATCCTAATTCTCAACCATCACCCCAGATTGTTCCATCATCAGCCTAAAAGTATATTCATCGTATAACTCCTTTTCAGAACCCAAGAGCTACAAAGAATCTTCTCTCAAGCAAAATAAAACTCACAGTAACTTGTTTTAAGATGTCCTACCAACTGCAATTCTCTCAACAGAGCAGTCCCGACCTTCTCTGACCAAAACCTTTCTGTGCGAAATTAAGAAATCTGTTCATCAACCAGCAGAGAACCACAAATACTGCCAAAGTTTAACATGAAATTTGCTTCACTTCAACTAACCTTCTACCCTCCCTACTCCCGTAAAATTCTTCTAGATTTCTTACTTAATAAATTCTCAGTTCAATCACAACTGCCTAAAGTTACTTCAGCAAGTCTCTCTTCCACCCTGATGTGCTAGTTAGCTAGGTTTGCTCAATGTAATAAAACTTATTAAGGGCATCTCAAAGGTTCAAAAATATAAATCCATTACAAGTCCACCTATTCTTATATTTCAATAATACAAAATTCCCTAATATGAATAAAAAGTCTAATCTTTTCTGTATAAATTAAGAATTCTAATACTTTAAACATCCGAAAAGCACATTTTCCAAACACACTTGGAAAGAACCACCCAAAACATTTTAACAGCATTTTATAATTTGTTTAATGTTGATAATCAGTAAGTCTCTAAATATTTTAAGCTGTTTTTCCTTTAATAAAGCATTGTGCTTTACTCATTAAAAATACTGCCTTGAAATTTCATTTTGTTTTCATAGATAAAGCTATCAAAAGCCATGTTATAGGGCTTCCCTGGTGGTGCAGTGGTTGAGAATCTGCCTGCCAATGCAGGGGACACGGGTTCGAGCCCTGGTCTAGGAAGATCCCACATGCTGCGGAGCAACTAGGCCCGTGAGCCACAACTACTACTGAGCCTGCGCGTCTGGAGCTCGTTCTCCGCAACAAGAGAGGCCATGACAGTGAGAGGCCCGCGCACCGCGATGAAGAGTGGCCCCCCGCTCGCCGCAACTAGAGAAAGCCCTCGCACAGAAAGGAAGACCCAGCACAGCCAATAATTAATTAATTAATTTTAAAAAAAATCCATGTTATAATGGAAATGATGAGAAATAATTTATTTTTTAAAAGGCAGGAGAATAAAAGAATTACTTTTATCATAATGGAAATAAATCCATTTTCCTATAATGGATTAAGTATTACTCTGGGACTGGATTTTAGACTGTTTTAGCTAACTCCACAACAGAAAATATGTCACTGAGTAATTATTATTGTTAAAGTTTTGGTTAGAGCAACTGTATTAACTCATTTTTGATTGCTGAATTTTCTCCAGATTGGATGAAATAACACAATAAGGAAATGTCTGGTTTTTTTTTTTTTTTTTCTGTTTTGGCTAGACAGCTCTTCCTATGGTGTTCTAACATACATCCCCTATCTTTGTGTGTTTGTTCATATTGTGCATAGTTTTCCTTCTCCCTAAAATGGTCTGATTCTTCTCTATGAGGCATCTGAGATTACTTCACCTCTTCTTTTACTTTTACATCTCTTAATCATATAGACTGTGCTAAATCATCATGAATGTAACTTGTATGTCACATTGTAATTTTTTTTAATGTATTTGTCTTTTGTTCCTTATTCCAGATAATAAGTTCCTTAAGGGCAAAGAATATATCTTCAATTAGTATTAATTTTCGTGACCTTTTTACCATTGTTTCTCAGAATTTTTCACAGTAGGACAGGGATGTCTTCCTTCTTGCTCTCCACCATCCTTTAGGGCACTGTCTTTGTTTCCCAGCATAGCAGAAAGAGAAGAAATCACAGAAGGGTGCACAGTCTCAGTGTTTTAAGGCCCAGATCAGGGAGTGGAACATAATGCAGGCACTCACACTTCATTGGTGAGAACTTAGTC
Source organism: Balaenoptera acutorostrata (assembly GCF_949987535.1). Classification (NCBI taxonomy): domain Eukaryota; kingdom Metazoa; phylum Chordata; class Mammalia; order Artiodactyla; family Balaenopteridae; genus Balaenoptera; species Balaenoptera acutorostrata. The sequence continues at coordinate 65,511,729 of NC_080072.1, read as the reverse complement.
ACATAATTACAACCAACTGAAAGGGAGACTGAGAAATGTAGGATGTAGCTGGGTAGCCATAGGTCTAGCCACAACTGTATTTTGGTGGGTGACTAGGACTCTCCACCACAGGTATGTTGATAGAACTTAATGTATCTGGTGATCAGTTTATAACTGCTATAAAAGAATTTATTAGTTCTTTGTCATCGATGCTAAAATTTCTGTAATCAGGTAAAATTCTTACTCATAGTTTTCCCAAATGGTATGTTCACCATTTTTTTTTTACACACACACACACACACACACACACACACACACACACTGTATTTTATTTTTACAAGAGGTAAATAGACTGACACCAAGCATTGTACATGGATGACCACAACAAAAGCAACAATGATTGCAATTACCAAACATGAAACACACTCATACTATGTCATAATATTGACATTCAGTCCAGTAATCCTCCACTGTAACAGCTCCTTTACTTTGCAGTGAAAATTGATTTGTATGTTCTTTGCCTCTGAGCCCTTGTGGGATTTTCTTTTTGTGTCTGGGTTTTTATGATCTCAGAATGTTATGCCCACTGCCCCCAACCTTTTGGGTGTCACAAGAGAAAAGGGAAAAGACAGCCAAAGGCAGTGCAAAAATGACAGAAGAAAGTACTTTTCACTATTTCCAAGGCATCTCCTTCAGGGAATATAGTGATGATCATAAATGAAAAAGAGATGTTGCACCCCTTTCCCAACTCAAAATGTTGGCAAAGCTAGAGCAAAGAGAAGAGAAGGTAAGGTAAGGTAAGGACAATTAAATTGACAATTTAATTAGTATGTCTCCAAAAACAACCAGTGGGTCCTGGTATACTAGATGGTGGCCAATATTAACCTTAATCAATGCATATGAGTCTGGATACAAAATAAGCCTGCACTTTCCAACTATGCAAAGGTTAATAGCTGGCTGGCTACTAGCCTATTGCTACACAAACAAAACCCACCACTTTATGTTTAAGGCATTGCTATCATGTTCCAAAGGTTCCTCACACCCAAACCAAAAATCTCTCTCTCTTGTCCCAAGTTAGTTGCTCCTCCGCCTGTATCGCTTATTACTATTAATATCTACCAGTATCCATTTAATTTTCTAGCATGCTTTCCAACTAGTAATTTGTTTAAAAAACTGTATAACAGTATCTATTTCCATTTCTCTTTCCTTTTTAAATCAATATATATTCATATAAACATCTATATAAATATTCATTTATGTACTTTATGTTTTATTTTAAAATGGAGTACTTTGAGAGCTCCCAAGTGAGTATCAAGTGAATGTATTTGATGATGAATGCAGAAAAATATGTCATTACTTCCTCTTTTTAACAAATGGTGTTGGAACAGTTTGATATCCACTTGCAAAAAAAAAAAAATCAAACTTCAGTCCATACCTTGCACTAAATACGAAAATTCATTCAAATTGGATCCCAGATACAAATGTAAAGTCTAAAACTAAAAACATCTAGGAGAACACTTTTGTAACCTTGGGTAAGGCAAAGATTTCTTAGATGCAACACTAAAAGCACAATCCAGAGAAGAACAAACTGAAAAACTGAACTTCACCGAAATTAAAAACATGCTCTAAGTAAATCAACTATACTTCAATAAAATAATTTTTAAAAAGATGCAAGGGAACAAATCAATAAACCAGATGTCTGCAAAAAGACAAAACAAAAAAACACACAAAAACATATGCTCTATAAAAGACACCATAAAGAGAAAAGACAATTCAAAAACTAGAAAAACATGTCAAATCACATATCTTATAAATAACTTGTATCAAGAATATATAGAGAACTCTCAAAACTCAGTAAGAGGGGACTTCCCTGGTGGCACAGTGGTTAAGAATCTGCCTGCCAATGCAGGGAACATGGGTTCGATCCCTGGTCCAGGAAGATCCCACATGCAATGGAGCAACTGAGCCCATGAGCCACAACTACCGAGCCTGTGCACTAGAACCCGCGAGCCACAACTACTAAAGCCCGTGTGCCATGGAGCCCGTGTGCTGCAACTACTGAAGCCCACGTGCTCTAGGGCCCGCATGCCACAACTACTGGGTCCACACACTGCAACTACTGAAGCCTGCATGCTCTAGGGCCCACATGCCGCAACTACTGAGCCCGCAGGCCTAGAGCCCATGCTCCACAATGAGAAGCCACCACAATGAGAAGCTCGTGCACCACAACGAAGAGTAGCCCCGGCTTGCAGCAACTAGACAAAGCCCGCAAGCAGCAACGAAGACCCAGTGCAGCCAAAAAAATAAAATAAAATAAAATAAACTCAATAAGAAAACAACGCAATTTAAAAAAAAAGGCAAAAGATTTGAATAAACACTTCACCAAGGAAGATACAGAGAAAGCAAATAAGCACTTCAAAAAATGCTCAGTATCATTAGTCATTAGGGAAATGCAAATTTAAAACCTAATGGGATACCTCTATATATCTATTAGAACACGTAAAACTGACCATGCGTTGACAAGGACAGGGAGGAAGTGGAACTTTCATATACTGCAGATTGAAATGTAAAATGGAACCACCATGTTGCAAAATAGTTTGGCAGTTTCTTAAAGAGTTTAACACAGAAGTACCATTATGATCCAGCCATTCCACTCTCAAATATTTATCTAAGAGAAATGAAACCATATGTCCATATAGACTTATACACAAATGTTCATAGCGGCTTTATTTTTATGAGCCAAAAACTGAAACAATCCAAATGTCCATCAACAGGTGAATGGATACACAAATGGTGGTATACCACACAACTACCCAGAAATAAATAGGAATGAATTACTATTGTAGTGAGTCATACTACAACATGGATGACTGTAAAAGTAATCATGCTGAGTGAAAGAAAACCCTAGAAAATGCAAACTATTTTATAGTGACAGAAAGCAGATCAGTAGTTTCCTGGGGTGGAGGAGGAAATAGGAGAGGGGATTACAAAGGAGCACTAGGAAACTTTTAGGGATGATGGATATGTTCATTATCTTGATTGTGGTAATGGTTTTACAGGTGTATACATATATCAAAAATTACCAAACTGTATACTTTAAATATATGCGAATTACTGTATGTAAATTATAACTCAATAAAGCTATTAAAATTGTTAGTCACAAAAAAACTTAATTTTCCCTGTTCTTTGAGGGATTTCTTTAGAAAGAATAAAAGTCATGAAATATCAATATCTGCCTAAAAGAGAAACTGAAAAATTAAAATTAGGTCCAATGGATCCTGATGATACACAAATGGTTAGAACACATCAAATATAAATAAATACACACACACACATCAATGATATCATAATTCTTTAAAAAAAAACTTATTACTTCCAGAGTACGTTAGGGTATCAACTCATTTTTTGAACACTGATATATTAATAATCAAGCATTTATCCTGCCTTATAATGACGCTACCCATAGCAAGTGTCTCTTTACAGCTAATAAATGACAATTAGAATATTATCATTTTGAATTAGCTAATCTAAGCATTGCATATAAATGGCTGCTAATTTCCCAAAGAGATAACTATATATGTGTGTGTGTGTGTGTGTGTGTGTATACATATATATAAAATACACTTCCTGATCAAAGAACACACCATTGCCTATAATAAACTTGCCAAAAAATTTTTAAAATGCATTTGAATGAAATCTGATCAAACCTCTAAATCCAGATAATTTACTGGAAATAGAGACAGAATACATTAAATCTTTGATTTTTATAAAAAATACTTGAGAGATCTATCAACCAATTAATTGCAATGTAGGGACTTTACTATTCAGATGCTGACTGAAAATATTTTAAAACTTTAAATATATAAACATAAGACTTCTGAGACCATTGGAAATCTGAACACTGATTAAATGTTCAATCCGATATTAAGAAATTATTTGTTTTTAAGTGTTCAGGTGTACAACAAAGTGATTCAGTTATGAGTTGGTCATTTTTGAAGCTGCGTGATGACTAGAGAAGGGTTCAATATTCCATTTGGTCTGCTTTTGTACATCTTGAATTTTCTATAATGAAGTTTTTAAAAATAAAGATATCTTATTAAATTCACTTTGTAACTTGTATACATACAAAGATATAAAAATCCAAAATAAATAAAACTGGCTTAGGCCAAATTTCCTCTTTCATATTGCTCTTGTCCTTTTTGATAAGGAGGTTATATTAGCGTCAAAATCTAAACTTAGGGGCTTCCCTGGTGGTGCAGTGGTTAAGAATCCGCCTGCCAATGCAGGAGACACGGGTTCGAGCCCTGGTCCGGGAAGATCCCACATGCCGCAGAGCAACTGGGCCCGTGTGCCACAACTGCTGAGCCTGTGCTCTAGAGCCCGCGAGCCACAGCTACTGGGGCCCGCGCACCTAGAGCCCATGCTCCGCAACAGGAGAGGCCACTGCAATGAGAAACCCGTGCACCGCAAGGAAGAGTAGCCCCCACTCGCCGCAACTAGAGAAAGCATGTGCGCAGCAACGAAGACCCAACACAGCCAAAAAAAAATAAAATAAATAAAATAAAAAAAAAAAAAAAAAAAAAGAATTCAAAAAAAAAAACTAAACTTAGGGTAACTTTGCTTCTTTTCCTATTCTCTGACACTTTATATGAGATATGAACAATCTGTTTCATAAAGGTATAGTGGAACTTTGTAAACCATCTGGGTCTAATAGTTGTATGTGAAAGGGAGAGGTATTTTTTTTTTAAATTGGAGTAAAACTGCTTTACAATGTTGTGTTTTTTTCTGCTGTACAATGAAGTGAATCAGCTATATGTATATGTATATCTCCTCCCTCTTGGACCTCCCTCCCAACCCCCCCAATCCCACCCATCTAGGTCGTCACAGAGCACCACGCTGAGCTCCCTGAGCTATACAGCAGGTTCCCACTAGTTACCTATTTTACACATGGTAGTGTATTTATGTCAAACCTAATCTCCCAATTCGTCCCACTCTCCCCTTCCCCCACTGTGTCCACATGCCCATTCTCTTCGTCTACGTCTCTATTCCTACCCTACAAATAGTTTCATCTGTACCGTTTTTCTAGATTCCACATATATGCGTTAATATATGATATTTGTTTTTCTCTTTCCAGCTTACCTCACTCTATATGACAGACTCTAGGTCCATTCACATCGGGAGAGTTATATTTTTAATTACTCATTTTAATTTCTTTATTGATATTGTATCTATTCGTGATTTAAATTTATTTGAGTCAGTTTTCTTTAGTATATTTTTCTAGAAAATAACCAATTTCATCAGTTCCTTTGTTGTTCTCAAATGTATTGGCATAAAATTTCTTGTAAATTTTACTTAGTCTCTACTACAGTTATAGTTATGTCTCCATTTTCACATTTTCAATAACATTGTGTCTTCTTTTTCCTAAATATATCTTTTCAATAGCTCATCATTTTATTAGTCTTTTCAAAGAATCAGAATTTTATTTCATTAAGGCCCTCTATCATTTCTTTGCTTTCTGTCACTAATTTCTATTCTTAGCATTACCATTTTTTCATCTACTCTCTTTGAGTTGCTATGTTCAATACTTAGCCCACTCATTTCAATCTCTTTTCATATACACACATTTAAGCCTAAGAGTTAATCTCTTTAGTACTACCTTACCTGCATTCAAAAGGTTTGATATGCGATGTTTTATTTTGCTTTGGTTTCTGTGGAAGTTTAATTTCCATGGTCATTTCTTCTATGACCCATTAGTTAAAATATTTTTGAATTTCTAAACATGGCAATGTTTAATCTTTTGATTTGTAATTATACTGCATTGTGGGTTGCATACTGATAATCTCCCATTTGCTACAGCTTGCTTCATGACTTGGCATGTGGTCAAATTTCATAAATGTTCTGTGTACTTAAAAAGTGTGTATGATCTAATTATTAGTTTCAGGGTTCTATAGTGTCCATTAGCTCAAGTTTGTTAATTCTTTATTCAAATTTTCCTTCTTTACTAGTATTTTATTTACTTGATGTATTAATTATCAAGAGGTATATTAAAATATTGATTGTAAGGTTGTCCACTTATCATTGTAAAGTCAATTTTTTTTTATATTTGAAGTTATGTTTTATATACACACAAATTCATGACATTCACTTTTTCCTAGAAATATTTAAGTCTTCCTAGTGAATTATTTCATTCCTAGTGAATGAACCTCTTAATCCTTGATAATGCTTTTGCCTTAGTCCCATTTTTCTAAAATACACCTATAACAGCTTTTTGGGGGGTTCCTTGTGTTAGAATATTTTAGACGTGTTACTGATAAACATCACTATAATTATTAGTTTGCTGCCTTTAAAAAAAAATCCCATCCTGGAGTCTCCATGCTTTCTCTGGTAAGTTTAGTCTGTTTAGATTTATTTTGATAACTGATATATGTAAAATTATTTCTACCATCTCATTTTGTTTTTCACATACCATGTATTTTCCCCTCTTTTTCTTTTTTTTTAAGTTTTCCTTAAAATTTTAACAGGATTACTTGAAAGTAGAATCAATTTTATTACTCCTTCTAAACCACAGGACCTTAGAAAGCTTACTCAGATCACTACCCCTACTATCATATGCACTGTTTTCCAGTACAGTATTTAATTCTTGTGCATTTATTTGTTGTATTGTTTTATGTAATCAGGTTGTCCTGATTTGTCTATATGTTTACCAATTTCTTTGCTAACTTTGAGTCTTGCATACCCTTCTACATTCAGGGATTCAGTTCCTTCCTATTAAAGTACAACTACCTTCAGCAGTTCTTTCAGTAATGGTCTATTAGTAGTAAACTCTACATCTCCACATGAAAACACATTTATTTCTCCTTCACTTTACAATGATAGCTTTGAGGGTTATTTTATTTTTCCTTGGCACCTTGAAGATACTCATCTATTGACTTTTGACCTCTATTCATGCTGTTCATAAATCTGCTAAACTGACTCATTGCTGTTCAGTTATTAATGACTTGTCTTCTCTCTCTGGTTCCTTTATTACTTTCTCTTTATATTTAACTTCACTAAAGTGTATTGAGTTGTCCACATTTTTTTTCTACTTATTTTTTCTATTTTTAGGTGCAGCTACAGAAAAGAGAAAAAGTGATTTGATAATGACTCTTTCTGATTCAGTAGGTCTGGGGTCCTACCACAAATGTGCATTTCTAACAAGTTTCCAGGTAATGCTGATGCTGCTGGTCAGGGACCCATGCTTTAAGAACCACTGCCTTAGGGATTAGGGATAATTATCTCAGGGAACCCCCACAGAGAAGGACTGTAAGAATCTGTCCTGGTTCTTAAATCTAGAGATTAGTATTTATCATCAATCTAAACAATTTTTAGCTTTAAATATTACTCTTTCCCATTTCTTCTTGTAGAATTCCAACTACATAAATAACAGCAGCTAACAGTTCATCATCTGGCCAGAACTGCTCCAGTTCATTCTTCACAGTCCTTAGGATAAAAATTAAATTTGATCATATCATTCCCTTACTTGAAATTGTTCACTGGCTCCTCTATACCTACAGGGACAGTTCTTTATGGGGAGGGACACATGGATGGGCTTCAGAGTACATGCAAATTTTTTAGTATTTATACTATGCTTATATAACACATACTTTTTATGACACTATCAAATAGGTCTGTGATCTAAGCATGTTAAAAATTGCTAGCCTATTAAATTCAAATGAGTCAGTGTGATACATAAGCTTTTCAGCTTTTCATGATCTGTGCCTGCCTATCCTATACACCATACCTTGTGCCGTTCTGAGCATACCACGATGTCAAACTTTCATCATTATACCCATATTACCTCTACCTAGGAAAGAATGCCCAATAGGCCTCTCAGAGGCCTGACAAACTCCTACTTATCTTCTCAAAAGGTCCAATATCATCTCCTCCCAGAAATTTTCCCCAACCTACTTAAGAGTTAATTGTCCCTTACCTATTCTCTCTCAGCACTTTGTACAAACATCCACAATTACTTCTCACCCTTCTAAATATTGGTCCATAGAACTATCTTCCTTTTTAAGAATATGAGTGATCTCAGGCAAGAACTTAATCATTATAGTGATACCAAAATGTTTGTTAAATATATAAACATGTTACCTAAATATAACTTTGCCTTGGACTTTACAGATTATTTCCAGGAGAATACATATTTATAACCTAAGACTTTTCATGTCTGTTTTTATCTAGACTTTCAAAGGAACCAGATATTCAATGGGAGTAAATGCTACCTAGTTTCATTCTCAATTTCTAAACAAAATACCTCAAGCATCAAAGCAAGGATTGTCCCTGTAAGATCTAACACCTGCAATGTCAATACAACCAACAGAAGAACACTGAAGGGGTAATCAAATCTAAGAGCTCAAAAAACTTCGTAGAAAAAATGGACTCTCATTGTATTTCCTATATAAGTCTACTTGGTTTATCTGTTTATTTAAACACTGATGTGCATATTACAAATTATGAGACGATTCCTCTCATTTTTATTAAAACACCCACTAATTCAGAAAAATCCCTTTACAAAGGTATATAGCATACAAAGAAAACCACAGTGAGTGGTTCTCTCCAGAGGCAGAGGATGGATGGGAGTGTGAGTGTGAGGTCTCTTCACTTACCATTTTTCAAATGTGTCAGTACCATCTGATTTTCTTTTTTTCCGGCCGTGCCATGCTCACAGCATGCAGGATCTTAGTTCCCTGACCAGGGATGGAACCTGTGCCCTCTGCAGTGGAAGCATGGAATCTTAACTACTGGACTGCCAGGGAAGTCCCTGATTTTTTTTTTTTTTTTTTAAATAATGTTACATATTACTTCAGCAATCAGAAAATATAATGAAAAGTAAAAAAAGCCACATTCTATGTTATGCTATTTAAGAAAAAAGTTTAATTATGAAACTATTTTAATATATTATTCTTACCAGATTTAAGACCTGAAATTTTGAAGATGGCACTTGGTTTCCCATTTGTGACAAATCCTAGGAGTTGCCATACCGGCATTCCATTTGAATCAGGATAGGAAAAGTAGACAGATCCTCCCATTCCCTCAGGAAATGGGACTGTTCCCAGCATAAAAACCACAACATGGTTGATATTTTCATAATCAGGCAAGTCAAAAACAAACTTATCCTCTGCCACTTGCTGTGCAGCTGTTTGCACCTAGAATATAAGAAACTCACCTTAGTTCAATAGTTTGATAAGTTTCTATGGCCCTTTTAGTATTGCTGTAAACTCTGTTACCAAATATAGTCAATTATAGTCATTATATCAAGTATAACATTGGATCAATCTGATACTCTAATTACGGAATTACCAAAAACACCAAAAAGAGTGCTTATTTTAATAGAAAAATCTAAAAATATACATTTAGCCTTAAAATGATTTAATGAATGTAATCTTTCAAAAACATAACTAAATTATTTCAGAAGTGCCCTGAAAGGATTTTACTTACATAAATAAATCACTACAGCTTCAGAATGTTATAAAAATGAAAGGCTGTTCAAAACACCATGCCACCAAAGCTTTATCTTCTAGTTTGAAGGTAAAGAACCTCGGGTAATTAAAATGGGTAAGAAATTCAGAAGTTATTACAGTCAATCCTCATTATTTGCAGATTCATTATTTGTCATTTTGCCTACTCACTGAAATATATTTGTAATCCCCAAATTATTAAACCCTCCGGTTTAAATACAGAGGATAAAACAAAGAAAGAAAGAACATAAATATAAACCAAAATGCCTATATTAGTATTAAATTCAATTTTACCAGTTTTTGGCATGCATAATCTTAAAAGGCACATAAAATCATGGTATCTACAAGTCTTGAAATAATCATCAGGTAAAATAAATATTTCTTAAATGTCAACTCTGTCAAAGACACCAGACATTCTGTTAATCTGTATTATGACACACTAATCCTCGACCTTAGGAAAAAGGGTACATCTTTTACTGAGTCCATAACTTTAGATTAGGTGAATTTTTCTAGTAAAAGAATAATGTAGTTAAACGTTGAGGCATCACTAGGTCTATTTGCCCTTCATTTTGATTAACAAGTTCAAATACTCCAGAATTAAAAAGTCAAACACCATCAAAGAAAATCTTGTCATGAAGGAACCCCTACTGGATATCCATTACGTAGGTTAGGTGTTAGGTAAATAGACACAGGCATTGCTATAACTAAATTCCTTGCAAAGTAGTTGACAACACAGATTCCATAGGGCCTTCCTATTCTTTAGAAAAACACACACATTTTAAATGTTATTCGTTAACGAAATTCGTCCCACACTCAATCCCAGGCTGGTCCTTTCATTCTTCCTATCCGGAGCAGGAGTAATACAAAGTTATCCCACCAGTATTATCAATTACCACCATCACCAAAAGGGGCCTCCCAGTCATTCAAGGGACAGACAATAAATCTGAGGATAGCCATCTCCAATTTATCTCTGTGGTTCCTTAGAACTGTGTACACACTATATTATCAAAAATTGATGAAAAAATTCAACAAAGGGGCTGCAACATTTAATAAAGCAGGGAGAAAAAAAATAAAGAGAAAGAATTCTAGGTGAAAGGAATCAGGTCTGAAATGGATTTCTGAGTGGCTTCTACGGAGGCAAGCAAGATTCACCCTCCAGATTCTTCTGGAACAATCCCAGGTACTTAACTCATTTACCTAACAATTCATCAAGGAAGGTAATCTCTTTTTACCAATAAGGAAATTCGCTGCTCACCTCCTTCTGGGGTCATCTCATGCTTTAAGTTTCAGGCGTTTCTATCAGCCAATTTCCAATTACGTTAAGCATATTTTTATTAGGGCCCTTCCAAAAGGACCCAGCAGTTATACTTTGCCCGAGTACCTTCATCTTCGACAAACAGGACGCTACAGACTAGATTCAAACACCACATTTACCTCGAACTCACTTTATGAGCTCAGGCGAGTATTTCCACTGCCAACTGAGCTTAAGTCCCTCACCTGCAAAATGAGAATGAGAACCACCATCTCACAAGTTACGGTTAAGTTTGCAGGGCCAAATAAGCGCTACAGAGATGGCTGAGATGACTAGGAATAGACAAAAGGCGTGCATTGCCTAAGATAATGCACACTCGATAAATGGCAGCTAATGGTGTGACTGCTACTCTGGAAAGCGCTGGGGGGAAAGGAGAGCGAACATCCCAGGGTCCCACTCCCCACCCTCAAACTCTCAGCAGTCAACTAGACGTGAGGGGGTTTCCCCGCATCCCGCGCACCAACGCACCCTCCCCTTCCCGGGGCCTCGCCCTCGGGGTCCTGCCCCCTTCCTGAGACCACCCGGCCCCATCCTCACCAGCCTCCCCGCCACCAAGCAGCCAAACATGGCGGCGGCGGCTCCGCTCAGCCGGCAGGGACCCGAAGCCGGGGACTAGAAGTCCTGGGGCTACTGCCCTAGTCGAGCCCAAGAACCTTCCAGAACGTGACGGGGGGTGCCTACCCCTCCGCTACATAACGACTAGGCCAGCGGCAGAAACGCCTTCTGCCCCCGCGACCTCTGACCTCTCTTTCCTAACCAGAACGCCTCTCAGGCGACGACTAGTTCCGGGGCTCACACCGCGCCGCCCTTACGAAACGGGAAAGGCGGGCCAGATCCCGTATAAAACTACAAGTCCCAGAAGGGCCTGCGCCGGTTTCCGGTAAGGGAGCGCGGAGGATTTGCCTGTTGGGATTGGTAGTCCGTATCCCAAATTTACGAATCCAGAACCGGGAGGAAACGTTTCTCACGTTTGCCTAACATTTTAGAGATTACAGTGCGCTTTTACAGTCATTTTGCTAGATCCTTACAAAAACCCTAGGAGGTAGGTATTATTATCTGCATTTTGTAGGCGAGAAAATTGCCCAGAGTGACCAGCCCCAAATCTTTACACAGCACTCAGGGATGGGGCTTGAATCCAAACGCTGATTCAAATCCAGGGTTCTTTCTGCTACACAGCAGCTGAAAAGTACTGATTTTGAATCAGCTGTTTTGTACTTAATGACAACTTTATTGTAGTTCTTTCCAGCCTCACTCCTCCATTAATTTGCCGAAAACAAACAACACTAAGCAAGTTATATAATAATATCTTTGTGCTTTAATGGCGCCATTTGTAAAATAAGAATAATAAATGTGCCTGTCCCCTAGGGTTGCTGTGAGGGTCAGATGAATTTATAAATAACCACTTAGAACCTGGCAGTACTTAACTAATGGCTGTTTAATTGTAAAATGTCTTTTTTTCCCTCTATGCATTTGCAGAAAAGAAGAACTGGCATCAAATACTGACTGCCACCAGTACTCATTCTCCCTTTCACAGCTTCAGTTCCTTTTCCTCTTGGATAGGAAGGTAAGATATCTCCTCCCTGAAGGTCTCTGGCCAACTTGAAATATCTGAGCTTAGTCCACCAGCCACCAGCAAGTCTGTCCTCCTAACCCCAGGTTATATGTGGAAGATCAGAATGTTGGAACAGTCCTCTGGTCTCCACTCTGGCTCCATAAACTTGGACCACCTATCTTGTCTCAGATGCTCCTTTGAGAAAGCCAAAGATGAATAGATAGAAGAGGATCTTTCTACCAATATCTCCAACTTTCTACCTAAGAAGTCCCAGAATCTTCAGAATAAAAAGGCCACTCATTATGAGACCATTTCATGAGGGGCAGACAAACTGCTTGGATTCAGAGCCCATCTCTGTCATTTATTAGCTGTAAAATATTAGGCCAGTTACCCTAACACTGCCATGCCTCCTTTTCCCCATCTGTAAAACAGGATAATAATAAGGTTGTAATGAAGGTTATTACGTGTAAAGTACTAAGTAGTAGCCAGAATATAGCTTAATAAACTGTTAGCATTTAGCATTATTACTTTTCCTGACTAACTTTTCATGTCTTTATACCCACCTTACTATGAAATAGTAAATAAATATATTGGTCTCTGCCTCATGTACCTGACACAGGGCTCCTGAAACCCCTGTAAATTACCAAGTGATAAGAGCACTAGGAGCATCTTTTGTTCTAATGAGGGGACTCCGGTGGGCTTCTGGGTGGCTCCTAGATGGGGGCTGGTCACCAGAAAGATGAAGCCTGATTAGAAGCTTGGAATTTTCAGCCCCTCCCCACATCCTATAGAGAGGGGAGAGGGGCTGGAGATGGAGTTAATTGATCATGACTACATGAGGAAGCATCCATAAAATCCCAAGAGTATGAGGCCTGGAGAGCTTCCAGGTTGATGAACACATCCACGTACCAGAAGGATGACGCACCCCAACTCCACCAGGAGAGAAGCTCCTGCACTCCCACACCTTGCCTATGTATCTGTTCATCTGGTTGTTCATCTGTATCCTTTATCATATCCTTTAATAAATTGGTAAACATGTTTCCCTGAGTTCTGTGAGTTGTTCTAGCCAATAATCAAATCCAAGGGGGGGAGGTAATGGGAACCTCCAATTATAGCCGTGTTGGACAGAAGTTGTAGATAACCTGGGCACTTAACTACTTGCAATTGGCATCTGAAGTAGGGGCAGTCTTGTGGGACTGAGCCCTTAACCTGTGGGATCTGATGCTATCTCCAGGTGCTGTCTCCAGGTTGACAGTGTCAAGATTGAGTTAAATTGTAGGACACCAAGCTGGTGTCACAGAATTGCTCGGTGTAGGGAAAACCGACACACATCTGGTTTTAGAAGTATTGTGAGTATGGTAGTAGTGTGAGAGTAAAGGAGAAACATGGGAAGAAGACAGGGTTTTTTCCTTTACATACCGTAAGTATGTATTCTATGTATTTGTATTCTCTGAGCAACTTGTATTTTTCAGCCTTTCTGTGCTTAACGCAACTTGTTTTATCTGCCTGTAATATTCACTTGGAAATTTCTTACATCCTCCCAACTGGCTCAAATATTTACTTCAGATTGGACAAAGAATTAGAGACAGTGAGTTTAGTATCCTTTCTCCAGACTATGAAAGCCAGCCTTCTATTCACCAACCTATATTATTTTTAAATACAAAAGTTCTTTGTAACTAAAGAGAGCAGAAATAGATACAATGTATGGAAGTGAAGAAAAGTGTTTCAGAGGAAAATACCTCTCCAATAATCAGAGCTCTCTGAAATAAGAATAGGTAGATATAGAATAGTGATTTCTCCCATTCACATTGATATTTTAACCAAAGCTGAAATCCACTTATATTGTTAAGGAGATTCATAGAAAACTTGGGAAATTTTACCTAGGACAAAAAAAAATTACAGACCAATATCACTCATGAATACACATGCAAAAATCCTCAACAGAATACTAGCAAACAGAATCCAGCAACACATTAAAAGGATCATACACTATGATCAAGTGGGATTTATCCCAGGGATGCAAGGATTCTTCAATATATGCAAATCAATCAATGTGATACACCATATTAACAAATTGAAGAATAAAAACCATATGATCATCTCAATAGATGCAGAAAAAGCTTTTGACAAAATTCAACACGCATTTATGATAAAAACTCTCCAGAAAGTGGGCATAGAGGGAACCTACCTCAACATAATAAAGGCCATGTACGACAAACCCACAGCAAACATCCTTCTCAATGGTGAAAAAGTGAAAGCATTTTCTCTAAGATCAGGAACAAGAAAAGGATGTCCACTCTCACCACTATTATTCAACATAGTTTTGGAAGTCCTAGCCACGGCAATCAGAGAAGAAAAAGAAATAAAAGGAATACAAATTGAAAAAGAAGAAGTAAAACTGTCACTGTTTGCAGATGACATGATACTATACATAGAGAATCCTAAAGATGCTACCAGAAAACTACTAGAGCGAATCAATGAATTTGGTAAAGTTGCAGGATACACAATTAATGCACAGAAATCTCTTGCATTCCTATACACTAATGATGAAAAATCTGAAAGAGAAATTAAGGAAACACTCCCATTTACCATTGCAACACAAAGAATAAAATACCTAGGAATAAACCTACCTAGGGAGACAAAAGACTTGTGTGCAGAAAACTATAAGACACTGATGAAAGAAGTTAAAGATGATACCAACAGATGGAGAGATATACCATGTTCTTGGATTGGAAGAATCAATATTGTGAAAATGACTATACTACCCAAAGCAATCTACAGATTCAATGCAATCCCTATCAAATTACCAATGGCATTTTTTACGGAACTAGAACAAAAAATCTTAAAATTTGTATGGAGACACAAAAGACCCCGAATAGCCAAAGCAGTCTTGAGGGAAAAAAACGGAGCTGGAGGAATCAGACTCCCTGACTTCAGACTATACTACAAAGCCACAGAAATCAAGACAATATGGTATTGGCACAAAAACAGAAACATAGATCAATGGAACAAGAGAGAAAGCCCAGAGATAAGCCCATGCACCTATGGTCAACTAATCTATGACAAAGGAGGCAAAGATATACAATGGAGAAAAGACAGCCTCTTCAATAAGTGGTGCTGGGAAAACTGGACAGCTACATGTAACAGAATGAAATTATAACACTCCCTAACACCATACACAAAAATAAATTCAAAATGGATTAAAGACCTAAATGTAAGACTGGGCACTATCAAACTCTTAGAGGAAAACATAGGCAGAACACTCTATGACATAAATCACAGCAAGATCCTTTTTGACCCACCTCCTAGAGTAATGGAAGTAAAACCAAAAATAAACAAATGGGACCTAATGAAACTTAAAAACTTTTGCACAGCAAAGGAAACCATAAACAAGACAAAAAGACAGCCCTCAGAATGGGAGAGAATATTTGCAAACTAATCAACAAAGGATTAATCTCCAAAATATATAAACAGCTCATGCAGCTCAATATTAAAAAAACAAACAACCCAATCCAAAAATGGGCTGAAGACCTAAATAGACATTTCTCCAAAGAAGACATACAGATGGCCAAGAAGTACATGAAAAACTGCTCAACATCACTAATTATTAGAGAAATGCAAATCAAAACTACAATGAGGTATCACCTCACACCAGTTAGAATGGGCATCATCAAAAAATCTACAAACAACAAATGCTGGAGAGGGTGCGAAGAAAAGGGAACCCTCTTGCACTGTTGGTGGGGATGTAAATTGATACAGCCACTATGGAGAACAGTATGGAGGTTCCTTAAAAAACTAAAAATAGAATTACCATATGATCCAGCAATCCCACTACTGGGCATATACCCAGAGAAAACCATAATTCAAAAAGACACGTGCACTCCAATGTTCATTGCAGCACTATTTACAATAGCCAGGTCATGGAAGCAACCTAAATGCCCATCGGCAGACAAATGGGTAAAGAAGAAGTGGTACATATATACAATGGAATATTACTCAGCCATGAAAAGGAACGAAATTGGGTTATTTGTTGAGACGTGGATGGATCTAGAGACTGTCATACAGAGTGAAGTAAGTCAGAAAGAGAAAAACAAATATCGTATATTAACACATATATGTGGAACCTAGAAAAACGGTACAGATGAACTGGTTTGCAGCACAGAAATTGAGACACAGATGTAGAGAACAAACATATGGAAACCAAGGGGGGAAAGCCGTAGGGGTGGTGGGGGTATGATGAATTGGGCAATTGGGGTTGACATGTATACACTGATGTGTATAAAATTAATAACTAATAAGAACCTGCTGTATAAAATTTAAAAATTAAAAAAAATACAATTAAAAAAGTAAGAAAGAAATAAGAGCACAAACTCTATCTTCTTTGACCTAAGCGATATCTATAACTCCAAATCACAAAGATATCAGTGGAAAGTGGATAGAAGAAAGACAAGTGACTTAGCAGAGCAGAGGAAGGTCAAACTTAAGTACCTATAGAGAAAGATAATAAGTACCAGAGAAGTTCAGGAATTGGAGATGCCAGGGCCCACAGAAGGCAGGGGTAAGGCAGTAGACTGAAACATGTAGATTGCTTAAAACTGATGTAAGATTTTGTGTCTTACTCTCATCAACACCTCAGCCATTGGTATGAAATCTCTGGAAAAAAAGTGAATCAGAGAGGCCCCAGGGACTAGGAAACCAGATACTGAAAAAAGGTGTTGTGGGGCAAGGCCACTATGTACAGATTAGGTCCTGAATAAGAGTGCCTGGGTGAGAGAGGAGCAGTTGGCTCACCAAGTCAAACACACTAACGTAGTACTGTGCCACCCAAAGTGGGGGTGGCTTTTCTAAAACATCCACTTGGAGGATGGGGGTGCCTTTTTCTATATCATCCATGCAGAGAGAGATATCTCTTATTAAGTCATCCATAAGGGATGAGGGTCACTTTGTAAAAACTCATGTAATAATACAAAACTCTTTCATGATTAAAAAAAAAAATTCAATTAACCAAGAATAGAAGGGAACTTCCTCAACCTGATAAAGAGCATCTATAAAAATCCCATAGCTAACATCATACTTAATGGTGAAAGTTGTATGCTTTCCTCCTAAGATCAGTAACAAAACAAAGATGTCTTCTCCAGGCACTTCTATTCAACATTGTATTGGAGATTCCAGCCAAAGCAATGAGGCAAGAAAAAGAAATAAAAGGCATCCAGATTGGAAATTAAGAAATAAAACTATCTCTATTTGTGACATGAGCTTGCATATAGAAAATCCTAAGGAATCCACTAAAAACTATTAGAAGTAATAAACAAGTTCAGCAAGGTTGTAAGATACCAGATCAATATACAAAATTCAGTTATATTTCTAAACACTTAGAATGAACAATCCAAAAATAAAAATAAGAAGACAATTCCATTAACAATAGCACCAAAAAGTAAAATACTTAGGAATAAATTTAAGAAGGAAAGCATAAAACTCATACTCCGGAAACTATAAAAAATAAGAAATTAAAGATCTGAATAAATGGAAAAACATCCCATGTTCATGGGTCTGCAGACTTAACATTGTTAAGATGGCAGTATTCCCTAAATTGGTCTATCAATTCAATGCACTATCAGAATCTCAGCTGACTTTTTTGTAGAAATTGACCACTTGATTCTAAAATGTATAAGAAGGGAGACCCAGAATAGCCAAAACAATCTTGGAAAAAAAAAAAGAAAAGAACAAACTAGGATGATTAACACTTCTCAACTTCAAAAGTTATTGCAAAGCAATGATAATGAAGACAGTGTAGTATTGAGACAGAAATAAATACGTAAATCAATGGAATAGAATTGAGAGTCCAGAAATATATTATATGGTCTACGGTCCACTGATTTTTCAACAAGGGTGCCAAGACCATTCAATGGGGGAAAGAAAAGTCTTTTCAACAAAGATTCCGAGACAACTGGATAGCTACATGCAAAAGAAAAGCCTCATGCCATATATAAAAATTAATTCAAAATTGATCAAAGGTCTAAATGTAAAAACTAAAACTATAAAACTCTTTGAAGAAAACATAGGGGTAAATCTTCATGACTTTGGATTTGGCAAAGGATTCTTAGATATGACACCAAAAACATAAGCAAAAAAAAGAAAAAAATAGATCATCTGAACTTCATAAAAATTAAAAACTCTAGTGCTTCCAAGGAAACCATCAAAAAAGTGAAAAGACAACCACAGAATGGGAGAAAATATTTGCAAATCATAGATCTGATAAGGGACTTGTATCCAGGATAGATAAAGAACTTTTACAGCTTAAAAACACAACCCAATTTTTAAATGGACAAAGGATCTTGTATTAATTTCCTAAAGCTGCCATAACAAATTACCACAAACTAGGTAACTTAAAACAACATAAGTTTATTCTCTTACAATTCTGGAGGCTAAAAGTCAAGATAGGTGTTGGGAGGGCCATGTGCCCTGTGGAAACTCTGAGGAAGAATCTATTCCATGCCTCTCTTCTAACTACTAGGGGTTGCCAGTAGTCCTTGGCATTCCTTGATTTAAGACTCATCATTCCAAACTCTGCCTCTATTTCATATTGTGTTCCTCCCTCTGTGTATATGGGTCTCTTCTTTTACAAACCCAGTCATTATATTTAGGATTCACCCTAATCCAGTATGGCCTCAACTTAAATTGATTACGTCTGCAAAGACCCTATTTCTAAAAAGATCACATTCACTGGTACCAGACTGACATGAATTTGGGGGAGGACACTATTCAACCCACTGTAAACATCTGAATAGACATTTCTCCAAGGAAGATACACAAATGGCCAATAAGCATATGAAAAGATGCTGGACATCACTAGTCCTCAGGGAAATGCAAATCAAAACCACAATGAGTACACTTCACATTCACTCCAATGGCTAGAATCATAAAGTCAGAAGCAAGGATATTGGAACCCTCATACACTGCTTGTGGGAATGTAAAATGGTGCAGCTGCTTTGGAAAACAGACTGACAGTTCCTCAAATGATTAAACATAGATGTACTACCAAATGTAAAATAGATAGCTAGCGGGAAGCAGCAGCATAGCACAGGAAGATCAGCTCGTTGCTTTGCGAAGACCTAGAGGAGTGGGATAGGGAGGGTGGGAGGGAGACACAAGAGGGAGAGGACATGGGGATATATGTATGCATATGGCTGATTCACTTTGTTGTACAACAGAAACTAACACAGCATTGTGAAGCAATTATACTCCAATAAAGGTTATAAAAAAAATAAATAAACATAGAGCCACCATATGACCCTGTGATTCTACTCCTAGGTATATACTCAAGAGAAATGAAAACAGATGTTCACACAAAAACTTGTATATGAATGATTATAGCAACATTATTCATAATACCCAAAAGGTGGAGACAAATGTCCATCAATGGATGAATGGATAAACAAAATGTGGTACATTGTACAATGGAAAATTATTCATGTTATTATATATGATTCCACCCATATGAAATATTTAGAATAGAGAAATCTATAGAGACGGAAAGTAGATTAGTGATTGCTTAGGGCTGGGGTAGGTGAGGATGTGGAGATGGGGGTGACAGATAGCTAAAGAGCATGTTTTTTTTTTTAACCATCTTAACAGTTTTTTAAGTGTACAGTACAGTAGTATTAACTATATCACCTTGTTGTGCAGCAGATCTCTAGGATTTTCTCATCTTGTAAAACTGAAACTCTATGCCTGTTGAACAATTGCCCAATTCCCCCTCCTCTAGACTTTTTGAGGTGATGAAAATGATCTGAAATTGACACTAGTGATGTTTGCATATATCTGTGAATATACTAAAAACCATTGAATTATACATCTTGAATGAATTGTATGGTATGTGAATTATATTTCAAGAAAACTATTTTTAAAATCAGTACCATTTGGCCTCTCACCTTCTGAGATGGCCCACACTCTGTCTGTGGAGTATGTATCTCCCTGAATAAACCTTCTTTCACTTTAAAAGAAATTAATTAATTAATTAAATAAAATCAGTACCATTACAATAGTATCAAAAACAAAACAAAACAAAACAGCTCATGCAAAAGTACCTATGAGCAAGTGGGTGGTCCTGGAGTGGGGACAGGGGGATTACATGAAAGTCTCCCCCCCTCCTCCACAACACTGACATCAAGGCTCATATTTGCCAGGTAGGAGACTGAAGCATCCTTCTCAGGAAAAAGTGACCACCCCAGAGCTACAGATATCTTGAAATCTCCAGTGACAAAACTGACAGGCTGCCTAATAATAGTGAAACATTCTATTCCCAAATAACAGCCTCCTCACAGTTTTTTGCTTTTTTTGGGCTGTGCTGTGCAGCTTATGGGATCTTAGTTCCCCGCCCAGGGATCAAACCCATGCCCCCTGCAATGGGGGGTGCAGAGTCCTAACCACTGGACCACCAGGGAATTCCCCACATTTTTTGCTTATAAATGGAATATGCCACTAAGGATCAACACACATTTGAGGAAAATCGCTATCATGAAAGAGAAAGACCAAGGCAAATAAATAGTCGGGGCAGCAGGGGCAGGGGAATGAATTCAGTAGAAACAAAACAATACAAGGAGCAAAAAAAAAAAAATGCTGTAGGTATTATCCAGAGAGAGAAATAGAGTGTGTCATTGAAACAAAAATTGAATGCTATAAAAGGAAAATCAGAGAACAAGAAAGAACCCATGGAACTTGAAAATATGAGGGCTGAAAAGACAGTTTTTAGAGTTTAGAAGTGTTGTAAGATAAAGTCAAGGAACTCTCCCAGAGAAGAGAGGGAAAGAAAGAAAGGGAAATGAAGAGAAAAATGATAAAATTAGAAGATCAATACAAGAGGTTCAATATTTGACCTAATGGGAATTCCTGAGAGAATAAAGAAAACACTGGACAATAAATTATCAAATAAATACTATTTTCTTAAAAAAAAAAAATCCCAGAACTGTAGAACATGAGTCTCCAGAAAGAAGAGGCTCACGGACTACCCAGCAATATGAGTAAAAAACCCACACCAAGGCTCATCCTCATGAAATTTCAGAATATGGAACTAAATAGAGATTCCATGAAGGTAAAAGAAAAAATTATGTACAATGATTGCAGGCCAAAGTGAATTGACCTCTGTACAGCAACACTGAACACTGAAAGACAAAGGAAAGGTACCTTCAAAATTCTGAGTGTAAATTATTTCTATATCGAATTCAATATCCAGCCAAAATTACAATCAAGTAAAGGGCAAACTAAAGATATTTTTGGACCTGCAAAGTCTAAAAAAAAAAAATTACCTCCCATATGTCCTTTCTCAGTAAGTTACTGGATGTGCTCCTCCCAAACAAGGGAAGAAACCAATAAAGAGGAAGACATGAGACAAGATTCAGAACACAAGAGTTTCCACTAAGGAGAGTGATAGAATGTCAAAGGTAATGGCAAACAGAAGTCCCAGGAAATTATGCAAAGAGCACCCAATTCAGGAATCCTCAAAAAAATGAATAGATTATTTGACATGTCTGACAACATGCAAAGTTATACAGAGAGGTGTTTCATGGAGCTGGTGGATGGATGAAGACTTAGCCTAAGTCAGATATTCAAACTAAAGCTGAAAAAGAGGCCATTATTTAGGCCAGTGCCAATAAAATGACTTAGCACAGAACAATATTTACATGAATGTATTTGTCCCATATGGCTGCTGTAACAAAATGCTACAAATTTGGTGGCTTAAAACAGCACACATTCAGAAGTCTGAAATCAGTTTCACCTGGCTGCAAACAAGTTGCCATGAGGGCTGCACTTCTTCCAGATGCTCTAGGGGAGAATCTGTTTTCTTGCCTCTTCCAGATTCTAGAGCTGAGTTCCTGGCTTATTCCATCTTCAAAGTCAGCGGTGTAGCATCTTGCTTCAGTCCTCACATTGCCTTCTCCTCTGTCAGATATCACTCTCCTTCCCTCTTATAAGGATATTTGTGATTGCATTTAAAGTCCAATGAAATAATTCAAAATAATTTTCCATATCTCAAGATCCTTAGCTTAATCATATTGGCAAAATCTCTTTTGCCATATGAAGTAACATTCACAGGTCCTGACTATTTGGGGAGGGCATTATTAGCCTACCAACACTATCTTAATAAAAACTCCAAATGTGGGTTAACTAGAAATTATTTAACTACATTAAGAAGATGGAAGAACAATGGAAAAGAGTATGAAAAAGAATATACATATATATGTATGCATGTATGTATAACTTAATCACTTTGCTATGATTAACACAGAAATTAACACAACATTGTAAATCAACTATACTTCAATAAAATAAATTTAAAAAGAAGATGGGAAAAAAGGAAGAGGAAGTGTGGATAGCTAAAATCCTCTTCTAACCAATGCTGTCAGAAAATCATCAATAACAATCATATGGTACAAGAATTTCCGCTCAGAAAAAGACATATTGGTGATTTGAAACTTTCCAAATGATAGTTCTGTCCTGAAGGGAGATCTGAATGGCTTTCTCCTGTTACTCATCTTATCACCTGTGGTAGATTGCAAAAAAGCAAATACTTCCTCTCCCTGTGTCCATGACCTTGCAGTATGACTTTCCAGACAGAGTCTGTTTCTTTACCCTCGTGGCCTTCTTACTTGATTTGACCAAAAGAATGCAACAGAAGTGATGTTGTGCCCTTTCCATGCCCAGGCCTCAAAAATATTTGCAAGTGGCTGCTCTAGTCCTTGGAACTTTGCCAGTCTACCACAGGAACAAGCCAAGGATAGCTTGCTGGATAAGGAGAGACACCTGGCCCCATTGCCTCAGCCAACAACCAGTCAAACCCCAGGAGCAGAGCTACCTGACTGAAAGTTGACCAGACACATGAATGAACCCAGTCAAGACCAGAAGAACCACTCAGCTGAGCTCAGCCCAAATAGAATCATGAGATAAATAAATTTGAGATGTTTTGTTATGCAGCAAAAGCTAACTTCTGTATAGTTCTTTCACTGTCTGTGATTACTTTTTATTTATTAATTTTCCTTCCCTGTAACAAATACTGGTAGTTATCTATTTAATATCCATTTCCCCCCTTCTTCCTTGTTAACCCCAATTTTGTTCAGGAAGGCACCCCTCCTCCATGAGACTCAGGAGCCCCAGAAGAAGACCCTGCTTAATCTAATCAACAAATTTCCATTCCCTTGGCAGTGATTGGTTTAGGATCAGTCCCATAACCCAATTCTGGTCAATGGCACTTGGGAGGAAGTCTGCTGGGGGCTTCTGAGAAAGGTTTCTTGGTCTTAAGAAAGTCACACGAAAAGATGGTCACTTTCTCCCTCTACATTGATATATCTGAAAGTGACACCTAGAGTTGTAGCAATCATCTTGAAACAACCTGAGAACAACCTAAGTAAAAAAGCACACTCAGGAAGAGCAAAGAGATGAAAATAACTTGAGTCTTTATTAATGTCTTATGCTGTTAAACCAACCAGCCCTGGAGCCAATGTCCTACCTCTGTACTTATGGTCATGCAAAATAATATATTTTTTTCTATTGCTTAAGCCAATTTTAATTGACTTTGTTGTTACCTATGGCTGATGTTATAATTAACACAACTCTTACTAGAATATAAGCTCCGAGAGGGCAGGGACCATGTCTGTTTTGTTTGCCACTGTATCTCCAGTGCCAAGCCCAGCATCTACCCCCTAGTAAGCATTTCATAGTTATTTACTGAATGAATGAAAGTATATCAATGATCATTAAATACATCCGCGGTTGACACTTGACTAGATAGTATAAACATCTAATTAGGGAGCCTGACTCTTCTTGACTGTGAGCTCTTCAAGAACAGGACTCTATGTTTGCTCCCCAGTACCTGGCGTACAGTAGATCCTCTCTACACGTTTGTTGAATAAATGTTCTATGATACTGAATTCTGCCAACTTTCCAGCAGGGGGTGCACACAACTAGGTGTTCTGGGCGCTAGGTACTCTCCTTTATCGGCTCATCAGCCTCTCCTCTGCTGCCTTCCCCTCCACCTTCCCCACAAGGAGCTAAAGACCACAGCAATGCCTACGGGGAAGCCCAGGAGAAGGGACTTTTCCATATTCAGAACCTCAGTGTCTGTCCTGTCCCAGCTTCCAGCACCTGTTAGACAAAGCTGAGAACATGCTCTATAAACAGAGAAAGTTCTCTTTAGTTCAGGGTCAAGCAAATGTTTTCTGTAAAAGGTCAGATAGTACATGTTTTGGGCTTCCTAAGCCATAAGGTCTCTGTGCTGACATGCCTTTATAACACCAAGAATTGTGGAACCAACCAGCCTGGGAGACTGCCCTACCTCTGTACTTCTGGTTATGCAAGATAATATATTCCTTTATTGTTTAAGCCAGTTTTAGCTGGCTTCATTGTTAATTATAGCTGAAGATATAATTAACCACCCACAACTAGAATAAAAATTCCAAGAGGGCAGGAAACTCAATAAGTACATACATAAAAGAATAAGTAAAATAAGTAAAAGGAATGGCTGTGGCTCTGTCCTAAAAGCTTTATTAACAAGAACAGACAAGGACTTCCCTGGTAGTCCAGTGGTTAAGAATCCACCTTCCAATACAGGGGACACGGGTTCAATCCCTGGTCAGGAAACTAAGATCCCACATGCTGCTGGGCAACTAAGCCCACATGCCACAACTACTGAGCCCATGCACTCTAGAGCCCATGCGCCACAACTAGAGAGCCCGTGTGTCACAACTACTGAGCCCGTGTGCCACAGCTAGAGAGCCCACGCACCACAACTACTGAGCCTGGGCACCGCAGCTACTGAGCCCATGTGCTCTGGAGCCGGTGCGCCACAACTAGAGAGAAGCCCGCACACTGCAACAAAGAGCCCGTGTGCTGCAACGAAAGGTCCTGCAATGAAGATCCCGCGTGCCACAACTAAGACCCGACGCAGCCAAAAAAAAAAAAAAAACCACAAGAACAGACAGCTGGCCAGATTTGGCTGAGCCCTGCTTTACGTAAACAGGCACTGCCTAAGGCAGTGGTTTTCAAACTTTAAGGTTTGTCAGAATCACCTGTAGGGTATGTTAAAACATTTATGGCTAGGCCTCACCTGAGTTTTTCAGTAGGTCTGGAGTAGGGCTGAGAATTTTAATTTCTAAGAAGTTAGGGTTGCCAAATAAAATACACGATGCCCCGTATATCTTAAATGTGAATTTCAGTTAAATGGTGAATGATTTTTAGTTATAAGTATGTCCCAAGTATTGCATTATTATCTGAAATTCAAATTTAATTTGGTATCCTGTACTTCATTCTAAGTCTGACAGCCCTTAGGCAAGTTCCCAAGAGATGCTGATGCTGCTGGTCCAGGAACCACACTTTGAGAAACACTGACCTGTACAATCTCTTACGTACTGGAGCTCTGCTAGTTCAGAGGTCTTAAGCTGGGAAGAATACCCACCAGCCCAACTCAAGAATCTGAACACTCAGTCTGTACATGTGAACATGTTCCTCCTTCATTCACAAAAGGGTTTTGTGCCAAAACTAGAAACTTTAAATATGCACTAATTTTTTAAAACAATTATCCATTTATTGTGCACTTACTATGTGAGAGCTTGTTTTCCAGGCTCTAGAGATAAAACAAGAAATAAGGATGATCGGGCCCCTTGCTCTCATAGAGCTGATGTTTAGTGGCTGTCTGGGGGTAGATATGACTGGACATCCATCTGAGAAGTTACTGGCCTGCACATTGTCACGTATTTACTTAAGACATATAAACTATTTCGTCTATCACCATGGCTATAAACAGGGACCCTGCAGTTAGAAATTAGTTCAAATCTCAGCCCTGCCACTTACGACACTGTGCTAGGTATTTAACAGCTTTAGTCCTCAGATTCCTTGTCTGTAAAACTGGGACAATAATTTATACTTCATGAGGTTGTTGAATGGTAAATAAAATAACTCCTATAAGGAACTTAGCATAGTTCCTTGGTAGGGAATAAAATAGTCAGTACTCAACTAATAGTATAGCTACTACTATTGAAAATTCAGTGGTTTTCAAAGTGTGGTCCTTGGGCCAGCGGCATCAACAGACCCATGAACTTGTTAAAAATGCAGATTCTCTGTGCCCCACCCCAAACGTACTGAATCAGACACTCTGGGATGGGGCACAACGATGCGTGATTTAACAAACCTTCCAGATGATTCTGATGCATGTTAGAATTTGGAAAACACTACTAAAGAAAATATTATAAGAAGCCAGAAACTGTATGTGCTAGGGGTTAGAATATCAAGGCCAATAAGGCACAAATCTTCCCTCTCTTTTCCCAGGACAGCTTTACATAAGGCCTAGTGGTGTTCATCTCTCTATTGTGTGTGTGTGTGTGTGTTTTTCCATATGCCCGAAACCCATCAGAAATTCATTTAAGCAAAGATTTCTTAGCTCGTTTTTCATTCAACATCCCATTGAGGGCCTAGTGTGAGCCAGTGTGTTGAGATTGAGATTAAAAACATAAGGAAACACTTCTCTGTTTCAATAGCTTTTACTCTGGCACTGATTTCATAACATAGGAAAACACAACAGTGCACGCATTTCAGTGGGATGCTAAAATAAGAGTTTCTACCAAGATATTATGAAGGGAAGTGGAAGAAAGGCAGTTAACTGGGAAAGGTAGAATCTCTTTCCAGAGGGCAAACATTTAACTGAGCCCCTACAATGTGAATGCAGAAAAACAGCTCAGCTACCCGGAAAGCCTCTGCCAAAGCCTGGCAAGGCCACCAGAAGAAAAGAGAAAGGGCATTGGCTAAGTGAGGGGCCCTGGCCAGGAAGGAGAGAGAGACTCCAGTCTATATGGGGTCTTGAACAGCCCCTGTCAAGTCCCAGTTTGTTCACAGCTGTCTCTCTTGGATGTCCTGATCTTGGTTGTGGCCCAGAAGACTAGAGAAAGGCCGTAGAAAGAGGGGAGGCCTGGCAGGAAGCTGAATCAGGCCCCCATCTGAGAACTGGGACAGAAACAATGCTAAATCCCAGACACAGAGGTGACCCAACAGAAGAACTGTTAACAATTCTCCACCACTCCCAACAGTAGCCTTGAACATGAGTTTGAGAGATACTAGTTAGCCACAGAGAAGTTTCAAGTGACTGTGGAAAGTTGTATGGGGCTGGGTTAAAATAAGCATAATCTGTGCAGCAGAATCATCTGGGTGAGTTTTTTAAAAAATACTGAATTCAAATCTCTCAGGTTGGGGCTCAGAGATCAGTCATATGCTCCCTAATGATTCTGGTGCACTCACTCTTTCCACCGACCAGCATCTGGGAACCATTGCATGGCACAGGTTTATACAGGGACCTAATTAATGCAATGCTTTGCACACCTGGCCAATTAAGTTTATAAATAAGTGATTCTCTCCTGTCTACTAGGAGCTCACATTTTAAGGCAAAGGTAATAAATTATTATTTTAGAAGGCCCTTCACAAAGGGTTTTGACTTCCAAGAATTACAAACCCTGTTGCAGCCAGCTATTTTCAGGGATTTGAGGGAAAACAATACAGCAACATAGGTAGCTACTCAGAACTGGGATTATTAAAACCTTGATTTGCAATCAGTCTTTCAGAATGATAAATCAAACGTTTTTTTATACAAAATTTTAGTGGTTTAAAAAGTAATTTTGCATTAAAAAAAATCAAATAATGGCCAATAGAGTGCTATACATTACTCACAATGATTTTCTGACAACCCATGATTAAATGGTTTTAGAATTAAACACAAATACACACTCACTCATTACACAAAACAGAACAGAAATCACCCAACGTTTTACATTTCACATCAGCCTGGGGTAACTGAAGCAAGGAAGGTGAAATGAGTCTGCTTTTATTCATCTGAAGTCTTGCTCTGCATCAGAAAATAACCACAAAACACCAAGAATCTCTTTAGAAATCCACCAGTTCAATTCCAAAATGATAGTCATTTTCTACAAATCACAACAGGTTAACCACTGCGCCACCAGGGAAGTCCCTTTAATTCTGTTCTTGCCACTGCGTACAAAGCACCCTATGTTTGGGACAAAAATCACCAACTACTTTTTTTTTAAAATAAATTTTTATTGATTGATTGATTGATGGCTGCGTTGGGTCTTTGTTGCTGTGCGCGGGCTTCCTCTAGTTGTGGCGAGCAGGGGCTACTCTTCGTTGTTGTGCGTGGGCTTCTCATTGCGGTGGCTTCTCTTGTTACGGAGCACAGGCTCTAGGCGCACGGGCTTCAGTAGTTGTGACACGCAGCCTCGGTAGTTGTGGCTCAGAGGCTCTAGAATGCAGGCTCAGTAGTTGTGGTGCACGGGCTTAGCTGCTCCACAGCATGTGGGATCTTCCCGGCCCAGGGCTCAAACCTGTGTCCCCTGCACTGGCAGGTGGATTCTTAACCACTGTGCCACCAGGAAAACCCACCAACTACTTTCAACCCTATGATATCCTCAATTTACTTATTTCTCTTAACCAATACCCTTCTAGAAAAGGGGACAATAACTCACTATACAAACGTACTCCCCATTTCTTTCATTTTTCAACCCGCTGCATTTAACCTTCTATGTCCTCTCCTCCCTTGCTCTACTGATAGTATTTCCCTAAGATTACTAATGACCAAGTTGTAAATCGAATGGCAATAATATTTTTTAACTATAAAGATAGGTTATTACAACATTACATGTCACAACTCTTACAGAATTTACTTATTACAAAATTATTATAGAAGAAATCATTAAGAAATATAAAACCATAGGAAATACAATTTCCAATAAAGATAAGGGTTTAGTGTAGTCAAGTACTGTTCTAATTGCTTCACATGTATTAAATCACTTGATTCTTTTACTTACCCAAGGTCAGTTAGTGGCAGAGCCAAGATTAAAATTCAGTTTGTTCTAGAGCTTATACTTAATCACTATATTATATAGCTTTCTCCAGTTACACAAATAAAACAATAATAATCACTGCAAAAAGATAAGGTGTAATTTTATTACTTTCAACATTTCTTTTCATCACAATGAACAAAACAAAATAAACTAAAATACAACACAGCTTTACAAAAATAAATTTTTATTAAAAGCAGTAGAGTCTGAGCAGGAGACAGTACAAAGAGTGTAAACAATGTAAACATCACTACATTCAGCTCAGCTTGATTGAACGCTGAAAGACAACTCTAAATGCTCTATGTGCCCTTACTAGCAAGATACGTTAGTTCTACTGTACACAGAAAACACACTCTAATTTTGATTGAGAAAAAGTATTTTATCGAAGTCGGTCCCAGCGCCAAATACTGGCATCATCACAAACAGCTATAAGAATGCTGCTATCCCTGCTAAAACTGGTTTGTCGAATAGCAGCACCACATTTATGATGAGTCAGTGTTGTGCATCTAGGGAGAAAACATGACAACAGGTTAAATACCATGCATATAAAATGCTGTCAGTATCTAACTTAAAACAATGAATCAGAAAATGAATAGATGTTCCAAGTCATATAGAAAGCACTTGAAACCAGAATACACTTCACTAAGAGCCCAATCTCAAATTTCATAAAATTTGGGTATATTTTAAATCCAAGAGGCACCATGTGACTTATCTTAAAAAAGAGAAATAACTTATTACCAAAGTACTTGGGAAAAACAATCATTATTAGAATAAAAAAGAAATACTTTACAATACTCTGAGAATGTAAATGTTACAAATGATTTAAGGATGTAATTGATACTTGCAATGCCTTCCTCTGTGCTGACATAACACTTTGGAGAAAAAGTCAGAAATTATGAAGAGGAATTTCTAAATACTTACTTGGCTTTATGAGGATCTTCTACTTCTAAATCCCAAACATAAAGTTTGCCAACCTGATTGCCCAATGCAAGCATCTGTATAAATATATTAAAAAAAAATCAAATTATTAAAATAAGCTATAAAGATTTCAAACAATCCTAAGACATCTTTCTTATTTCAGAAAAACATCAGCTCCAGCCTATGGCAACCTTCTTAGTTATTTCTTTGCATCTTATATTTCCTATATTGTGTAAATGAGGATAAGAGCAACTAATGCTTCACAAAGATGTCTTGAGTAAAATAAGGAGGTTATTTTGCAAATTTACAAAGAACTTTACAATTTATTTACATAGTTAGCATGTACTCTTTATTCTGCCTTAAAGAACTGTAGTAAAAGCCATAGGAAATTTCCAAAGCTTTCATATAGAAATAAATACCCAAGTAATTTGTTATCACAAAATTCTAACACCAAATTTTTAAAAAATTTTAGATAACTAATATTTTGTCTCTATCTTCCACGTTGGTTTTCTATATAAAAAGATTAACACCCTAATCCAAAACAATAAATCTTAGTAACAGATGTTACGGAAAGTAAACACCTAACTGCCACCATTGACACCTGTCGATTTTATTTATAATAAGCACTGCAGATGGTGTGCAGAGCCACAAGGGTAGAATAAATAACATCAAAGGCCAAAGCAATTAATACAAAAAAATCAAGGTAGATTAAACTTAGAGGTAATAGAATACAGGTACACTACAGAGAAAACTAAAATTGCCATGGTTTTAAGTCAAATAATTTCACAATGTAAAAATATGTTGCTACCTTTTGCCAGAAATCCATAGAAAACCTCATGTACCAAATGTCACACTGGCTGTAATCAAATCGCCCAAGAATAGTCACATTAGACTCACTGGGTTTAATTTTATCTATATCATCTTCCATTTTGCCAGGTTTCCAGCATACAATGGCATTTTCACAAGACTTTAAAAAAGACAGAAATGAGAAAAAAAGAAATGTTAATCAAAGAACTGAATTTTAAACATTAAAAACAAAGCTTTTTCTCTACTATCATTTCAGAACTCACAGCTCTTAGAACCTGGTTATCCATCTACTGAGTCCAGCGATATACATTCATTTATATTTACAGAGTCAGTATCCACACTTACGGACAAGAAGTCTGATTATCAACAGATTTTGACAGTACAAAAGCATTACACTGTCTAGAATATTCATTTTTGAAGTCACAATTTCTCTTCCAAACCAAAACAAATTCAGCTTTAGATACTTCGGCATCCAGAGACTTGAAGTATTTTATAGCAAACGTAAAATTACAAACACTGTATTAGAATACACAGCTCTTCAATATGGCCCCTGCTTACTTCGCTAGTTTCATCTTTCCCCATTCCACTTCTAAACCCCCGTGGTTCCCTTTGTATCTGGTTAACTATTAATCCTTCTGTCTGCACTACATGATAGGTGCTCAAGAGATGTCACAGGAAAGCTAATGAATTCATAGAAGGGGCCTTAGAGATCAGATTATACAGAAGGCAATAAAAGCAGTGGTTCAATATCAAGACACTGATAAGGGGATGGGATTAAAATAGGCTGAGTTACACCTTCCCGGTCCTGCAACACTGAACCTTTACATACATTCTCTTTAAGCAGCAAGTGGTAAAGAATAGAATGGGAGGGAAAAAATGCAAAACAGAGGGCACTATTTATATTCCTGTGTAGGTCAGTGATTTGCTGGCTAAGGGATATTTGGCAATGTCTCTGGCTTCTAGTTAATAAAGGCCAGAGATGCTGAACACTTTGCAAGGCAAAGAACAGCTCCTGCCACAAAAAAGAACTGTCTTACCCAACGTCCACAGGGCCAGGACTGAGAAATCCTGGTGCAGGCAAAGAATGCCTCCTGGAACTTTACAGGATACAGCCTAACAGCCCCATGTGGTAGCTCTGTGAGGTCACGGGGAGATTAGGGAGTGGACAATATGCTTTTTTTCTTCTCTCCCCTTTTTGGATTATATAAAATCCCAGGGATATGGATCTGTTATACAAGTTCTTTATTGTAAAGTATCTTAGAGATCACCTAGTCTGATGACTCTTAACTAAGTACACAATTGGATTGATATAGACTGTACAGCTTTCTTTAAAAATTCAGCTTGACCCCAACCCTACTGAATCACAAACTCTGAGAGGGGAGGCCAAAGCAGCAGAATGTAAAACACTTCTTTAAGTGCTTCTTACTGACTATACTGGTAAAGGATCCTTAATCAGTGGAGTTCCCTCATGGAGAACTAAATAATTGCACTAATGGATGGCTGTACTAGAAAATCATCTAGAGAGTTTTTAAACATTACAAATTCCCAGGTCCTTATGCCAGATTTAGAATATCTGGGGATGAAGCCTAGGAATCTATTTTTGCAATGTCCTCCCAATAGTTCTAATGTGGAGCCAGAGTTGAGACCACCAATATTCAGTTCAGCTTCCCATCTAAAATGCAGAAATCCTTTCCTGTATCATCTGATTAAGTTCTAAGAGCAGAAATTTTAGAGCTACTCCTTTTTAAATTCTGCTTCCAAAACAGATGAAGTAGAGGTACTTTTTCCTATTTATCTCGTCAAGTACAGCTTAAAAGTCTGAAGGGTAGGGAGGAGGCAGACTGGTTAGGGGCCCTGGGACATGAAGGACATTGAGTTGCTTGGTTTTCTTTTGCCTCTTTATGTATCCCAGACTGGATGCTAGAGAAGGTAGCAACTCAACAAAGCTAACAAGTGAAGACCAAAAAAAAAAAAAAAAAGCCCCAACAAAAGCCTACTCTCTGCAAAGGACCAGGAAAGTGGCAACCTAGCATGAAAGAAAATTTTCAGGTAAACACTTAATACCACAGAAAAAACAGTGGACCCGTCCACACATGTGGACCAGCAAAGTCCCAGTGGGGTCCCTTCTCAGATGATAACTAAACACTTCAAATACGTAACACCCTGTCTCCTCCCTACCCCTCATGGTAATGAGGTGACTCTCCTCCTCCTCCTCTGCCTGGGGTGGTATTAGAGGAAGCCTAGCAGAGAGTCAGAACGTTCACAACCACCCACCACTCTCAGTGTCAGTGGAGACCACTCAGGGAGCAGTACTGAGGCCTCCCAACCCCTCTTGCTAGGGTGGTATCACCTGAGGCCCAGTGAAAAGCCTGAACTCCCACCCCAGTAGTAAAGAGACATCATCACCAAGTCAACCAAGTGGGGAACCTGAACTTCCCTTGCCACCTGCCAATAATGAAGCAGCACTCCCCTTCCCCAGCTGAAAATTTATCAAAGGAAGCCTGCTTAAATATCAGTAAGATCCAGAGTTTCCTAACAGTAACCAAAATATCAATATCTTAATCAAAATTCACTTGTCATACCAAGAAATGTAAAAATCTCAACTTTAATGAGAAAAGATTATCAAGAGATACCAACACTGAGATGACATAGATGTTAGAACTATCTGACAAGGATTTTAAAGCAGCTATCATAAAAATGCTTCAATGAGAAATTACAAACACATTTAAAACAATAAAAAAGTTTCAGCAAAGAAATAAAAGATAAGAATCACATGTAAATTTTAGAACTAAAAAAACTATAACCAAAATAAAAAACAACTGAAGGGCTCACCAGCAAAAAAAGAGAGATG
Organism: Balaenoptera acutorostrata; assembly: GCF_949987535.1. Classification (NCBI taxonomy): domain Eukaryota; kingdom Metazoa; phylum Chordata; class Mammalia; order Artiodactyla; family Balaenopteridae; genus Balaenoptera; species Balaenoptera acutorostrata. Next base: position 65,477,921 of record NC_080072.1, on the reverse strand, counting down.
AAAGAGTCAGTAAATTTAAAGTTAGAACATAGAAATTACCCAATTTGGACAAAAGAAAACAGACTTATTAAATAATAGAGTCTCAGGGACCAAACAAAAATTATAATATTCACATCATTAGAGTTCCTAAAGGAGAGGGGGAAGAAAGTGGGGCTAAATAAGAATTTGAATAATGTCTGAAAAGTTCCCAAATCTGGGACAAATTATGTCCCCCAAAGACAAACCTACTACAGATTCGAGATGGTGAGTGAACCTCAAAAAAGATAAACTCAAAGAAATCAATATCAGGCATATCACATTCAAATTTCTGAAAACTAAAGACGAAGAAAAAAAAAATCCTGAAAGAACACCTTACCTATAGGAAAAAAACAATTCAATGATGGCAGATGTCTCATTACAAATGACAGAGACCAGAAAGAGGGGGAACAACATTTTTCAAATGTTTAAAGAAAAGAACCATCAACACAAAATCATATATTCAGTGAATATATGCTTCAGGAATGAAGGGGAAATGAGGACATCCTCAGACTAAGAAAAACTAAAAGAATTTGTCACCATTCTAAAAGAATGGCTACAGGAAGTTTGATGAACAGAAAGGAAATGATATAAGAAGGAATCTTGGAATATCAGAAAGGAGGAATGAACAACAGAAAAAGCAAAATGAGTAAACACAACATTCTGCTTCTTCTTGAGTTTTAAAATTCTGTTTGGCGGTTGAAGCAAAAATTGTAATACTCTTTGATGAAGTTCTCAATTGTAAAGGGAATATTTGAGACAATTATAAGTGGAGGAGAAAGAGAGAGGTAAGCTTCCTATACTTCACTTGAAGTGGTAAAATGCTGATATACTGACTGATCACATATATATCATATATATATATATAGTAACACCCAGAGCAAATACCTACACAAAGAAATATACTCAAAAGTAGTATAGATAAATCAAATTGGAATTCTAAAATATGTGCACATAGGTGAAAAAACCCAGAGAAATGAAAAGAATGAAAGAAAATTAAATGGTAAACTTAATGTAATAATTGGTTAGTTAAGGCTCAAATATAAATGGTCTGAATATACTAGCTAAAACACAGTTTGGCAAAGTGAATTAAAAAAATATGACCCAACTATATGCTGTCTTTAAGAAACTCACTTCAGGTATAACAATACATGTAGATTAAAGGTAAAAGGTTTGAAAAAGATGGGACTTGCCTGGTGGTGCAGTGGTTAAGAATCCACCTGCCAATGCAGAGAACACAGGTTCGAGCCCTGGTCCGGGAAGATCCCACATGCTGTGGAGCAACTAAGCCCGTGCGCAACAACTACTGAGCCTGCGCTCTAGAGCCCGTGAGCCACAACTACTGAGCCTGTGTGCCACAACTACTGAAGCCCATGCACCCTAGAGCCCATGCTCCACAACAAAAGAAGCCACCGCAATGAAAAGGCCGTGCACTGCAACGAAGAGTAGCCCCCACTCGCTGCAACTAGAAAAAGCCCGCGCATAGCAACCAAGACCCGACACAGCCAAAAATAAATAAATAAACTAAAAAAAAAAAAAAGGTTTGAAAAAGATATACCATTAATTAAAGGAAAGCAGGAATGGCTATACTACTGTAAGACAAAGGAGCCATCAAAGCAAAAAATTTACCAGAGACAGAGATGGACCTTACATAATGATAAGAGGGTCAAGCTACCAAGACAAAGCAATACCAAATGTGTATACACCAACCAACAGAGCTGCAAAATGTTAACAGAACTGAAAGGAGAAAGGGAAAAAGCCACAATTACAGTTGAAGACTTCAACAATTATTTCTCAATAATTTATTAATTATTAGACAGAATAGTGGACAGAAAATCAACAAAGACACAGAAGAATTCAACCACACTGTCAACTGACAGGATCTAACTGACATTTATAGAACACTCCACCCAACAGCAGAGTATACATTCTTTTCAAGCTCCCATGGAACATACCCAAAACAGGGTCATAAAACAAATCTCAAAAAATTTAAAAGAATCAAAATCATAAAGAGTATATTCTGACCAAAATGGAATCAAACTAGAATCAATAAGAGAACGATAACAAGAAAATTTCCTAGCACCTAGAAACTACACAACACACTTCATATCAAAATTTTTATAAGATGCAGCTAAAGCAGTGCTGACAGGGAAATTTATAGCACTAAATGCTTACATTAGAAAAGTCTCAACTAAATAATCTAAGCTCCCGTCGTAAAAATAGAAGAACAAAAACAACTCACAGCAAACTAAAGGAAAGAAGGAAGACAGGAGATAACAGAAAAAAATTTGACAAACCCTTAAAAAGAGTGACAGAAGAGAAGACATAAATTACTAATTTCAGGAATGAAACAGGGGCTATCACTAGAGACCTTGTAGATATCAAAAGGATAATAAGGGAATACTACAAACAACTCTCCACACATAAATTTTATATTAGATGGAATGGATTAACTCCTCAAATAGCACAAACTACCACAATTCACCCGATATGAAACAGTTCATTCGAATAACCTTTTCACTTTTAAGGAAACTGAGTGTTTAATTTTTAAACTCCTCCTCAAAAATTTCTAGGCCTAGAGGCCAGTATTATTGAGACCAAAACCAAAGGCAATATAAATAAGAAAACTTCAGACCAATATCATATCTCATTAATACATATAAAATCTTTAACAAAATATTAGCAAATAGAATTCAGCAACATATAAAAAGAATTATACAGCAAGACCAAGTAAGCTTATTCCAGTGATACAATATTCAGAAACAATCAGTGCAATCCACTGCATTAACAGGCTAAAAAAGAAAAACCAGTGATCATATCAGTTGATGCAGAAAAAGCATTTGACAAAATTTAACACCCATTCATGATAAAACTCTGAAATAATTAGGCAAAAGGACAGCTCTCAACTTGATAAAGAACATCTACAAAAATCATAGTTGATAGACATACTTGTGAAAGACTGAATTCTTTCCCCCTTTAACATCAGAAACAAGCCTAGGATGTCTGCTCTTAACACTGCTATTCAACACAGGACTAGAAGCTTACCAGTGAAATAAGACAAGAAAAGGAAATTAAGGAAAATACAGTTCAGAAAGGAAGATATAAAAACTGTCCTTATTTGCAGATGAAATTATGATCTATGTAGAAAATCCCATGTAATTAACCAAAAACAAACAAAAACCTTCCTGAACTATAAGTAGTTCAAACAGATTGAAGGATTCAAGATTAATACACAAAAATCAATTTATTTCTATATACTAGTAATGAACACAAAGAAATGGAAATCAGAAATACCATTTATTACAGTCACTCTAAATGGAGAGACGTACCATAGTCAAGGACCAGAAGACTAAGTAGAGTAAAGATATTAATTCCCCACCAAACTGATATACAGGTTTAACACAATTCCAATCAAAATCTCCCAGCCCCCCAAAAAAAATCCCAGTGAGATTTTTAGTAAATGTAGACAAGATTATTCTAAAATTTATACGCAAAGACAAAGCAACCAGAATAGCTAAAATAATATTGAAAAAGAATAAAGTGGAAGAAATCACTCTACCAACTCCAAGACTTATTATAGAGCTAGAGTAACCGAGCCTGTGTATGTAGTACTGGTAGAGGGAACAGAATAGAAAAACCAGAATCGGCCTCATACAAGTATGGCCAAACAATTTTGAAAAAAGTACAAAAGCAATTCAAAGGAGGAAAGATAGGCTTTCAACAAACGGAGCTGGAACAACTGGATAACTACAGGCAAAAAATGAACTTTCTACCTAAACCTCATACAAAAATTAACTTAAAATGGACCATTAAATTTAACATAAACCATTACAATACTTTTTGAAGGAAACACAGGAGAAAATCTTTAGGACCTAGGGCTCAGTGAAGAGCGTTTAAACACAATATCAAAAGCATGATCCATAAAATAATAATTTTTTTTAAAAATCAATAAATTAATTGAACTTTATCAAAATTAAAAACATTTGCTCTGTAAAAGACCCTGTTAAGAGGATGAAAAGACAAGCTACAGACTGGAAGAAAATATTTGCAAACTAGTTATCTGACATAGGATTTATATTTAGAATATATGAAGAACTCTCAAAACTCAACACAGTAAAAAACAAAACAAAACAAAAACCAATCCAATCAGAAAATGAGAAGATATGAAGAGACATCATTGAAAGGATATATGGATGGTAAATAAGCACATGAAAAAGATGTTCAACACCACTAACCATCAGGGAAATGCAAATTAAGACCACGATGATGTATCACTACACACCTATCAGAACAGCTAAAATAAAAAATAGTGACAATACCAAATGCCGGCGAAGATTCGAAGACACTGGATCTTTCATACATTGCTGGTGGGAATGTAAAATGGCACGGCCACTCTGGAAAATAGTTTGGCAGGTTCTTAAAAAACTAAACGAACTTAACCATGACCTAGCAATTGCTCTTCTAGGCATTTATCCCAGAGAAGTGAAAACTTAAGTCCACACAAAAACCTATACACGATTGTTCAATAGCAGCTTTATTTGTAATAGGCCCAAACTAGAAAGGATAAAAATGTCCTACAATAGATGCATAAGGTTAAATAAACTGTGGTACATCCATTCCATGGGATACTACTCAGCAGTAAAAAGGGAGACCCATTGATACACACAACAACTTGGATGGCATTATACTGAGTGAAAAAAAAAATCTTAAAAGGTCCCATACTGTAACATTCTTGAAATGACAAAATCACATGTGATAAAATAACATAGAACTACACACGCACATTGTACAATGTCAATTTCCTGGATTTGATATTGTATTATAGCTATGTAAGATGTAATAACCAATGGGGGAAATTGGGTGAAGGGCAATATGGGACCTCTCTGAACTGTCTTTGAAACTTCCTGTGAATCTAATTTCAAGATCAAAAGTTAAAAAATAGAAAGGTAAAACTATACCCTCATGGCCAAGGAAAAAATAAATCAGGCTCTGCCCAAGAAAATGTGAAATGCCCTGAAACCTGTATCAAGAAAAGAAACTAGATAGCAGTTTCTCCAAATTTGACAATCCTAAATGTTCAGATGACATCACCACCAACTTCTCTAAATTATCAGTAAAAAATATATATATAAACATATGTATCAACATACTAGAGCAGGGGTTGGCAAACTACATCCCATGAACCAACTCCATCTGCCTGTTTTTGTACATGTAAGTTTACTGAAATGAACACAAACATTAAAAAAAACAAAAAAAACCAACCACACTACTGGCTTTAGATATTGGTTATTTTACAATAACACTGGATATCAGAGAACAGTATCAACTTGCAAGTTAACATTTTTCATCTTATTGGAACACAAATTATAATTCATCAGGATGTTTTATGTCTAAAACAAATTTCCAAGTCTTTTGAAGTTATCATAAGACTTAAAAAAAAAAAAAAAGCAATTTCCCATCTGTTATCCAATTTACCAACTGCATAAAAAACTGTGCTCCCTGCAAAGTTCCAACTCACACAAACAATGGAAATACAGCTTAACAGCAGTTACCATACCTTGGAAAGTATCAAATCACCTAACCATCGCACACAATCGACATAATTTCTATGTATGTCTCTGGTAGAAAAGTCAGGAAAATGAATTTTCTGAGAAATAAATGGCCTGAAATGGAAATATCAAAAGTTAAGAGAAAAACGTGTAGCAAAAGCTCACTAATTTTCCTTTTTGGATTTATAAAACTTTGAAAAATAAAATATATGAATACTAATTCTTTTGTGTTTCTACAAAACTAAATACCTTCTTATCTGTTTACTCGGAGCTAAAATCTCATTCCATTTTTGTTTCTACATTTTACGCCATTATTAGCTCTCAACTGAATTTTGTATTCATCCTATGAAATTTCATTTATAAAAATTGCACCTTCCTGCCTTACTACATATAGGCCAAAATTAATCACTTCAATTCTGGCTATCCTAACCAATAACCAAAAACACCTGATTACAGAGCTGAAAATTTCTCATAGAAAATACTAAGCTACCTACTCAATCCTTTAAAATTAAGCATTAATGGTCTATGAAAGTAAACACATCTAGATTATTTCAAAAGATAATTATCTTTTAGGAACAATGACACATCATTTCAAAGTCTGCTAAAGGTAAAGTTAGGTGAGAATCCTGCCCAGAACAACAATTTCTGAAGGTGACATCTGACAGGAATTTGACATTTATTAGTTAGAACTTCTCCTGTATTTAGAAAAGTAAAATATGGTGCAACTTTTCCTTAACAATGTTTGTGAGAAGACCATAAACTAGAGAAGTTGTTACCAATTCTGAAGTTAATTAAATGTATACCTAATATTTCTAATCTAGTAAGTGATTCTATTTTATTTATTTATTTTTATTTATTTTATTTTTGGCTGTATTAGGTCTTTGCTGCTGCACGCAGGCTTTTCTCTGGTCGTGACGAGCAGAGGCTACTCTTCATTGCAGTGCACAGGCTTCTCATTGTGGTGGCTCCTTTTGTTGCGGAGCACGGGCTCTAGGTGTGTGGGCCTCAGTAGTTGTGGCACACGGGCTCAGTAGTTGTGACTCGTGGGCTCTAGAGCACAGGCTCCGCAGTTGGGGCTCACGGGCTTACTTGCTCCACGGCATGTGGGATCCTCCCGGCCCAGTTCTCAAACCCGTGTGTCCCCTGCATTGGCAGGCAGATTCTCAACCAATGCGCCACCAGGGAAGCCCCTGATTCAGTTTTTAAACTGAAGTAACTGCAGAAGTATCATATACCATGAATTAGTTGTGTCTTGGGCAACTCACATGTCCTCTCTTTGCTTTTCCCTCATATGTAAAAAGGATGTTGGGCTGAATCATTTCAAATACTCTTTCCAATTCAAATTCTGGGATCTTTTCTTTTCTTTCTTTTTTTCTTTTTTTTTTTGCAGTTTGCAGGATCTCAGTTCCTCAACCAGGGATTGAACCCAGGCCATGACAGTGAAAGCCTGGAATCCTAACCAGCAGGCCACCAGGGAACTCCTGGATTTTTTCTTTATTAAAACATTAAAATGCTGTTAATGATCTGATATAAATTCTTAACTGCTATAATTTTATTAATTACGTTTTAGCCAAATATGTATTATAATCTATGGTTAAACCTCTCTCAAGAAGACCAGCATAATTCACTGTTATTTTCTGTAAGCTGTAAAATATAACTTCTATTTATTTCAGAGCTCTAGAAAATATAAAAACATAAACTGAATATTATACTAAGCCCTGGTGTTTTAAAATAAAAATTGGAAGTCATACTAACTCTTAGAGGCTTGAGATCTGATGCATGTCTGTGTATTAAAATATTTACTGATAATTACAAATTCAACTACCAATCTATTAATAATCTGGCTTGATAACCAGAAAATTAACTCTGCTAAAATGAAAAGTGCAAACAAAGTTAACATTTACAAACATATGATAGTCACAGTGAAAGTGTTAATAATAGCTTGATAAGATTCTGAAAAAGATAGTAAATGAATTAAGAGTTGAGGTTTTTAAAAAATATACTAAGAAAACTGCCAAGTTCCCACAGCTAGTCCCTCCCCTTGGTTCAAAGCTCCTGCTTTTGAATTTTCTCCATTTAATGAAGTGAGTATCACTTAAAGGAAAGCATTATGTTATCATGAATTAAAGCTAAGAACCCCATTTAAAATTATGATTTACTTCTTCTGTTTATATAATCATCTTACACAGATGTGTGAGTTTTCAAATAATTTATCTTCTTAGAAACATAATCAATATAATAGTTTCAAGGCATATGAAATTTAAGGACTGAAAATAAAGCTCTTTCATTATGAGTGAAAAATAAAAATAAAAATTATGATTTACTGTCTTGAATTAGAACTTACAGTATTGACAAGCAGTGCTAATAACATTAGCACATGCATACCTAAATAAAAGTAAGTGAAATGTGCTACTAAATTAAGATAAAAATACAACTGAAAGGGATTTTGAAAAATGAGCCACAAACATATTAGACAAAAATAAAGGCCTTCCATTTAAAATCAGTGAATTTTATGGCATATAAGTTATACCTTAAAGTTATTAAAAGGGGATTCTAAAATCAGTGTTGGAGACGTATACAACAATTTTGGAAAAAGTAAAACGCTATTCAACAGCATGAGATAGCAAATTGTTTTAAGTACTACAACTGTTACCTGTTAGTTTTATTTGGGTTATAATCATAAGATTCCTTAATTGCATTCATCATTCTCTTTGAATTGATCCTCCAAAGTTTAAGAGAGTGATCCATACCACAGGACATTATTTTTTCACCCAAAAGATCATAATCCTGTATGTAAAACAGAAAAGCTTAAATTAAATATATAAATTATTTCCCCGAATTATGCTATCTAATTTTCATCTGATGTCCAGTATTGTGAAAATTGTATTTCAAACCACCATACTAACATTTTGGGTTTCATATATGTAGGCCATAAGTCACAAAGTTTTTACTGCTTTTGAGATTTATTTTAACTGATGTGTCACCACCACAATATATGAGCTTATATAATATGGAAGGCAAAAAAGTAAACTGAATTTAGTTTTATCTATTCAATTATCTTTATTCAAATATTTCCTTTGCTTGATTTTGAAGGTGAATCGAATGATGAGCTAAAACAATTATTCTATGACATAAAAACCTAAATGGTTATGTTACTTTTCTTTGTCTAACCCTGATCAAGCAATGAAACCGACATCTGTATGTGAAATTATGAGTCCTTAAACAATTGAAATTTTAGATTATTTGTACACCTAAGTCACAACACTTCAGGTACCTTGGTTTTAGAGTTCACTTTTTAAATGAATAAAGGAAAAATGTCTAAAAAAGGAAATAAGATATTTAAAGTTTTTCATTTGCTGTTTACTAATTTTTACTAAGCTCCTAACAGATCATCCATTATAACCTTATTCCACCTCATTTCATAGATAAGACACTGAGGCACAGAGATGATATTTAGCACATGGTACATACATGTGTTAAGGAAAATCTCACACATCAATCCTTCTAGCAGTGAACTCCTATTGTTACAGAGAAGAGATACAGACTCCTGCTCTCATTTTAAGAAATAACAGTAGAGAGTTCTATTTAAGGAGAGTATTTTCCTCACTAATCTAGATATTCTGTTAATCCAACCTTTGAATTAATCATGGACACTGTTTTACACAGCCTGAGAGCTTTAGGTTTGGTGTTTATTGAATCCACAAGTCTGGTAGCTGCTCTTTTCCTAATAACCTCACTGTCAACAGCAACAAGACACCCTTAGAGCCAGGAGCTCTCATTAGTTTTTAAGGAAGGACAGTAGTCTTTTCACACATAAAGCCAGGTGGAGATTGCTACTGCAACTTCTAGAGAATCCAAGTTGCAAGTTCTAGAAAATCCTTTAAGGTAGGTATAATTCTCACAAAAGTATACAAACCCTAACTATAGGAATAGTTAGTACCTCCAATTAAAATGTCACAAGCTTCAAAATATGGTGCCCCTTTAAATAGTTTAAAAAAAAAAGAAGAAAAGAAATGAGCTATAAGGCTACTAAATAAGTACGCTCTACACAGAACACAAGTAAACCTGAAATAACATAAAAATCTGAAACTTGACTAAAAACATTTATATCATTACAATAGATCAACAGATTATAATACATAAGTATAAAGATAACACCATGCCATCAAAGGGAAGAGTTATCTAAAACTCAGTGTGAACAACACTTCCTAGAAATGAGTAACTTATATTTCAACTTCAAATAAAAGATGAAAAAGTTTCTTAATTACCAAGTAGGTTAACCTTTTCCTTTAATAACTGAGAAACAACAAAAGTTAACTTGGTGATTTTAGATTAAAAAACGAAAAGAACAAGTTCATAGTACTCATTCATGAGAATCCAGGCACTGAGTACAGATAAAACACAAAGAGCCTATTTGCTTTACTTCATCTGTAAGTTAAAACCTTCTCTGTCACAAGTAAATGAAATAACTGTCTGCCAGACTAGATGAAACAAACCACATGCTTTCTTATAAGGAAAGAGTTCTATGGGTATTGTTCACAGCTTTGTACACCTGAAGGTCACTGCCCTGTAGCTTTCAACTTACAGCACTTAGAACTTCATCTCTGTGCCCTTCTACACCTCCAAATATTGCCACCAGAGTGTCCGTTTGGATATTCCATAATCGTAAAGCATGATCTAGTACAGACATAAAAAAATTAATATGAACTTTTATCATTCATTTACTGTGGACTTTCAAAAGCTCTTTAAAGAAGAAAAAGCTACCAAAGTTTGGACTAAACTTACAGTAAAGATTAAGAAGGAATCCATACCATATAGGAACTTAAAATATTGATATCACCTGTAGATTTAACTAGGTATGAGTTCATACTTTCAAGATAAGAAAGAAATATTTCTCTGGTCCTAAATTTGATTATTGCATATACCATAGAACAAGGTACTAGCTTTTCTCTCTACCATATCCACATTTACAAATTGAAGAGGACAAAGTAGATTTATAAGATTTCTATAGTAAATCCCAAAATAGGATTGAAACATACATAGTGACATAATTTTAGAGTATTATAGACCTTTCAAACATGCTATAACTATAAATTGAGCTATCTAATTTTCCACTAAACATCAGCAACAAAATAAACAGACAGCAATATTCATAAATATAATACTATGCAGAGCTTGAAATATAGCAATGTCCATACTGTACATGAATATTGACATATTACACAGGTAACACTAAGAGGCAATAATATATTGTGTTAGTGGAAATTAACATTGCTACAAAAATGATTTCTTGATTCCAATTTGTGTCCAAGTTTTTGTGCAGACATATATTTTCATTTCTCTTGAAGACATACACACCTAGGAGTGGTAATTCTATGTTTAACTTTTCAGGACTGCCAGACTGTTTTTCAATGTCCTTACATTTTACATTCCCACCAGCAATGGATGAGGGGGGTTCCAATTTCTCCATATCCTAGTCAACATTTTATTGTCTGTCTTTTTGATTATAGTCATCCTAGTAGGTGTGAAGTGGTATCATTTTTTTATTAACATCTTTATTGGAGTATAATTGCTTTACAGTGTTGTTAGTTTCTGCTATAAAACAAAGTGATTCAGCTATATGCACACGTATATCCCCATATCCCCTCCCTCTTGCGTCTCCCTCCCACCCTCCTCATCCCACTCCTCTAGGTGGTTGCAAAGCACCGAGCTGATCTCCCTGTGCCTTGCAGCTGCTTCCCACTAGCTATCAATTTTACATTTGGCAGTGTACATATGTCAATGCTACTCTCCCACTTCATCCCAGCTTACCCTTCCCCCTCCCCGTGTCCTCAAGTCCATTTTCTACGTCTGTTTCTTTATTCCTGTCCTGCTCTAGGTTCATCAGAACCATTTCTTTTTTAGATTCCATATACATGTGTTAGCATACAGTATTTGTTTTTCTCTTTCTGACTTACCTCACTTTGTATGACAGACTCTAGGTCCACCCACCTCACTATAAATAACTCAATTTCGTTTCTTTTTATGGCTGAGTAATATTCCATTGTATATATGAGCCACATCTTCTTTATCCATTCATCTGTCGATGGACACTTAGGTTGCTTCCATGTCCTGGCTATTGTAAATAGTGCTGCAATGAACATTGTGGTACATGACTCTTTCTGAATCATGGTTTTCTCAGGGTATATGCCTAGTGGGATTGCTGGGTCATATGGCAGTTCTATTTTTAGTTTTTTAAGGACTCTCCATACTGTTCTCCAGAGTGACTATGTCAATTTACATTCCCACCAACAGTGCAAGAGGGTTTCCTTTTCTCCACACCCTCTCCAGCATTTATTGTTTGTAGATTTTTTGATGATGGCCATACTGACCGGCTTGAGGTGATACTTCATTGTAGTTTTGATTTGCATTTCACTAATGATTAGCGATGTTGAGCATCCTTTCATGTGTTTGTTGGCAATCTGTATATCTTCTTTGGAGAAATGTCTATTTAGGTCTTCTGCCCACTTTTGAATTGGGTTGTTTTTTTTTGATATTGAGCTGCATGAGATGCTTGGATATTTTGAAGAGTAATCCTTTGTCAGCTACTTCGTTTGCAAATATTTTCTCCCATTCTGAGGGTTGTCTTTTCGTCTTGTTATGGCTTCCTTCGCTGTGCAAAAGCTTGTTTCATTGGGTCCCATTTGTTTATTTTTGTTTTTATTTCCATTTCTCTAGGAGGTGGGTCAAAAAGGATCTTGCTGTGATTTATGTCATAGAGTGTTCTGCCTATGTCTTCCTCTAAGAGCTTTATAGCGTCTGGCCTTACATTTAGGTCTTTAATCCATTTTGAGTTTATTTTTGTGTACGGTGTTAGGCATTTTTCTAATTTCATTCTTTTACATGTAACTGTCCAGTTTTCCCAGCACCACTTATTGAAGAGGCTGTCTTTTCCCCATTGCATATTCTTGCCTCCTTTATCAAAGATAAAGTGACCATATGTGCGTGGGTTTATCCCTGGGCTTTCTATCCTGTTCCATTGATCTATATTTCTGTTTTTGTGCCAGTACCGTACTGTCTTGATTACTGTAGCTTTGTTGTATAATCTGAAGTCAGGGAGCCTGATTCCTCCAGCTCCGTTTTGCTTTCTCAAGATTGCTTTGGCTATTTGGGGTCTTTTGTGTTTCCATACAAATTGAGAAATTTTTTGTTCTAGTTCTGTGAAAAATGCCATTGGTAGTTTGATAGGGATTGCACTGAATCTGTAGATTGCTTTGGGTAGTATAGTCATTTTCACAATGTTGATTCTTCCAATCCAAGAACATAGGATATCTCTCCACCTGTTTGTATCATCTTTAATTTCTTTCATCAGTGTCTTACAGTTTTATGCATACAGTTCTTTTGTCTCCTTAGGTAGGTTTATTCCTAGGTATTTTATTCTTTTTGTTGCAGTGGTAAATGGGAGAGTTTCCTTAATTTCTCTTTCAGATTGTTCATCATTAGTGTATAGGAATGCAAGAGATTTCTGTGCATTAATTTTGTATCCTGCTACTTTACCAAATTCATTGATTAGCTCTAGTAGTTTTCTGGTAGCATCTTTAGGATTCTCTATGTATAGTATCATGTCATCTGCAAACAGTGAGTTTTACTTCTTCTTTTCTGATTTGTATTCCTTTTCTTTTTCTTCTCTGATTGCTGTGGCTAAAACTTCCAAAAACTATGTTGAATAATAGTGGTGAGACTGGGCAACCTTATCTTGTTCCTGATCTTAGAGGAAATGGTTTCAATTTTTCACCATTGAGAATGATGTTGGCTGTGGGTTTGTCATATATGGCCTTTATTATGTTGAGGTAGGTTCCCTCTATGCCTACTTTCTGGAGAGTTTTTATCATAAATGGGTGTTGAATTTTGTCAAAAGCTTTTTCTGCATCTATTGAGATTATCATATGGTTTCTCTCCTTCAATTTAATATGGTGTATCACATTGATTGATTTGTGTATATTGAAGAATTCTTGCATTCCTGGGATGAACCCCACTTGATCATGATGTATGATCCTTTTAATGTGCTGTTGGATTCTGTTTGCTAGTATTTTGTTGAGGATTTTTGCATCTTTGTTCATCAGAGATATTGGCCTGTAGTTTTCTTTTGTTGTGACATCTTTGGTTTTGGTATCAGGATGATGGTGGCCTCGTAGAATGAGTTTGGGAGTGTTCCTCCCTCTGCTATATTTTGGAAGAGTTTGAGAAGGATAGGTGTTAGCTCTTCTCTAAATGTTTGATAGAATTCGCCTGTATCACTGTGTTTTTGATTTGCATTTCCCTAATGATTAATAATGCTGAGTGCCTTTCTATGTGCTTATTGGACATTTGTGCAAGTTCTTTGGAAAGATGCCTATTCAAAACCTTTGGCTGTTTTTAATTTGGTTGTCTTTTTATTACTGAGCTGTATGACCTCTTGATACAAGTTCCTTATAATATAGATAATTTGCAAATATTTTTTCCTTTCTATAGGTTGCCTTTTCCTTCCTTGAGCATTACTTACAGAAAAATTCCTATTCATTTTGAAAAGCTGTTTGAAAAATGCTCTTACTGACACAGTGGGGGAAGAACAGGGTTAAAAAGTTGTGACATTAAGAACAAGTAACGCATTATGGCCTATGTTACTTGTAAAGGAATACCTGAGCCCAGCTAATGTTATTAAGAGAAGAGAAAAAGTTATCAGCTCTCTTCTTAGGTATCTATTTCCAAACAAGCCTTGATAGTTAAAGAAAAATCACACTGAAACATGTTTCATGTAAGAGTTTTAATTTGAGGACATCTTTTAATATGAGCAGATTGTGGGGGTTAGGTTATCGGTGTGACAAGCCATTAAAAGAATAAACTTGACTAGAATAATAATGTAGAAATGAAATGAGAAAGGGCAATCGAAAACAGAATGTAGAGATAAGAACAACCCAAATCATTTTAGAGAGCTCAGAAATGATTAAGAATGATTAAGAGGACTGTCTGAACCCAGAATAAACTTATAATGCTGACATAGCCATACAGAGCAAAGCAATGCTTTCTCTTTATACATAAGGGAAAAATTTCAAAGAGCTTATGCTGGATAACTTAGCATTTTAAGGAATTCTACAGGGAATCCTTTATAAAACAAAAGTTTTACATAGAGAGAGTCAAAAAAAAGCAATATCGATCTTCAGATGCATTATTTCTTACTACATGATTGGAAAGAATGGTAAGATCATTTGCAAAACTACCTTCAAACTATTAAAAATGTCATAACTTTGGTGATCTGCCACTTAAAATTAATGAAGCTTAATATGATAATTCAATTGCAGATAAAGTTCTAAAACTATCATAATGCAATATGGTAAATAAGGGTAATACACACTTAATCCTCAGTACCAATTATTTTATTTACATTGTATGTTAACAGTGTATTTCAAGGTCCCATCCTCCAATTCTTGGTTTGGAGATGCTAATGTAGCCTAAGATTTTTCTAAAACTTACTTCTTTTTAAATTTGGCTTTTTTCTTGAGAACAGTTTGTCCCTAAAATAAAAAACTCACTCCCAAATAATAGAACTAAAGAAACATATGCTTCTCTTACCTTTACTTACTGACAGGAGAAGATTTGGATCTCTTGGATGGAATTTCAGCTCATTGATAGCATTTCCATGGCCAACATAGTGCTATAATAAATTTAAAACATTTCTTCAACTTTCATATAAAAATCAATAAATTCTTTTTCATTAATCTTAGGAGAATGGAAAAATAGTTTCACTTGAAGTAGCGGTTCTCAACCTTGGCTGCATATTAAAAGCACCCAACTTGAAGGAAAAATAAAAGATGTTCAAGTCCCATTTGCAGATATTCTGAGCCACAGCAAGGATTTAAAAGATTATCAGATGATTCTAATGTACCCCCAAGGTTAAAGTGATTTGTGAAATTTCTTTTAGTATCAACTTCCAAGGCTTCACTTTTCAGTTCTTTACAAGGCGCTCTTGACTCTATACCCCCTATTTAGGGGATTTTGGAAAATGAGCTCACTCTTTTCTTATTGTTCATTTAAAGCCTCTCAGACTAAAGCAAGACAAAAGGACAGAAATTATTTTAAAAGAAAATAGTTCAAATGATAAAATTTTCCCATTTATTCCTTAATTTGCATTACCCAAGTGTGACAAAGGTCTCAAGAGACTTGTCTAAATGAAGCAATAGGCAAAGTACAAACCAAATTAGAAATTGCACAGACATTGACTCTGTTTTAAATTCAACATGACAAGCTTTTGCAGGTGTGCATTCAACAAAAAGCAGATCTGTAATTTAACAAGAAAACCCACCTTTATGCATTGCATTGTTATGGGATTAATTATCCTAATTATGCCTCTAGATCCAGCTACAGCTAGCAGAGGATGGCTTGTATTGCTATCATATGTCCATGCACAAGTGTAAAAGTTCTCATCAGCCTAAGAAATGCCAGTTAAGAAATATAATTTGTTTTTGAAAAGCAAACACATCAATGATCACAATACTATTCACAAAAACCTCCAGAGAACTGCTGAAGTTTTTGACAAAGAAGTTCCCATTTTTCTTTACACTACCAGGTTTAACCAATGGAGATTTTAGGTCTAAAATCTACACCAAATGATCAAACAAATCCAGTCCTTCCACTCAGATTTGATTACTATTTTGCTGTTTGCACAACTATTTACCTCTGTCTTTTGAAAGCAGCCATAGCCAATGTGTAAATGAATGGGCATGGTTGTGTCCCAAATAAAAATTTATTTACAAAAACAGGTGGCCAGCTCTATAGGCTGTAATTTGCTGATCCTGGCTCTATCTCAGTAACTCTATGTGCCTCTAGATAAAGATCAATAACTGTTCAGTTTTCCACCTTTTCCTGTGTGAGACCTTCCCAATACGGGCTACAGGTCACTTCTTTTCTTATCACCTAAGGGAAGACTAAATGTTCCTGCTTTTTCTTATTTGCTAGCTTTTTCAAATGGATCTGGAAGAAGTCTTATCACCAAACTTTGACTGTTGTACCCTTTGGCTTTTTAAAGCTTTTTCTTCATAAACCCATGTTTTACAGTATTTCCTAAACAAATTGCACATGTTTATTTTTTCCCTGTAGGCTTTGATGACCAAATACTCGGTATGACTGCCAGGCACAGCTTCTGATTAACCCAAGTTCACCAATATAACTGCCCTGAAATGATAAAATTCCAAGCAAGGTCAAAGAAACAGGAAGTTTCTGCTATCATTTTCTATTACAGGATTTCCAATGCTCATCTCCAGACACGCACACTGTCCTCCTTCATATCCACCCTACAATGGCTTTCTAGGAATCAGGAAAACTAGATACTAAGAATCTTTTGGGTGACAGTGAAGGAATAGCATTGGTTAAAGTTAAGAAAGGACAATGTAACTTTAGAGAACTAATTTACAAAAGTTTTGGGGTACTTATTGAAAGTCAATTTCTTTAGCCAACAATATTGAAAACCCAGGAAAGGATACATCAGCATCCACATAAGATTGCAACAACCGGATTTCTCCTTGTGAGTGACATTCATATAAGGTAACCTAATGAAAACAAAAATACAGTAAATTTTATCTCAAATGTAGAAACACACTCTTCAGCTTTTGAACATATTTTAGTCACAAATGTAACTCAAAGCTGCTACAGAAACTACTGCTTTAAAAGAGCTCCTTTAAACTTAAGGAAACTATTGTAAAGCCTAATGCATCACACAATTTCCAGAATATATTAAATACTACAGTAATAATAATGGTTTCTATTTCCAATGTTTTCAACTTTTATCTCATCCATGTAATTGCACCAACTCTTCCAAGTAAATAAAGTTGAATACCTCACAGTAAAGTATAACTACTCCCTAAAATTGTAGTTTATCTTTTTTTTTTTTTTTTGGCTGCACCACAAGGCTTGCAGGATCCCAGTTCCCTGACCAGGGATTGAACCCAGGCCTATGGCAGGGAGTCCCAATCACTGGACCATCAGGGAATTCCCGTGGTTTATCCTCTTTTAAAGATATAAAGTCTTTGGATAGTTTTAGAGCATTATTAATTACATATAAGAAAATCTAGGGCTTCCCTGGTGGCACAGTGGTTGAGAATCTGCTTGCCAGTGCAGGGGACACGGGTTTGAGCCCTGGTCTGGGAAGATCCCACATGCCGCGGAGCAACTAGGCCCGTGAGCCACAACTACTGAGCCTGCGTGTGTGGAGCTTGTGCTCCACAAGAGAGGCCGCGACAGTGAGAGGCCCGCGCACCGCGATGAAGGGTGGCCCCCACTCGCCACAACTAGAGAAAGCCCTTGCACAGAGGCGAAGACCCAACACAGCCATAAATAAATTAATTAATTTTAAAAAAAAGAAAAAAAGAAAAAAAAAGAAAATCTAGGACTTCCCTGGTGGCGCAGTGGTTAAGAATCCGCCTGCCAATGCAGGGGACACAGGTTCAAACCCTGGTTCAGGAAGATCCCACATGCCATGGAGCAACAAAGCCTGTGCGCCACAACTACTGAGCCTGTGCTCTAGAGCCCGGAGCCACAAGTACTGAAGCCCGTGTGCTACAACTACTGAAGCCCGCGTGCCTAGAGCCCGCACTCTGCAAAAAGAGAAGCCACTGCAATGAGAAGCCCGCACACCGCAACAAAGAGTAGCCCCTGCTCGCCACAACTAGAGAAAGCCCACACGCAGCAACGAAGACCCAATGCAACCAAAAATAAATTAATTAATTAAATTAAAAAAAAAAAAAAAGAAAATCTAAAATTTGCCTAATAATTTTCTCATGGACATTGCTCATCAAATATTAACTTTCTGATATACAGTGGCCTTTTCGTCACATATTCTAATAATATATACACTTTATTCAATTATGTACAGTTGTCCCTTGGTATCTGCCGGGGATTGCTTCCAGAACTCCCCACAGATACCAAAATCCGAGGATGCTCAAGTTCCTTATATAAAATGGCATAGTGTATGCATATAACTTCACACATCCTCCCATATACTTTAAGTCATCTCTAGACCACTATGACATCTAATACAATGTAAATGCTATATAAATAGTTGCCAGCACAAAGCAAATTCAAGTTCTGCTTTTGGAACTTTCTGGAATTTTCTTTTCTGAATATTTTTGATCCACACTTGGTTGAATCTGCGGATGTGGAACCCACAGATACAGAAGGCTTACTCTATAATACTAAATTTTTTATAAATTTCTTTCCATTCTTCTTACAGCTTAGTCATGTTAGCAATAACCTGTTATTAATCTTAATAAGAGTCTATAAGAACTCTATAAAGATCCTTTAAATCATCTATCATCACCTATTAATAAGATAATTTCTACATTAATATTCTAAAAAAATTCCTTATATGGATGCTAACTAGGTTGGCTTAAAAGATTATTTTGTTTTACTTTTCTTTCTTTTTTTAAAAAAAGAAGTCCAAACAGCAGAGCTTTTTATAATTCAGTAATGTATAATTCAATGTCATTTTAAATGAGAACAGGGATTCTTTTTGTTAGAAAGCCTGGAACATTACAATAAGCATACTGGAGCACAAATTATACTAATTCTAATTATACTAATATGATGGTGAAGTTAGTGAAGTATAATCAGGCTTACAGTGATGTCTTAAAAGTGGATTCAAATGAATTAATGGATTATGTTCCCAATTTTCGGAAAAAATAACCTTAATTTCTTCTTCAAACTACATCAATTTCCCCCTGAATTGTTGTTGTCAAGCTACATATCATAACCTATATTTGGCTAAACACCAAAAAAACCTGTTATCCCAGGTTATCAACTTGAGTATTGAGTTTCAAATTTTCATAACTTCAATGACCAGTAAAAGCAACAGAGCCTTAAATGTAATTAAAACTTCCTTAAAGACTTCCAGGAAATTACTTAAAGCCAAATTTTACTTTTTAGAAAACAGGAATAGCAAAGTTCTAGCCCAGAATAGATGCATGTGTATTTGTATGATCCTCAAACTTTCAGAATAAAAAAGGAAAAAAGCTTGGAAATATGCTGACATTTGAAAAATACTCAGCTGACAACTCCCAAGTTAGTTTTGATTGAGAACAGAATACTAACACTAAAACAGCAAACAAATATAGGAAACGGCGTGCATTAAAAACCATGGTCTTTTATTTCTCTAAAAAGCTTAGCACAATTACTAAAGAAGCATAAAATTTAATTTCACTCAATTAAAATAACTTATGGAACACCTCTCAGATTCACCTCCTTTCCCTCCCCTCTTGTGCTAAAGGTAAAAAAAGTGACTTTGTTTATTGTCAATCTATACCAATTAGTCAATTTCTTCCATCTTTCTTTTCCAAATACGCCAATCTATTTCTCTGTTATTTCTCATAACTCTTAGTACAGTACTAATGAATAAGCAGAATGTCAGCTAATACAGTAAAGACTTATCCGGAGGACAATTTTTCCGAAGTGATTTCAGATAAACAGAAAACTCCTGATTCTCCCTGGTAAGCACTAGGGAATCATCCTTTTTCCCATTCATTTAGAAGTGAATGGAAATAAACAAGTCTTTGCAATCCACTGTTTCAGCCCCAGGTTTAACTAAAAAGTTAAATAACCATTTACATCAAAACATGCCCAGCATGGTTTTTTCCATGCATTCTCTCAGTTCAAGATACTCTGGCTTCCTAAAATAAAAACAATTCAAAACAAATGTTTATTGCATATAATTAAAATATTTTCAGTAACTATTACATAAATCCACTGGATTTACGCTTTCCATTTACAGAGAGCAATTAATTATGTTTATTATTTTTAAGAAATCACAGACTTCTTACCCTAAATTGACAAACAACTGTTACAGCCACTTCTAAAAAGCAAGGTCAATTTTTTCAGCCACTCAAAACAAAATATTTATGAGTACAAAATGTAAATAGAAACCTGTTTCATGAACAATTGGGAGTATATATGAAATAAAGATATATTTTCAGTCATGAATATTACTTTTAATTTTGTCAGTTTCTAGAATGCTTCACTTTTACATAAGGAATATTGTCAAACCAGCTATACAAAGTTTACTTCAAAATCATTACACTTCAATGTTGTATTAACACCAGACTCTGATAAGCCAAATGCCAAACAGTCCCCTTAACACTCACTCTGTTGCTTCCTACAGTTGCAAACACTAATGGATCTCCTTCTTTACTGTGCCAGTTAAACTGAACTCCAAACAATGGTTGATTATGATCTTCCTATAAAATAACCAAGAAATAAGAAAAATTAATATATTTTAGAAACCAAAAATGGTACTAAACTGACCATTCCCATTGTAACTTTTTTCTAAAATGCAAGCTGCAATTTTATATATCATACATAAACTGACTTTTGACACTTAAAAGGTATCTGTTAGTCCAGTTTTCACATTTTAAAATACTGGTGCATGATAAAGCTTTATAACAATTAAAGATTTAAATCAGAGGTTAGGTAACAAGTATTCATCAATGAAAATACTTTGATAGTTGCCTTCTATATTCTTAAACCCAACTGCACGCTTCTGAATCAAAATAAAATGGATAATTGTGGCAAAGGCATTTAATCCCTTAGGACATAAGGACACAATTTATTTTTCTGAAATAACAAATAACCTAACAGTTAATATAGTTTCTCCAGTACTCATTAAACTTTATTAGGTTTAATTTCCCTCGTACAGTGAAGCATATCAGACTCCATTCAAATCACTGCTTTCTACAGTTCTATAAAAACAACTTTAAATAACCTTGAATTTGGGTCCTAAAAGAAAAACAACCCAAGAAGTTTTATAATGAACAAGAATACTTGAACAGTGGGGGCCAGGGGAGGCAGTGGGCTGTAACGTCACAGTTACCAGGAGGCTATAAGGAGATGTACAAAAAACAAGTATTCAGGGTTTTTTTAAATTTTTATTTTACATTGGAGTAGAGTTGATTAACAATGTTGTATTAGTTTCAGGTGCACAGCAAAGTGATTCAGCCATACATATACAGCTTTTTCAAATTCTTTTCCCATTTAGGCCACCACAGAATATTGAGCAGAGTTCCCTGTGCTACAAGTATTCAGTTTTGTTCACAAAGTTATTTTTCAGCCTTAGGATTATACTGGCAATCTCCTGGTGTTTAATAGTAACTTTCATATTCACTTTAAGGCACTGTTTTCACTTTTAAAGTATAACAACATTCATTTCTTATCCTTTAAAAAGCCATAGCTTTAGGCTTTGGAAATATTTAATCAAAATATCCAAATAGCAGTTAAAACCACCTTCCAGATATACTACGTAAAAACAGGTTAATATACCTAAATATTAACATGAAACTACAATGGACACTTTGCTTTAGAAGAAGGAAAAAAAAAAAAAAACCACCACCACTGAGATTAATTTTCCTCCTTTTAAGACAGTATAATTTGACACACTGAGCAATGAATTTTGCTACATAGACAGGAAAATAATTTCCATAAAGCCATAGCTTCTTATGCTTTCCGAAGACTTTAAAGTATATTTAGATATTTTAAAAAGAATCTATCTAACATATGTATAAGATAATATAATGCATATTTTTGCTCAGCACAGGAAAAACACCCCCAAATTTAAAAAACAGGAAATGAATACATGTAAAACATTTAAAGTAAATATCAGTAATCCTTTTTAAAAATAAAAAGATTATTGAGGAAGGCAGTAATATAAATAACTCCAACCTATTATTTTTTCCAAATATTGAATATTCAAAAAAATTTTAAATTTCTACTTTTTCTTTGAAAACAATCACAAATAAAAGAGTTAAATTTTTAAAGACTGCACAAAGTAAGACATCTGTTTCAATTTATGTTAACTCAAAGTTAATGAGTCACATTCAGTTTTTTTCAGTAACAGGTACCAGGAAGTGGCTTATGCTTTTAAGTTTTACCAAAATATGAAGAGTAACATTTCTCAAAATCAATAAAAACAGTAAAGAAAAACCAGATGCAATACTAGGTACTACCCATCTAATGTAAAACAAACAAAAAAAAAGCTAAACAAATGTGGAATGGATTATAATAACTATGCAGTCTGCCCTACAAACAAAACTTCAGGTTATTATAATTTTATAATATTTTTAACTTGACAGAGTATCTTGAGCATAAAATGTTTACCACTGAGAAATAACTCTGGAGCCCATCATTCAGCACATAGACTGTGTCTTTCTGTACATACCTTGAGACTATTTACACATTTGAAAGAATATTTGCATTTCTTTGACTTCCATTTTCCCTTCCCCCAACTTTTCCTTCCAGGCGCGTTTGGCGTATTTGTAGGTGTATCAGGGCGTTCAGTGTTTGTACCACTTTCTATACTGACAGCATCATCCTATGAGCAGCAAATCAGAAAAAATTATATGAAACAGCAATACTGTACTTAGGAAATGAGTTCATACTGGGTAGCTACTGACTGGCCTAAAAGAATTAATTAATAAATCCTGCAAGAAATGAAGAAATTTATTCTTGTCTCCAAACAAGAATAAAACACAAACACATTAGGATTTGTGGATATTTGATATTTCAGCAAAAATATAAACAAAAAAAGCTAACCATGATGATGCTAATGGCAAGAATAACACTGCCTTTAAATAACAAGGCACTGGTCTGTGCCAGCCACTTTACTGCATTGCCTCACTTCATCATTACTGCTCTTCATACAAGGTACTGTTAGATAAGGAAGTGTTGCTTAGAGAGCCTAAATGGTGTCTTGCTGGTTAGGGCTGCTGGGATTCAAAACCAAAAGCTATGACTCCTAAATCTGACTGACCTACATGTCTTCATAATTTATTTGACTGCTGCTCAGTTTGGAGCATGGGAGTGGGTGGCCGTTTGAGGCTACAGTGTTAGTGCTTCCTACTTTAGATGAAAATCCTGATTATCATTCAAACTCTGCTTATTTATAACACTTAAACCATTTAGAATTTTTTTAGGTTCTACATGTTATGTGCTATATACAAGTGAAATTTGACTCATAGCTCTAAAATACTCATACAACAGAGCTCCAAAAACTCACTGTAAAGTAAAATCCTTCCAAATGTAGAAATGACTGCAGGAAACCTTGAAAATTCACCTAATTTATACCCTGTTTCCAGTCCACAAGCTATATTAATGGTCCTCTACTCTGAGAAGAGGATTTCACTACCTCCTTTCATTACACATTCCAAAGTGTTCCTTGGAATAAAGAGATTTATTTAAACCTATATCACCTTAGGGCAGTAGTTACTAAATTCATTCCAGAGGAAGCTTTTTTTCATGGAGTGCCTATTAACATCTATGAGAACACTTATTAGGAACCATTGTCTTAGAGGTTATTTTTAAATTACTGCTTCCTAAAGTTGGTTTTATGATATTACAGAACGTTAAAAATTAACTGGAGTATCAAAAAGTATATTAAAAATTCATATTAATTCACTTAAAAACTATACGGTATTATACAGTAGTTCTTAGGGGTGGTTTTTCAAAATGAATGGTTCCTACCAAAATGGAACGCTTTTAAAAAAAATACACAAATCATTCTAAAATATACTGGTTATCTAGGGTGAAAAAAGAGAATGAAGTGGATAGATGGCACACAGTAATGCCCAATATCTACACTGTAATTTAATGTAAATATAATCAGCTTTTATAGATATAGAAATGTAAAACTTTAAGAGTTCAGTTCCTAGGTTGAAATCACTGGGTTTTTTGTTGTTGTTGTTGCTTTAATATTTATTTATTTATTTATTTAGGCTGCCCAGGGTCTTAGTTGTGGCATGCATGTGGGATCTAGTTCCTTGACCGGAAACTGAACTCGGACCCCCACATTGGGAGTTCAGATTCTTACCCACTGGACCACCGGGGAAGTCCTGAAATCACTGTTAATCTCTATTTCTCCCTACCTTTCAGTTGTATTTACACAGTTAAAACCTAGCGTAGAAAACAATTTTGTGTCTCACTGGAAAACTATGTAACTACTGCACGCTCTTCCATGTTATCAGATTCTAGCCCCCTTCACTGCCTTTGAACAATCTTACATCTCTTACACTGTGCATAATCCAAACGTAGAGGTTCAAAATGTCTTCCCTTTCACTCTGAAGAGAAGTTTTTGTCTCCATTTGCAATTTCATCTCTACATTCCTTTAATCCATATACATTTGTACCGTTTGACTTACACTTGCCCAGTTCCCTCACATGAGTAAAATGTTTCTGAAAATTTATTCTTTTTCTGAAAATTATCTTTCAACACTAGAGAAATGAAATAATAAAATGGTTAGACATTTATTCACTAGCTTCTTCCCAGTCTGGAAAATTCTTCTTTCCATTCTAAAAATCCAACTGCTAATCAAGAAGCCACACAAAACATTGTTAAGAATTGGGGCACATTACATGTATGTGTATGTGTGTGTGTGTATGTGTATAAACTTTTAACCACTTAATTTACCCATCTCTTGAAATAGGCAAATCAAGATCAAATGGAAATCAAACAGAGTCAAATGGAAATGAAATACAGTCACAATGCTTTCATTTTATCCTTAAATTCAAACCTTTCCTAAGTATCTAATATGTGTACAAGCTGACTTCCACCTTGGTCCCTCCGCAAAATATAGAATGGTACTGGTACTATGCAACAGATATGACACTACCATCTGCATTTGCTCAACAAGGAAACAGGGATAGTAATTTGGCCCTTAATCTTGCCACAGGCTGCTTAAGCAAAAGACATGTCTCCAGATTCAGCCTTCTGATCTCACTACCAGACAACAGTTCTTCCATAATCTAACTACTCTGCAGTCATATGAAAAAGTTAATAAAATGGCAGATACATATAAAACAAACTTAAAATAGGTCAGATGTTAACTAGATTTATTGTGCTGATCATTTTGCAATGTATACAAATATCGAACCATTATGTTGTGCATCAGAAATAATATGTTATTAGTCAATTATACCTCAATTGAAAAAAATTTTAATGTCCTTTCAATTCTTTGATTCACTTTAACAGTAGCAAGCGCTCAGACTACCTCTACTCCAACTCAAAAACATCACATTCTTTCCTCCACTTGCTTTTGGCCTTCCTGTCATTATTTGGCTCCCTCAAGAGTAAAACCACTGCCCTTGTTAGCTTTTTCTGAACTCATTTTTATACAGAGTTCTCTACTCGCTTCCCTTAACCTATGTCCTAGATCTGGGTCCCTGGATGCAATTCAGAGGACCTGTGAACTTACGTGGCAATATAAACAAATACATAAATAAATTTAAAGTTGCATTTTAATATTCACTATCTTTAAGTGAAATCTATTACTTCCTTCTATTATAATGCAGGCAGCATACATGCTAATGTTACTGTAGCTGTGACTTTCTCACCAATGAAATCAGGTATTTTTATATCACATTATAGTTGTTGCAGATCTCAAAAATTGTCTATGCCCATCATTACTATCAGAGTCACTGCTAGACCTAGTTACTTAATGTGCTAATAAAGAAGCACTTCACATTAAAGCACTTTATTAAAACAAATCTTAAATTTGTTTTAAAAAATTCTGTAACTTTTTAATAATTTTATCACTAATTTTGTTTGTAATCTTATATATTGTATTTTATACGTTTGAAACTATTATTCTGAGAAGGTTTCACAGGATTCATTAAGGTGTCCGAGGCACAAAAAAGGTTAAAAGTCCCAGCCAAATGGAGGAACCAAAACAGCAGCTTAGTCCAATCATCTAGTTCTGAATAGCTTTAGTATGCATCAAGGAGTACATTCCTCTTAAGGGTCTGTAAAAAGAATATAACCTTTCAATTTATTTGGTCCCCTGAAATTTTCCTCCGTCTAATAGGTTATTGACATTTTCATTACATTTCTGCCTGATTAATATGTGGAAGGGCCAGAAACATAAGTCTAGACAATGTGATTACAAAAGAATAGTAAGTAACACTTGTATGGTACTTATTAAGGGGCAGGCACTCTTTTCAGCACTTTATCTATATTATCTCATTTAATCCTCACAAACATCCCATGAGGTAAATACCGTTATTATCCCCATTTTTAAGATAAGAATCTAAGGCAACTAGGTCAAGCACCTTGCTCAAGACCAAGCAACCGGTAAGCAGTAGAGGGGGGATTTTAACCTAACAGATCCAGTTTGTGCTCCTCGTCACTAACCTAATCTGCCAGACAAATTTAAGAAGAGGTGGAAATAAAACAGATACCCAGGGCTGGAATGAAGAGGGTCAAAAATGTTAGATCCCAATATATAATAAGATTGGGAAGCACAAACAGGAAAAAAAAAAAAACAGATTTAAAGTAACATTCAACACCTAAGCTTTCCAGAAATTTCAAGTCCAAATCCCACAAACTGACAACCTCCCAAATATCTTTCTTCTATCTGCAAAAAGAATTCTTTCCCATCTGTTCAGTGAAAATTCTGGTCTTGACACCATGCCATATACATGCTTCAGTCGGTGATGCAGTGATGTAGAACTTAGGAACTGGGTGTGTAAGATAAAACATTTATTCTTAAAACTAGCTAAACTGAGAAAAAAAAGAACTTACACCACCCTCCTATAACACTTTAAAGGTTTAAAAAAGATAATCAGATGTTGTTACCTCGGAGAGTTCACATTTCAGAGTAATTCGTTGAATGAACTGTGAAGACATTTTGCTGACCTTATTGGATATAAACTTAAAACATGAAACTGAAAATTAATGTCAGTTCGGTCATTACTGGCGTCTCACCTAAAAACACTGGGATCAACTGTTGGGACGGACTAGAGTATTACCAAGATCCATTTAAGAGTTTAAAAAAAAATCTGATTCCAGAACACCTTACACATGCGAAGCCACGAGCCCACACCTAAAGACATCTACCCTGACCACAGTGGCCTAAAATCTTCCAGGTCATCCCCTTTATCTTAGTGAAAACTCACAAAAGAGTAACTGTCCCTTCTCATTCCTTCCTCAAGGGTCGTTTCCCCCTCCAAGTCAGTAGACGACCCTCTCAATTTTCCTCCTCCTGAAGAGAAGCCGACTGTCAGGCACGCCCCTTCTCCGCGGACAAGACAGGAGCGGACACAAAAGCCCCTTTAAAAGAGTCACCGAAATCTCTAACGTCTAAGAGCTACTCTTCCCATCCTGGACCGTCGGTAAGGGTCTAAGAGTGACACAGCCCCTAAATTCTTTTTTAAAAGTCCATTAACACACGCTGGCCCCTCCTTCCAACTGTCTTAGAAAAACCTCTAACTTGCCTTTTAAACTACTGGAATCTCAGATCCGCACTCTCCCCAAATCTGCCTAAAGGCCCAGACACTCCGCATGCACGCAAAAGGATCTCAGAGCCCTCTGACCTCCACCACCACTCTCTCTCTTAAACCACTCTCCTTCGTCAAGTTTCCGCTCGCTCTCGGCCGCAGCTCAAAATCCCCGTAGAGACAAGTTCGATGCTCTCCTCCACGCCCGCGTTTTCCTGAGTAGAGGGTGACACCTCTCCCTCCCCCCACAGCCGCCTGCCCGCCCCCGCGCCTACAGTTTAAAAAGAATTTGAAACTTTCACTGCAAAGTCCCGTCCGGACTGCTCAGTGCTGCACTCACATTCTCGTCTCCAGAGAGGTCCGGGTTGCTGTTCTCGTCGCTGCTCAGCTTCTGCTTCTTGGCCGCAGGCATGTCTGTTCCCGCCGGCGCTGTAGACACTTCCCTCTCGGACATATTCCTCCGCCTCCCTCCAGGTTCCTGCCGCCTAGGGCGGGGCCTCCGCCACACCGCCGTCAAGCAAGCCCGTCCGGAGCTTGCCGCAAAGTTGCCACTGCCGCCGCCACCTCCACCACTCCCCCCACTGTCGCAAACCGCGCCCAGCCGCCGAGGCGGGCGTGCGTGCGACCCCGCCACACTGCTGAAAAAGGGGCGCGCGCGCGCGCGCCCTCCCGCGCGGCTTCCTGGATCCTTCCCTTTCCCCACTCCCGTCTTGCCCTTTTCCCGCCGCCCTCCCGGCAGTTTGCACGGAGAGGTGTGATCCTTGGCTTTCGAGGGCAATATTTCGTACGTCCCCCTTCCCCACCACCGCCTCGAAAAAGGAGAGGCGGAACTCAGAGGGATGCCCCCTCACCCCCTTCCTCCTTCCAAAGACGTTTCAGCCGCAATTGGCCCAATCCTTCGATCCCCGACCCGCTGCAAGGACTCGAAAGTCTGTGGAATGGACTAGCCTATCAATGTCCCAGGAGACGGGGGACGAGACGAGAAGTCACCTCTTGGTTTAGCGGTATATGCCAAGTGTCCTTAATCTTGAACTCGGAGAATAACGCTCTCACAGTATTCACGGAAATGATCACAATCTAATTTTCGTTTGCGAAAAAAAATTTTAAAATTGTAGACTGCTTCTCACTTTCCTCCCCTACCTAGCAAATGGGAGTTACCCACTAATGGGTGCGCATGCGCTGGGGCGTATTCTCGCGCTTGGTTGTCCGGACCCGCCTCCTCCAAGCCCCTCCTCTTTGATATCTTGTTTGTGAACCAGGTAGTCTTCCACCGGGTTTCCGTAGTCCAGGATGGATTTCTAAACGCTACAAAATCATAATCCCTGAATGCCTCCTAGTTTCTTGATGAATATTTATTCTAGTGAATGTTTATTGCGATGAATGATTATCCTCGTCCAATTGGTACCAATATTGGGTAGGGTTTAGGTAGGAATATAATAAAATTATAATTCTAGGGCTTCCCTGGTGGCGCAGTGGTTGAGAATCTGCCTGCTAATGCAGGGGACACGGGTTCGAGCCCTGGTCTGGGAAGATCCCACATGCCAAGGAGCAACTGGGCCCGTGAGCCACAACTACTGAGCCTGCGCATCTGGAGCTTGTGCTCCGCAACGAGAGGCCGCGATAGTGAGAGGCCCGCGCACCGCGATGAAGAGTGGCCCCCGCTTGCCGCAACTAGAGAAAGCCCTCGCACAGAAACGAAGACCCAACACAGCCATAAATAAATAAATAAATAAATAATAAAAATAAAGGAATTCCTTTAAAAAAAATTATAATTCTAGACTCCAATGAGTAACATTACAAAGTGCTTCTTTTACCTGTTAAAGGATTATCAAGGCCCTGAACAACGACAAAGCCTAAAAGGTCAATGCTCATCTCCAAGCATGTATGAGACTGTGAGACAAATGACGGACAATATTTTTTGGCACACCAGATACAATAAAATTCTAGGGGAAGGCAACAAAACTGTTATGCTTCACCAAAATGTTTGCTGTGTTACCACATCTGGGCGGTTGACAGGTGCCAAATACATTGGTGAGCCTCGTGGATTTGTTAGATGGGTGATTAAGACACATAACCAAATGAATAGCCCAGAAAAGGAGAACTATGACAAGAAATAAAAGCCAGTTCCCCCTCCCTCCCCCTTTTTTGGCACTTAGCTGTGACAACTTATATTTCTGGGCCTCATTGTCCTCATCTGTAAAAATGAAGCTATAGGAAGGGACCTAATATTTCTTGATCACTTACTTGATATTATATATTTTTTTGTCTTTTAGACCTCATTACATCACCCGTTGGATAAACAGTATAGAGTGCCCCACGATAAAATTCTAGTGTACTAGAACTACTTCTGCATGATGCCTTAACATAGAGAATATCATTATCTCTGTTTCATTAACTGCAGATTGCAAGTCACTCTTGGAGAGAAGGAGAGAAGTCAGTTGAGAATGAGCAAGGGAAGGTAAAGCAAACGCAGGGCAGAATAAGAAGTTTTTGCAATGAAGACTCAGGAAAAATAACGAAGCTAAAAAAATTAAAGTTCATATCTTAATAACAGTAACTGCACTTGTTGAACTCCTAATGTGCCAGGCGCTGCTAAGCACTCCTCAGTTGGTGAGAGAGAGATGAGACTGGTATGGAATCACCACTGAGAAAGTAAGATGTGCTTTGGTATGACATTTTCATGGACAGAGACAAACATACCCCACTTATCTGTTGATAAGGATGTTTGTGAATATAGTTCTACAAATAAAGGATAATTAACTAAAGCATATCCAATCCAAATTACTCTGTGTATCTGGGATCAGTGGGAGTCACCTTCTACTAATAAAATCAGAAAAGTGCTGAACATTTGGATAAAGGATATATGGAAGGAAAGTGCCTTTCAGCATGCATGTTATCCATAACAAAGCAGAAAATATTTTTAAAAATATTTAGTTTTATTAAAACTTGGAGAGATATTTTAAAAATTTGATGAGTCAGGGATAATAAATGGAAATTAGTTAATGTTCATTATTGCTAATGTTAAAAAGTTATTCTGACACTTGTTAAAACAGTAAGGAACTTTATTTAGGACTATTGTAATAAGTGTCAAGACTATAACAGTAGGAGAGAGAGACAGGGCTCAACTCTGAATACAGCAAGGATAGGTGGGGATTTATAATCAAAGAGAAGAGTGGCGGGGGGGTGAAAGAGTTCAGGACATGCCACCTGCAGTATGCTGCTTTGGCATATTGATTTTCTTTTAATTTTGAATTTTATTTTATTTATTTTTTTATACAGCAGTTTCTTATTAGTTATACATTTTATACATATTACTGTATATATGTCAATCCCAATCTCCCAATTCATTACACCACCACCCCTCCACTTTCCCCCCTTGAAGTCCATACGTTTGTTCTCTACATCTGTGTCTCTATTTCTGCCCTGCAAACCAGTTCATCTGAACCATTTTTTTAGGTTCCACATATATGCGTTAATATACGATATCTGTTTTTCTCTTTCTGACTTACTTCTCTCTGTATCAGTCTCTAGATCCATCCACGTCTCTACAAATGACCCAATTTCATTCCTCTTTATGGCTGAGTAATGTTCCATTATATTGTGTACCACATCTTCTTTATCGATTCGTCTGTCGATGGCATTTAGGTTGCTTCCATGTCCTGGCTATTGTAAATAGTGCTGCAATGAACATTGGGGTGCATGTCTCTTTTTGAATTATGGTTTTCTCTGGGTATATGCCCAGTAGTGGGATTGCTGGGTCATATGGTAGTTCTAGTTTTAATTTTTTAAGGAACGTCTATACTGTTCTCCATAGTGGCTGTATCAATTTACATTCCCACCAACAGTGCAAGAGGGTTCCCATTTCTCCACACCCTCTCCAGCATCTATTATTTGTAGATTTTCTGATGATGGCCATTCTAACTGGTGTGGGGGGATACCTCATTGTAGTTTTGATTTGCATTTCTCTAATAATTAGTGATGTTGAGCAGCTTTTCATGTGCTTCTTGGCCATCTGTATGTCTTCTTTGGAGAAATGGCTATTCAGGTCTTCTGCCCATTTTTTGATTGGGTTGTTTGTTTTTTTAATATTGAGCTGCATGAGCTGTTTATATATTTTGGAGATTAATCCTTTGTCAGTTGCTTCGTTCGCAAATATTTTCTTCCATTTTGAGGGTTGTCTTTTTGAATTGTTTGTAGTTTCCTCAGCTTTTGCAAAAGCTTTGCAAAAGCTTTTAAATTTCATTAGGTCCCATTTGTTTATTTTTATTTTTATTTCCATTACTCTAGGAGGTGGATCAAAAAAGATCTTGCTGTGATTTATGTCAAAGAGTGTTCTTCCTATGTTTTCCTCTAAGAGTTTGATAGTGTCCAGTCTTACAATTAGGTCTCTAATCCATTTTGAGTGTATTTTTGTGTATGGTATTAGGGAGTGTTCTAATTTCATTCTTTTACATGTAGCTGTCCAGTTTTCCCAGCACCACTTATTGAAGAGGCTGTCTTTTCTCCATTGTATATCCTTGCCTCCTTTGTCATAGATTAGTTGACCATAGGTGCATGGGTTTATCTCTGGGCTTTCTATCCTGTTCCATTGATCTATATTTCTGTTTTTGTGACAGTACCATATTGTCTTGATTACTGTAGCTTTGTAGTATAGTCTGAAATCAGGGAGTCTGATTCCTCCAGCTCCATTTTTTCCCTCAAAACTGCTTTGGCTATTCAGGGTCTTTTGTGTTTCCATAAAAATTTTAAGATTTTTTGTTCTAGTTCTGTAAAAAAATGCCATTGGTAATTTGATAGGGATTGCATTGAATCTGTAGATTGATTTGGGTAGTACAGTCATTTTCACAATATTGATTCTTCCAATCCAAGAACATGGTGTATCTCTCCATCTGTTTGTATCACCTTTAATTTCTTTCATCAGTGTCTTATAATCTTCTGCATACAGGTCTTTTGTCTCCCTAGGTAGGTTTATTCCTAGGTATTTCATTCTTTTTGTTGCAGTGATAAATGGCAGTGTTTCTTTAATTTCTCTTTCAGATTTTTCATCATTACTGTATAGGAATGCAAGAGATTTCTGTGCATTAATTTTGTATCCTGAAACTTTACCAAATTCATTGATTATCTCTAGTAGTTTTCTGGTGACATCCTTAGGATTCTTTATGTATAGTATCATGTCATCTGCAAACAGTGCAGTTTTACTTCTTCTTTTCCAATTTGTATTCCTTTTATTTCTTTTTCTTCTCTGATTGCCATGGCTAGGACTTCCAAAACTATGTTGAATAATAGTGGTGGGAGTGGACATCCTTGTCTCATTCCTGATCTTAGAGGAAATGCTTTCAGTTTTTCACCATTGAGAATGATGTTTGCTGTGGGTTTATCGTATATGGCCTTTATTATGTTGAGGTAGGTTCCCTCTATGCCCACTTTCTGGAGAGTTTTTATCATAAATGGGTGTTGAATTGTGTCAAAAGCTTTTTCTGCATCTATTGAGATGATCATATGGTTTTTATTCTTCAGTTTGTTAATATGGTGTATCATACTGATTGATTTGTGTATATTGAAGAATCCTTGCATCCGTGGGATAAATCCCACTTGATCATGGTGTATGATCCTTTAATGTGCTGTTG
The DNA here is from genome assembly GCF_949987535.1 of Balaenoptera acutorostrata. NCBI lineage: Eukaryota > Metazoa > Chordata > Mammalia > Artiodactyla > Balaenopteridae > Balaenoptera > Balaenoptera acutorostrata. The sequence continues at coordinate 65,444,473 of NC_080072.1, read as the reverse complement.
AATTCTGTTTGCTAGTATTTTGTTGAGGATTTTTGCATCTATATTCATCAGTGATATTGGTCTGTAATTTTCTTTTTTTTGTAGTATCTTTGTCTGGTTTTGGTATCAGGGTGATGGTGGCCTCATAGAATGAGTTTGGGAGTGTTCCTTCCTCTGCAATTTTTTGGAAGAGTTTGAGAAGGATGGGTGTTAGCTCTTCTCTAAATGTTTGATAGAATTTGCCTGTGAAGCCATCTGGTTCTGGGCTTTTGTTTGTTGGAAGAATTTTAATCACAGTTTCAATTTCATTACTTGTGATTGGTCTGTTCATATTTTCTATTTCTTCCTGGTTCAGTCTCGGAAGGTTATACCTTTCTAAGAATTTGTCCATTTCTTCCAGGTTGTCCATTTTATTGGCATAGAGTTGCCTGTAGTAGTCTCTTAGGATGCTTTGTATTTGTGTGGTGTCTGTTGTAACTCCTCCTTTTTCATTTCTAATTTTATTGATTTGAGTCCTCTCCCTCTTTTTCTTAATGAATCTGGCTAATGGTTTATCAATATTGTTTATCTTCTCAAAGAACCAGCTTTTAGCTTTATTGATCTTTGCTATTATTTTCTTTGTTTCTATTTCATTTATTTCTGCTCTGATCTTTAAGGTTTCTTTCCTTCTACTAACTTTGGATTTTGTTTGTTTTCCTTTCTCTAGTTCCTTTAGGTGTAAGGTTAGATTGTTTATTTGAGATTTTTCTTGTTTCTTGAGGTAGGCTTATATTGCTATAAACTTCCCTCTTAGAACTGCTTTTGCTGCATCCCATAGGTTTTGGGTCATCGTGTATTCATTGTCATTTGTCTCTAGGTATTTTTTGATTTCCTCTTTGATTTCTTCAGTGACCTCTTGGTTATTTAGTAATGTATTGTTTAGCCTCCATGTGTTTGTGTTTTTTACATTTTTTTCCCCTGTAATTGATTTCTAATCTCATAGCATTGTGGTCAAAATAGATGCTTGATATGATTTCAATTTTCTTAAATTTACTGAGGCTTGATTTGTGACCCAAGATGTGATCTATCCTGGAGAATGTTCCGTGCGCACTTGAGAAGAAAGTGTAATCTGCTGTTTTTGGATGGAATGTCCTGTAAATATCAATTAAATCTATCTGGTCTATTGTGTCATTTAAAGCTTGTGTTTCCTTATTAATTTTCTGTTGGATGATCTGTCCATTGGTGTAAGTGAGGTGTTAAAGTCCCCCACTATTATTGTGTTACTGTTGATTTCCTCTTTTATAGCGGTTAGCAGTTGCCTTATGTATTAAGGTGCTGCTATGTTGGGTGCATATATATTTATAATTGTTATATCTTCTTCTTGGATTGACCCTTTGATCATTATGTAGTGTCCTTCCTTGTCTCTTGTAATAGTCTTTATTTTAAAGTGTATTTTATCTGATACAAGTATTGCTACTCCAGCTTTCTTTTGATTTCCATTTGCATGGAATGTCTTTTTCTATCTCCTCACTTTCAGTCTGTATGTGTCTCTAGGTCTGAAGTGCGTCTCTTGTAGACAGCATATATATAGGTCTTATTTATGTATCCATTCAGAGAGCCTGTGTCTTTTGGTTGGAGCATTTAATCCATTCATGTTTAAGGTAACTATCGATATGTATGTTCTTATTACCATTTTCTTCATCGTTATGGGTTTGTTTTGTAGTCCCTTTTCTTTTGTTGTGTTTCCCACTTAGAGATGTTCCTTTAGCATTTGTTGTAGAGCTGGTTTGGTGGTGCTGAATTCTCTTAGCTTTTGCTTCTCTGTAAAGCTTTTGATTTCTCCGTCGAATCTGAATGAGATCCTTGCTGGGTAGAGTAATCTTGGTTGTAGGTTCTTCCCTTTCATCACTTTAAATATATCATGCCACTCCCTTCTGGCTTGTAGAGTTTCTGCTGAGAAATCAGCTGTTAACCTTATGGGAGTTCCCTTGTATGTTATTTGTCGTTTTTCCCTTGCTGCTTTCAATAATTTTTCTTTGCCTTTAATTTTTGTCAATTTGATTACTATGTGTCTTGGCGTGTTTCTCCTTGGGTTTATCCTGCCTGGGACTCTCTGTGCTTCTTGGACTTGGGTGGCTATTTCCTTTCCCATGTTAGGGAAGTTTTCAACTATAATCTCTTCAAATATTTTCTCAGGTCCTTCCTCTCTTTCTTCTCCTTCTGGGACCCCTATAATGTGAATGTTGTTGTGTTTAATGTTGTCCCAGAGGTCTCTTAGGCTGTCTTCTTTTTTTTTCATTCTTTTTTCTTTATTCTGTTCCATGGCAGTGAATTCCACCATTCTGTCTTCCAGGTCACTTATCAATTCTTCTGCCTCAGTTATTCTGCTATTGATTCCTTCTAGTGTATTTTTCATTTCAGTTATTGTATTGTTCATCTCTGTTTGTTCTTTAATTCTTCTAGGTTTTTGTTCTTTAATTCTTCTAGATCTTTGTTGAACATTTCTTGCATCTTCTCGATGTTTGCCTCCATTCTTTTTCCGAGGTCCTGGATCATCTTCACTATCATTATTCAGAATTCTTTTTCTGGCAGGCTGCCTATCTCCACTTCATTAAGTTGTTTTTCTGGGGTTTTATCTTGTTCCTTCACCTGGTACATAGCCCTCTGCCTTTTCATCTTGTCTATCTTTCTATCAACGTGGTTTTTGTTCCACAGGCTGCAGGATTGTAGTCTGGCATACTAATTATTTTGAGCTGAAGGCACCTGAAACACAGACTTTTCTGAGCTCCACTTATCTGCCTAAAGATAGATCCTCCAGAAGGAACTCGACTCTGATAAATCTCCTCTCCAGCAGTTTCATCAACCAGGGAAGATTGACTCTTATCACAGAAGAGGAGACTAGAAGTCATAACTCAGCACCACGCTCAGAGAAAATTTGTCACAAATGACCATTGTCTCCCTTCTATTCTAAGGGCCCATTCATCTTTCCAAAACATTACTCTCCCCTAAGTGGCGTACATCCTCTTTCCCCTTTCCCTACTGAGATGATATAAACTCTCAAATATCACTGCTTTTTTTGATATTCACTTTTTTCCCCTGGCAATGCTCCTGTGCGTACAATGTTAAAAATTAGTAAATTTGTAAACCGTTTCTCCTGTTAACATGCCTGTTTTTAGTTTATTTCATAGATACAGCTTTCAAACCTAGGACGGTAGAGGGAAAGTCTTTCCACCCCTACAGGGGGGTTGGTGGATGGGAATTTATTAGAGGGGACCTCAAGGGTAGGGGGATTCTTCCTAAACTGACTTGCCAGTGTTATCAGATATCAAAGGTGGAGGATTCTTTCTAAACTGACTTAGCAGAATTCTTGCTACAACTGAACTAAGCAGGTCGAAGGATAAGGTCTAGTTGAGAACAGGGCTCAGAGGAGCCTGACTAAAGTTTGGTTAAGGAGTCTTTAGTCAGGATCCTCTGAGCCCTCGTTTTTCTTTTCCTTTTTTTTTCTTCTTTAATTTTTATTGGAGTATAGTTGATTTACAATGTTGCATTAGTTTCATGTATACAGCAAAGTGAATCAGTTATACATATACATATATCCACTTTTTTTTAGATAGTTTTCCCATATAGGTCATTACAGAGTATTGAGTAGAGTTCCCTGTGCTATATGGTAGGTATTTATTAGTTATCTATTTTATATATAGTAGTGTTATATGTCAATCCCAATCTCCCAATTTATCCCTCCCCTAGCCCTCTTCTAATTTAACATATATAAAACATCGCAGGTATACTATTTAGAGTGCTATTTTTATGGTATTAGTTTAATAAATACAAAAGATTAGTTACCTATAAAAAGTCGTAAGTTTTTCAACACTGAATTCCCTTACTGTGAAAGATTTCAGAAACCATTGCAGTTGGAGAGGTCTTACCACCTCCATTTTACAAATGTGGAAACCTTTGCTTAGTGTAATTAAACAATTTGCCCAAAGACACACAGCTTTTCAAAGTGGCAGAGCTAGGGATCATATTCAAGTTTGGTTGATTGGAAAGTACTTTTGCCTCAAGATGAAGGACCCAGGCCACTCTAGATTTATGTATTTCTATTCAGAACTTGATATTTAGAGTACACAATCTTTTATACACCACTGAAGAACATCAAAAAGCTGTCTCACTTGGGACAGAAAGAGGACATAACTGGAGAAATGGGAAATCCAAATAAAGTCTGGAGTTTAGTTAATAGTTATGTGTTTCAATTTCTTAATTTTGACAAATGTACCATGGTGATGTAAGATGTTAATGAGAGAAAATTTGCAACTATTCTGTAAAATTATCCCCTACGAAAAACCTTATTTAAAAAAAAATCTATCTTAGATTGTTGAGAACTCAAGTCAGAAATATCCCTTAGGGCTTCCCTCATGGTGCAGTGGTTAAGAATCCGCCTGCCAATGCAGGGGACACAGGTTCAAGCCCTGGTCCGGGAAGATCCCACATGCCACAGAGCAACTAAGCCCCTGTGCCGCAACTACTAAGCCTGCGCTCTAGAGCCCGTGAGCCACAACTACTGAGCCCGTGTGCCACAACTACTGAAGCCTGTGTGCCTAGAGCCCGTGCTTCACAGCAAGAGAAGCCACCGCAATGAGATTCCCACATGTCGCAACAAAGAGTAGCCCCCACTCACCACAACTAGAGAAAGCCCACATGCAGCAACAAAGACCCAATGCAGCCAAAAATACATAAATTTATTAAAAAAAAAAAAGAAATACCCCTTAGCCCTTAAACAAGTAGTTGATGGACCTTGGAAAACTCTCAAAGATCATGTATTTTTAAAGAAAAAGAAAATTCACAGCCTCCCTTTGTATTGTCTTCTAGTATCTTGTAAGCTTCATATCAGGAAATGAGTTTCAAAAGCTAAATTAAATCCTTACCATTTCAATTGAAGTCTATTTCTCATTCATTCAACAATTTTTGTCTCTTCTGCTTCATAAATAGCAGCTGTTCATCATCACCCAGGCAGTGTGTAATCATACGCTTGCAGATCCACTTTTCTGTGAATAGAACATCTATGGCTTCTTTGAACATTTTTAAATCAATCAGGAGGAATTTACTGAATGCCATTTATGTGCAAAGCAGTAAGGTAATTGTGAGGGGTGGAGTGGGGGAGGACGGGAAAAGCGAAAATAAGATACAGACTCTACCTTCAAAAAGCATAATATTCTTCCAGCAGTAAAAAATGTCTCAAGCGTTTCATAAATATTTACTGAGTACTCACTCTGTGCCAGGCACTGTTCTAGGTGCTGGAAATACTTGATAACAAGCAAAACTAGAGCTTACTGTCTAGTGGGGGAAACAAATATTAACCAAATAATCACAAAAATAAATGTAAAATTAGAACTGTGAAATACTATGAAGAGGAAGTACAAGGCCAGGGCTGCTGCTAGCCTGTGTAGTATCTTTGTGCTATTTTTTAAGAGGCACTTCCATAGACAGAAACAACCTAGAGTAGGCACAGCTTGGCAAGCAGACTATGCCTTTGATGAATTAGAAAAAGGCAGCCCTTTTCCAGGCAACACAGCCCTGCTCCATGTGCAAGTCTTTGTAAGTAGAGTACAAATTGGATTTTAGCCACTATTACCTCAGCTGGGAACCATTGTTAAGATGAACAACCTGCACAGGTGTACACAGCAGCCCTACAAAAGTTGCCATGGACATACAACAAAGTGAGATTTGGTAGGGTTTCCCTGAGGAACAGACGAAAGAATGAGAACCAAAGAAGAATGGGAGTTAACCAGGTGAAAAGGAAGAACGAGAAACATTCAAGGGGGTAGTAACAACATGTGCAAAGGCCCTGGAGCAGTATAGGAATACATGCCATTGGGAAAGTGAAAGGTCAATGTTGATGAAAGACTGAAAAAGTGACAGAAGCAGTGGTGACAGATAAGGCTAGAAAAAGTAGGTAGGGGGTCAGATCATGCAGGACCTTGCAGATCATCTTAAGATTGCAATGTACAAATAGATCTCCTGCTGATAAGACTTATACAGAAAGAATTCAAAGGGCATTACTTTAATTTTTTGTTGGCATTGCATTTAAATACAGCAAAATGCACAGGTCTTCAGTACACAGTTTGATGAGTTTTGACATAGGCATAAACCCATGCCATCTGCTCTCCTCATGCCTCTTACCATTCGAATCCCTACCGCGACCCCTTACCCCACCCTCCAGGGCAACCACTATTCTGGTTTCTTTCACCTTATATTGGTTTTGCCTATTCTAGAACTTCGTGTGAAAGGAATAATTCTTTTGGCTCTGACATCTTTTGTTTGGCATAATGTTTTTGAGGTTTATAGAATGGTGTTAACTGTCTGGTCAGTGGTTCTCAAACTGTAACAGGCATAAGAATCAGCTGGATAGCTTGTTAAACCACAGTTGGCTGTGCTCCACCCCAGAACCTCTGATACGCTATGTTGAGGTGGGGTCCCTTCATGTGCACTTCTAACAAACTCAAGGTGATGCCCGAGCAGCTGATTCAAGGACCACCTTTGAGAACCACTGGTCTAGATGATAAACTCAGAACTGTCTTATGAACAGCTTCTAGAAATTTATCTATTCATTGATTAAACATATTTTTAAGAACGTGGTATGTGCCAGGCACTTTCTAGTTTCTGGGGATTCAAAAAAAAAAAAAACTAAAACATCTTGCCTCTCCTCTAGTAACTTACAGTCTGGTAAGAAGACAGAGGTAAACCAAATGAATATTTCTAACTGTCTGAGAAAGTCTCTTCACTCAATAATGGACAAAATATTTTAAAAGAGAAAGTGCTCTTGCTTTCCCAAATCGATAAACCACTAAAAGTAAAAGCAAGGCTGTATAATCGATCCCATCCTAGACACAGGATTCCTCACTGCCATGCTGAATGCAAAGATGATCAGTAAGATTGACTTTATTGAGTGTTTTCCATGCATCCAGTACTGTGAAAATTGTTTTCCATGCAGCCTGTCTTTTAATTCTCTCAATAACTCTGTGCAGCTAGTACCATATTATCTACACTTTATGGATGAGGAAACAGTAGCTCAGAGAGGTTAAGGGACTAGACAAAGGCCACTCAACAAGTAAGTGGGAGAATCAGAATTCAAACCCACATCTGGTTAAGGAAAATTTATTGGGATCAATTATAGCCAGAATAAAATCTCCCTTGTGATTATGCAGTGACTTTGCTTAGCAGGTACTACCTTATGATCGCTAGTTCAACCTTCTGGTTTCCTTGATAACAGGAAGGAAGTGCCCTAAAGAGTGGATATTTGTATTTTAGTCATTGGAGAGGTATATTTCACAGCATAATGTTAATACTTGGGTGTATGGTTTATAAATAGGTATCTTGTTAGTTGGGAAGGGGCTGGATTATGAAAAGCCTTCTGCCATTAGTCTGTGGATAATGGGTGGTCAAAGAAGAGTTTTCCCTTTGGCAGATATCAGCAGGTAACACTGGAGGCAGGGAGGGGAACTCCAAGGCCACTGCAACACTGCAGACCTGAACTCAGACAGTGCCAATGAAGGTGAAAAGTAAAGGGTTGTTTCCAGAGGTATTTAAGAAATATAATCAACTGGACTCTGTAATTCATGGATGGACTGTGAAGGATGAAGAGAGAGGGCTATAGAGTGACAGGTTTATAGTTTGGCTGACTTCCTGGGTGGTGGTATCTCTAAATAAGATAAGAAAAATGGGAGGAAAAGCAGGTGGACTTTTTAACTTTTAGTGTTGAGCAGGGAGACATGTAATTTTACTTCTCCCCATATCTAAATATAGTCTTCAAGGGCAAGTGGAAATGACAATGATCTATCATTAATCTAAGGGAAGAGTTAGCTCAAAAAATGGAGATAATTCTAATGTCTTGTGCTTTCAAAAGAGTTTTGTATGAGCATTAAATGAGACAATCTGTGTGGAAGAGCTTGAAATATTTGTTATTGCATGAAAAATTGTTGAATGATAAATTTATTTTGTTTTATGAAAGAAAAGCTTGCTTGTGCTTTAAAATCACCAGCCTTGATTTTAGGAATAGCAAGATTTTATCTACAATTTTCCCCTTATAAAATAAAAAAGAAGTATGAAGAAAAATATATTTTGATTATAACTATCTTCTGAGACACTACTGATTATAACTATCTTCAGTGACTATCTTCTGAGACACTCAGTGCTCTTTTCAAATGTAAATCAAACCCAGCAATGTCCCTGGATGAAAATGTTAAGACAAAAAGAATCTAGAAAGTTGAACAAAGAGTTAACATTCATTGAAAGTTTGCTATATGCCAGGGACATTGCATGATTTATCTCATAATCTTCACCACATCCTTGAACCTCTATTTTGCAGATGAGGAAGATGAGACAGAGAACTTAAATTACTAGCTCACAGAGGTGTTAAGTGGTGGAGTTAGGTTTGAATGCACACAGCCTAAGGCTGGAACTTGAGTTCATCTCTGCACCATATGGCTTCCCACTGAAATGTCAACATGTTTATCTCTGGGTGGGTGGACCTGAGTATATCCTTTATTTCTTTCTTTCTACTTCTCTGTGTTTTTGGTAATAAGCATGTATTACTTCGGGATTGGAAAAAAAGGTTATTTTAATTTAAAAAGCAATCAGCTAAATGAATTTATTTTAAATAGCCCAATTCTCATTCATTCCCTGAAAAAAAACACCTCTGTATCTAATTTTGATTTTAAGCATTAAGTACCTTGCTGTTTGAAGACCAAGTTTTGTCTGGCACATGGTTCATATTGTGTGCTTAATTCTGTGAAAAATAAACTACAATTATTGCCAGGTTAATTAACTGTCATTATCTTAGAGTCTGGAATATTAGAGATAAATTCACAATTCTGAAATAAAAGTTTAGCTATCAAAGCCAGAGAAACAGGAGTTGTTTTTTTTTTTTAACATTTATAATCTTTAAATTGTCTGAAAGACTGTTAATCAGCCTTAAGAAATTCACTACTATCTATAAGTTAAAGTCAGTGCCCAAACAGTCCTGAGATCTGATGTTTAAGTTAGAAATGTGAGTTAGCACCTTAGAGGTGCAAAATTGCATTTCTAATTTCTTTGCCAGTATTTGGTTTTCCTTTTTCGCATGTCCACATTGGATTGTTATTGTATGATGCCTCAGGAGTATTAATCTGTTGGATCAGATAGTGCTATTTTTGTTGGAATAAGGCAACATCACGGAAGTTTTTGTGTTGAAAGGGTAATTACATAGATTAAATTACATGGACTTTGCAAAAAACATGAGCACTTGGGAACAAAAAACAAAAAACAGCCTCTAGAACAGTGTATACTTGGATTCACTGAACAGTCCACCATCAGTATATATAACCAAGGCAAGAAAAGAAATATACTTAATGTAAATATGCTTGATACAAAAATTACTTGCTGCTTTTGAAGATCTGTGTATATTTAAAAATATGCCTGAGAGAGAACCTTCAATAGGTTTTAGGTACAAGGCAGTTTTTGCCTAGTGAAGATGTGATAAGTAAAAATAAATCTGCTTTTAAAAAGGGAGTAAGAACTAAATTAAAAATTGTACCTTTCGGGCTTCCCTGGTGGCACAGTGGTTAAGAATCCACCTGCCAATGCAGGGGACACGGGTTCGAGCCCTGGTCCGGGAAGATCCCACATGCTGCGGAGCAACTAAGCGCATGTGCCACAACTATTGAGCCTGTGCTCTAGAGCCTGCGAGCCACAACTACTGAGCCCGTGCACCTAGAGTCCATGCTCCGCAACAAGAGAAGCCACTGCAGTGATAAGCCCATGCACCGCAACAAAGAGTAGCCCTCTCTCACCACAACTAGAGAAAGCCCGTGCACAGCAACGAAGACCCAACACAGCCAAAAATTAAAAAAAATTAAATTAAAACAAATTGTACATTTTGAATTTTACTCCAGCTTGGGTTCTGACTTTATTTCATTTCTTTGAGCAAAAGGTGACTTCTGGTTCTTAGAACAAAGACTTGATAGAGCTAAAGCATTCAGAAAGCTCAGAGTGAAAACTGTGAAAAGAGATTTTGATGAGTTAAGTGTAAATGAATCAGAAACATATGGATTACACTCCTCAAAGTGCCCATGAGTTTAAAAGTGTAGAGGAAAACATGCTCAGTAAAATGCTCAAGGGCATTCTAGAGCTCAAATACTTGAAATATTTAAGATTTGAGGTGTGCACTTAATGAGACCATGGCCATCCATATCTAGGGTAAACGTGATAATTTCCCTTAACTTCATTTATCCATTCCGCATTTCCTAAATCTTATGCCAAAGAACGAGGATGCTATATTAGTGAGCGTTCTCCAGAGAAACAAAAGCAGTAGGGTGTGTGTGTGTGTGTGTGTGTGTGTGTGTGTGTATGGGGGGTAGTATTTAAAGGAATTGGTTCACTCAATTATGAAGGCTGGAAAGTTCAAAATCTACAGTTCAAGTTCGAAGGCCATTTGCTGGCAGAATTTTCTCTCTCTGGCGGGTGGTCATTTTTTGTTCTATTCAGGCCTTCAACTGATTGGATGAAGCCTACCTGCATTATGGAGGACAATCTGCTTTACTCAAAGTCCACTGATTTAAATGTTAATCTCATCCAAAACACCTTCACATGTTTAATCCAGAATAATGTTTGACCGTATATCTGAGTACTATTGCCAAGCCAAGCTGACACGTGAAATTAATCATCACAGATGCCTAGTTGGCTGATGTTGTCTGCTTATTTTATTTGACATTTAGAATGATAAAGCAATACCAGTTGAAATGAATGACTAGAATTCACTAAAAAACTTTTAGATCTGGAAAGGCCATTGGAGACCTTCTAATGGTATTTTTCAATGCAGATGCTATTAGCATTGATGGCAGAGTAATTTTGATATGTGGGAGATTGTCCTGAGCATTGCAGGGCATTTAGCACCCCTGGCCTTAACCTCTGAATGCAAATAGCTCTCCCAGTCATTGTGACAAAACCATCCCTCAGATTTCCAAACACCTTAGGGTAGGGTTCTTCATTAGGAACCACTCCCTACTCTCTTATAGAGGAAGAAATAGATTTAATAAGGTTACTTTTACTATATCTTATACGCAGACTATTACTTTTTTTTTTTCTGGTTTGACGGTGTAATTAATTGTATCAAATTATTTCACAGTAAATAATGTGTCAATCTATAATTAAACTATATAAAATGAGGTTTAGCATATAAACCGCGGGGGAGGGATAAATTTGGAATTTGGGATTAACAATACAGACTACTATATATAAAATAGATAAACAACAAGGACCTACTGTATAGCACAGGGAACTATATTCAATACCTTATAATAACCTATAAAGAAAAAAAATCTGAAAAAGAATAGCTGTATATATGTATAACTGAATCGCTTTGCTATACACCCAAAGTATTGTAAATCAACTATATACATAGTTATGCAAAGCTGGGTGAGGACTTCAGTCATGAAACCACTAGGGTTTTGGTTAACACACATGTACATTTTTGGTATTGAACTAAAAGCAATGATAAATTACCCCCAATTTTGAAAAACTTTTTGAAAAACTGGTTAGTTGGGGAAGCATTAATCCAAAACAGTATACACAAAAAAATTGGATGTCACTGTTGATACTGAAAGGGATGACATTTCTGGGGTGACAGTTAGCTTTGTTTTGGTTAACTAAAACTCACTCTTTCAACATGAGCTTAGATGTTAATTGCTCCAGGCAGTCGTGGCTAACCACACAAACGCACTTCACTGACATCCTATATTCTCCCAATCACAGAAATCGTCATTGTAGATTGTAGTTCACATTGCTATTTCCCCATGAAACTGGAGGCTCCGGGAGGTCAGGGACCTTGTGAAGATTGTTTACCTGACTTTGTAAACTTCTAACTTTGAGCCAAATGCCTGGCATGTAATTGGACTTCAAAAAATATTTGTTGGGCTTCCCTGGTGGCGCAGTGGTTGAGAATCTGCCTGCTAATGCAGGGGACACGGGTTCGAGCCCTGGTCTGGGAAGATCCCACATGCCACGGAGCAGCTGGGCCCGTGAGCCACAATTGCTGAGCCTGCGCGTCTGGAGCCTGTGCCCCGCGACGGGAGGGGCCGCGATAGAGAAAGGCCCGCGCACCGCGATGAAGAGCGGTCCCCGCACCGCGATGAAGAGTGGCCCCCACTTGCCGCAACTGGAGAAAGCCCTCGCACGAACCGAAGACCCAACACAGCCAAAAATAGATAAATAAATAAATAAATAAATAAATAAATAAAAAGAAAAAAAAATCCTTTAAAAAAAAATATTTGTTGGATAGGTGAATTAGGAGGGACAGTATAAAGAAAACAAACTTCTATCTTTACTGAACCCTATGCACATTTCATTTTCTACTGGGAAGCCTAGGGAACTGTAATATCTAATCATCTGTGTGTTCCACAAGGCCCTAACATTGCACCTGGCATGCATAGTATCTCTTACACTTTATTGAGGTGTAATTTATATATAATAAACTGCACTCATTTAAAGTATACAGTTCAATGAGTTTTGACACCAGTGTAACCCTTGCCACCAAGATATAGAATTTTCCATTATCCCAAAAGTTCCCTAGCACTCCTCTGCACTCATTTTCCTCCTCTACCTCCATCCTATGCAAACACTGATTTGCTTCCTGTTGCTATAGAATAGTTTGCATTTGCTAGAATTTTATGTAAGTGGAACCACACAGTATGTAGTCTTTTACACATACACTTCTTGAGATTCATCAGTGTCGTTGCATGCATATGTAGCTTGTTCCTTTTTTTTTTTAAACATCTTTATTGAAGTATAATTGCTTCACAATGGTGTGTTAGTTTCTGCTTTATAACAAAGTGAATCAGCTACACATATACACACGTTCCCATATCTCCTCCCTCCCGCATCTCCCTCCCTCCCACTCTCCTAGTTTGTTCCTTTTTATTGCTGAGTATGTATTTCATTGTATGGATACATAATAATTTGTTTATCCATATACCTGTTGATAGACAATTGGGTTGTTTATAGTTTGGGGCTATTATGAATAAGGCTTCTATGAATATTTACGGACAAGTTTTTGTGTGGACGTATGTTTTGATTTTCTTTGGGTAAATGCCTAGGAGTGGAATTCTTGATTATATGGCAAATGTATGCTCGTCTTTATAAGAAACTATCAAACCATTTTCAAAGTGGTTGTACCACATTTTTATTGCCACCAGCAATGTATGAGAGTTCCATTTCCTCTACATCCTTCTCAGCACTTGGTATTGTCAGTCTTTTTAATTTTAGCCATTTTGGTGGGTATGTAATGGTATCTTATTATGGTTTTAATGTGCATTTTTCTGGTGACTAATGATGCTGAAAACATTGATTATCCATATATCTTCTTTGGTGAGGTGTCTGTCCAAGTCTTCAATCCACTTTTTTTTTTAATTGTTTGCCTTTCTTTTATTGAGTTATGAGTTCTTTATATGTCCTGTGTACAAGTCCTTTGCCTACTATACACAAAATATTTTTAGTAGTCCATGACTGTCTTTTCACTTTCTTAATGATAACTCTTAAAGAACAAAACTTTTTAATTTTGATAAATTTCAGATTATCAATTTTTAAGTAATTTCTTCTTTTTTCTGTTCTCTGAGAAATCCTACCCCAAGGTCACAAAGATTTTTCTTTTATGATTTCTTCTAAATGTTTTATAGTTTTAGCTTTTACATTTAGATCTATATGACATTTTGAGCTAATCTTCATGTATGATGTGAGATAAAGACTGAGGTTTAATTTTTTTCCATTTGTATATACAGTGGTTCCAACACCATTTGTTGGAAAGACTTTCCTTTCCCCATTGAAAAACTTGGCACCATTTTCAAAAAATCAACTGATCATAAATGTGTAGTTCTACTTCTATTCTATTTCATTGATCTGTATGTCTGTCCTTTCACCAATACAACATCGTCTTGATTACTCTAACTTTATAGTGAATCTTGAAATCAGGTATTATCTGTCCTGAACTTTTGTTCTTTTTTTTTTTTTTAATTTAATTAATTAATTTATTTATTTTTGGGTGCATTGGGTCTTCATTGCTGTGCGTGGGCTTTCTCTAGTTGTGGTGAGCTGGGGCTACTCTTCCTTGTGGTGCACGGGCTTCTTATTGCAGTGTCTTCTCTTGTTGCAGAGCACGGGCTCTACGTGCACAGGCTTCAGTAGTTGTGCTGTGCAGGCTCGGTAGTTGTGCTGTGTGGGCTCACTAGTTGTTGCACACAGGCTTAGTTGCTCCACAGCATATGGGATCTTCCCGGACCAGGGTTTGACCCGTGTCCCCTGCATTGGCAGGTGGATTCTTAACCACTGCGCCACCAGGGAAGCCCTGAACTTTTGTTCTTTTCTGTGTATATCTTTTATGCCATTTAAGTGTTTATCTGAGAGATGATCCTATTCACCAGGACCAAGCATAACTTTGTTTCTTTTCATAGCCCTTGATGACTTTAAGTGTCTCTAAAGCCATAAAATGAAAGGATCATGCCTTCCTTACTCTGCCATTTCTAGTTTATTCCCCTGTCCCAGGAGACTACTTTGTTCTCTGGCCAGGAGATTCTTTGGCTTACCAATGGATAAAACTTGGTTTTAACTAGACAATGTAGAGGGTCATGAGATGGGTAGACAGGGGTACTTCTACACATGCTCAGGTGAATTGCAAAAAGAGATTTCTGTGTAACTTTACAAAACTTATTTGGAGATGAAAATTATGACAAATAGATGAGGCCTGTCCTTGTTATCCATAAGCTAAGACTAAATATTTTTACCTGGCTTTTTTGTTTCCTAAAGACTTTTTCATGTATGTGATACGCCAGGAAAACTGTTCAACACTTACGTTCTATAGCTTCCTCACCTCTGTGCTCTAACGTTGCCATCACTTGAAATGGCTTTACCCCTCATCTTAGAATATCTAAATTTTCTCCTTCTACAAAACTTTTTGTAGTCTTCTCAACCAGGAGTAATTGTGCCTTTTCTAGCTCTCCCATGACACTTATATTTATCTCTTTATTGCATTTATCATAGTAATATAACAGCTTGTATTTATTGACTACTTATTATGTGCCAGACATTGTACTTAACATGCATTATCATTTTTAATCATCATTGAAACATTATTTAGGTAGATATTACATTATAGATAGATATTATTATCTAATTGACAGATAAGGAAATTGCAACACACAGATTAAATAATGTACCCCCAAGGTAACACAATTTTAGAGTTAGTGTTCTAACTAAGGTCTGTTTGACTATGGAGTCTGAATTCCTGACTGATATGATGTCCTGTCTCCAAATAGGGCCTATTTTGCCGGCCTCTCTCAGAAATTCTGGGGTACTACTGAAGGCCATCAATAATCCTATTTGCACATGGCCACCTAGTATACTGGAAGAGATGGCAAAGACTTTGGCATTACTCATGAGGCCCCAGGGATACCATAATTAAAAAACCCCGAACAAAAAAAGATGCAGGAAAGATGCTCCCCACAGCGCCTGTGTCCCAGACAGGATAGGAAGTGACTCTTTTCTTTGCCTCTAGATAAAATTTCTGTGAGTAATGTTTTGAGTTGGCACATTTGGCATCACTAAAATAGCCTTTCGTTCCAGCCCTTGGGGAATTTGGTGAAACTTCTTTGTCAAAACGAGCTACATAATAGGAAGAGCTAAACCACTTTTTGGTTCTTCTTTTTGAAAATATATTTGTTTCAAATATTGAAAGTAACACATGTACATTTTGGATAATTTAGAAAATACAAGGAAACCACAAAGAAGAAAACTCTCTTATATCTTAGCACCCAGATATAACCACTATTAATATCTGAGCCTTCTAATCTTCCTCTGTGCACAAACATGAATATACACATATTTGGAAAATATAATTGATACCATGTTACAGTTTTGTAAGCAATTTTTACAACAGCATATAGAATATTTTCCTTTGTTTTCCTGAAGCATCCTTTTAATGGCTGCATAGTGTTACATCATAAGGATATCCATAATTTATTTAACCACACCCCAATTGTTTGGCATTTAAATTGTTTCTGATTTTTTTCATATATATACACATACATGTTTATATCCACATGTGATTGTTTCCTTAGGAGAGGGAAGGGGGAAGGAAGCTAAATCACTCATTCAAAGTTATTGTTTCACTCTGGCAAAGTTGTACCAGTTAATACTGTTGGTGGAATTGGGTTACCATCTGGTGACTAAAAGATCTCTAATGCGTTAGGGGCCAGATCCTGAAAGGGTTGCCAGAATTGTAAGGAAAGATCCCTCCACTGGGAGCAGGAAGAATAGTGACAACAACGAGAAAATACTAAGCAAGCTTTTCAACTTTCATACCAGAATGCCAACTTTGCCACATGCCACTGTATGATCAGGCCACTCAAGATGACTGTTCTCTTGCTCTCTGTACATCCCCTGCTGGACCAGTGCCTGCTTCACCTACACCCTCACCTGACTGACCTTCCTACATGCTTGCCCCAGGCCCCAGCTAATGATTGTTCTAACTTTAGCCACGTGATAGCTTATTAAGGGGGCAGTGGGGACCGTGTCCCTCTGCTGGTTTCCTGGTAACTAATGAGCCAACCTGACGTCAATTCCCCATATAACTGGTAACCTCCCCCTGCTCCCGGGAGCGAAGACGGCTGCCGTGTCCTACCTGCCGTCTGCCGCATACAGTGGGCTGTCACTCCAGGACCTTGCTTCAGACACGTAAGATCCCCCCCATCCATTAAACCATTGATGTCTCTGTTGCTGACTCTGGGCTCTTCCTTCAGTCTTGAAACTGGGAAAAGTACAGGTCTTGTAGGCCTGTGGGATGCAGCCCAGCACCACCTATTTATTGGTCTATACCGCAAAGGTTAACATGGATCAACAATACAAAATCGTGTACTTCAAGCTCTTAACAGAAGTGTCAGCCTTAATGCAGCTAATCAGCTGTGCCACAACCCCACCCCAGGCTAAATTATTTGTGGGCAGAATCCATTTCTGATTCATCTTGATAGCCACAATGCCTTCACACTCAATAAATGTTTTCTGAATGAATGAAATCAATATTATCTTACTTACTCTAATTTATATTGACTTCTTTAGAGGATTTAAGGGAAGCAAGCTCCTAGAGTTGTTATCACAAGGATTGAAAGACTTTACCAGTTGAGAGCAGAATTAGACCAGCTGAAACCACTTTTACAGGTTGGCCCTTCTGGGCAGAGACCTCTTCCACAGTCTCACTAATCCACATAAATAAAAAGACCTTGAACTAATTGTGTTCAAACTTGCATTTGGAACCTATCCAATTGTGACACGCTTGTATAACTGGGTTTTATAATATATATGAATTTTTAAAAATCCCTGTTCACATCAGCAGGAGAAAGGTGCTTTTTCTGAAACTGCACAACTCAGATGGGACTCGAGCCCAGCCAAATTCCAGATTGGGACTTGAACCCATGGGCTGGGACTCACACCCACTGTCTTTTAATTGAAATCACACACCTGGTCTCAGGACTTAATGAAGCTCGGGTTCTTTATGTCTCAGTGCAGAAGGAATTCAGCAAGAGGCAAAGTGATAGATAAGAAGTGGATTTATTTAGAGAGATACACATTCCATAGACAGAATGCAGTCCATCTCAAAAGGCAAGAGCGGCCCTGGGAGAAGCACATGCCACAGACAGAGCGTGGGCCATCTCAGAAGGGCAAGAGGCCCAGAAATATGGGTGGTTAGTTTTTATGGGCTGGGTAATTTCATAGGCTAACGAGTGGGAGGATTATTCTAAGTATTTTGGAGAAGGGGCGGGGATTTCCAGAATTTGGGCCACCGCCCACTTTTCTGGCCTTTTAGTTCAGCCTGGGAACTATTATGGCACCCATGGGTGTGTCACTTAGCATGCTAATGTATTACAATGAGCGTATAATGAGGCTCAAGGTCTACAGGAAGTCACATCTTCTGACATCTTGGACCTAACCGATTCTAACCAGTTTATGTCATATCCTCAATGGCTATGTCATTCTTTTAAAGGTTGTGCCCTGCCCCCTTCCCTCCTGTTTCATTTCCACAAGATCTGTGCTGAAACTTGATGACCAAGTTCTGTTCTTTCAGGTCAAATTCCAGGGAAACAATTTTCACTATCACAGGGTGGATTATAGTGAAAATATTTCTAAGCTTTTGCAGGCCCATAATAATAATGCTGTGTTAATGTCTTTATAAGTGTTACCGAGTCCAAGCTCGCTCTGCTGTCTACACAACTGGCCAGTAAATCAGGAGGTGAGGTGTTGAGGCAAAGAATAGCGACTTTATTCAGAAAGCCTTCAGACCGAGAAGATGGCAGACTAGGGTCCCCCCAAAACCATCTTAAAGGGGTCTGGATGTCAGTTTCTTTTTTTTTTTTTTATATTAATAAGAGAAAACTTTAATATATTTCTCTCAGGCAATGACTGAGCAAATGATAAAACAATAAAAATGGACATCAATGCTGTATTCAAGAAACAGAACATTTCTACTTTTCAAGAATCTATAGAATGGTTATAAAAACTTATTAAATCACAAAAAACCCTCTTTATGTTCTAAAGTTTTTAGAAATAGTATAATCACTGACCATAGTGTATTAAAACTTGGAACAAACAACAAAACCAGAAAACTAGATGGAAATTCAAACACTTTCTCTTAACCAACTGTTGGGAAAAGAAAAACTCCAAAACAAGTTTTAGGGTATCTGGGGGAAAAAAATAAAAAGACTACATGTCAGAATCTGTGTGATTGCGTAGAGCAGCACTCAGAAGAAAATATGCAAAAACTTCAATAACTAGTAATAGAAATATCCACTAAATATCCAACATAAGAATTTAGGGGCTTCCCCGGTGGCGCAGTGGTTGAGAATCTGCCTGCCAATGCAGGGGACACGGGTTCGAGCCCTGGTCTGGGAAGATCCCACATGCCGCGGAGCAACTGGGCCCGTGAGCCACAATTACTGAGCCTGCGAGCCACAATTACTGAGCCTGCGCGTCTGGAGCCTGTGCTCCGCAACAAAACAGGCCGCGATAGTGAGAGGCCCACACACCGCGATGAAGAGTGGCCCCCACTTGCTGCAACTGGAGAAAGCCCTCGCACAGAAACGAAGACCCAACACAGCCATAAATAAATAAATAAATAATTAAAAAGAATTTAGAAAAGGAGCAACAAAATAAAATAAATCAAAGGAAAGCAGAACAAAATCAATAAAGATAAACACAGAAAATAATAAATTAAATAAAGATTCTGTGTTTATCTTTATTGATTTTGTTCTGCCAGTTTCTTTTATAGAACAGAGAGGGGGAGGAGGTGAGGAAGTAAAGGAAAAAGGCCATTTATCTTACATAACATCTCGCATGGCCTGCATCCGGGAGGGGATGTGTTAATTTCTTCTTTTCTGCAGCCATGCACAGGTGGGCAGGGTCAGAATATCTCTCTGTGAGCTGAACAAAGACACTTTAGTTTAACAGTCAGGGAGAGGGGTAGGGTTCCCTGTGACAGGCCATTATGTATGCTTACAGCTGTAGACAGTGATTATAATAACAAAAGCAACGAAAAGCAAAGGTTAAAGTAAAAGAAACTGATCCAACATGGAGTCAGAATTGGCTCTTCCCTGTTACATAAGGAGATGGTTTACTTATCTCTAACACTTATTCATGTCATGCTAGTGAAAACAACAGAGGGTATCTTCCATGGTCAGTACATTTGCATGAAATAAAGAACATTGTGTGGGGTAGAACAAGGCCTTAAGAAGTCCCATAGTTTGTGCTGTACTGATTATAATATAGAAAAGATGCTATTTAGTTTATGTTCTGAGCACATATATTTGTATGCAAACCGTTAATGCCTTTTTGCTTGTGAATGCTAAAGGATTGGAGTTTTAGGTCATTTTTGGTAAGAATTGGAGTTTTAAGGTAAGGTGTTAATGCCAAAAGCTCAGCTTCTCTGTACACCAGTGCTGAATCAAATCTCAGAGACAGAGTTTTGGGTGAAGTAGAAAAGGATAGCTTTATTACTTTGCCAGGCAGAGGGGGAACACAGTAGGCTAGTGACTCAAGAACGGTGCCCCCCTCCCTGGGGAACAGGGAGAGGTCTTACAGTCGGGGCTCGTGGTCAGAGGTATGCGATAAGGATCAAGGCAGTAACAGTCTTGCATTCTTCTCATGGGTTGGTGGTGAGGTGAGTAGGAGTCAACATCATCAACCTTCAAGTCCAACTGGTCTGGGGTCTACATGTTTGTGGGCAGCATACCATCATTAATCCTTAACATCTCCCACCTAGAGGGGGTTTCAACATCTGCAAAATAGCTCAAGGATATTGTTGTGTGTTCTATTGATGGCGAAACAGGACCTTGCTCCAAGGCTGCTCTTGACTGTTTCTCCCTGGTCTCGCATCCCCTCCCTTCCCTAATTAGCAACTGCCTGAATCTGCCATTGGAACTCAGGGAAGGTCATGGAGGCTGAATGAAGGCTGTTTCCTATAATCAAAGAAATGGGGGACAGAGAAAGGCTTTGTGCCCAGGAGCGCCACAGGGCCCTGCGCGGTATCAGGGTTGTCAACTTAAAAAAAATATGTACAATCTAAAAGTTGAAGATTTTGTTTTATTCGGTGGACATTTTGAGGACTTCAAGCCTCCGAGTCAGCCTCTCAGATCGCTCTGAGGGACTGCTCTGAAGAGGTAAGGGAAGAGTCAGGATATATAGGAGTGTTGCAACAAAAACCAGGTAATCGGAACATCAAAAGGTTACTGTTAATTAAAGAAAACCAGACATCTCAAGTTAATGAATTTAGAACTTTTCTATGTGTGGGAAGATGCAAGAGTCTGGGCTCATTGAAATCATTCCTTTGATATTCACCTTAGCTCTCTAGGGCCAGTATCCTGCTGTTTCCCATCCAAAGTTCCCTCAGGGCTCACCTTGGGGGTGGGGAGGGGGCGCTGTAACATGATGGCCTGATGGCTATGTTGAACATATGCCAGGAGAGGTGATTCCCCTCCTTGGTGAGGGCTACAAGTGTGGGAAACTCCTTGGAAGCTAAAATATCCACGTAAACTATGGAACTTAACTGTGGCTGTGTCAGAAGTTCTCACAGCAGCATTTTTATCATGTTCATTCTTTAAGTTCCTAAACACACGCTGGTCTTTGTCCAGAATTAACTTTATTTAGGCGTTTGGCACTGATCTCCCTTTTCTGGTTGCACACTTGTTAAAGCCTTTCATTCTGACAATCACTTTTCATTCTTTTTGCTCATTATTGCTGATGGCATCGGAATAGGCATGATTGAATGATTGGATCCTTGTCCTTCAGAATTGTCATTATTAATGAACAATTTATCCTACAAGTACATACGTTTGTCACTTTCAATTTTTTACTGCATCTATTTTTGTTTCTATACTAACTGTATGTCTCTTCCTTCCAACACTGTTGATACTCTAGCTGCATTTGTTCTTACTGAACATGAAGGGTTAATACCATTTGTAGTTTTTGGGAAAAATTGGAAGCTAAGAGCAAACACATCAAATATACAAAGATCAAAGGTCATAAAGTGGTGGTCAGCAGACTGAATTTGGACTGCAGAAGTTGTTTGGCCTGCATAACATTTAAAAATGTTGAGTTAGTTATCAACATTTCAAAGTTGTAGGAGGTTTCTGGTTTGCTTTGAGAGAAGAAAGGCAAGGCAGCACTGAGGCTACCTCTGGCGAGGTACAATCAGCTGATGTCACAGGCTGCCCACCCCTGTCGATGGACACAGCTCCCCTCAGCCCTCACTCCAGTTCACCTCAGTCCCTGACCTGCCAGCTTCACTCATGGTAGCCATTTGAATTTGCCACCCTGCAAACAAAGGAATTAATGAAAATGGATTTAGAACTAGCCTAAATCCATTTACGTCACGAGACATGACTAGGACTAAAATTATCTCACCTGACCACTAACTCCTTCCAGCATATCTGAAAGAATTGATGTACTTTTGCTTGGGAACAGAGTTTTGTATTTATTAATGTTCATAGATTGAATGTTTTTATGTAAAGATCTGTCATGAATTGTAGTTTACTGATTAAGTCGTGAGCTCTTTCATATGTATGTTTCCTTTTGCTTAAAATACTCTCTCCTTACCTTACCCTTTTTTATTTGTTTGTTTGTTTTTTTGTTTTTTACCTTATTCTTTTTATGTAGCTCATCCTTCAAAACTTAGCTTTCTGGGAAATCTTTCCTAATCCCCAATCTGATTTGTTTGTCTTTTCCTCATATTTCTGTAGAATGCTTCTTTTATCTTAGTATTTAACTATAGATTTTGTTCTATAATCTTTTGTTCTATTAAAATTGGGAGCTTCTTGCTAGTAGCTTGAGCTCACATCACATCCTCTAGGCCTCCTATTTTCGTTTTATCATAGAGGTCTCCTACATGCCTAGAGTCAGGCATATAGAAGGCATTCAACATAAACTTGAAGGAATGAATGACTTAATGTCTTAATCTGTATGTTGTATATGATTTGCTTTCTCTTACCCTGGCAGCAACAATTTTGAGCAGCAGTGTGTAAATTGACAAGGTCTGGTTTTTTTCCCTTAAATTATCGGCTTAGTTATAGTTTGTACTGGAAAGTAGCTTTTGATATGTTAAATGTTGGAGCATAGGAAAAGTAAAGAAAGTTTAGATCTAAATTCATGAATCTTGTATGGAGCCTAAGGTTATTAAAAGGCATCCACCCCTCTCTTCCTAGAAAAGCTATCACAGTGCCAGAATATTTAATTCAGCCACACATTCTCAAGAGTGTCTAAGACATCTAATTATCAGATAAATGACTCAGAGTAAGATGGTATTGGGGCTAGATGAAGTGGGGAGAGGAGTGCTGTAATTACTGAGTGAAGACATGCTGATGTCATTAATTTCCCCAGTGAAGAAGATAGTGGGAAATAAATTGCGATGAAATACAAGTGTAACCTAATGACTTATTATTACCTTTGAAACCTTGGTTAACAACTTCACCAGCATCATAATTACAAACTACTTATTAGCTATATATACCCTTAAATTTATGCCCTTAAATTAATTCCCACCCTGTAGTATCACAGAAGGATATTTTTTTTTTATCCCCAGTTCCTGGCATAGCTCCTAAGACCCTTGGAATTTCCTGAGTGATAAGGGCGATAGGAGTGTCTTTTAATGACGCCACTCTTGGGAAGCCTCTAGATAGCTTCAGGATGGGGGCTGGTGTCCAATAAGACCAAACATTGACTGGAAGTATGGAATTTTCAGCCCCACCTCCTGGAAGGGGAAAGGGGGCTGGAGACAGAGTTTAATCACAAACGGCCAATGATGTAATCCATCAAGCCAACGTAATGAAACCTTCATAAAAACCCCTAAATGATGGGGTCCAGAGAGCTTCTGAGGTGGTGAGCACATCAAGGTGCTGGGAGGGTGGCAAACCCCAACTGCACAGGGACAGAAGCTCCTGCACTGGTGAAACCGTGCAACTCAGATTTGGAACTTGAACCCATGGTCTTTTTTTTTTTTTTTCATGGTCTTTTAATTGAGATCACACACCTGGTCTCAGGACTTAATGAAGCTCAGGTTCTCCATGTCTCATAGTAGAAAGAACTCAGTGAGAGACAATGTGATGGGTAAGAAGTGGATTTATTTAGAGAGAAACACACTCCACAGTCCGAGTGTGGGCCATCTCAGAAGGTGAGAGGCCCCAAAATATGGGATGGTTAGTTTTTAGGGACTGGGTAATTTCATAGGCTAATGAGTGGGAGGATTATTCCAACTATTTTGGGGAGGGGTTGGGGATTTCTAGGAATTGGGCCACCACCAACTTTTTGACCTTTTATGGTTGGTCTCAGAACTGTCATGGCGCTGGTGGGTGTGTCATTTAGCTAATGTATTACAATGAACGTATTCATTATATGAATATGTTCAAGGTCTACTGGAAGTCGAACCGTCCACCATCTTGGACCTAGTTGGTTCTAACCAGTTTTTATCATTTCCTACGGCTATGTCATTCTTTTAAAGGTTGTGTCTTGCCCCCTTCCCTCCTGTTTCACTGGGACCCTTCTGGACCTCACACTACGTACCACTTCATCTGGCTGTTCATTCATATCCTTTATTATAAACCAGTAAATGTAGGTAAAGTGGCTCCCTGAGTTCTGTGAGCCATTCTAGCAAAATATCGAACCTGAGGAGGAGGTCATGGTAATCCTTGATTTATATCTAAAGGGTCAGAAGCCTGAGTGGCCTGGGACTTGGAATCGGCATCTGAAAGTGGGGCAAATCTTGTGGGACTGAGCCGTTTAACTTGTGGGATCTGACGCTAACTCCAAGTAGATAGTGTCAGAGTTGAATTGAATTGTTGGACTCCCAGTTGGTGTCAGAGAGTTGGAAAAGACATCAACATATATACAGTCAGGAAGAAATAAGCCTCTCATGCCCTCTCACCAAGTCCTCATACCTGTAAGATTCTGTCATTGATTATTAGCAGTACGCTAAGTTACTTTAAGCAGCCCCTTTAAATCTATGTTTCAACTCCCTTTACCCTATTGCTTTTCATGCAAAAATATTCATTTACTCCACAAATATTGAAATCCTATTATGTGCCGGGCTCTGTGCTAGGACCTAGGGTACAACTGAGACAGGAAGGGGGCAGGGTACAACCTCTAAAAGAATGACATAGCCCGAAGACATGACATAAACTGATTAGAACCAAGTAGGTCCAAGATGGTGGATGAGTCGATTTCCACTAGACCTTGAGCCTCAGTATATGCTCATTGTAACACATCAGCAAGCTAAATGACACACCCACAGGCGCCATGACAGTTCCAAGGCAGACCATAAAGGTCAAAAAGTGGACACTGGCCCAATTCCTGGAAATCCCCACCCTTTCCCCCAAATAGCTGGAATACCCCTCCCACTCATTAGCCTATGAAATTACCCAGCCTTGTAAAAACTGACAACCCCATACCCTAGTGCCTCTCTCACCTTCTGAGATGGCCCACAGTTTGTCTATGGAGTGTGTTTCTCCCTGAATAAACCTTCTTTCTCTTTACTATGGCTCGCTCTTGAATTCTTTCCTGAACGAAGCCAAGAACCCACACTCAGCAGCTGTCCCAGGGACTCGCCTGAGACCTGGGACCTGACCATCCTCTTGTGCCCCACTCTCTTTCCTGCAACACAGTGGTGAACAAAACCAGATATGAGGCCTTACTCTCATGAGCCTAGTGGTAGGAACAGATACCCATCAAAGAATCTCATATACAGATAGATTTATAATTATGGTAAATGCTGTAAATGAGAGGTACAGATGCTATGATTGTTCTCATCAGAAAGAGCATGAGACACTTCCCTAAGGAAGCTGAAATCTGAAGAACTGTAGGAGGATTACTAAGTGAAGATGTGGGAGTGGGTATACTTAGACCTTGCTTCTTATAAAGTCTTCTGAGACTGAGCATTCTTTATCTCCACCCTCCTAGTTCAGCACCCTCCTCCTCAAAATTTCTTTCCCCACAATCTGGCTTCTATGAAGAGCCACTCAGAATATACTCAGAACAGCATCAGGAAAAAACATTTCATAAAGTTTAAAAAAATAAAAACAAACAGATCATAGTATGTAATATTAGATGCTCAATAAAGTAAGGCCCCTAACTTCTCGTAATTGAGTACTGCTGTCCTGATCAGTTTCCTCCTCACTTTCCATGCTGATGCAAACTGAGTGCACCTGCCTTCACCCAGCCAGAGCCCCAGTGATTATGAAAATAATAGAGCTCTGAGTCAAGACTGTAGGACGACAGTGGGAGCAACGTACTTTGCTGACTGGAGTCTGGGATGTCTTCACAGAGATTTGAAATATGGTTTGAAGGATGAGGGAGAAAGGAGGACTCCAGGAGGAGGAGATAGCATCCACGATGGCACAGAGGACTGAAAGAACATTACATATTTGCAGGACAGCGGGTAGTTTGGAATTCTCTTAAATAAGTCAGGAAAACATCATAATAAAATATTGAAATTTAATCAGCTTTTTAGAAATCAAAAGAATTAAACTTTAGCAAACTCTAAAAGTCCCATAGGTAGATCTCCTCATTTCTATAAAATCCTTGATAAAAGAGTTGTTGCTACATGTATTAATCTGAATTTTTGCAATCGTCCTAGGTTCCAGAAACTTAGTTTAATCCCTTAGAATAGTTTAATCCCTTAGAATCTGTTTATTTTCCTGGCATACCTTATTAAAATTCTTTCCCATTTTTTATTGGCTTCCAAGTGTTACCCTTCTCTTTTCTTGCTTACCATTTAGAATCTTGTCAAATGATTTTCCACATCTTCCCAGACTATGACATGGTTGACTAAGAATTTGTTTTGGCATAGCTCTTTTTCAGTTTTCCTTTATTTGCTGGAATGGAAGCTTCTACCTAAAATGACATATGGCAAGACCTAGAGGAAAAAATGGTAAGAAAAACAATTTCAGCCTAATGAGAGACCCAACCACTGAAAGTTCTTCCATAAAGTACATATCCAGGGGGAAGACAAATATTTCAGCAATATTTTTGATTAAACAAGTTGTATGGTTCTTTATTACCATATTTTCAGACACATAGTCCTGTATGCATCCATCCTCAGTGGATAAAGGCAAACTTTTCCCTTTCTTAAAATTGAGAATGTTGCAGAATGTTCCCATTATGTGTGAAGAAAGAGTAACTATTATACCATTTATTAGCACACATGTTATGCTAGGCTCTGTGGTAGATGAATCTGAATGAATGATATCTTGTTTAATTAGCTATCAGTGTGCCTAAATAGGGAGATGGTCATACAATTTCAGCATGGTGTTAAACTACAGAGTTCATATAACCCACTGCTTTGGTTCTTTAGAGGATAGTTTAGCGGTCATTTAGTTTATTAACAGCCATGTGGGACTAGAGCCAGGGTCCCTGATGTTCAATCCAATGCTCTTTCTACAAGAGGCTGAGATTCTCAGGACATTTATCTTCTCATCCCTTTTCTCTTCTTTCTCTCTCTTTCCTTCTTTCTTTTTTAAAAGTGCAATTATCTCTGTACTTTGCAAATGGGATGTTTGAAATTGAAACAGGAGGGAAGGGGGCAGGGCACAACCTTTGAAGGAACTGACCTAGCCCGAGGACATGACATAAACTGATTAGAACTCAATAGGTCCAAGATGGCAGATGAGTCGACTTCCACTAGACATTGAACCTCCGTATATGCTCACTGTAACACCTCAGCAAGCTAAATGACACACCCACAGGCGCCATGACAGTTCTAAGGCCGACCATAAGGATTAAAAAGTGGGCTGTGGCCCAATTCCTGGAAATCCCCACTCCTTCCTGAAATAGCTGGAATACTCCTCCTACTCATTAGCCTATGAAATTACCCACCCCTATAAAAATGACAACCCCATACCCTGGTGCCTTTCTCACCTTCTGAGATGGCCCACACTCTGTCTGTGGAGTGTTTCTCTCTAAATAAATCCACTTCTTACCTATCGCTTTGTCTCTCACTGAATTCTTTCTGTGATGAGACATTAAGAACCTGAGCTTCATTAAGTCCTAAAACCAGGTGTGTGATCTCAGTTGGAAGACCGTGGGTTTTGGCTGGGTTTGAGTCCCGG
The DNA here is from genome assembly GCF_949987535.1 of Balaenoptera acutorostrata. Taxonomy (NCBI): domain Eukaryota; kingdom Metazoa; phylum Chordata; class Mammalia; order Artiodactyla; family Balaenopteridae; genus Balaenoptera; species Balaenoptera acutorostrata. Next base: position 65,416,859 of record NC_080072.1, on the reverse strand, counting down.
CCATGTGGGTTCAAGTCCCAATCTGGGTTTAGGCTGGGTTTGAGTCCTGGCCGCATGGGTTCAAGTCCCAATCTGAAGTGCACGGTTTGAAAATCATCCTTCAACAACCAAATTCAACATTTACCTAAGGATTATTTTCTGCACACTAGTCATCATGCTGGGCATTTGGTTGGATACAGTAAGATAAGCTATACATAGATAACTAAAATACAAAGCAGCATACATAAGTGCATTATAAACAAGTTCTACAGGATTTCAGAGATGGGTATGGGGAAACTGCCCTGGGACTTGGGCTTTTAAAGGATGAAAAAGATTTTCAGAATGGAGATAAGGGCTGAGGGTAAGGAAAAGAATTCTAGGTAATATGAAGGGTAATAAGGATACAGAGGAAAGGAACACGTTGGGGAGATGTCAAGTAGAATCATACGCCTAACAAAGTGTTTGTATTAGAAGAGAAAATGGAAGACAAGACCAGGAAACAAGCTGTGCTGTTTGTGCAACTGGGTAAGGGGCCCTTTCTATCATCAAGATTAGAGTAGCTAGGGACTTCCCTGGTGGCGCAGTGGTTAAGAATCCGCCTCCCAATGCAGGGGACACGTGTTCGAGCCCTGGTCCGGAAAGATCCCACATGCTGCAGAGCAACTGAGCCTGTGTGCCACAACTACTGAGCCTGCGCTCTAGAGCCCGGGAGCCACAACTACTGAGCCCATGTGCCACAACTACTGAAGCCCGTGTGCCTAGAACCCGTGCTCTGCAATGAGAGAAGCCACCGCAATGAGAAGCCCGCGCACCGCAATGAAGAGTAGCCCCTGCTCGCCGCAACTAGAGAAAGCCCGCACGCAGCAACGAAGACCCAATGCAGCCAAAAATAAATAAAATAAAATAAATTAAAAAAAAATAATAAATAAAAGATTAGAGTAGCTAAAATACAAAGAGCATGGAAGCCCCGGTCAGATGTCGTGGAAGTTGTAGACAGGTCACCTAGAAGTTGACTAGAAACGGGCAAAAGTCAGCAACCAAGTTAACTAAGGTCGCTGCTAAGAGGAACTGGGTGGGGTGAGTCAGGAGCCACAGTCCAAGGAGACTCTTACTAGCACACTCCTACCTCCAGGGGGAGCTCAAGGTTTCCATCCTTCCTTCCAAAGTAAAAAGAACTCAAGTGACTAGAACAGAAATGGAGAATTTACAGAAACAGTGATTCTGTGGGAGATTCTGTCGCGGGATTGAAATTGTTATAAATGAAAGTGGCTGAGAGAATATTTTCCCCATCAGTCATCTCTGGCGACTCTTAGCTTTGGCTAGCTCTTGTAATGCTCTTATCTCTTCACCCCTTCTATGCCTGTGATTAGTGTCTGGGACATTCTTAAGTCAGAAAGTCAAAAGTATCCGTGGGGGGGTCCACATTGTCCGTCGCAGCTGCTGAGCAAGAGGCCTGCTAGGATTTGGGGCCAGCGTGAGCTGGTAATAAAGAGTGGGCATTTACCCCAAGGGTCCTTTGTGTATGTGTCTGGTGAGAAGCTTTGTGCAGCCACATGCATGGTGCAGGATCCTGGTCAGACTGCTTTCACCTAACTGTATGTGATTAGCATCTGGTGTGGTCACACAGGGGACCAAGATTTCGGAAGTAGGATTTCATGGGTGGGATTTTTGTTGAGAAGGGATCTTGCTCAAAGCTTCAGCTGGTGATTACCAATAGGCAGAGATGGAGAACTATTTCTGGCAGCAGAAAAGGCTGAGACTACAAAGACACCTAGCTGCACATTGGTGCAACTCCATTCCTCATGGTGGCAGCAGGACCTGGCCTCGGTCTGCATTCACTTCTGGGACTAGAATGGTCTCACCAGCAGGAGCCTGGAATTTGAAGAAATGCAAAGCCAAATGTGACGCACATACCTTCTCTAAAACAGTCTGTCTTCTTGTGCAGAGCTGGCCCTCACTTAATTTAGGAGCAAGGAGCTGGAAATACCAGGTGAAATGGCATGAATCTACGACCATGGAATCATGCACCTGCAGCCGTTTGAGATTGGCTTCTTTCATTTAGCAATATGCTTTCAAGTTTCCTCTAAGTCTTCCTGCAGACTGATAGCTCATTTCTTTTCATTGCTGAATAATATTTCATTGTATGGATGTACCACAGTTTATTTATACATTCACCTATTAATGGGCATCTTGGTTGCTTCCAAGTTTTGGCAATTATAAATAAAATGTCTATAAATATTTCTGTGCAGGTTTTTGTCTAGATCAGTTTTCAACTCATTTGAGTAAATATCAGGGAGTGTGAGTGCTGGTAAGAGTATGTTTAGTTTTGTAAGATTTACCTTATTTTGGTAGTGTTCATGGTTATTTTTTTTTCTATTTCATTAAACAGCCCAACACCATTACAATTAATCTCTTGATAGAAATAGTCTTTGGGTTCACAGAAGATGAAATCTGAACAACTACCACAGATTGATGGGAAATCCGGAGAAAACAAATTAATAAAGACATTTCCCTTTCCTCTTCTGTTCTTGCTTTCTAAAAAAGCCAATAACGTCATGGGTAACTGATCAACCCGGTTTGTCTGGGACATGGGACTTTTAGTGATCTAAACACCTTGTGACTGATAACAGCAATATGGTTCTAGATTGTAATATACAATGTAAATTGGATTCTGGGGATTCAGCTTTTGCTTTGGAAATTCTATTATGGCAGCTAGGCAGTTGTAAGATGTTGACTGTTGTCTGTGATGTGGTTCTGTGATTTCATTGTGTTTATGTTTTGATCTTAAATTTACTGGTAATGTGGGCCTTGTATGAGGAAGTATTCTAATGGGCTTTATTAACTCACTGGATCTTTGGATAATAATAGAGACTTCTTTTTCTCTTGGAATGAATTCTCTGGGTTACCGACTCATCCTGATTTGCTGGGAAATTTCCCAGTTTTAGCACTGAAAGTCCTGTATTCCTGGAAACTCCTCAGTCTTAGGTAAATAAGAAGGGTCTTGGATCACTTTCTTTTGGATAGTTGACTTGACTCTCTGCCTGTAGGGTTCTGACCAAAGGAGTGACATACTCATAATACATTTAGGGAAGATTTGTCTGGTGGTGGTAATCTGCACTGGAATGGAGTGAAGTTAGAGTCAGGGAAACCTATCTTCATACAAGGCAGCAAAATCCTGAACCACTTCAGAAATGCAAAGGAAGGGGGAAAGATTTAGAGGATATTCTCTAGAATACTGGTTTTTCTTACTGTGGGGTAACTGCTTTTTTGAAGTTCACTAATAACCTCTTTACCACAATTTCAGCAGTCTCCTTTTAAATTCTCCTTAGTTTCATTTCTCTAGTTCATTTCACATCATTTAAAAACCCTTCTTGAATCCCCCACCCCGCCTCCCTCAATCTAGCATCCTTCAACATCCTCATTTACTGAGACTTTTTTCATCCTGGTCACAGTACTTCTTTCTCCTCCCTCCCCTTTCTGCCCTAAATTCACGCATCCTAGGCAAACGGCTCCCATACAGAAGATCAACCCAACATCCTGAGTTCCCAGTTCCATGAACTCCTGACACCAATGCCCTTTGCCATCACCTTACTTAAGCTACTTGAGTCCTCCTTCGGGACCTTGACATCACCCACAATGGCTCCAACCCTTACATTACGTCAAGTATTAAACTCCTCTGACCATCTCTTTCCACTCCAGCTTCATTCCTTGGCTTTTACTATTATCTCATTAAGATCTACAATTTACTGATTCTTCCAATTCTTTTCAATCTGTCAGTCTTCTGGCTTCGAGACCCTTTCTATGTAGACTAAAGAGAGTCCAACGATCCAGACAGGTTAAATGGCTATGCTTTTTCTAAAAATATAGAGAAACTGGTCAATTTAAGCTTTCTTTCAGTATCTAGGGAAACTTTTCAGGATTTTGCAAAGTCTTAAGGACATCATTTTGAAGACCGTCATCATACTGAAAACCTTAGAAATATTGGTTAATTAATGGAGAGTTTTGGTTGAGAGAATATCAAGCACACTAGTTTTTACAATACTTTCTTTTCCATTAACTATTTAGAGTAAAACAAAATAAAGAAGAGAAAGTAACATTCCAGAAGCCTAAACTTTCTAAAAAATTCTTGGAAAATGTCATATGTTGTTGGCAAAAATGGTTTCCTTTCCTGGAAGAGAGAGGAAGAAGGGGTGGTCATCAGAGTTACTTGAATTAAACTGAACATGCAGCAGTGAGTGAGAAGCAGTAGAAAGGTGTTTTGCGCATGGCTGCTGTATTAGTTTCCTGTAGCTACTATAACAAACTGCCACAATCTGGGTGGCTTAAAAGAATCTCCCAGAGAGTAGATTATTCTCTCACTGTTCTGGTGGCCAGAAGTCTGAAATCAATATCACTGTGCTGAAATCAGTTTCAGCAGGGCCACTTTCCCTGTGGGAGCCGGCTGCATGGGAGAATCAGTTCCGTGCCTCTTCCAACATTCCTGAGCATGTGCTGTGTCACTCTAATTTTCAAGGCCAGAATCTTCAAATCTCTCTGTTCTATCTTCACATCACCTTCTTCTCTGTGTGTCAAATATCCCCCTGCTTCTCTTTATGAGGACACTTGTGATTGAATTTAGGACTCACTCTCATAACCCAGGATAATCTCATCTCAAGATCCTTAACTTTATCACACCATCAAAGAAACTTTTTCTGAATAGGGCAACATTTTCAGGTTCCAGGGATATCTTTGGGCAGCCGTTATCCAGCCTGTTAGAGCAGCATCATTGGGCAGGATGGAGTTTCCCTGAATCGATAGGAAGAAGAGATGGGGAGAATCTTCCAAGGGCACCAACCCTCAAGTCAGTTCCATTTCCTGGAAAACACCACGATAGGTGGAGTCAATATACTGGATCAGGGAGAAGAAAAAGACAATGACCCTGAGGAAACTAAAGTACAGATTTCAGACTTCTTGTCAGTTTAGAGCTTGAGTGTTCTGCATGTAGACTGTGGGTTACAAATTTTTTAAGCTGCTGAATACTCAACTGCGAATGTGCCTGAGATGGCAGAATTTAGAAGTGGAGCCCACAGCTGTGGTCCAAGACAAAAGCTAGAGGCACAAGTGGATCAGAGGCCACTGGCAGAGGCCATAGATAGAAGTTCCAGCAGAAAGATTCCTAATCTTGCCAACAGCCATGAGTGAAGTGGAGGGCATTCAAAAGATAGGGACTTTGGTGGCACAGAGAATCTTCAGGTTTAACAGTCTATCTACTGATTTAATGCTAGTTATTGATTGTATTCTACCAATTAAGCTTTTTGATAACCTTGTTTTAAGTGGCCTCGCAAGGGGTTGAGCCAGACCTGCCTGTCTCTTCATGTGCTATTCTCAGGAGTGTAGGAGGGGAAGTAAGCTGATAGGGGTGATAATCTTTAATAGGTGACTGGCGACTAGAGGACTTTATGGAAAGAGTATGCCAAATATAACTGTTGCATGTGTACACCCTTCTGAAGGTTAAGTCTGGCATCTGACTAATTTGGGGGATTTATAGGGATGGTATATTTTTCTCTGAGAGGATAGAGAATTTGGGAAGGTTCAAGTAGATGAGCCTGAAAGGTTGGGTGTGGGTGGGGACACTTGCTTCAGCACCTCTCCCCACCAAAAGGAACCATGGTGGAAGCTCAAACTCTTAATTCAAAGGTCTTCAGAGATGACTGAGCTGGAATTCCCCAGCCACAGACAGGAGGCGCCTCAAGTGAGGGGTAAGGGCGAAACTCTGTAGGTGACACTGAGGTTTTCGCCCAGGTCTCACCCCTGCACTGGGCATTTCCTCCAGACAGAGGCCCTGCTTTGAGAGTGAGCACTGTGGGCTGTGCTCTTGCTGCCCTCAAAGGGGCTCAGGTATTTCCTGAGTAAGATGGAGAAAGATTCGATGACTAAGTGAAGCAGAAAGGGGGCAGTGATGGTGACGGGCCCCACGTTGGGACATTCCAACCATGAAGTTAAGAAGAGGGGAGCTGACAGCCACTGGGAGGGAAGAGGAAGAGGACAAAGGAGACACAGAGCTTTGGGGCAGTTTATGAACTTCATCTAACATTAGATGCTAGAGAAAGGAAGAGGAAGGGATCTGTCCTTTACCAATCTCTCTCTTCCCCTACTGATGCCAAAAACTCGGCCCCTGTGCACCGGTGCTGAATTGAATCTCGGAGACAGAGTTGTGGGTGAAGTATTAGAAAGAATAGCTTTATTGCTTTGCCAGGCAAAGGGAGGCATAGCAGGCTCGTGCCTCAAAAACTGTGTGTCCCAACCTGGTGGGGGATTTGGTGAGGAGTTTTATAGCAGTGGTTCAAGGGCAGGGTTGCTGATAATGATCAGGGTGTGTGCAGGGCTTGCACGCCCTTAATCTAGCCTCCTGATGAGCTTCTCTGGTTCCTTTAATCTGGCCTTTGGAACTCAGGGAAGGTATGGAGGCTGGAATCTATTCCCTACAAACAAGAAACTGGGGACACAGAAAGGCTTCTGTGTCCAGGAGCCCCACAAGGTCCTGCTCAGTTTCACTATTACCTACTTTTGCATCCCTAACTTGCATTCTATGTCAACACTAAGTAATTCTAATGAGAAAATATATGTGATAATGCTTTCTGAGCTTAAAGCCATAATAGTAATAATCAATAGCATTTATTGAGAATTATTGACCTAAGCACTTTACATTCATCTCATTTAATCCTAATAACAATTTATTGTGCCCCTGGCTCTTGCCTTGGACCACAGCTGTGGGCTCCACTTCTAGTTATGCCATCTAAATCACACTCTCATTGAACGTTCAGCAACTTAAAAATTTTGTAACCTTACAGCCTACAGGCAGAACTCAAACTCTAAACTGATAAGAAGGCCAAAATCTGTACTTTAGTTCCCTCTGGGTTGTTGTCTCTTTTTTTTTTCTCCCTTGACGCTGTGTGAAATCAAGGTTAAGGAATTTGCCCAAGGACATATAGATAGTAAATGGTAGAGTGGGGATTTGAACCTTTCTACGTCCAGAGCCCAAACTTTAACCATTTTGCTATACTGCCTCGCCAAATAAATACCTGTTAAAGTATTTATTTTCAACTTCACTAAATAGGAGTAAATGTGGATAGAACACAGATACCAGCAGAACTCAGATTTGATTAAAAACAACAACAATAAGAGTAACCTAGTATGTAATGGATGAGAACAAATCAATGCAAAGTCACTTTAAGGAAGCAAAATGGTACCCAGTCCAAAATCAGGAATCTTGGCTCCCAAGTCTCTTCTTCCCAGGCAGAGTCTTAGGGTGGACTCACTCATCCCAGGTCTTCATGAAATGCCCAGAAGCTAGGGTGCCCATCTCTCAATTTCACTGCCTCGAAGGCTCTGCTCTCTTCTCCTGCAGTGGCTCCCAGTGACACTCTCTGGTCATGGGCTTTAACACTGACCAACTGAGTTCAGGCCTCCTGTCCCCAGCCACACAGTCCTGCTGGCTGAGGCTGCTTGCCCTGAAGTAGTGGGGAGTGCTGGGCAGGCAGAGTTATAACTACTGTTCTCACAAACCGGCTCATCTTGCGTTTGGGCTTTCATAGCCTCCCTACAGTCAGATTTTTATTAGGTGTATTTCCTCAGTTTCTCAGAGAGCTTGGTCAAGGAACTGGGGTGGCCTTCCCTTCAGCCTGAGCTAGAGAATATTTGAGTTGCTCTACTCAGTGTCTGACTAAAGGGAATTCCTCCCTATTAATTGTCAACTACTGTGCTAGGACTGAGCTAGAACATCTGATGCCTTTTCTGACTTGAGGAGAGTCCTTTCATCTGGGTCATTACCTAGAGATAAGGGAAAGTCTCTCCCCCCTGGAACTTCTACTCCTTCTAACATGTCCAAATACTGGTGCTTCTACCCATTAACCCCATGATCTTGGACCTTGCACCTTCAAGCATCAGTCTCCTTAACTGTAAAAATGGTGGTGGTAGGGGGAAGATTATTTTCAAGATTGATGGGAGGACTAAAAATTACACAATAGTGTATAGATCAGGTATGTAGATAAAGTACATATGATTGGTATTCATTAAATGCAAACCTCCCTTCCCTAATATTAACTTATACTTCCTCAAAAAAACAAGAAATTAATTCATATCTCTTTGAAAATAAGTATGTAGAGTGCCTAGTATATAATAGAAACTCAATAAATTCTTGTCAAGTAAATGTATAAATTTTGGATATTTCAAAACAGGGCCACAACCCATAGACAAAGAACAGGTGATCAATTTCATGCTTTGCAAGGTGGAATTGAGAGGTTGGCTTACCCCCAAACATCTCCTCTCTCGCTTAACTTGAAATTCCTATTATTAAGATCATGACAGGGACTTCCCTGGCTGTCCAGTGGTTAAGACTCCACACTTCAAATGCAGGGGGTGTGGGTTCAATCCCTGGTTGGGGAACTAGGATCCCACACGCCGTGCGGTGTGGCCAAAAAAAGAGATCATGACATAGAGATCATCATTCATTCATTCATTCAACAAGCGTGGATTGAGAACCCTACCGTGCACCACTTGTGGGGTTACAAAGCCTAAGTCATATGTTCCTCTGCCGAGAGGGCTCATAATTTATAGAAGAAACTAACCATGAAAACAAAAGGGTTACTATGCTATGTGTTAACTGCATTGATGAACAAAAGTAAGGACCTTTCCCCCCAGAAATTTGTAGCTAATGTGCATAAATGTTTTTCATAAATGAGTCTTACAACCCTCTTCCACTAGAATATCAATAAAAATTATAGGGGTCAAATTCAAAGGCTTTAGGTTTAGGCTTTATGCTTTTCCTTTTCCTGGAATTCTCTTCTCCCCCTAGAAAACTACTTATCCTTCCGCATACAATTTAAACCTCCAACATGAAGTCCACCCAAAACTTCCAGATTGTTACCATCTTTTCACACTCAGCAGCACTCCTTTTGTTCATCTTACTCTGGCTCTTCAGTAAAATCCTTGAGGAAGTTATAGAAATTTTGTATATCTGAGTCCCACTCAGATTTACTAAATTAGGTAGGACATAAGAATTTGTAGTTTTAAAAAATTCACCAATGGTTCTAATTCTGGAGCTGAGACTGTCTGATCATAGCATTTATTGTATCATAACATAACTGGAATATGAATCACTGGAGTATAAAGGCTGTACTGCTTTCATTTTGTTTCCCCAGCTCATAGCATGTTGTAAGCACTCAGTAAAAGTTTGTTGAATATATTGAATGAATTAGTTAGCAGATAGAGCTGGAAAATATCTGATGTGGCAGAATGAGTTTTAATGAAGGACTCTCTCTAGAAGGGCAGGACAAGAGTGGTGTGGGTGCATGGCATCAGGTGAGGTATGAGTCCAGAAGAGGAAGTCTAGAGTGAATAGGGTCTCAAGGGCACTGAAAGAAAGACGTGTGTCAAAGATCAACTCAGGGCTTCCCTGGTGGCGCAGTGGTTGAGAATCTGCCTGCCAATGCAGGGGACACGGGTTCGAGCCCTGGTCTGGGAAGATCCCACATGCCACGGAGCACCTGGGCCCGTGAGCCATAATTACTGAGCCTGCACGTCTGGAGCCTGTGCTCCGCAACAAGAGAGGCCGCGACAGTGAGAGGCCCGCGCACCGCGATGAAGAGTGGCCCCCACTTGCCGCAACTAGAGAAAGCCCTCGCACAGAAACGAAGACCCAACACAGCCATAAAAAAAAAAAAAAAAAAAAAGTCAACTCAGCTTGATCTATATTCCTTTGACATAAGGTTGCCCCACCCAACTGAAAAACGTTCATGGAACAACACAGCAATTAAACTGAATGGTTGCCATTTGTGAGCGCTTACTACGCGCCAGCCTCTACACTAAGCACTTCGTAAAAATGACTTAATTGAAAACCATTACTGTCACCCTTGATAAAGGAATGCCATCTAGGAGAGAATAAGTAACTTGTTCAAGGTTATGCAGCCAATAAGTGTTGGAAACTAGATTTGGACGCCGGTTTGGCTGCCTCCAGAACTTGTGCTTTTGTGCATCACACCACATAGCCCCTTTCCTCAAATCCATCTTCTACATAGCCTCTGGTCTAAGTGATTCCCTAAAATCATGGCAAATTTTACCATGTCTTCAAAGCTTAAAACAATTCCTTGGCTCTCCAACACCTTGAGGAATGTGTTAGGAAATGGAGTATCTGGCAGAACAAAGTAAAGAGGTAATTGAGTGGGGTGGGGTGGTATTGATTTCCAAAAGCAGCAAGTTAACTTGAAATTTACTTCAAGAACGTAAAGACTGTGGAGGAGAAAGAACAGAGCAACATTAAATCAAGACCTGGATTGTTTGAGGGAAAAAACCCCTCAGATTCACTTCTGTATCTACCAAAGCTTTTACTCCAAACTTCTCATGATTACACACACACACAGAGAACCTGTGAGATGTTGCTAGATACTAACTTTTCAACAAATAGATAGAATAGTAAGATTAGAAAGGTATATTTAATCAGGGTGAGTTGTTTTTACTCATAACACTTCTGACATGAAATGTATGGGTTTTTTCCTCACACCCACCAACTCTCTGGACACCAGCTGGGTGTCCTATGATTTGTTCTATTCTGACACTAACTTATCTGCAGTTAGTGTCAGACCCACAGGTTTCAGGGCTCAGTCCCATAAGACTGCCCTCACTTCAGACACCAGTCACAAGTATCAGATTACCTGTCTCTGACCAACTGGCTATAAATTAGGGCTTCCCACTACCCTTTCCTCAGGTTCAATAATTTGCTAGAATGGCTCACAGAACTCGGGAAATCACTTTACTTATGTATACTGGTTTATTATAAAGGATACAAATGAACAGCCGGATGAAGGGGTACATAGCACAAGGTCCAAAAGGGTCCTGAGGGCAGGAGCTTCTGTCCCCATGGAGTTTGAGGCCCCTCTCAGCACCTCGATGTGCTCACCAACTTGGGAGTTATCTAAACCCCATTGTTTAGGAGTTTTTAGGAAGGTTTCATTATGTAGGCACGATTGATGAAATCACCAGCCATTGGTGATTGAACTCAGACTTAAGACCTCTCGCCTGCCTGGAGGTTGGGGACTGAGGCTGAAAGTTCCAAGCTTCTAATCAAGGCTTGGTCTTTCTGGCCACCACCCCTATCCTGAAGATTTCTGCAGGCTCCCAAACACCAGTCATTTCACTAGCATATAAAAGACACTCAACTCTCCAAGGAGCTGTGTGCCAGGAACTGGGGACAAAGACCAAATATTTCTTTTTAATTGTTGTTGTTGTTGTTGGTATTATTATTATTGTTATTATACCACAAGGGATACCACTGCAGAGAAAGAGTGCTGCTTTCTGTTCTCTGGTGATGTTAAATATGAGGGAATCATCCTGAAACCTGAGACAGAAAGTTCATATAAATCACTGAAATCATAGTACAGGTTTAAGTGTCCGTTGATCCAATTTATGGTACACATCACATCACAAGATATACTTGCTGCCTGTGCTGTGGAAAAAGGGTAATGCAAGAGGCTCTGCAACTTTTAGCGGTTTAGTCTTCACGTGGCGTTTGTACTTCCTCCCTTGCTTTTTATATTCCATGGACTTGTCTCGTGATGGCACCATTGTGACATGTGTACAGGCTGGTCACACCCTGTTCAACTGTTACGTGTATTTCAAGCCTTCTGTCCCGGTGGACCAGCCCAAAGCTTACCTGATTCCCCCTGACTTTAGAACGGCAGGTGGATAGTGAGACTTCTCCCCAGGAGATTCCAGCTTCTGTTATTTCCACCATTAATTTTAGCCACTCATCTTCAGTTAAAATTGGTAACTCACACATACATATATACAGATGCGTGAGCAGCTTTGTATGGTTTAAACTTACGTTTGACAATCATCTCAGCCACTGTTTCTATTGTCATGGACACTTATACCACATTACTCCTAAACGACTTGTGTGTTTTTTTTTAATTTTTATTGGAATATAGTTGTTTTACAATGTTGTGTTAGTTTCAGGTGTACAGCAAAGTGAATCAGTTGTACAAATACATATATCCACTCTTATTTAGATTCTTTTCCCATATAGCTCATTACAGAGTATTGAGTAGAGTTCCCTGTGATATACAGCAGGTCCTCATTAGGTATCTATTTTATGTATAGTAGTGTGTATATGTCATACTTGTGTTATATTGTTCTTATGTTTTATTTGGTTCTTCTTTTGGGGGTTTCTTTTCTATTGTTTTTTTCTTAGTGCATATGATTTAAATTTGTGTGTCTGAGACACTTGAAAAAAGTTTGTTTTACATTTGAATGGCTTATAAATAGTATGATTTTAGTTGACATTTATTAAAATAAATCAAAGAGAAGAGCGAATTCTTGTGGGTTTGTACGAAATCAGTTTTCTCATGGCATTATACTCACGTAACATATGAATATCTAAACAAAAGCATTCCTGTACTCAACAATTAGCAGCAAGTCCGTATCCTTTGCTAGATTCTTATTGAGGACTTACTGTGGGTCAAGGCTCACAGGACACGCAAGACGCTGCGTGCCTAGAGTTAAGAAGAGAGCAACATTTCCTATCACTCTTCTGTTTAAAATCCTTGAAGGACCTCAGGTCCAAGGCTGAAGGAGCCTGGAAAGGAGAGAGGAGGCTTTAAGAAATCACACGAGGCTGTGCCTCTGGTCTTCTCTTTTGACCTCTTTGCTCTGTCTGAGTACCTCTGGTTCATGTCCCATATTAATTATTCCTGGTTTTTCCTCTCAGCTTTGAATTAATCTGGGATTCCCCCCGGGGCCCTCGCTTTCAAATCCTCTCAGTTCTATTTCCTGTACGTTATAGGGAAACCTAACCCCACCCATAACCAGACCCAGCTTCTAGAACTATAGTCCCAGAATGACATCCTAGATCCCACTAGCCTGGGAGAGTTCAGACATGTTCCACAGCTTTGAAATTAAAATTCCTTAATTTAGCACACAGGCCCTTTTTAGATCTGTCACCTGCTCATCTTTCTAGCTTTGTCTCTGGCCATCCTTCAACTTGTATGTTACGTTTCAGTCATATTGAATTTCTTGAGCAGTTTCTAGAGCAAGTAATTTAATTTCCCATCTCAGTGTTTGCATATGGCATGCTTACTTCTCATAAATAGCTCATGTTTTACCCCAATTCCCTAGCTATTTCTTTCTCTTAACCTCAAAGCTAGTTTCAAGGGTCCCACCTCCGAAGAAGTCCCAGTCTGATTTAGATGCTTTTCCTCTAAGCCAGGGGTCCCCAACCCCTGGGCCGCAGACCAGTACCGGTCCACAACCTGTTAGGAACCAGGCCCCACATCAGGAGGTGAGCGGCTGGCAAGCAAGCAAATCTTCATCTGCGACTCCCCATCGCTCCCGTTACTGCCTGAACGATTGCTCGCATTACTGCTTGAACCATCCCCCCACCCCTCCATGGAAAAACTGTCTTCCATGAAACGGGTTCCTGGTGCCAAAAAGGTTGGGGACCACTGCTCTAAGCCATAGCATTTATCACACTGTAGCAATTGTTTTACTTATCTGTCTCCCACTTTCTCCCAGATTTTGAAAGAGGTCACTATGTCTTATTAGCTCATAATAGGCACTTGTTAAGTGACTATTGAATAAATCAGTGAATGAATAAGTGAATAAATGAATTTACTGCCTAATACACCTATTTTTCAAAGCCTTCTAGGAGGTAGATGTAGGTATGAATTGTAAACAAACAATAATACTACACTTCAATATGAGAGGTGAGAGGTAGAGAGGTCATCAATTGAAAAATCATGTCTATTCCTTTTTTCCTAGACATGAGCAAGAGTCAAATAAGTGTCCATTGCTGAATCAAGATATATCCAAATGTTACCAAAACCAATGATCAATTCAGTCAAGTACAGGATTCATCAGCGAGCTAACAATTATTGAGTATCTATTACATGCAAATCACAGCTTAATCTATAAGAAGGTCACAATTTAGTGAGGGAGAATACATGTAAAAAAATAACCCTGAGACAAGGCAGACTGATAATCATATTAGATAATCATATCATTTCAAACAGCATTCTATGGGATTCTCATGGAAAACAAGATTAATTCCGATCAGAATTAATCAAGTCAGCAGTTTATGGGATGTGCACAGACTAAAAATCAGGGCAACCCGCTAATTAATGTTGGACAGACTAAATAGTGGACTGAGTAATATCTATTACTCATCAGCTGGTTATTTTGCTCTTTGATGGCCTTAAACTCTGAGTGATAAGGAAGTGAGTGAGTAAAAGAAGGAAGTGTGGCAGGACCCAGAGGGAAGGAATTATTCTTGTGAAAGAAGGAAGCAGAACCACAGGCAGGAGAGAAAAGGGGTAAAGATTGTTTTGATTATGGGTGTAGCGTTTTCTTTTTTTTAAAGGACTTTTATTTTTTTATATATATTTTTAAAAATTTTATTGAAGTATGGTTGATTTACAGTGTTGTGTTTAATTTCTGCTGTACAGCAAAGTGACTCAGTTATACATATATATATTCTTTTTCATATTCTTTTCCATTATGGTTTATCACAGGATATTGAATATAGTTCCTTGTGCTATACAGTAGGACCTTGTTGTTTATCCATCCTATACATAATAGTTTACATCTGCTAATGCCAAACTCCCAGTTCTTCCCTCCCCCACCTCTCCTCCCCCTTGGCAACAGCAAGTCTGGTCTCTATATCTGTGAGTCTGTTTTTGTTTTGTAGATATGTTTTTCTGTGTCATATTTTAGATCCGTATATGTGATATCATATGATATTTGTCTTTGTCTGACTTACTTCACTTAGTATGATAATCTCTAGATCCATCCACGTTGCTGCAAATGGCATTATTTCATTCTTTTTAATGGCTGAGTAATGTTCCATTGTATATATATATACCACATCTTTATCCAATCGTCTGTTGATGGACATTTAGGTTGTTTCCACGCCTTGGCTATTGTAAATAGTGCTGCAATGAACATAGGGGTGCATGTATCTTTTTTCTTTTAATTTTTTAAAAATTTATTTATTTTATTTATTTTTGGCTGCCCTGGGTCTTGGTTGCTGTACGTGGGCTTTCTCTAGTTGTGGCGAGTGGGGGCTACTCTTTGTTGTGGTGCGCAGGCCTCTCATTGTGGTGGCTTCTCTGGTTGCGGAGCACAGGCTCTAGGCAAGCGGGCTTCAGTAGTTGTGGCATGCAGGCTCAGTAGTTGTGGCACGCGGGCTCTAGAGCGCAGGCTCAGTAGTTGTGGCGCATGGGCTTAGCTGCTCCGTGGCATGTGGGATCTTCCCAGATGAGGGATCGAACCTGTGTCCCCTGCATTGGCAGGCGGATTCTTAACCACTGCACCACCAGGGAAGCCTTGCTTGTATCTTTTTGAGGAACCTGGGTGTAACATTTTCTTGAATCTCTTTTGTTCCAAGAATAGGGAAAGGAAGGAAAAAAGAGCCAACCATAGAACCAAAGGACGGCTTAGCATCAAAATAAGGAGAAAACAAAGAGAACAGAAGCAGAAATAACTTGTTCACATGGGAATTATGCTATGATACCACTGGTTATAAAATGTTGATACCAGGAACATTTTAGTGATGATATACATAAAGGGTGGGGGAGACATATTTGTAGATATAAGTCTAAGAAAAAAAGTTTGTTATCACGGTCATTGTTAGAACTGTTCATTTACTCTCCCTCTCCATTAATGTACATGGGAATTTTGCACTTCCCACCTCTTTGGAAGATTGATATGGCTACATGACTTTCTTTGGACAATAAAATGTGAGTAGAAGTGACAAACAGGGGCTTCCCTTGTGGCACAGTGGTTGGGAATCCGCCTGCCAATACAGGGGACACGCGTTCAATCCCTGGTCCGGGAAGATCCCACATGCTGTGGAGCAGCTGAGCCTGTGCGCCACAACTACTGAGCCTGTGCTCTAGAGCCTGCGAGCCACCACTAGTGAGCCCACGTGCCACAACTACTGAAGCCTGTACGCCTAGAGCCCGTGCTCTGCAACAAGAGAAGCCACCGCAATGAGAAGCCCGCGCACTGCAATGAAGAGTAACCCTCGCTTGCTGCAACTAGAGAAAAGCCCCTGCACAGCAACGAAGACCGAACGCAACCAAGATAAGTAAATAAATTTATTTAAAAAAAAAAAGAAGTGACAAGCATGTACAGTGAATGAGAAAGACTTTTTCAGCAACTGAGACTTTGAGTGTAAGTATAAGTTAACCTATTTTACTAATACAAGTACCCAGAGATGAAAAGCTTGCTAACATGTATGCAAAAAAATGAAAAAGAGATTTGTGAGACAAGTCAAAGGAGTACCATAAGTGATGTAAATAATACAATGAAAGATAAAATAGAATATCTGGGAATTGTAAAAGATGTATGGTTCCCTAGGGACAGGACAGGAATAAAGACGCAGACGTAGAGAATGGACTTGAGGACATGGGGAGGGGGAAGGGAAGTGAGAGAGTAGCATTGATATATATACACTACTGAATGTAAAATAGATAGCTAGTGGGAAGCAGCTGCATAGCACAGGGAGATCAGCTTGGTGCTTTGTGACCACCTAGAGGGGTGGGATAGGGAGGGTGGGAGGGAGACGCAAGAGGGAGGGGATATGGAGATATATGTATACATATAGCTGATTCACTTTGTTATATAGCAGAAACTAACACACCATTGTAAAGCAATTATACTCCAATAGAGATGTTAAAAAAAAGAGATGTATGGTTCTTTTTTTGTCTTCTAATACTCTATCTGTATATCTCTCTCTTTGTAATATTCTTCTTCATACACAGCATCCACTTCTATGGTTTCAACTACTGCCTCTGTGTGAATGATTTTAACAACTCTATGTATCTGGTCCTGACAGTCATATTCTCATTTCTAACTGCCTACAAAGATGTGCTCATCTTAGAGGGTTTCCAGTAAAACTATTCAGACATGTTCATGTCTAAAAATGAAACTATGAAACTCCCCAGCACACCAACCCTCCCCCTAAGAAATACCCTTCCACCCTTGGTGGTGACCTTAGATTGCTTCCTCTTCTTTTCTTGTTTTATTTGATCGCTTCTTCAAAATGCCTCTCAGATTTCAAAATGCACTCAGCTCACACCTCAGCTATCCTAGTCCAAACTTACTTAACTAACACCTGGACCACTGTCACCATCTAATCTCCCCTCCAATATATTCCCTTACCAATCCATCCTGCGCACTGGTCCCTGACCACTCTTCCCTCCTCAAGAATCCTCTCCTAATCCTCAGTCTCATGTCCAGCACCCTCCATAGTGTGCCCATCCAGCCCTCCCAGCTCTTGTGTTCAGGTCTGCATGTTAGCTGTGCTATAACCGCTCCACTCATTCCTACACCTCCCTACTTGATTAATGATTTTACTTCTAACTTGGTAAATGTGCTCACTTGTATCTTCCCACTCAGAAACCCCACCCATCCTTGAGACTCATCTTAAATTCCATTTTTTCCCTCGGGAGGCTTACCCAACAAATTCCACCCAAACAGTTCTCTCTCTCTTTTTCCACCCACAGAGCACTTAGTCACAAAGTTCTAAGTTCTAAATAGTATAGAATCCAATTTCATGGTTGAGGTTCAGAGACTTGGCCAATCCTGCAACCAGTTAGTGACAGCTAGAACTAGATACCCAGGTGTCCTGGCTTTAGTTTCTTTTCCACTACACCTTAGTGCATTTTCTTTACCAACTAATGTATTTTAGAGTTTAATTCTATCCAGTCATTCACTTTATTTAATGTTTATAAATCATGCATCCCTGATTAGATTACAAGTAGCTTAAGAATACTGAGTTCAGTCCATATTAGGTGACAAGCCCTTATTTTTAGGTTTCTGAGGCCGAGGTTCAGAGTAAGGTTGAACTGCAGAGCTAAACCATTAAACCAATAAGTTTTGGAACAGTTGGGAATCAGTCAGGAAAACAAATAGAACATTGGAGAAAAAGTAAGATAGTAATTTAAGGTGAGGACCTTAGAAGACTAGAGTCAGGAGATTTTAGGGTGATTCCAAAGTACCAACTCCTTGATTGAATTACAGGTAATCAGAGAGTTACAATTTCCTTACTCAACTCCTAGAATAGGAGGAATAAAGGGGAGGAAAGAAAAAAGACTCTCACCAGAGATCCCCACAAGTCTCTCCTGTCTACCTAGAGAAGGTGACCCTAAAAGAGGACACCAAGCATGAGAAAGCCTGATTTTTAAAAAATTGAGATATAATTGACATACAACAATATATTAGTTTCAGGTATACAACATCATGATTTGATATTTGTGTGTATTGCAAAATGATCACCACAATTATTCTAGTTAACATCCAGTCACCATACATAGTTACCTAATTTCTTTTTCTTTTGTTGAGAACTTTTAAGATCTACTCTCTTAGCAACTTTCAAATATGCGATACAGTATTATTAACTGGAGTTGCATGCTGTATATTATATCCCCATGACGTTTATTTTATAACTGGAAGTTTGTAACTTCTAACTTTCTTCACCCATTTCACCCACCCCCTACCCGTAAGCCTGATTTTTAATTACAGTCGTTCTGGCCATCCAGAGAGAGGCTGAGCAGGAAGGGCAGAGCTGCTCTGAGCCAAAAGGCAGTAGATGTTCTTAACTGGCTGTTGGTACACCCCCAGCCATGCTTCTCTCCTGGGAGCCCCAATGGCAGGCTCCTGAGTGCTGCCTTGCTAGAGCCCATCCTTCCTGAATACTGGCCCAGACCCTTGGACTGAGGTCTATACCTCTTTACCCCGTCCTAGCTGCAGGGCAGTGGACCCAATCTACCAGCCAATCCCTGCTGATATCCTATATCCTATAAACATAAACAACTTACCATGAAATATACAAGATATTGTATGCTTTTACCCAAACTTTCTTTCCCAATTTTATTTCCTGCTGGATCTCTTTACTTATCTTACATTACATCGACACTGGCAGCCACCATTTCTCATATAAAAGATACATTTTCATGTCCCCATGTCTTTGCTTGTGCTATTTCTCTCTGCCTAGGGTGCTCTTCCTGTTCTCTTTCCTCTCTATATCTGACTGACACAATCTTATTTACGCTTCAAGACCCAACACATATGCTCTCACCTCAGTCAGATATTCTAAGGTCCCCCCTAATTAGAATAGAGCCAATCATTCCTTTCTCTGGACTCTCATAATCAGTTTTAATGTCTTTATTATAGCACTTTAGAAATTCTACTTTATAATATGGTGTAGTTCTATAGCTTCACCATATTATGTTTAAGTTCTTTGAGAAAAGAACTATGTTAGAGGGACTTCCCTGGTGGCGCAGTTGTTGAGAATCTGCCTGCCAATGCAGGGGACATGGGTTCGATCCCTGGTCAGGGAAGATCCCACATGCCGCAGAGCAACTAAGCCTGCGAGCCACAACTACTGAGCCTGAGGGCCACAACTACTGGAGCCTGCGTACCTAGAGCTTGTGCACTGCAACAAGAGAAGCCACCGCAATGAGAAGCCCGCGCACCACAACAAAGAGTAGCCCCTGCTCGCCGCAACTAGAGAAAGGACCGGGCACACCAACAAAGACCCAACACAGCCAAAAATAAATACATAAAATAAATTTTTAAAAAAGGAACTATGTTTTAATTATCACTGTACCCTCATAGAACCTAGGCCATTGTGTTGTGCATAATAAAAATTGAATATGTTGGGCTAAGTCTTGAATTAGTGTAGTTTTTAAATTTTCTGTTTTAAAAAACAGACTTTATTTTTTTAGAGCAGTGTTAGATCCACGGCAAAACTGAGCGGAAATTACAGAGAATCCCCTCAGTAACACAGACACAGCCTCCCCACTATTAACATCCCTCACCAGAGCTGTACATTTGTTACAATAGATGAGACTACACTGACGCATCATTATCAACGAAAGTCCATAATTTACATTAGGATTCACTCTTGGTATTGTACATTCTGTGAGTTTTGACAAATGTATAATGACACATGTCCACCATTATAGTTTCACTGCCCTAAAAATGCTCTGTGATCCACCTATTCATTCTTCCCTACCCTCTAGGCCCTGACAACCACTGATTTTTTTTTTTACTGTCTCTGTAGTTTTGCCTTTTCCGGAATGGCATATAATTGGAATCATATGGTATGTAGCCTTTTCAGATTGACTTTTTTCATTTAGCAATACACATTTAAATTTCCTCCTTGTCTTTTCACAGGTTGATTGCTGTTAGCATTGAATAATACTATGCCATTGTCTGAATGTACCACAATTTATACATTCACTTGCTGAAGTTGAATGCTTCCAAGTTTTGGCAATTATGAATAAAGCTGCTGTAAACATCCGTGGACAGGTTTTTGTGTAGACATGAGTTTTCAATTCATCTGGGTAAATTTGGTATTTACCATGATTGCTGGTTCATATGGTAAGAGAATGTTTAGTGTTGTAAGGAACTGCCAAAATTATCTTCCAAAGGAGCTGTACCACTTTGCCTTCCCACTACACATCCTCACTAGCATTTGGTGGTGTCAGTGTTTGGGTTTTTGCCATTCTAACGGGTAGTGGTATCTCATTGTTTTAATTTGCAATTCCCTAATGACATTTGATGTTGAGCATCTTTTTATATGCTTACTTGCCATCTGTATATCTTTTGGGGGGGAGTGTTACTTTCTATTTTCTAGATAATAAAAATAAATAGATGTCAATTATTCAAACAATACATAAGTTTGCAAAAAAGAAGTCAAAGTTTTCTCTGCCTCAATCTCACTACCCAAAAGTATCACTGTTAACTCTTTCCTCAAGGTGTTTTTCTATGCATATATACATACCTACATATGTATATTTTTACACAACCATACAGTTATTCTTTTAATAGCATTTTGTGAGTTACTTTAAAAATATATGTCAAAGGGACTTCCCTGGGGGCGCAGTGGTTAAGAATCTGCCTGCCAATGCAGGGAACACAGGTTCAATCACTGGTCCGGGAAGATCCCACATGCCGTGAAGCAACTAATCCCGTGTGCCACAATTACTGAGCCTGTGCTCTAGAGCCCACAAGCCACAACTACTGAGCCTGCATGCCACAACTACCGAAGCCCGCATGCCTAGAGCCTGTGCTCTGCAACAAGAGAAGCCACCGCAATGAGAAGCCCACACACCGCAACGAAGAGCAGCCCCTGCTCGCCGCAGCTAGAGACAGCCCGCGTGCAGCAACGAAGACCCAACACAGCCAAAAATAAATAAATAAATAAATAAATAAATAAATAAATAAATTTTTTAAAAAAGAATTAATCCATTAAAAAATATATATATATGTTAAAGATGTATTCTTTTAGTATATCTTGGAGATCTTTCAATATCAGCAAATGCTGCAGAATATACCAGAGGATGAATGTGCTATAAAGCAATTGATCAGTTCCTTAATGGACGTTTAACTTGTCTCTTTTTTTTTTCTTTTTTTCTTTCTTTTTTTCTTTTTTTACGTTAAAGAAATTCTGTGATGAATCCATCTGTAATGAATTCATCTGTAATGAATCTGTAATGAAAATGTATATAATGAATATACATTTTTAGGGCAGTGAAACTATAATGGTGGATATATGTCATTATACATTATATAGGTATATATATCTTTGTACAAAAACATAGTATTTCTATAGGATAGATTCTTAGAAATGGAGCTGCTGAGTCAAAAATTACATAATTTAACAATATGATAGAAATTGCCCTCAAACTGCCATATTGTGTCTAAAAAGGCTGTTTCAATTTATACTCCCATCAACAGTGTTAGAGATCATCAGGCTTCCTAACAGTTGTTTTAGGGGTCATCTGGGGGAAAGAAGGTGGGAGTCCACACTACAGTCTCTTACCCTCTTCAATCAGCACACATCTGCTTTGATTAATATTAATTATTGAGCACATAATATATAAAAGTCCTCTTAAGGAGAGGTTTCTGACACTAAACTAAACATTTAAAAATCATTTCAATAAGAAATTTCCTCTTCTGGTCAACCAATATTATTAATTCATCAGTTATTTAGGGATGTTTCCAGCTGCAAGTAAGAGACAACCCAACAACAGCAATTGAATTAGTGGGGGTTCATTTCTCTCACATAACAAAAATCTGGAGAGAGGCTCATTGATCCTTTGGGGGTTTCCCTTATGGTTACAACATGGTGCCACTCCAGCACCAGCATCATGTTGGTATTCAAGGCAGGATGAAGGCAAGATAGTTTGCACCAGTCCCTCTAGCCCTTTCATGAGAAAAAGCAAAAGACCTTTGCTTATATCTCATTGGCCAGGACTGTTTTTCCACACAGTCCCTAATAGCTGCAAAGGAGGTTGGAAAAAGAGAATTTAGTTTTCCTAGCATTTAAAGGGGAGGCAGACAAAAGATAAGCAGATTAGGAGTAGATGATGGGTGAGCCAGCCATCGGGCTCTACCCCCCAATTGCTCACAAAGACTAAAGACTAGAGGGACTTCCCTGGTGGCGCAGTGGTTGAGAATCCCTGGTCCAGGAAGATCCCACATGCCACGGAGCAACTAAGTCCACATGCCCTAGAGCCCGTGTGCCGCAACTACTGAAGCCCGCACGCCTAAAGCCCGTGTCTCCTCAACAAGAGAAGCCACTGCAATGAGAATCCTGCGCACCACAACGAAGAGTAGCCCCCGCTCGCCACAACTAGAGAAAGCCCGCGAGCAGCAACGAAGACCCAACGCAGCCAAAAATAAATTAATAAATTAATAAAATTTAAAAAATTAAAATGTACACCTACCTGACACAGTAGGTGGAATAGGTCTTGTGTTACCCTCAAGTTGAGGATCCAGAAGCTTGCAGATATTGGTGATTTGCCAGAAGAGCAGCCAGCCAGGTAAGTGGTAGAACTGGGCTCAAAGTCAAGTCCCGAATCTGAAGTCAGCACTCTTTCCACTGAACTATGCAGCTTCTTTCCTCCAGGTGAAAGGATGGGATTCAGAGTTCTGTGAGCATGATTTCATGAATATATGAGATAGTCCCAACACCCTCGTCAAATCTGAGCTCACGGAGCACTTTGTTCTTTACAATAATTCCTGAGTCTGTGACTGGAATACTCTAGCCCCATGTCTAACTCTAGCACGACTGTAACCTTCAGGGACAGGAAGCGTGTACTGACTCCGTGCTAAGGTTCCAGATACCCAGGTGATTCAAAGGGCTGCAGTACAAAAGGCGAAGGGGCAGTACAAAAGGTGAAAGGAAGATGGACTTCCCTTGTTATGGGTAACACTCCACAGCTTTCTGGGGAACTTGCAATAAAGCAAACTTAGGAAAAAGACTGTCACTAATTAAAATAAATAAATAAAAAGATGGGATCATGACAAGAAAGAGATGACTTTGACCAGGAGGAAGT
Organism: Balaenoptera acutorostrata; assembly: GCF_949987535.1. NCBI lineage: Eukaryota > Metazoa > Chordata > Mammalia > Artiodactyla > Balaenopteridae > Balaenoptera > Balaenoptera acutorostrata. The sequence goes on along the minus strand of NC_080072.1, from coordinate 65,393,502 downwards.
AGAAAGAAAAATGGAGGGAGTGGCTAAAGCAAAGGAAGACAAAAAGAAATTTGGGGGCTTCCCTGGTGGTGCAGTGGTTGAGAATCTGCCTGCCAATGCAGGGAACACGGGTTCGAGCCCTGGTCTGGGAAGATCCCACATGCTGCGGAGCAGCTAAGCCCGTGAGCCACAATTACTGAGCTTGCGCGTCTGGAGCCTGTGCTCCGCAACAAGAGAGGCCGCGATAGTGAGAGGCCCGCGCACCGTGATGAAGAGTGGCCCCCGCTTGCCACAATTAGAGAAAGCCCTCGCACAGAAACGAAGACCCAACACAGCCATAAATTAATTAATTAATTAATTTAAAAAAAAAAGAAATTTGGTGTAACAGGGTCAGTTTTGTTAAGGCTGAACTTTTATTTAAATTGAAGCTAGGCAAGTGAAATATTTTCAGACAGGTACCTCAGGAAGATAAGAATGGAGCGAATGCTTTACAGAAATATTCTGAGAATAGAATTAGCATGTGTCCTCCTAAGAGTTATTTTCCTATTTTGCCTCAGTAAATGCTAACCTATAGGTACAAACCCTGTGCTAGATACTAGGGATACGGAAATAAATGATAGATCCTGGATCTCAAAGAATGGTCAGTATAGCAGAAGAGACTTACAAATCAACAGGCAATTATAGGAAAGACTGCTGCCTTCTATGTACTGGTTGCTAATAGAAGACAGAGGAGGAAGCTCTTAAATCCCATTGGGAGAAATATTTATAATGACAATTATAGATAACTTATTTGTGAGTACTTACCATCTGTCGGGTAGTCTGCTAAGTACTTTCCGTGGATTATGTCATTTGATCCTTACAATAATGTAAGTACTATTTTATTATTCTCATTGTTTAGGTACAAAAACTGAGACAGAGAAGTGAAGTAACTTACTCAAGGTAAGTGGTAGATTGAACATTTCCCAAGGAGAAAATCTGGGCTAAGTGTTAAAAAATAATAATAAAAAGAATTTGAAAGGGAAGAAGGATGTTGAAGAGGGGAAATGGGAGAGCATATTCTGTGCATAAATAACAGTAGGAAAGGGGCTGGTCAGTAAGTGAGAGCAGGTTGCAGTTGAAGAATTAGAAGTGGTTCAATGTTCCTGGAGTGTTCCGTGTACGTGGGAGAATAGAGTTGAGCTAGAAAGATATGCATGGGTCAGATCACATTGAGCTGCCATGTGCTGCAAATGTTTGGACTTTATCCTGAAATTGCTGAAGGATTTAAAAAGGAGAGCAACAAATTATTAGAGAAATTCAAATCAAAACTACAATCAGGTACCACCTCACACCGGTCAGAATGGACATCAATAAAAAGTCTATAAATAACAAATGCTGGAGAGGGTGTGGAGAGAAGGGAACCCTCTTGCACTGTTGGTGGGAATGTAAATTGGTACAACCACTATGGAGAACAGTATGGAGGTTCCTTAAAAAACTAAAAATAGAATTACCATATGATCCAACAATCCCACTCCTGGGCATATATCCAAACAAAACTATAATTTGAAAATATATATACACCCCTATGTTCACAGCAGCACTATTTACAATAGCCAAGACATGGAAACAGCCTAAATGTCCATCAACAGAGGATTGGATAAAGAAGATGTGGTATATATATATATATATACAATGGAACATTACTCAGCCATTAAAAAGAATGAAATAATGCCATTTGGAGCAACATGGATGGACCTAGAGATTATCATACTAAGCCAAGTAAGTCAGAAAGAGAAAGACGAATATGATATGATATCACTTATATGTGGAATCTAAAATACAACACAAATGTACATGTCTATGAAACAAAAACAGACTCATAGACATAGAGAACAGACTTGTGGCTGCTAAGGGCGGGGGGGGGTGCAGAGTGAAGGATTGGGAGTTTGGGATTAGCAGATGCAAACTATTATGTATAGGATGGATAAACAACTAGGTCCTACTCTATAGCACAGGGAACTATATTCAATATCCTGTGATAAACCGTAATGGAAAAGAAAATGAAAAAGAATATATATATATATATATATATATATATATATATATATATATATATATATATATATACACACACTGAATCACTTTGCTGGTACAACAGAAATTAACATAACATGGTAAATCTACTATACTTCAATAAATTTTTTTAAAAAAAGGAGACCAACACAACAATGACAAAATAATAATAACAATAATAATCATATTTTAGTAGGCTGAATAGTGGTCCCGCAAAGATGTTCACATCTTAATTCCTGGAACCTGTGAATATGCTACCTTACATGGCAAAAGGGACTTTACAGATGTGGGCTTCCCAGATGTGGGCGCAGTGGTTAAGAATCCGCCTGCCAGTGCAGGAGACATAGGTTCGAGCCCTGGTCCGGGAAGATCCCACATGCCACGGAGCAACTAAGCCCATGCCCCACAACTACTGAGCCTGCACTCTAGAACCCGCGAGCCACAACAACTGAAGCCCGTGCACCTAGAGCCCATGTTCTGCAACAAGAGAAGCCACCTCAATGAGAAGCCCACACACCGCAACGAAGAGTAGCCCCTGCTCGCCGCAACTAGAGAAAGCCCGCGCAGCAACAAACACCCAATGCAGCCAAAGATAAATAAATAAATAAATAAGTAAGTAAATAAATAAATAAATTTATAAATAAAAAAATAAAAACCTCCCTTTAAAAAGAAAGAAAAAAAAGGGACTTTACAGATGTGACAAAGTAAGGATCTTGAGGTGGGGAGATTTCCTGGATTATCTGGGTGGGTCCAATGTGTTCACAAGGCTCCTTCTAAGAGGAAGGCAAGTGGGTCAGAGTCAGAGACAGGAGTGTGCCAAGGGAAGCAGAGGTCAGAAAGGGAGTGAGATTGGAGCACACTATGCAGCTGACTTTGCAGATGGAGGAAGGGGCCATGAACTAAGGAATGCAAGTGGCCTCTAAAACCGGAAAAGGCAGGAAACTGGATTCTCCTTTACAGCTTCCAGAAGGAATGTGGCCCTACTGACATTTTGATTTTAGCCCCATAAAAATCTCTTTGGACTTCTGAACTCCAGAACTGTGAGATAATAAATTTGTATTGTTTAAGCCACTAAATCTGTAGTAATTTTGTTAGAGCAGCAAGAGGAAGCTAATACAATTATTATAGCTACAATTTAAAGGGCATCTATTCTGTACAAAGTGTCTTATGCACATTAATCCTAACCCCAGGGCCAACTTCATGGGTGTTCAACCTGTGCAGTCACACAAACCCCCCCACTTAGAAGGGACCTGCCCTTGGTTTAATGCTCTGTTGGTGCTGTCTTGAAACTTCTAATAATTGTTTATCAAGAGGCCATCTTGCATTTTCATTTTTGGATCATCTTTATGATCATTACTCTGGACTCTTTCTCAGATAGGTTGCCTATCTCCACTTCACTTAGTTCTTCTTCTGTGGTTTTTTCTTGTTCCTTCATCTGGAACATATTCCTCTGCCACCTCATTTTGTCTAAGTTGCTATTTGTATTTTTACATATGTGGTAAGTTGGTTACATTTCTCGACCTTGGAGAAGTGGCCCTCTGTAGGAGGTGTCTTATGCATCCCAGCCACGTACTCCCCTCTCATCACCCAAGCTACATGCTCTAGGGGTTCCCCCTAAGAGGGCTGTGTGTGTCCTTCTGTTGTGGCGGGCTGACTATGTGGGCGGTCTGGTAGGCTTGGTGAGCCCCTAGTCTGGTTGGCTGCCAGACCCTGTCTTGTACAGATGGTGCTGGTCACTGTTTTGTGGGACCTGGTCATGAGGTAGCTGGTTCTGGAACCCTCACGGGCTCCAGGCTAGTGCTGGCTCACTGGTGGTGGAGTCAGGGTCCTGAAGACTCTGGGGCTGTTGGCCACCCCACTGGTGGGTGAAGCCAGATCCTGGGGTTAGTGCCAGAGTACTGGCAGGCAGAGCTGGTTCCTGGAGTCTGGCTGCAGGGCCCAGGGATCCCAGAGCTTGTTTCAGCTCATTGGTTGGGGTGGGGGTGGGAGGTGGTTCCTGATACAGTTGGGTATGGGGCCCAGGGTACCCCGAAGGTTGTGTAGGCCTGCTAGTGGGCAGGGCCGGGGCCCAGCTGGTCCCAGGGTAGGGTCTGGCCTGCTTTGGGGGAGCATAGCTTTCTTGCTTCTGGTGTCTGCCCCCTGGTGGGTGAGGCTGGTCTAGAAATTTGTGCAGGCTTCCTGGTGGAGGGACCAGTGCCTGTCCACTGGTGGCTGGAGCTGGGTCTTGACCCTCTGGTGGGCTGGGCTGTGTCTAGGGCCATTTCCAGAGGCGGCTGTGGACTCTTTAGTCTTTAAGGCAGCCTGTCTGCTGATGGGTAGGACTGTGTCCCTGAGTTAGTTGTTTGGCCTGCAGCGTCCGAGCGCTGGCGCTTGCAGGCTGTTGGCTGGTGCTACATCTTGGTGGTAAGCAGCCAAGGAATGCTCCTCAGTAGGTCTGCCACCTGTGTCTATGTCCCTGAGCCGCAGCTGCTCCCCCCTCCACCTCGCGTCTCCAAGAGACTCTCCAAGACCAGCAGGTAGGTCTGACCCAAGTTCCTATCAGATGACTGCTTTTGCCCTTGTTCCTCGCGCGTGGGAGATATTGTGTGCGCCCTTTGAGAGTGAAGTCTCTATTTCCCCCAGTCCTATGGGGCTCCTGCAATTAAGCCCCGCTGGTCTTAAAAGCCAAATGCTCTGGGAGCTCACATTCCTGGTGCCAGACCTTTGGGCTGGGGAGCCTGACGTGGGGCTCAGAACTCTCACTCCTGTGGGAGAGCAACTGCAATATATTTATTTTCCAGTTTGTCAGTCGCCCACCTCGGGGGTATAGGATTTAACTATATCATGAGTTTGCCCCTCCTACCCATCTCGTTGTGGTTCCTTCTTTATGAAATTTACTTGTAGAAGATCTTTTCTAGTAGGTTCCAGTCTTTTTCATCGATGGTTGTTCTGCAGATAGTTGTGATTTTGGTATGCTCTTGAGAGGAGGTGAGCTCAGAGGCTTTCTACTCTGCTGTGTTGGCCGCTCTCCCCTGCACAGCAGTTATAATATTCACCTTGTAGAGTTGTCACAAGAAGAAATAATATATGTGAAGTGCCTACACAGCTTTGGCAAACAGTAGGGACTGAAGCAGATGATAGTTATTATTGCTCAAAGGCCCAATCGTAGTAAGTGCTGAATGAGGATTTCATGCCCATACTTTCCCCACGACTTCTCTTTTCTCCTGGACTTGTATTTTGGAGGATCATTGTGGCAGAAGGGGGTTGGTGAAGGGTAAGACTAGAGCAGGAAGAACAGTCCTGAAATTGTGACAATGTAGTAGACAACTTCTGGAAAGTCTGTCCATCTCATGCCCTCTCTTTTTCTTTGATAATTGCCTCCGATACATCTTCATGTATCCTCCAACAGCTGTGTTTCTCTCATGTGAGGGGTGAGGGACTCAGTCCCTCCACCCTCTTGATCTTCACTGGTCTCCAGACTCTCCCAGAAATTTAGTGTTTTGAACCGAGAGAGGCAGAGGCTAAGCATTTTCAGAAGCAAGTCACATTCATAGCAGTTACTCGAGAGATAGCCCACGGGCCACCTGCTTGCTGCCGAGGTCCCTGGAACAGCCCTGAAGCTGCCTTTCCAGTGATTGCTCAGTTCCTCCTTTCATTCCATGCATGTATCCGTTCAGTATATCTTTTTTTCCTTCCTAAAATGACATAATTATGACCAATAAAACCCTAACTAATAGGAAGTAATGAAAACATGAATTAAATTAGTGTAATAGGTTTGGAGAAAAGAAGGTGCACTTGAGAGACATTTAGGCATATGTAGGGTGGGGAAGGAGTTTGGAGTGACTTTCAGGTTTCTGACTTGGGTGATCGGGTAGATATTGCCACCATCAGAAAGATGTGAGAAAAGAAGGAGTTGGTTGGAAGGGGAAATACTGCACTTGAGATGCCTAGGGGACATTCAAATGGAGATGTACAGTAGGAAGTTAGATATGTGCATCTGGACACTGTAGGAGAGAAGTCTAGGCTAGAGATAAATGCTGGGGAGTGGTCAGCATTTACATAGTCATTACTGCCATGGGAGTGGATGAGATTGCCCAGAGTACTAAGTGAAAAAAGAAGAATCCCAAGAATGAAATCTTGGGGAATACCAATCTCTAAGAGGCAAGTAAAGGCAAAGAAACTGTCAAAGGGGACTGAGTAGGAAAGGTCAGAGAGGGAGGAGCAGAACTAAGAGAGATGCCAAATGAAGGAAGAGTTTGAAAAAGGAGCTGCCTAAATCACAGCATTCCAGCAGCATTCTTTTCATTTATGGCTGAGGCTACAACACCCTATTGAACATAACTGAACCCATGTTTCCAAACCCAGCTCCATCTGCGACCCTTTGCTTTGACCTGTAGATTCGCCTGCACTTCCTGGACTCTTTGGATCAAGGATTCAGACTGACTGAGGGCTGTTAAAAAAATTATGAGTTTACCAACAACAAAAGAAATGCAAATAGAAACAACTTTAAGGTTCTATTATATATTATATTATTAGCGCATGTGAATAAAGCAATCAAGAGTTATGTTAACGGAGGTTGTGGGGAAGTAGGCAGGCTTGAGATCTCCAGGTGGCATTTCACACACAGTCAACCTGGGAAGCAGTAACAAAGAGCTGTGTGTGCCCTTTGTTCCACTTCAGAGCGCACCGCAAGGAAATAAACTAAAGGAAAAAAAGTCGTTAAGTGATACAGAGCCTCCTCCCACTACTTAGAATAAAACTGGAAACAATACAAACCCTCAGCTTTAACATAATGCTTAAACAGTGTCAAACTAACTGCTTTGGAACACTATGTAACCATTAAAACTGACAACCACATGGATACAGAAATGTATCTAAGAAATAATGTTAAGTGAAAAAAGCAAAGCACACCGAATGATGGCGAGGGTGTGATGAAACTGGAACCCTTGCATATTGTTGATGGAAATTTAAAATTATTCCTAGATATATAGGAATGAAATTTGACCCAGCAATTTCATTCCTAGAAAAATGAAAACTTACATGCACACAAAAACATGTACATGAATATTCATAGCAATATTATTCGTAATAGCCAAGAGGGGGAAACAACCCAAATGTCCATAGCCTGATGAATGGATAAACAAAAGGCGGTATATATCCACAAAGTGGAATATTATTTGGCCATAAAAAGGAATGAAGTACTGTTACATTCTTCAGCATGGATGAACCTTGACAACATTATGCTAAGTGAAAGAAGCTAGTCACAAAAGACCATATATTATATGATACGATTTACATGAAAGCTCCAGAATAGGCAAATCTGTAGAGACAGAAAGTAGATTAGTGGTTGCTTAGGGGGTGCGGTGGAGAATGGGAGGACTGGGAGGTGATAGCTAAAGGGTACAGGGTTTTTTTCGAGGTGATAAACGTATTCTAAAATTGATTGTGGTGATGGCTGCATGACTCTGTGAATATACTAAAAACCATTCAATTGTACATTCTAAGTGGGTGAATTGTATGGTATATGAATTATATCTCAATAAAGCTCTTGCAGAAAAATTTAAAAAAATCATTGAACTGTATGTTTATAATGGGTGAATTTTATGAAATATATATACAGGATACTTCAATAAAGCCATTTTTTTTCAAAAAGGCAAAGCACAAACTGTTTTTTTTTTTTTTTTTGTATACATCTGTATTTTTGTAAAGCAACAAAGGCTGCAAGAGACTGGAAGTCGGTAGAGATATAACAGAAAGACACCAGATTTGGAAACTAAAGGCCTAGTTTTCTTCCTCATCTTACCATTTCTAACCATGTGACCCTGGACACACCATGGAAATTCTCTGAGTCTTACTTCTTCCATTTGTGCAATAGGGATATTAATTCCTACCTCACATGGTTATTTTTAGGCATAAATGTTAAGTAGGGTCATTTTTTTGCTTTTTTGATTTGCTTAAGCATGAGGTTAACAAACATGGCAATAAAAAGTGAGACAACATATGTAAAAGGGATTTGGAAGCGAAATCTTCCATAAAAGGAAACGATAGTCTGGATCCTGATTCTATACTTGTAGCTTAGGAAACAGCATCAGCATAGCCTCAGCCTCAGAAACATAGGACCCTCCCTTTGTCTATGTGCCCTGGATAATACTTTATAACTGGCCGTGTGGAAATTAAAATAAGCTTCCCATGTTCTGAAAATGTATGCTGGCTGTAAAGGTAATTTGGGGGCGACACAATGGAGCTCAGGTGTGTTAATGCCAAGTTACCATAGCAATAGTCTCATTCCTGAGCCTGCCCCCAGATGACATGAGGAGCCCAGTGAAGACCGGAACGAAGCCATTCTGCATGAAATTATTTTCTCCATATGCGGCTGGGGAGGACATTCACACTTCCCTCACAAATAATGTTTGAAGGGAGAAGGCCTCTGAATTTTTACAAAACAATCTTCTCTCCTTTCTTCAGAATCAGAATCAAAACGCAGTAAATTCCTCACAATGCCTGGCATGTGGTAAGTACTCAATATATAGTTGTGTAGTGAATGAATGATCAGAATTTACCTAGAAGTCCAAGGTTGGAATAGAATAGCATGGTTTATTGGTAAGAAGAGACTAATAAATTGACCACCAGGAATTTCAGAAAGGAGATCTAAATTCATACTCCATATAATTGGGTGTCTGTTCCAAGCCACACAGCATTTTCACATGTGGATATGCCCCCATTTATTAAGCTGCTTCAGCCTGTAGCAAATTCCCCTCAAATATCATGCTTATTATTCTGAAGGGACACAGTGTTACACCACCAGTGTTATTCAACCTGTTAACAGTGCACACATTTTCAAACACTGTGTGGGAACAGTATGTGAAAATGGCTGGGTAATGGATCTGCTATCATCTACCCTTCCAAGCTCTGCCTCCTGTTCTTGATAGAGAAGGGAGCCTGACCAGGCCTGCATCTGGGTAAATCGTTTCCTCCTCATAATGGGCAGAGGCAAACATCCTTAGTGCCAGTAGGACTGTTTTTGAAATCATTCTTGTGGGACTGGAAAACCTTCTTCAACTCCAGGAACCAGGCTCACAATCCCATCATGAAGTCAAGCTTTGAAAGGGGCTCAGAGCTCACAATAAACTTCACATCCACTCCCTCCTCACCTCAGTTTTCTTACATTTTTGGCACAAAACGTGGGCCCCTTCTCTCCTGGAAGACGTTTCCTCCTTGTGATCTCCTCAGCCACCCTACAAAACCCTTTAGGTCAAAGGGAAAGAGCAGAGAGATATTGTCATCTTCACCAGACTTGCAGAGAATTGCCTCAACCCAGCAATCACAGCACCTACTAACAGCTGAGCCATGGCACTTTGCCAACATTCTCTCAGTTGACCCCCATAACAGTCCTGAAGGGCAAGTAGTATTTTTCTCCCAGTTTTATTGAGATATACTTGACATCCAGCACTGTATAAGTTTAAGGTGTACAACACAATGATTTGACTTACATACATCGTGGAATGATCACCACAATAAGTTTAGTGAGCACCCCTCATCTCATAGAGATATAAAACTAAGGAAAAGGAAAAAAAAATTCTTTCCTTTGTGATGAGAACACTTAGGATTCACTCTCTGAACAACTTTCAGATATAACATAGAGCAGTGTTAGTTATATTAATCATGTACATTACAAACCCAGTACTTATGTATAACTGAAAGTTTGTACCTTTGGACCACCTTCCTCCAATTCCCCCTCCCTCCTCCTCTCTCCTCTGGTAACCAACAATCTGATTTCTTTTTTCTATGAGTTTGATTGTTTGTTTGTTTGGAAGACAAGTAATTTTGATTCCCATTTTACTTTCCAGGAAGTCGAGGCTTGGAGAGGTCTTATAATTAGTCAGTGGCTGACCCATTATTTAAACCTGGGTCTGACTGACTATGCTGTATACTGAAACAGCTAAAAACAACAGAAGCAGCAGTAAGCCTGTGCCAATACCATTATGCACTAGAGATCTGGGGGAGAGCAGGGGAAGAAGAGCCAGGATCTAACAATACCCCAATAACACTTAGACCTTACTAATACTAATTTTAGACCTTAATCATAGTAGCATATGTGCTGTGGTTGGTGGCAGTGGGAAAGAACTGAGCAGGAAATACCAGGACCAGATTCTGGCTAATCAGGAAGATTAACTCATAGCAGATGTTGCCTTGCCTCTGATGCTCTTTCCTCCTCTCCCCTTCCATCCTTCTAGACCCATCTTCTCTGTGAAAGCTTTCCTGACCACCCCCATGGCCCCCAGCATTAATCCTTTCCTCCATGTTCCCTTTCTACTTTGTTGTATATCAGTTACAGCCTTTTCTTATCACATTTTATTTTAGTATTTTGTTTATCTTTCTTCCCTACCCGGCAGGAGCACCTTGAGGCCAGCACCTGTGTCTTAGTCATCTTTGTACCCAGCGCCTTGAACAGTTCCTGGTAAATAAAAGGCTCAAGTCACTGCTGCTACTCAGTAAATCATGACCTCCTAGTCTTAGTTTTCCAATTTTGAACCAGTGTCCTCACTTACCCCACATCCTGAGTTGGACGGGACTTTTGAGGATTCTAGTTTAGGACATTTGTCAGGGATTATATTTTTTATTGGCTGCCCAGCATCTGAGCCCCCTTCCTATGTCTGGGGGAATTGCCACTGCATGAAACATGGGTCTCACGGGAGGCACAGTGTGTCTTCCCCTTATGGAAGTTGGAAAAGGACCAGACATTTGCCCTCCCAGATCCCTGGCAGCTGGGGTGCAAGCATATCACCTAAGTTTGGCCCTGCTGATACTCAGGCACAGAACTTGAATTTGAAGCAAATGACCCAATAAACAAGGACAGTTTAGAATTTGTGCTGGTGGCAGCACTGGTGTCCACTGCTCAGTGGGATTGGCAGCAGTGTCTTGACTGAGATGTTTCTGTGATGTGGTCTTTCTGTCTCCTGAGATGGTCTCCTTTGGTTCATGTCTGTTTTTGAAGCTTGAATCTGTAGTCTTCCTACCAATTCTGTGATCTTCCTGATATCTCTCAAACTCCTTTTCTGATTAAAATAGCCAGCTTTCCTAGCTTCCCCTGCACGAGGGCCAAGCATGCTCTTCATGCAGTGAGTCACAGGTATTCTCCGTAAGGAGACTTTGGGGTGTAGATGTGAAGGCTCTATGTGCTATGCACAAGTAGTAAGTGGGGGAGATGCAGGTGGTCCCAGGCAGTCTGGCTCAGGTTTTAACAACATCATACTGCTTCCCAAACGTAAAGTATTATTAATAAATATATTCCTAATGATACTTTTTTTTTTTTTTTTTTTTTTGGCTGTACCATGCATCTTGCGGGATCTTAGTTCCCTGACCAGGGATTAAACCTGGTCGCTGGCAGTGAAAGCACCAAGTCCTAACCACTGGACCACCAGGGAATTCCCTCCTACTGATAATTATAGTACGTATCAGAGAACGTAATATTGAGCCTAGAATAGAGGGATCTCATTGTCCTAATCAATGACTAATAGATCTTTATTGAGTATTTGTGAATGAATGTTTAAAAATTCAATACAAGTTACTCATTCAGTGTTATCAGGAGGAAAGAGCCTCTGTCTGGAAATCAAGAAATTTGGATTGTAGTTTGGGTTCTGTCACTAGTTTGGGGACATCAAGGAAGCCATTTAGTCTCACTGAGCTTCACCTTTCTTGTCTTAAAATCTTGTTTTACTACCTACTCCACCTGCCTACAGGTACAGCTGTTGTGAGGATGAAATGTGATAATGGATGTGGAAAGCTAAAAGCACAGCAGACTGAGGGTTTGCTGTATCTCTGCCTCGGGTTTGCCTCAGGGAGTTACTTGTTGGCCTTTGGCTTCCCAGGATCCAGGACCACCTACTGTGGGCTCACCAGCTGTTATCAGTCAGGGCTCTCGGTTGCAAATACCAGAAGCCAACTCTGGCTATTTTATTTTTAAAATATTTATTTATTTATTTATTTAGGCTGCGCCAGGTCTTAGTTGCAGCATGCAAGCAGGATCTAGTTCCCCGACCAGGGATTGAACCTGGGCCCCCTGCATAGCATGCGAGAAGTCTTACCCACTGGACCACCAAGTCCAACTCTGGCTATGTTAATCAGAAAAGGAGCTTGCTTTCTTACCTGCCTCCTTCACTAGACTGTGGACATCTCTGCAGCAGAGGCTATAACTTTTATTTCTGTATTTCTCGTGCCTAGCTTAGTGCCCATCTCAAAAAAATGTAAAATTATTATTATTATTTTTTTTTATATAAATTTATTTATTTATTAATTTATTGGCTGAGTTGGGTCTTCGTTGTTGTGCGCAGGCTTTCTCTAGTTGCGGCAAGCAGGGGCTTGCAGAGCACGGGCTCTAGGCGCACAGGTTTCAGTAGTTGCAGCACACGGGCTCAGTAGTTGTGGCTCACGGGCTCTAGAGCACAGGCTCAGTAGTTGTGGCACACGGGCTTAGTTGCTCCGTGGCATGTGGGATCTTCCCAGGCCAGGGCTCAAACCCGTGTCTCCTGCATTAGCAGGCGGATTCTTAACCACTGCGCCACCAGGGAAGTCCCTAAAATTATTTTTAAAATAAGTGAATGAAAACAAACATTTGAAGTAGGGGTAGTACCTCTATTTTTCAGTTAAGGAAGCAGACTCAGAAGTTTGACTCCATTCAAGGTCATAAAATTAATACATGGCAGATTACCATGTATTACCCCCATAATTAATACATGGCAGATTACCCCCATAATGGGGGTGCGCCTCATTCAATCAGTTGAAGTCCTGACTAGAACTAGAACATAAAACTGACCTCTCCCAAGCAAGAGGGAATTCTGCCAGCAGATGGCTTTTGGACTTGAACTGCAACATTTGTTCTTCCCTGGGTCTCCATCCTGCTGGCCTACCCTGCAGAGTTTGGACTTGCCAGCCTCCATAGTTACATGAGCCAGTTCCTTAAAATAAATCTCTCTCTCTCTGTCTTTCTCCTTCTCTGTCTCTGTTTTTCTCTCCCCTATTCGTTCTGTTTCTCTGGAGAACCCTAACTAATACAAATATTATCAGTATTTCTTACGGAATCTTTTAGACAACAGTGAAACAGAACTTCATGGTGTTTTCTGACAGAGAGTTAACATATTCTGCTTCTTGTAAAAAAAAATAAAGAAGTAAAACTCAAGCAGTATGTTTTCCCTGGTCCTGGGGCTCCAGTAATAAGATTGAGAGCCTCTGTGGAGAGAGGGGGTTTGCAAAGGACATAGAAGATAGAGTTCCAGAGAATGAGGAAACTGTGGTTTATTGCTAACAGACCATGCTTGGTTCCAGAAAAGACAGGGTAGGAAAACATTCACTCTCTCCAATAATCAAGAAGCCAAGGAAGAGATAATGCTTTTCTTGGCCTCCTGGATAACTTCAGATCAGGATCTTAATTGAAAAGTAGAACTATTTTCTTTATCTGGCTTTGCCATGGGCTAGTTGTGTGACCTTCAGCGAGATACTACCTTTCTCTGAGCCTTCATTTTCTCATTGTTAAAATGAGACAGTTGAATTAGACAGTCTCTGGGGTCTCTTTCAGTCACACCAGTCTACATCACCTTAAACTCTAAGTTTTGTGAAGGTGGGCCTCCTCTTGTTTACCTCTGGTACCTAGAACCTAGCATAGGCCCGACATAGCATAGGCCCCTAGCACACAAAAGTGGACCCTATAAATACTAGCACTGAATGAATAAAGGAGGATTTTAAAAACTATCTAGGTAACTTTTGAAGGGGAGGGAAGAGAAATCAAGGAATTTTATCCCATGGAGTCATATAAAAGATGTTTTTGACAAACTTGAAATCTTTCTTGTAATCAAAAAGCCATCTCCTGAGATTTGTTTCATACATTCAGAACACTAGATAGTGGGGTACAAAGTTATTTAAACCAACTCTGTGCCCCTGAGGGTCTCACCCTTTCGTTGGACGACAGGAAATGTATAACAAAGACACTAAATGACAACAGAAGGGATTGTCTGCAGAGCCCGGTTAGTGGTACTTCTATTCTAAGGTCTCACAGGTTCCAAGGTTCATGGATAAATCCGAGAGGGCAAGTACCAACTGAGCAACCTCACGTGGTTCCAACTCTTCCACTCCATCTTCCTGACTCTCTCCCTCCATCCGAAGCCGACCAAAAAGAGCAGCAGTTGGGCCCTCATCTGCTGTCCTGTATACCCACTGGAGCGGCAGGCAGATCAAAAAACAAACCACCCCCTTCCCTTGTCTCCTGCCCCAGATTCTGTAGTCGTCAGACTTTTGCCCATTTCAAGCCGAGAATCACTCTGTATCAGCCAGCTCCCTGAAAGTCAGCTGACCAATGGGTTTCTATCTTCCTTTTAAAACAACCTAGAAAAGTCTTGAGTTTATGGATTGTCCCTCTGAGTCATGGCTCAGAAAAACCTCTATATGTCATCCTATCTGATTTTATAAAAACCTTCAGCTTTTAGGCCAGAGGAGCTGCCTCCTTGCTCTTAAATAAAGTGAATGGGGCTCTGGACCCAGAGACAGGCAGGCCTGCCTTCCAGTTCCAGCTGCGTTACTTAGGGACAGCGGACACATCACTTCTCCTTTCTGAACCTTAATCATCTCCTCTGTAAAGGGAGGCGTGTAACAACAGCACGCATGCGCGCACACACACACACACACACACACAAAACTTCACCCCTCACCTGCGCCACAGGGTTATTCTGAGAATTCGGTGAGATCAGATATGCGATGGGGCTCTGCACCATGCAAATGTAAGTTCTCTGTTATCAGATTTCAGCTTTGATGAGTCATTTCAGGCATCAGTTCTTGATAGGTGATAGTAGGTGTCCTTCATTTAACCCCACCACCAACTAGTTCTCCTTCTTTTTCTTTTTTTGTTTCCTGAAGAAATTACAAAGTCAGTCCTATGCATATTCCTGATGGGGTCTACTCCTAAACCTTTCCTAACTTCTTTCTGGCTCCATCCTCCCTTCCCAGTGGAGTCTACCAGCTCTTACCCCCTCGCTCTGTCAGGAATTATTCAGGAAGGTTCCTCTCAGCCCACACTGTCACCATGCACACCTGCATATTTAATGTTTGATCTAGTTGTTGTCACATGTAGAAACCCAAATACTGGTGGACTAAGAGTCAAGCGTCCTATGTTCCAGAATTACCACTGTTTTTGATTACCTAGGGAGCTTTGGACCGTTCAGTTCGATAAACATCTATTCAGGTCTGGGCAGGGGGTGGGGCAGGAATGTTGCCTGCTGTGCACAAGATTTTGTAGGTCACAAAGATAAGTAAACGTCCAACTATGAAGGACGTTCTGTACAGTGGCACACATACCAAATCATATGGGTACATAGAGGAAGAATAATTTAATCGACCTTTGAAGGTTACAGAGGCACCAAAGAGGAGGTAACATCTGAAGGATGATTAAGATTTTACAAGGTCAATAGGGAGGCCAGGTAGAAGGAAGAGCATTAAGACATGAACAAAAATAGTGTGATAAAGAAATGGGAAGAGTTTGGTGCCACCAGAGCACAGGATGTGAGGCAGGGAGGGCGGGAGATGAGGCTAGGGGAAGTTGGGCTGAGGTTGTGTGGGACCTGGAAAGCCAGGCTTAGACATTTGGACTTTTTAAGCCCTCTAGACTTAAGGTATCCATTGTACAAATCAATTTATCCCCTGTATGCCTAGAATGATACTAGCTTTGTACTATCCTAGAGAGAACGGAGAAAAGAGTCACTCCAGTAATTTTCTGTAGGGCTTGACTCTCCCAGTTGAGAAAGGCTGTGACACAATGGCAAGCCACCCAACATTTATAGAAAGCAAGTGACATCCTCATGTATCATAGAAACATTACTCTGGTGACAACGAGAAGGATGTTTTAGTAGAAGCAAAGGCTGAGAGATTGAACCAAAACTCTATTGTAATAATTCAGGTGGGCGATGACCAGGGCTCAGGACGTTGTCAATAGAAATGGAGGAAAGGGACATTCCAGAGACGTTTGGGAGGCAGAATGGATGGAATACTTCAGTGCTATCTTTCCCGGCTCCCCAGCCATATCTGGAGTCGCTGACTCCCTCCAGCTGCAAGCTGAAGCCTTCCTGAAAAGGGTAAGAAGTACATCAGCCACAGCCCACCATGGGGTTGGGGTGTGCTGACACTAATCTGGGCTTTATCGTGCTCCTGGTGACCTCTGCATTCCGCGATAGCCTCTCGGTTATGACTCTTCATACCCCATCACCTTCCTGGGCATGTTGGTCCAGTCCTCACAACTAACCTTCAGCCTAATCCTCCTCCCCAACCCCATATTTTCCAGCTGAGACAGAAGCCCTGCCCTGAACTCCAGACTTGCTTGGCTGGGATCCTGACACTCTGCTTCCCTATCCCAGCCCATTCTTCCAAGGGGCTGGGTCCACTCCCTGTGCCCCACCCGGGCCCCAGTAATCCTGCAGCAGAGTTCGTATTGCCAGCTTCAGTGTTGCTTGATCACAGCTTCCTCCTGCTGCCCGACAGGCCTGTGTGGCTGGGGTCCCATCATGCCTCACACTTCAACCCACCCAAGTTCAGACATCACCAAACCTCCTCTGGGGCCCGTTCTCTCATTTGTAACATGAAGGGGTTATGCTAGGTGACTACTTGGGTTGTTCCCTTCCAACACTAACATCCTGTCTTTCTAAATAGGCCAACTGTAAAAGAAGTCTGCACTGGCACAGAACAATTGAGGCTGGAAGGGAGTGAGTCAGACTCAGCAGAAATGTCAAGCTAGCTGTGAAGCCAAGAGATTAGAGTGCAGCACGCCACTGGGCAGACAGAGCTGGAGGTTCCAACCACAGATTAGCCTGCCCAGACAGCTGTGTGGACGAGATGACTGATGCCACACCCAGCTTATTAGTCACGTTCATGTTCAAGGGATTAACAGCATCATTTTGTGTGCCCCTCACACCACCCAACCCTGGCAAAGGACCATGTTCATTTATGACCTAAAGCAATTTAGTATGGTGATTGTCATTCTACCTTTTCTTATGGTTAGCGCTGGGAATTTCAGATTCAATATTATCCTACCAGTATTTCACCCATTTCCTTAGAATAACCATCCAGTGAGTATTCCCTGAGCAACTAGCTTTACTCTCAAGACTTCCTAAGTTCTTCCCAGATGCTCCTCAGGATGTGTGAAAGAAAGAATGCAGGTCTTTGGAGGCCTAGGTTTGAATTCCACAGCTACTTACTAGTCATGGGATTCTGGAAAAGTTACTTAATCTCTCTGAGCTTTGGAAGTAGGATAATAATACCTGCTTTGCAAAGTTGTAGCCCAGATTGAAAGTGCCTGGTACACAGAAGGTTCTCAATAAAGGAGCTCTCCCTCACACCAAACCTTGAAGTCTCTTTGCCCTCAGGATTGCCTGGATTTTTTCTCTCTCTACTACTGGAGCCTACAAGGCTGGTCCACACAAATTTCTGCTCCAATCCAGATCTACAGCATGCTGAGTCAGCACTAGCACTTCCTGGAGTAGGGGCGCTTTTTTTTTTTTTTCCTGGTTGGGGCTGAGCAATCATAGGCCAAGAAAAATCTAGCTCAGAAGATGAGATCATAGCTGAAGGCTCTAAGAGCTCCATTGTCTCAGCTTCAGGGTCTATTACGTTGAAGATGTAAATGCCAGTGTTGGGATTCAGGGCAGGGCCAGTGGGGAGATTCCAAGAGACAGTGCTGAAATGGTGAGAGGGTAAAGAAAGGATGTCCCCAAGCTGCTTAGCACAGGAATCAGCTGAGGGACACACATCTTTGGCTAGCTAAGGGCTAACATTCTTGGTTCTTCTTTCAAGGGGAATCTAGTATCAGGGACCAGTATAGACATGGGCTGTTTGAGCCGTAGAGATCATTCTACCTTCTTTTATGCAGATAGAGAAACTGGGGCCTGGAGGAAGGAAAAGACTTGCCCAAATCCATGTAGAGAGAAAGGGCCAGAACTGCTCCTAAACCCATGTCTCTAGATTTTATGTCCATAACTGTGAAAAAATAGTGATTATTAGAATTCAACACATTGTGGACACTCAATAGATTTGATTGTTGAATAACAAGTATAGGGAATGTTTGCTAACAGGATTTCTAAGCAGGAGAGATTTCTAAGCATTTACTAATATTTTTTGAATCCCGGAAGGTAAGGAAAGGCCAGATTGTGAAGGGTATTGAATGCCGTGCTTGAGAGTATGAATTCTATTTTGCAGGCAACATGAAGCCATCAAAGATTTCAAAGTAGAGGACTGATATGATCATTCCAATGATTTGAGAGAGATCATTCTGGTTGCAGAGGGGAGGATGGATTGGGAGGTGTCAGGTTTGATGCACGAGGATATAGGGGGCTTTTAGAGTAGTCCTGGCAAGAGATGATTGATGGAGATTTAAGAAAGGGCAGTGGTGGACTTCGGTGGCTCTGTGCTTCCGCTGCAGGGGGCACGACTTCTATCCCTGGTTAGGGAAGTTCCACATTCTGTGCAGTGTGGCAAAAAATAAAATAAAATGAAATAAAATAAAGAAGGGCAGTGGCAGGAGGACAGAGAGGAAGCAGGAGAGCCAAAGGCCATGTCTTCAGTGCAGCCAATGGGGCCTGTGGTCAGTGGAAAGAAAGGTGGGTCTGGAAGGGGCTGAAGGCTGGGCCCTACGTAGCCAAAGCACAACTTCTCAAGACCCTAGTCTCCTGCTCAGGGTCCCAGGTTTCACTCATGGCAGGGCAGCTATTTGATGGCCATGGTACTGGGTAGGCCACAGGCTGCTAAAAATCACAGTAGCCACTGAAATTCTGACTGTGTAATAAACCAGGGTGTCTATTTCTCCAGCAAAGTGCAGCAAAGGGGGTTGGTTGTGTCACACATAAAGTCCTGTTTTCTACCTAGAGGTTTTCAGTTAAGGGTAAACATTTTTAAAGATTAAGACTTCTAGTTTCTATACCTTGTCTGGATAATTAACATCTCCTGGTAAAAAGGTAAGTTCCATCCACTGCTAGCTATGGAGGTCATGTATTATAATAGTTAATAACACAGAATTTGGGGTCAGGTGGTCCCGGGTTTGAGTACAGTCTGCTACTCTCTACCTGTGTAATCTTGAGCACGTTATTAAATCTCTTTAAGTTTCCTCAACCATAAAATGGGGACAGTAGTAGTTCTTTTGTGAAGGTTGTTGTCCTAATGATATAAGATAAAGCATTTTAAGTGCTCAGAGCAAGTGCTCAAGCAGGGTCAGCTATTGTTAATTTTAATATCCCTACGGAATTATTTTGTAGCTTGGTGTATTAAAAAAAAGATCACTTTCCTAAGCATAAAACATCTGTGTTCAACATTTTTAAAGCCTCTTATTTGAATATTGTGTTTTAACCAAATTTTAAAGATTCATGGATGAATGGTGGAACAGGAGAACATTGGATACATATCTGTGTGCAGATGTTATAAATGTGCAATAAGAGCTTTTGTTCTACTTTCCAAAAATTTTGTGATCAAAAGTGATTTTGCTATTGATTTGCTGGATGACTTCAAGGAAGCCCATTTAACATTTTCAGCTTTGTTTGTTCCACTGCAGGATAAGTGGGCATGGTTTCTAAAGGCTTTACCAACTCTAAAATAAATACACGAATTCATTTTACACTCTAATTACATATTACTTGCATGGCTATAACAGTAAGTCAAACCCAAACTATTTCTAAAGAAGCTCTAGAATTCTTCATGATTACTAAGGATCGGTGCCAAGAATCTGATTACCATCCAATATGTGATGTATGCCCTTATTTATCAAATGGTTTGACAGTGTACAGCTGACTTGGAACATCTGGAAGAATGGTCATAGCTGAGAAACAGAAAACTGGAACTGGAGGTTGAGTCCCCTTGCACTTGCTGTTCCTTGGGGGAAAGCTTTTTTTTTTTTTTTAACTTTCTTGTCTGTTCATTTGTATTGTCAGAGTTTCTCTCTGAGAGTGGCTTTTGGTGATAAGTTAATCAGTTCGACAAAGTACTGGGAGTAGGTTAGTAAAAATCATCTTTATGAGCAAACTTTTCAGGTCTAGCTCCAGCTCAGCCCCGAGCCCTTTCCCCACTACTTTGTTTTGGCACATTCTAATACAACCAGACTGATCTTGGCTATTTCCTTAGATCCTGTGTGTTTACCACTCAATGTTTTACTAATGCTGTGCTCAACCTGGAAACACTTCTCTCCTTTTCTTTGAATTCTTCCTCCACTCTGACTGCCAACATTTATATGTCCAAATTCTCCCCATCCTTTGAAGCTTAGCGTGAAGTTCACCTCTCCCACAAAGTGTGGGTAATCTTTCTCCTTGGATGCAGTGAATACCTCCTTCAGCTGAGTTCCCAGAACACTTCTGGTATGTATCTCTCAGGTGATCCTCGGCAGGCAGAATAGTCTAGTGGTTAGGCACACGGGATCTGCCGTCACACCACTTGAGTTCAAATTCCTATTGGCCCCTTAGCTGTGAACTTGGGCAAGCTATAAACCTCTCCTTGCCTCAGGTTTCTTATCTGTAAAATGGAGCTGATAGTAGTACCTACCTCATAAGGTTTTTGTTAGGTTTAAATGAGCCTATAGATGTAAAGCATTTAGAATAGCGCCTTGCCTTATTGAGTGTTTAATAAATGCTAGCTATCATTACTTCTCTCCTTCTACCTTATTTTACAAATAAAATATTCCTGTCTCATGCTTCTGCCTAGACTCTACACTCGTTGAGAACACACCGATTTGTGCCTGTTCATTTTTTTGGTAGCTCATTTTTGTGCCTAGAACTTAGCACACAGAAGTAGTTATCTGACAGGTTTTAGAAAACTAAGGCCAAGTCCTTCTTCCCTTTTTATCCCTAATATTTACAAGATGACTTTAACCATGAAATAAGAAATTCCATGAATTTTAAAAGTTTATTGTAATTAAATGTCAAATTGGACATTAGACTAAACAGTCTATAGTCAGCTGCATGGTAGTACATGTGGCAAGGACAGGGCTTTTTTTTTTTTAATAGAACTTTATTGGAGTATAATTGCTTCACAATAGCATTTTAGTTTCTGTTGCACAACAAAGTGAATCAGCCATATGAATACACGTGTCCCCATATCCCCTCCCTCTTGAGCCTCCCTCCCATCCTCCCTATCCCACCGCTCTAGGTCATCGCAAAGCACCGAGCCGATCTCCCTGTGCTATGCTGCTTTTTAACGAACATCACATGTGGTGTACAGCTATTTGACCCAGGGTTCCCGACACCTAGTCCTGGCCCCATTCCGCTACTCCCAGTACCAGATTCTATTACCTTTGCTTCCCATGGCTGTGGGACAAAGCTCAGTCATAGTCAACATTTCAGGTCAAAGTCAGATCTATTTCTGAGATATTTTCCACAGATATTTCTCACATCTTTGCAGAGACACTTCTTGGTCTGTGTTTATGGATTTGTGCCAACCAGCAGTTTACCCAACACTGTGATTCATTTCTTTGTTTTCTATACACTGTTTGACTTTTCTCATATTTGGATTTAGCTGAGGACTCTCAACATAAGCTTTACATGGCTAGTCAGTCCAACTTTTTTAATATTTTTGGATCTTAATACAAAAAAAAAATTCAGACCCAAGGCCAGGATTTTTCTAATAATAAACCAGGGACTACTCATTTTCTTTTTAGGGAGCATTAACTTCAATTTAGTTCTCTTCTGTGAAACTTCACAGCATTAATGCTAAAGCATAATTCAGGTCAAGTATAATATCAGCTCCTGGGGTGTCATTAATAGTTCCTAGTTCATGAATAAGAGCCTTACAAAGTAGCACAGGCCCACAGAAATGGGCCTGGAGAAATTAGGCCAAGCAGGGCTCAAAGAAATTAAGGTATAAGATGCTGCCTTTTCCCTGCTCTCAGGAGCAGCATTTCTTTTCTCACAACTAACCTTAGACACAGGCAAAGTAGGCACTGGCCTGTAGCATAGAGGGGTGCTGAAGGTCTCAAAAGGCGGTCCTCCAACCCGCCTCTAATGCTTGGCATTCCTACCTCCAGAGTAGCATTCCATTGGCAGAAGTTTGCTCTAGAGACTTCTGTCCATCCCTTCACTAATTCATTCATTCATCAAATGTTAATTAGTGCTACTATGTGCAGGCACTGGGGAGAGAAAAATGAACAGGATGCAAAGCTTTTAGACTAGTGGGAAGACCAAAATAGGGAGATGGTTAAAACTCTGTGTGTTTGACACGTGTCATGAGAGAACTTTACCTGTGGGGCTGCCAGAGAGGTAGGAGGTGACCCCAGAGAATGGAATGTCACAGAAAACCATGAGTGGAAGAATGATGAAGTCATGCACCTTAGGACAAGTTAGGGGAGGGAAGAAAATGTTGAGTACAGATACCTCTGTCAGGATGAATGCTTTAAGCTGGCTAGTAGTTACCAACAAAGAGGAATGAACAGTAGACTTCTAGTTTCCCAACGTAAAGCCATCTTAAAGCCGGGCAGAACTTGACTCACAAGTTAAGACTTGATAGGGAAGTGAGTGAGAACAGAGACTGGGAACCTGCGCTACTGACCAGGAGGGGCTGAAGTGAGCTCTTGGTGTTGGAGGAACAACTTAGGGCACTGAGGCCAGAGGTTGAGGTCCCCTGAGACATGTGCTGAAAGAGGAGATCAGAAAGGGCCAAGCAGACTTGGCCTATTTGGTAATTTGGGTGAAAGTAGGCACTGGCTTAGTTTTGTACAGTGAAGTGACAGAGGGAAGCCATAAGTTAAATCAGAATTAATGTGGTTTATGTAGTTAAAACAGGCAAAGCATGTGTTTGGCTTCAGGACTGGGAAGACTGTTGAATTCTCGAATTCTAGTCACGGCACCATAACCCCAAGCAGCATGTGTTCTTCTGTCTACTTAGAGCACATCTGTGGCCTCTTCTTTGCCCTTCAAGGCTTGTCACCAGTGTCCCTTCCTTCCCTGGTGGCTCAGACTGTTGAGTGTGCCTGCTTCAAGCTCCCAGAGCAATTAACACATCCCTCCCATTGGATTAGTGCTCACCACACTGGATTGTCCCTGTCTGTTTACTTCTCTGTCTCCCCCCTCTGCTAGGCTGTGAGCTCTCTGAGGGCAGAGACTGCTTTCCATCTCCATAGCCCCAGGAAGTAGCCAGATTAGAACATAGTAGCTGCCAATACGTATCTGTGGATGGTGGATGGTTCTGTGGTTCTCTGGATGGATGGATGGATGGATGGATTGAAAAAGTGGATGAATGATTGGCCTAAATCATCAAGGATTTGTATTCTTCTTGGGAATATAGACCTCAGGGTATGGATGCTCAGAAAAGTGCTGAACATATTTTAATGCTGTGGCAAATCATACGTAAAATACAGGTGCCTTGGTCCAATTCAAACCTAGTTGCAATTTTGTGTGCTTTATTTTCCTGTTCATATGAGCACCGTAATCTTAAGTCAAGGTCTGCTTATTAGGCAGGTTTCAAAGATGTGCAAGGAGGAGCAATCTCATCAAAAAAGCTTGAACCAGGAGCCAGGAGGTCCAGCCTCTCTTCCTGATTCCCCACCAACTTCCTGATTATGTAACCCAGATGGGCTTCTTATCTGCACGTGCTTCCAGTCTCTAGTCTCCAGGCTTTCCCCTTTGCTCTCCCTCCTACACCCAGTTATCTTTCCTGAAAACAAATTAATCATCTTGTAAAAACCCTTTGTTGCCTCCAGAGCAAAGTCTCAACTCTTTAACAGGAGAGCAAGTTTTCACAATATCTCTCAAGGCTGATGGTTTTTTATCACATCCAGTTATTCCATGGTTCCCATTGCTCTAAACAAGCTCTTTTGTGCCTCTGTGTTTTTTCCATACGCTGTCTCTGATATCAGCAATGACCTTCCACTCTCGCTTCACCTGGTGAGTTCCTGTTTGTTCATCTTTTAAGACTCAACCAGTGGAGCCCAAGAGTTGCTTCCTTAGCAAGGTCTCTTCTAGCTCCAGACAACATAAACAGCTTCTCCCATAGCATTTGCACTTGTTTATCTCCGACCACTTAAAATCCTGATAGAAATGATTTGCTTACTCATCCAGCTCAGTTGCAAAACTGAGTTCCTCTAGGTCAGGGGCCATGATTCTTATATCTATCCTTTAGTTGCTAGCACTTAGGAGGTTCTCCGATATATGCTGTCTGAAAAAAATCAAATGAGTTATATTGCATTTTACATGTACTGTCTCCCTAACTGTGGCTGTTATTCACCTCTCCTCCATCTCCCCAAGAAACCTGATAATTAAAGAATAGTCTACTGTAGGGCTTCCCTGGTGGCGCAGTGGTTAAGAATCCGCCTGCCAATGCAGGGGATATGGGTTCGATGCCTGGTCCGGGAAGATCCCACATGCTGCCGAGCAACTAAGCCCATGTGCCACAACTACTGAGCCCATGTGCCACAACTACTGAAGCCGGTGCGCCTAGAGCCCGTGCTCCGCAACAAGAGAAGCCACCGCAATGAGAACACGTGCACCGCAAAGAAGAGTAGCTCCCGCTCACCACAACTAGAGAAAGCCCATGCACAGCAACGAAGACCCAATGCAGCCAAAAATAAATAAATAAATATATAAATAAATTTTTTTAAAAAGTTTTAAATTAAAAAAAAAAAGAATAGTCTGCTGTGCATTGATCAGGCAGCAGGCACTATGCTTTACCTTTTACACAGGATAACTTCATTTAATCCTTATCTCCACCCTGCAAAGGAGGCATTACTATTACTGTACATATAAAGAAACTGAGGCCCCAAAAGGTGAGGTATCTTTCCCGAGTCACGGTTAGTAAGTGGTAGAGCTAGGATTGAAACTGAAGGCTCTCAGATTTCAAAGCCCATGGCCTTTCCACAACATCACCTGCTTCCTCAAAGGCCTGTATCTGGTTAAGTTGTCACTTGGTTGTTTAATTGCTCTGAACTGCATTGAATAGATGCTCTGAACTGCATTGAATAGAACTGCAAGAGTCAGGCTCACTCCAACTTGCATCTGGAGCCTGGCTACTGCCACAGCTCATACGTGAAACCCTAGACGGTCACATCTAAATGCTGGCTCATGTGGAGACAAAGCCCAGATCCTCTCCCCGGCAGGAAGCTGTGTCTGCTAGCACATGGAACCAGCCCTCCCTCCCCGGGGATCAGATGGAGCCCCGAGCACAGAGGCCCTCTCACAGTTCATGGGTTTGTCCCTGATGTCC
Organism: Balaenoptera acutorostrata; assembly: GCF_949987535.1. NCBI lineage: Eukaryota > Metazoa > Chordata > Mammalia > Artiodactyla > Balaenopteridae > Balaenoptera > Balaenoptera acutorostrata. The sequence continues at coordinate 65,368,293 of NC_080072.1, read as the reverse complement.
AGCCCAGAAACTGTCTGCTCCCTGCCTCCCTGGAGAATGGAAGTTATTGGCTTCTGCAATGTTTTTCTGGTCACTAAGCCCTCAATGTGAAAGGTCTCTTGGATGGAAGCATACAGGCCAAGTTTACCCAACCCAGCAAGGCTTCAGCCCCCTGAGCCACATTCCATTAGGGGCCCACAGAACAGCTGCGGCTTCTTCCCCTCAGCATGATACCTGCCCTCAAAGATGGAGGGCTTCCAGCCCCACTGCGCAGCTGACATGAAGCAGAAATCCACTGCAGAGCTCCCTCCAGGCTGGAGACTCTGTGCAGAATCCTCAGAAGTTTCCGCTGCTCCCTCCACTTCCCACTACCCCTGCTAAGCCTTCAGCTTAGGGGGCGAAGAGAGGCTCACAAGAGGTTGTGTTCCCTAGTCTTTAAAATATCCCGAAGGATATAGGAGACAGCCAGAGGGGAGAAGAGTATTTACGAGCTTGTGAATACCTATTACATGCCAGCCATTTTACATACATCATCTCATTTAATCATCGCTGTAATTCTTTCCCCCATTTTAAAGATGTGCACACTGAAACTCTCTCTAAGCACAACAGCGTATTTCCTTTTATTGGTAAAAGGGATATTGTGAGACCTTTGACCTTGGGCCTGAGAATCCATGATTGGAGCTCAGCATGGGGGTGAGATGGGACACGGCCGCACAGGTAGGATCCTTGTGTTAGTCACGTCTGCACATTGTCTGAGACTGTGATATCTTGCCCCGGGTGTCCCTGGCTGGAATCAGGAATTCTATCTGGACTGGGAAAAAGAACCCATTTGTCCAGTACTGGGAAGAGGAAGCAATTTGAGTTTTACAAAAAGAAGCTTGAACTAGGAGTTTGAATACATTTTCCTGAGTCTCAGCTTTTATTACCTAACATATGTGAGCTCTTGCCTTGGTTTTCTCATCTGTAAAGTGCGAACGAAAAGAACAGATTTCCTATCTTAGGATTTTTGTGAGGACTACATGAAATATTGAATGTGGGGTGTGGGGAAGGCCCACAGAGAGCTGGCCTACACATAAGTGAGCCATGTTCTTGTCTGCTGTCCCTTCTACGAAGCTCCATCCATGACCGAACAACACTCCATTCTCTAGATTAATTTTTCTCCTACCCCACCCACCCCTCAAGCTAAATGAAGAGCAGTTTTGGTGTAGAGGAGGAAACATAGACAAAGAATTGGATGACTTGGGTTTGAGTCCTGATTTTATTAATTACTGGTTGTGAGATAATCAAGCAAATCGCCAAGCTGCAATTTCCTTACCTGTTGAATGGGGGTGATATTAGTACTTACCTTCTGGAGTTGTCATGAAGACTCTATGAGATTGTTAGCGATCTCGGTAATTAAAACGGGAAAAAGAAGCTTAGGTTATTTTCCTTATCAAAACTATGTTCCTTGGAGCCACAATATTATGATGGTTTTCGTGCTCTTGTACATTGGATGTCTTAAGCTGAGTGCAGATTAGGGGATCCTTTCTAATTACAGGAAGGTACTTCTTTCCTTCAACACTGTGATCTGACCTGTGACAGATCTGTACTACACACTATGTAAATGGCTAACAAGTCAATTGCAAACCAACTGAATATCCAAATCTTAGTGCTGGTGCTGAAACCTCTTCAGAATAGTCATCATGATCTCAAAATTTGTTTCAAAATTTGCAAGCATCAAGTGTCAATCAAAACTGAAGATGAAACACTAAAAAAAGAAAGACTATGAGAGAATGAATGCACCAATGCTCTGTCAATTACTTTTTTTTAAATTGAAGTACAGTTGATTTACAATATTGTGTTAGTTTCAGGTATATAGGGAAGCGATTCAGTTATATATATATTTTTTTCTCAGATTATTTTCCGTTATAAGTTATTACAAGATATCAGTACTTTGTCAATCCTAACGTGCCATACAAATGCAAGCTATTCATCCCACAAAGTTTTTTGACCATCTGCTACGGGCCAGGCATGTGCCAGGTGGTGAGGGTACAAAGGTAATAAGACATAACCTCCATTAAGCTCACAGACTGAGTAAGAGACAGATATGTAAACAGGTAATTACAACACAGTGTGGTAAGTGCCATGACAGGGGAGGAGCAGAATGCCTGAAGCACGGGAGGCGGGGGGCACTGTATTAGTTATCTATTGCTACAAAGCAAGTCACCCTAAAACTTAGTAGCTTAAAGCAAGCATTTATTATCTCAACTATATACTGAGAGTCAGGAACCTGGGAATGGCTAGGCTGGCTGGTCTGGCTCAAGGTCTTTCATGGGGTCAAGCTGTTGGCCAGGGCTGTTGTCTCTGAAAACTCATTTGGGGCTGGAGAATCCACTTCTAAGCTCACTCATTTGGCTGTTGGCAGGAAGTTTCAGTTCCCTGCCATGTAGGCCTCTCCATGGATCTGCTCAAGACATGACTTTCCCTAAAGCAAGTCATACAAGAGAGAGAGCCTGTGTGAGAGAGAGCACCCAGTATTATAACCTAACCCTGGAAGTGCCATGCTATCACTTCTGCCATTTTCTGTTGGTCACAAAGACTAACCATGGTACGATGCAGGAGGGGAATACACAGGGGTGGGATGTGCACAGGTGGGGATTGTTGGGAGCCATCTTGGATGCTTGATTCCACAGGCACTCAGCATACTGGAAGAGAAGAGGAACCGAGAAAAGTTTCCGAAGCTTAAGCTCAGGTGCATTTCTACTGCTTCTTGTAGTTTCTGCTGGATGCTGGACTATTAAGAGGGAACTTTCTTTTCTATTCAGATTATTCTGCTAATAAATGGAAATGACATTGTAGAAAATATAAAGCAAGCTTAGAGCTATCAAGAAGTGGTAATGACATTGCTAGTGGGGGCACCTTTCAGCTTGGTCTCCAGGGCTGCTGCACCCTGATGAAGTCAGGCCCCACAGGCCCTGGTATGGCCTTTCAAGGCCATAGCCTACCCAGAACTGACCACTAATAACTACTACCTGCCATGCACTATTAGCAGTGCACCTCACATTGTACTTCAAGCATGTGTTTACATGTCTGACATTCCTCTAGAGTGCCCTGAGCAGGCAGGGAAAATGTCTGCCTGGTACATGGCTGTGTTCAACATCTAGCATGGTGCCTGGCACTACGTCTAACTGTTTGACAAAAGAATTAATGGAAACTGAATGAATACACTGTAAATGTCATATGGTCCATGCAGGTAAGTAATAATCACAACATTTAAGGAACTATGCTAGATGTTTCCTGAGTGTCCGGCCCTATGCTACATGCTTTACATATATTATTTCATTTAATACTCATAACAACCCTATGGTAGGTATTACTATTCCCACTTAACAGATGAGGAAACTAAGGTCACACAATTAGGAAACGGCAGAGCCTGAATGTGACTCCAAGTCCGTTGGATCCAAAGCCTGTGCAAATATTCATATCACATCTTGTGGCAGATCTTCTCAAACAAAAGAACAAAAATAAAAATTGCAGATCTGAAGGACTTTGGGTGATTAGCAAACCAGATAAAAGAAAATGAGACAGACTAAAGGAATAATTGATCAGTATCTAAAACCAGGTTCTCGCCTTCACACAACACACGCACACCCACACACGCACACCACACCCCTTATTTTTCCAGGAAAGCCCAGCTTATGTCTCACCTCTTCGAGGAAGTCTTCTTAACTCACAGCGATACTTGCCTCCCTTAAACTCCTGGGACATTTGTGATAGTGCCTTCAGCTGATACGTACCATATGTAGTCTTGATTTGCAGTTTATCCATTTTATAACTCAGGTCCATGGCTTCCTTCTCTATACAGTGAGGGAGCTGGACTTCTTCTCAAACACCCTATCTGGCTTTCACATTGTTGGAGGCATTTCCTGACTCTCCAAGGGCACAGTCGCCTCCTTTCAGGGAGGACTAGGTGGTAGCCTGTGGTAGGCCCTCACTGATAGCAGAGCTTTTACCTGACTGTGCTGAAAGAGCCTGCTTTCTACCATTTCCTGACTACCCTTAAGCTCCTAGGGACCTCTTACATCTAGCACAGGGCCTGGAGCACGGTAGGCTCTCTATAAATATTTCCTGGATATATACCTGAATGAGTGAATAAATGAAGTGGTGGTGATGATTATAACCTTAATGAAAACCTCCTCTCACTGGCATTGCTAAATGGACATTACTTGTTTTGTGCTTTGACCTTCCCCAGGTGGCGTCTCCTTCAGGCCCTTCTCATCCCAAGGCTTTTTGCCTGGAGAACCAGGATGGAACATTTGGAATTAGAGTGGACAGAGCTATAGTCACGTAGGCAAACTTTGACTCGGCTTGTTCTAGACTGCCTGCCAACTCATCACCCTTCTCTTTGGACTTATTACCCCATCCCTTATTGCAAGATACTTTCAAAACATGAGGCAATGCCCCTGTCTACAGCTTTGTTTGCACTGGTTACATATGTGATTGGCTTCTTCTCGGATGCCATCACCCATCTGTGGCAGATGTGGAGGGGATTATTACTTCATCTTGGCAGTAGCTTTTCCCCTGGATCCCACGGTCAAATGGGAGCTCCCTAGGAATCCTCCTATAGCAGCTGTCCCCACACAAGGACACAGGATCACAGGAGCCCTCCTACTCATCTCCATGGATGCCTCTGATAGGACCTTTCCTTGTTTAACCTTTTCTCTCTTGTCTGCCTTACTATTGGAAGGAATCTAGTGCAGCGTTAAAGAGCGTGGGTTTTGCAGTTACAGCTGGATTTTTATCCTGGTTCTGCTTCTCATCAGCTATGCGTCTTGGGCAAGTTACTTCAATTTCTTGAGCCCTAACTTTCTCATATGTAAACTAGGAGTAATAGTATCTACTTCATAGGGTTGCTGTGAGGATGGAGTTAATGCTGCAAAGTGTTTAGAACAGAACCTGCAATAAGATGCCCTGTCTCTATGGTAACTATCATAATTGGCGATTATTTGCTGTGTCCACTGCTCGACACTGAGGCTGGAGTGGGTAGTGAGAGGCTGCAGGTGAGTTTGCATCACGACCATCCACATTTTGATGGAAGGAGAAGGAAATTCAGATTTACTGAATGCCGGCCCGAGAGCTTTACTTACCTGTATTTATTTCATGTTTAGAAGGACCCCCAACTGACAGGTGAATCTCAGGAGGTTAAAGGACTTTCTTGATGTCGCACAGCCTGGACGGGGAGCAGGTCTTCCTGACACATGTCCTTACCCTGTTCCCTAGCAGAATCTTCTAGGGCCCACTGGAACATTTCCATTTTCTCCTTCTCAGTGATGAATCCGTGCATTTACCTTGACATCCTTTTTCACACTTAAAACTAAAACTGCTGTGCATGTGCAGTTCTTACCTCTCTCCCACTTCCTTTACTGGCCCCAAGCTGTTCTGCGGGTCCTGCTCCAACTTCTCTTTTCCACTCAGCCCACGTCAGTCTGGTTTCCTGGCAAACTCTTTCCTGTTTCTCTGGGTCTATCACCCTCCTCCTTTCTGTACCCAGAAATTTCATTTCCACGGCCTCAGCTTACCCTGTGCCTGGGACTGTTTGAGTTAGCCTCAGCAGGATGGGTATCAGTAGCTCAGACCAGGCTGGCTCCGCTGCATGCAAAGGGAGGCAGGGGGCCGGGGGGATAGCTGGGAAGGTGGGGATGCAGAAGGAGACCAAGCTCGGGGTGCAGAAGGAGACCAAGCTCGGGGTACAGAAGGCCAGTGGGGAACCAGGGGGACTGATAGAGAGTCAGGAAAACAGTTACCCTGTTAGGTGAGGGCAGACAGTATGCCTGTGGATACTGCTGAGGCAATCGAGAAATTAGGAGTGCTCTGTCAGGGCTCTTGGCAGTTCTCAGGGGGAGCAAAGTCTGTGAGGCCCAGGACTTGTGGGGAGTTAAGGTAAGGCAAGCTGAATGCTAGGTTTTAAGTGGGTATCGTATCAGGAGCTCAGTTCCAACAGGATCCAAAAATGAAGTGGGATTGGGGATTTATGGACAGGCCCAGTTCAAACAGTTTATTTGAGATAATAAACCATCAGAAAAAATTCCTGAAATGTCCTGAAAATTCTATTATTTTGGCATCCAGATTGGATGTCCCAGGCTGACTCTCCTATTCAGAAGTTGCACCAAAAATTCTTTGGCAGGTCCTGGGTTCTGATTTTTAGTTCTGAAAATGCAATCATTATACCTAATCCGTATTCCATGAACTAAAATATTTGGAAGACTGGTTATATTCTACCATTGCACTCCATTTTTCTGACTTCCTAGAATAAATCCTTTTGCCTACCATGTTATTTCCTTTTTCCAAATTAAAAATGTTTTAACTATACAAGCAAGTAATCATAAATGAAGGAATATATTCTTTGCCAAAAAATTAAAGAAATAAACAAGCTAGCAAGTAAAAGGTAAAAAAAATCTTACACACCCTCACTCAACCCCATTTCCTTCTGTAAATTATCCTCCTACTTAGTAAGTACCGTAAATAAGTTCCTGTTCTAAGTTTTTCCAGGCACTTAGGAAGATGCAGGAGCATACAGGGTTACAGGTTGGGGGAAAAGGAAACTCTCCGACAGAGAGTATTTTATCACTGACTCTGTTTATTTTCACTGTTCATGGTGATAATAAAAAGCAGATTTTACTATTATTTATCATTGTTTTCAAGTTATTGTTTAAAATTATTGTTTTATGTTATCCTCGGTTGACACGTCCACTTACTGCCTACACCCAGGGCAGAGAGCTCCTCCTGCTTTCCCCCCTGTGGTATGCTGCTGAACATACATCCAGTATAACATGCTTGTATTTTTTAATGGGATAATCTGTACATATTGCATATTGTAATCTGCTTTCTCTCCCTCACCTCCATTTAACCATGTCTTTGAGATCTTTCTGTGCCAGCATATACAATCAGTATAATTCTATAACCTTTTTATTCACAGCTACATAGTATTCCACACTATGGCTGTACCGTTGTCCTATTAATAGATATTAGGTCATCCAATTTTTTTTTTTTTAATAAATTTTATTTATTTATTTATTTATCTTTGGCTGAGTTGAGTCTTCGTTGCTGCGCACGGACTTTCTCTAGTTGTGGCGAGCGGGGGCTACTCTTCATTGCGGTGCACGGGCTTCTCATTGCGGTGGCTTCTCTTGTTGTGGAGCACGGGCTCTAGGCACGCGGGCTTCAGTAGTTGTGGCACGCGGGCTCAGTAGTTGTGGCTCGTGGGCTCTAGAGTGCAGGCTCAGTAGTTGTGGCGCACGGGCTTAGTTGCTCCGCGGCATGTGGGATCATCCCGGACCAGGGCTCGAACCCGTGTCCCCTGCATTGGCAGGCGGATTCTTAACCACTGCGCCACCAGGGAAGCCCTAGGTCATCCAATTTTGTGTCACTGTAAATGCCCCGATAGCTCAAAATTGGAAGCAATTTAATATCTAATGTCCTTTCATGACATCTAATATCCACTTTATGATAATAATATTCATTTATTTAGTGCTTAGTCTGTACAGTCATCCCCCCTTATCTGCAGTTTCAGTTATCCATGGTCAACCATGGTTTGTAATATGAAATGGAAAATTCCAGAAATAAGCAATTCATTTGTTTTAAATTGTGCGCTGTTCTGAGTAGCGTGATGATATCTCGAACGTCTCACCCGAGAGGTGAATCATCCTTTTGTCTGATGTATCCTGCCCCTTAGTCACTTAGTAGCTGTCTAGGTTATCGGATTGCTGCAGTATCACAGTGCTTGTGTTCAAGTCACCTTCATCTTGCTTAACAATGGCTTCAAAGCTCAAGGACGGTGATGCTGGCAATCCGGATATGCCAAAGAGAAGCCATAAAATGCTTCCTTAATGTGAAAAGATAAAAGTTCTTGACTTATTAAGGAAAGAAAACAATTGCACGCTGAGGTTGCAAAGATATACAGTAAGAATGAATCTACTCGCCATGAAATTGTGAAGAAGGAAAAAGAAATGCGTGCTAGTTTCGCTGTTGAACCTCAAACTGCAAAAGTTATGGCCACAGTGCGAGAAAGTGCTTATTAGTTAAGATGAAAAGGGCATTACATTTGTACAAAAAAAGTATTTTGAAAGAGAGAGACCACATTCACATAACTTTTATCTTAGAACAGCGGACCTTTGAATGACACTGGTTTGAACTGTGCAGATCCACTTACACGTGGATTTTTTTCCCAATAAATACACACTACAGTATTCCACAATCCGTGGATGGTTGAATCTGGGATGCAGAACCACAGATTCGGAGGGCCGACTGTAAAGTTATATGTGGATTTTCGACTACAGTGGGGATCAGCACCTCTAATCCCCACGTTTTTCAAGAGTCAACTCTCTGTTGTAACAATTGCTCTATTTTATTATTACTTATTGTTGTTAAACTCTTACTGTGCCTAATTTATAAATTAAACTTTATCATAGGTATGAATGAATAGGAAAAAGCATAGTATATATAGGGTTCAGTACTCTCAAAGTTTTCAGGTAGCCATTGGGTGTTTTCGAATGTATCCCCCAGCAATAAAGTGTGACTACTGTACCAGGGTCTGTTTTAAGCACTTTGCACATTGTAATTTGTTCAATTCTTAAAAAACAAAATGAATCAAAACAACAACAAAACTCTGTGAAATAGGTACTATGTATTATCACCCCTATTTCACTGTTGAGGCAACTAATCTCACCCAAAGTCCCATGACTAAGAGTGGCTGAGCTGAGCTGGGATTCGACCCCCAGGACTCTGACTCCAGGATCTGCACTCTTGACCTCATTGTCTGTGTGAGCCTCTCACGCATTTGTACAAGTTTTTCTCCAGATTAGATAGCTGGAAATGGAAATTTTTGATACACACTTCCAAGTGGCTCTCTAAAAAATTGTTGTACTAATTGACATTCCCACAGAGTCTGAGAGTACCATTTCCCCTGAAACCTTGCTATTGCTGGATTTAATCAAGTTTCCTCATTTTTGACAATCTGAAGGGGAAATAGAAAATGTCTTTTTTGGCTCTCTCCCTTGAATGCTAGTTTGGCTAGCATGGAACATAATTCTAGGCTCAAAAGTATTTAATTCCAAATTTTGAAGTTATTGCTTCATTGTTGCCCAGCATTCAGTTACCTTTTGGAAGTCTGGAAGCCAATCTCATTTTTGTTCCTTTTAGGAAACCTGTTTTTCTTCTCTGAATTCTTTTTCTCTTTGTTTTCTTCTTTGTTCTCTTGGCTCTGAAATTTTACCTTGCTTGACACTTGGCAGGCCCTAAGAAGTCTTGAGCCTTTCTTTGAGTTGGGGAAATTTTCTTTTCTTATTTTTTTGTAGACCTCTTCCCCACCGAATCTCAGTTCTCTCTTGATACTTCTTTTGAATGAATGGAGGCATTTGTGAATCAATCCTTTGTGTCTCTATATTACTCAACTTGGGCTGCCATAACAAAATACCATAGACTGGGTGGCTTAAACAACAGAAATTTATTTTCTTACAGTTTTGAAGGCTAAGATGAAGGTGCTGACCAACTCAGTTTCTGGTGAGGGCTCTCTTCCTGACTTGCAGACAGCTGCCTTCTCACTGTGTCCTCACACGATGGAGAGATAGCTCTAGTGTCTCTTCCTCTTCTTATAAGGGCACCAGCTCAATCAAATTAGGGTCCTACCCTTCTGCCCTCATTTAACTTTTATTATCTCCTCACAGGCCCTATCCCCATATACCTTGAGGTTAGGGGTTCAACATGTGAATTTGGGAGGAAGGGGACACAATTCAGTCCATGGCAGTCTCTTGATTTTTCTCTCAAAATTTCCATTCTTGACCTTTTTTGTATACTCAGGGAGATATACCCCCACTTAGCTTCTGGAAAGTATCCCCAGTTTTTGCCATATACATCCTATTATTTATTCTATCCATTGTTTTACTTAATTTTACTATCATCTTTTAAAATTTCCATTTTGGTTGCTTGTTGTTTTTCCTTTATCCTAGCAGTTGTTTGTTTCCTTTTCACAGCAGCCTCCTGCAATATCCCCATGTGTCTTTCTAAGGATGATATTATTTAGAATTTTTACAACTTTTTTTTCTGTTCTTTTATCTGTCTTTTCTCTGGGGTCAGTTTTCAGTTTGTTCATCTTTCTGTTGTTATTGTTAGTCCTTTTCTTTAGAGCTGTTGAATTTCCTCAAGAACTGGTGATACGTGGTTTTCCATTCATATCTATGTTTAAAGGAGAGGTTAATTAGTAGGTATCTTGTTTAAGTTTCTCCTTCGGTTCTTTTTTTAAAAAAATACATTCATTCATTCATTCATTCATTTATTTATTTATTTATGGCTGCTTTGGGTCTTTGTTGCTGCGTGCAGGCTTTCCCTAGTTGTGGTGAGCAGGGGCTACTCTTCATTGCGGTGCGTGGGCTTCTCATTGTGGTGGCTTCTCTTGTTGCAGAGCACAGGCTCTAGGTACGCGGGTTTCAGTAGTTGTGGCACACGGGCTCAGTAGTTGTGGCTCACAGGCTCTAGAGCACAGGCTCAGTAGTTGTGGCGCACGGGCTTAATTGCTCCGCGGCATGTGGGATCTTCCCAGACCAGGGCTCGAACCTGTGTCCCCTGCATTGGCAGGCAGATTCTTAACCCCTGCACCACCAGGGAAGTCCCTCTCCTTCGGTTTTGAGCTGTTTCCTCTACAGGCTCCGCTGACCACTAGAGGGTTAGTTAGGACTCTGTAAGTAGGACATTTTGACTACAGTTTTCCATGTAAGGTGCTTGGAGCAGGCAGGCAGGCAGGCCTGGGGATCATCCCCCTCCCACTTCATCCATCCCCAGATGACAAAATAAGGAGGCATTTACTTCAATGAAGCCACAGTTGACAAACTGGACAGGAACAATTTTTCTTTTTCTTCTTTCTGTGTCTGTGAAAGGTGGTTGGGGTTACTTTCAGCCGTGCTTTTCTCACAGGCCTTATCCCCAGCAGGTGCCCTCCTGGGACAGGTGATTTCCTTTCTTAGGGTGAAGCTCTGTGTTTTATCTGGGGTTAACCAACCCCACCCCCACCCCCACCTGCAGCTGCCTGAAGTGGAGAAAAGGAGGAGAGAGGTCTGTTGCTCAGAGAGCCGTTTAAAGATTAACAACCCTGATGATTGCTTCACAATCCCCTCTCATTCTTTCTCTCTCCTTCCTCGGAGCCTGGAGATCCTCTGCTTGAAATTGTCTCTCGAGAGTGTTTTGGAGTGTGTTAATACTCTGCTCTGGGACTTCCCTGGTGGCGCAGTGGTTAAGAATCCCCCTGCCAATGCAGGGGACACGGGTTCGAGCCCTGCTCTGGGAAGATCCCACATGCCATGGAGAAACTAAGCCCGTGCGCCACAACTACTGAGCCCACGTGCTGCAACTTCTGAAGCCCGTGCACCTAGAGCCCATGCTCCGCAACAACAGAAGCCACCGCAATGAGAAGCCCACGTACTGCAACGAAGAGTAGCCCCTGCTCGCCATAACTAGAGAAAGCCCATGCGCAGCAACGAAGACCCAATGCAGCCAAAAATAATTAATAATTAATTAATTAATTAAAAAATACTCTGCTCTGGGTTCTCTATCAGTCGGACCCCCCCATGCTGTCTATCCAGATTTTTCACTTTTGCCTCCTCTCGTTTGCCACTACTGGTCAGGACTTACTGATTATTCTGTCTTTCAAGGGATTTGGGGTGAGAGAGCTGGTGTATGTTTATGCTTAGTTCTCCATCTTGTTTGCTTCCCCCGTTACATATTATCTGTCCTCTTGATAATGAAATTTCTGACAATAAAGCATGCTGTTGGAATACAGCTTCTTTGTTAATTAACATAATTTTATTTAATGAAAAGCACTAGACACTTGCATATATTGTTGCTTTGAAGCCTCACAACAATCCTGTGATGTAGGCAGCAAAATCCCCATTTGGGGGAATTCCCTGGCGGTCCAGTGGTTAGGACTCTGCACTTGCACTGCCGAGGGCCCAGGTTCAATCCCTGGTCGGGGAACTAAGATCCCACAAGCCGTGTGGCACGGCAAAAAAATAAAAAAATAAAAACGTCCACATTTGGTCAATGAGCAAGCTGAAACTCTGGAAGGTTAATTGAATTATTGAGGTCACACAATTAATAAGAAATAGGCCTAAAGTCTGACTCCAAAGCCCTCTTTATGCTGCTATACACTGTTTAAATGTTACATTTGTTTCTGTTCTATTTATTTTTCTCTAGCTTTCAGAATGTTTATCTTTATTTCCCCCACTAATATATAAGTTAGGCCCTGGCTATAGTTTCTTATTTCTATTGTGAGATACCTGACATAATGTTCTACAAGCAGCAGTCAGTTTAAACTTTGTAAGCCATCTAGGTAAAGCAGTTTATTACAATTGTGTTATTATCCTGCACATAATTACATATTAGAGTGGGGCAAATGCTTTATTTGAGGTCTTTAAATGTTTCATTATGTCCACTAAATTAACGATTGGATTGCAAATCAAAATTAAAGCTGGAGGAAAGGTCAAAGTTCACCTTCTGGCTAGAGTTGTTATGGCCTCTGTCTGAGCAATAAGTCTGCCTCAACAGAAGGGAGAACAAGAGGAAATACCTATTGATCTCTAATATTAGCGCCAATCATTTTCTCCCTATTTCTTCAATATTGCAATATGTTGAGATGAATAGAATTGTGATTCTTTCGTATATTCCACTATATTCATTGTCATGTTGTTTGCTTGAAGCCTGTCTCAGGAAGAGACAACTTTCTGAAGGAGACAGAATCATGTCTTGATGTTCCTAAGGAAGGGGTAACCTGAGCTTATTTGTTCTAATCCCATTTGGTTCATTCATACATTCATTCAACAAATATTCATTAAGCAGCTATAACATTGGTTGCATAATAAAACCACCCAGGCAACTTTTCTAAAATACCATGACCAGTTTTCACTGCTAGACCAATGGAGCCCAGGTCCATGTATTTTTAAAGCTCCTCAAGCAATTATGATGCATATGAGGGTTGAAAAACCTCTGAACCATGATATATTACAAACTTTGCTAGCCACTGTGGTTACAAATAAAAAATAATAATTGCTAATATTTACTGAGTATGTACTATACATCAGGCACTGTTCTATGTGTCTTATATGTATTAACACATTTAATGATCTCAACAACCCTAGAAGGTAGATATTACTCCCATTTATAGATGAGGAAACTGAGGCACAGGGAAGATCAGTAACTTGCCCAAGGTTATACATTTAGGAAGTGGTGGAGTCTGGTCCTGGATCCAGGCCCACTGTGCTGTGGCCTACCAACAGTATCAGAGTCTAATAAATAATGAAAAGATAGGAGTTATGTATCAAGGAAGGCTTCCTGTAGGAGGTGGTAGCTCAATTAAGTAGAAGAAACATGGGACCCAGCAAGGAAAAGTTGTGGGGGAGAGCTTCTAAGTTTCTTACCTCCCCACCTCCCAGGAGTTCCTTCCTCCCTCTTCCCCACACTGAAAACAATGGAATGTCCACAGTCATCCTTAACACGCCTAACATTTCAACTGGGAAGACTGAAGTCATGCACAATTACTCATGCAATTTTTCCTCCTGACAATAGGTCCTTCTGTGGGCTTCTCATTCAAATATATAAAGCTCCACTCTGTTGTTTTTAAAAAGCCTTTGTTGTAGGAACAATTCACAAACGTGTCCAACACCCATTGGTTCCCCACCCCCTTCTCCTGTCCCCTCACCTGACTGAGTTGCTAGAAAACAATTCCCTAGCTTGTCAGGGACCTGTGCCCGATTGCCCACTCTGCCCCAAATGTAAGCTAACCCTGCCTCTCACACTGCTTCTAACCACGTCTAAGTTTAAGTTTGAGGTTAACCTCAGGGAGCATTTGGCCACACCTGCCGCCCCCTCTGCCTGGCCTCGGGGCCAGGAACAGACTTTCTGTTGAGGAAAGGGTAATGCTCTCATGCTGCTAATTAACCGTGGGAGGAGAGGAAGCCCTTTCCAGACACCAAAAATACCAAGGAAGAACTTTATAAAAAGCACCCTTTGTACCAGCAGCCCCATCATTCAGCCCAGCCTAGGCTGGGACTAGAGGGAAAAAATAAACCCTTCGGCAGCCCTCAGGGTCACTACTTCCCAAGTGGCCACCTCAGGAGGCCATGCCCTGAGTGTCTGCTGAGGACATGGTCTCAGGAACATGGCGGGGAGTCTGGCTGCCTTCCCACTGCCAGCTTAGGCAAACCACAGGAAGCTGCCTGAAGCTTGTGATTCAGGCGTGTTTATGGGTGACTTGTGAGTCTTTGTTAGAATAGCCACAGGCCTGTAATTTAAAAGGAAAGGAGGGCAGGTCTGTTGAGGCGTGAGGCGGAGCTGCAGGAGATGGCCTCAGAGTCTGGGTAATCTCACTGCAGCAGGTCCCTTTCCTACCCTGTGCTTATCAGACTCAGGGCTGATCCTCACTTTGAGGATAGGCCTGCCTCTGAGGACATCACTGTAGGCCTGCCCAGTTCCCTTAGGCTTGGCTGCTACAGGCCTGAGTAGAGTCTGCAGTGTCTGGGAGACTTGGGATCCAGTGGGGTGCTATGGGGGCAAGGTATGAGTTGCTAGGAAAATTGGATTTGGCCGCAGGCTGGGAACTGGAGGCTTTCTCAAGCAGGAAGGCTGTAGGGCCATTTGGCTGGGACCTTAAGCTCAAGGGCCTTCAGAATTTGGCTGATGATCAGTGTACAGGAATGAGGTGAAAGCCGAGGGTGGCCCCAAAGATGGAGAACCTCAGAATCAAAGCTGCCAGAGCCACACTGAGGTTCTTGGAGAGCCTGTTTACATGGTCTGCTTTACTTTACAGGGGTGAGGACAGATTCCCAAGCCACTAAATTGCCCAAACCGGGAAGTCGGGGTACTAGAATTTCATACCAGGCAAGTTTCCCAGTGTCTCACTCCAATAACATGTTTGCATCTGGGCAGACAAGGGGAAAATTCCTCCATTATAATATCACATGTACAGGATCCTTGGCAGCTCTGTGTGTGGGAGCACATCGTTCCTTTCTTCCCTTCCTGTTGATATAAGATCTCCTTTATAGATTCCTCAAGTGTCAGAGCTGAAAAGATTTTAGAAGCCATGTGGATCAATTCTTTTATCTGACAGAAAAGGAAACAGAGAACTGGAGAGAAATGATAGGCACAGAGGCACACAGCTAGGTAACGATCACTAGGATAGAAATCAGGTCTTCTGCCGTCCAGTCCAGGGCTTTTTCCATAATACCACACCCTTTATAACAAGTAACATTTGTATATTAGGGGTTCCTGACTACTCCATGTTCTATTTCCCATTTTACTCACTTCCATGCATAGGGCCTTAAACTGTACCTTGTATATGATAAAATGACTTTCTGAAGAGTTTCCACTATTTGGTATTTTGATGGAACAAACAAAAAACCAAAAACAAAAAAAAAAACTAGGTTAGGAAGAAGTTATCACAATAGACGTTTCCAGTTTGAAATGCAGATGGACCAAGGTGGAATAGCAAATTCCCAGATTCTAAGGCTTTGCTGCTCAAAGTTGTCTATGGACCAGTAGCATGAGCATCATCTGGAAGTCCTGCCCCAGTCCTGCCTTTTCAGAAGATCCCTAGATGACCTGAATACATACTAGATTTTGGGTAGTCCTACTTGAGGGTAACACTAAAAAAATGTCCTCCCCTCCTTTTCCTACCCAAATGCTTAACGTTCTCCTACCTCCCTCTTGCTCCTCCACCTGCTCCATCCTCACTCCTAAATGTTGCTATGTTAATCTTCTGCCTCATCTTGAACTTTAAAGCCACAGCAGGGGTGGTGGGGGTAGGGGGTAGGGGGGTGGAGGAATGCTATATTTTAAAGGGGGGCTCAAAATGGAAATTTTTAGAAAAATAAAAGAGCCAATTTGAAAGAACTTTTGCAGCTCTAATGCCATGTTGTTAATGTAGAAGTATAAACATCTACTATGTTTATGTTGGCTCACTTGTAAAATCATCATCTTTGGTTATATTTAGGAATTTGATGGCTTGGAAAGTACACTGAAAGACTCTGAGAACAAAAATAATTTCCCCTTAACTCTCTTGAAAATAAGAAAATCTCTTAAAAAAAAAATCCCAATAACATCTTTTCTCTACTTTGTTATCCCCATCTACCATCATGTGTTTCTTCCTCTTAACTTTTTCTCTCTCTCATCATTCCTAGTTCAATTTCCTCATTTTATTTACATTTTTAAAAATAGGATTTTTCTTATTACTTATTTCTTATAGAAAAATTAGGAAATAAAGAAGCAAAAGAAAACACAAGAATCCCACTGATGTAGAAACACCTACAAACCTTTTATATAAAATTATCTCAAACCTTTTTGTGAATGTACTTGTTCACAAAAAAGGGATAATGCAGAACACAATAATTACTATATACTTCCTTTTAAATGGAACTATAAATTAACTTCTTTACACCTGTGCATATAAAAATGAATGGCATCATTTTTATTAAATTCTGCCATATGATCGTACCATGATTGATTTAATCATACTTCATTTGCTAGATATTTAGGTAGTTCAAAATTTTCACTATTAAAAACAGTAATGCAGACCAAAAGGCAGACAGCAGAAGCAAGAAGAACTACAATCCTGTAGCCTGTGGAACAAAACCACATTCATAGAAAGATAGACAAGATGAAAAGGCAGAGGGCTATGTACCAGATGAAGAAACAAGACAAAACTCCAGAAAAACAACTAAATGAAGTGGAGATAGGCAACCTTCCAGAAAAAGAATTCAGAATAATGATACTGAAGATGATCCAGGACCTTGGAAAAAGAATGGAGGCAAAGATCGAGAAGATGCAAGAAAAGGTTAACAAAGACCTAGAAGAATTAAAGAACAAACAAACAGAGATGAACAATACAATAATTGAAATGAAAAATACACTAGAAGGGATAAATAGTAGAATAACTGAGGCAGAAGAAGGGATAAGTGACCTGGAAGACAGAATGGTGGAATTCACTGCTGCGGAACAGACTAAAGAAAAAAGAATGAAAAGAAATGAAGACAGCCTAAGAGACCTCTGGGACAACGTTAAACGCAACAACATTCGCACTATAGGGGTCCCAGAAGGAGAAGAGAGAGAGAAAGGACCAGAGAAAATATTTGAAGAGATTATAGTCGAAAACTTCCCTAACATGGGAAAGGAAACAGCCACCCAAGTCCAGGAAGCACAGAGAGTCCCAGGCAGGTTAAACCCAAGGAGAAACACGCCGAGACACATAGCAATCAAATTGGCAAAAATTAAAGACAAAGGAAAATTATTGAAAGCAGCAAGGGAAAAACGACAAATAACATACAAGGGAACTCCCATAAGGTTAACAGCTGATTTCTCTGCAGAAACTCTACAAGCCAGAAGGGAGTGGCATGATATACTTAAAGTGATGAAAGGGAAAAACCTACAACCAAGATTACTCCACCCAGGAAGGATCTCATTCAGATTCGATGGAGAAATCAAAAGCTTTACAGACAAGCAAAAGCTAAGAGAATTCAGCACCACCAAACCAGCTCTACAACAAATGCTAAAGGAACTTCTCTAAGTGGGAAACACAAGAGGAGAAAAGGACCTACAAAAACAAACCCAAAACAATTAAGAAACTGGTAAGAGGAACATACATATCGATAATTACCTTAAATGTGAAAGGATTAAATGCTCCAACCAAAAGACACAGGCTTGCTGAATGGATACAAAAACAACACCCATGTATATGCTGTCTACAAGAGACCCACTTCAGACCTAGGGACACATACATACTGAAAGTGAGGGGATGGAAAAAGATATTCTTTGCCAGTGGAAATCAGAAGAAAGCTGGAGTAGCAATACTCATGTTAGATAAAATAGACTTTAAAATAAAAACTGTTACAAGAGACAAGGAAGGACACTACATAATGATCAAGGGGTCAATCCAAGAAGAAGATATAACAATTATACATATATATGCACCCAACAGGGGAGCACCTCAATACATAAGGCAACTGCTAACAGCTATAAAAGAGGAAATCAACAGTGACACAATAATAGTGAGGGACTTTAACACCTCACTTACAGCAATGGACAGATCATCCAAACAGAAAATTAATAAGGAAACACAAGCTTTAAATGACACAATAGACTAGATAGATTTAATTGATATTTATAGGACATTCCATCCAAAAA
This sequence comes from Balaenoptera acutorostrata, assembly GCF_949987535.1. Lineage (NCBI taxonomy): Eukaryota > Metazoa > Chordata > Mammalia > Artiodactyla > Balaenopteridae > Balaenoptera > Balaenoptera acutorostrata. The sequence continues at coordinate 65,350,119 of NC_080072.1, read as the reverse complement.
CAGCAGATTACACTTTCTTCTCAAGTGCACACAGAACATCCTCCAGGATAGAACACATCTTGGGTCACAAATCAAGCCTCAGTAAATTGAAGAAAATTGAAATCATATCAAGCATCTATTTTGACCACAATGCTATGAGATTAGAAATGAATTACAGGGAGAAAAATGTAAAAAACACAAACACATGGAGGCTAAACAATACATTACTAAATAACCAAGAGATCACTGAAGAAATCAAAGAGGAAATCAAAAAATACTTACAGACAAATGATGATGAAAATACGACAATCCAAAACCTATCGGATGTGGCAAAAGCAGTTCTAAGAGAGAAGTTTATAGCTATACAAGCCTACCTCAAGAAACAAGAAAAATCTCAAATAAACAATCTAACCTTACACCTAAAGGAACTAGAGAAAGAAGAACAAACAAAACCCAAAATTAGCAGAAGGAAAGAAATCATAAAGATCAGAGCAGAAATAAATGAAATAGAAACAAACAAAACAATAGCAAAGATCAATAAAACTAAAAGCTGGTTCTTTGAGAAGATAAACAAAATTGATAAACCTTAGCAAGACTCATCAAGAAAAAGAGGGAGAGGACTCAAATCAATAAAATTAGAAATGAAAAAGGAGGAGTTACAACAGACACCACACAAATACAAAGCATCCTAAGAGACTACTACAGGCAACTCTATGCCAATAAAATGGACAACCCAGAAGAAATGGACAAATTCTTAGAAAGGTATAACCTTCTAAGACTGAACCAGGAAGAAATAGAAAATATGAACAGACCAATCACAAGTAATGAAATTGAAACTGTGATTAAAAATCTTCCAACAAACAAAAGCCCAGGACCAGATGGCTTCTCAGGCAAATTCTATCAAACATTTAGAGAAGAGCTAACACCCATCCTTCTCAAACTCTTCCAGAAAATTGCAGAGGAAGGAACACTCCCAAACTCATTCTATGAGGCCACCATCACCCTGATACCAAAACCAGACAAAGACACTACAAAAAAAGAAAATTACAGACCAATATCACTGATGAATATTGATGCAAAAATCCTCAACAAAATACTAGCAAACAGAATCCAACAGCACATTAAAAGGATCATACACCATGATCAAGTGGGATTTATCTCAGGGATGCAAGGATTCTTCAATATACACAAATCAATCAATGTGATACACCATATTAACAAAATGAAGAATAAAAACCATATGATCATCTCAATAGATGCAGAGAAAGATTTTGACACAATTCAACACCGATTTCTGATAAAAACGCTCCAGAAAGTGGGCATAGAGGGAACCTACCTCAACATAATAAAGGCCATATACAACAAACCCAGAGCAAACATCATTCTCAATGGTGAAAAACTGAAACCATTTCCTCTAAGGTCAGGAACAAGACAAGGATGTCCACTTTCATCACTATTATTCAACATAGTTTTGGAAGTCCTAGCCATGGCAATCAGAGAAGAAAAAGAAATAAAAGGAATCCCATTGGAAAAGAAGTAAAACTGTCACTGTTTACAGATGACATGATACTATACATAGAGAATCCTAAAGATGCCACCAGAAAACTACTAGAGCTAATCAATGAATTTGGTAAAGTTGCAGGATACAAAATTAATGCACAGAAATCTCTTGCATTCCTATAAACTAATGATGAAAAATCTGAAAGAGAAATTAAGGAAACACTCCCATTTACCACTGCAACAAAAAGAATAAAATACCTAGGAATAAACCTACCTAGGGAGACAAAAGAACTGTCTGCAGAAAACTATAAGACACTGATGAAAGAAATTAAAGATGATACCAACAGATGGAGAGATATACCATGTTCTTGGATTGGAGAATCAATATTGTGAAAATGACTATACTACCCAAATCAATCTACAGATTCAACGCAATCCCTATCAAATTACCAATGGCATTTTTTACGGAACTAGAACAAAAAATCTTAAAATTTGTACGGAGACACAAAAGACCCCGAATAGCCAAAGCAGTCTTGAGGGAAAAAAACTGAGCTGGAGGAATCAGCCTCCCTGACTTCAGACTACAAACCTACAGTAATCAAGACAATATGCTACTGACACAAAAACAGAAACATAGATCAATGGAACAAGATAGAAAGCCCAGAGATAAACCAAGCACCTATGGTCAATTAATCTATGACAAAGGAGGCAAGGATATACAATGGAGAAAAGACAGTCTCTTCAATAAGTGGTGCTGGGAAAACTGGACAGCTACATGTTTGTTTTTTTTTTTTTAAAGAAATTCACGTTCTTTTATTTATTTATTTATTTATTTATGACTGTGTTGAGTCTTCGTTTCTGTGCGAGGGCTTTCTCTAGTTGCGGCAAGTGGGGACCACTCTTCATCGCGGTGCGCGGGCCTCTCACCATCACGGCCTCTCGTTGCGGAGCACAGGCTCCAGACGCGCAAGCTCAGTAATTGTGGCTCACGGGCCCAGTTGCTCCGTGGCATGTGGGATCTTCCCAGACCAGGGCTCGAACCCGTGTCCCCTGCATTGGCAGGCAGATTCTCAACCACTGCGCCACCAGGGAAGCCCTGGACAGCTACATGTTAAAGAATGAAATTAGAATACTCTCTAACACCACACACAAAAATAAACTCAAAATGGATTAGAGACCTAAATGTAAGACCGGACACTATAAACCTCTTAGAGGAAAACATAGGAAGAACACTCTTTGACATAAATCACAGCAAGATCTTTTTTAATCCACCTCCTAGAGTAATGGAAATAAAACCAAAAATAAACAAATGGGACTTAATGAAACTTAAAAGCTTTTGCACAGCAAAGGAAACCATAAACAAGATGAAAAGACAACCCTCAAAATGGGAGAAAATATTTGCAAAAGAATCAACGGACAAAGGATTAATCTCCAAAATATATAAACAGCTCATGCAGCTCAATATTAAAGAAACAAACACCCCAATCCAAAAATGAGCAGAAGACCTAAATAGACATTTCTCCAAAGAAGACATACAGATGGCCAAGAAGCACACAAAAAGCTGCTCAACATCACTAATTATTAGAGAAATGCAAATCAAAATTACAATGAGGTATCATCTCACACCAGTTAGAATGGGCATCATCAGAAAATCTACAAACAGCAAATGCTGGAGAGGGTGTGGAGAAAAAGGAACCCTCTTGCACTGTTGGTGGGAATGTAAATTGATACAGCCACTATGGAGAACAGTATGGAGGTTCCTTAAAAAACTATCAATAGAATTACCATATGACCCAGCAATCCCACTACTGGGCATATACCTGGAGAAAATCATAATTCAAAAAGACACATGCACCCCAATGTTCATTGCAGCACTATTTACAATAGCTAGGTCATGGAAGCAACCTAAAAGCCCATTGACAGCCGAATGGATAAGGAAGTTGTGGTATATATATACAATGGAATATTACTCAGCCATGAAAAGGAATGAAATTGGGTTATTTGTTGAGACGTGGATGGATGTAGAGACTGTCATACAGACTGAAGTAAGTCAGAAAGAGAAAAACAAATATTGTATATTAATGCACATATGTGGAACCTAGAAAAATTGTACAGATTAACCAGTTTGCAGGACAGAAATTGAGATGTAGAGAGCAAACGTATGGACACTAAGGGGGAAAAGCGGCCATGGGTGGGGCGTGGGGGTGTGGTGGGATGAATTGGGAGATTGGAATTGACATGTATACACTGATGTGTATAAAATGGATGACTAATAAGAACCTGCTGTATAAAAAATAAATAAAATAAAATTCAAAAAAAACAGTACTGTACATGCTTAATGATTTTCTTACCTTAAAATCTTTGATTATGTACACATGAATGCATTATTACACCTGTGAAAAAATTTAAATACAGATAACACTAAATTTTTTGACCATCATTCTCAGCCCTCGTTCGCTTCCCACCTTCTGAGAGGTAACAACTGTTACCAGTTTTGTGTGTATTCTCCCAGACCATGTTCTATGCATTTAATGCATATATATGTAGCCATAGGAAACAATTTACCATTTTAGGTTGTTGATTTTTTGGTGGTTATTTTTTTTTATACCAGTGCTATGTTACAATATCGATCATTCTTCGAATTGCCTTTCTCACTAAACAATCAGTCTTGGAGTGCTTTCTGTATTGATACTTATAGAACTACTTCATTCATTTTGGCTGCTGCATTGTATTCTTTGTTATGAATATACCATGGTTTATTTAGCCTGTGTTGTTATTAATTGACTTTTAGGCTGTTTCCACTTTTTCTCTCTTACAAAGGACATGCTTATAGATGTTTCTTTATGTACCTGTATGAGTGTATCTCTAGAGTAGATTCAGAGAAATGGCATCACTTGATCTTAAGATCACCTACTTCTTTCTATGTGTGAATGAGAGGAAAAACTCTTTTGAGGATCCTGGAGGAGAAAAAGTTTAGTTCTTAAAAGTCCAAAAAATGATCCCCCCCCCCCACACCAGCTTTGTTCTAGTATTATCTTGAGGTTTCTAGCTAGGGGGGATGGGTAAAAATGAACAAGTAAAAGGACATACCAGGATTGAGGGGAAAGATAACAGGCAGGTTTGGCTGAGTTCAAGATGCTGCCTTCTCTCTCTCTCTCTCTTTTTTTTTTTTTAACATCTTTATTGGAGTATAATTCTTTTACAATGTTGTGCTAGTTTCTGCTGTATAACAAAGTGAATCAGCTATATGCATACGTATATCCCCTTATCCCCTTCCTCTCGCGCCTCCCTCCCACACTCTCTATCCCACCCCTCTAGGTGGTCACAAAGCACCGAGCTGATCTCCCTGTGCTATGCAGCTGCTTCCGACTAGCTAGCTATTTTACATTTGGTAGTGTATATATGTCCATGCCACTCTCTCACTTCATCCCAGCTTACCCTTCCCCCTCCCCATGTCCTCAAGTCCATTCTCTATGCCTGCGTCTTTACTCCTGTCCTGCCCCTAGGTTCATCAGAACCATTTTTTCTTTTTTTTAGATTCCATATATATGTGTTAGCATACGGTATTTGTTTTTCTCTTTCAGACTTACTTCAGTCTGTATGACAGACTCTAGGTCCATCCACCTCACTACAAATAACTTAATTTTGTTTCTTTTTATGGTGAGTAATATTCTATTGTATATATGTGCCACATCTTCTTTATCCATTCATCTGTCGATGAACACTTAGGTTGCTTCCATGTGCTGCAATGAACATTGTGGTACATGACTCTTTTCAAATTATGGTTTTCTCAGGGTATATGCCCAGTAGTGGGATTGCTGGATCATATGGTAATTCTATTTGTAGTTTTTTAAGGAACCTCCATACTGTTCTCCATAGTGGCTCTATCAATTTACATTCCCACCAACAGTGCAAGAGGGTTCCCTTTTCTCCACACCCTCTCCACCATTTATTGTTTGTAGATTTTTGATGATGACCATTCTGACTGGTGTGAGGTGATACCTCATTGTAGTTTTGATTTGCATTTCTCTAATGATTAGTGATGTTGAGCATCCTTTCATGTGTTTGTTGGCAATCTGTGTATCTTCTTTGGAGAAATGTCTATTTAGATCTTCTGCCCATTTTTGGATTGGGTTGTTTGTTTTTTTGATATTGAGCTGCATGAGCTGCTTGTATATTTTGGAGCTTAATCTTTGTCAGTTGCTTCGTTTGAAAATATTTTCTCCCATTTTGAGGGTTGTCTTTTCATCTTTTTTATGGTTTCCTTTGCTGTGCAAAAGCTTTTAAGTTTCATTAGGTCCCATTTGTTTATTTTTGTTTTTATTTCCATTTCTCTAGGAGGTGGGTCAAAAAGGATCTTGCTGTGATTTATGTCATAGAGTGTTCTGCCTATGTTTTCCTCCAAGAGTTTTATAGTGTCTGGCCTTACATTTAGGTCTTTAATCCATTTTGAGTTTATTTTTGTGTATGGTGTTAGGGAGTGTTCTAATTTCACTTTTTACATGTAGCTGTCCAGTTTTCCCAGCACCACTTATTGAAGGGTTGACTTTTCTTCATTGTATACTCTTGCTTCCTTTATCAAAGATAAGGTTGGGGTTTCCATGGTGGCACAGTGGTTGAGAATCTGCCTGCCAATGCAGGGGACATAGGTTCAAGCCCTGGTCTGGGAAGATCCCACATGCCACAGAGCAACTAGGCCTGCGAGCCACAACTACTAAGCCTGCGCGTCTGGAGCCTGTGCTCCGCAACAAGAGAGGCCATGATAGTGAGAGGCCCCTGCACCGCGATGAAGAGTGGACCCCGCTTGCCGCAACTAGAGAAAGCCCTCACACAGAAACAAAGACCCAACACAGCCAAAAATAAATAAATTAATTTATTTATTAAAAAAAAAAAAGATAAGGTGACCATATGTGCGTGGGTTTATATTTGGGCTTTCTATCCTGTTCCATTGAGCTATATTTCTGTTTCTGTGCCAGTACCATACTGTCTTGATTACTGTAGCTTTGTAGTATAGTCTGAAGCCAGGGAACCTTATTCCTCCAGCTCTGTTTTTCTTTCTGAAGATTGCTTTGGCTATTCGGGGTTTTTTGTGTTTCCACACAAATTGTGAAAGTTTTTGTTCTAGTTCTGTGAAAAATGCCATTGGTAGTTTGATAGGGATTGCATTGAATCTGTAGATTGTTTTAGGTAGGATGGTCATTTTCACAATGTTGATTCTTCCAATCCAGGAACATGGTATAGCTCTCCATCTGTTTGTATCATCTTTAATTTGTTTCATCAGTGTCTTACAGCTTTCTGCATACAGGTCTTCTGTCTCCTTAGATAGGTTTATTCCTAGGTATTTTATTCTTTTTGTTGCAATGGTAAATGGGAGTGTTTCCTTAATTTCTCTTTCAGATTTTTCATCATTAGTGTATAGGAATGCAAGAGATTTCTGTGCTTTAACTGTGTATCCTGCCACTTTACCAAATTCACTGATTGGCTCTAGTAGTTTTCTGGTGGCATCTTTAGGATTCTCTATGTATAGTATCTTGTCATCTACAAACAGTGACAGTTTTATTTCATCTTTTCCAATTTAGATTCATTTTATTTCTTTTTCTTCTCTGATTGCTGTGGCTAAAACTTCCAAAACTATGTTGAATAATGGTGAGCATGTGCAACCTTGTCTTTTTCCTGATCTTAGAGGAAATGGTTTCAGTTTTTCACCATTAAGAATGATGTTGGCTGTGGGTGTGTCTTATATGGCCTTTTTATGTTGAGGTAGGTTCCCTCTATGCCTACTTTCTGGAGAGTTTTTAACATAAATCTGTGTTGAATTTTGTCAAAAGCTTTTTCTGCATCTATTGAGATTATCACATGGTTTGTATACTTCAATTTGTTAATATTGTGTATCACATTGATTGATTTGCATATATTGAAGAATCCTTGCATTCCGGGGATAAATGCCACTTGATCATGGTGTATGATCCTTTTAATGTGTTTTTGGATTCTGTTTGCTAGCATTTTGTTAAGGATTTTTGCATCCATGTGCATCAGTGATATTGGCCTGTAGTTTTCTTTTTTTGTGACATCTTTGTCTGGTTTTGGTATCAGGGTGATGGTGGCCTCGTAGAATGAATTTGGGTGTGTTCCTCCCTCTGCTATATTTTGGAAGAGTTTGAGAAGGATGGGTGTTAGCTTTTCTCTAAATGTTTGATAGAATTTGCCTGTGAAGCCATCTGGTGCTGGGTTTTTGTTTGTTGGAAGATTTTTAATCACAGTTTCGATTTCAGTGCTTGTGATTTGCCTATTTGTATTTTCTATTTCTTCCTGGTTCAGTCTCAGAAGGTTATACCTTTCTAAGAATTTGTCCATTTCTTCCAGGTTGTCCATTTTATTGGCATATAGTTGTTTGTAGTAATCTCTAATGATCCTTTGTATTTCTGCAGTGTCAGTTGTTACTTCTCCTTTTTCATTTCTAATTCTGTTGATTTGAGTCTTCTCCCTTTTTTTCTTGATGAGTCTGGCTAATGGCTTATCAATTTTGTTTATCTTCTCAAAGAACCAGCTTTTAGTTTTATTGATCTTTGCTATTATTTTCTTTGTTTCTATTTCATTTATTTCTGCTCTGATCTTTATGGTTTCTTTCCTTCTGCTGACTTTGGGGGTCTTTTTGTTCTTCTTTCTCTAATTGCTTTTGGTGTAAGGTTAGGTTATTTATTTGAGATGTTTCTTGTTTCTTGAGGTAGGATTGTATTGCTATAAACTTCCCTCTTAGAACTGTTTTTGCTGCATCCCATCGGATTTGGGTCATCATGTTTTCATTGTCATTTGTTTCTAGGTATTTTTTGATTTCTTATTTGATTTATTCAGTGATCTCTTGGTTATTTAGTAGTGTGTTGTTTAGCCTCCATGTGTTTGTATTTTTTACAGTTTTTTTTCCTGTAATTGATATCTAGTCTTGTAGCATTCTGGTTGGAAAAGATACTGATACAATTTCAATTTTCTTAAATTTACCAAGGCTTGATTTGTGACCCAAGATATGGTCTATCCAGGAGAGTGTTCCATGAGCACTTGAGAAGAAAGTGTATTCTGTTGTTTTTGGATTGAATGTCCTATAAATATCAATTAAGTCCCTGTTGTTTAATGTGTCATTTAAAACTTGTGTTTCCTTATGCAATAGTTCCACAAAAATGTAGACTACATTTATATGCACATTAAAGGAAAGTGTTTATAGAGTCACTGCAAAACTGGTATTAATAATATGGATATATTCATCTATGTATCTATAATTTTTTTTTTTTTTTAGAAATTCACGTTCTTTTATTTATTTATTTATTTATTTATTTATGACTGTGTTGAGTCTTCGTTTCTGTGCGAGGGCTTTCTCTAGTTGCGGCAAGTGGGGACCACTCTTCATCGTGGTGTGCGGGCCTCTCACCATCGCGGCCTCTCTTGTTGCGGAGCACAGGTTCCAGACGCACAGGCTCAGTAATTGTGGCTCACGGGCCCAGTTGCTCCATGGCATGTGGGATCTTCCCAGACCAGGGCTCGAACCCGTGTCCCCTGCATTGGCAGGCAGATTCTCAACCACTGCGCCACCAGGGAAGCCCTGTATCTATAATTTTAAAATAAAAAATAAACTGAAAAAACTTAAAAAAATAAAGCTTGTGTTTCTTTATTTATTTTCATTTTGGATGATCTGCCCATTGGTGAAAGTGGGGTGTTAAAGCCCCCTACTATTATTGTGTTACTGTCAATTTCCCCTTTTATGGCTGTTAGCATTTGCCTTATGCATTGAGGTGCTCCTATGTTGAGTGCATAAATATTTACCATTGTTATATCTTCTTCTTGGTTTGATCCCTGGATCATTATGTAGTGTTCTTCTTTGCCTCTTGTAATAGTCTTTATTTTAAAGTCTATTTTGTCTGATATGAGAATTGCTACTCCAGCTTTCTTTTGATTTCCATTTGCATGGAATATCTTTTTCCATCCCCTCACTTTCCGTCTGTATGTGTCCCTAGCCCTGAAGTGGGTCTCTTGTAGACAGCATATATACGGGTTTTGTTTTTGTATCCCTTCATCCAGTCTATGTCTTTTGGTGGGAGCATTTAATCCGTTTACATTTAAGGTCATTATCGATATGTATGTTCCTATTACCATTTTCTTAATTGTTTTGGGTTTGTTATTGTAGGTCTTTTCCTTCTGTTGTGTTTCCTGCCTAGAGAAATTCCTTTAGCATTTGTCATAAAGCTGGTTTGGTGGTGCTGAATTCTCTTAGCTTTTGCTTGTCTGTAAAGGTCTTAATTTTTCCATCTAATCTGAATTAGATCCTTGCTGGGTAGAGTAATCTTGGTTGTGGGTTTTTCCCTTTCATCACTTTAAATATGTCCTGCCACTCCCTTCTGGCTTGCAGAGTTTCTGCTGAAAGATCAGCTGTTAATCTTATGGTGATTCCTTTGTATGTTATTTGTTGCTTTTCCCTTGCTGCTTTTAATATTTTTTCTTTGTATTTAATTTTTTTAAATTAATTAATTAATTTTTACTTTTGGCTATGTTGGGTCTTCGTTGCTGTGCGTGGTCTTTCTCTAGTTGTGGCAAGTGGGGTCTACTCTTCATTGCGGTACGCAGGCTTCTCATTGTGGCAGCTTCTCTTGTTGTGGAGCACGGGCTCTAGGCATGCAGGCTTCAGTAGTTGTGATATGCAGGCTCGGTAGTTGTGGCTCAGAGGCTCTACAGTGCAGGCTCAGTAGTTGTGGCACAAGGGCTTAGTTGCTCCGCAGCATGTGGGATCTTCCCAAGCCAGGGCTCGAACCCGTGTCTCCTGCATTGGCAGGTGGCTTCTTAACCACTGTGCCATCCAGGAAGCCCTGTATTTAATTTTTGATTGTTTGATTAATATGTGTCTCGGCGTGTTTCTCTTTGGGTTTATCCTGTATGGGACTCTCTGTGCTTTCTGGACTTGATTGACTATTTCCTTTCTCATGTTAGGGAAGTTTGTGACTATAATCTCTTCGAACATTTTCTCCGACCCTTTCTTTTTCTCTTCTTCTTCTGGGACCCCTATAATTCGAATGTTGGTGCGTTTTATGTTGTCCCAGAGGTCTCTGAGACTGTCCTCAATTCTTTTCATTCTTTTTTCTTTATTCTGTTCCCTGGCAGTTATTTCCACCATTTAATCTTCCAGCTCACTTATCCGTCCTTCTGCCTCAGTTATTCTGCTATTGATTACTTCTAGAATATTTTTATTTTCAATTATTGTGTTGTTCATCACCGTTTGTTTGCTCTTTAGTTCTTCTAGATCCTTGTTAAATGTTTCTTGTATTTTCTCCATTCTGTTTCCGAGATTTTGGATCATCTTTACTATCATTACTCTGAATTCTTTTTCAGGTAGGTTGCATATTTCATCTTCATTTATTTGGTATTGTAGGTTTTTACCTTGCTCCTTTGTCTGTACTATATTTTTTTGTTGTTTCATTTTTTTTTTGATGGGTGGGGCTGTATTCCTGTCTTACTGGTTGTTCGGCCTGAGGCGACCACCACTGGAGTTTGCAGGCAGTTGGATAGAGCCGGGTCTTGGTGCTGAGATGAGGACCTCTGGGAGGCCTCACTCCAATTAATATTCCCTGGGGTCTGAGGTTCTCTGTTAGTCCAGCAGTTTGGACTCAGAGCTCCCACCACAGGAGCTTGGGTCCAACCTCTGGCCTGGGAACCAAGATACTGCAAGCTGCATGGCATGGCAGGAAAAAAAAAAAAAAAAAAGGAGCAGCACAATATCAAAGAATAAAAAACAAAATAAAATTAGAAAGATAGGCTTCCCTGGTGGTGCAGTTGTTGAGAATCTGCCTGCCAATGCAGGGGACACGGGTTTGAGCCCTAGTTTGGGAAGATCCCACATGCCGTGGAGCAACTGGGCCCCTGAGCCATAACTACTGAGCCTGCGTGTCTGGAGTCTGTGCTCCGCAACAAGAGAGGCCGCGATAGTGAGAGGCCCGCGCACCGCAATGAAGAGTGGCCCCCGTTTGCCGCAACTAGAGAAAGCCCTTGCACAGAAACGAAGACCCAACACAGCCAAAATAAATAAATAAATTTTATTTAAAAAAAAAATTAGAGAGATAAAAAATATGTCAGGAAAAATAAAAATATAATTGAAACAACTGCAATAAGGTAAAATAAAACCACAACAGAAAAAAGAAATAAAAAGGGAGGGGGGACAAGCCAAAAGGAGAGAACAATAACAAAGTATAAAGAATAAAATAAAATTAGAAAAATAAAAGATTTATTAGGAAAACTAAAAATATAAATGAAGCATGGATAAATGAGCTTCTCGGAAATGTGTACACTGGTTTTCAATGTTCTTTGGGAATTTGGAAGCCAATCTTGCTCAGAGAGAGAAGCAGCTAAATTAGGTGGCAAGAGCAAAAATAGTCTTTGAGGTGACATGTCCTAGATCCTGAAAGTAAGAAAGGGAGGACCTGGTACTTGCCCCAGTCTAGGTCTTCTCATTCTGTGTTTCAAACACACAGCCTATATTTCTCTTCACAATATAAGGTGTGCTAAAAAATTATTTGTTCAAAAAAATAATGGAAAGCTTTTAAAAAGACCCCAGCTTTCCCTAATGAGGAACTGCACGTTTTTAAAGCTCAAATCTCATGTTGCCCCGTTGCCTAAAGCCCTTTGATCACTTCCCAGTGCTCTTAGGATAAAGTTCAAAATTTTTAACTTGACTTGCAAGGCTCCACATGGCCTGGGGCCGCCTACCTCACCAGCATTCTTACACATCATTCTTCCTGGAGCTCTTTACACTTCAGCCACACAAGTCATTTCTTTGTTCCTCAAGGGCTCCAAGCTTCCTCATCAATGACGCTCCTTACACCCAGAGCACCCTCTGGTGCAACCCACCCACCCGCCTCCCACCTTGCCCACGTCATCTGGTTAATTGCCACTCATCTCTCAGGTCTCAGTGTAGCTGTCATTGCCAAGGAAGGCCTTCCCTTGGCCACTCAGGAGGCCAGCTTACCCTATTCTCCACCTGCAAAGCACTCTGTGTTTTTCCTTTATAGCACTTAGGATTATTGTAACTTGATCATTAAGTGTGTAATTACTGAATGTTTGTTTTTCACTCCTCACCTCCTAACTCCGGACTATAAGGTCCATGGGGATGGGCTCTGCATCTGCTCTGTTCACTACTTTATCAAAGGGGCTTTACCTACATCATTTCATTTAGTTTCAAATCCTGTCAGGTAGACATCCTCATCCCTTATTTGAGAGAGGAGAAGCCTCAGAGAGATGTATGGTAGAGCCAAGATTTGACCACAGTTCCATCTGCATTATTAAAAGCCTAAAAGGGTTAGAAGTTCATTTATTTGGGATTTGAATTCTCAGGACCTGAACTGGAGTCCCAGTTCTACCTCTTTATAGGCTTATCATTCTGGGAGATTCTTCTCATCTGTAGAATAGAGATAATATTACTTACCTTATGTACCTCCTAATTTTCTTAGAGGATCAAATGAAATAATATACATGACATCCCTGGTAGATCATAATCCCCTCTGCAAACATAAGTGAAACAGGTAGCATTTTTCATCAGGCTTGAGTCTGTAATGGTTGCTGCTTGTCCGGTCTGCCCACTCTGGGCATCAGTTTCTTGGATAAAATTGTCAGGCTGGAGACACTGAATCCATCTGTCCTTGTATACTGTCTAGAGGAGGTTGTTAGATTGGACTTATACTGACAACAAAAAGATTAATTTAGAATGATACCATCCATCTTACAAAACAAGAATTATACATTTAGCTTTTACGTACATATAAAGACAATAAATAATATGCAGTGTGTTTCTAGTATTTAACCTCTAGTCCTTGATCACCCAGATGAAATGATTAGGTAAGTGTAGTTAATGATTAGCATTAATGGTTAAGAGCTTAGACTTTGGAGTCAGAGAAATTTGGATTCAATTCTCTCAGCTCTACATTTACCAACAAGGAGGGCTTGGGCAAGTTACTTAACTTCTCTAAGCTTCACTTCTTCATCTTTAAAATGTACCTACCCCTCAGACTGTTGTAAGAACTGAAACAAACAATGTAAGTAAGTGCCTGGAACTTAGGAAACACTCTCTATCAATGTGGAGAGTCATTATTACCATCCCAGTCTGCTTTCTTTCCTGGCTTGCTGGTCCCTATACACCTATTTGTTCCATGCTTCTTCCATTCCAATTGGAATGACGACTTTCAGGTGTCAGAGTCTTAAATACTAATGCCAAGAACCCTCTCAATCTGCAACCGGTCTAAGTGAAGCCAAGCTTGTATGAAGGCGAGAGCTTTCCTCCCGTGCACTCTGCACAATAAGTCCTACCACTTTCTTGTATTTCTGGGGAAGATTCTTTATTTGTGCAGAGCAGCAAGTTCCTGTAACCATATTTGAACAACTGCATGTCTATGCTCAACTCCTTTTGAGTGGCATAGTAAGGATGGGAGGATCTCATTCTCTCTGGCTTTGCACAGTAAAAAGATGTACAATTTGGAGCCACAGTGAAAAGGGGGTTTACTGTTCAGTCATTTCACGGCTTCTACCACATAGGCTCTATAAGGTGATTTGATTCATAATTAATTTAAAAAAGAGAGACTTACTGTAATTTTGAAGTAGGAGTCAGAAATTCTAGCGATAGCATTGTATTCTGGTTTGTCTGTGTGTTTCTCACTTAAAATGCACTTATTGAGAACTTACGGTGTTTTCTTCTCTGGGGGAGGAATACAAAGATGAATAAGTTATCTCTTCCTCATAGGAACTAAATCCTCTGTAGGAGATGGAAAAGGACACAAACAATGGAAGGGAATAAACAAGTAGGGGAGGAAGGACGTCCTGAGACCCTCTATTCTGAATGGGGATTTATGTGTAGGGGGTGGTAGGTTAAGGGAATAAAAAGGTCATGGGCGCTGGAGTGGGCCTGAATCCTGGCATTTGTATTAAATTACCCTGAGCGAGCCATTTGCCCTCTCTGAACCAGTTTTCTCATGTGAAAAAGGAGAATAATGTTTACCGCAGAAGATCGTTGTAAGGATTAACTGAGATAAAGTACATCACGTGCCAAGTGTGATGCTAGGCTAATTAGAGATAATAAATATTAGCCATTATAAATATTATTATGATTAATATACCAATACATAGATACTATCTGTAAATCTTGTCAGCATATAGGGCCAGTGGAAGGGGCTTAAATGAAAGAGATCTTTACGCCCATCCCAGCAGCACGGTGGACGTGGAACATCTTCTCAGATATGCAAATGTGAAGTCCTTTCTGCTAAATATTTTCCACTCTTCTGACACAGGTAATGACATCCTGTGGTCACTCCCCTCCCCTAGTGAACTATTAGATGGTGGTTTCACACACACCCCACCTAAGATGGTGGATTATCTGATGGTAACAGAGAAACAGGAAGATCAGTGGTTTCAACTGAGCAAAGAGACTGCGTGTTTTACAGTAAATAACTCTTCCATTTCTATCAGTTCCTTGACCAAACACTTAAGTGACGTGGAATGATAAGGAAGCCAAGACACAGCTTTGTAAAAGCTGAAAGTCTCCTTGATGTTAGAAGCACATTCTGTTGTCCATAGCATGCTGAATAAGATGATGGCTGAAGACTACTTCATGGACAGGATAACTGCCCTAGCACACAGCCAGATGGAGGAGGGGAGCCTGGTAGCGTACCTCTAAGTGCAGCTGCACCTTCCTGCATGAAGCTGCTGTTCTGTACTAGGGTCTCTCATTCGGTTTGACCAAGTTAGGAAAGAGATGCAGATTTGACGAAAACAGAAACTGCATGGAAACTAACTCAGCTCATTTATTATAAAACACTTTGATATATGGGAAACAGGGTTTCTAGGAGAAGAAAATGAGACAATCTGAGATATAATAGTTTTTATTCTTAAGAAATACCACTATGGTCTTCTGTTTCTAAAAGCAGTATTCTCGTAAGGAAATTGTACCACCTAAGGGTTTAATTGGTATTAATTTGGTTGTACCTATGTTCATCATGATGATACTCATTAACAGTGGGTACCATTTTTGAGCTTCCAGCTTAGGTCATGGGGACCCCTGGGATTCAGTTAGAACTCTGTGACCCTTGGAGAGCTGCTTATCTTCAGACTTGAGGCTGTAAGCCCCATAAGGGTGGAGGTCTTTTCTGTCTTCTTCAGGACTGTGTCTTACTCAGAGCCAACACGTGATGGCTGCTCAATCAGTACTTGTTGAAGTATTTAACTCAACATGCATATACTGACAACAACCCTGAAAGTTCAATATTATTAGCTCTAGTTGGTGAATAATAAAGTTGACCTGCTCGTTTCAAAGCTATCTACAGAGCTATGCATGTGATGGGGTGTTGCAGGGGTGGGAGAAGTTTGCTCTACGGTCACATGATCTCTGAGCTTAATATGGGAGAATCAAGGAGAGTAATACTGTTTATGTGAAGATTCTTTTCATATTTCCAGAGAGTGGGAGAGAGTAGCTCTGTTGGCCATTTGACTAGAGAAGGAGCTTGAAACCACGTGTATGGGTAAAGGTGGAATCAAATGGTGATATATTGTCTGGAGAAGAGAATGCCTGGGGACATTATACCCAGGGTCATGTATCCCAGAGCCAACTCAGAGCAGAAGAAACTGTCTTGACCTGTGTAGGCTCAGAGGGCAGAATGCAGTGTGAGTTTTAGGGAAACCGACTTTGGTTCAACACAGGGAAGAGCATTGTAACTTCTGCTGTTTAGAAATAGAATAGATCACCTTAGAGGCAAGAAATCCCCTGCTTGGATTGTGTCCAAGGAGTGACCACGTGATCACTTGACAGGGATTCTGTAAAAGACATTTGAACCTTGGCTCAGGGCTGAAAGGCATTGGAATATCTCCTTTATGTCTCCTAGAATCTATGATTCTATAATCCTGTATTTGAAATTTGTAAACATGGTATCTAGAAATGAATATACTTAAAAGGAAACTAAGTAATAGGTGAGGTCAGATTCCATTAGCTTATAAGGTCCCCTAGGGCAGGATATCTGTCTCTGTGATATAGCATTGTGCTTCCAGCACCCATTACTGTGCTGGCACATAGTACACCTTTATTAACACACATTAAGTGAATCAGCTGGAATCCTGAGTACACTGGGGAAACTATCATGCTCTGAGCACTGATTTCCCAGAAAGTTAGGGAATGAAAATGGAACCAGATCTACTTTCCTGTTCCCCTTTTCTACGTAGATTATAAGTTTGGTCTAGAGGGAAACGTTTTCTCTTTAAATGTTGGACTCCTGTAGAGTCCTTTTCTTGGATGAAGTGCCTCAGTGTGTGTATTTTCTGTTGGCTTCACTAGCGCAGAAGCTATTTTGAGTAGAACACGCAGAAACCCACTTGTGGAATGCTGGAATGTGAAGCCCGGCAGGGGCCTGTGAGATGCCCTGCTCTGTCTGCCGTTGAGAATAGGCAGGAGCAAGACATAAATTAACAGGCAGAAAACCATAATCCAACATGGGGAGTCACCCCCAGAGGGAGACAATGATTGTGTCTAGCACTGTGTCTGGCACCTATTAGGGTCTCAATCCAGCAAAGTGAATGAATGAACAAATAGAGCCTTGTGATGTCCAGGGCAGTGCTGGACTTGGGACCAGGAAGCCTGGATTCTCCTCTGGCTCTGTCTGTCACTGACTACCTGTGTGACACTTGCACATTCCTTATCCTCTCTAGCTGTCATCTGGGGTTACCTGGCATTCAAACAACTGTCCCATTTGAGATTACCAGTTGTAGAGGCAGGAGACCATGCTTGTCTCGGCTAGTCGGTAGCAGTGGAAATGGAGAGAAGTGGATGGATTTAAGGGCCATTTTAAAGGAGTAAGTAGGGTGGCATGTGTAATTTGATGTGGGATGTGAAGGAGGGGAAGTGGTCAAGGATGACACCTAGATTTCTGACTTAGGCATCTGGGTGGACGGCAGCAATGTTTTGCAGAGAGAGGAACTTGCCAGCAGGAGTGGGTTTGAGAGGAAGATGACGAACCACACCTTGTGCTCTCAGAAGCCACACACTCAGAGAGATCCTGGCCCTTTGGCTCTTCCCCTGCCTCCCTGACTGAGATGAGGCCTTTGTGTGAGGGGGTGCGTAGACCGGGTAGCTCCAAATGTGACAGGGCCCCCGGTTATGTCTTCTGGTGCTGCAATGCTTCAGGGGCTAGTGTAACTCAGCCTCAAATCTTTACATCCGTCTTTTCTCTTATTGCTAAGGCAGCTCCGGAAGGCAAGTTGGAGAGCTGGGAACCACAACCCTAAAATTATAAAGAAAAAGTAAAGAACCAGGGGAAGCTTCAAGACTAGAAGCTGGTTTCCTGCCAGCGTTTTTCTTTGTTTAATGCACTTGCCCACACTCTCTCTGGTTTCCAAAGACCAACTGCAGGCTGGACTCCCGCAGCCCGTGTCAGCACCTCCAGGCCTCGGTGCTGAATAATGAAGCTAGAAGAAGGAAGAAAATGGAGCTCTCTGAGGGCTGGGGGTGGCGGGGAGCAGCTAGCTGAGTGGCAGAGGAGATGGCAGGACAAGGATCGATGCATAATGGAGAGAAGAGAGCTCCCCACGGGCACTGAGCTGCAACTGATCTCAGCCTCGTTTAAGTCCTGCAGGCCTGGGTGCAGTGAGCTGACCCCAGCAAAGCCCTGCAGGAGTCCAGAGAATACCCGGCATCCCATGGAGTCCTCTGAATATGGCTGTGGAGAGAGGACCCAAGCTTTACAAAGTAGAAAGAGACATGAAAGGGACAAAGGTGGAGAAACAAATGTGAAAATAGAAATTATGGCTGTCCCTTTTAAAAAGAATGTTTTATTGTTTTTGTTTCTAATTACAAACACAATATATGCTCATGAAAATTTAAGAAATGTAGAAAAGTAAAACAAAGACTCAGCTGTAATCCCACTAACCACTCCTGCTGTTTGATGAATATTTACTAAATGCTGACTAGCTGAGGCACAATTTAAGGCCCACAACAACCCTTAGACTTAGGTAGGGTTGTTATTGCCTTTTAATCAATGAAGGAAGGAGCTGAGATCAGAGAGGTTGAGATTTGCCTGAAGACACACAGCTGGCAAGTGATGGAGCCTGGATTTGAACCTGGTTCTATATACCAATTTTCTCACAATACTCTGTCTTGATCCATGGGTGTACCCGAGGTGATGCCACTTCATCAAATAATCCCAATTTTCCGATGGGAAATACTCCAAAGCAAAAAGATAACACATGAAGATGTTTCCAAAATGTGTCTTATCTTTCCAGTCATGTCACACTTCGTGTAATTCTGTAAACTCATCCATTGCAAAGGTGGTGTTTTAATTCTTTGCCCCTTCTGACGACCAGAACAGAAGGCAGCTTTCCTCCCATCACTTGGCCTGAGGCTTCCTTCTGCTTCTGCCCAAGGCAGGCTGCAGTTAGCACTCATTGCTTAACCTCTTCCTCCTGCAAGTCACTCTTTGAAGCAGAATATTTTGTTTAGCCCATTTTGACACCATGGACATTCTGTGACCCTAAATATCAACCAATCACTTTTTTTAAATGAACAAACATGTTTAACAACCTTACCCCTTTTCGAAGCTTTACCATCTCCCATCACATCTCTGACTCAGCCCCTTCCTTGAATCCCCCATCTGACCCTCACTTCATCCTGACATTAGACTGAGTTTCTTCTGCACAGAGTACATGATGCTCTTTTAAAAGTTGAAAACAGAACGCTTTACTCTTTATAGAAATGACTTAAGTGTGAATGTCAGAATATCCCTAGCATCAAAATGACCTCAACCAAACATCATATACCCAGTCCCCAATCCTGATTACCCAGCCTTGTCCCCAGCAAGTCTCTTACTGATGGCTTTAGACACTTGCTGTGTATCCTCCCCTGTGAACTAACTGGCCCTGACTCTTCCTGATAACTCTCCAGTGGCTCTTAATCTGGAGTTGTCATTTAGAGCAGGAACTTTGGAACCAAGGTGTCTCAATCCTACCTTTACCACTCCCTGTGTGACCTTGGGCAAGTTATTTAACTTCCCTGTGCCTCAGTTTCCTTGTTTGTTAAATGGAGAAAATAATATCTATAATATTTATAAGGTTGTTGTGAGAACAAATATTTGTAACGCTAATGCTTGCAAAGGTCTTAGAACATGACCTGGCATGTTGGAAGCATGCAGTAAAAGTTAGCTATTAAGACAAATGGACTTGTCTGTCCATCTGTCACCTTTACGACCAGTAGTCAAGCTATATTTCTTAAAAATAATTTTAAATTTTAGTGGCTTTCCTATTTTATTTATTGGAATTGTTGGGTAATTTGTTTTAATAGCACACACAGTAGTTTATCTACAGTTACACAGTGAATAGACTTTTGTCAGCTGGCCTAGAAAACCAAATAACCACTCTAACACTATGTGTACATATACACATCTGTTTATCTATCTATCTACATGTATATATACACACATATAGACACACATTTGCAGTGGATTTTTGGACAACAGTTTTTATGCAATATGTCCAGTTTATTGTATAAACTAATTTTTCTTCTATTTGTTTTTCATTTCCAAAGGTTGACTGATAAAGCATTGTCAAGACTCAGCATGGTCTTGAATATACCCAGGATTTTGTATTTTATTCCCTGTGTGATGAGGAGCTGCCCATGGCTTTGGAGGAGGAGAGTGGCATAGGCTTCAGAGGAGGAGGTTAGGAAGCAATGCAGAGGCTGGCCTGACTAGGGGATCTTGGAGTTTGGGAGATCAGTTAAGAGGCTGTTAGAATGACTCAGACAAGAGGGGATACATGAGAGAATAATTTGGGGATAGAATTAGGAAGGCTTGGGAATGAAGTGGTGAGACAAGTGGAGAAGATAATTCTAAAAGTTTTTATTTTGGGTGAATGGGAGGGTGGTAAAGAAAGGCAGCCTTCTCTATTGTTTTCTAAATACGGAAGGGATTCAAAATTTTCAAGAAGAGGAAGAGATAGGCTGTGAAAAGTCAGAATATAATGCAAGCCTCTTCCTTAACTCAAAAAAACAAAACAAAACAAAACCTAGGGACTTCTCTGGTGGTCCAGTGGTTAAGAGTCCGCCTTCCAATGCAGGGGCCCCGGGTTCGGTCGCTGGTCGGGGAACTAAGATCCCACAAGCCGCGGGACAACAAAGCCCGCGTGCCGCGACTACAGAGCCCACGCACCACAGCTACAGAGCCTGCACGCCACAACCACTGAGCCTGTGTGTATGGAGCCTGCGTGCCACAACTAGAGAGAAGCCCACGCCGCAATGAAAGATCATGGCACAACTAAGACCCAACGCCGAAAAAAATAAATAAATAAATAAATTAATTAAATATTGTAAAAAATCTATGTGTACCTAGAAAATTTGACATCTGAACCTAAAATGAAACAAGAAAAAAGGGGGGGACATATAGGGTTGATAATGATTTTCACTGATGATCCACTTGACAATGATAATCAAGCACATTAAATGTTACATTCCAAGGAGGGTGGAGCAGATGCTAAGTCTGTGACATAGCATAGTCTTTCATCTCTGCAGATGTGGAAGTTTTCCTCTCCCAGTAGAACAGCCAGAAACCTGTTTGGAAAGACCCAAACAAGGCCACAAGCACCCAACTACATCCTTTCCAAGATGTTAATACTTTCCACTTTCATCCAAGAGTCCCAAAGTCTGTGTGTTCGGTGGACAAAGAACGAGACAGAGGGGCTGCCCTGGTCTGAGCCCACATGGGCAGCCAACCATGCAGAAGGGAGTGACTGCAGCCTCCAGGCCAGAAAAAGTGTCTCCACAAAACCACATTCTCTTCCCACCTCCCTCCGAAACACACCAGCTGGTATAGGGAGAGTTTCTGAAAATGAGAATGAAGCTTTCTTATATTGTGTCTATGGGTTCTGTTACCATATTTTCTAAGTCAGAACTCCAGGTGCATGACAGATACAGTTGTACTAATGGCAACCAAGGGACAGGATATTTTAAAGATACTCTGAAAAAAATCTAGAGTACGTGTTTGCCCTGGTAAAAATACATTATTTAAAAGACTAATTCCACAGATATTTATTTGGCACCTAGTAGGTGCCAGGCACTGGTGGTGAGGGGTGAACAAAATAGACAACATGTTACATAATGGGAATGGGCACCCCACTGGGCAGTGCGTTGAGGTTTAGGATCTGGACCATTAAGTTAAAGATATGATCCAAAAAGAACACAGTTGGGTAGGTAATTACATTGCAGATCTTTAACTTCTATTTGAATCCCCAAAGTTCAAAAGGACCAATTCTAACCCTGCCTGACTAATCAGGGATATAGTCTCTAACCCCCAGTGGTAAATTATCCCTGAGCTCCCCTGCTGAAAAACCTTGGATCATTCTATCAGGCACTATAATTATATATATATATATATATATATATATATATATATATATATATATATATATATATATATATCTGTCTTATCAGCCTTTGTAGACTTTTTCAAAGCAGGCTGCTTTTGCTTATCTCTCCAGATCCCTCTTCTGACACCACCCTATTCCCCTCCCTTCTCCTTTCCAATTCACCTCATCCAACGTTCCTTCCATGCCAAACTTTTTGTGAGTCTCCCTATGTGCACAGGCTCTTTCCAGCTCATGCCTTTGTGTACACAGTTCCCTCTGATAGGACACCCTTTCCGTTCTTTGACTTTGACTCTTTTTGGGAAGAATCAGCTTGGAAATTACTTCCTCAGTTAAGCCCTCCTAGACCTCTCTATTTATTGAGTGGTCATGACCCCTGACCCTTAACAGAGATAAGTATATTTCTGTTAGCTCACTTATCAGCCTGCTTTTTTTTTTTTTTTTTTTTTCACTGTTTGTTTATGGGTCTACAAGGCCTGGGCAGAGTCCTCATTTTATCTAACTAGCTCTCTGGAGACCTTTGCCTCTCTGCACCTTTGCCTGGAAGAGAATGTCAGTGAAAGTGTGTTGAATAATTTACTTGCCTCCTAAACTGCCCTCCCATCTCCAAAAAAACAAAACAAAACAGGAACAAAGGAAGCAAAACAAAACATGCGTCCTTGCTAGAAATATCCCCCAGTGCTCACTCCTTGGTTTAAAGGCATTGAGACTTTCATTAGAACCTAATTGATATGTAGTGGACAGAGCACTGGATGAAGAATCTGGAGACCTGTATTCTAGCTCCAACTCACCCTGCAATTTAGTTCTGTGACCTTGGCCAATTATATCATCTCCCGAGGTCTAAGTTTCTTCATTTCTAAGGTAGAAGTTGAACTCAGAAGAGTATATAGGTTTTTTCCCCTCCAATGATAATTGAGTCCAATGGTCAATGAGAGTGACCTCCCAAAGAGCTTTGTTGAAGATTATGAAGCTCAGGTCAGGAAAGATACTCAGCTGGAAAGAATACATTGACAGCTTCTGCCCATTTAGCACAGAAGTGGGAGGTGGGGCACATCTGCCTCTCATTTGGTGATGTTGAACTGGATAGGTCTTTGAGTTCCTGTTAGCTCCAACACTCCACATTTCATGATCATGCATGGTTATACATAAAGCCAGTTCCATTTTGCTTGTATGAGGCATATGTCAATTATTTGCCACATGCTATGTACTTGAGGATTGTGAGATAAAAAGAATAAATAATGCATGGTCGGGCTTCCCTGGTGACTCAGTGGTTAAGAATCCGCCTGCCAATGCAGGGGACATGGGTTCGATCCCTGGTCCAGGAAGATCCTACATGCCGCGGAGCAACTAAGCCCGTGCGCCACAACTATTGAGCCTGTGCTCTAGAGCCCACGAACCACAACTACTGAGCCCATGTGCCACAACTACTGAAGCCCATGTGCCTAGAGTCCATGCTCCACAACGAGAAGCCACCGCAATGAGAAGCCCGTGCACCGCAATGAAGGGTAGCCCCCGCTCACCACAGTTAGAGAAAGCCCACGCACAGCAATGAAGACCCAACACAGCCAAAAATAAATAAATAAAATAAATTTGAAAAAAAAAAAATAATGCATGGTCTTTGTTGTAAGGGATTCTGAGTGATTAGCGGAGGGAGATGATAAGTACTATCTCCATTTAGCAGATAATAGGAACTGAAGCTCCACCAATGAGTAGAGGAAGTGGGTCTCAGACTAAATTGATTCTAAGGGCTTTACCCTTTTCCACTCTACCTCTCCACTGGTTGTTTAGAAGAGAAAGGGAAAGGAGATGCTGAACTGAAAGCTTGAGTGTTTTGCACGCTGGTTGCCTCATAGTAGAGGCCCAGGATAAACAGTGGACAGTGTTAGAAACCTGGGGGGAGGGGTAGAAAAGGGAACAGAAGAGTCCAGAAGACAAATTTCACCTAATGTATGAGGGTTGGTCTTGACTTCCATACAGGAAGGTTTCATCAGGCCCCAGTGACAGGCAAGCATGTGTCCTCCTGTCACAGGTGGCTCAATTCTAAGATTCTGTCCCCTTGACAATGGTGGGGTTAGAGAGAGGCATTGACCCTTCTAGGAGGAAACAGTGCAGGATAAAGATTTAAATCAAATCACATTAATAACACATCAGGCCTTAACTTTGCATGAAGGTGTCCATCAAACACCAGCTGAGGGCATGGCCCTGTGAGCTTGTGAGGTTTAGAGGAGGCCTTTTCAAGTAGTAAGTTTTTCTAAGTAGTGAAAATTTCTAAGAGCAGATGGCTAGTTTCTGGGCCTATCACACAGATGTATCTTGATGGAGGTGAAGGGGTGGCCATAAATCCACAGTGTGGTCTCTGGACTCCACACATTTGGATTCTTTTTTGTTTTCAGATTCTTAATGGTGACCATGCCGTGAGAAAATGGTTTGTGTCACTAGACTCATACAAGACAAACAGACTTGAAGAAAGGAAGTTATTGATTTATAACGAATTTTCACATTACATGCAATGCACATACTACACACACAGACATCAGACGCTCCACTGAAGTTAGCTAGTGAGGACATCCCTTTCATGATACTGACAGACCTGGGAAACGAACCAATATTCAGAAGGTCACTAAAGGAAAACACAAAGTTGGGTAAAATAAGATTCAATGAGCTAAATGTGATATATTGATTTTTGGCTACAGTAACTTTAATGTAAAATATAGAATGTTGGAACTAGAAGGGACCAAGTTCACCTTAGGCAACTCTCATTTCACAAAAGGGGAAATTGAGGCCCAGAAAAGGGAACTGAATTTCCTAAACCCACAGCATTCATTTGTTTTCTCTTTCATCCTACAAGTATTTATAGAGGGCCAACCAGGAGTGAAGCCTCATTCTAAGCAAAGTGGAGGCTTTCAAAAGCTCAAAAGCCTAGCTTGGGAGATGGATGTGAACAGAACCAATTCTCATACAGTATGATTAGTGCTCTAAGACAAGGATTGGCAAAGATTTTCTGTTAAGGGCTGAATAGTAAATATTTTAAGCTCTGAAGGCCATATAGTCTCTGTTGCAACTACCAAGCTCCATTGCTGTAGCACAAAAGCAGCCATAAACAAAATGCAAATGATAAAAGTGGCTGCCATAAAACTTCATTCCCGTTGAAATTTAAATTTAACATTGTAGTCACATGGCATGAAATATTCTTCTTCTTCTGATTCTTTTCAACCATTAAAAAACGTAATAACTATTCTTAAATCATGAGCTTACAAAAACAGGCAGCAGGCTGGATTTAGCCTATAGGCAGCAGTTTGCTGACCCTAATCTTAGATGAACAGAGGTTTCAGATGATTTTTTTCACCATCCATGAAGGGTATGATCTAGTTGTTGATCCGATTCTTTTACCAAGAACAAAAGGGAAAAAAAAGATATGCTTGTCAGTGTCACTGTGATAAGGCAGGGCCACAGAGGGGGTGACTTCACAAAGAACAGTACAAGATTGGTTAAGAAGAGGGCGGCGGAAAGCCCTTAGTTCATCCCCACCTCATCTCTATTTCCAGTTAAACTCCAAATCCCTCTATAATCTTGAGCCAACTTTAATTTATTACTTTTCACATTTCAGAGACTCTCAATTTTGTGCAATTTAAAATGTAGATTCCTCTGCAGAAAAACTGGCCCTTCCTTTCTAAAGTTTCCACGTAGCCATGTTTAGAAGGGAGTCAAATGGCTGTATGGGACTCAGACCCTCTAGGGTTTAGATAATTTTTTGACAGCATTAGGGTGCCCTGTGGGCGGCCTTAGGGGAGACTGACAACCTTCTCCTAATAGATATGAGCACACGGGCAGTGTCATTCATCTTCGTATGCCTAGCCCTTCAGAGCAGAGTTTGGTATTGCAGAGTCACTAGGCTTTGTCATGGCCAGTTGACCTGATGAAAAGGCATGTGCTCTTTCCCCTTATAGGAGAATTCCCTGGGTCTCAGCTTCCTCACCTGTACAATGGACATAACAATATCATCTACATCACAGGTTTTATGAGGTCACATGTATGATAGCACTCTGTAAACCATCAAACACTATATGAATAATCTTATAAACTTCCACCACTTCCTTCCATTCTTACCATCCCTACACTCAACAAGCCCACTTTATCTTTCTGGGCCTCATTTTCCTTATCTCAAAAGCCAGGAGGGCGAATTCAGTAGTACTTAGTTCCCTTCCATTTCTACCACTTTGGCCCTGTGCCTTGTTAGGAAAGGAATTTTTCACTATACGGGAAGCAGTTTTGCATTATGATTGAAGGTAGAGGGCAGGAACAAAGAGGCCAGATATGGGAAAATGACAAAAAAAAAAAAAAAAAAAGAAGACTAGAAGGGAACCTTGGCCTTAGACAGGGAGGCCTTAGACCAAGGGCCTTCCTCATTTGGTGTTCAGGATAAAATGCTTTCTTAAAAAGCAAAAAGGTCATGTTCTTTGGCATAGTCTAGATTTGCTTTACACGTGGAAAGCTGAGTTTGAGAATCACAACCTTTCTTTTCTCTCCTTCTCAGAATCAATCAAGGCTTGGAAACGTTGATGAGGTTATCCATCCAGCAATTTTTAATGAGAGGCTCACTGCCTAGATACTTCAGTGTGGAATACACATGGCTATGTCATGCTTTTTTTTTTTTTTTTTTTTAAACCTCTTCTGGAAGTGATGGCTTCCACAAAGCTGACTAAGTCATGTCAGGGTCTTACACAGATTTTTCCCACTTTTCTATTATTTCCACTTTCAAAAAGAAGTTGTGTGTAAGTCCATTGACCAGGTAGGTGAAATGCTATCGTCCTCTCTGAAGAAACTCACTTTGTTTTTATGGAACCAGTGTGGGATGGGGGTGGGCACAGGGCTGGCTGGCAAACAAGAGGCAGGTGAGGCAAGTGAGGAGATTAGAGAAACCTGTTTCTCTCCCTCTTCCACACGCCTGGCTTGAGATGTTTAAGGAGGGACAACGGGGATCCAAATCCAGGACCTATCCTGTGGCTCTAAGGGTTCTTTTCTACAAAGGAGAACGGGTCTTGGTAGGGCTGTCTGGTGTCTAAGAGATGGGTCTAGGCATCTAACAATGGGCAAATTCGAAGCCCTGTGAATTCTCTTGGACCTACATATTATCAGCCCACAGAGATAAACTAATTTACAAAAGAATGTACAGTAGATCACAGTTTCCCACAACTACAGGGACCTAAGAAACACTTTTCAAGAGATCCGTATCTTCAGTACATGGTATCAGAAACTAGGAAAATCCCAACTAAATATCTTGCATTAGACTGAATTTTCTCTGAAACGAACAACTATGGTCCTTTGGATATACCCAAGCTTTCCCATCCCCCTTGTGCATATATTCAAATTATTCTCTCTACTTTAAAAACCCTTCCCTAGCAAACATTCTTCCTATTGTTAGGGGAGCCACTGACCGAAACTGCCCACCCTGGCCAGACACCATAGTAACCACTTGCATGAGTTATCTTACAACAGGAGGTCCTGGTAAGGAAGGCGGAACTAACAAGCTACCAACAACCAGAAGAATTTGGGAAAGGTCAAAAGGAGAGAGGAGGCGCCCGTCCATATGTCCTACCAACCTCCCAGAATCCACCTTGGCTGAGCAATGCATGTGCCACCAGGAAGCACCCTGAGTCAGAGTGATTGGCCAGAGACAACCCAGAAACTAACCCCATCACCATAAAACCTGAGACTGCAAGCCACGTGGCAAAGCAGTTCTCCTGGGTTCCCTTACCCTGCTGCTCTCCGCCCGGGAGCCCCTTTTCAATAAAGTCTCTTGCTTTGTCAGCACGTGTGTCTCCTCAGACAATTCATTTCCGAGTGTTAGACAAGAGCCCACTCTCGGGCCCTGGAAGGGGTCCTCCTTCCTGCAACACTATCACGGACCATTGCTGGTCCAAATCAAACCACAGTTCAAGTCCCATTTCAAGTACTGACTTCTTTATAAAGACTTCACTCATTTATCAGGATCTTGTTATAGTTACTTTTCCATGAGTTTATGTTTTGCCTCTCCAATGACAGTATATGTTTCTTAAGGCCTCAAACTAATCTTTATACTTCCTCACATTCAAAATGATTCCTGGTTCAGGTCCTTCAACAAAGTAGGCATTCCAAAAAACAAAAAAAAAATCTGTGTTGGTAGGAATGTAAATTGGTGCAGCCACTATGGAAAACAGTATGGAGGTTCCTCAAGAAACTAAAAATAGAGTTGCCTGCCATATGATCCAGCAATCCCACTCCTGGGCATATATCTGGACAAAACTATAATTCAAAAAGATACACGCACCCTTATGTTCATAGCAGCACTATTCACGATAGCCAAGACATGGAAACAATCTAAATGTCCATCAACAGATGAATGGATAAAGAAGATGTGGTATATATGCACAATGGAATACTACTCAGCCATAAAAATAATGAAATAATGTCATTTGCAGCAACATGGATGGACCTAGAGATTATCATACTAAGTGAAGTAATTCAGAAAGAGAAAGGCAAATACTATATATCACTTATATGTGGAATCTAAAATATGACACAAATGAACTTATCTATGAAACAGAAACAGACTCACAGACATAGAGAATAGCCCTGTGGTTGCTGAGGTGGGGAGAGGGGGTGGGGGAGGGATGGAGTGGGAGTTTGGGATTAGCAGATGCAAACTATTATATAAGAATGGATAAACAGGGAATTCCCTGGCAGTCCAGTGGTTAGGACTCCACACTCTCACTGCCAAGGGCCTGGGTTCAATCCCTGGTGGGGGGAACCAAGATCCCACAAGCCGGGCGGTGTGGAAAAATGTAGATCATATGTATGTATGTACATGTGTGTTTACAGAGAAAGAAAGAAGAAAAAAGAAAGACTGGATAAAAGAAGTCCTACTGTATAGCATAGGGAACTATATTCAATATCCTGTGACAAACCATAATGGAAAAGAAAAAAAAAAAAATCTGTTGATCATTTGTTTAACCAGAACACAATATCCAAGATCCTCATCTATAAATGGAATGTTTGCACTATTTAGAAGTCTGAACCACAAAGAAATTGTTAACAAAGATTTCAGTTCAAAACAAACAACAAAATTCTAGAAGATTTCCTGAGTTCAACATATTCAAACTAAGTTTTGCACCTTCTACATATTTATCCAGGCAGTTGAATAATTTGAATTCAAGTTCTGAGTAAAAAGCCCGAAACATGGCAAGATTTTCAATCAAGAAAGATTCAATTATATTCAGTGTGTGCTTTCCAAAGGAGGAACACAAACTAATATTTTGAAAAGATTCTCAACAAGAGGGATAGAACTACAATGATTTCCTTTTTTTAATTTTAATTTTATTTTTTAATATTTATTTATTTATTTATTTGGCTCCGCCAGGTCTTAGTTGCGGCATGGAGGATCTTCGTTGAGGCATGCGAGATCTAGTTCCCTGAACAGGGATGGAACCCAGGCCCCCTGCATTGAGAGCGTGGAATCTTAACCACTGGACCACCAGGGAAGTCCCTACAATGATTTCTTTAATAAATATTACTTATACATAAAATGAAGCCACCACATGCCTCCCCCTCATCCTGGTTCATGAACTCTGTGCTATAATTCTTTATCTCCCCAAATAATTAAGAGGGAGGGAGATGTGAAATATGAGATAGCATATGCTATGAACGGAATGTTTGTGTCTTCTCCAAATTCATATGTTGAAATCCTAACCCCCCAATGTGATGATATTAGGAAGTAGGGCCTTTAGGAGGTGATTAGGTCATGAGGGTGGAGCCCTCATAATGGGACTTGTAAGAAGAGGCCAAGAACTTGCTAGTCTTTCTTCTGCCATCTGCAAATCAGGAAGTGGGTTCTCACCAGACACTGGATCTGCTGGCGCCTTGATCTTGGACTTCTCCACCTCCAAAACAGTGAGAAATAAATTTCTGTTGTTTAAGCCACCCAGTCTATGGTATTCTGTAATAGCAGCCTGAATGTACTAAGGCAGAATATTTGTACCTACTATGGCTGTGATGCTTTATAGCCACAGTTGTAATCTGATCAGCAACCCTGTGAGGCAGGTGTCATATACACTTGTCTTACAGATGACAAAACTGAGGCTGAGAGGGGTCAAGTAACTGCTCCAAGGTCACGGAGCTGAAAGTGGACCTAGATCAAAACCTAGGTCTCACTGGTTTCAAAATTTATACTTTTTTCACTGTACAATGCTGCCTTCTTGCAGTGTTTTCACAGCTATCCAAATAGATGAGATGAGAAAAATGAGTTGATGTTTACACATTTTTTTAAGTGGAAACGCCGTTTGCTGTAATGAAACAAAACAGGTGATAGAAGACGTGGCTCCCATTCCGCCATGAGCCACCAAGCTGTATGACCTCAGCCAAGTCACTCCATCTCAAAATCATAAAATCAGACTGTGAATGCTGAAAAATGCATCTTGAAGATCTTATCTCCACCCAATCTCCTCCTTTTGCGGACGAGGAATTTGAGACCCAGATGAAGCCACCTGCCAACAGTCACAGAAGGGCAGAATTCAGGCTTATCAAACCCATCAAGGGCTCATTCCACTGGGTTGTGTCTCTCCTCTCTGGACCTTGGTCTCCTCATAAAACAAACCTCCAAGACCAAGTGTGTTGTCTTAGCCAGTGTGAGATGTTATAAGGCTATAGACTTACAACAAACTTTTATTTCTCACAGTTCTGGTGGCTAGAAGTCCAAGATCAAGGCCCTGGCAGATCTGACGTCTGGGGAGGACATACTTCCTGGTTTGCAGATGGTTATTTTTCTCCTGGTATCCTCACATAGCTGAGAGAGAGAGAAAGATCATCTTTCTTGGGACTTCCCTGGTGGTGCAGTGGTCAAGACTTTGCGCTCCCAATGCAGGGGGCCTAGGTTCGATGCCTGGTCAGGGAACTAGATCCCACATGTATGCCGCAATGAAGAAGCCCACCTGCCGCAACTAAGACCCGGAGCAACTAACTAACTAACTAAATAAATAATTTTTTTAAAAAAAAGATCATCTTTCTTGTGTTTCTTCTTATAAGAGCACTAATCCCATTCATGAGGGCTCCACTCTCATGACCTAATTACCTCCCAAAGGCCCCACCTCCTAATACCATCACATTGCGGGTTAGGATTTCAATATATGAATTTTGTGGGGACACAAACATTCAGTTCATAACATATGTGGTTCACTTAGATTGTGGTATGCAAATATAGAGAATTTTATTATGATCTTTCAGTGCGTAACTAAAAAAATGAGAGGTCTCAGAGGTCCTATGAGAGAAAGAACATACATCCTCTGAGCCTACATGTATGTGGTATGTGTGTGTGTGAGAGAGAGAGAGACAGACACACAGAGACAGAGACACAGAGAGAGAGAGAGAGAGAGAGAGAGAGACAGAGAGAGCACAAGAGACACAGAGAGAGAGAGAAGAGGAGGGAAAATGTGTTGTAGAGAGAAATCTGTCCTTAGGGCTGCCTCAGATCCCAATAATATACCTGAGTGAGTTTCTATTCCTTATAACAAAAACAAAAGAAACTAACTAGAAAAAAGAGAAATATATCTTTTTCTAAATTAACTCTTTCCTTGGGAACTCCCTGGTTGGTCCAGTGGTTAGGACTCCACACTTTCAAATAACTCTTTCCAGAGCATCATATTATACTCTGGTATAGTGTATATAAATAGAAACACCAAAATGCTAGTATCCTGGAAAAAGTTATATAATGCACACCAAAAAAAAAAAAAGAGAGAGAGAGCATTTACTCCCTGGTGCTCTCCTCAGACTTTCAATCTCATTTCTCCACCAAAATAACTATAATTAATGTAAAAAGGCTAAAAACTGCCAGCATGTGGGGTTTGGCTCTATGAAGCAATGGTGGAACAGCCCTCCTTTCCTTTCTACTGCCTTTGGCACCTGTGTGATTCCTGTAGGTGTATTTTTTGGCCTAGATCATCAGGGAACTGTTTTGTTTAGGAACTGATGGGCTTTTATTGAAACACCTCTCTGCTTAGAGGGAGAAGACTTACCTATGTCGCCTTAGAAGTTAATCTATTATGCCACAGTGGAGTGCTGCTAGAAGGGTTTGAATAGTATTTCCCAAAAGGTTGTCCTTGGAATCTTAGGCCTGTGTGATGCTATGTGACAAAAGGTTCCAAGGTCAAATAAGTTTGGGAAACATTGCCTTTTGTATTGCCTCTCATAGAGTCATTGATGCACACGTCTTTTCTGCTGGCTTCTCCTCTGTACAAGATTTCTAAATTTGAAGTGCCTCAGGGCTTGGCTGTGAGCCTTAACTCCTCTCTGAGCTCTCCCTAGGTGATCTCATCCAGTTCTAGGACTTTAAATGCCATCTGTATGCTAATGATTTCCCAATTTATATCTCAAACCTTCCTCCTAAGCTCCAGACTCATAGATATGTAAGACCTGTCTACTTGATAGCACTTCTTACATGTGTAATAGGTATCTTAAACTTACCTTGAGTAAAACAATCTCTTTATTTCCTTCATGTCTTTAAGCCTTTGCTTCTCTAGTCTTTTCCAGCTCAGTCAATATTACCAACATGTAATTATTTGCTCAAGCCCCAAAGCTGGAAGTTATTACCAACTTCCTCTGGTCCCTCTGGTCCCTATTACCCACGTTAACCCATCAGGAAGCCTTGTTGTCTCTACTCAAAAGTGTGCTGAAGCCATCCACAATCTCTCTATCTGCACTGACAACGCCGTCATCATCTCAAGAGCCTGCAAGAGCCTCCTAACTGGTTTCTGCTTGTAATCTTGGCCTCTAGATTCTATTCTCTACCCAACAGCCAAGGAGAGGTTGTTTGTTTCTTTGTTTGTTGGTTTGTTTGTTTTTCCAAATTGTAAATTAGATTGAATCAAGGCTTAAAACACTTCAAACTGCTTTCCATTGCACAACAATCAAACCTTACTTCTTACCGTGCTCTCTAAGATCATACCTCATCACCTGCAGTTTCTCAGCTCCAGCCACAGAGGCTCTTTTCTCTTCCTCCAACATGCTAGGTTTGTCCTTCCTTTGTCCTGCTAGGTCTGTGGACTCACTGTTCCCTCTGCCTGCCGGGTTCCCCACTTCCCGTCCTTCCCTATAACATCACCCGTTGAGGTCTTCACAGTCCTCGGCTGTGAAGATTATTCGAAATCTTATTTGTTTGTTTGTTCACTTTTCTTGGTGAACTCCACCTAGAAAGTGAATTCTATGAAGGCAAGGCAAGGATCTTACCTGTCCTATTCACTCTTCCCCAAGGTTTTCTCAGTACCTAGAGCAGTGCCTATTATGTAATAGGTGCTCAATAAATAGTTGTTGACTGCATGATGAGCTGAGAAATTATGCAGTAGAGAAAGCTGCAAAACTTAATTTAACCCAACATTCCTCAAAAGTATTTGACCACAGAACCCTGCTTGCCATTGTAGAGAATATTCATTATCCCAGGGATCATTTCCTAGAATACACTTTGCTTTATGCTGGTTTAATATCAGTATTGAGAAGAGGTAATGTTTGAGACTCAGTGGATCTTCAATTTCAAAACTTGAAAATCTCTTGTAAGCAGGCATTTTGACTGGTCTTTGGGAGTCCAGGCTATTTTTATTAGGAGAATGCTAATTTAAAAAGTAAGCTATTGGGTATTCTTTCTTTGAGATGTGGATTCAAAAAATCAGAATAGCAGCTCAAGATTGCAGGGCTCAGGGGCTGATGAAGTGTCGGAGGTGAGAGAGGAGTCCAGACAGGATATGGCAAAATTAAGGGATGTGGTTGACTAAGGGAGAACGAGATTGAGGCCCACTAAAGCTTTCCTACTTCTAATGGAATTTTTAGAAACAGAAACCTGCAGTTGGAAATTTGGCTATTTTTATCCTGTGTATGTTTTCTGTAATTATTTCTTTTCTGTTTTCCCTCATGTTTAGTAAAGCTGTTCTTGAAAATACCAGCCTGTCTCAGTTATGCCAAGGGAAACAATTTTGTCCACATTGAAAATTTTTTTTTTTAACTTTTTTTTTTTTTTTAATAGGGAGCATTCTTTTTTTTTTCAAATTTTATTTATTTATTTTATTTATGGCTGTGTTGGGTCTTCGTTTCTGTGCGAGGGCTTTCTCTAGTTGTGGCAAGTGGGGGCCACTCTTCATCGCGATGCGCGGGCCTCTCACTATCGCGGCCTCTCTTGTTGCGGAGCACAGGCTCCAGACGCGCAGGCTCAGTAATTGTGGCTCACGGGCCCAGTTGCTCCGCGGCATGTGGGATCTTCCCAGACCAGGGCTCGAACCCGTGTCCCCTGCATTGGCAGGCAGACCCTCAACCACTGCGCCACCAGGGAAGCCCCACATTGAAAATTTTAAAGGTGGACGCACACAGCCTTGGATGCGGCATGAACGGGTGATGTGGTGACATAGAGAGTCAGGAAAAGAGACCCAAAGTAAAGATGGAAGTCAAGCCACAGAGTCAGGGGGAGTTTTTCATCCCCTTCCAACCTGTAAACACTCTTTCAAAAGTCCGAGTTGCTTCAGCTCTGATGTGTTTAAACTTTGGAGGGTTTTGTGCTAAGTCCTAATTAGACAAGGCTAATTCTGTACAAACTCACACACATACAATATTAAACTATAAAAGGCAGTTTGATAAAGGAATTGTCCAGTTGCATGAAAAACCTTAGATGAAATTAGATGAGGAGAACCTGAGAAAGTCCTCAGTGACTTGAAGTGTACACAAAGAATATGTGAGAAGTTTTGTGAACGTATCAGAGGGCTGTAGGTTTGGACCTCAGTATTTCTCAATCCAGGGGTGCACTAATATTGGCAGCTGGATTTTGTCTTCAGGGTAGGCTCTTGCTTTATTCTTGGAGAGACCAATTGGGAGCATTTTTAGTCATAAAGATGACTAAAAAACCCAGGAGAATAACCCAGTTGTAAAGGCTTAAGATTAGAGGAGCTGGATATTGTATTTAGTAAGATAAAGGGCTGGTTTTGTGGCAGATAGGTTGTGAATGTGAAGGGATACTTATGTTATTTGTGATTTTTCTTTATAGGTAGGTCTTAGGGAGTGTATCAGGTAGGGTTCTCCAGAAAAACAGAACAAATGGTGTTTGTGTGTGTGTGTGTGTGTGTGTGTGTACATTCTACAGAGCCAGTGTCCTAGTTTGCGTCTTAAAGCTGGAAGCTGCTATAGAACCAGGAAGAGCTGACGTTCCCATTCTAAGGCCATCAGACAGGAAAAGGCAGGGGAGGGCTAGCCTTGTGTTCTGTTTAGGTTTTCAACTGATTGGGTGGGACCCACCCACATTATAGAAAGCAACCTGCCTTACTCATAAGATTTAAATGTTAATATCATCCAAAAACACCCTCACAGAAACACTCAGAATAATATTTGACCAAATATCTGGGCACCCTGTGGTCCAGTCAATTTGACAAATAAAATTAACCATCACAGGAAGTGAGAGATGTGCATAATAGTATTTCCATCTAGGATGATGAGCTGGGCCCAGAAACGTGGTAGCAGATTGGACAGAAGGAAGGAGAGAATCAGACCTTGTAACATAGTCAATGGATTCCATGACAATGACACTTGAGATTCAGTTTAAGTTTTTCTTTTCTATGCTGTATTCCCATGTATTACCTCCAAGACTTAGTGTTATGGGTGGAATTGTGTCCCCCACAAACTATAAAGAAAACTATAAAAAACTAAAACTATAAAGAAAAAGATATGTTGCAGTCCTAACATCTAGTACCTCAGAAGGTCACCTTATTTGGAGATAGGGTCTTCACAGAGGAAATCAAGTTAAAATGAGATCATTAGGATGGACCCTAATCCAATACGATAGGTGTCCTTATAAGAGGGGCAGTTTGGACACAACTAGGCATAAAGCATAAACAATGCTGAGACACAGGCAGAATAGAACAATCTACAAGTCAAGGAGAAAGGTCTCCAAAGAGATTCTTCCCTCATAGCTCTCAGAAGGAACAACACTATCAACACCTCGATTTCGGATTTCTAGCTTCCAGAACTTTTAGACCATAAATTTTTATTGTGTAAGCCACTCCGTTTGTGGTACTTTGTTATGGCAGCCCTAGGAAATGAATATACTCAGTAAAATCTACCACACATCATAGCCTATGTTAACTACACTTGGAAGAATGAAGGATAGATTTGATGTACATCTAAAGAATGACGGCCCAGGGATTGGGGGAGCAGCAGCATGGAGAAGAGGTCATGCGATTACAGAGGCAATTGGGGGAGAAGCCTGGAGCTACGAGCAGTGGTCCAAGGAGAGTCTCAAAGAGGGACTGAGGATGATAGTACTTTAAATAATCTAAATATA
Organism: Balaenoptera acutorostrata; assembly: GCF_949987535.1. Taxonomy (NCBI): domain Eukaryota; kingdom Metazoa; phylum Chordata; class Mammalia; order Artiodactyla; family Balaenopteridae; genus Balaenoptera; species Balaenoptera acutorostrata. The sequence continues at coordinate 65,313,893 of NC_080072.1, read as the reverse complement.
GGTAGATATCATTATGACTGTTGACAATATCATCACCAAAAAAATGTACTGGCTCCCTACTGTAAAAACTACTGATACAACTAGTGCATAGTGATCATTCCTGTGTTTGATCAGCTGAGAAGCATTAATGGAGTTTATATTAACTTTTAAAATGTTAAAAATTAAAAGGTTTGTATTAACATTGGCAATGTCGAAAAGTAAATGGTATATATTAACTTTGACAATGTTAAAAATTAAAGGGATAATCTTTACATCTTCATCAACAATTAAGGCACAAACCTCTTGATAGAGGCTGTATCGGAGCCCAAATGACTACAGACAGCATCATGCCTTGCAAATACATCTCTTTGTCTCAATGCCACTATGTGAACATGTTAGCACATTGTTTCCTGAGGTACACCTTGCACTGAAATATTGCCCTAGATATAGATAAGGAGCACCATAAGGCCATAGGGAAGGAAGGAAAGAATGAAGGAAGGAAGAAGGAAGGAAGGGAGGGAGGGAGGGAGCATGGAAAGAAGGAAGGGAAGAAAGGAGGAGGGACATAGGACCCTTTTTAAACACAGAGCCAAGTTCCAATCCATTTGAAATAACCAGGTTTGGTTTCAGATAATACGGGATATTTCTAAAGTAAATCTTTGGAATATTTGACAAACACTGTGGTTAAATTATTAATATGGGGTAAAGATGTTATTTAATAGTAATCTGCAAAAATTAATGCTTCTTTACTGTCTTCAATTCATGGTTTACTTCTAAAATCTTTGAATCAACATCTAATTTCAGAAAATAGAATGAAGATTCCTTGGAGGTCTAGGAACTAGATAGAAGGGGAAGAAATCCGATGACAGTATCTTGATATTTTTAATACTGAGTAATACAAATATGATAACAAAGCTACTCCTTTAGTCTAAGGATTTCCATTTTAAAGGCTTGCTGTTATTCATTTTCCTTGCTCTTTGTTGATTATAATTTTTAGGGCTATGTGCATGACTTGAATTCTATTAAATACCAAATGATTTCTCACATATCTAAGTTTGGAATCTGTCTCCTTTAATAGACAGAAATTACTCTCCCCCAGAAGAATGATACAGTAACAATGCCCAGGCAGTCAAAATGAATGTCATTGTTCTTCTTCCTTATTGATGAATAACTACTGATGATTCTATCCCAGGTCCAGCTAGGAAAGACAACGATAATGCACAACTAGCAATAGCTTTCCTGGGGCAGAGTTGGGGGAATGGATTGAATGTCCTTCTACCTTAGGGATCTGTTAATATATCCGCAAGGGAAGCACTTTGATGTGGTTTCTGAGGAAATGTCTGATAGACTTTTCCTGGTCTGGGATGGCCCATTTATAGGATATACTGTCTATGTCTCTAAACATTGTGTGAAGCAGTCTCATGTCCACTGTACTCTGTGAAGTCATTTTTGTAAAGAAGGTCCTAAGTGAAATGACTGGCTGGGGCAATGACTTTGGGAAGGTCTGAACCAGTTCTGACGTAATGCCTCTTCCAGGAAAATCCCAAGACTTTTAGGGGTGGTGCTTGTTTGTGGTTCCATTGTAAAATATGACAGTCTTGGGAAGACTTAATTCAAGCAGACATGATTACGCAGCCCTGTTCCACATCATTAGTGAGAGTAAATGCCTCTGCCAGACTTCTGCCAACACTGTTTCTAGCCAGACATCCATTAGTAAATGTTGTAGTCTTAAAATATTGGATGGCTTCTGTGTCTGGCTTGTCTGCATAATGGAAACTAGGTCCAGATTTTTAAAATAATCAACATGGGTTAGTATAGAAATGCTATTCTCCAAGAGAGGTAGTTAGAAATTTGGCAGATTCAGGATAGAATTTTGGTAAAGATCTGTTTCATTTTTTGTTTTTTTGTTTGTTTGTTTTTGTTTTTTTAGTTTAAAATGTTCTTAATTGAAAATATAAAAATATTTCTTGTTTTGTGATAATGCCAATTAAGGAGATAACTCCCTAGATCTAACTAAGCCATGCTCAGTATTGACACTTTACTTTCTTCACAGAGGTCAGCATAAATTGAAACATCTCTCTTCAACCTGAGTGGCTGATCATTCTAAGTGGGTATTTCTAACAAATTGAGAGGATTTAGTTAAAATGCACATTATAGGGCTTCCCTGGTGGCGCAGTGGTTGAGTGTCTGCCTGCTAATGCAGGGGACACGGGTTCGAGCCCTGGTGTGGGAAGATCCCACATGCCGCGGAGCAACTAGGCCCGTGAGTCACAACTACTGAGCCTGTGCGTCTGGAGCCTGTGCTTCGCAACAAGAGAGGCCGCAATAGTGAGAGGCCCGCGCACCGCGATGAAGAGTGGCCCTCACTTGCCACAACTAGAGAAAGGCCTCGCACAGAAACGAAGACCCAACACAGCCAAAAATAAATAAATAAATAAATATTATAAATAAATTAAAAAAAAACACATTATAAATAAATGTAACATTTTACAAATTCTTAAAAATAACAATGCTTTTAGTTAGTAAATACTTCACATGCCACCCTGTGCTCTCTCTTTTGATCCTTGATGGCCCTATGAGGTGGAAATGGAAGGCAATAAATATCTGCCTTCCACAAGTGAGAAAACAAGCTCAGAGAGATTAAAAACTTGGCCAAAGTCACAAGTAAATTAGGCTACTTTCAAGATCAGTCTGAAGGTCTGTGATAGTATTTTCTTAGTATTCCTTGTTGAAGGAGGAGAAACTGCCAGTTAAGTGGAAGGCTTCCAAACCCTGTAACTTGCACACAAGTCCTTTGATCTCATCTGGCTTTGGGCTCCCCAGGCTTTTGAGAATGCTGCAGTGACAGCTGCCTCTGTAACTTGTCTAGAATGAAAGGTATTTAACCTTAAAAGATTACTTTCCACGTGTAAGTAGTAAGAAATCACAAAGTCTTATCAGAAAGCCAGTGTGATAAGAAGTTTCTGAGGCTATTTCACAAACCAGTAGTACTTGACATGGTTACAAAAATAAACTATCTTGCCCTCTCAGTTGAGGAACAACAAATAAATAAGGATGGTAAATTGCAGAGACTGGCTTACAAGCAGTGGCATACTTGGTAGGCATTTGTAAATAATACCATATTGAACTTGCTGAGTCTCCCTCCCTCAAGAACTCTGTGAACCTCCACATGTTCTTTTTTGCAGTCATCACAACATTCCCACTGAGAGTTGCCTAGACAGGAATTATCGTCCCATTTTAACCTATGGAAAAGCTGAGGGTTCAGAGATCAGTGGGCTGATCCAAGGTCATGTAGTGAGTAGTCAGGAGAAACTAACCCCAGGGCTAATTTCTTCTTGATGATTTGATTGTCACAAGTAAGTGACTTGCTTGAGGTAATCAAAGAAAAATATTTGAAGAATGAGGATATTATGGCACACTAATTAAATAAGCAGATGACAAGGACAGAGTCCTGGTTCTAGCCCTACCCCTGAGTAGTTAAGAGATTTGGACAAGTTACTTAACCAGACTGGGCCTCAGTATCCTACTTGGAGAAATGAAACAGTTGAACTAGATCAGGGATTTTCAAACTTTCTTCTTTTTTAAGGAAAGTCTTAATGTTTTAAACATTTATTCAAAGTACATTGTAACATTATAAATTTAATTAATAAAAGCTGAGCTGCATACAATCCCACCTCCTGCTTGACTCTCCCCACCTCCTACCAGATTCCCTGGACACAGTCTAAAAACCACAGTATTAGGTAATCTGAAAGTTCCTTCCTGTTCCAAATTCAATGGTTTTATCACTGGAAGCAACTAGCTTTCTAATCTGCTAGCTGCTCGTGTCCTATATAGCATCTTGTGGCACAAAAGACCTCCAGACTAGGGGTCAGAGAAGCTGTGTGTGGATCCCTGCTCCACCAACCAATTATCTATGTCACCTTAATCAAATTACTTCACTTCTCTAAGTCTGTGTTTCCTCATCTATAAAATGAAGATAGTAACCCTTCTAAGGTACGAGTGCTTTGTAAACTGTAAAAGTTTGAATAAATAGAAAATGTCATTAGTATTAGCTTCTGTGCACAACACCCTTCCATGGAGAGATGGCTTTATCCTCTGAATGATATGGAGTACCAACATGGATTGAGCTTCTCTTAGGCAAGGTTGCCAAAGAAGAGAGGTGGGGTCTACCATATTTGGGCTTCATCTTCTCTGTGAGGGAAAGCCAAGTCAGTAGTGAGGGTGTGAGCTAACAGCATAGCAAATAATTAAACCAAGGAGGCACCATTGTTAAGAATAAAGGGAGGAATTGTCCCTACAATCTGACCTTGATAATAATGATCCAGCTATATTTCCCCCTCCACACAGAGCCACGACCAATAATAATGAGTGTCATTCATTGAGTGCTTACCACGTGCTAGGCACTGTTTTTACATGAGTTCTCTCATTCAAATTTCACAAGAACCCTCTGCAATGAGGTTAGCCTTATTTTATATGGAGAAGTGGCCAATAAAATAGGGTATTATTCCTGATTTGCGGCTTAGAAAGGCTAAGTAATTGGCTCAGGTTCATAAAATTGGCAAGTGGAAGAGCCTGAACTCTGAATTCAAACCTCTGAACCGCTCAGCTCTGCATCTCCTGGTTGGAAGAAATGATTTTCCTCCCTCAGCATGAGGGCCAGAAGCCTCCATTCCTCTTGATCTTTGCAGTGCCTTAGTCAACTCCATCTTTCCATTTTTATTATATTTTTTTATTTCTACCTCCATTCAAAAGTGCTTCACTCATCTTCATAAAACTCAGAGGTGGAAAGTGCCTGTTAGTCACTGATGTTCCCCCCTAGTCTCCCCCTTGCCCTCTGCAGCGTCTTTTCTGCTCGGGAGTTGGAAAACCGAGCCACAGCTCTTCCCGTGGGGAGTTAGCCCCATAACTAATTCACCTCTGTCAGGAGGATTTTCCTCTTTCACTTATCCTCCTCTTCAATTTTGCATTTTACCCAATTCTTTCTCTCTGTGGGCTGCACACTTCAGCTCTTCAGGTCACATGGCCTAAGCCTGCCCAGGCTCTCAGCAGTGATTTCGCTGAGCTGCCTCTTCCCCTCACGCTATGGCCAGAGTAGCTTTCTTATTAGCACCTGGAAGATGCTTTCCCCAGCGGACAGAGGTAGAGGTGAGCTGCCGAGGGGATGCTGGAGGACCAGGGGTGAGCACGAGGCTTGAAACCTATTTGGTCAGCAAACCTTGAACCCAGTTCAGCTTGGACATTTCACTTAGGTGGCCACATCCCCTGGCATCAGGAGCGTTTACTGTCCAGAAATCACAGTGATAAATGGAAGGAAGACAGTGTGGTGCAGTGGAAAGCACATCAACTTTGGGATTTGAAAAATCTAATTTAAGTCATTGCTCTACTTTTTACATAGCTGTGTGGCTTTGGCAAGACATTTAACTCCCTGAGCTTCAGTTTACTCATTTGTAATATGGGGAAATAATACCTACCTAAGTTGTTCCTGTAAGGATTACAGGCCATGGCCTGGCACATAATAGGCATTCAATGAACGAGAGCCTTATTTTTCAAAGCCCTAATTCTAAATCACTTGTCCTAATCTCTTCCTCAGAACTGTGTATTCATTTTGGAGTCTCTAGGCAGCTGCCTCTACCTCTTATTCTTCCATTTTCACTGTGCTGCAAACCAGCCTAGAGCATTCTCATATTCTGGTTTCACTTCCAACATTAGCAGTTCCGTCCAGTTCACCACTGCCTAGAAAGCAGAACTCAGAAATTAGCTATCAGATCCAAGTCAACATAAACTTTGCTTTTCAGTTTTTACTTTGATGTGAACCTCACCACTGACATGCTGAAATGGATAAAGATACTATTTGCCATCTTTGTTTTAAGCTCTACCTTTATGTTGACAATTTCTCATTTGTATCACATTCCATGTGAAGGAGTATTGGCAATAGTATCTTTTTTTTTTTTTTAAAGAGATAAATGGGGATTCTTGCTTTTCTTTTTTCTTTTTTTTTTTTTAATATTTATTATTTATTTATTTGTTTTGGCTGCTCCGGGCCTTAGCTGTGGCATGCCGGATCTTCACTGCGGCATTCAGGAATCTTTAGTTGCGGCGTGTGGACTCAGTTGCGGCATGCATGCAGGATCTAGTTCCCCGACTAGGGATCGAACCCTGGCCCCCTGCATTGGGAGCATGGAGTCTTACCACTGGACCACCAAGGAAGTCCCTGGCAATAGTATCTTAACATGCAAACAGAACCCAACTTGAACAAAATATTTCATTAAAACATTCTTTTTAAATGAATGCATGTGACCATTCTCAGCCAAGAGAAAACTACCTCTCTCTTAGGCAACTGAAATCTATGCACTTAACAAATATTTATTGAGAGACTACGATGTACAAAAGACCTGGTAGGTGCTGCGATACACTGGTTGATATGGCAGACATGGGGGTCATTGAAACAAATCCCCCTTCTCATGGAGCTTACATTATAGTGAGAAACCCACAATAAACAAGTAAACTCATAAATAAAAATATTAATTTGAGAAAATTATGATTATAATGAAGAAAACAAAACAAATTCATATAATAGTGACTAGGGAGGCTATTTTATTTGTTTATATATTTATTTTTCCTTAATTTAAAAAATCAAAGTAATAGATGAATATAGCTTTAAAAAAATCAAATCCCCAAATAAATCTAATAGGGAGGGGAGAGGTGAGGAGGCTTCTCTGTGGAGGTGATCCCTGAGCTGAGACCTGAATTATGAGGAGACAGCTATAAAAAGGTCCAGGAAAAGCATATCAGGCATAGAGAACAGTAACCCAAAGGCACTGAGTGCAACGGAGCTTGGTGTACAGGTTCATGGGACAGAAGAAAAAGACAATTTAGTTGGGGTGAATTGAAGAAAAGGGTGAGAGGTAGGAGGTGAGACCGTAGAGGTAGGCAGAGGCCAGATCATGTAGGATCTTATAGGGTAGATCTATTGGCTATGTTTTAGTTATAGTGAAAGGCCATGGACAGGGTTGAATTAAACAAGGGAGCGATATGGACCGATTTGTGTTTTTTAAAGATGATTCTATTTTCTGGCTAGAGAATGGAATATAGAGGAGCAACCGTGAAAACAGGAGGCTTTTATGGCAGTCCAGATGAGTGACGGTGGTGGCTTAGAGTAGGATCATAAGAGTAATAATGGTGAAATTCAGGATTTATTTCAGAAGAATTTGTTCAGAATTTCCAGAATGTGTTGGTGAATTAGATTTGGGGAGTGAGGTAAAGCAGGAACTAGAATGAGTCCTAGGTTTGGACTTGAATTCCTGGGTGTACGGTGGTGCCACTTACCGAGATAGGAAAGATTGCATGTAGAACACCTTTTGGGGATTTGGTTTGATTTGGATATGTTAAGTACGATAGACCTATGAGACAGTCATATGGAGATGTCTAAGAGACCAACTTGCTTGGCTATTACAGGATGCTTCTGTTCTCCCCTCTCACAATGCACAACCAATTGGTTGGCTAGGTTAGACATCTGCAAGAAAAACAGGTGGACACTATGCCAGTCCCTGGTGCCTTTGTAATATATCTGTAATTTTTCCTAAGAGTTGATTCAGTGACTCAGAAGACCATGGTGGGTATTCCTTGGACACCTATACTACATTCTAAGATGTGACTGAATAGTCATGGTTGGTAAAGAAAGTAGTTTCCCAGAACAGAGTTATATTTGGCAAAAAAAAAAAAAAAAAAAAAAAATTTCCAACTATATTTTCCACTTGGCATGTAGATAGTATATGACATGGTACAGAGATATAATACAATCTAGTTGGGAAATGTTTCTTAGACATACTAATGAGAAAAGGCTTTATTTTTATTCCCCTTCAGATTCTGGTTCATAGATTTATAGCTCTTAGAATTGGGAGGATCTCAAAGAACAATGGGTTTAACCCCTTATCTCAGGCACGCAAAGCATCAAGGCAGCAAATGCCTAGACAAATCACACCACTTTCTGTAGTAGTTTTCTGCATTTGAGAACTGGGCCTTTTCTTTGACATCCCTACTTTACACATTCAGGTCTTTAAAACCTATTTTCAGCTAAAAAATTAAGTGTAAATGAAATAAATTCAATATAGACAAAATAATAAAATTATTTATATTCACTAGGATGCTTCCTTATATGCAAACTGTGCTTTGAAAGTGAAAACCACAACACCCTGCCCTAGTGTTTAAACATCTCCCCTGGGATATTACTTTGCTTTTCTAACACAAATTTCTTAGATGAATTTCTGATCTATATCAACTATATAAGAAGGGTGGGAATTAACAGGGTTTTTGATGTTGCTTTATAGCCAGGCCCTTTCAGCTTATCAGGCTCTTTTATAATGGCTTTCTCACTTTCAGACTCATTCCTATAACTGTCCTCTTACTGGTTAATGGGTCTGTTACCTTTTTGGAAGCTCCCCTGAGCTAAGTTCATTACCATACTGTAGTCTCCCCTAAGCTATAAATCCCACCCGCATACTAGTCTATTTCCAAGACCACCTCCCCTAATTGTAAAGCAGAGATATTATGACACATTGAAACAGAGAAACCAAGGAAGTAGAATTTTTTGAAAGCCAAGGAAGCAACCACATCCATAACAAAACTGAAAAATAATCACCATTGTCTGCATTCAGACCAATACCACAAACTCAAAGAGGGGCGGTGCTATTTCAATAACAACTTGCTGGCATATTCCACCCTTTCTCGTCATGGGCTAACTGTCCCATTTCTGCACCAAAGGCCTGAAGGTTTTGCTTGCTGGGCCTTTCAGTGTAACATTAGAGCTTGCGTTCTGCACAAAAACTAGCTCAACTCAGCTTGTGTTCTCTGAAAAAGTTAGCTCAACTCAGGTCTTGCATTTTTATAAAATAATCTGATTCTTATAACTAGGATTGCTTATCAAGAGACTTTGGAGAATTTCCTTTCTCAGCATCATTAATGCAGATCAAAGATCAGAGCTACAGACTGTGCATTACTTTTGCTTCGTTCCTTCAGTCAAGATTAATGGTTGCAGCCATCGGAAAAGAATGTTCTCCTTATAGTTTAAATTGCCAACTTCAGAGAAACAATAAACCAGTTCCCCTCAAGTATCATAACCTAGTTATTCTTTCCTCTCCTTCCTCAAACAGAAGGGGCTCTCTACTTCCCAACGAAATAACAACTACCTGAACACTAATATAGAAATCATCTATCATCTTAGATCTATTTTATGACCATCTATTCCCTTTGGTCTTCCCCTGGAACTTCTACATGATTCTTTTTAACAATTTTACATTTCAGTTGGATAATTTTAAGGTGTATTTAACTTCTTGACTTACTGTGTATATTCAATAATCTCTTGAAAAGCTAAAGTGCGCTTACTGGAATTCTATTTCCTTCTTTTCCTCCTCTCTTTTTTTTCCTTTTCTGAGATGCAAGACTTGGCAACGTGCAGAAGAAAATACAGACTGATTGGGCATAGCCTTTGGAGCCAGGTAGACCTGGCTTTGTATTCCCGGTCTGGTTATTCAACTTTTCTGTTGGTCTAGTTATTCAACCTTTCAAAATTTGATTCCCGAAAATGGTAACACTCTCTATCTTATGGAATGTTGTGGAGACCAAAAGAGACGTGGAAAGCCTTGAGCCCAGTGCCTGACAGATTGATTATACAAGTAGAGTTTGTATGTTCCAAGTTCCCATGGGGTCTGGGAGTTGGATACCAGTTAACAGAAACTACTGTTTCCCAAATTTCCCTGATAATAAAAATTTCTTACAGTATTGGTTAAAATTACAATTTTCTTGGTCTCATCCCAGACCTAATGAATCAGAAACTCCAAGGCTTGGGAGCTAAGGAATTGTATTTTTAATAAATATTCCTTTATAATTCATATAATTAGAAAAGTTATGGAAACACTGATATAGACTATCAGTATCTGTTATGTTCTGTAAATATAAGCAAAATCAAAATCAAATAACTATTTTACAATATTGTAAATCAACTATACTTCAATAAATAAACAATAAAAAATAAAAGTACACCTGAAACTAACACAATATTGGAAATCAACTCTACTTCAATAAATAAATATATACATACATAAATACATAAATTTTAAAAATAGCCACTTTAATAATTGATTTTGTAATGTGTGAAGCTTCATTATGCTCATAATTAAATTACACAGGTGAATATTTTTTTAATCCTTGCTTTTACTTTTTTTAAAAAATTAATTAATTAATTATTTTTATTTTTGGCTGCGTTGGTTCTTCTTTGCTGCGCGCCAGCTTTCTCTAGTTGCAGCCAGCGAGGGCTACTGTTCATTGTGGTATGCGGGCTACTCATTGCGGTGGCTTCTCTTGCTGCGGAGCACGGGCTCTAGGTGCACAGGCTTCAGTAGTTGTGGCACGCGGGCTCAGTAGTTGTGGCTCGTGGGCTCTAGAGTGCAGGCTCAGTAGTTGTGGCGCATGGGCTTAGTTGCTCCGCGGCATGTGGGATCTTCCCGGACCAGGGATCAAACCTGAGTCCTCTGCACTGGCAGGCGGATTCGTAACCACTGCACCACCAGGGGAGTCCCCACAATTGAATATTTTAACTGTAATTTACACCAAATATTTAAACTTTTAGTCCAGCTGTCTTTTTCTCTGTAAGATCCACAAAACATTCAAACTTCATCATCATTAGTGAATAAAAATGAAACGCTCTTGGCTTTAACTGATTTAGTATCAGCAGAATAAGAGCCAAGAATAGTGTAAAGCATTTGGTAACGTACAACACTACATAAATGTTGATTATAATAATTATTAACTTATAATTATAATAATAAAGATCTACACCTACAAGACTTGACTTGTGAGTTAACCAGCTAGCTGCATTTTAATGTGCTTTTAACAAGTCTCTCTAAGCTTTGTAAAGACAAAGCTTAAAACATTATGCATAAAAACAGCAGAAACATCCCTTCTTGCCTGAACCCAAATTACTTTTTATTCTTTCTTTCTTTCGAGGGGCCTCTAGCTAAACATACATTTTAGGTTATGTTTTGCAACGCATTGAGATACTTTTGTAGTTTTAAGTGTTTGGCATCCAGGTAAACACTTCTGTATTTCATTCAAAGATAGCACTTTGAATGTGGATGGTGATTATTCTCTCTTTGTGTTGTATGTGGCAGGGGGACCCAGAGGAGTGAGAAAATGAGGAGGAAAGGGTGAGAGAAGAGTTGGATAGATCCATGTAATGCCAGCAGCTCTTTCCAAATAAATGACTATTGAACAAGGAGCATTCACTGAGCTCCTCTTAGGAGCCAGCTACTGTCCTAACTGCCTGAACACAGCTACTAACTGCCCTTTTGGTTCCCTGGTCTCAGTTTTGCCTCCGAGCCCTGTGATCAGCCAGAGGCAAGGTAATTGTTGGGGACTAGTGGATACTTTTCTGTTAAAAGGAGCCAGGCTGTTCTCAGCTGCCCTAGGAGGCAGCTACCACACAGTGTTTGATGCTGTATTTCAGAACTGCCTGTAAGTCTTCTATTTTATGACTACGCCTATCTCAGATCAATGTAACACACAAGAAAAGCTGATGGTTTATCCTGCTCTGATCCACTGGAGTTAGTTTGAGAGGAGCATGCTTTAGGGCTGTTCAACCAGACATTAGACACTATCTAGAACCTAGATTATACCATCACGTATTTGTTTATAAGTTGCTTTCACATTGTTTTTTAGTAGTCTCCTACTAAAATAATCTTTTTTCTTTATCTAGTTCCCTTCTACATTTTTTTTTTTTTGTATAACATAGAGCCTAGGATAACACTATACATGTGGAAAGTACTCAAATGTCAGTTGGAATGAATAAATTAGTTGCACTGTAGTGTCTTGTTGGTGACCATTTCTCTGCATTTGACATTCAATAAGTGAGACTGATGAAAATTTCTATAACTTTAAAAAATTTGACATGTAGTGCTTTTAGAAAGTCCTAAACTATCAGCCATATGAAAGTCTAAAGATGGTCACTAACAATGATCAATTACAGTCCAAATGCATTGGATTAGAGTATTTTTTTTCATTCCAGAAAAATTAGAAAATACTGAAATACATAAGAGTTTGAAATAAAGGATTTCTGTTACTTGTGTGTACTGTATATTCTATGTACCTGTCATGCATTTTATATTTTCTTTGGAATTATTCTTTCTTTTTTCATTGTTTACATTTTGATATGTAGTATTCCAAACCTGCTTTTATGCATCTATACATTTTTTTCCATAAAAATATGAGTGTACACATATTCTATTGTAATTGCATATTCTATTGTATAAGCATAATATCTCTTTTTATAAAGATGTTCATTTTTGACTGAAGAGATAATGGCTGATGAGGGCAAGAGGTAGACATGGGGGGCAATGTCTACAGGGAGACATCTGATAAGAAACTTGGAATTATTCTTCAGTTTCATAAATAAGATGTCTCTGTTTTCTACTTCGATTAAAATCAATTTAAATGCATTCTAGGGTATAGATCCTATCCTTCACATCATTGTTCCTCAGACTTTGCAGAAGCTTGTTTAATTGTCTGAGAAACTTGTTTAAAAAAATGTAGAAAACTCCCAGCCTAACCCTCAGAGATTCTGATTTAATAGCTACCCAGTCATTTGTCAGTTTTGACTAACTGGTATTTAACTCCACTTCCCATTTTCTTCCTAATTTCTTTTTAGTGGAATCTCCCTTTGTGTAGTCTTCAGAAAAGTCCCCTGGGCCTGGGCTGCAGGCCCCATCATCTGGAGGCTCTTTTTCAGAACTTTCAGTCTAGAGCAGTGAGGCAATGACAACATTAGAACTGGGGATAGTCACAGCATCAGCATGCAGACCACATCGTTCCTGCCTTATGATTTTTGTTGTGACTCCTCTAAAGCTTCCTTGGTTCCAATCTCTGGTCAATTCTGTGAACCCCCGATACCCTTCCCATCAGCTCCTTCTTTGCCTAAGGTAGCCTGAGTTGGTTTCTGCTGCTTGCAGAACTATAGGGAGCTATAACCAATATAAATGATTAATGCTAGTGAAGTCTAGGAACTTAGGTTTTAGCAAGTTCTCCAAGTGATTCTGATGCAGGTGGATCCTCAAACTACATTTTGAGAAATACTATTCTGTGTCGTATTTCACATAGCTTCTGATGTCATAGTATTCATGAGGAAGGCACTCAATAAATGCTTGCTAGATGAATGAATGGACAATAGATGGATAGATGATGGATTCCTTGTAAGGGGCCTGACCTCAGTGCTACTAATGCTAGGCTTTTGCCAAATAAATGTAGGGATATTGATGTTGTTTCCTAAAGTTTTCTTGTTTAGGTATATGTGCTGATTTTACTTTACTGTAGTTGAAAACCACAAGGCAGTTTAGAAAAGACACAATAGGTAGGAATTGGAAGAAAGAATTCATGTTAGCATCTTACCAGTAATGAAGAAATGAGATTTTATAGGTGTGGCCATAGGTTTTTGTTTGGCTTTGTTTTTGTTTTTCTTTGTGGATGATGGCATAGGTCTTTGAAATCTTGTACATTTCTTCAGTATTTTACATACTAAAGAAAAATAATAAACCCACGAAAACAGCTGATTAAAGTCTCCTTTTCTTGCTTAAGTAGGTTGAAAAGTAGGCCAGTAGTTAATGGAGTTTTTCATGACTTTGACCTTGACGGCATCTTCTCCAAAAGTTGAGCAAAGGCCATGCTATCATTAGTTTTCTTTGTAGGACTTTTTCATTCGTGATTTCCTCAGTGTTCTAAGAAGTCCTTATAAATATGAGTGAACGATCGTCATAAGAATTTTCTTTCATTTAAGGATAGAGCCCTCTTTATTACTCATAGGTCCTTAAGAAATGGGGATAAGTACCTGTGTACCCCAAAGACTGAGGCTTAGTTGACATTAATTTATCTTTGGATCATTTTGGCCATAGTTCCCCACTACGAGTTTCTCAAGCTTTTTGATTTGAGAAGTAGTGTGTGAGGTGGTGGGACAGACACTGGATTCAGAACTTGAACACAGAGTTTGAAACCTGGTTTTGCAACAATCTAACTGCAATTATGGATTTACTTGTCTTGGCTTTTCTCACCACTTGGACAGGGATTGTGTTTTATTTGCCTACTTATTCTTACCACCTGGCATATAGTTGGTACTCAGCTAATGTTTACTTAATGAAGCTTGAATGAATTCCTAATCTTGGGCAGCTCACAGTCTTTCTGGATTTCAGATTTGTCATTTGTAAAATAGACCAGTTGTTCTCTAGTATTATTTCCAGGTCTGACATTCTGCGATTATATGATCTGTGTATTCTGAAGCCAACTTCCCTAAGCATGCTCTCTTGTTTGGGGCATTGAGATATGGTATTGCATTACTTGCTTTGTTATAAGTGGCTTCTTCATCTCTGAGTCATTCTTACTGAAAACAGTTTCAAAGAGCCTGCAGAATTGCTGTGTATTTAGTGTAGAATAGCTTGGAGAACTGACCATTCAATATTTTCTTTTATAGTTTCAGGCAGAGCTCTCGGCTCTATGGGGACTGCTGAGATATTTCACGTAGCTTCTTAAAGACATCTTCTGTCTCGAGGAGTTTGGTACTTATCTGGTTAAATTGATTTGGCTGTATTTCAGCAAATTTGTTGGTCAGCTAGTAAGAGTTCAGATGCCAGGACATCTATCTGTCCATAACATACTACAGTTTTTCTTTACCCCTTTAAAGTAGACAGAGTTTGCATGAAGAATCATAGAAACATAAGGGCTGGAATCATAACATCAACAATGTAGGTTAGAGTGGGAAGGATCTGAGTTTTGTTGGGAAGGCTTCAGGAGCTGCCCGAGCGGGGTATAGCGGGGGGAAAGTCGAATTAGACAGGATTCTGAGTTCTCCTCATTCCAGCTTCAACCATCTCAACTAAGAGCAAAACTGTTTCTGTCCTTTTTACATGCTGATCTTCTGAATACATTTATTTAAAATTTTTTTTCTGCAGCTGAATAGAAGTTTGACCTACCAATCTAGTCCAAGTCATCATTTATGATAAAGAGGCTGAAGAGGATAAGGGATTTGTTCTCGAAAGAGGTAACTGAAGGATTCAGACTCGCTCTTAATTTTCAAAAACAGATTTTCAGGAAAAGAAATGTCAAGGTAGATCCGAAGGTATAGGCAGAAAAGCCTGCAGTAAGAGAATGCTTAACTTTTATAATTTACAAAGCACTAGCACATACGTATCGTTGGATCTTCACAACAGACTTCTGA
The DNA here is from genome assembly GCF_949987535.1 of Balaenoptera acutorostrata. NCBI lineage: Eukaryota > Metazoa > Chordata > Mammalia > Artiodactyla > Balaenopteridae > Balaenoptera > Balaenoptera acutorostrata. The sequence goes on along the minus strand of NC_080072.1, from coordinate 65,298,664 downwards.
GCAAGCAGTGCAGGTGTTACTAACCCCAATTTAAAGATGAGGAAAGTGACACTGGGCAAGGTCAAGCGGCATGCACAAGGCCATGAAGTGTGAGAGTCTGACCCGGGGCTCAAGTCTTCTGACCTTGAACCCAGTGCTCTTTGTATTACACTACACTGCTGACTAAAGACAGACACATGACAAATAAGTGTGTCAACATATCTTAAAGACATGAGTTGGTAGAGGGTAGAGGACTCACACATATTCTGGTGCCTGAGGATATGATTTGGCAATTGTGTGCATTTCCCCAACGTCACGGTAAATCGCCATTGCTCACAGACTGAATCATGCACATTGTTACCATTGGGGGAACATCTGAGCATACTTTTCCATGTGTTATTTTAACAACATCCATTTGCTAATAAGAAGACAAAATTATCTTATTAGATCATAAGGAAACCTGCCTTTTCGTTTTGTCAGACTTCTTCTGTTCCTGTTGGTTAAAAATCTTTTGGTATTTCTTGTTAGAATTTTCTTGGCCAAAATGTTTAATGTACACTTAGATAAGTTTTCTTTTGTGTTAAAGTCTAATTTTTTTATTTCATTTTCTTTTCTCCTCCTATCCTCTACTCTTATCTACCTCCCTAATAATTATTCACTATTCAAAACGTAAAATATCTTTTCAAGGATAAAAAGAAAATTTAAAAGAAATGAATTTATAACCTTACAACATAGGACTCACTATATTATAATAGATTGAAAGATTTTAGAGATTAGATTATAAAAATGAGGGAGGAAACATTTGAAAAGAAAAGCTAAGCTTTTAGGAGAAACAAGTGTGTGGTTCTTTTCAATGTTATATATAAACCAGGTTGAAGTTTGAGGTTAAAAGTCACATTTGGCTGGTTTACCTTTCTTAGTACTTTAGGAAAAGGTTCTAAGGCTTAGTACTCTAGGAAATGGTTCTAATTTTAAAGGTGTAAAATTAATGAACTGTGTAAAGAGCAGGGAAATCATTTAAACTGATTTTATAGAACAAAACCCAGAATATTTAATTAAGTCATCTTGGGAGAATATAAGCATATTATTTGAAAAATTGCTACTGTATTCATAAGCTAGGGTTAATTGACAAATTGAATCTTCTTGAAGTTGTTTAGCTGTCTTCAGCTTCTATGGGCCAGATGGAAATAGCATAATCATTCGGGATGGGGAATAGAAAAAGAAAATGATTGTGGAGATAAGGTCAAATCCTTCTCTTTGCTTTGCCCAAGAGAGATAAATATATGCGGACTCTGTAATAGATCCCTCTGTCTCTTAGGATTAGGTACAGATGAGAAAGACAGAAAGCAGCAAGTAACAGTGTCTTAAATGAGATATAAATTCCTTTCTCTCTTACATAAATGAAGTCTGGAAGTAAGCAGTCCGGGGTTGGTAAAGCAGATCTACGATCATCAAAGAGATAGATTCTTTTACCCTCTTGCTCTGCCACCTACAGCGCGTGGCTTCTACCTGATGATCCAGAATCGTTGCTGGAGCTCTAGCCATCACAATTTGTTTTCAGTCCAAATGAAGAAGATAGAGATGAAGAAGAAAGCTGCACGATTTCCCTTTAAGGAGTCTCCCGGGAAATTGCAAAGGACAGTTCTACTAACATCTCACTGATTAGAACTTAGTTATATAGACATATCTAACTGCAAAAGAAACTTTTTTTTTCTTTGAGTGGCTATAAACCCAGCTTAACTCAAGTTTCCATCACCGAGCAAGGATGAAGGAGTGGATATTTGGGATTACGTCTGACACAAGTCTTTTTTTTTTTTTCATCACCATTTTGGTTAGCCACTCACTTGGGCTTATGCTGCTTGAGTCTGCTTGAAATCCCATTTTCCCAGTTTGGACTAAAGTGTAAATAAATAGCTGTTGCTTCTGGTCCAGTAGAAGGACTGGAGGTGGTTCATTTTTTTCCTCCTACAAATTGCTAGGAAATGCCTTTTAGGATGTTGTTCAGTACTAGATGCAGGTTGCTCCTTGTGGAACTCCAGAAGAACTGAAACTCAGAATAAAACTCTATAGAATCATCACTGTATCCCTAAATATACGAACTTAAATTTAAATGTTATCTAAAATGGCAGGCAGACAAATAACAATATCCCAAGCTGGTATGAACCTGTGTGTACCATGAGATTTTTCTGAGAAAAAGATAGCCACATGCAGTTCAAATCTAAATAAGGAAAACATCTCTCTAAACATCCTGTAATTTGTTTTCTAGCAAGGATCATGAGAATAATAGTGGAAAGAAAAGAATTTGAATGTTCCTAGTCTTCACTTCAAAAAGATTCATGGCAGAGTCAAGGCCTGTATGCCCTGGGTAAAACATGTCAAAACAAGAACTAAGGGTATAGAAATGACTGAACTTAAAAAATCATTATTTAATCATATAAAATTTTGTTACATGAAGCAGAGGTAGTACTGCATTTAGCTCAATGAATCTATTTTAGACTCTCAAGTCACAGAATATTACGTTTGTTAATTTCCCTAGCCTGTTCTTGGCTCCAGATTAATCATCATTGGTTTGCTAACCCAATATATATATATATATATACACACATACATAATTGAAGTATAGTTGATTTACAATGTACACCAGTTTCTGCTGTACAACAAAGTGATTCAGTTATACATATACATATATATGCTTTTTCATATTCTTTTCCATTATAGGTTATTGCAAGATATTGAATTTAGTTCCCTGTGCTATACAGTAGGACCTTGTTTTTCTTTTATATATAGTAGTTTGTATCTGCTAATCCCAAATTCCTAATTTGTCCCTCTCACCCCCAACCCCTGCCTTTTCTCTTTGGTAACCAAAAATTTGTTTTCCGTGTCCTTGAGTCTATTTCTGGTTTGTAAATAAGTTCATTTGTATCATCTTTTAGATTCCACATATAAGTGACATCATATGACATTTGTCTTTCTCTAGTTTGACAAACATATATTGCGTGTCAACTGTGTTCCTGGCACTGTGCTAAGAGCTGAATAAAACAATCTCTGCCCTCAAGGAGCTCAAAGTTTGGTGATGACAAGTTACTTACAATTTTCATCCTTAAGAATAATAGTAACATTGTACCCTGTGAACTTGGAATCTGGGATTAAGAGACATGGTTGATTCACCAAGAACAAAGTGAAAAAAATACAGGCTGAAGACTCAGAAAACATCTATTTGAAGCTCAGCCCAGTCACTTACTACCTGTGCCCTTGAGCAGATTAGTTAACTAGTCTTACTTTTAGTTTCTTCCTCTGAAAACTGAGAATAATGCCTACCTCTCGAGAGTGTTCTGAGGCTCAAATGATATAATGTAAATGCTGTGCTTGGCACATAGAAGGCACTCAAAAACTAGTTGTAATTATTATAATTATTATTAATGATTGTGTTATTTCCAAGAATGAATTGGTTTAAAACATAGAATAATCATATATAATAATAATAATATATCATGTAATTACTAATATATTGTATTAATCATTATATAATATTATATTAATATATAATTACATATATATAACTTGCTATAATCCATGTACTGTTCTCAACACTTTACTCAATGAGACAGGTGTTTTTAAGCATGGCAACTGTCCTTCAAGGTAGTTATTGTTATTAGCACCCCTATTCTACAGATGAGAAAACTGAGATGTAGAAAGGTTAAGTGACTTGCCCAAAGTTACAAAACTAAGTAGCCAAGTTGGGATGTGAACCTAAGCACTATGTCTCCAGAGTCTGTGTGCTCTCACTATTATACTGTATCACTACAAATAACTTAATTCATTAATCCATGAATCATATAAGGGACTAGAACGAACTTTCTAACTTTCAATGATTGACTTTTGGAGCAGTAGTGCAACCAACTCTGCTCCCTGGGCAAGGTGGCCCTGCCTTAGACCATGTGTTTTAGAAGGCCCCACTTATCATAAAAACACACACAAAATTTATTAAATAGCACATGGGCACCTCTGGCACTTGAGTTCTGTGCTCAGTATTGGCACAGTATGTCCTTAAACATTCACTTTCATGCTTAACAGCATTCAGGCCCCAGGGTAATGCTTCTTTATGTTCCTTCTCCTATGTCCTTGAGTGAAAAGGCAACTGCGTCTAAATGCTATGAAGTCCTTTGGATTATATCGTCACCAAACTTGGAGATGTACATCAGCAATTTGGGTATTAGATAGTAGAAACACCTAGGAAGAATAAAAGACTACCTTTTCAGATCCCTCCTCTCAGATAGTGTGAGCGCAAGAGATTTTTCATAGCGTGGTATCACTTTCTAGCGTATCAAGCATCCATTTTCTTGCTTTTCTTCATGTTTTAATTTGTGTTTCCAGACGTACTTGTGAATTAGCATATTATATGCAGTAATTGAACATGATGGCTGAGGGACATTTTGCAACATAAAACAATTCATATTACTCTTACATGTGTGTATATGTAGGCTAACATAACATACATGAAGCGGTGATATCAGTTCCTCACATTGGCCACTGGATGGTCAATGTGAGAATCAAGAATACTTTTATTTTAATTAAAACATTTAAATAATGCAAAGAAACTTTCAAAAATTTTTTCTGTAATTTTGATTTAAAATTTTGATATTCAATAACTACAATTTATTTTTCCCTTTTCAATTTTTAGGGAGAGAATTTTGAATTCTCTAGAAAAAAAGTTTTTTTATACCCTGAGAAAACTATAATTCAAAAAGAGTCACAGTGTTCATTGCAGCACTATTTACAATAGCCAGGACATGGAAGCAACCTAAGTGTCCATCGACAAATGAATGGATAAAGAAGATGTGGCACATATATACAATGGACTATTACTCAGCCATAAAAAGAAATGAAATTGATTTTTTTGTTGTGAGGTGGATGGACCTAGAGTCTGTCATACAAAGTGAAGTAAGTCAGAAAGAGAAAAACAAATACCATAAGCTAACACACATATATGGAATCTAAAAAAAAAGAAAAATGGTTCTGAAGAACCTAGGGGCAGAATAGAGATAAAGACACAGATGTAGAGAATGGACTTGAGGACACGGGGAGGGGGAAGGGTAAGGTGGGACAAAGTGAGAGAGTGGCATGGACATATAAACACTACCAAATGTAAAATAGATAGCTAGTGGGAAGCAGCCGCATAGCACAGGGAGATCAGCTCAGTGCTTTGTGACCACCTAGAGGGGTGGGATAGGGAGGGTGGGAGGGAGACGCAAGAGGGAGAGGATATGGGGATATATGTATACGAATAGCTGATTCACTTTGTTATACAGCAGAAACTAACACACCACTGTAAAGCAATTATACTCCAATATAGATGTTAAAAAAAATAACATATAAAATATTGCAATTATTTCCAGTTTTATTGAGATACAATTTGCATATAACACTGTGTAAGTTTAAGGTGTACAACATAATAATTTGATACAGTCATCTCTGGATTGGTTCCAGGACCCCCTTGGATACAAAAATCCATGGATGCTCAAGTCCCATATATAAAATGGTGTAGTATTTGCATATAACCTATGAACATCTTCCATACACTTTAAATCATCTGTGGCTTACATATAATACCTAATACAATATAAATGCTATGTAAATACTTGCCTGTATGGAGCAAATTAAAGCTTTTCTATTTGAAACTTTCTGGAACTTTTTTTTCTCAAATATTTTTGATCTATGGTTAGTTGAATCCATGGATGCATAACCCGCTGATACAGAGGGCTAACTGTATGTATATATTGCAAAATGATTACTGCAATAAGCTTAGTTAACATCCATTAAATCACAGTTACAATTTTTTTCCCCTTGTGGTGAAAACTTTTAAAATCTACTCTCTTAGCAACTTTCAAATATACAAGACAGTATTTTTAACTATAGCTGTCATGTTGTACTTTATATCCCCAGAACTTATTTATCTTATAACTGAAATTTTGTACTTTTTGACCACCTTAATCCAAAAATAATTGTAATTTTTCAGGTTTTCTTGTTTACTTTACATTTTTTTGATGGAAAATATATTCAAAATTTGGACAGTTTGAATACAATTACATTTTGTTTTTCAGTCTTTTAGAGCATTAAGAGTGAATACAAGTTCAGGCCAAGATAGAAATAGAAAAATGTAAATGTGAAATTCAGAAAAGAAAAGAGAAAATATGTCAAGGTAGAAGTATAGGGTGTTCTTTTTCTCTAAAAGTCTGAGAACTTGATATGTAACTTTTAAACATGTAGACATATGATATGCGGGCCTCTATGTACTGTCTGGTCCCACCTGCACATGTGTTAGGGGTGTGCCTTTTGGGCAGAGTCCATACACAGCAAGCTCATTTTGGCCTAACTGGTATTTTGGCCTGTCTAAAATAATATAGTTAAATCAGTAGCCTCACAAGTAGAGTCACAAATTAAGAAACTGGGAAAGCGAATTAACAGCAAAAAATTTAGCACATTTCTGAAATATGAATAACTTAAAGAGGATTGCATAAGGGATTTAGGTGTTTTAAGTACTATACAGTTTTCTTGGGGAAAATAGTCCATGTGGAAAATCTCTGTACTATGTTCTGAAATAAAGAATGATTTCTGAGGGCTTCCCTGGTGGCGCAGTGGTTGAGAATCTGCCTGCCAATGCAGGGGACACGGGTTCGAGCCCTGGTCTAAGAGGATCCCACATGCCGCGGAGCAACTGGGCCCGTGGGCCACAATTACTGAGCCTGCGCGTCTGGAGCCTGTACTCCGCACAAGAGAGGCCGCGATGGTGAGAGGCCCGCGCACCGCGATGAAGAGTGGCCTCCGCTTGCCACAGCTAGAGAAAGCCCTCGCACAGAAACGAAGACCCAACACAGCCAAAAATAAGTAAATAAATAAATAAATAAGTATTAAAAAAAAAAAAAAAAGAATGATTTCTGAGACAAAATGATCTTCATGGAGGAAAAGCATGAGAAGTGGGTTTTTCTTGAAGAAGTGTTCCTATTAATTTGGTCAATCAATAAATGGGTAATGATGATCATGTAATGTGCCCCAACATAGTTGGCCAACATGGAGGGTTTAAAATTTAATTGAAGGGGTAAATGATGTATACTTGGAAAAATTAGAGACTAGATACTAAGAACTGTGAACAGTGAGGTCCAAACAAGTATTATGGAGGACCAAAGTAGAGAAAGATTGGTGTGATCTTGAATCATCCAGCAGGGAGGATTTCACAGAGGGGCACTGGAATGAGACCAATAATATAATCCCTGGAATGGAGTTAGGGCCTTATAGGTCCAGGGAAATCACATGGAGCTGTAAACAATATTTTCAAACAAACAAAATGCTATCCCTCTGTCTCCTTCCTCTTCCATAGCAATGCTATAAAGGCTCCTAGTGTTATCTAGTTGTTGTTTTTTTTTATCGATGAGGGAACTGTGATGTGTGTGTGTGTGAATGTCATTAATAGCGCTCTTTTCCTCTACCTGATTGTGGAATCAGCTGAGAGACAGATATAGGATTCAGATAACTGAAGATTAAAATAGCAGTTTTATTAGTGGTGAAAAGCTAAATGGGAAGATATGGCTTTGATATGGGACCAAGTATCTTCCAATCTGATATACATTTCACCCCCAAATTGGGTAGACTTACTCATCTAGACATGGGTCCACTGGAGACACCAGGCCTCCCTAAGCAGGCCCAGGCCCCTTACCATTTAGCAGAGACAGACCAGACACAAGGCCTCTGCAGGCAGGCAGATCCAAACAGGTGAAGGCTACGCACAGGACTAGAGTGTGTAGGGTGCAAAATTCAAGGAGGCCCACATTCTCAGGCTCATGACCATGTCTGTCTCATGACCCTGAATGTGAGCGCCTTCTTAAATTTTGTGCCCCAGATGCCTCCCTGGCATCATACCATCCTGGCCCTAGCCAGCATGTCCACTTCTTTTTCCTGAACTCACCAGTTAGGTAAATCCCTCCTCTTGCCCTAGGGAGAGTGACTGTGGAGGAAAAGAGAGGCCGGGGGGGGTTACTCTAGTGGAGGTATCTGCACATGGAAAAAGGCTAGGGGAAAGGAGTTTCCCTTAAAAGAGATCACAGAGGGACTTCCCTGGTGGTCCAGTGGTTAAGGCTCCGTGATTACCCTGCAGGGGGCACGGGTTCGATCCCTGGTTGGGGAACTAAGATCCCACATGCTCCGCGGCGTGGCCAAAAAAAAAAAGAAAGGGAGATCATAGAAGTAAAGCTTTTTGCCAAGGCCATACAACCAGTGGTGGCTAGAACCCAGGATTCTTGTTCCTCTTCATAAAAACAAAAAGATGATATGATGCAGCTTTGAGAATTAAACCCATTCACTAGAGCACTCAATTAACCAGGTCTTCTGTTATTACTGATTACTGTTATTATCATTTCGCTTTCATGACTCTTTTAGGTGACTTAAGCAAATTATATATTAAATTACATGTAAACTCACATAGCATGTAGTAGGTTGAATGGTGGCCCCCCCAGAGATACGTCCACATTCTCTAACATATGCCTGTGACCTTATTTGAAAAAAAGGTCTTTGCAGATGCAATTATATTAAGGATCCGGATATGAGATCATCCTTGATTATCTGCATAGGCTCTAAATCCAAGTGCCCTTGTAAGAGCCACACAAAGGGGAGACACACAGAGAAGAGGAGAAAGCCATGTGAAAGTGGAGGCAGAATGAAGTTAACGCAGCCACAAGCCAAGGAACACATGGAACCACCAGAAGCGGGAAGAGGCAAGAAAGGGTTCTCCCCTAGAGGCCTAGGAAGGAGTGCAGCCTTGCCAACACCTTGGTTTTGGACTTCTGGCCTCCAGAACTGTGAGAGAATAAATTTGTGTTGTTTTAAGCCACCAAACGTGTAGTAATTTATTACAGTCACCCTAGGAAACTAATACATAGGGCAGAGATATGTTTTTAAAGCCCTGTATTAGTTATCATTATCCCAAAACTTAGTGGCTTAAAACACTACCTCACACAGTTTCTGCGGATCAGGAATTTGGAAACGGCTTGGCTGGGTGATTCTGGCTCAGGGTCTCTCCTGGGGTTGCAATCAAGATGCTGGTCAGGGCTTCTGAAGACTTGGCTGTGGTGCAAGAGGATCTGCTTCCAAGATGGCCCACTCACAAGGCTGGCAAGTCCATGCAGGCTGGGGGCGGGAGGCCTGTGTTCTTTGCCACGTGCACCTCTCCGTTAGACTGAGTGTTCTCAGAACACGGTGATGGACTTCTGACAGAGTGAGTGAGCCAAGAGAGAGCAAAGTGAAGGCTGCCCATAGATCAAGTGAAGGCTTGATCATAGTTTTTATGATCAAGCCTGAAAAGACACACGCCATCATTTCCTCAGTGTTCCCACACAGGCCATTCCTGTTCATTGTGAGAGGGGACCATACAGGGACATGAATACCAGGAGGTGAGGATCACTGAAGTCCATCCTAGAGGCTGGCTAGCACAGGTCCCAAATTTTTCAGGGTATTTAGGGGACCAGAATATTTCTTATACAGCCACTTGAACCATCTATATTTGAAGCCATAATGATAAACTATACAAAATACTCTTTGGAGTGATGAACTTGAGTTACTACAAGTTATTTAAATATTCAGTTCAGTTCACTTTCCTACTTTAGGTTGAACCATATGAAATTTGTGATTTTTGTGGGTAAATAATTATCCAATATCAGCAATTTCATGTTTTCAACCCACTACTTATAAAGGTAGGACTATGAACTAAGATACCTTAGATCAGTGTTTAAGCAGTTATAAATATAAAAACACTTTTCTTTCAAACAATTATTTAACCATCAGTTTAAATGAACTAGAATAAACTGTTCTTCAAACACTCTGGTTATTTGAAATGTTACTATAGAATTGATGCCCCCATAAAGTTTTAGGTCCATGAGTCTAAGGGTCTGTGAGGGCATTGTATCAGAGTGACTTCATAAAAAGTAATTTAACATCTCTGGGACCAATTTTCCTCATCCATAAATGAAAGAATTTGACTAGATGACATCTAGGCTGACTTTCTGTGCAGAAATGTTAAATAAGTCTTTATATGCTATGCTTGAGCCACTACCAGTTCCTTTCTTAAACTCACAGTAAGACAAATTGCATATTTAATAAGGTTGTAGGAAAGTCTTTAACTAAATATGTTTATTCATTAATATGTAATATTAATAGTTAAACTCAAGATCCCTAATTTTTTCAGAAGTCCAGAGAGTCCTCCCTCCTCCTTTGTTCTCTAGAAAGCATAGACTGCCCTTCAGTAAATCAATTTTCTTAATTTGACTTGCTATATTTGACAACATTTTTTGGGTTCACATATTTTCTCTTGTGCCAAGTGCTGCATTTTTCATTTCCCACAGAATCAGGACAAACTGTACATCCCCTGCTGTGTCCAGGGCAGATCTGGCTAAATGTCAACTATGTTAATTGGTATAGAGAAAACAGCAGCCCTATTTTTATCTGATTAAAAATCCCCACAAACATTCTCTGCTAAAGTAAAGCTATGTCAGTACGAAGTGATTTAGTTACAATGTCAAGTTTGGCAGATGTATCCCTCCTGTCTTCATTTTACTGTAGCAGGCAGAATGCTGCTGTTTCCTGGAAGCTTTCAGTATCTAAAATTTTAATCCTACTTTTGGAGGCTCAGAACTTGGTACTCAAAACTTTCTGTGGCCTGCCAATTGGAATAACATATCTTCTCTTTACAGTGATATTTTTAAACAAAAAATTTATAGGACAATCTATAGATCATAATTTAAAAGGCAGTTTAAAATATTTTATTATACTTTTTAAAAGTCTCCACGTTAAAAATTGCCCCAGGATGAGAAGATTATGTAATATAATTGCTTCAGTTAATTGGGGTGTGGGAGGTGTGGGTGTAAAAGAATAAAAGGTAATGAACTTTGATAAATTTATATGAGCAACAACAAAGTACCAGAGAAAATTTAATTTTATTGGAGGGTGGCTATATCTTCAGTGCTCCTTCAAATTTGTATGCTGCCTCTTTAATGTTGGAATTCCCCAGGACTCTGTCTCACTCCTGGGAGCTCACTCCTAGGTAGACTTCATATACTCTGTGATTTCACCAACTGCAGTACTTGTACCCTCATATCGTTCGGGCCTGTATCTCCAGCTTATTGAAAGCCACATTACTATCCCTTGGTATACTTTGGGTGTCTCATGAGCACTTCAAAATCCCCTCTTCTGGTTTCTGGTCCCAAATATAAGGAGCTTAGAAGTCAGCACTCTGTCATAACAACAGGTAAAAAGCTGGACAAACTGAAAAATGAACTCTTCATACATATGTCAGAAAAGTGAGGTCACAGAGCAAACTGCCCCTAAAATTGGAGAGACACACAGGTGAACACAGTGAATCACAATTTGCTGGAGCAGAAACCCACAAGCAGAAACCTCCACAGGAACCAGTACCAGGGTAGGGAAACCTAAACTATAAATGACAAATTGCTGGTGGCTCAACACATCTTTCTCAATGGTGAAAAACTGAAATCATTTCCTCTAAGATCAGGAACAAGACAAGGTTGTCCACTCTCACCACTATTATTCAACATACTTTTGGAAGTTTTAGCCACAGCAATCAGAGAAGAAAAAGAAATAAAAGGAATCCAAATCAGAAAAGAAGAAGTAAAGCTGTCACTGTTTGCAGATGACATGATACTATACATAGAGAATCCTAAAGATGCTACCAGAAAACTACTAGAGCTAATCAATGAATTTGGTAGAGTAGCAGGATACACAATTAATGCACAGAAATCTCTTGCATTCCTATACACTAATGATGAAAAATCTGAAAGAGAAATTAAGGAAACACTCCCATTTACCATGGCAACAAGAAGAATAAAATACTTAGGAATAAACCTACCTAAGGAGACAAAAGAACTGTATGCAGAAAACTATAAGACACTGATGAAAGAAATTAAAGATGATACCAACAGATGGAGAGATATACCATGTTCTTGGATTGGAAGACTCAACATTGTGAAAATGACTCTACTACCCAAAGCAATCTACAGAGTCAATGCAATCCCTATCAAACTACCAGTGGCATTTTTCACAGAACTAGAACAAAAAATTTCACAATTTGTATGGAAACACAAAAGACCCTGAAGAGCAAAAGCAATCTTGAGAAAGAAAAATGGAGATGGAGGAATCCGGCTCCCTGACTTCAGACTATACTACAAAGTTACAGTGATCAAGACAGTATGATACTGGCACAAAAACAGAAATATAGATCATTGGAACAGGATAGAAAGCCCAGAGATAAACCCACGCACCTATGGTCACCTTATTTTTGATAAAGGAGGCAAGAATATATAATGGAGAAAAGACAGCCTCTTCAATAAGTGGTGCTGGGAAAACTGGACAGCTACATGTAAAAGAATGAAATTATAACACTCTCTAACACCATACACAAAAATAAACTCAAAATGGATTAAAGACCTAAATGTAAGGCCAGACACTATCAAACTCTTAGAGGAAAATATAGGCAGAACACTCTATGACATAAATCACAGCAAGATCCTTTTTGACCCACCTCCTAGAGAAATGGAAAAAAAACCCCAAAATAAACAAATAGGACTTAATGAAACTTAAAAGCTTTTGCACAGCAAAGGAAACCATAAACAAGATGAAAAGACAACCCCAGAATGGGAGAAAATATTTGCAATGAAGCAACTGACAAAGGATTAATCTCCAAAATTTACAAGCAGCTCATGCAGCTCAATATCAAAAAAACAAACAACCCAATCCAAAAATGGGTAGAAGACCTAAATAGACATTTCTCCAAAGAAGGTATACAGATTGCCAACAAACACATGAATGGATGTTCAACATCACTAATCATTAGAGAAATTGCAAATCAAAACCACAATGAGGTATCACCTCACACCAGTCAGAACGGGCATCATCAGAAAATCTACAAAAAACAAATGCTGGACAGGGTGTGGAGAAAAGGGAACCTTCTTGCACTGTTGGTGGGGATGTAAATTGATACAGCCACTATGGAGAACATATGGAGGTTCCTTAAAAAACTAAAACTAGAACTACCATATGACCCAGCGATCCCACTATTGGGCATACGCTGAGAAAACCATAATTCAAAAAGAGTCATGTACACAGTGTTCATTGCAGCTCTATTTACAATAGCCAGGACATGGAAGCAACCTAAGTGTCCATCGAAAGATGAATGGATAAAGAAGATGTGGCACATATATACAATGGAATATTACTCAGCCATAAAAAGAAACGAAATTGAGTTATTTGTAGTGAGGTGAATGGACCTAGAGTCTGTCATACAGAGTGAAGTAAGTCAGAAAGAGAAAAACAAATACCATATGCTAACACATATATATGGAATCTAAAAAAAAAAAATTGGTTCTGAAGAACCTAAGGGCAGGAGAGGAATAAAGATGTAGACGTAGAGAATGGACTTGAGGACATGGGGTGGGGGGAAGGGTAAGCTGGGATGAAGTGAGAGAGTGGCATGGACATATATACACTACCAAATGTAAAATAGATAGCTAGTGGGAAGCAGCCACATAGCACAGGGAGATCAGCTCGGTGCTTTGTGACCACCTAGAGGGGTGAAATAGGGAGGGTGGGAGGGAGATGTAAGAGGGAGGAGATATGGGGATATATGTATATGTATAGCTGATTCACTTTGTTATAAAGCAGAAACTAACACACCATTGTAAAGCAATTATACTCTAATAAAGATGTTAAAAAAAAATGCTGGTATCTCAGCTTGGACAAGTCTGAGAGTTAAAATCCCCAGGGGAACTCAGGAATAAGGGGCCCCCCATTTCTGTGAGTTTTACTTCTAGGAGCTCCTCCAGGCCCTCACAGCGAATACCAGAGAAAATTCCCCTGGTGTTTCCAGCAGAGGGAGGAGAAAAGGAACCATTTTGAAATATACCAGAGCATTCTGTTATTCTTAATAAGGTCTATCTTCAGGAGAAACTAGCAGAGTCTAACCTGCTTGGTTTTATCAGAGCCTAAACTACCTGGGGCAAGGGAAATACACAACTCAGGCCCCCTCTGGCCATCCTGTCCTACCTAAGTGGGGAAAAAACTGAGAAGCACTGGTAAAGTTCACAGTGCATGGGCACAGGCTTACCAAAAGACTGAGACCCCAAATCATAGGACTAGAGCACGCTTTTCCTCCCCTGACACCTTAACACCACACCACAAAAGGCCTATTCACTGGAGTTTCTTTCACTCAGTACCTCACATCCGGATTTCAACAAGATATTACAAGGAATACAAAAAGGTAAAAACACAATTTGAAGAGACTGAACAAGCATCAGACTAGAGTCAGATATGGCAGGGATGCTGGAATTATCAGACTGGGGACTATGATTAAACAACTGTGATTAAAATGTTAAGGGATCTAATGGAAAAAGTAGACGACATGCAAGAACAGATGGATAATGTAGGCAGAGAGATGGAAACACTACGAAAGAATAAAAAAGAAATGCTAGAGATCAAAAACACTGTAAGAGACATGAAGAATGCTTTTGATGGGCTCATCAGTAGACTGGAAATGGCAGAGGAAAGCCCATGACTGGATTCTGAGCTGGAGGATATACTAACAGAAACTTGCAAAACTGAGAAGCAAAGAGAGAAAAGACTGAAAGAACAAAACAGAATATCCAACAACTGTGGGACAACTACAAAAGGTATAACATGTGTAACAGGAATACCAGAAGGAAAAGAAAGAGCTAAAGGAACAGAAGCATTATATGAAGCAATAATGACTGAGAATGTCCCCAAATTATTGTCAGACATGAAACTACAGATCCAGGAAGCTCAGAGAACACCAAGCAGGATATATGCCAAATAAAAAAACAATAAAACAAAACAAAAGCTACATCATGCCATATCATATCCAAACTTCAGAAAATCAAAGATAGAAAAAAAAATTTTGAAAGAAGCCAGGGGAAAAAACACCTTACCTATAGAGGAGCAAAGATAAGAATTACATCTGGCTTCTCAGAAACCATGTGAGCAAGAAGAGAGTGGAGTAGAATATTTAAAGTGTGGAGATTAAAAAAAAAAACTATCTAATGAAGGAAGACAAGAAAAGGAATTAAAAGATATACAGACTGGGAAGGAAGAAATAAAAATATTTTTGTTTGCAGATGACACAGTTGTCTATATAGAAAGTCTGAAAGAATCAACAAAAGAAAAAACCTTCTGGACCTAATAAGTGATTATAGTAAGTCTGCAGAATAAAAGGCCTATAAACAAAAGTCAGCTACTTTCCTACATTCCAGCAACAGAGAAGCAGAATTTGATATTGAAAACACATTATCATTTACATTAGCACTCAGAAAAGTGAAATACTTAGGTACAGATCTAACAAAATATGTATAATGTTGATATGAGGAAACCCACAAAACTCTAGTGAAAGATATTTTTTAAAAAACCTAAATAAATAGATAGTCCACGTTCATAAATAGGAAGACTCAGTATTGTCAAGATTTCAGTTTTTCCTAACTTGATCTATAGATTCATTGCAATCCCAATCCAAATCCCAGCAAGTTATTTTGTGGACAATGACAAACTGATTCTAAAGTTTATATGGAGAAGTAAAAAACCCAGAAAGTCAACTCAATATATAAGGAGAAGAACAAAGATGGAGAACTGACACTACCCAACTTCAAGACTTACTATAACACTACAGTCATCAAGACAGTGTGGTATTGGCTAAAGAATAGTCAGATAGATCAATGGAACAGAATGGTGAGCCCAGAAATACAGCCACATAAACATAGTTAACTGATCTTTGACAAAGGCACAAAAGCAATACAATGGAGCAAAACTAGTCTTCTGTATAAATGGTACTGGAATACATCCACATGCAAAAACAAGAAGACCTAGACAGAGACCTTACACCCACCACAAAAATTAACTCAAAATGAATCATAGCCCTGAATGTAAAATGCAAAACTATAAAACTCGTAGGAGATAACATAGGAGGAAACCTAGATAACCTTGGGTATGGCAATGACTTTTTAGATACACCACCAAAGGCATCATCCACGAGAGAAAAAAAAATTGATAAGCTGGAATTAATTAAATAAAAAACTTGTGCTCTGCAAAAGACAATGTCAAGAGAAAGAAGTCAAGCCACAGGTTGGGAGAAAATATTTGCAAAAGACACATCTGATTAAAGGGCTTATGCCCTTTTTAAGCATACAAAAAACTTTAAAAACTGAACAATAAGAAATCAAACAACCCACTTAAAAAAATGGGCAAAACACCGGAACAGGTACATCATCAAAGAAGATACACAGATAGCAAGTAAGCATATGAAAAGACGTTAAACATCATATGTCATTAGGGAATTACAAATTAAAACAACAAAGAGATACCTCTATACACCTATTATAATGGCCAAAGTTCGGAACAATGAAAACACTAAATGCTGGTGAGGATGTGGAGTAACAGGAACTCTCATTCATTGGTGGTGGGAATGGTACAGCCAGTTTGGAAGACAGTTTGGCAGTTTCTTACAAAACTAACCATACTAATATCATACAATCCAGCAATTGTGCTCCTTGGTATTTACCCAAATGAATTGAAAACTTATGTCTATACAAAATACAAAAACCAGTATACAGATGTTTATAGAGCTTTATTTATAATTACCAAAACTTGGAAACAACCAAGCTGTCCTTCAGTAGGTGAATGGAAAAATACCCTGTGGTACATCTAGACCATGGGATATTACTCAGGACCAAAAAAGGGGAGCTATCAAGCCATGAAAAGACATAGAGGAACCTTAAATGCATATCACTAAGTGAAAGAAGAAAATCTGAAAAGGCTACATA
Organism: Balaenoptera acutorostrata; assembly: GCF_949987535.1. Lineage (NCBI taxonomy): Eukaryota > Metazoa > Chordata > Mammalia > Artiodactyla > Balaenopteridae > Balaenoptera > Balaenoptera acutorostrata. Next base: position 65,281,805 of record NC_080072.1, on the reverse strand, counting down.
CTGTATGATGCCAACTATATGGCATTCTGGAAAAGGCAAACCTACAGTGAAAAGATCAGTGGTTGACAGAGGTTGGGGGCGGGGAGGAAGGGATAAAAAGGGAGAGCACAAAAATGTTTAGTGCAGAAACTACTCTTTATGATACTACAGCGGTGGATACGTGTTATTATACAGTTGTCCAAACCTATAGACTGTACACCGCCAAGAGTGAACACTAAAGTAAACTTCAGACTTGGGATAATAATGATGTGTCAGTGTAGGTTCATCGGTTGTAACAAATGTACCACTGTGGACGTCGATAGTGGGGGAGTTTGTGCATGTGTGGGGACAGGGGTGTAAGGGGACTGTCTGTACTCTCTACTCCATTGTGCTGTGAGCCTAAAACTGCTCTTAAAATATCAATTTTATTAGTTAAAAAATAAATTATATTCAAATTGAATGCATCATTCTCTCCCTGTCATCTTCCCAACTTCCTCTCCGTCTAGGTTCCTCCTTTTCAGTAACTGGAATCATGATGTATCCAGATGAACCCCATCAGAAACCTAGGAATCAACCTTTACTTTGTGTCTTCCCTTGCATATTTCATGCAATCTCTTTATCAACTTCTATGCATTTTCCCTCATATTTCTAGAATCTATCTCCTTCTTCCCCTCTCTAATGCCACTACTACAATGCCCTCTACCCACCAACCAGTTTTCCCTTGATCTACCCTTGGGCTAAGTGTTATGAACAAGTACAACTATTTTTATAAGCTTTTTGTTTTCTAATCTATCAGACTTCTGTAAATCAGGCCCAGTGCAGACCATAAAATGCAAAGCTTAGCTGTTCAGAACTTTCTTGATAACTTTTCTCATAACAAGGCTCTAATTAAGTTAAAAACCAAAGCATTATACAGGTAGAGAATGAGGAAAGAGATGGAATAATGGTTTATGGCTTTGGGACATCTTTTAATGTATTAATCGAACTAAGAAAATGAAAGGGACACAAAGGTCCATTAGACCTCTATCCCATTCCTGTACTTAGAATATTTCAATGCATTCCCTTTGCCTTCAGGACAATATCCAGATTCCTAAACACAGCATACAAGGTTCTTCATGACCTGCCTACTGTCTTCATTCCAGCTTCATCTGCCCCTTTCTGCATTCACCCACTTGTTCAGGCCAAAATTTAGAAGTCATCCTTGTATAATCTCTTTCTCTTGAGTCACTGTCCTCAGATTCTCTCCCCACCATTTGAGCCACCAGGAAATTCTGTTGATTCTACATTAAAAATATACCTAAATCTATCTACTGTTCATTTCCATGCCTTCCACTCTAATCCAAGTCACTGTCACTGACTGCTCTTCTTGTCTAAAGCAATTCCTTCCTACTGTCCCTGCTTCTATCTTGCTCTAAATTCCGTTCTCCACACAGCAAGAATGTACATAATATATATATATATTTTTTGAGATCCATCTGATGACTTCTCATCTCACTTAGAATAAAATCCAAATTCCTGCCAAAGTTCTCTGCATTAGTTTCCTATTGCTACTGTAACAAAATTACCACAAACTCAGTGACTTGCATAATAGAAATGTACTCTGTTGTCTTATTTTAGACCTGTAACCTCCAGAATTCACTTCAAGGTGACAAAATGGCTGGTTCCTTATAGAGGCTTGAGAGACAACCCATTCCTTGTTTCTTCCAGCTTCTAAAGGTGACTGGCATTCCTTGGCTTGTGGTCACATCACTCCAATTTCTGTTTCTGTTGTCACATAGCCTTCTTCTCCCTCTGACCTCCTCCTTCCCTCTGTAAGGACCCTTTACATCAGGCCCACCCAGATAATAAAGAATAATCTCCCCATCCTCAACTTAATCTTATCTGCTACATCCTTTTCACCATGTAAGATAACAAATTCACAGGTTCTGGGAATTAGGACATGGACACCTCTGTGGGGCATATGATTTAGTCTGCCACATTCCATACAAAGATCATGAGAAAAATATTTCATCATAAAAACATGGATTTGTTAAAGTTGCTAATAAGGGGAAGCATCACAGTAATAGAGTCTCAATAATGTCTCAAAAGGGGGTGGTAAGGGGAAGATATTTATAGGATTAACCATAGGGTGCCTTTGTGGTGGATATTAGTAGCCTAGGCAGGAATTGGTTAGAATTTATAAAGTAACTGAATTACTAAAACCTATGAATCTGTGCAGAGTTACAGTTAAATCAGTTTATTTGTGGTCTTATATTGTTACAAATGGGCCTAAATAAGCTGGTGTTAAAACAATAAGAGCTTAAATAGTTTTTATTACATATCATGGAATGGTACAGTGGATCATTTCAGTTTTTGCTTCATTTCATTTTGCAAATCATTAGTTTTTGCTTCATTTCTCAGTCCCCCTTCTTTTGGTCAATCTGCAACCTAAGCCGAAAGAAAGACTATTATTTTTCTGGGGAGGTGATCAATCCAGATCTGCACTGCTATTTAGTAAGTTGCAATTACGTATTGAATTTTTCATGGTAGTCATATTGACCTCTATAAGTATCAGGCTTTCTTGTTCTTTCTGTTGGATGATCATTTGTAAATCATCTAGTGTTAGCAGTGGCTGTGCAGCAGCATTTAAGACTCTGAAGAACATATACCTGGTAACTGCTATGCAGACAGACACAAAATTATTAGAGTCTGAAAGGCATTTGACTCTAAGACAAAAATTATTAGAGTCTGAAAGGCATTTGAAAGCCATATTCTTAGATTTTGAAAACTGAACAATGAAAGCATGTGACAATCTATTTGGACTTCCCTTATGTAATCAAGTTTCTTTTTCCCTTTAATTTGGGTAGGGTTTATTCAACCTTACTAGTGTATGAGGAATACAGGTCTTGGGGATACCATGAGTAAAGGACGCCGATGTCCATTAGCTATCTAGGACCTTAATCCTGAAGTGGGGGAAGAAAATAGCTGAGAAGATAAAGATGCAAACCCAAGGGGATACAGGTATAAAGAAGAACATGGCAACAAATCGGGTCTTGTTCCAGCTGACTTGGTTGGAAACAGCCTACTTCATGCAGTCTTTAGTTGTTCCAAGGACCTAGGGCTGTCTCTTCTCATGGGACATCTACCTCTAGATGTTACCTAGATTCCTCAACATGCCTTATAAAGCCCTTCATAATCTAGTCATATCTCTGGGATCATTTCCTAAATCTTTTTCTCTTCTTCACTCTCTCTTTGGTGGCCACACTGTCCTTACTGTTCCGCAAACAAGTTAATCTTGTTCCTGTCTGAGAGACATTGTACTCATTGTTCCCTTTATGCAAAATGATCTCCCCAATATTTGCACCGCTGACTCCCACAATCCACTCAAGTCACATGTCACCTTCTTAGAAAGGCTTTCCCTTGTCATCATCGAATTTAAAGTCCTCTCGATTCTTTTACCTTGCTTAATTTTGCTTCATAGCACTCTTCTCTCCCTGCATCTGTTTCATATTTATTTGTTATATGCCCCACTTGAATATACACACCATTCAAGAAGGCAGAAAACTTTTCTATTTTGTTCACTGATGTGTTTTCAGGACCTAGAACACTATTCAGCATATGTAGGTGCTCAATGACTACTCGCTGATTGACTGAATAAATAAAAACCTCACATACACTATGTTTCAGCCATATATAACAATTTGCAGTCCCCAAATGGCTCCTTCTTTTGCAGATGTGGTTTTCCTCTGCCTGCAATAACTTCTCCTTGATTCCTTCACAATTCCTAATCATCCTTCAAGAGTCTGTTTATGTGTCACTGTCCCTGATAAACCTTCGTTGATCCCATCAGGAAGAACTAGGTGTCATCTCTCTTTGTTCTAATAGTACTCTAGGCATACCTCTATCATATTACTTAATACAGTTGACCCTTGAACAAGGCAAGAGTTACCCCCCATTTCCCACCCCACTGTCAAGTTGAAAATCCATGTATAACTTTACAGTCCGACCTCTGCATCTGCAGATTCAACCACCAGGGATCATGTAGCAGTATAGTACGTATTTATTGAAAAAAGTCTAAGTACAAGTGGACCTGTGCAGTTGAAATCCATTGTTGTTCAAGGGTCAATTGTACATTGCATTAACATTTTGTCTAATCTATGTCTGTATCCTGAGACTCTAGTAGAGGGCTTTGCCCATAGTAAATTCTGAGCAAATGTTTGTTGAATGATTTTATTCATTGAGTGACAACTGTGTGTCAAGCACTGTACTAGTTTTTTATACACATTATTTTATTTTTTAAAATTTTTATTGGGGTATAGTTGATTTACAATGTTGTTTTAGTTTCAGGTGTACAGCACAGTGAATCAGTTATACATATACATATATCCACTCTTTTGTAGATTCTTTTCCCATATAGGCCATTACAGAGTATTGAGTAGAGTTCCCTGTGCTATACAGTAGGTCCTTATTAGTTATCTATTTTATATATAGTAGTGTGTATGTGTCAATCCCAATCTTCCAATCTATCCCTCCCCCACTCCTTACCCCCAGTAACCATAAGTTTATTTTCTACATCTGTAACTCTATTTCCATTTTGTAGATAAGTTCATTTGTACATATATACAATGGAATATTACTCAGCCATAATAAAGGATGAAATAATGCCATTAGCAACAACATGTATGGACCTAGAGATTGTCATACTGAGTGAAGTAAGACAAAGACAAATATCATATGATATCGCTTATACGTGGAATCTAAAAAAAGGCTACAAATGTACATTATCTTAATCCTGACAAGAAACCTGTAAGATATATGCTACTACTCCTGTTTTACAAATGACGAAACTGAATAACTTGCCCAGAGTTTTGAACCTAAGTGTGTCTGACTCCAAACTGGTATTTCTCCCATTGCCTCAAATGAATGAATAAATCTCCTTAATTTTAGTGATACTTACTGGTCAAAATTTAATATCCTAATTTTACCATTAACATTGAAACTCTGATCTTTTAGTTCAGTGTTGCATGCTCTAATACATTTTTACTTGATTCAGCCTCTTTATATTACAGAGAAGAATGGACCCCAGGTACCTTAACAGCACAGGTATCCTATTTTTAATCTGCTTCATAATTAAAGAGTTTTTGATGATGATTCAGGGTCAAGGTTTGGTTAGTCTTTCCTTTTAAGAGAAGGATTATATTTAAGAGCTAGTCCACATGTCATCTTTCAAGAGGTATAAAAGGCCCAAATACATTGAAAGTCATATTGAAATTATAGAATTAATATACCTGGAAGAAAGGAAAATGTGGCAGGAATGAGTTAAAGATAGTAAGACAGTCTCACATATGTGAGAGAACCTGGTGGTCACCCTGATTTGTGTCTTTTCTGCATGCTAGGTGAAGCAGTGCGTACTAAAATTTTAATAAAGTTTTTAGAAGTACATAAAATAGTATCGCGAGAATCTCACGCAGTGAGAGCCCAAGCTCTAAAGTCAGACAGACCTGAGGTCTAATCCTTGCTCCCCTACCTAATAGCTGAGCAAATTTAAGCAAGTTGCTTAACTTTTCCTAAGCCTCAATTTCTTCATCAGTAAAATGGAGAGAAAAGAAGGGTATTAGGTAGGGTAGCTAATTACTACTATAACACACAGCATTAAAATTTTAGAGGCATAATTTAATAAAACAAGTAAAATCCAATACAGATGTACCTGGTCATGCAGTTCTCTGGGGCAGGATTCCTTCAAGGACTAATTTGGGGCCCCATGTTCTTCTATTTTGCAGTTTTGACTTCCTCTAGATTCTTTGAAATCTTCATTCAGCTGGTAGGTAGGGAAAGAAAGAGAATATGGCGCATGTGTAGGAGGTTTTAGAGGTTTTGTGGGCCAAAACTTAAATGGCTTTCATTGTTTCTGTCCACAGTCCATTGTGTATTGTCAGTCACATGACCCCAACTAATTACAAGAGAGGCTGGGAAACATAGTATGTGTGCTCAGGAGAAAAGGAAACAGACTTTGGGGAATTCAGAGGTGCCTCTGCCACTTCAGGTCATGAGGTGGTCTTAGGGTTTAACTGAGATAATGCATGTAATGTGCTTAGCATAGGGTAAGTAATCAACACAGTTACATGTAATTATTATTATCACAAGGGTGTATGCTGAGAGTCTGAATAAGGAAGTGAAGTCCTTGCTCGGAGGTTCTACCAAGAGAACTCAGCTACATTCAAAGAAAAGTCCTTACCTAACTGATTTGGAAGCATCAGGAAACATAAACATTGAAAGGTGAGGGATGAAGGGGTTGCCAAGGTGTTCATGTCAGCTTAGCTAACAGAATATCAAAAGTTTATACCCTAATGTCTAAGAAGAGTGGGAATAGGGAACTGGTAGACTCTTTGGATTTGGGAATGGGCTTAACTGAAATAATAAAGGGTAAATATTCTGATCAATCCCCTCTTCCATATTCTTTTTCTCCCTCACTTTCTTACCTTAAAGTTACAGACATCATAAAGATTCTTCAGGTGCAGCATATTTTCTTCTCCCCACTTATTTTTCTCCTCTGTTGCCATTTAAAATAGTGTAAGAACTTTGAGAACAGAGACCATGTTTGCCTCACACATTATTATATCTTAGCACCTAGCAATGCCTAGCACAGGGTATGCAGGCAAGAAGTATTTGTTGAATGAATTTAATATATATGGTAGTTGCTTCAAGTCTTGCCTAAAGAATCTAGATAAAGTAATGGAAAGACAATGAGTTTTTAAATCTTGCTTCCATCACTTGAGTATGTGTGGGATTCTGGGACTTCTAAGACTTAAATTTTTTTTTTAAGCAATAGAGAAAAATTATACAAGCATTTAACCTCTAAGACTTTTTTCTTCCTTGTATTAAGTGGCACAATACTTTTTAGAGTTATAGTAATGAGAACTAAATGAAAAAATTCATGTAGTGTTCCTAGTACATAGAAAGCATTCAAAAAACGGTTGTTCCCTCCCCTGTACCTCACACCTCTCTACAATATACTTTTTAATTTAGGGGACCCTAACAATTAATTGACACTAATTGTTTACATATTTAGAAACCTCTAAAATATACCCTTGAAAAAAAGTACAGTTGTATTTCTAACAGAAGCTAGTTTATTTATAAGGTGAACATGTCTACAGTTATTTGAATAATGGTGGTTTGTAAGAATCTCTTTGGTAAAAGTAATGGTGAAATACCTTCCTAGAATGTCATTCATAGTAGTGCAAAAAATACATGTTGCCTTCTGTGTGTTTAGGAATAACTTTTACATTTTCCCTAAAGATGAAATATTTAGCTACTGATTTAGCTCCTGTTGACCTCAGCAGGGGTCTACCAATGCAGAGGCTCAGGCCACCCGGTAACTTATTAAGTGGAACCCACAGAATGGTAAGGATGTCTTAAGGATTGGGTAACTCCACGGCCCAATGGACACAGGGCAGCAAACTGGGCACCAAACTGCAGATGGATTGCAGATGCACTGAAGGAAGTCATTACAGTTTTGAGAAATTTGGGGCTGGCTTGACAAAGATGAAGCCTGCTGGTTTAAGCACTTTATGTTCTTGGCAGAAGCATGGTGTTGCAAATTTTCACCAGCCATAGTGAAAAAAAAGGGGGGAAAGGGAATGGGAGGGGACCATAAAATTCATGATGATACACAAAATGTTAACCATTAGCTTTGCATCTTTTGAGAGTCACCAGATTGAAGCACAGTATTTTGGACTTCGCTGGCAGATGGTGTACACAGACTTTCTGAGTATGTTAGCATTTCATTTGAAACTAGCAAGATTACATAGGACTATCATGGTAATTTAACATTCATGGAGATTTTAAAATTTATCCTTAAACTTGTGTTGAAAGTGGGGCATTTTAACATTTTAAAAGACTTTGTGAAATAGATCTGGATCTCATAGAACAGATTCACAGGATATAATAATTCCTCTAAAATGCCCACAGGACAGTTTCAAGGGTCTTCTTTCCCTGAAAATCTGGCTTACTCAAGAGAAAAAGAGGCCAAAGAGAACAAAGACTAAACCAGGGGAGATGGCAGGTAGTGATGTCTGGATTCTCTGAATGGGACTTCTCCACTTACTACCCTCTCACTTCCTTCTATGGTCTGGACCTTTAATCACCACAGCAGTCAGCCTTGTAGGGTCAGCTAATCTCTGTTGACATCATCGTACTACTTCCCTTTTCAAATTCCAGTGAAGCTATGTGTTTCCTGTCCTATTTGACACACTAGAGAAAACATACTGGCCCATTAGTATCCAAATTTAGACTGGCAGCAATGTGTCAAGTTTTCAGGGAAGACATAAACAAAAACAGGTGACATTTCCAAGCCTCTCAAGAAAAGGGGAAAAAAACCCCAAGCCTTCTGGGGTAAGTAAGCAGGGAGAGCTTCAATACCCACTGTAGGGAGAGGCCTGCTGACAGTCTCCGAAAATGGGCCGACGGAAGCCTTTCCCTTTCATTAAAGCCAGGAGGATGGTTTTGGGGGCCTCCCTAAACACATTCTTGATTCTGCTAGGAAAGCCCAAGCAGCTCTGACACCCGCTTGCTCAGGGGGAGCTGTGAAGGTAGCTGCACCTCCTCTTCGGGAAGCCGTTGGTTTCAACCACAGACACTAGGACACCCTTGTCGAGAGAGAAGGGTGAAGCCATACGTCCCTCGCCCCGCCCCCCTCGCCCCCGCGGCCCCCCCGCCCCCCCCCGTGACCCCAGCGAGCCCAGCCTCGGGCGACCTGTTGGCAGGGAGCATCACGTGACGCGGCGGACCGCGCACTGCCCCCCGCGGGGGAGCCTCCTGTTGCGCCCGCCAGGCGGGTTTCATCACGTAACGCGCGGGCGCCTCCCCGCTCTTCCATCGCCGAGCGAGGGAGGGCCTGCGTCGAAGAGGAAAGAGAAGGGAAAAGGGGCGGGAGACGGAGAAGGAGGGGCGGTGCCCGAGTCACGTGACCCGGGGCAGCCCGGAAAGCTCCGAGGAGGAGCCTGGCGCCGCCATTTTCCTGCAGCTGCCTGTCCCTTTTGCCCTGACCGGCTTCAGCTGACCAGGGAAGGGGTGGGCTGAGCTGAGGCGGGGGCAGGGGAGTGCCCGGTATCGTGCCTGACCCCGCGGGTGACAAGAGCCGGTTCTTTCCGGGCTGGGTGGCAGCGCGCGGCCCTGAGCCCCGCCCCAGGCCGGCAGGCGGAGAAGGAGCCGGTGGGGGTAGGGGGGGTGGGGGTCCTCCGGCGCTTGGGGGTCCCAGTCCCCGCCGGCTGCCGAGCGGGAGGGGTGGCGGAGGAGCCGCAGAGATGTCCGGCCAGAGCTTGACGGACCGAATCACCGCCGCCCAACACAGTGTCACCGGCTCCGCCGTGTCCAAGACAGTATGCAAGGCCACGACCCACGAGATCATGGGGCCCAAGAAAAAGCACCTGGACTGTGAGTGAAGCCGACCGCGGCCCCCGCGACCCGCGTCCTTCTCCCCATCTCTTTTCTTCCCCGCTTCAGCTGCCTCTTCCCTCCCTGCGTCTTCTCCGGCGCGGCGGGTCCTGTGCTCATCCGAGCTGTGTTCTTTTTGCTTCCATCACACCTGCCTTCACGGCTTCCGTTCCCTGTCTAAAAATCCCTGACAAGCCACTCCCCTCCGGGTTCCTAGGGGACCCTGGCTTCTCTGTCCGGTGCTCCGCGATACACATCACAGCCGGCCAACTTGCCTCTCCACCTAGCCCCTCACCTCCCGGCCTCCTCTGTCTGCTGCAGCCCTCTGTCTGTTCTTTCTTCCCACCCGTCCCGTGCTGCCTCGCCGCCCTCTCCTGAGCGTCTCCCCGCTTGCTCCCGGCCTCACCGCCCTATTGTTTCCCCACTAGCCTTCTTCGGGTTTCCGTAAACGCCCGGTTCCGTGGGCCCGGATCCCTGTTTCTCCGCAACCCTGAGGGCCTCCTCCCTTGAAGTGATTCCCACTTCCTTTGCTCCACTAGCCTCTTCTGTCCCTTCCTTTCCCGGTTTTCTCGTCCACCTTTCCTCCCCCCACCCCCCGCCCTTGGGTTACCTTTCTTTGCCCCTGTAGCTTCACTTAAGTTCCTTCGTCTCATTGTAAATATCATACTCAGTAGCCGACTTTTTTCCCCTGACTACTTTCTTCGTGGGCGTGAAAGTAAAGGGATTCCGTTGGTGTGGGGAAAGCTTTGTGGAACGTCGGGATTTTTAATCACCTCTGGTGGGGTTTAATCATTGTATTTTCATGCTTTTGACTGGGATAATTTGTGAATGTCAGTCACCCCCCCCCCCCTTTTTTTTTTCTAATGGAGGTATGGAAAAGGGTTTGCTGATTTAGGTATCAGTTCCTAGAGCTGTTAAGCCTGGCGGTTTGAATTCAGAAACTTGAGTGAAGCATAGACTATTGGAATTCAAAATAGATTAATAATCAAATCCACAAATAACATACATCCTTTAAAAAACTGGTAAAAAGATATTTGGTGAGTCTTGAGTTTGGACTCCGTTTTAATTTATGCTGGTTATCTTTTGAGGAACTAGCTTTTCTTACACGCATGATATTACACCATTCACTAACTTAGCTACAATTACTAGAGCTAACTCCTCCCAACTTTTTCCAAACCTGGAAGCCACCTGTAATATCCTCCTTTTTTATTCCACTCCTTTACCTCAAGGTACAAAAATGAGTGGATTACTCAAGCTTTGACTCAATGGAGCTTTGACCTGAAACTTTTCAGGGAAACATAGGGAAAAAGGCATTGTAATAGATAAGTTCCTTTTTTAAATGGCTACTGGACACATAAGCCTGACTGACTTCATCCTACATGAAAGTTACTTTGCTTTACTGTTTGAAGCAAGAGTGAGCATGTCCTGAAAGGGAATTCACTGACGGGAGTCCTGTTTTGAGTTCTCGTTTGGACTCTGGCCGTAAGGTTTGCGCTTTTAAAAAAAATGTACAAAATGTGAATTCTTCCAAGATACTTTGCTCATGAAGTACTGTTAGAACAAGTTACTGCTACAGACAAACCCATTATTCATTGTGACTTATTCCTTCCTTGTGGAAAAGTTTTAAAAAGCATCATTATTGCTTGGTTCTTCGTTTGATGTGTGGTTCATGGAGGCTGCTTGTTAACTATCAATCCTTGACTGTTTTAAAGAATTCAGAATATATTTAAATGGTGACACATTTATAAATGGAAAGTTCTTTTAAATACATTATGAAGCCGTAAGTGCCTTTTTGATTGTCTGATATTTGGAGTAGACATTTCTACTGTTTACTTCTCTTCAAATGACTACTTGGCTTGCTCTACCCAATCTATGGTTTGCCCTAAAACTTCTAATTCTTTTGTTAGGTTGGTTTTGTTGTTTGTTTTTGGTGTTGAAGAAACTACTTGTGACTTTGTGAACTGTTATCCTCATCTCTCCCTTCAAAATGATAAATTATAACACGAATAGATACCGCTTTTAAAAGTCTTTTTAAAGGTTCTTGTCTTAATTCAAATGTTGCAGTTCTAACACGTTGTGGAAAAGGTCAGAAAATAGGCTAGGTAAATTTAGGAGAGTGAGACTTGGCTTGTGGTTTTATGTTAGCCTTTTCTCTTGTAATGGAAGCTGCTGCAGATAAGAACTGGGATTAAGTTTGGTATGGATAATCTCTCATTTGTAGTCTTTTTCTCTACCGCTGCTGTGTTAATAAATTCCCACTTCTTTAGAACCTGAATATTCCTGGTAATGTTTGATTTTTTAAAAAAATCTGTATGAATAAGGAGCCACTACTCTATGAGGTTTTTAAAATACAGTAATACTATTTTCCTTATATTGTTTTTTAAAACACCCTTATAACCAGTTCCACTAATGAAATAAATTTAAGTCTGACCAATGAGTGGTTTTTGTGAAGACCTTCTTCCCCCACACACTTTAAAATACTTTGAGGAAATTGAAAAGGCTTTCACAAACAGTTCTGGGTTTTGACATCATGGACTTTTAAGTCTTTAATGTAGATACAATTTTTCGTCTTTTAGGAATTGTTCTTTCTAGTGAAGGCTTAGTTCTGTTGCGCCATTTAATATACTGGGAAACTGTTGCCTAATTAGTTGACCCTAATGAAAATGATTTCATTTTTTAAATATTAGTATTTAACAAAAATATGCTTAAGACTTTTTTTTCCTATAAGCCTTTAGAGTGTGGAGGTGGTTTCTGTGTACTTCGCCAAGGTCTGTCTATATTGGGAAATGATTATTGTAATCCATGAATTATGGCTTAATTCATACTACATTGTATACTTGTTTAAGAAAGAGCTTTTGCTTTGCTTACAGGGGTCAGTAGATAATAATGTTAAGTAGTGTCCCTAGTGTGAAAAGAGTTGTCAAACCTGAAACACATTTTTAAAAATAAACATGGTTTGCATTTAACTTCAGGCCTCTAATGGCCATAATCAAGATAGAAGAATAGCAGCCTTGTATTTGAAGGACTTCAGTTTGCCAGGCACTTATTAACCATTATCTAATTTAATCCTTTCTCATAGCTATGGGAGAGGCAAGTCATATGCATAGAAGGTCATCTCTAACTAAATTTAAAGAGGGTATAGAATACTTAAAACGTTATTGGTTGAAGTACAGACAGAACAGAGTTTTAAAATTTATAAATTCTTAAAGTAAAAACATTCTTACCTGATTTCACAACCTTTACTCTTGTTTCTTTGACAAGAACACTTTTTTCTATACTTGTTTACTTTCCTTGGGCATTTATGTTGGGGCATGTTTCACTGAGATGAAATATTATGTTAATGGCTCTAATGTTTTCACTTTTTTATCCATATTTTTTCCAGTTAATTTCAAGGGACACTTCATTCCAGCCACCATCTGCCTTACATTCTGTACAACAAAATCAAGATCATGTTCTTATTAAGTATCCGTTATAAGCATATCTCTAAGGTAGATACAGTGTGGGTATTTGTGTGTTGTGTACTGGCTCTAGACTCTGCTTAATTTTAATTGTGGAAACATTTTTTTTTAAAGTAAGAATTTGTGAATGTTTTGAATATGTAGAGGGTGGAATTTGTATTTGGGTTCGTGTTTTGTATAACCATTGAAAATACATATAAAATATTGACATGCACCCACAATAATTATCTTTCTAAGAAAATTATTGATTTTTAATGTCTTAGTCAATGATATCCAATGGGTGCTTAGTTTGCATATTGTCAATAAATCTGGTAACTGGGATCTGATTTGCAAGAAGGTACCTGTGAGGAAGATAGTAAGTAGAAGATCTGCCCCTAGATGGCGCTTGTTTAGAAATAAGGTAACTGGGGCTTTCCAAATGGACAATTATTTCGTAGTTATGTTTGGGCTTACTCTTCTTTCCCATAAGAATTAATCGTATGATTTATATTTTCATTTTCATTATTTGACCTATTCTGTCCCTTACTACTTTAATAGTTCTGAAATACAAAAAAAACGGAAATTGAGTCATCAAAGTGGTAATAGTAAGATTTGACTACTTATGTCAAATGCAGGAGGTATATAGTAGAACTCCACAAATGTAAGTTTTTCCTCCTTGACATATTTAGTTATGTTTATGAATAGTATGTATTTTAAAAGAGAAACCCTGAAGAGAATTTTACCTATAGCCATTTCAGTAGCTGCCTTATTTGTAACTAGCAAATTAATTCTAAAATATCTTTGTAAAGTAATTAGGCTTCACTGGTGGACTTGTTACTTTAAGAAATACTGTTTAGACTTTAGTCATCTATTTTTTATCCTTGTAGCAGTGCTTTTTATGTTTATATATTTTATATATCTGAATAATTTTTAAAGATGTCTTAGAATTTAATTTCAACTGAAAAGTAAGAAGTTAAACTTCATTATGAAGTGACTTGCTTTTTTTCTCTCATTTGAGTTGTAAAGCACTTATATGATATTTAATTAGATGGGGTTTTTTTAACTTTTTTTAAGCTCTTCCACTTTACTTTTTAAATTTAAAAAAAATTTATTTATTATTTATTTATTTATTTTTGGCTGTGTTGGGTCTTCGTTGCTGTGCGCGGACTTTTCTCTAGTTGCAGTGAGCAGGGGCTACTCTTTGTTGCGGTGTGTGGACTTCTCTTTGTGGTGGCTTCTCTTGTTGAGGAGCACAGGCTCTAGGCATACGGGATTCAGTAGTTGCGGGCTTAGTAGTTGTGGCCTGCGGGCTCTAGAGTGCAGGCTCAGTAGTTGTGGTGCACGGGCTTAGTTGCTCCACGGCATGTGGGATCTTCCTGGACCAGGGCTCGAACCTGTGTCCCCTGCATTGGCAGGTGGATTCTTAACCACTGCGCCACCAGGGAAGTCCCTATTTTTTATTTTTTTTGGCCGTGCCGCACAGCTTGCGGGATCTTAGTTTCCTGATCAGGGATTGAACCCGTGCCCCCTTTAGTGGAAGCGTGGACTCCTAACCACTGGACCGCCAGGGAATTCCCTAGATGTTTTAAATATACATTGTTTAATTTATTTTAATTAATCAGAATTGCTTTAATTTAAATAATGTGAAAGTTCACCAATTTGTTTAAAATAATTGATTTTAATTAGTCATCAGAATTGCTTTAATTTGAATAAAATAGTTTATTTTGACTCTGATTATCATTTAGAATATTTAATGTGAAAGTTCACCCTAATACATAGAAAGTCTCTTCTGTTTTCTTCAGTTTCAAAGTGCTTAGTTCCGTGATTTTGCCCTTAAAGTCAAAGAAGCAAGTAAAATAAACTTAAAGACTTCTTGGCAAGAGGTTAGAGCCCTACCAAGAAGAAGTAGGGTTAGATTTTCAAAGTAAAGACTTAATATTTGCTTTTCCTGTTCTTTTGGTGGCTGAAGTGGCATTTCCGTTACTTTGTGTTCTGTCTCAGTATGTTCCCAGTTAAATGGCTTTATATATTTCTCTAGAGAATTGAAATTTTTGGATTTGATCTTTCAGAATTTTGTATATTCACTGTGTATATGGTTCTTTTCATGGAGAATTGTTTGTAGGCAGTTACAATTTACTAATGATATTCCTTTAAAAGGGAATTTTAATGAACTTAAACCTTTGTATTAAAAATTATGTTCAGAATTGTAATTTGCCAGGTTATCAGAATATTAAGGATTTCTCAAGTTACATTAGAATATAGTGGCAATACTCACAGCTAGACGTGTTTTTTGTGTTTATGCCTAGGTTGTGTTTATATTTATTTAACAAATGTTTATTTATGCTTTGTGCTGGGCACTCACATTACTGAACACTTTGCATTTATAAACTTGTTTATTCCTTTCAACAACTTTGTGAGAGATTTTATTATTATTTTAAAATTTATTTATTTATTTTTGGCTGCGTTGGGTCTTTGTTGCTGCGCGCATACTTTCTCTAGTTGCAGCGAGCGGGGGCTGTTCTTCGTTGCAGTACGTGGACTTCTCATTGCAGTGGCTTCTCTTGTTGCAGAGCACGGGCTCTAGGCGCACGGGCTTCAGTAATTGTGGCATGTGGGCTTAGTCGTTGCGGCTCGCGAGCTCTAGAGTGCAGGCTCAGTAGTAGTTGCTCCGCGGCATGTGGAATCTTCCTGGACCAGGGCTCGAACCTGTGCCCCCTACATTGGTAGGCAGATTCTTAACAACTGTGCCACCAGTGAAGTCCAAGAGATTTTATTATTATCACCACTTTACTGAAGAGGAAACTAAGGCACTGAGTTTAGTAATTTGCCCAAGGTCACATTGCCAGGAAGAGGAGAACTGGGATTTGAACCCAGGTAGTCTAGCATCAGGTCTGGCTTTCACCTTAGTGTAACTTTTAATGTAATGGTTGTCTATTCTAGAGAATGAATAGACCGTGTTTATCTATTCATGGCTGTTTCTTAAAGTGTGATCCTGGGATTCCTGGGAGTCCCCAAGACCCTTTCAGCGTATTTGTGAAATCGAAACTATATTCATATGCTGAGACATTATTTTCCTTTTCCATTTTCATTCTTCCACTATTGTACAGTGGAGTTTTCCAGAGGCCATGTGATACTGCAACAAATTGAATGTAGTAGCAGATACGAAAATCTAACTGTTTTCTATTAAGCCAGATAGTAAAGAGTTTTGGAAAAAATGTGAAACAATGCTACTGTTCTAAATTTTGGTTTTGGAAAATACAGTTATTTTTTATGAATAATGCTAACATATGATGAACTTTATTATTTTAAAATGAATTAATATTTAAGAATTTCTCAGTTTTAATTTCTAACACAGTAAATACCAATAGAGAAAAACCACATAAGCAAAAGCTCTTTGGGGTCTTCAATTTTTAAGATTGTAAAGGTTCTGAGAGTAAAAAAATGCAACTCTAAGGAATGATGTATAGAAGAGGGGAGAAAAGAATACTTAGAGAGAAACTAGATGTAAGTGGTCCTTTAAATTCTCAGAGTAATTTTGATTTGATTTGATGTGTAACAGTGGCCCAATCATTGTAGGACTGATCAAGAGATGTGACGTGATCTTTTGATTATGTCATACTGTTGAGTAGATTGGAAAGAATGTGCTGTATGACTTGGAAAGGAGACTGCTGGGGGGCTAAAAGAGTCTCTAACAGTAATAATGTAATTTTTCCTAAAAGGCCTTGATAGAGTCCATCATTAATTGAGACTCTTGATCTATTTTTTCTCAACTGTTTTGTTTTGTTTTGTTTTAAATATATCTAAGCTATTTCTTTTCAGCCAAGCAGGTTAGGTACCAGTTGAGCCAAAATAAGTTCTTGACCCTCAAACTATTAGCCAGCCTTTGCAAATCCCATTCCTTGGACACAAAATATCTTCACCTCTGTCAGTACAGATGCATCCTTCCTTTTAAACCTTCTTTAAACTAACTTGCTTTTGTTAACATTCACATTTAAAGTAACCTCTTTCATAAAGACGTTACTGAATAACTCCCCCTGGTTCTGTCAGTCCAACGTTATTATCACCATTTAAAGTTTACATATATATATATATATATATCTTTTTTTTTTTTTTTTGGTTAAACTGTACTTAGTATTATGCTTTTATATATATATTGGGTTCATGGGTGTTTTCTCTGTGAATAGTAACTGTTCTTTTTTGTACTATTCTATGTCTCTTCTCAAAGTATCTAATCAGTGACCCTTTGGGTGCCCAGTAAGTACTGAATGATTACACATAATCTCCTGCCACAGCTCAGGCTATTCCATGAACAACGTATGGACACACCGTAGAGATCTATTCCAGTAGATATTTTAATAATGTTTTTATAGCCATTATCTTAGTTGCAGTGAATGGTAATCACCTGGTTACAAAATTATATATGAAGTCATTCAGTAGCATTGATAAAAAAGATTATAACAAATTGCTATGTTTCATGGCACCCATGAGGCATTGAGGTTTAGTTTTGTTTAGATATTATGTGGTTTTTCCAAAGTATTGTTATAGCAAAGAAAAAAAGTTTCTTGGTTACAGCAACTCAGTTTGAAAACTATATTCAAATGCATGTTTTTGAGGATATGGTCTTAAAAGTAGAAATTAATTTTAAGAATTAAACAGGGGACCAGAATTAGATTTGAAATGTTTATCAGAGCTGCTTCCTTGTACAACTCTAGGAGGTGCTGATCACATTATAGTCTATGTGTAGGGTGCCTCCAGTATATAACTGTATGGCAGCCTCACTTTAGATATAAGGAAGGATAAAGTACACTTAATAGATAATGTCAAAATGCAAAAGAAAAGAAATGACTGTTTCAGAGTTAAGCCTTGTGAGGTATGAAGCAAAGGTTGGAGTAGTAGTAGTGATGGCCTAAAGTACACGTAATAGATAACGTCAAGATGCAAAAGAAAAGAAATGACCGTTTTAGAACGAAGCCTTGTAGGGTAAGCAAAGGTTGGAGTGGTAAGTAGTGATGGCCATGATAGTAAGACCACTAAATCCAGATCATCAGTTCATTCCAGGGGCTGGTAGGAGTTGCTGCAAGTCTTCTCTGAATGCTTGGAATTCCAGCAGTGATTACTGAAATTGGTGCTGGTATTTATAGTCGTAAACTTAGTACTTGAAAGCTTGCTAGGGGCCCTGATTTTACTCAAGGGACATTTCTTTCAAGTCGTGGTTGAGGAAGCTAGATATGCTTTCCAAACTTCTTCCCTCACTAAAGATTGCAGGTATACTTTACAAGTGACTTTCATAGGGTATACTCAGTTGCTGTATTTTAATGTACATGTTTCTGCTGATTATAGATCTCCTCATGTGATTTATAAGCTCTGAGAACAAGGGTCATGGTGTATGTGCGTGTATGTATGTTAAAATTTTTATGTGCTGGTAATAGAGTTAGTTATCCTGTGGAAGCTTGAGAAATACAAATGTAACATTTTAAGTACATCTAATATGCAAAAATCTTATCGTGATTCAAGTATATACCAAAAAGTAAATAGGGTGGTATTCACACCGGAGAGGATTTGCAGACCTTTTTGGTGTATTAGAAACAATTGTTTGCAGAAATTTATTATCATGCATGGTATTGACTGATTTGAGATATTGTCATTTAATCCAAAGCTAATGTGAAAAGAGGGATTGTGAGGCAAAGTGATTTTTTTAATGCAATCTTTAAATTGAGATGTAGTTCACATAACATAAAATATATTCACAGTGTTGTGTGCAACCATCTCCAGTATCTAATTCCAGAACGTTTCCCCCCACCCCAAAAAGAAACCACCTATCTGTTAGCAGTCACTCCCCCATCTCTCCACCCTCATTCCCTGGCAACCGGTAATCTACTTTGTCTATGGATTTTCCTATTCTGGACATTTCATATGAGTAGAATCATACAATACATGGCCTTTCATGGCTGGCTTTTTTCACTTAGCATAATGTTTTCAAGGTTTATTTATGTTGTAGCATGTAACAATACTTCATTCTATTTATAACCTAATAATATTCCCTTGTATGGATATACCACATTTTGCTCATTCATCCATTGATGGACACTTGGGTTGTTTATCCCTTTAAATCCAGGAAGAATAGTATTGCTATGAACATCTGTATAGAAGTGTTTGTGTTAACATGTGTTTTCAGTTCTCTTGGGTATGTACCAAGGAGAAGAATTTCTGGGTCATATGGTGGTTATATGTTAACTTTTTGAGGAATTACCAGACTGTTTCCCACAGGAGCTGCACCATTTTACATTCCCAACAACAATGTATAAAGGTTTCAGTTTCTCCATATTCTTGCTAACACTTGTTATTTTCAGGGTATTTAAAAAATTTTTTTTCATCGTAGTCATCCTAGTTAAATATGTATATACAGTATGTATCATGATTTTGGTTTGCATTTCCCTAATGACTAATGATGTTAAACATCTTGTTAATAATGTTGAGCTTATTGACCATTTGTATATCTTTGAAAAAATGTCTGTTCAGATCCTTTGCCCATTTTAAATTTGGTTCTTTATTATTTGGAATGCTGGAAGAGTTCTTTACATATTCTGGATACTAGATCCTTATATGACTTGAAAATATTTTTTCCCATCCTGTGTCTTGTCTTTCCACTTTTTTGATAGTGTTCCCCCTGCCTTTTTTTAAAACTTTGGGTTTATTTTATTTATTTATTTATTTATTTATGGCTGTGTTGGGTCTTCGTTTCTGTGCGAGGGCTTTCTCTAGTTGTGGCAAGTGGGGGCCACTTCATCGCGGTGCGCGGACCTCTCATTATCGTGGCCTCTCTTGTTGCGGAGCACAGGCTCCAGACGCGCAGGCTCAGTAATTGTGGCTCACGGGCCTAGTTGCTCCGCGGCATGTGGGGTCTTCCCAGACCAGGGCTCGAACCCGTGTCCCCTGCATTGGCAGGCAGATTCTCAACCACTGTGCCACCAGGGAAGCCCCCCCGCCCTTTTAAAAATCAAAGTATAGTTGATTTACAATATTAGTTCCACGTATACAACATAGTGATTCATAATTTTTTTAATAAATGATAGTGTCCTTTGATGCACAAAAGTCTTTAATTTTGAAGTTCAGTTTGTCTATATTTTCTTTGAATATTTGTGCTTTTGGTATAATATCTTAAGAAACCATTGGCTAATCCAAGGTTACACAGATTTACACCTCACCTACTCCTAAGAGTTTTAGCTCTTTTAGGTTTGATCAACTTTGAGTTAAATTTTATGTATGGTGTGTGGACACAAGGTGACGTTGAGGAAAATGAAGGATATTTGAGTTTTTCCCCTTCTTTTGAGGTTTACATGGGGTACAACTCTGCTACCTCTGTGTAATGTGGAAATAGAGATTAGTGAGGGAGAAAAAATTTTCCTTGATGGCATTCTCCAGTACTGGTAATAGTTCATTGACTATGGAAAATTCGAGGCAAACATTTTTCAACTGGATGGACTAATTAATCCAACAAACTTTTTTTTTTAAAGTTCTCGGTATAGTTTAAATGTGTGAAGAGATAATACATAGTTGCATGGGTATCAATAAGCAGTTATTTTTGTCTACACAGAATGGTGTGTATGTTTCTATAGTATCTTGTACTTCTCCATAATGACTTGTACTTCTTTTTTTTATTGGAGTAAAATTGCTTTACAGTGTTGTATTAGTTTTTGCTGTACAATGAAGTGAATCAACTATATGTATACCTATATCCCCCCTCTTGGACCTCCCTCCCACCCCCCCCCCATCCCACCCATCTAGGTCGTTGCAGAGCATGGAGCTGAGCTCCCTGTGCTATACAGCAGGTTCCCACTAGCTATCTATTTTACACTTGGTAGTGTATTTATGTCAAACCTAATCTCCCAATTTGTCCCACCCTCCACTTCTCACCCTGTGTCCATATGTCTGTTCTCTACGTCTATGTCTCTATTCCTGCCCTACAAATAGGTTCATCTGTACCATTTTTCTAGATTCCACATATATACGTTAATATACGGTATTTGTTTTTCTCCTTCTGGCTTACTTCACTCTGTATGACAGATTCTAGGTCCATCTGCATCTCTACAAATGACCCAGCTTCGTTCCTTTTTATGGCTGAGTAATATTCCATTGTATATATGTACCACATCTTCTTTATCCCTTCATCTGTCGTTGGACATTAGGTTGTTTCCATGTCCTGGCTATTGTAAATAGTGCTGCAGTGGGCATTGGGGTACATATAGCTTCTATAATTGTAAGTGTTTACAGAAAACCCTTGTGTGTCCTCTTTACTGTGCTAAATAGAGCATATAGCAAGTATGTAATAAAAAGATGCTGAAAGAATGAAGGAGGGATGAAATTTTCATGAGGGGTTTCTAATGTGTTATCAAAGAACGTTTTAGGATTTTTTCCATAAAGGAAGAGAAAGATTACTGTAGGGGTAATTAATGCCTTTGCTGTAAGTAGTAGTTGTTTGTTTAAACTTCTGTTTCCATGATGAGGTAAATTTTTATTCTTTATTGGTTGAAAATGTGAGGAATTATGGAAGTTAAGAAGTAAATTTCCAGAGTTAGATTATATACAATTAGGGTAGTTTGACACACTTAAAATATTTTTTATTCCAGGACCTACTTAATATTGGTATATTTGATTTCAAATGTTTCTTCTGCTTTTGTTTTCTTTTTTTCCCCTGTTATTATGAGTATTATTTGCTAATGTATGGGTGTTGTAAGTGAATTCCAGGCAGTCTTTGATTTTAGACTTTGTGTTATCTGTGATAGTTCACACCTGAGAGCAGAATGCTATAGGCCTTATTTGCTAAATGCTTGTGTTTTTTGTTGTAAGATATTGGCAAAACTTGTAAAGTGCAAAGAAAGATAGAAATGAAGTATATGTCTTTAATAGGCTATGATGAATGAACTGGATGTTGACCTTGATTGGCTTCTTCCTACTACCTACTTCACCTATGCCCTTTTTGTCCTCGTCTTAGGGCTCTGTGGAGAATTGCCTATGGAAATCCAAATTAATTTTTTTTGAATGTGTAATATAGATAAATCTTAATTCATTTGTGTACCTACAGACTCAAGAGTTTATTATTTTGTGTGACTTTATAGTTCTTGGAGAAGGCCTGAGTGGAAAAAAGAGAATTATAAGAGCAAATCTTTTTTTAAAATTTCACGTTATTTTAGTAAAATTATCTAGGAAACTGTATTAAAATCTTTTGCTTGTTCTATGAGCAAGAATATGGGGTGAAAGTTCTGAGATTGAGTTCTGTTGAATTGAACAGTGCTGGCAAAAACCCTGGTTAGAAGCATTAAATGGGGTGCTAAGGAAAAGTGATCAAGGTCTAGAAAGTAATGTAAAAATGAATGCCACTTAATCGTTACTCTAAAAGGAACGTGAGATCTGATGTTGAAAGTGTAAACAAATAATTGTAATAATTGAGATAAATGTGTAATATTATTTACATAAAGTATCAAAGTAGGGGCTGGAGTAATTTTGAAGGAGTTAATGACAGCTTCGTAGAGGAGGTAACAAGAATTTTAAGGATGAACAGTGATTTGCCAGATGGACAAAGGGATTCCTCCTAAATAGATTAGCACATTTAGGGACACAAAGGCAAGAAAGCATTTTGATGTGTTTGGGGAAAACTTTAAGTAGTGCTGTATGGTGGAATGTAAAGTGTTAATGAGAGTAAGAGGGAGATGAGGTTGGAGAGAGAGCCCTTAAATGTCTTGTAAGGACAGGAGTTATCTTGATAGACTGGTCTCTTCTCCCCAGATCCTGATTTTAGGATCCCCTTTGCTTCCATTTATTAGCTGCTTTCCTAGCTTTAGATGCCAGTGTTACGGAACTGGAGAAGTACGCTTTCCTTTTTCCTGGTAATTTGTGGTAGGGTTATTGAAAGGGAAGGAAGATAGGAATCTACAATCCTGTTGCCATTTGTGCAGGGGGCTAGATGAGCTTTGGCATCTGAAGTTGTACTTCTGAATGTTGTTATACGTGGTGGTTTGGCTCACTGAATAAATAAAATCAGGTACACTGATCTCATGGCTTTTGTGGGCTTGGGTGCAAGTGAAGTTTTTTTGAGTTCCAAATTTATGAATGAACTTAAACACAAACTATCTTATCATCTGACGATGGTCAGCGTGAAGAGGAAAAGTTTGATAAGGTTCTTGGGGGCATGTTTGATTTATGTGGTTTAACAATTGCTATCAATTTATCTACAAAGGATACATTAATTATTAGTTTCTTTAGGTTTTTAAAGCCTGATTTCTACCAAACAAGACTTTATTAGTCTAGTGGAAATTAATATACTCATTAGCAATTGCATATTGAGTGTCTATTATATAAACAAGTTACCGTGTTGAGATTTTTGAGAAATCTAAAAGTGAAATTGCTGATCATGTCCTCAGTCTAGTAAGGAAGATGACATATACCGATAGTTGTGTTACCAGACAGTGTGAGATAAGCTCAGATCAGATGTCATTGAAAATTAGAGGAGAGAGAGAGATAACTGCTTTCAATAAGGGGGAGAAATAGACCTTAAATGATAATTAGGGAGGAGCAGTAGGCATTTCAGGTGGAGGAAAGAGCATTGAGCAAACATTTGTGGGTAGGAAAGCTGGAACTGTGCTTGGGGAACAAAGGAATCTGTTTAACTGGAGATGGTAAATGGGGTGCTTTGAGGCCAGAGGAAGGACAGGTTAGGCGTAAGGAGAGATATAGTTGGAGCAGTTGTCTGAGGTGAGATTGTGGAGGGAGTATGGATTTTAATCATATGACTTTTAGATATATCTCATCTCCTGGTAGCTTTTGGCTGCTGTAGGTAAAGTTGAACCATAGTTAGAGCTGATTTTCAAAGTTGCACTCTGTTTTCTGCTGCCAGTGTTAAAATAGGGAAGGCAAGAAGTTTTGCTGATCTTGAAGCTGAGAATGAGATTTTATATCTCATATTAACTTGGTTGTAGACTGTATTAATAGTGGCAATATCTAAGGTTTTGGGGATTTCTGAGTCTATAGATTGCACAGGAATGAATTATTGAAGAAGTCTTCTAAACAGTAATAATATATTCCTAATTTTGATCTGAAGATAGAGATTTTATTAAAGTTTAAGGAAACTCTTTCAGTTCTTCAGTGTTGCACAAAATCTGATCAAATCAGTTTTTTTTTAAGGACACAACCTGCATGGTGGGGATAATAGCTCAGATTTAAAGAATCCTTTCTGTCTTAAGCACTTGACATGCATTAACACAGTTAATCTTTATTAAAAAAACCTATTGAATATGTAGTCTTATTAGCTCTATTATACAGATACATAAAGGAAACATTACTAATAAAAGGAAATAGAGAATAAATTTAGCACTTAAATGGCAATGAAGAACCTTGAGTGGAAGTCAGGCAATCTGGGGAATCTCTTAGCTCACAGAGAACTTTTAGGGAATGGGATATAGTTAGGAGAAAGCCTTTCTTTGAGAAATATAATTTCTGTAAATATGTAAGATTACATTTGGAAACAGCAACTTCTTATACTTCTTACGCTTTTAGAGGAATAAGCCCTGAACTGGAACGTGGGGTGCTGGCCCCAGCTCCATATGACCTTAGGAAAATCCCTTACTCACTGAAATTGCTTATTTTCTTTCTTTTTTTTTTTTTTTTAATTTTATTTATTTATTTATGGCTGTGTTGGGTCTTCGTTTCTGTGCGAGGGCTTTCTCTAGTTGCGGCGAGCGGGGGCCACTCTTCATCGCGGTGCGCGGGCCTCTCACGATCGCGGCCTCTTTTGTTGCGGAGCACAGGCTCCAGACGCGCAGGCTCAGTAATTGTGGCTCACGGGCCTAGTTGCTCCGCGGCATGTGGGATCCTCCCAGACCAGGGCTCGAACCCATGTCCCCTGCATTGGCAGGCAGATTCTCAACCACTGCGCCACCAGGGAAGCCCGCTTATTTTCTAAATTGCCTCCCTGCTCTGCTATTCTGTGATGCTGTATTTGTGCCCCTTTAGCTTTTTTGTTCTTGGCTTGGTGCTTTGGAAGCTAAGATTAAGCATGGTTTCTTGATGAGCTTTTGCTTCATTCTCCATTAATTAGAGTAGCTCACCTACCAATATATCATCTTTCCTTGAAAAACAATTTTAACTTACATATTTTACTGTCATTGGGGGGGGGTAGCATTGTTTTCTGTGACTTTGTTTTAGGAGAAAATGGCCAACAAAAATGTGAATTTTCTTCTAATTAAAAATATGTGAATTATGTAAAATATTAAAATACTTGATAATAAAATACTTCCTATTAGCCTTTCCAACCATTTTTCAAATGCTTTCTTTTCTGAATTTTTCACTTCAGTCAGCCAGGTGGACCACAGGATGTTTATCTTCCTTTCATGTTTGCCCCCTTGGGGCACGTATGTTTGAGTTGGATGCTCTTATTTGGTGAGGGAGAACAGTACTCTTCTCCCCTCTTCCCCCTTCCCTGGTTGGTCAGATGAGCCATATCTGTCAAGCCTTCAGTAGCAGTTGTAATCAAATTGCTCCTCTATCCCTCTGCAGAGGCATTTTCTTTTTTCTGTTTTCTTTTTCTTCTTTTTTTTTTTTTTTTTAACTCTCAGAGCATCCTGAGCATGTTTATTTCTCCTGAAAACAGGGACTCTGCTTTGTCTTGGTATCCTCAATACCTAGAATATAATGAATGCCTGGTGCATAATAATATCTTAGTAAATATTTAATAAATCTTTGATGAAGATAATGGACTTAATATACTGGGCTGGTGAATGAACTATTTAGTCAACAGTTTTTTTTTTTTTTTTTTTTTTTTTAGTCAACAGTTTTTTATTTTTTAAATGTGCATTTCCTGGACAGAATCTTTATTGCAAATATTCAGATATGATCTTGGTCTTTAGCTAGTTGGTTCACCTGATAAGTTCATAGTGTTCATGCTAGGATTATGAATTTGATACCTGAAAAGCAGTGATGGTGGTGGTCCCTTAACTATTGCCACAGACTAAATGATCTACACTGGCGATTGTCTTGCTTTTATTGGCTGTTGGTTATAATGGGAGATCAGTTGAGGGTATATAATGGAGCATCACCAATCCATCCCCTTGTGTTCATTTGCACAGTAATTTAAAATTATTTGGTTAAGTGATGAATTTGTGAATTAATGCCTCACACCTTATTTTTATCCCTTATTTTAATTTCATAGAACCATAGAAATTAAGCGTTATTTTTGTTTCAAAGATTATTTATTTGTTGGGGAGACTGTTTCTTGAAGTATATGTATACTATGGATATATATTGTGGATGGGGGTTGCATATGTCTACTTATTAATGCTGGAACTTGTAACAGACCAACACCACATCCGTTTTTCCGAGTATAGCTGCCTACTCTTTTTTGGCCTGCAACCTTTTGTGTACTTAGGACCACCACTAAGAGAAGATCAGGGAATTCCCTGGCGGTCCAGTGGTTAGGACTCCACGCTCTCACTGGCGAGGGCCCGGGTTCAGTCAGGGAACTAAAATCCCACAAGCCATGCAGCGCAGCCAAAAAAAAAAAAAAGTTTTACTTGCAGGTACATGTATGTGTAGTTCTAGTTTTGAGTTAACTTGTCAAATACAGTGTGAGCTATCTGTCTTTTTGGCAGTCTTTTTACCTTTTGTGACTTTAAGTAAGCAACTTATTGATATCATTTAGAATAATCTTTAGTTGTATACGATATGAATTATACTTAGGAAACTTGTTTTAATATTTGTTGGTATCTTTTTTAACTGCTAAGTTTATCTATCTTCAGGTAGCATTTTTGGGGAGGGAGGGGCAAGATTTTGGAAATGTGTAGCATTTATATTAGGTGACTAGAAAACAAAACATCTCACTAATTGCAGTTACTAGCTTTATTTCAGATGAGATGTGGGGAAATGGGTCTGGTTTTGATTTATAAGGCCTGTGTGAAGATTTATTGGTATAAATACAAAATTGAATGGATTGCTCTACAGTGAATTTGTTTTTAAGAACTGCATATCCAAGAGGGATACAGTATAGCTGCATTTTATCTCTTGGTACGAAACTCAAGGAGGAGAGATCTGGTTTGTTCTTTACATGATCACATTGTCTTCAGTTTTCAGATCTGGAAGGTATAACCACATTATCCTTATTCCCATTTGTACATTTCTTTTTAGAAGTAACACCAGCTTTTCAATGACTGAGAAGTTAAGGTTTAGCAGGCAGTATTTCCTTTTTTATTTTTCTTTTCTCAGCATTAACTTTTGTAACTTTTCACAGAACTATGTAATTGTGTATTAGTTATCAGGTTTGGAATTTGTGTTAGGTATTAATTCAGTATGAGATTTTCGGCATGGTATGGTATAAACCCTCCTTTATTTTTGTTCTTCATATTCTTGCAGAATGTTTTGAATTGGTGACCTAGAGTGGACCAAGGCATTATTTGCAGGTGATTTCTGTAGCACATCCCAGAAACACTGCATAAACATAGCTGAGTGGCAGTAAACAACAACCATAAGTACTGACTTAAAAATCAGTTACAGAAAAAGAAATTAGTTACAGAGTTGCAACTGGCAGCTAAGTTAGAAAGTTATTGATATTTATAAAGCAGCTGAAGAGGCTGAGACACTCCTTGTTTAACTGCTGGGAGAAAACCGTTTCTTCCGATCCGGAGCTGGAAACCTTTTTTTTTTTTCTTTTATTGATCTTGAGGGTTCTTTTTTTTTTTTTTGGCTGTGTTGGGTCTTCGTTTCTGTGCGAGGGCTTCCTTTAGTTGCGGCAAGCGGGGTCCACTCTTCATCGCGGTGCGCGAGCCTTTTCACTATCGCGGCCTCTCTTGTTGCGGAGCACAGGCTCCAGACGCACAGGCTCAGTAGTTGTGGCTCACGGGCCTAGTTGCTCCGCGGCATGTGGGATCTTCCCAAACCAGGGCTCGAACCCGTGACCCCTG
The DNA here is from genome assembly GCF_949987535.1 of Balaenoptera acutorostrata. Classification (NCBI taxonomy): domain Eukaryota; kingdom Metazoa; phylum Chordata; class Mammalia; order Artiodactyla; family Balaenopteridae; genus Balaenoptera; species Balaenoptera acutorostrata. The sequence goes on along the minus strand of NC_080072.1, from coordinate 65,254,033 downwards.
CTGCATTAGCAGGCAGATTCTCAACCGCTGCGCCACCAGGGAAGCCCTGGAAACCTTTTTAAGACAAGCTTAAGCTGCTTCCTATCCTTGGGCTTGTAGACTTAATCTAGAAGTGCCTTTTCTTTGACTTTCTTCATCAGAGTTAGGTTTTCCTAACTTAGCCAGTGACCAACCAGAAGGTATGGTAGTTTTTGAGGCCCTTTTTAACATAGTTTACCTCTTCTCCTATTACTTAGAATTGGGAATGATTACATCTCTGGTAGATGACTGGAAAACTGCCTTATGTGTTCCTCTCATGTAAAATCATGTAAGCCCTACTCACCTAAAATCTGGTGAGTTGACTTTGTTTTGTAACATTCTTGGCTTTTTAAACCTTGCTTATAAATTAAGGCTTGCAGTTTCTGAGTCACTTGGAGATGGGGATGCCAAAACTCTTTAAACCCATTCCTTGTGAACTTCAGTTGAATGATATGGTTCCTTCCTTATACCCTGTCAGCTTCAGTTTATTGTAGTCAGAATGAAAACGAGGATGCTAAAGAGCAGAATATACTATACTAGATAAGATGTGGTTACTGTCTGTGCTAGTAATTAGATTTGTGAGGGCTAAAAAGAAATGTGTGAATTTTAGAATAATTAGAGAAGGTGAAGGCAAGACTCAAACCATGTGAAATGAAGAGAGAGAGAATTGAGAGGAAAATATGTATAGATCTTCATCCATTCCTCTAGTGGAAAATACTGTTTTAAAGACTCTAATTCCAGCACAGCTACTAGTTTGTGTTACTTTAGGTAGGCAAGGTAAGCAAGTATTTAAATCTTTACAATGGAAATAAGAAAGCATCCCTTGCCTTGTCACAAGGCTATTGTAATACAAAATCAAAAGACTAAGGATGTGAAAGAACTTTGTTATAAAGTATGAAGAAATCCCTATGTATAAAGATTTTGCCCCTCTTACGATCCAGTGCAAGTAACTGGTTAACACTTCTCAGTGGAAGAAGTTGGGCTTTATAAACATTCTAAAGAAGGTTTTGCAGATGTTCTTGAATTTGAGGTGGTTTCATGGTATTGTATTGGAAAAGTGATGGAGGAATAGTCTACTAAAATGAGGGAAAACTCACCAGTAAAATATGATACTAAGTAAAATGAATGATATCTAATATTTAATCGTGCTTTAAAGCTTGTAAGGTACTCTAAGTATGTTGTCTTACAGTATATTTTGTTGTGAAAATTAATTACTGCTATCCCTGTTTTTAAAATGGCAAAATTGAAACTGAGTGGCTAATTAACATGCTTGAAGTCATAATGGTAAAATAGTGAATCTAGAATTTGGTTCTGGATCCTTTGGTTATTCTGATGTCACTTCATCCTGTTACAGTACAGTCCTAGCACATGGAAGTGGATTCAGCCATGCATGGGAGTGTTGGAAGGAGAGCCTAGAGCAGAATTTTAGTGATTGGTGGAATTAGCATCCCCCTCATTACTGTTCGACGCATTTTGGAAATGAATAGCACTTAGGATAGACTGTCAAATAAGTGGAGTCAGAGAAGAGCTCTAATAGGGAGAAGTGAACTTTAAAGGAATAGAAAGAACTAAAAACAGACATGCCTTCTCCTCACTGGCCAATCCCAGTCATTCTGGAAGGTATCCAATATAGCAGGGGTCCCCAGTCCTGCTAGACCAGGATTCCTGGCCTAGCAGGACCCAGGCCGCACAACAGGAGGTGAGCGGTGGACGAGCAAGAGAAGCTTCATCTGCCGCTCCCCATCGCTCGCATTACCGCCTGAACCATCCCCCCACCTTCGGTGGGAAAAATTGTCTTTAGGCAAGGATCATACCCTAAAAATAGTAGTCTTCAAAGTAGTAGCATTTTGGTTGGGTAGAAGGCTACTTGGGGAGCATTTATCACTGTAGCAAAAAGGAAACTGGTGAAAGGGTGGTATTGTAAATTGAAGGGAGAAAGGTGGTTAAATTTTCCCTGCTACTTGTCTGGACCATTTAAGATTTGTATTACCTTACCATAACAAACCAAGTGAAAGATACATTCTTTCAAATTTGAGGAACTCTTCAGATATCCATCCATAGACAGAATGTGGATTTTGAAAATATATGTGATATTATCTATCTACCTAAATACAGATATTTGCATGAAAGAATCAACTGTTTTTATTCTTAGTCTTTTATTATTAGTGTTATTGAAGTTGGTACATAAAAGCAGAACTAAATTAAAACCCACTGTAAGTACTATGTACAATATATGTTGTGTCAAATTAATTGTTTCCAAATTCTCTAGCAGCGGAGATCTGTTTATCAAAATGTCTTGTATTGAGAAATACTTAAAGCCTATATTTAGGGGAAATAAATCCGTAACTAACTGTGTAGAATAAGTTGTGATCCTGTCAACTTTTAATAGAAGAGCTAATCGGTTGATGACTTTTAAACAACTCAAATAACTTTGTTTTGGAATTTAAATAAATGTACCAAATTCCTTCCCTATTCTCCTGCATAATTCTGAAAAAGTGTTGTTTTCAGATCAACAACAATTTTTAATGGCCAAAGCTTGGATTTTTAGATTCAAACTGGTGTTTTTCTCTTTAATATTATTGCATAATTTACATGGAATTTTTAAGTTAAAAAAAGTAATATCTTCAATTTTGACATCTTATAAAGCAGATTTTTATCTCGGAAGATATTATGCCTTTCAAGAAAGTCATTTGTCATGAAATTTTCAGCTTTTTTTTTTTATGCTGAGAAATAGGCAAACATGGGTTATAGTGAATTTTATAAGAACAGTTGTATGGTGACGAAATGTGTGAGAATGGAGATGTTTTGTCTGAAATACTCCGAGTGATTATTTTTTCCTGTAGAAACTTAAAGGGTCAAGTTTAAACTTACTAGGAAAAATACTTTGGCTTTAGTTTATTGGGATTTGTTAATAATATATTAATTGCTCACATTTTCCACTTAGCATCATTTCAAAACTTAAAGCCATGTAGGTGGGTTATTGTTTGGTGCTTACTATTTTTGGTTATCTGTCATTACTGTTTACATCAGTTTGAAAAAAGGTTTTTCAGAAATGGCATTCACTTTGTTACCCACTGGCTTTGAGGGGTCTCTTGATGCCTACTTCATGAACTGTAGTAGATGGCTGGTACCATTTTGACTCACTGAAGATGAACGTATTGCTTTGATTTAATTGTGAAGTGTGTGAATAAATGAGATTCCCACTGTCTCTACTTAACTACGTAAAACTAGAGGCTTTGCAGAATCAACAAGATTGCTGTTCAGCCTGACTTTGGTTTGGTAAGGGTGAAGCACACATAGGTGATGTGGAATGACTGGGATGCCTCCGTACTTCCCTACTATGTGGAAGATGGTAATTAATCATGGTGGTCAGTTCCATAGGCCTCCAAGCCACTGGTGACACCCTACCATTGTTGCTGTTAATTTTTAGAAGTCTCTTTATGCAAGACTCCTGATTATCATGTATAAATAGCAACCTCCCCCAAGCACCTGCCCCATTCTTCTTAAGGGCTAACAAATCCTTAGCACTTCTCACCATCTGACATGTTTTTGTTCATTTGTTTATTGATTGTCTCTCCCACTAGTATATAAGCTTCATGATGGCAGGAACTTTGTCCACTATTGTATATTTCTAACTCGTAAGACTATTTGGCATATTATAGCATGCAGTGAGTATTGTAGAAGAAATGGGATTTCTGTTTGTTCGTACTGAAGTTTGCAAAGTTGTGGGAAGATGGAATATAAAGATTCTATTGTTCTAATTGCATTGGGGACATGGAATTTGTGTTTTCTGGGTGAGTAGACTTTGGCACAGAGGCTAACTTCAATTTGTTATTCCCTCTGTCTAGGCAGATTTAAATTCTTAAGAGAAGCCATTAAAATTCTTTTGGATTCCTACTTTTTAGACATGGGGTTGGCTGTTACTGAATAACATTAACCTAGCTATGGGGAGGACTTTTTGCCTCTTATTCTCTCTTCTTCCCTCTGGATCTTAGAGTGGAGAAATGGACTTTTGTTTCACCTGTAACTCTACAAGCATTTATACCATCATATCAACACATGTACAAGGAACCATGCCACACGTTGTGGAAGATAAAAGGAAACAAAAGATTCCTGAATTTGTTTTAAAAAAGCAAAGAATGAATCTTGATCACTTAAAACAAAAATGGTGGGACAGTCAGGTTACAGTTAAGATTATGTTCCTGTTTTTTAAGCAAAAGATGTTTTTGGACATAGAGGTGAAAATTTCTAGTATTTCCAATTCCCCAGAGAAGAAACTTGAGAATCATTTGCATAGTTTTTTGTTGGGGATGAGAGGACAAAATAGAATGGTATAGCCCTCAGAGAAAGAAAAATGCAAATATACTCGGAGTAGATGGTGATTGTCTATTAATTCCTTAGCTACATGTAGACTTTTTTTTTTTTAATTTTATTTATTATTTATTTATTTACTTATGGCTGTGTTGGGTCTTCGTTTCTGTGCGAGGGCTTTCTCTAGTTGTGGCAAGTGGGGGCCACTCTTCATCGTGGTGCGCGGGCCTCTCACAATCGCGGCCTCTCTTGTTGCAGAGCACAGGCTCCAGACGCGCAGGCTCAGTAATTGTGGCTCATGGGCCTAGTTGCTCCGTGGCATGTGGGATCTTCCCAGACCAGGGCTCGAACCCATGTCCCCTGCATTGGCAGGCAGATTCTCAACCGCTGCGCCACCAGGGAAGCCCTACATGTAGACTTTTATTAGGTCACTTATAACTAGAGTGACATATGACTTATATTCCAAACTGGGTCACTTTCAAGAGTGAAAGTATGTGCTATCTGAAGTGTATATGCTATCTGAATGGAACACTGGGACAACAGGTGTAAACCAGGACTGTTCCAGGAAAATCAGGACACTGGTCACCCCTTACTAATAACATACTTTTCTACAGACTTAGTCCCAGTTCTTTGAACCTCTCCACATAATTTTTTTCCTCCTTTAGACAGCTCTGATCTGCACTCATAGAGTCTCTCAAGCTTTGGTTCCTTTTTCCTGGTCTCAGTGGAATGAAAGAATTCTTTCCATATTTTCTGCAGCCCTGGACTGTTCTGGTTTACAGCATTGGTGGAGGTAAGTACAGAACTTGTAATGTATTGCTAGTTGACCTTTTATTTTGCTTAGGAAATCAGGTTTTATGTGATTCTGATCCAGTGTTCGATTGTTTTTGAGAATCCTGGTTATATCTCCTTAACTGGGCTGATGAACTGTTATTAAGTTCCTAGAATGTAATACAAAGAGAATTTGTAATTTTGGCATTTACTCTTAAATTACTCAATCCGTATTTTGTTTTCTTTTCTCCAGGTGGGATTGTAATTCTGAAACTTCAGATCTTCAAAGAAGGGAAGGAGAATGCCTTGTGCTTATACCATAGACATGTGATTTTTTTTTTTTTAAAGTTGGAGCACTGTAATGTTTTTATTTTGTTTAAATTTAAATAAATTTTTTTATTCTTATATTAAGTGATGTGTTTGTATTCTATTAAGTAACTTTATTGTTACCTTACATTATCTGGTAAATTAAACATTAACACAGAAGTAATAGTTACCTCTGAGGTAGTGCTTACCAAAATGTGATTCTCCTCACCTCTAAGATCTTATTTGGAATCTGGGTTGGGACTAAACTTGTCTAGTTTTGGAAATTACCTGGAATCCTAAGCAGTCTCAAAATTAAGGGGTCTGTTTATAGGTAAGCTTGAACCCATGTCTGTTCTTGCCAGTCCTATTGTTTCTCTGTACAGTCTCCCATCTAGTGGTAGGAATGCAGAATACACCACAACACCATGAAGAAAGCTTTAGGTTTTCAGAGGTTTTCATATTAAGAATGCTTTTACATAGTAGGCTAAAACATTTTGATAGTGGGGTGGGGGGAAACGACCATTTCACTTGAAAAAGAAGGTAGTGGCAGTGAATTCTGAGAGTATTCCAGGAGTATATGTTTCTCTGTGTAGCGCTTTCATGACTTAAACTTTCTTCTGCTCTTGTTGTAAGACTTTTATGTGTGACAGATTGTTTGGTAAAGAGGCAGATGCATAAATAATAATAGATAATTTTAAGAGACAGGTTGAGCTGATTTGAAGAAGATGTTTGGTGTGTGATTAAAATTTTACGGCAACTACGTGATGATTCCATTAACTAAAACAATTTATTTTGAACTTTTAAAATTAAAGTATGGACAACTCAGCAAACGGCTTATGTTAATCTGTGACATAAGAGCTAAATTTCAGTGAAATATTAATGTAGAGTACCTTAGGGATGGCTTTGTTTACCTAGTTCCATCTGAATTCTTTCTTCTCTTAGGAATTCTCTTTCTAGTTCTACTTCTTTCTTCTGCTACAGATGTAAAGGAGGTCAATCCTTTCTCTTCTATTGGTTTTTAAAGTGTTCTGAAGGCACCGAACACTTCCTAAATCTCTTGTTTTTAATTCCTCTTTCTAAAAAAATTGATTTCTTTTGGTGGCCTCCATAAGCACCTGAAATTAGCACTGATGGAGGTGTTTTCAGGTTAATATCTTCTTCAAAAAAACTTTGTTTAAAAAAAACAGAAAACCAGGTAATGAGAGAATTTGTGAAGATTTATAGCAGCTTTTCTGTTGAATAGTTTCTAAGGGGGAAAAAAACCTCTCCTTTTACACGGTGATTAAAAAAAAAACAGTTAAAGAAAAACTTACTACTCAATAACCAGGTTAAAAACTATACTATCATACTATTAATATAAGTATACTAATATATGATTATCAAATTGTAGAGTTATCTTTACATTTCTTAGTTTTCACATGTGAATCCTTAGTCCATTCATTTTGCAGAAAACACGGTGAGAGAAATAGCATATCTAGTTGTGCTAGCAGATTGATTTTTCCTACAGCTGCAACTTGTTTTTTTTTAGTAAGATGGGAGTTTGCCTTACTTTCTTTATGGGTTCTGGAGATTCCTCAAGACTCACCTACCATGGTGAGAGATTGAGCTTGTATTCAAAATATTGGCCTACCTCTGCAAGAGTGGCTGCCGAATTTCCAGCTGTTACACCATGCAACTCTTGTACCACGTCTTCCTCACATCCTTGAGGAAATAAAGGAACATGTCAGTGCTGTCCTTTCAACCATTGATCATAGTATGCTCCAAAGGGTCTGGAATGAATTACAGTACAGGATTGGTGTTTGCTGTGTGACATGAGAGGTGCTTACTGAAATTTGTGAAATTATGGAAATAACAGTGATATAGTTCTGTTACATACTGGTTTTAACTACACGTTCATATGTAACTTAATTGCTGAGTAATTTTGAAAGTGTTCAATTCTTTTTGCATCATCCCATATTTGGGCAAATACACTATATATCAGAAAATGTAGTATTATCTATGACTTTAAAAAATGAAATCTTACTCTGCATTGTTCTTTAACGTGTTTTTTTTTTTAAATAAATCTATTTATTTATTTATTTTTGGCTGCATTGGGTCTTTGTTACTGTGCACGGGCTTTCTCTAGTTGTGGCAAGTTGGGGCTACTCTTTGTTGCAGTGCGTGGGCTTCTCCTTGCGGTGGCTCCTCTTGTTGCAGAGCACAGGCTCTAGGCACGGGGTTGTCAGTAGTTGTGGCATGCGGGCTTAGTTGATCTGCGGCATGTGGGATCTTCCTGGGCCAGGGCTCGAACCCGTGTCCCCTGCATTGGCAGGCGGATTCTTAACCACTGTGCCACCAGGGAAGTCCCTTTAACGTGGTTTTGATATAATATACTGTGAGCGTTTTCCCCACTCAGCTTTTCTTGCCATGTATTTGTTGGACTCACAGTATTTCACTGTCAGACTGCTGCCATTTAATGAACTATTGCTCCATTATTGGACGTGTCCACTCACTTTGTGACTTAGGTATCCTAGCGTCATAGTACTTTTATCAAAGCCTTTTAGATACCTTTGTCACTTCTTTTTAGTACTTTGAATGCTCCTTTCTCTCCTCTTTTCAAATTAATTCAATCCTTATTACTTGTACTGAGCATTCTATATTTTATGAGTCTTTCCCTAGTTTTAATTTTAACATGCAACTAAAATGTTGGTTAGATTTATTTCTTAAGGTATAAATCAGTCTGTGAAGACTGTATTTTTGAGTGAATTCTAGTGGAAGTTATGTGAAGTGTAACATGTTTCTCACAGAGGATCCCACAAACTTTAAAGATAAAATTGTAACAGTTACATCTTAATTTGGACTGTGTTTTGTGACCCCTTACACAAAAAATTGAATGGAGTAAGATATAAGACTGTTCATTTTGTTTCCCAGACATCTTTTGGCTGAGGTCTGATTTCAGCTTGCATGTTTTCTAAATACTTTCAAACTTTTGCGAAGTGAAAAAAATTGTGCCAATACTTTATAGCAAAAGTTCAGAAACTGTTTTCTTTATCCTCTAGTTACTGGATATTTGGTGAATATTTTTTCTTTTTATTTGTACTCCTACCCAGGAGAAATTTCAGAGATCTGATCAGTGAAGGAACATTTGATGAACCACTTAATTTGCCTTCCAAACTGAGTGTGTCTCCAGTTTTCTGGATGGTTGACGAAATCAGTCTTATGTTACTAAAATCAATTATGAAAGCAGTTGCAAAAAGAGTATCTTTCGAAGTGATTTTGAAAGAGACAATGATATGTGGCTAAATGATTATATATATATATATAATTTTTTTTATTTTAAAGACGAGTTTTAGGCAATCTCATAGTCTTAGGCATAGTTTTGATATAGCCTAGAGAGTGCCTGTTTAGATGGAAACTTGAGACCTCTGCGTTCTGCTAATGGTGCATGCCACTGGCTGGGTTGCCTGACTTGCTGTGGAAGTCAGCCCCAAGTCCTGTAAGTTTCTAAAGTTGGTGAACTTTGCCTGGGGAGGTCTATACAGACGTGTGGCCCGTTCTACGAATATGGCTGTAAGATTAATGAAACCATCTGGTAACTAGTTATTTCTGAATTTTTGTACTTTGCTGAACATTTTCCCTTGAATACAAATTTTTTTTTTTGCATTTCACTACTTTTCTTTCTGTTTTTTGTTTTTAGTTAGCTAGAAATTTAAAACTTGCATTAAATTGGCTGGTTGGATATTCACTTCATATATGTTTTCAAGCACCCTTATCTTTTACAAAAATTTAATTCTATTAATAAATCTGTTATATTTAGTAGTGAGTTCCTGTGACCTTACCTATGGGTAAGCACCTAACCTGTGTTAATACAATTAACATTTATTTTACCTACCCCAGACCTTGTTTGTTGGAGAGGCATATTAAATAATAAAAGTGAGAACATTTTTTTAATATAGTAGGGATTGGTTCCTTCTGCTGTCTCTGTATGGAAAAATGCTCTTCCTTTCCATAGTGGGCCTATTTTCTCCCTGCCCTTAAATACTAGAAATCCTCATGAATTCTCACCTACCTAAAGCAGAGAACCTATATGCCATATAGTAGTTATTTTTTTGAGTATAGGGTTTAGGATTTGTTACTAATGTAATATTAAAGAAGGTTTTTCAGTTTTTAATATTCTTAAGGTAAATAGCTAAAAGAAAATATGAGTTTCTACTTTGGAAGCCTTTTGATTGGTAAAGGAAGTTTAATACCAAGTTTGTGCTTTTTAAGAAATGTAATCTGGATTGAGAATGAGAAAAGCAGTAGCTATCAAGATTCCCATGATATGCTTGACTTTTGTTTGAAACAATTTGCTTTTGGTTAGTCAGAGGTGGGGAAAACATTTTCCTTCCTGAGTTGTTGGAGCTCAGACTTAAAAGCATTTTCAGGTTACTACTATAGTAGAAACATTGTTCAGAGGAAAAATTACACCTGGAGAAAATGACTGGTTGAGTTAAAGTACTATGGGGAAGTGTGTTCTGCAGAGTTTGTATAACCCGTGCAGTATTTTTTCTCCCAGTAATGTTTGTATATCTTTGGTTTTGCTTTTGGTCTACTCTGAATTCATACATGAACTCTTATCTCATTTTTCCTGTTATATGTGAAGTGTTACATTTCAGCTTCTGGAGTTTTCCTTCAGTTTTTATGTGGTCATTTCTAAAGCATACTATATAGTTCTCATAGCATTACAATAAACCATTATTTGTTAGATCCCCTTTAACTTGAAATTGAAAATTTTCACATGCGATGGGCTCAGGTTTGTTTTTCAACTTTTTGGGAACAGCAGATTGTGCAAAGAGTTGTGGATCGTTGGTTTAGTCTACGTAAAAAATACCATTTTGGATGGTCCTGTTACGACTGTCCTTGTGCATACTAAAATAAGTGTATTTATTCAAAAAGTATGGGTGACCACTGTATGCGTTGCACTATTCTAGGCCTTTGGGGATACAGCAGAGCACATAATAGAGCCCTACCTACATGGAACTTATACTTTAATTGGGAGAGAAAGACATTAAACAAATTAAAATGAGTTAGGTGATGATAAGTGCTTTGGAGAGAAATAAAGCAGAGTAAGAGGGTATAGTGAGGGTATGGAGGTAGAGGAGTGCCCTTAAGGCTTTATTACTTTTTATAAATATTTAGAGATGTTCTTCTGATGGATGACATTTGAGCAAAGATCTATAGGAATAAAGCCAGGGAGTAAGAGAAGTGTGGATATCTGGGAGAAGAGTATTCTAGGCAGAAGGAACAGAAGTACTGAGCTCCTGAGGTAAGGGTACTTGGCTTGTGGGAGGCATTGCAAAGGAGACATTAGTGTAACTGAAGCAAAGTGCTGCAGAGAGGAGAGCTGATCACAAAGGGAATATAGCATAGATAGAATATATATATTCTAATATACAAAATACTGTAGTTGTTGAAACTGAAATCTATACTATTGGCTTCATTTAGGATCAGGCTCTATCTGACTAATCTAGCAGTTTACTTACCTCCCTGATTAAGAGTATGGAAATTACTAACAAAAGTGTTTGCAGGTTCCTTTTAGAAGAAGAGAATGATGTGGAAGTAAATAATGAAAATGTAGAATTATGTACCAGCTTTAGTGTCTGTTTGGCGGGTGCCTTAGTCTGTGGAGGAGAAGATTTCACAAAGGAAAAGACGTCATTCATTTTGAAGAATGAGCAAGAATGGAAGGATTTGGTTGTGTAACAGCAAGGTACATTACGGAACACCGGAAGGTGGTTCTGTGTTGGAAGCTAAGGTTCAAGAAGGAGGGTATGGACAAAGATGAAATGTATGCCAATCCTGTAAGCAGTTGGGACATCATTGAGGTTAGGCAGTGACAGTCAGTGTTGTGTTACAGGTCATTTTATGGCCAGTTCAGAGCACAGGGGTAAGGGGTAATTTGTGGTAAGACCCCAAATTAGGTATCGTTAGAAGTGAAGAGACCAGTCCAGCATTTTCTCAGTGGGGACAGTGTTGGGTGGGGTAATTTTTAATTGTGGAGTGTTAATTGTGCATTGCATGACAGTCTCCCTCATCCTTGACATTAAATGCCAGTAAAACTCCTCAGCGTGATAATCACTCTCCCCAGTTTATGAATGCTTCCGCAAGTGGTGACCTCTAGTTAAGGAAAAATAGGATCTGAACTCTGGCTTTGGCAGTGATAACGGGATGGAGAGGAGAAGGTGGGATTGCTAGAGGTTTAAGAGACTTGGTTACTGATTGGCTCTAGGGAGTGTTTATAAACACACACACACAGGTAGGAGCACCTTTGGGCAAGTATTGTGACAAGAAATTTTGTGACATTCAATTTTGGAAACTGAAATAAGATTCTGAGGAGTAAAATGACTATTGATGTCATTGTGAGAAAGTATATTTAAGAACTGAATAGCTTATCAAGGTAGTTTCTAGAAGGATATAGAAAAATATAGATATATAAGGATAAGTCCATGGGAAAAAAGGAAGCTAGAAATATAACTTCTTATAAAGTTCAGAACTTGACCACTGTGCTTGAAGTTTTAAAGGATTCAGAATGAGCAAGACGTGGATAGGTCTTGCCCCCAGTAAATTATATTTTGAGAGAGACAGAAAATTTATCTTCGGGAATAAGGCAAGTACAATATATTCAGTGCCATAGGACAGGTATAAAGTACTATTCAAGAAGTTTCAGAGAAGGCAGAGGTCAAATTATAAAATACCAGAAGTAAAATATCAGAAGCTGAGCCATACAGACCAAGTTGAATGTACTATTTAATTTTTGTTGCAGGTAGTCTCAGTTGTGAAAACCTTGTGTCATTCTCCTGTTCCACGGGCATTCCGTTTGACTCTTGTTCTTTGTTCTTCAGGAATTGTGGGCCAGGGTAACTGCTTATCTAAAATGCATCTGCTTATCTAAAATGCATTTGCTTATCAAATGTTACTTTGTATAGTAATTAGACCTTTTAGAACAAACATTTTTGAAAGATTATAAGCAGATAAATGATCATAGTTACATTGATGTTTACTAGCAATCACGGCCAAGTTAGGTCGCTTGAATTCATATTTAATCATTAGGTACTAAAGGTTAAAAGTGGACAAAACTGCTGATGAGTCACAGATAACTAATTTTTTCCCCTTTATGGTAGTTACAACAGGTATTTATACACTTTGTTTTATGCATACTGTAAAAGTAAAACAACTCATTTCTTGGTCTTCCTCTTCATTAAGTCTCTAAATCGGACCATATTTTGTATTTTCTTCATTGAATTTGCCAGTAATATCTCTGAAGCAGATTGGAGGTGAAACTCTGAGGTATATTAACTTTTTTTTTCAGTTTTGGTGCGAAAACAATTGTATATTAGATGATTTTATGGTAATGCTTTCCAATTATTTATATTCTAAAATATAAAATTAGAACTTACATTGTTTTAACTGTTCAGAGTAATAATCGAGTAGAATTCCTGGATCATTTCTTTGGAAATTTATTGCATTGAGAAACTTTCAGTTCATTTTCAGTTTTGTTTGTCAGTGTTAGCTAGTTGATATCAAGTGAAAACTGAGCTAACTCAGTAGAACTGAAGGGAGAAAAGAATGAGAATTATTTTATATAAACAAACTGAGAATCCTATCCACTCACAGATCACATATTTGCTCTTTCTATTAGTGCAAACACAGAATTCTAGGGGCGGATATTAATGAAGGTGTTTGAACTTCAGCTTATTTATGCTTCCATATGTATGAATTTTTAAACTTTTTTTTAAAATGTAGGAATGAATAATATTAGTATTGTAACTGAAGGTTTATGAGTAGTAAGAGAACTGAAAGTGTTACTCAAGGCCTTGAAATGGTTCCTTTTGAGATAAATAAAATACTTCAGGGTGAAAGGAGTTTGATTTACTTTCTGGTATTATTGATCAATTGTGTGATATTAATCAATGCCCTGTTTACTTCTCAGGTAGAAGTACTGTCTCAATTGTTCTCTTGAGAGATTCTTAACAACTTCTGCAAACTATCCATTGTTGCTCCACTCTTTTTAGATCTTTACCCTGTTAGTATGCAGATCTAGCATTAAAAATAAATGAAAGCCAGAGTAAATTAATCTTTTTTTTTTTTATTGCAGACTTAATTCAGTGCACAAATGAGATGAATGTGAACATCCCGCAGTTGGCAGACAGTTTATTTGAAAGAACTACTAACAGTAGTTGGGTGGTGGTCTTCAAATCTCTCATTACAACTCATCATTTGATGGTGTATGGAAATGAGGTAAGCAGTATTTTTGGTTAACAAGTATACTGGGGAGTTGACTGATTCAGCTTGTTTCTCTCACTGACACTTCAGAAATGGCTAGAGCAACTGAATAATACAGGTAAAAAGGGCAAGGTGCTTATACAGAAATATAACTGTAGACCCTACAGTTTGAGGAAAGATGGCCTTTAAGTCAGAAAGCAGAAAATGGGTCAGAGCACAGGGCACTTTCAGTAATGGAATCAAGAAGCAAAGATTAATGCCTAGAAATGGGTTCTGTAAGCATCACTGATTTTTGCAGGCCTTTGTGCATAGATTGTATGTTTGTCTATTTTCATTTGCTTTTTTATCATAGCCCAATCAGATTTCTGTCTGATCTGATGTAGTTGTCTATAGGCGCTCTTTGCCTAGTTCAAGGCTGTGATATTAAGGACTAAGATGGCATTTTGCTGAGGAGACTGATTGAAGAATGCCTTCTTCAGCAGAGAGTTGTGTCTGAAGCCTTTGTTTCCCAAAAAAGGGTAACAAATAAGATGCATAAGCTTTTGCAATTTAATGTTTGGAGAGAATCATCTTGTTTTCCATGATAGCTAATTTTTGAGTTCTTAGCTTAGGTGATTTTCCCAGCCTAGTATACTTGTAAAATTGTGTCAAAAGGAATATTTTAAATTGTGTTAAAAGAAAATTGGAATGGAACTAGATAAATCTAGTACCTTGGTATGTGCCTTAGAAAAATGCAGACCACTGGTTGCTGGGAGATAGCTCCCACAGAGATGGGGAGGGACTTTATTCATTGGTATCAGATTTATAAACATGACTTTCTGACATCCATCACTTTACTCATTATTCTGGGTTTTTCAGTCATGAGACTCTGCTGTTATCTTTGACGGATACCAAAGAGAACATCATTAGAGTTCAGAATTAAAGCAGAAATTTACCCATAACTCTTACATTGCAACAGATCTGTTTGCATGTTTGGTGTTCCTTTCTGGTCCTGTCCAAAGTATTTTTTATAGCTATAATCATAATTTATATAAAATATTATATTTAACCTTTTTTATATATCACACCATAGGAAGCATCTCCATGTTCTATGTTCTTTCTATTTATCATCATTAATGACTACATAATTGATCATATAGTCCATCATTTTCTTAATTCTTCTCTTTCCTGGAAATTTAGTTTTCTGATGATTCACTGTTACAGTACCACATTGAATGATTTTATTTGTAGTTCTTAAGTTTTAAAAATTTGTTCCAGAAGCGTTACCTGAAATATGATTACTTAGATAACAGACGTGACCATTTTTAGGACATATGTTACTCAGTTGCTTTCTCATTCATTATAAGCAGTATATAGAGTCAATAGAAAAATTTGGATGTACTAGCCTCCGTGTAACTTGAAGCATTTTGATCTTAACTAGGATATTAGTTTCTATTTTTATCAGGAATGTGTTTGTCTAAGATCATGATCATTTATTCAGAAGAATTTCAGGCTTGTATGTATTTTTTACCTTTTTAAAAAATATATATAGTTTATTCTTTAAAAAGAAAAAGCCACAAATATAACCAACTACAATGCTGGTTAAAGAGGCACACTATCAGTGGTGACTTTCAGAGGTACATAAGGTGATAATACCAGAAGCAAAAACTTTATAAAGGCAAAAAAACCAGAAAGTTGACTGTCATTCCTTACAGTTGACTGACAGAAAGAGAAAGGTAGCATTTCAGTAGTGGTTTTCAGATAAACTTTAGTTTCCCTTCAGCAGCTAAGAGAAATCCAATGCTCTGCTCTTTTTTTGGTGCTAGTTTGTACAACCCTCAGGTTTTTGCATTGGCAGGTGTTATTAGTCTGTGAGAGAGTATGCATAGGATTTCACTACACTATGGTGTTTCAAATTACACAGAACAGTGGTTCTCAAATAGGGCAAGGGCGGAGAGTGATTTTCATCCCCAAGGGACGTTGCTCATAACTGGAGGGGATGCTACTGGCGTGCTAAACATCTTATAATGCACAGGACAGGCCCCCACAAAAAAGAATGATCAGAACTTATAAAAAATCGTAGAGTGTAATGTTTTCTTAGGATATTTTAACACCTTTTTGAAACAGGTTGTTTTAGGATAAATGATGAAACAGGAGTCTTTGATTTACAAATTATTTTTCAAAATCCTGGTTTGTTTGGTGTGATCTCTGATGAACAAGATTGAGTCAGACAAGTGATGGTGTACATAAAATTGATAATAACCCTCTGCATACATTTACAAAAAAGTAAACCTTTTAAAGGAAATCGAAAGGAGTTTCTTTAGCTATTTGAGAGGTTGTATGTAAAGGGAAGCTAAGATAGTGTTCTGTGGTAAGCACTTTGGAGAGGGTTTTGACAGTATTTTGAGAAAATGAACTTTCATACACATACTGACCCAACAATTCAACCCTAAGTATATATCATGAGAAACTCTTGTATGTTTGCAGGTGGGAGACCAGTACAAAGATGTCAATGAAACATTGTTAATAATAGTGAAATTGCAAAGAATTTAAATATCTATATAGAAATGGATACATAATGATATAGTAGTTCATTTAAATGCTCAAACATTGTTTAAAATGAATGAACTAGATGTACATGTATTAAATGGATAATACTTGGGAAGAAGTTGTTAAAAATCATATTGGAAAAGAATAAGTACAGTATGGTATTTCTGTAAATTTAAAATAGAAAGCAAAATTAGGTACAGTTTATAGATACTTATATACGTGGTAAAATTGTAAAAACATTTGTGGGAATGATGTAAACCTACTTCAGAAAAGTCATTGCCTCTGAAGAGGGAGGGAGGGAAGGGAATGGTTTTGAAGGCGTGTGTCTTCAGTAGTCTGTAATTTGATTCTGTAAGGGGTCTGAAGTGATTATGGTAATGTGTTTAATCTGGACAGTGGGTAAGAGGATGTCTGTAATATTATACTCCAGTATGATTACAGATATTTTGTTTTTTAAAAAAAAGTCATAAAAATTTTTGTCACCAGGTATCTGTGTAAAATAAAGGCACCATCTGAGTGTGATTAACTGTAGCCATAATATGCTGTATAGTAAAGCCCAAAATTACTGCTTCTAGTTTAAAAGTGCCTGTTTCCTTTTATTTTAACTTTAATACCATAGCTGTGGGCATTAGACTTTAATAAATTCCTGCATGCTAGTGAAAAATATATTTTACGTTTTTAGGAGGATTGAGGATGATAAATTTAAACTAGATAAGATTAATGCAATGTGTTAACCACCACTTTCTCCCCTAATTCTCAAATTAGAGTTTCTTAGATGGCAGTACTATTTGACATAATTTGTTTTTGTTTTTTTTTCCCCAGCGTTTTATTCAGTATTTGGCTTCAAGAAACACGTTGTTTAACTTAAGCAATTTTTTGGATAAAAGTGGATTGCAAGGTAAAAACAACTTATTCATTATAGAAAATCAAGAGTGACCCCATTTGAGGATTACTGCAGAGTTGAACTCTTTCCTTTAGAACATGTGCTATGGAGGAATCTCATGTTTTAGTGAGGGTTGTAGGGAAGGAAAAACTGTATTTTCATGTGAAGATAAAGATGGACTTCACTACTTGACACCCAGAGCTTTTTGAAAAGTAGCATAAGGTAGCAGTTTGAGAGCATGGGTTCTGGAACTGGACTGCCTGCATTCAAATCCCATCTCTAACACTTACCAACTGCATAAACTTGAGCAAGTTACTTCAACTCTCTGCATCTGTTAAATCAGGAATAATGATAGCACCCACCCTGTAGGATTATCATGAGGCTTAACCTAGTTATACATGTAAAGTGCCTAGAATGATGCCTGGCAAATAGGAAACACTATGTAAGTATCTGCTTTCATTGTTGTTGTTCTTATTATTTTATGCTTTATTCCAAGAAATGTGGTTGGGAATATCATACATTTTAGTAGCAAAGGTAAGCATAATGTGTTATTCAGATGAATTGTTCATTGATACTTACCTGTTATTTATTTTACTTTTAATTCAGTAACTTGAAATTGCTGTAATCTGGTATTCTCACCCTCCATGTACATTCTGTCTTAATGGGATCTGTTATACTTAGTTCCAGAACTAGGGTGTTAGCATTATAGAATGTTAGCTCTAGGAAGAGCCTCATAAAGGACATACTAAGACCGTACTAAGACATACTAAAGGAATACTCAGCAATAAGGTTCAACTGGGAAGTATCTTTAGAGATCTGTGAGATGTGTGCTGCGCTTTGAAAGATGGGTGAGAATATGGAGTTGGCTTAAGCAAAGGTACACAGATGGACGTGGATGTGAAAGAGAAAGAGCATGGGGTGTTTAAGATTTATAGAGCAAATGAATGTGAATAGAACGTAGGATGAGGTATTAGAGAACATGTAGTGACAGATAGCCCTCAAGAAGCTGTTTGGGGCCAAAACCATGCACAAAAGATTTTGATATAGTTGGGATTTTGTAATGCAGCGAGAAACCATCAAACTTTTTTGAGTTGAGGGAGGAGGAGAGAGGGAGTGTGTGTTATAAAGAAAGCACCGTAGCGCAGTGCAGGTTGGATTCGAGTGAATAAAGTCTTAAAGACCTTGAGACTGCTCTGGTCGTGATTTTGGTCATCTAGTAGAGAGTTAATGAGGGCCTGAATTGTGGCTTTTGTGGCAATAAAAAGCAATGGAATTTAGTGACTAACTGTGTTTGTGTTTAGGAACTGTCCAGTTCAATACTTGTTTACTTTTGGCAGATGGAAGTATTAATTAGAATGAATTGAATACCCAGTCTTCCAGAGATTCTGGAAGGTCAGTAATCTATACATAGGACCAAGTGTTACAAGGTTGATTTTACTTTAATGGGACATATAATGCCTTAAATAGTTAAGGAAAAAAAAAAATGAAACAGTGGAATCCCTTTTTCAAATAACATCTTAAATAGAAGCTAGATATATATAACAGATGAAACTGGAGCTGCTATGTTTTCCGGAACATGCAAAAAACTCTGCCTGCTCATCTTTTTGTTTCTACTTTCCCCCTTATTCAGTTCATTTGAACTATAAGAGTCTGTGGAAAGCATTATGCAAACCACTACTCTAGAGCAGAAAATATGCATATGTCCAAGTGGGTTTTTTGTGTCTTATTAGCTACTGATTTTCTACTTTCTTAAGATGGAAATTAAGCACTTCTAGTGATAAGGTTTTAAGGCTTTCATTCCTTTTATGTAGAGAACAGTTTTTAGGCCTTTTATTTAAAGCTCATATTCTAAAGAGATTATAAAGGTAAGACTGAAATGGTAGTTAAAAGTATATAATTCAGTGGTGTTTTTGTAGTTTTGATTGCTGATGTATTTTGTTGGTTGGAGTCTGGTATATTTTCTTAAATATATACTGGGTGTATATAATATAAACTTCCAGTCTGGTGAGTGAGATAGACACTGTGTACATGTAATAGCTTTGAGCTGTACTTGGAGTAAGAATAATATGGGAGCACAAAGAGTTCAGGGAAAGTTTCAGAGATTGAGCCTTGAAGGATAAGAGAGATTTCTCCCATTAGCAAGGATGGAGTAGAGTGGATTAGAGGGAACAATATTAACTAAAGAGCTGAAGAATGTGAGTATGTAACACCTTATAAAATGCACTAGTAGCTATGAGAATATCTGAGGGCAGTGATTTTTCTTTTTCTATTTACTGATTTTTCTCCAGAGGCAAATTAGTAGCCACTCAAGAAATATTTGCTGAATAAATGAATTGGTGATTACGTTAAATCCAGTCACTTTACTTTACTTTCTTTTTTTCTTCCTTTTTTTTTTTTTTTGCTTGTTTTGGTATTATCTTTTTAAAGTAGCAGAGACCATCAACAACTAAAGTTGAATGTGTTAGATGAAGATGAACTAAAATAGAATGGACCTGCTTTTACAATGAGAAGCAAAAATTTATAGACCTCACTGAGCCAGGCAATAGCTAAAACACAAGTTTGTTTTTTTTTTAAATAATATTGATTAGATTTTATGGTGCTGAAGTTTTCAAATCTCATGGCTGTGATGAAACAAAATCTTAGAATGATTTAGGTATTCATTTTGAAAGTTTAGTTGAAAACATTCATATAATTGTTTTTTGTTAGGCCTTAAACTTGCGTATTGCCATTTCTTTCATTGTACTATGCAGTAATTTCCTCTCCTACTTATAAGGTTGGCACACATAAGTTATAGTTGTTCTAAATCATGTGCAACTAAAGATTGGTAAGTATGAAAATTATTAAATTGATTGATGATTTAAGGAGTGGGGTTGTGGTTCCAGAGGATGTTAAATTTGAGTTACGAGGTTGTCAGGTAGTATAAGAAAACAGGCTTTTCAGTTCCTGATAAATAAAAGATAGGAATGTTGGTCAGAAGTAAAACAGAATTATTTTAGTGAAATTCTAAGGGGGAAGATTTTTCTAAGCCACATATGATGTAACTGACTTCAAAAATGTTAAGTATTAGAGATCTTAATGTCACTTAATTTACATCACTAAATTGAAGGTGGGATAACAAGACAATATGACCATTGGATGAAATGAGTTGGTTTTCTAAGCTAATTGGGATTTTAATAATTTATGAAACCCTTTTCTGTTTCTTTTCTTACAGGATATGATATGTCTACCTTTATTAGGCGGTATAGTAGATATCTAAATGAAAAAGCAGTTTCATACAGACAAGTTGCATTTGATTTCACAAAAGTGAAAAGAGGGTGAGTTAAGCTTGCTTTTTTTTTTTTTTGACATCTGATGCATTTGCATATTTTAAAATATAAGTCATAGGCATTATTGATTATGAATTACGGAATTTCAGGCCAGTTTTAAAAGGTGAACTTCATTTTTCTCTGAAGAAGTATATCAGATACTTTTTGTACTAGGATTTTCAAAGTTCATTTGAATTTTATAACAGCTTTATTGAGACAGTTCACACAACATAAAATTCACCCTTTTGAAGTGTACATTTAGTGGTTTTTAGTATATTTACAAAGTTGTGCAGCATCACTGCTATCTAATCCCAAGACATTTCATTGCTTCCCATTTTCCTCTTCCTCTAGACCCTGGCAACGACAAATCTACTTTATATCTCTATGGATTTGTCTGTTCTGAACATTTCATATAAGTGGAATCATACGATATGTGGCCTTTTGTGTCTGACTTCTTTCATTCAGCATAGTGTATTCAAGTTGTAGCATCTTTGTTGTAGCATGCATCAGTACTTCATTCCTTTTTATGCCCAAATAATATTCTGTCATATAGAGACACCATATATATATACATACCACATCTTTATCCATTCATCTGTCCTTGATGGACACTTAGGTTGCTTCCATGTCTTAGCTGTTGTACATAGTGCTGCTGTGAACATTGGGGTTCATGTATCTTTTTGAATTAGAGTTTTCTCTGAATATATGCCCAGGATAAGATTGCTGGATCATATAGTAACTCTATTTTTCATTTTTTAAGGAACCTCCATACTATTCCCCATAGTGGCTGCTCCAGTTTACATTCTCACCAGCAATGTAGGGGGGTTCCTTTTTCTCCACACCGTCTCCAGCATTTATTGTTTGTAGACTTTAACGATGGCCATTTTAACTGGTGTGAGGTGATACCTCATTGTAGTTTTGATTTGCATTTCTCTAATAATTAGTGATATTGAGCATCTTTTCATGTGCCTGTTGGCCATCTGTATGTCTTCTTTGGAGAAATGTCTATTTAGGTCTTTTGCCCTTTTTTTAAAAATTTTTTTTCTTATTCTGCCCATTTTTGGATTTTTTAAAATAATTTATTTATTTATTTATTTTTGGCTATGTTGGGTCTTCGTTGCTGCACAAGGGCTTTCTCTAGTTGTGGCGAGCAGGGGCTACTCTTCATTGTGGTGTGTGGGCTTCTCATTGAGGTGGCTTCTCTTGTTGTGGAGAATGGGCTCTAGGCACACGGGCTTCAATAGTTGCAGCATGCTGGCTCAGTAGTTGCCGCACGCGGGCCCTAGAGCGTGCGGGCTTCTGTAGTTGCTGTGCGTGGGCTCAGTAGTTGTGGTGTGCGGGCTCTAGGGTGTGCAGGCTCAGTAGTTGTGGTGCATGGGCTTAGTTGCTCCGCATGTGGGATCTTCCCAGGACCAGGGGACAAACCCGTGTCCCATGCATTGGCAGGCAGGTTTTAACCACTGCGCCACCAGGGAAGTCCCAATTGAGTTTTCTTTTTTGATATTAAGTTGTATGAACTGTTTGTGTACTTTGGAAATTAATCCATTGTTGGTAGCATTGTTTGCAAATCATTTCTTCCAGTCCATAGGTTGTTTTTTTGAGTTGTTTATGGTTTCCTTTTCTGTGCAAAAACTTTTAAATTTAATTAGGTCCATTTGTTTATTTTTGTTCTTATCTCCGTTACTCTAGGAGATGGATCCAAAAAATTATTGCTACAATTTATGTCAAAGAGTGTTCTGCCTGAGTTTTCTTCTAGGAGTTTTTATAGTATCTGGTCTTACATTTAGGTGCTTAATCCATTTTTGAGTTTATTTTTGTATATGGTGTTAGAGAATGTTCTAATTTCTTTCTTTCCATGTAGCTGTCCAGTTTTCCCAGCATCACTTACTGAAGAGACTGTCTTTTCTCCGTTGTATCTTCTTGCATCCTTTGTCATAGATTAATTGACCATAAGTGCATGGGTTTATTTCTGGGCTTTCTGTCCTGTTCCATTGATCTATATGTCTGTTTTTGTGCTGGCATCATACTGTTTTGATTACTGTAGCTTTGTTTTATAGTCTGAAGTCAGGGAGCATGATTCCTCCAGCTCCATTCTTCTTTCTCAAAAGTGTTTTGGCTATTTGGGATCTTTTGTATTGCCATGCAAATTTTAAAATTTTTTGTTCTAATTCTGTGAAAAATGCCATTGGTAATTTGATAGGGATCACACTGAATCCACAGATTGCTTTGGTTAGTAAGGTCATTTTAAGAATATTGATTCTTGGGCTTCCCTGGTGGCACAATGGTTGAGAATCTGCCTGCTAATGCAGGGGACACAGGTTCAAGCCCTGGTCTGGGAAGATCCCACATGCCGCGGAGCAACTAAGCCCGTGTGCCACAACTACCGAGCCTGCGCTCTAGAGCCCGTGAGCCACAACTACTGAAGCCCATGCGCTTAGAGCCCGTGCTCTGCAACAAGAGAGGCCGCGATACTGAGAGGCCTGTGCACTGCAATGAAGAGTGGCCCACGCTTGCCGCAACTAGAGGAAGCCCTCGCACAGAAACGAAGACCCAACACAGCCAAAAAAAATGGATAAATAAATAATAATTTTAAAGAAAGGTGCTAATAATTTAAAAAAAAAAGAATATTGATTCTTCCAATCCAAGAATCAATCAGTCAATCAGTATATCTTTACATCTGTTTGCATCATCTTCAGTTTCTTTCATCAGTGTCTTATAGTTTTTGGAGTACAGGTCTTTTGCCTCCTTAGGTAGCAAACTGTTTTTCAAAGTAGATGAACCATTTTACATTCCCACCAGCAATGTATACAGGTTCCAATTTCTCCACATTCTTGTCATTGCTTGTTATTTTCTGTCTTTGATTATAGCCGTCCTAGTGGGTGTGAAGTGGTGTATCGTGTTTGGTTTGCATTTTCCTGATGGCTAATAATGTTGAGTGTCTTTTTATGTGCTTATTGGCCATTTGTATATCTTCTTTGGAAAAATGTCTGTTCAAGTCCTTTGCTTGTTTTTTAATCGGGTTGTCCTTTTACTGTTGAATTGCAAGAGTTTTTTAATATATTCTGGACATCAGTTCTTTATCATATATATAATTTGCAAATATTTTCTCACCTCCTGTGGCTTGTCTTCACTTTCTTAATGGTATCCTTTGAAAAACGTAAGTTTTTAATTTTGATGGATTCCAATTTATTTATTTATTTATTTTTCTTTGGTTGCTTGTACTTTTGGCATCATGTGTAAGAAAACATTGCTTAATCCAAGATATGCTCCTACGTTTTTTCTGTTTTGTAGTTTTAGCTCTTACATTTAGGTTTTGATCCATTTGAATTAATTTTTGTATATGGTATGAGGTATGGGTGTAAATTCATTCTTTTGTATGTGGATATTCTGTTATCCCAGCACCATTTGTTGAAGTCTTTTCTTTTCCCATTGAATGGTCTTGATGAAAATGGATTGATCATAAATGTAAAGGCTGATTTCTGGACTCTCAGTTCTATTCTGTTGATCTATGTCTGTCCTCATGCCAGTACCACATTTGTCTTGAAGAATGTTGCTTGGTAGTAAGTTTTGAAATTGAGAAGTGTGAGTTCTCTGGCTCTCTTCTTAATTTTCAAGATTGTTTTGGCTATTATGTATCTCTTGCATTTTCGTATGAATTTTAGGATTAGCATATCAGTTTCTGCAGAAATGGTAGCTGGATTTTGATAAAGATTGCATTTAATCTGTAGATCAAATTGGGAAGTGTTAAGTGTCTTAACACATTGTTTCTAATCCATAAATACAGGATGTCTTTCTGTTTATCTTGTGTAATTTCTTTCATTGCTGTTTTGTATTTAAGGTTCTTTTTAATCTTGAATGCAGAGGTTGAATTTATTTCTTGCTATGCCCTATAAATCACAGTCTTTTTGTCATAAGGACTAATCTCATGAATGATAGAATCGGTGCTTCTATACCTGATTAAAAAGTCTGGTGTACAGGCTTTTTTTAGGATATATGATGAGTCCTCAGGAAAGAAGACATTCTTAAGGGGCATCGATGACCCTTGTAACTATGGAGGCCTGCCCTGAGGGGAATCTGGCTTCTGCGGAAGTACTCTGAGTTTCTGAATTTCCTTGCTCTTTACAGACCCCAAAGATCTACGCAATTAATATGTTCTTTTAAATTGTTCTCTTGACATGTTAAATTACTAGACTGAAATGAAAAATTTAATACAAATGTAAAGTAACCTCTCAGTTATTCAAGAAGTTTTAAAGCTGAATTTAAATGTTTCTGTGTCACTGTTTCAAATTAATTGGAAGGTGATGAGTTTGGAACCTACCAAAACTGAATTCCACAGATTTTTGTTTCATATATTTAGGTACTTTGTAGGTGATTATGATAGAGGAGATCATATTAGAAGTCTGATTCTTAACCCTCAGTATTCTGTCCAGTAAACCACTTTCCAGCTGGGTTTATATTAATACTTTCCTGTAAAGAGTGTTCAGTTAAAACTGATCAAGATATTTGTAGATTTCACATTTATATATATATATATATATATATATATATATTTAAAATATTTATTTGGTTGCGCTGTATCTTAGTTGCTGCTCATGGGTTCCTTACTTGCGGCTTGCTGGCTCCTTA
Source organism: Balaenoptera acutorostrata (assembly GCF_949987535.1). Classification (NCBI taxonomy): domain Eukaryota; kingdom Metazoa; phylum Chordata; class Mammalia; order Artiodactyla; family Balaenopteridae; genus Balaenoptera; species Balaenoptera acutorostrata. The sequence continues at coordinate 65,229,040 of NC_080072.1, read as the reverse complement.
GTTGTGGCACGCGGTCTCCTTTGTTGTGGCATGTGAACTGTTAGTTGCGACATGCATGTGGGATCTAGTTCCCTGACCAGGGATCGAACCTGGGCCCCCGGCTTTGGGAGCGTGGAGTCTTAACCACTGCGCCACCAGGGAAGTCCCAGATTAATATATTTTAAAAATTATAACTTTTTTTCTAATCTGAAGGGCCAGTTTCGCGATTGAGGAGTGTTGCTGCATTTTTATATTTAATAGAGCAAACTTTTATTATTTGGATGAGAACAGCCCTTGATTATGTACGATGTAATTAGCACTGATTTAAAGGAAATTACTCTTATTTAATGCTAAGGAAAAGGAAAGTGAATCAAAGAGGACCTGTGACTGAATGGACTCAAGAATAGCACAACTTGTGTATGTATCTGGGTGTATAAAATACCCAGATACATACACATACACATATATATCAGTATAAATAAGAAAGAAAAATATAGAACATAAGAGTATAAATTGAAGGCGTGAAATTTATTATATGATGGCAAAAACCTCAGTAGACTGTTTCAGTTTTGGAGAGGGTTTGTGTAGTAAATAGTAAAGTTTTATTTACTAGGGTAACAAATTTTTATGTTTACAAAAGTAATAAACTATTACAAAAATTCAGGCAACATAGCATTCTGACTTAAAGAAACAATATTTTGGTGTATCTAATCAGTTTTCTGTGTGTAAATACATGTATGAAGGGACACAGAAAATTACATAATCACATTATTTGAAGACTGCTTCCCTCCCCTAATATATATTTTAGGTATTTTCAATGTCTGTACACATAGATCCATCTCATCCTTTTTTTTTTTTTTTTAATTATTTATTTTGGCTGCGTTGGGTCTTCATTGCTGCACACGGACTTTCTCTAGTTGCGGCGAGCGGGGGCTACTCTTCGTTGCAGTGCGCGGGCTTCTCACTGCCGTGGCTTCTCTTGTTGAGGAGCACGAGCTCTAGGCCGCGTGGGCTTCAGTAGTTGTGGCTTGCGGGCTCTAGAGCACAGGCTCAGTAGTTGTGGCGTACGGGCTTAGTTGCTCTGTGGCATGTGGGATTTTCCCGAACCGGGGCTCGAACCCGTGTCCCCTGCATTGGCAGGTGGATTCTTAACCACTGTGCCACCAGGGAAATCCCCATCTCATTCTTCTGAATGGCTTTAGAATGTTCTGGATGTACATTTGATTTATTCTCATTTTCTTTATCTTAAAAAAGTAACACACTGACCATTCTTTTACATATGGTTGCATTTTTTTTATGTAACTAACATTTATTTAATTATGTTAGATGTATATACAAGTATTATTGTTTTAGAGAATAAGGGGGAATAACAAACTAGATTTGGGCTTACTCCCTAGGAATGGACATACGGAATAAGGAAACTTTACACAGCATCAAAATGTATGGCAGGGCTTTCAACAAGAAAACTGTGGCAGAAGGATTAATCAGCATAGTAGTTCTATGATTTACCAAAGGCCCACTCCTCATCTTGACACCTTGTATGTGGATGCTGCTGTGGCCCTCATAGGGAGCCATTAGCTTTGGGCTTTGTTATAAATTAGCTTCCAGGGATCTGATCAGAGATTCCTGGAGAAGATCCACTCTTCTGCTTAAAGAGGGCCAAACCATATGACTGGGCAGTTTTTTTGTTTGTTTGTTTTTGTTTTTTTTTTAATTGGAATATAGTCGTTTTACAATGTTGTGTTAGTTTCTACTCTACAGCGAGGTGGAGTTCCCTGTGCTATACAGCAGGTTCTTATTAGTTATCTATTTTATACATATTAGTGTATATATGTCAATCCCAATCTCCCAATTCATCCCACCCTCCCCCACCCCCAGCTGCTTTCCTCCCTTGGTGTCCATACGTTTGTTCTCTACTTCTGTATCTCTATTTCTGCCTTGCAAACCGGTTCATCTGTGCCATTTTTCTAGATTCCACATACGTGCGTTAACATACGATATTTGTTTTTCTCTTTCTGACTTACTTCACTCTGTATGACAGTCTCTAGGTCCTTCCACGTCTCTACAAATGATCCAATTTCGTTCCTTTTTATGGCCGAGTAATATTCCATTGTATGTATATACCACATCTTCTTTATCCATTCATCTGTTGATGGACATTTAGGTTGCTTCCATGACCTGGCTATTGTAAATAGTGCTACAATGAACATTGGGGTTCATGTGTCTTTTTGAATTATGGTTTTCTCTGGGTATATGCTCAGTAGTAGGATTGCTGGGTCGTATGGTAGTTCTATTTTTAGTTTTTTAAGGACCCTCCATACTGTTCTCCATAGTGACTGTATCAATTTACATTCCCACCAACAGTGCAAGAGGGTTCCCTTTTCTCCACACCCTCTCTAGCAGCATTTACTGTTTGTAGATTTTCTGATGATGCCCATTCTAACCAGTGTGAGGTGATGCCTCGATGTAGTTTTGATTTGCATTTCCCTAATAATTAGTGATGTTGAGCAGCTTTTCATGTGCCTCTTGGCCATCTGTATGTCTTCTTTGGAGAAATGTCTGGTTTGATCTCCTGCACATTTTTCGATTGGGTTGTTTGTTTTTCTGACATAGAGCTGCATGAGCTGTTTGTATATTTTGGAGATTAATCCCTTGTCGGTTGCTTTATTTGCAAACATATTTATCCCATTCTGTTGGTTGTCTTTCTGTTTTGTTTATGGTTTCCTTTGTTGTGAAAAAGCTTTTAAGTATTGTCGATTTTTGTTGTTATTTTTGTTACTGAAGGAGGTGGATTAAAAAAGATATTGCTGCAATTTATGTCAGAGACTGTTCCGCATATGTTTTACTCTAAGAGTTTTATAGTATCTGAATCCTTTCATCCCTGGGATAAATCCCACTTGATCATGGTTTATGATCCTTTTAATGTATTGTTGGATTCTGTTTGCTAGTATTTTGCTGAGGGTTTTTGCATCTATATTCATCAGTGATATTGGTCTGTAATTTTCTTTTTTTGTAGTATCTTTCTCTGGTTTTGGTATCAGGGTGATGGTGGCCTCATAGAATGAGTTTGGGAGGGTTCCTTCCTCTGCAATTTTTTGGAAGAGTTTGAGAAGGATGGGTGTTAGCTCTTCTCTAAATGTTTGAAAGAATTCACCTGTGAAGCCATCTGGTCCTGGACTTTTGTTTGTTGGAAGATTTTTAATCACAGTTTCAATTTCATTACTTGTGATTGGTCTGTTCATATTTTCTGTTTCTTCCTGGTTCAGTCTTAGAAGGTTATACCTTTCTAAGAATCTGTCCATTTCTTCCAGGTTGTCCTTTTTATTGGCATAGAGTTGCTTGTAGTAGTCTCTTAGGATGCTTTGTAATTCTTCGGTGTCTGTTTTAACTCCTCGTTCATTTCTAATTTTATTGATTTGAGTCCTCTCCCTCTTTTTCTTGATGGGTCTGGCTAAAGGTTTACCAATTTTGTTTATCTTCTCAAAGAACCAGCTTTTAGTTTTATTGATCTTTGCTATTGTTTTCTTTGTTTCTATTTCATTTATTTCTGCTCTGATCTTTATGATTTCTTTCCTTCTACTAACTTTGGGTTTTGTTTGTTCTTTCTCTAGTTACTTTAGGTGTAAGGTTAGATTGTTTATTTGAGATTTTTCTTGTTTCTTGAGGTAGGATTGTATTGCTGTAAACTTCCCTCTTAGAACTGCTTTTGCTGCATCCCATAGGTTTTAGATCATCGTCTGTTCATTGTCATTTGTATCTAGGTATTTTTTAATTTTCTCTTTGATTTCTTCAGTGATCTCTTGGTTATTTAGTAATGTATTGTTTAGCCTCCATTTGTTTGTGTTTTTACGGTTTTTTTCCCTGTAATTTATTTCTAATCTCATAGTGTTGTGGTCGGAAAAGATGCTTGATACGATTTCAGTTTTCTTAAATTTACTGAGGCTTGTTTTGTGACCCAAGATGTGATCTGTCCTGAAGAATGTTCTGTGTGCCCTTGAGAAGGAAGTGTAATCTGCTGTTTTCGGATGGACTGTCCTATAAATATCAATTAAATCTATGTGGTCTTTTGTGGCATTGAAAGCTTGTGTTTCCTTATTAATTTTCTGTCTGGATGATCTGTCCATTGGTGTAAGTTGAGGTGTTAAAATCCCCCGCTATTATTGTGTTACTGTCGATTTCCTCTTTTATAGCTGTTAGCATTTGCCTTATGTAGTGAGGTGCTTCTTTGTTGGGTGCATATATATTTATAATTGTTATATCTTCTTCTTGGATTGATCCCTTGATCATTATGTAATGTCCTTCCTTGTCTCTTGTAACGTTCTTTATTTTAAAGTCTATTTTATCTGATATGAGTATTGCTACTCCAGCTTTCTTTTGATTTCCATTTGCATGGAATATCTTTTTCCATCCCCTCAGTTTCCGTGTGTATGTGTCCCTAGGTCTGAAGTGGGACTCTTGTAGACAGTATATATATGGGTCTTGTTTTTGTATCCATTCAGCCAGTCTGTGTCTTTTGGTTGGAGCATTTAATCCATTCACATTTAAGGTAATTATCGATATGTATGTTCCTATTACCATTTTTATAATTGTTTTGGGTTTGTTTTTGTAGGTCATTTTCTTCTCTTGTGTTTCCCACTTAGAGACGTTCCTTTAGCATTTGTTGTTGAGCTGGTTTGGTGGTGCTGAATTCTCTTAGCTTTTGCTTGTTTGTAAAGCTTTTGATTTCTCTGTCGAATCTGAATGAGATCCTTCCTGGGTAAAGTATTCTTGGTTGTAGGTTCTTCCCTTCCATCACTTTAAATATGTTGTGCCACTCCCTTCTGGCTTGCAGAGTTTCTGCTGAGAAATCAGCTGTTAACCTTATGGGAGTTCCCTTGTATGTTGTCATTTTTCCCTTGTTGCTTTAATAATTTTTCTTTGTCTTTAATTTTGTCAGTTTGATTATTATGTGTCTCGGCGTGTTTCTGCTTGGGTTTATCCTGCCTGGAACTCTCTGTGCTTCCTGGACTTGGGTGCCTATTTCCTTTCCCATGTTAGGGAAGTTTTTGACTAAAATCTCTTCAAATATTTTCTTGGGTCCTTTCTCTCTCTCTTCTTCTAGGACTCCTATAATGTGAATGTTGGTGTGTTTAATGTTGTCCCAGCGGTCTCTTAGGCTGTCTTCATTTCTTTTCATTCTTTTTTCTTTATTCTGTTCTGCAGCAGTGAATTCCACCATTCTGTCTTCCAGGTCACTTATCCTTTCTTCTGCCTCAGTTATTCTGCTGTTGATTCCTTCTAGTGTGTTTTTCATTTCAGTTATTTTATTGTTCATCTCTGTTTGTTCTTTAATTCGTCTAGATTTTTGTTCTTTAATTCTTCTAGATCTTTGTTGAACATTTCTTGCATCTTCTCGATGTTTGACTCCATTCTTTTTCCGAGGTCCTGAATCATCTTCAGTATCGTTATTCAGAATTCTTTTCCTGGAAGGTTGCCTATCTCCACTTCATTTAGTTGTTTTTCTGGGGTTTTATCTTGTTCCTTCATCTGGGACATAGTCCTCCGACTTTTCATTTTGTCTGTCTTTCTGTGATTGTGGTTTTCATTCTGCAGGCTGCAGGATTGTAATTCTTCTTCCGTCTGTCCTCTCTCTGGTTGCATTAAGTAAAGTTTCCTGTAGAATAAATTCTTAGAATTGACAAGTCAAACGTTATAGACGTTTACCATTTTATTAGAAAATACTAAATTCCCCTGGATAAAAGTGGTACCAGATTATTGAGTTAATTACAGTTATAAATACCTCTTCCTCTGTTTTCTTCCATCATCATGAAAATGTATCTCATTAGATGTTCATTTTATGTTGGTTGATCAACTAATTTTTAAATGGTGATATTGAGCCTCTTTCTCTCTTTTTAAAAATGCCATTCATGCTTTGTTAATTGCCTTTCAATGTCCTTTGCCCACTTCTCTGTTGGGCTTTTACAGTTCTTTTCTGTTGTCTTAAGACTAACTGGCTGTTTAGTCAGATAAATTTAGGTTTGATTTCTAGCTTCACTCCAGTTAGATGAAAGATTTTAGTAGGATACTTCTGCCAGCTTGTTAAGTTTTAAAAAATAATTTTATTTTGAAATAATTTCACTTCCTGAAATGCTGCAAGGATAATACAGAATTACTCAGATTTACTGGGTTTTAACATTTTGTCACATTTGTTTAATCATTCTTTGTGTATGTGTGTTTGTATACTTCTTTTTTTGATCCATTTGAAAGTGGATTACATACCTCATTCCTTTTTACATTGTATAGCTTTTAATACTTCAGTGTCTGTTTCCTAAGAACAAGTATCTTTTTTTTACATATCCATCAGTTTGCTAACTATTTCCACATCATGCCACACAAACTTATGTTATTTGTACAGGACAGTGGGTTACATGGAGAAGACCGCTTGAGGCTGAAGGGTTAGCCATTAATGTGTTGGCATACATATAACCCATTTGTACCATAGTAGTCTGCTGTGGCACAATTGGGAAGCCTTGACTTAAGTGCCACGTTATTTCATCTGTAAATATTTTTTCATCTGTAGAGTGGTGATTTTAATAGCACTTATCTATTAGGATTGTTATGAGGATTAAATGATATATTTTATGTTATGCTTATAGCACATGGCAAACTAACAAATAAGCTTTTGGTTTTATTGGGAAAGTAAACTGTCACAGGTTACAAATACTGCTCCTGGGTTTTTTTTTAGCAGTATTGAAACTTAAAAAAAATCTTATGTGATAAAAATTGTTATCTTTATTTTTATGGCTGTTGTCTTTTAAGCAAACTTGGAGCGGGGTTTTCTACCCCAAAGTGATCAACTAGCTATTTATGTTTTCATTGGATATTTTTATGGATCCAGTATTTTATATTTAAATCTTTGATTCATTTAGAATATATCTTGGTATTTAGAAATTGAGGTGGAGATTAACTGTAATTTTTAATAGAAATACAGTATATTCAAAATCAAAATGAATTATTACCCTTGTATGGTTAAATGACTTTTCACTTAAATATACTTCTTTTATCTAGCCCCTTATTCATTATTCTGGCAAATTCTTAGTCATTCTTCAAGAATTCACTCAAACATCATGTTTTTGAGGAAGCCTTATTTCTGTTAGATTCTATATGAGATTGTCCGTCCATGAAGACAATATAGTCTTACTCAGATTCATATCTTCAGGACTTTCCACAGTATCTAAACATAGTAGATACGTTAATAGTTTTTGAAAAGGTGACTAGGTGTTTCTAAATAGTACATTAAACGGTTCTATGAAAAATGGATCCAATAAATTGCCTGTAGATGTATCTTTTTAGTTCGTTGTGTTAAAGATTGGTCCCTTCATTTTCTATTTGTTTAACATTCCATTTTTTGATAGTGTTAACTTACCATGTTGAATTATCTTGAATTCTAAATTAGTACGGTTCAAAGTAACAAGACATTGTTACATAACAAGCAAAAGAAAGAATAATAGAGGTATTGTCTGTGAGTAAGGATATGGATGATCATCCTTTAATTCATTGCTCTTATATTTGGGAAGCAAGTATCTGAATTTAATTATAATCTATTTAAGAAGTAATAAAAACTTGCGTTCTACATGGAGTATGAATTGTCATGCATTTGGTCAATCATATTTAAGCATTTGGTATTGTGAGTTGAGTTTTTTGAAGTCTGATGTAAGCATGTGATAACTTAGGATTTTTCTTAATTGAAAAATTTAAAGTTCTCTGGGATGAAATGATGTGTAGGCTAGTGAGAGAGGGAAGAATAAAAAAACATCCCCACAGTTTCTGGCCTAAGTCACTGGGGAGATGTTACCTTTTACTGGGAAGGTTTTTGGGAGCAGGGTAGGGTAGTGTATAGTGGTTAAAAATTAAGGATTTAGTATTTGAAATATTAGTTTTTAGATGCCTGTGATTTTTATAAGTTAAGGTTTCAATTAGGCAATTCAACAATACTAACTAGGAACTTTGAGATTTCTAGTCTGGGAATATAAACATATCAATGGCAGTTTGGTAATTTCTGCCTTGGGAATGACAGTATCCTAGGGAATAAATAGAGAATGAGAGGAGAGGGCCTAAAAAAATCTTGAGATACACAGCATTTATTTTAGAGAATGAGTAGAGGATGAGGAGTCAATGAAAGAGACTAAAAAAGTGATAGTGAGGTAGGAAGAAAACAAGGAGTGAGGGATATAGGGGATGCTAAGACAGAGTATTACAAGAATGAGAGAAACTTCTGAATGATGCTGAGAAGTCTAGTCAGGTAATGTTAGACAAGTACCCACTGGAGAGGCAACATGAAGAGGCAAGGGTGGATCTCATACTGGAGTGAATTAAATAATGAATGAAAAGCAAGGAAGTGGCAACTCTTTTAAGAAGTATGCTTGACTATGCAATAGAAGTGGTAGCTGAATGGGAATATGGGGTTAGTGCAAGTGTGTGTGTGTTTGTGTTTAAAGTGTGGTAATCTTTAAAGTGTGGTAGACTTCGCTTGCATGTTCATGGGAAGGATCTAGTGTAAAAGAGATTAATGATCTGCACTGTCCAATACGGTAGCTGTTTGCCACATGTGGCTGTTTAAATTAACCTGAAATAAAATTAAAAATTCATTTCCTCAGTTGCATCAACCACATTTCAGGTGCTCAGTAGCCACGTGTGGTTAGTGGCTACCATACTGAACGGTGTAGGTGTAGGACATTTCTACCATTGCAGATAGTTCTATTGGACACTGCTGTGTTAGAGAGAAAGAGGATAACCAAAGATTGTGACAGAGTGGGATCCAAAGGACCTGTGTGAGTGATATTTACATTTGATAGAAAGAAATAGACTTCCTCCATTGTAATAGGAGCAGATCAGATAAATGTAGTTTTGGTGGCAAGATAATCAGACAATCTCTTTTTGTCATTTTCTATTTCTGTTTGAAATATTTTGAGAGTTATGAGCTGAGAGTTTGTGTTGGATGTGGGGGAGTGGTGGAGAAGGACAGGTGGGAGAAGGTGGTTTGAAAGTACTCAGGGGAGGGATTCACTAGAGAGGCTAAGAGGACTGCTGGCAATGCTGAGTCCCCATTTGAGGCTGATGATCAAGAATTTGTAGTTTTACCAGTTTACTCAGTTTTCCTCACTAGCACTCAGCTGCATGTGTACAGGCATGGAGAAGATAAATGTGTGTTCACCCAGGATTGTGAATTTGCCAGGTGACTGCAGGGAATGAGAGGTGTAAGAGAGGGTATTATCAAGGGAGTGATTATAGTAATGATCTGTGGAATTATAAGCTAGATTGAAGAAGGAAAAATGAAAAGGGATCAATGAGGGTAGTGGTGGGGTTGATGCATTGAAGTTTATGATAAAGTCAAATAGTTTTTGCCATGGGACACTTGACCAAGGCAGCTGGAAAGTTAAAAGGTTATTGTCAGGATAAGGTGTCTGAATTTTGTCTTTTTCTTAAGGTGGGGGTAAGGGAGTAGGAGTGGGAGTAGGAATAATGTTGTTTCTTGTGGGGATGGGCAGTTAAGGTCAGGATCTGACTATGGGAATAGGGGTTGTAGTTAAGGGATTTTGCGATCAAGATGTTGGATTGGTTGTGCATGTTAAGATGTTGAAGTTAATTGAGAAAAACTGAGCCAGTATTCAAGTCTTCTGTGATGGAGGGGAAGTGACCAGGAGGTCAAAAATTACTTCAGCAAGGAGAGGGAGGAAGAACTAAAAGGGGACTAACAGTGACTGATAAAACAAGAGTGTGATGTGTATGAGAATAAAGAAAGGGTTACAAAGAGGGAGTCGTGTCCTTATCCCCAAACTCCAGTCAATGTAGTTTAATACCTGAGAGGATATAGGTGTCCGCGGGTTAACACATCTTATGTGGGAGAGTTGTTGGACTCAAGCTGGTCAATAGCTGCCTATGTAAGGCAGTCCAGTGTTTGTTCTTCAAACTCTTGTTTTATCCTGCAAAGCACTGTTTTTGCTTTTCATAGCTTAATTGTTTTTCTGGTATCTGGAGTTGTGGTTGAAGGGGTAGCTTAGGGTAGAACAGCTGTTTATAAGTATGGATCATTTGTAAATTAGGGAAAGCCTGTATATTTTTTGAAAGGGTCTTGTTCCTCTGCCAAAAGGTTACGAAAAGCACTGTTTTGGAGTCTCATACACCTGGGTTTACATACTGACCCTAAAATGAGTTCGTTTTCTGAACTTAGATAGTCATAACCTCCCTGAACCTAAAATTTCATTGTCTATAAAATGGGACAAGGCTGTCCACAGAATTTCTGTGAGGATTTGAAAAACATACATCAGGCCCTTAATATGGAGCCTGATATATAATAAACACTTAGCGTTAGTTCTGCGCCTTAACCCCAGTACCTCTTATCTAGTGCTTTTGGTGTCAGTTTTGTAAAATTCTAGTTTATTTGGTACTGCTGATATTTCTCTATTTTTAGAAATATCTAAAGAAATACTTAAAGAAATGTTTTTGGAAATATTTAACAGAACATTTTATTAAAAACCATTCCTCTTAATTATCACTTACTTTAATGGCCAGATTAGAATGACTTGGTAAAATTGTCCTTTATTTTATAATAAAATAATTTTATTTTGATTTGAGTCACAAATAAACTACCTTAAATAAAGTGGTGCTCACCAAGACTTGTGTTCAACTGCAGACTCCATTGTGTCCTATTTAGTGATTTGAGGGAAATGATTTTTTTAAATTTATAATTTAAAAAAAAAATCTGTAAAACTGCCCTTTACACACATGAGTGGTGTGAGGATCAGATGATTTTCTCATGTAAAAAGTGTAGTATAAACTTGGCTATATAATGTAAACTTTTATTTTTATGTCTCATGCTTTACATCTTCTTTTTAGTTATAAAGGAGCACCTTGATATTGGACATAACGGTGTTTCCTGTTTTTGTTTTTTCTATATGATTTCTATTGATACTTGAGGTTTCAGGTTCAATAATGACTTAAAAACGTGCAATGTTTTGTAGCACCTTGTTCTGTTTACGTAGAGAACCAGATGGGAGTTCAAAATGTAGATTTAATAACAAACTCAATTGTTTTTTGTTTTTTTTTTTAAACAGGGCTGATGGAGTTATGAGAACAATGAACACAGAAAAACTCCTAAAAACTGTACCAATTATTCAAAATCAAATGGATGCCCTTCTTGATTTTAATGTAAGTTGATTGCATAAATGCTTTTATAATTTGAGATTTTAAAAATTATATCATTTTAATTGGTCAGAGTTTTTATTCTCAAGTTATCGTAGACTAATTTTTTCACACTAATATCCTATTTGCCTAAGGATTTTCTATAAATGTGGTCCCAAATCAGATTACTTTCCGTTTTTATAATTGTTCTAGATTTACTCTGATTTCTTTGGTGGTGCTTCTCTAACGCCCAAATTATAGGGTATACAAGCTAAAGAAAGTGATGGAGAGATAAAGAGATTGGTGTGAAAATCTACTTCCTTTTGATAATGGTTTTTAGATATTAGAAATGTATAAAGATTTTCTTTATGATGAGCTAACTTAATATTTCACTTTTTGTCTGCATTGTAGAACTCAAAGCATGACAGTTATTGAGAAATAAAGGGAAGTTCAAATATACTTGTAACATGTTACATAGCTATTGCCCAAGGATGTTGTGTTCCCTGGGATTTTTGTTTTAATGACTGTTACTTGAACCAAGTTGCCAGCTTTGTCATTTGTTTGTAATATGTTAGGTGTTAGCATTTACAAGTCTTTTCTTTTTTGGTGCATCTAGCTTAAAGACATTGTATTTTAGAGCTTGTAAGTGCAAGTTAGTGATTGGAACTGTGACAGTTTTATGCTGAAATTGATTTTCCTTTAATGGTGTGCTATTAGTTGGTAGTCTTTAAGCTTCTGGAGGGCAGGGACCAGGTCTTCTTTTTCCCTGCTGTGTCCCCATTGTCGGTAGTGTGTGGCACATAGATAGTGTTCAGTAAACATTCAATAAATGAATCCTGAAGGTGCTTTATAGACTAGAACAGGTTCTCAAACTAGTATTTCTTTATAGGCTTGTGAACTGAGAACATTTTTAAATGGTTGCAAATAATAAAAAGAATATTTTTACATTTTTAAATAGTTGCAAATAATAAAAAAAAAGAATATTTTTAACAGGTGAAAAGTATATGAAGTTTATTTTTCAGTGTCCACAATTGTGTTTTTAGAACAGGCTCATTGGTTACATGTTGTCTGTGGCTGCTTTTTTTGATGTAATAACGGGGCTGAGTAGTTGTGACAGAGACCATATGGCCTGCAAGTCTAAAATACTCACGATCAGGCCCTTTACAAAAAAGTTTGCTGGCCCCTAGTCTAGATGACGGGATTAATGTAACTACTGAGCTTTATTTTGGTTTTTATAGAGAAAGGGTCCAACCATGAATTTTTTTTTCACTTAATTTATTGTGGGTACCTTTATAAAATTGCATATTCTTTTCAGTGTCTATTATACTGCATTGTGTGTAACAACTTACCTGATCCTCCTGTTGATAAATATTTAGGGTATTTTGGTTTTTTAATTCAGAAAATAAATGGAGAAAAAAAACAGAAGAGGGAGGGACACTACATAACTCTATGTGTGTTAGATAATAGTGTATCTACACATTTATAAACCTATTTCTTTAGGGTTAATGCCTAGAAAAAGAATTTGGTGGTTCAAGGACATAAACATTTAAATGTTTTTTTTTAAGGAATACTAACTTTATTTATTTATGTTTTAATTTATTTTGGCTGCGTTGGGTCTTCATTGCTGCGCGAGGGCTTTCTTTTTTTTTTTTTTTTTTTTTTTCCACACACACACACTGTATTTTATTTTTACAAGAGATAAATAGACTGACACCAAGCATTGTACATGGATGACCACAACAAAAGCAACAATGATTGCAATTACCAAACATGAAACACAGTTATACTATGTCATAATATTGACATTCAGTCCAGTAATCCTCCACTGTAACAGCTCCTTTACTTTGCAGTGAAAATTGATTTGTATATTCTTTTCCTCTGAGTCCTTGTGGGATTTTTTTTTTTTTAATTCAGACAGAAAGTCACAAAAATTATACTCATCCTCATCAGTTCACTCAGTCCCATGTAATTAATTTCTTTTTTTTTCATCTTGATCTTTTGTTAGCACTTTTATGAGTTCATCAGTTTTTCATTAGAGTTCTGAAAATGCTTATTCATTCAGTTCAGCAGTACAGTCAGTTACCAGAAACCTGTACTTGTCAGAGTCTTTTCCATGAATTTCTTGAAGATGAAACCCTTTTATAGGAACATATTTGCAAAATCATCAGAGTACACCCAGAACTGTCTGTAAATGACAAAAGACTTAAAAATGACCATGGTTAAAGATTTGATGAAAGTTCATAATAATGCAGTTGACAAGAAAAGTAGTTATTTCTGAGATATACATTTTAAAGTAATAACTAGGATTATTACTTATAACATTATACCAGAACATATAAGATTTTTAGACGTTTCCTGTAATGTCTGAAACATTTATATTAACATATTTCCATACATATTTCCATACAAATACAAATATAAGATTTTTAGAAATTTCATGTAATGTCTGAAACATTTATATTAACATATTTCCATACATATTTCCATACAAATACAAATATAAGATTTTTAGAAATTTCATGTAATGTCTGAAACATTTATATTAACATATTTCCATACATATTTCCATACAAATACAAATATAAGATTTTTAGAAATTTCATGTAATGTCTGAAACATTTATATTAACATATTTCCATACATATTTCCATACAAATACAAATATAAGATTTTTAGAAATTTCATGTAATGTCTGAAACATTTATATTAACATATTTCCATACATATTTCCATACAAATACAAATATAAGATTTTTAGAAATTTCATGTAATGTCTGAAACATTTATATTAACATATTTCCATACAAATAACCCAATGAAAGTTTAGTATTAGTTGTTTTGTTTGTTTTTTTATACTGCAGGTTCTTATTAGGCATCAGTTTTATACACATCAGTGTATACATGTCAATCCCAATCGCCCAATTCAGCACACCACCATCCCCACCTCATCGCAGTTTTCCCCCCTTGGTGTCCATATGTCCATTCTCTACATCTGTGTCTCAACTTCTGTGCACGGGGGCTTTCTGTAGTTGGGGCAAGCAGGGGCTACTCTTCGTCATGGTGCGTGGGCTTCTCATTGCGGTGGCTTCTCTTGTTGCGGAGCACTGTCTCTAGGTGTGTGTGCTTCAGTAGTTGCCGAGTGTGGCCTCAGTAGTTGCAGCTCACAGGTTCAGTAGTTGTGGTGCCCGGGCTCAGTAGTTGTGGCTCGTGGGCTGTAGAACACAGGCTCAGTAGTTGTGACGCGTGGGCTTAGTTGCTCTGCGGCATGTGGGATCTTCCCGGACCAGGGATCAAACCCGTGTCCCCTGCATTGGCAGGTGGATTCTTAACCACTGCGCCACCAGGGAAGTCCCAACATTTAAATTTTTAAGAAATTTAAATTTTAAATATTGCCAACTTAACACTCCAAAAGGGTTGAGCCACTCACTTGTCAATAGGTGCCTGTTTTTCTTCATCCTTATCTGTATAGAATAATACCTTGGTTTTGATTATCTTGATACCTACTAGTCTGGTGCTCAAGAAAGGATAGTTCAGTAATTTAATTTGATTATTTTAATTTACTTGATCAGTGAAGTTGAACTTCTTTTCACATGTTATTAGCTATATGTATTTTTTATTTTGTGAATTGTCTTATAGAATTCTCTCTATAATGGAAGTCAACCTTGTCAGATATTCTGCAAATATTTACCAGTTGGTTGCTTACCGTTCAGCTTTGTGCTTATATTTTTCTATACCTAACAAGGTAACTATCATGTACTTAGATATCTAAAAAGGAATTTAAGATAAATTTGGTTTATCCTTTTGATTCTTTCTTTAAGATAAAACTAAAGGTATTTCTTGTATTTCTTGGTAAACAAATAAGTGCTTTTTTTGTTAAAGCATAATTCACTAATAATAATAAATATTGATCATTTATTTGTAAAGTACTGCATCAGGCTCTTTACACTCAATATATCATTTAATTCTCCCAGTAACCGTGTGAGGTAGAAATATTATTATAACCATTTTGAAGGTGAGCTTGTTTGTAATATTGGGAAAAGTTATATTTTTTTTAAAAAAAAGTATATTCTGCCTAGCTTAACTCAGTGCCTTGGTGATTGTAGTAGCCATTTAATAAATACTTTTTGATTTAAAAATATTCAGTAAATTCTTCATGACTCAGAGTGAACTTCTACCTAGAAATGGGCTTTATTTTGCAATTAGAAGTATTTAATATTGAAATGAACTTAAAAGACTTTTGAGATGTAGCCTAAGAATTTCAAGAGTTAAAGGGTACTTTTGTTCTCAGTGACTTATTTCTGAACTAAATTGAATGTTGTAGGATTTGTGTTTGTAGCTTTTAAATAAATCTGAACTCTTTGATCAAGACTTTTGCACTATATGGCTATAACTCTGATTGCTAGAGATCAGTGTCTTCCTCTCATACACCTAAATGTTTGAATTCATTGTACTTTAATTTGAAGGAAGTAATTGTCATTTTAAAACAAAACATTAGCTAATCTTTCTTTTTTTTTTTTTTCCAGGTTAATAGCAATGAACTTACAAATGGGGTAATAAATGCTGCCTTCATGCTCCTGTTCAAAGATGCCATTAGACTGTTTGCAGCATACAATGAAGGAATTATTAACCTGTTGGGTAAATATTTCTGTAGTTTAATAACATTTTATTTCTTATCTTGTGTCATATAGTAAATAATATTGTCTAAGTTGTTACTTAAAGCTGCCTAAAAATCCACTGAGATATAGTCATTCATTGTAACAATTTGGAGAAAAGAGTTTTATATCTGACTACACATGCTAAGTGATTAAATACTTATACAACTAGAATGTTCAGCTAGATGAGTTTTGTATTTTTTAGATATATCTGTTTTTTTCTATCAGTTTTATTATTTTTAGAAGTACAAAAATTTCATAAAAATTAAGTTGGAATTTTCTGTCTCAGGAAAATCATTTCCTCACAATTTACTCCAAAATGAACTTTAACTGTAAAATTGGTATTTTTTTCTAAACTTAATTTTCAGATTGCTAATTATTTTAAAATAATTAAACACGCATTTTTAAGGATGCTTTTTACTTTTGAGGCATTTTAGGAATGTGGTGCTTTACTGTGTGTTCAGTATATATGGAATGCAGTTAATTTTGCCTAGAGATGCTGATTTTTTTAATGGGATTTGGTTGGAGTAGACAATTAACAGTCTGCAAAGTGTGCCAGAGTATCAAATGTCAGATGTCAAATATTCCAATGTAATTGTTCTCCCTTTTCAGTACTTTTTTTTTTAGAATTTATTTAAATTTGTTTTTCATAGGCTGGCTTAACACAGACTCATTCAGGGATGCTTTAATCTATGGAGATAGGGAAATAGGGTTTTTTTTTTTAACAAGTGAAAAATGGAAAGTTTTCTTTTCTACAAAGTTTTGGAAGGCATAGTCTCCCACCCTGTGATTGGTGTAAATTAAGCTCTTTACTGCTGTTTATATATTAAGTTAAATTAGCTTTCCAAGTGACATTTGGACATGGAAAAGTTGCCATCTTTCTTTCTTTTTTTTTTTTTTAATTAATTTATTTATTTTTGGCTACGTTGGGTGTTCGTTGCTGCGCGCGGGCTTTCTCTAGTTGCGGTGAGCAGGGGCTACTCTTTGTTGTGGTGCGCAGGCTTCTCGTTGCAGTGGCTTCTCTTGTTGAGGAGCATGAGCTTTAGGAGCGTGGGCTTCAGTAGTTGTGGCACACGGGCTCAGTAGTTGTGGGTCGTGGGCTCTAGAGCGCAGGCTTCAGTAGTGGTGGCTCACGGGCTTAGTTGCTCCGTGGCATGTGGGATTTTCCCGGACCAGGGATCGAACCCATGTCTCCTGCATTGGCAGGCAGATTCTTAACCACTGCGCCACCAGGGAAGCCCCCATCTTTCTTTATCATTAGTAAGAATATTTGGAAATAGATGTTAGCACTGTTTTAAATGGAGTCAAATGTGATCTGTATTAACATGCAAGTATATATTTAGGGAATTGTGAGGGAAGAAATATTGTAGAACATACTAGTAATATGAGTAAAGTCATAATTTCTTAATTTTTAATATAACAGCATCTCTATTTTAATTTGCTTTAAACATCTAAGCTTATTTAACACTATTTTTTCTGTAGGGTGAATGTGTTCTCTGAGACATCAATATAATCTCTTTGGAGCTGTTTTAAATCTTTTTCCTTTTTGAGTGTTATATTTTGAAGTGAATAAAAGTATATTTACATCTACTTTTGGCAGAAAAATATTTCGATATGAAAAAGAACCAGTGCAAAGAAGGTCTTGACATCTATAAGAAGTTCCTGACTAGGATGACAAGAATCTCAGAGTTTCTCAAAGTTGCAGAGGTAAACTGTCTTTAAATGACTGTATCTCTTAAGTTGCTTTTTTTGTCTTTAAGTGTGCATTTCAAAGAAATCAGTCTATATCCAAGTGAAAGAAGTTTCTTAAGTATAGTAAGGTATATATTCAATTATATCACTATGCTATATTGAATTCTGTGCTATGGTATGAATATGATATAATATTGAATAAAAAATATCCTGTATATTTAATTCAGTATTGAATACTGAAAGGTAATCTATTTTAAAATTGTTTATTTCTCTATGAAATCAGGTAGGTGGCAGTGACTTTTATGTTTGGAATTGGCCATGTATTGTAGAAGGTTTACTCTATTCAGTATGGTAGAGAATATTCTATGTTAGTGCACGTCTCTTTTCTCCAGCGAGAGTGGCAGCTGGAGCCACGTGGTTCAAAATGTTTTGTTCCCTTCGGAAGTGAATATAGTGCATTTATTGTTTGTCATTGATTATGAAAACCATGTAGGTTTTCACGTAGGTTATAGAATAATCTAATTTTACAAATCTGTTTAAAAATAATTTTCTGAGACTGTCACAGAAGGTAGTTGTGGTAATGCTTGTGGGCATTATCTTGCTTGCACAGAGGCAGCACTTAAAGTGTTTTTGTTTGTTTTCCCTTTCTCTGCCCTCTATGCATTACCACCAGAGGTGTCTTGCTAGGATAATTCTAGAAGATGAATAGACCATATAACTGATGAATAACATCCAAGTAGTTAATCTGAAGCTAGCAAGTTGGTGATCCTAGCTCTATTACCATAGTGATGTTTTATTCTGCAGCAGATGGAATAGGATAGAAGGGAATGATAAGACCTTTGAAGAAAATAGCTTTGTGGTGTTAATCAGCTATTTTATGAAGTGTACTGAAATTTATTTTGGATTTAAAGTATCTCTCAAGGAGAAATCAGTGTTTTTTTCCCCA
The DNA here is from genome assembly GCF_949987535.1 of Balaenoptera acutorostrata. NCBI lineage: Eukaryota > Metazoa > Chordata > Mammalia > Artiodactyla > Balaenopteridae > Balaenoptera > Balaenoptera acutorostrata. The sequence continues at coordinate 65,210,611 of NC_080072.1, read as the reverse complement.
TTTCTTTAGGGTCAGTCACATACTAAAACCAGAAAAAAGTAGTGTTTATGCTATGATTCTAGTAAATTCTTTAAATAAAGTTTTAATTTGTTGGCTTTTCCCTTTGGCTTCTTTTGTTCTTTTATGAGGTGGTCTTTGGGCTAGCAATTTCATTATGAGACCTTAGTTCTTGGAGTAAAGACACAAATAACTGGGACTTGCCTGGTGGCGCAATGGTTAAGAATATGCCTGCCAATGCAGGGGACACAGGTTTGATCCCTGGTCCGGGAAGATCCCACATGCTGCGGAGCAACTAAGCCCGTGTGCCACAACTACTGAGCCTGCGCTCTAGAGCCCGCGAGCCACAACTACTGGGCCTGCGTGCCTAGAGCCCATGCTCCGCAACAAGAGAAGCCCCGCAATGAGAAGCCCGCGCACCGCAACAAAGGGTAGACCCCGCTGCCCGCAACTAGAGAAAGCCCACACACAGCAACGAAGACACAGCACAACCAAAAATAAATAAAAATAAATAAAGTTAAAATGATACTTAAAAAAAAAAAAAGACGCAAGTAACCTTTTCAAATGTGTTTGAAGAGGACAAATATATCAATCAGTGATTAGCTCTTAAGATCTTAGTATGAATTATTTTATCAAATTTTCTACTGGTATCATTCTGGGACTGGCCCTTGAGAGGTTGAGAAAAGGAAGAGAGAATGATTAGAAAATGAAATAATAGTCATATAGTCATGGGAGGGAAAAGAATTTTTAAATTTGGGTGTTGGAATAAATAGGAATGGTTTTTATCTTTTTTGCTAGAAATTACCTAGTACCTGAACATCATGAAAGTGTATGGAGATTGCTTTGTGGGGACAGTTATATCCTGGTTAAATATCACTTGGTATTTGTATAAAACCTGACCTGCTTGAGTGAACATAGGTTTTAAAAATTGTTATCTGTGGTGATTGCCAGGGAAAGCATACTATATGGAGGGAGAGTCATTGTCATTAGGTTTGTTCCTTAACTTCTTCTTATGCCCCAGGGGACTTGTTCATGGTCAGCCTTTCTCATTCTTGGTGTAATGTTTTTGTCATAGAAGTGATGGATTTTTCAGATTGTGACAAGGTAGTTTATATAGGTGCTTAGAAGATGTGGAGATGGTAACTTAATAGCCTTGTTGAATTTCCAACTCTTGTTCCCCTCCTGTTAGAACTTTTAGAGCCATCAGACAACATCTGAGTCCTTGGAAGTACTGAATGATATCTGTGGGGATTAAATATTCTTCTAATTTTAAAGAATTCTTTCTAAAATATTGCTCATAGTACTAGTCATAAATGTCATTTTCTAAATTTTACTTATAAAACACCCTATTGTAATTTTATCTATTAAATACAATGCTGCTTCTTCTTACAGCAAGTTGGAATTGACAGAGGTGATATACCAGACCTTTCACAGGTAAGTATTGTTATAATACCAATCACTGTCTGCTATATTCTGCTAGGTATGAAGGGTACAAAGATGAATAATATGCAGCCCCTGCTGTCAAGGAGATCAGTGTAATTTTTCTTGACAGATTTTAACATTTTGATATATTGCTGACAATTGTTCTAACACTATTACCGTATAAAATCTACTCATCTCTTATATTGGTGGAGCTAGCCACTACTCTACTATTCCTTTAGTTTATTCTCTTTAATCTCTCTTTGTTTCTCATCATTATCATTATCAAAAAAAAGAAAGAAAGAAAGAAAGAACTGAACTTAGAGAATGGTATTTTAAAAACAAAATTTTCAGTATACTATTGGTAGAGAATTATCTTATACAGGATTTATTTTTCCTGTTTTAAACCTTCCACTTTGGCTCTTTGACTCAGGTAAATATATTAAATTGGGATAAACCTCAAAACATGATGCTGGGTTAAGAGAGCAGGCTTTGTCTAAGTTTGAGTCCTGGCTGTTCCACTAGCTGGCCCTGTGATTTGGGGAAGTTACTCTCTATGCTTCAGTCTCATCTCTAAAATGCAGATACTACAATACCCATCTCATTAGGTAGTTGGGAGGATTAAATGAGTTAATACCTAAAAAACATTTAGAGCATTAAGTACTCAGTGTTAGCTATTATAATATTATTTTTATCATCATTATCTTCTAAAAATTTCTGGAAAGGAAACTTTAAACCTGAAGTTCTGGCCTTTTCTGGTGTTTGTTGACTGAGTATTAAGAATGAAAGTACCTGGCATAAACTATCCTTATGTATCAAGGTTCTTACTGTTTTTCTCTGTACTCACTTGTTCTGATTCATCCCTTTGATCACCAGGCTAAGAGTATGCACTAGATCTAGTTATGGATTGTATGTAAATAAAAAATTTCTGCATATGCCCACATGAGATAATTGACGTCATTAAGATTAAGCACATTACTGTAGGCTAAATGTGAGAAGAGGCATTGTTTGAACAATATGTAGTATAAGCTGATTTGGCAGTTTCAGATATGCCATTACCCCATTTGTCATGTGAGCTTCACCTGTCTTTGTTGAAAAAGCATCAGCCTCAGGCCAGACTGTTATCATGTGTCTGTACTTTAATATTCATGGTATTGTGATTGGGTAGGGTTGGCCAGCCTGTGACCCTCCGTCCCTCCCTCTTCATTGATGATCTCTGAATGATTCAGAAAATTTTCAAGTGAATTAAAACAAAGCTTTTTATACTTTAGGGAAGATGGTAGTTAAACACAAGAGAGGAAATTTGAGATTATTTATTCTTTTTTTGTTTGTTATAAATAGCTCTTTTTAGGATGTGAAGCATCACATTTCCTTCACTCTTTGTAATGTGGGTTTGACTTTTAAAGAATAGCCAGATACATTTAGAAGGGATTTGGGAAATAGTTTATTAATTATCATAACTAGGTAGTTTAATATTTGTAAGCACAGCTTAAACCCTTCAGAAAAAAATAAAGTACAGTTTAAATGACCACAGTTTTAATTTAGGATTCTGTAGCATAGTAGTTAGTATCTAGGCTTTCAGATCGGACAAACCTTGCACACTATGTTAGCTCCTGCTATGTATCAGATATGTGATCTGGGACAAGTTGCTTAATTTTCAGTTTCAGGTTGTTTATTTGTAAAATGGATATGTAGTGTCTTTCCCATAGAGTCAGTGATTACATACAAGGTAGCTTGCACAGTGCCTGTGCTGTTACAGGAGCTTTTAAAATGTTAACGGCTATTGTTAACATTCTCATCATCATCTCCGACAATAGCTCTTGGGACAGTAGTTGGCCTGCTGATTTGTTGGGGTTGAGGGAGTGCACATGTGTTCTCAGATCAACGAAGAAGTCAATGTTTTCTACCATATCTTTCTTGTGCTAAGGTCTTGATATGTAGAGAGGAAATATAGGATGAAGGAAATTGTTCAGGTCATAATTGGCAGAGAAGCTGGCTAGTATTGTCTCTTCCAACTGTTTTTGGATCCCTGTAATTGAGAAACTCTATCTGAAATCCTAAAGAATATTTGATGTAAGTGAATGCCACTGATGTATTTGCTTCACTTAAAAATAGTGAACAATTCCTTTTCAGATCACAGAAAAGATTTCCTTTTGAAAGTAATTAACTGTTCATATTAAGTTGAGATTTGACATGTAGACTGAGGGTTTAAAGCTAGTCTTTAAAAAAAATTGAGGTAAATATCTATTTGAATGAGGATTGATAACCATTAAAACTTGTGTAATCAACACCCCATTCAAGATATAAATCAGTTCCACCACCCCAATCCTCCTGTCCCCCTCCAGTCACTCCCTAATCCGCTCCACACAAATCACTATTTTGAATTCTAATAGAATAATTTGTATCAGATTTTGAATTTAATATAAATGGAATCATGCAACTATTTTCATATCTGGCTTCTTTTGCTCATCATAATGTTTTGAGATCTGTCCATATTGTTGAATGTACCATTGATTAATTCTTTTTAATTGCTGAATAGTATTCCATCATGTGAATTTACCACAATTTTGTTTATCTATTTTCTAAATTGGAAAATTTGGAAATTTTTAGATTATTTGCAGTTTTTTAACTATCTTAAATAAAGCTGCTTAAAACATTCTTGAACAAGTCTTGTGGAGATAACGTTTGTCTCCCTCTTGAATAAATAGCTAGGAATAGAATTGGGTAATTAAGGTAGTTGTATATTTAACTTTATTTTTTTTTAAAACCCATAGCTTTTTTCAAGGGTGGATGTACTCCCACCAGCATTGACAGTTGCATTTGTTCTGTATTTTCATCAACATTTGATATTACTAGTCTATCTAACTTTAACTATTCTAGTGGGTAAGAAGTTATATCTCACAGTGATTTCAATTTGTGTTTCCTTGATGTTAGTCTTCAGTTTCATTTGTCAATAACTATTCAGAAATAGTGTTTGGACATTTTCAATTACTCAGTGAGTAGTTATTAAGTACCAGGACCATGCTCAACAGTATGTATGTTTTTTAGGGTTGTGTTTCTATTTAAAATTTAAGTTAAATATAGAAAATTCTAAGATTCTCTTAATTTTTCATGTTCACATAATCTTAGTTTTTATATCTTTATGTTTGTTAATACTCCTTACCAGGTCATGCTTATGTAATAAAAATAATAGTGTCATTCTTAGGTGGCTGAAACTACAATGTTAATTAGATCATGAAGAATATACCTATTTATTTTTATTGCTGTCGTGTGTTAGACGATACTTGATTTATTTTGACAAAGGAAAGTCTTAATATTTGTACAATTTTAGGCCCCCAGCAGTCTTCTTGATGCTTTGGAGCAACATTTAGCTTCCTTGGAAGGAAAGAAAATCAAAGATTCTACAGCTGCAAGCAGGTACATTATTCTTTGTGGGGCAAAGAACAGTAGTGATGTTTCTGAGAAAGTAGATGAGTCTAGCTGCAAGTTCCAAGTTATTGAACTTCCCTTTATCTTGATTTAACCATTTGTAAGTTGGTTTAATAATAGTATCAACCTCAGAGAGTTGCTGTTAAGGATTAACACGTAAGTTTTTGGGATAGTTCCTAATTTTCAGTAAATGTCAGCATCTGTTAAGATGATGGCAGTGAAAACTACGTGGTTTAGAATGGTGTTCACAGTGTCAGTATTTCTCTTAAAGATGAAATGCATAGGTTCATATGGTGTATTATAATTACAAGATGCCTTTTTTACAGATTTGACTAACCCTCACAATAGCCCTGTGAAGTATGCAGTAGTAATTCTGGGACTCAATCCTAGGATGTCTGACATAAGATTTCATCATCTTTCTCTAATGCCAGTTCATGGGGTTGATTGTGGACATATTTTAGTCATTCTGTTAGACTTTTAGCTGATTTCCAAGACCAAGACCAGCAAATTGAAAGTAATATAGATCATCGCTTATTGACCTTGTAATGTTATTTTTGTCTTGGTTAGTAACTTGAGTAATTCTCATGTTTTCTTATGAAGATTTCCTTTTAGCAGTATGAAGAAAAAATTTGTATGAAGTATAATGAGAACTCTCCTTTTTGATTGTTGTTTTGGAACTTTTTTTTTTTAGCAACAAAATTTAATTTGTAAAGGAAAATGTCATTACTGGATTTTAATGCTTTTTAATTGCAGATTTGTTCTTTGAATTTTCTAGTAGGTTTTTAGAAGTATAAGCCAAGTTATGAGGCCCGATTACTTGGGAAAGTAATGAAAAATATAGCCAGGTAGCTCAGGTACACCGATATACCTCATACATTTTTTAACATAAAATTTTCTGAGTTTCTTGTATTTCTTCACAACAGTATTACTCTTCCTTTGTCTTCTGAGTTATATCTTTATATTGGCTCATTTATAAAATTGATTTTACATAAAATTTAGTTTTTCCACTTGTGTGCTTTGAGTAGAAATTAATGGTGTTTGGTGTGTGAGAAAAGGAAAATTAATAGCAGTCACTGAGGAGTAGTTTCCTGTTAGAATTCTTTACCACACATGTTTATTTTGCCTAGAATTAACATTTGGGAATTAAATGTTGGGGTTTATGATCTGGATAAGGTTTTGATATAAGGGAAGTGAGGTGGTTTGCTGTGAATCCACCAGTAAGGGATGATGCATTGTGCATATATAATATGTTTGAAAAGAATATTCTAGCTTGGCAAAAGGGTAGCAGACAGAAAGGGGATGCCAGATGGACCAGTGACTGGAATGAAACTGATCTTCCTTTGAGAGAACCTGTGGGTCCTCTGGGAATGACATCTTTGGGTGTTATTATAAGGGAAACATACCTAGACATACATTATTTATTGCTGGTACTTATGTTTTAGTATTCTGTAGTAGTACTGCCAAACCCAGGCTGTAAATTAGCAGAAGATCATTTCCTATGAGAAATTCAATACCTTTTACCCGTCAGGGTTTTCCTAGAAGTATGTGAGCTCTTCTCTAATTGCATTGGTTCCCTACCTTGGGGCTTGGAAGAGGCAACGTCCCTCACCTTTACTGTGAACCCTTTCCAAAGTCTAACACTTACTTTAAGAAAGTAAATGAATGTATGTGTAGATCAACTAATTTCTAATAATCCTCTAGGTCAGTGGGTAGAATATTTCATCTGAAGTACACGTTTTGACTCCATAAGTTTAGTTCATAATTATGGTGCCTCTCTATGGCTAGCTTGCTAGACCATTTCATAACCAGTGAAATAAATGTTTGGCAAAAAACCAAATTACCTTTGTCTGATTATCCTAGGGCGACAACACTTTCCAACGCAGTCTCTTCCCTGGCAAGCACTGGCCTGTCTCTTACCAAAGTGGATGAAAGGGAAAAGCAGGCAGCATTAGAGGAAGAACAGGCTCGTTTAAAAGCTTTAAAGGTAGGTGTGTGCATTCTCTTTATTTGGGGAAACAAGTATAGGAGTTTATAAAGTAATTGGGACTTCTGTACAGACTAACAGTATTTAATAAATATTTGTACAAATGGGGTGAAATTCAGTAGTCTAATTTTTCATCCTGACATTGAATGACTGGCAAAACAGGGAATACCTTTCTGCTATCAAAACAAAATTAGAAAATGCTTTTTTTTTTCAGAGGCCATACAAACAAATCTGGCTTCTGGATTCCTTATGGTAGTTCCCTTTCTCAACAGGAACAGCGCCTAAAAGAACTTGCAAAGAAACCTCATACCTCTTTAACAACTGCAGCCTCTCCTGTGTCCACCTCAGCAGGAGGTATAATGACTGCACCAGCCATTGACATATTTTCTACCCCTAGTTCTTCTAACAGGTAGGTGGAGTGGTTAATGATTACCTTTGAATACTTAGGCTTAAAGACTTCTAACAGAAATTTTGCAGAGTTTTTCAGGTTTAGTTTGATACATGATTTTGTAATCATAAATTCACACAAAGGAGGTAGTGATAAATGGTGGTAGTGGTATAATAGCTAAATATAAAGTGATAGACTTTATATTTCGAATGTTTAAGAAATGGGATATGGCTAAATGATAGACTTATACCAATTGGAAAGGTGGTGGGTTAGTTCTGGGCAAACGTTTCATTGTAAAAAAAATTAACTATAGTTAAACACATTTGTGAAGTGTCTAATGGTTCAAGACCCTGTGTATAACTCTTGGATATGTATGTATGATATGTATTTCAGGATATCCTTTCACTGGATGTTAAATGTTTTTCATTTCTAGTCCCTGGTGTTAAACTCAGTAATCTGGAACACAATTAGAGTTTAGTTGCCAGATTTCTGTGGTATTGAAGCCTACCAGCCCAACTTCAAGCTACTTAACAATAGGAATATTATATTTCCAGGCAAATTAGAATAACTGGATTTTTCTAAATTCCTCCTATGTTTTACCTCAGAGTGGTTTAGAGAAGTTTGAAATTCAGATTCTGGTTTGAATCCTGGTTCATTTATTTCTTAATCTTTTTTTTTTTTTTTTTTTAAACCTCAGTTTCCAAGCAAGATAATGTATGGTATAGGTCAGTGGTTCTCAGTCTTTACCTAACATTAGAATCACCTGGAGGGTTTATTAAACCACAGATTTCTGAGCCCGCCTGTAGGGTAAGGCCCAAGAATTTTCATTTCTGCCAGGGTCACAGGATCACTAGTATAGGGTTTAACACAGTGCTTAGTGCATGGTAAATGCTACATAGAGAGTGATAGGGTGTTTTGTTTGCTTGTTTTTCTTTGATTTTGTTGTTGTTGCTGTTTATTTTATTAACTCATCCTTAAATGGTGTTCCCTTCCACCTACCGACTCCCTTCACAGCTCAGTGTAACTTTTACTAACTCAGCTGCTACCTGCTCCCTAAAGTCTTAGTAGATGTTGAATTTAGCTATGTGTTTCTCTTTCGGCTTTATCTTTTTGTTTGTTTTGATTTTTGTATAATACTTCCTTAGTCCCCAATAACATTGAACCCATTAAGTGTCAAGTTTTTCACTTAGGGACCTTAAAAAGAAGTCTGTCTTAGCTGGGTAGCGGGATGGGGGTAAATGGAAAAGAATGTTGACGGTTTGAGGATGAAACAAATTATTAGATAAAGAACTAATCTTTTTATTTCACTTAATACCCTCAACATTTTCACCTTTTTAATAGTAATTGAAGACAAACGTACAGCTTATTACAGAATGCTTATTGCATATTCTGTATTTTTCCCCAAAGCACTAAATGCATTTGTATTTTGATTTATCTACTTATAAAACTATGTTTTACATCTGAAAGATATGTCTTCAAAACTTTTGTTTTTGAATAAGTGTAAGTTAAAAATAATCTATGCTGAGATACACATAATGCCTCAATTCATGGAAACTGGGATCTTTTTTTTTGTGTTGTTCCTTAATCACATAACAGGAAATATATTATGTAAGTAGTACTCCCCTGGAGTTGTGTAATGGGGTGGCTTTGTTGTAAATTTATATCATATATGCATGTATAATTTTTTCCATGTATTGTTGATATGTTTGATATTTGAAGCAATAAAGGTAAGGTTAACAGGTATTTTACTTTGTTAGGGGTATTGGTGTTGCAAATGTAATTGAAGTTCTTTGAAGATTAAGAGTAAGAAAACAAATTTCTTTTAAAAAAATTAATTGCCATGATGTTTCATATTTTAAAATTATGTTGTTTAGGTTCTAGGTTCTTTTCAATAAAGAAATTAGTTTTTTCCTAGGGAAGTCATTGATTCTTTCCAGAAGGGCTATTATTATTTGAATCCTATGTAAACTTCAGATATGGTATTTGAATAATTTTCCAGGCTTCCTTAGAAATATGCTGTTACATGAGGGGTATGCAACTGTTATCTTGCTGCACCTGTTCTTCCTTTGGAGATTTATATTATTGGGACTTTTTTTTCACTTTTCTTTTTAATGTTTTTATTTACTGGAGTGGATGAGGGGAGTGGCTAATGTAGCAAAGTTTATCTAATAAATAAAGCATCTTTTCAAAATATCTTCCTAGCACATCAAAGCTACCAAATGATCTGCTTGATTTGCAACAGCCAACTTTTCACCCATCTGTACTTCCTATGTCAGCTGCTTCTCAGGTAGCAAGTACATGGGGAGGTAAGCATTAATGAACCTACTTTGTATGTTGTATAGGCATCTCCCTTCCCCATTCTGTGGGGTTTACTTGCCTTACACTTGATACATGAGTACTTGAAAAATATTAATATGACAGTGAAGTTGTTTTGCCCCTTGAAGACATTTCCATTCATTTATAAGTGCAATTTTGGAATGTATGTCCAATTAAATTATGAAATGAAGTTTAATGAAGATGAAAAAGGACCAAATGTATGTTTAATTGTGAAATCATTCTTTCAATGTTGAATTTCTGTTCTATTACTGGAAAATGTGTAATGGTTATCTTACCTTTGGTATAGAAAAAAAATTTACTTGCAGAGGGGAAAACTCATCTAATAAAGTTCTAATAAAATTCTGATGGTGTTATCAGGCAGTGCACTATCTTCTCTGCAGGAATGTCATGACAAACTTTATGCTACTTGTATTTAAAATGTTGATTTAATTCAGACCTGTAAGATTTTGGTATTCAAAGAATTTTTCCCCTAGTACCAACAGGAAAGTTTGCTGACCTTGAGTAGTTCTTTGATCTTAAGGTGACCGTATTATGATCATGACCTGGCATCTTTGAAGGAATGAACCTAGTCCATGTCAATTTTTAAGCAGTTTTGCTTAGACAATTAGTATGTTTTCAAATCATTTCCTTTGTTTGGTTTTGGTACTTCTGTTTGTATTTATGTAAGTATCAATATTATTTTATAAACACTGAAAAATTATTTGGGAGGGAAAGATACTCTGAGAAAGGACACTGTCTAGAGAACCGTTAGAGAATGGCAAGCTACCTTAAAATTTATGTTGGCTCACATGTAAAATCTGAATTGATTGGCTTACTTCTCATAGCAGGATTCATTGTTCTAGTGAGTTTTTATGGTGTATTAGACGTTTTCATCTTTATTTTAATGATTTGAGTTAATAACTTTTTGGGGGTTTTTTAATAGTTATTTCTTAAGACTATATTTTATATAATAGAATGTAAACTATGTGAAGGGAGGAGCTCTAAAATATTTTGTTGAGTGATATATCCCTGATGCCTAGAACACTTACTGATATATAACATGTACTTTGTAAATGTTTGTTGAATGAGTAGACATTTTCTTTTTGCGGGGGCAGTTTATTTCTGGTTCAAGACAGAGCAGGGAACAGGAATAGTGAAACACTAAAATACTAGATTTTTAGACTAATTTTGTGAGCCATAACTTGATTTTTAAAACGAATTGATTTTGAAAGCTAGTTTAATTCAGCTAAATCTTAAGATCTGGGAGTAATTTCTAAAAATGATAAGCTAGTTTAAAGTCAGTAAATATTTTAGAATTATTTATCTGAATTATCTGTAGATAGCAAATTAAGGTTAAGAAAGCAGTTTCTTAATATCCTAACGGTCATTACAATTTTAGGATTTTTAATCTGCCAAAATTTACATGCTTATTTCCTGCTTATTGTGAATTGCTTTAGGAAACGTTAGTAGGATTAACATGACCGTTTAAGCAGTTTTAGCTTGCTCACCTTTTAAAAAAACAAACCGGTTTTTCTAAAATTAAGGCTGAAAAGTTGTGTTTTTAGGTAGATGAAAAATTTTACAGAAGGCTTAATGAGAACTAATATAACATTTCAATGAAACTGAGCTATGAAACTGTTTTGTCTGGATACCATGTACAATTAATTCTAACAATGACAATTTAAAGTTTCTGCTTGGAATTATTGAGCTCGTAGATGAAGGCAGATAGACTGTTGTTACTGTGGGAGAATAATTTTAAGTAATTTCAGCCTGTAAAAATTGTTTTATATTCTGTTAGAAGAAATATTCCACGGCAATTTGTGTGTGAATACAGTGTGGGAGTACATTTAATCATGATTTCCTTTTCTATTTTAGGTTATTTTGGTTTGTGTACTATTTTCATCAAAATTTCCCCCATATTTTAACATTAGGCTTGCTATGTACAAGTGACACTGTTAAACTGGTTAAAACAAAAAGAAGTATTATCAAGTAAAGTTGGGAGCAGAGGCAGTAGCAACTGACTACTATTTTTCCAAAAGCTTACAATTATATATGAGGAAAGGACAGTGATCTTATATAAACCCCTCAATTTAAGAAGAATGAAATCTTGTCTTATATTTCATATAAAGATATTTGGCTTCTGAGTTGGTGATAATTTCAAAGTTTTGACTTGTGCCATAATTGGATAGTGGAAGAGTATTTTAAGCCAAGAACTTTGAATACTTCCTAATTTTAGTCATTGTATTGTTCATACCCATGACATTCAGATTAAGACTTTTTACTTTATTTTTAAAATTAAAGTTACTAAGATAAATAAATAAATCTTTTATATAAAAAGCTTTGATCATAACAGTAAATTCTAAAAGGCATTTTTTTTGATGTTAACCATTTACCTGAACGTTTGAAATATGTAGCATTTTACATCATGCTTTTATAGTATGTGACAAAACAAAGGTATGCTTTTTTTTTTTTTTTGATAATTCTAAAATCTTTTTCTGTGCTTTCCTTGCTCTCATTTGCTAAAAATGGGTGTTAACAACAGATTTGGTATTTAATTTAGTTCTTATCATAAGCACCACAGAAAGGACGTGTATTCCCAATCACAGCTAGGTTGGTGATACAGAGTTAAGAGGAGGTAAAGTTCGTATGTTTATGTGAGAGGCATTTTAAGGTTCCACCTAAAAATGAACGTTGAAGAGAGAGAACACAAGCTCTCCTGTTTCTGTCATTGCATTATTAGTGAGCCTTTGATTTTTCAAGAAATGGTCTGGAATCTAAACAAGCACTTGGTGTTGAATACTAATATCTTGAGATATCAGTTTTCATCACCATGAAAACTTTGAGTTACAGCAAATCTAAAAATATACAGTATTACCAGGTTAAGTACACTGTTGTATATTTTAAGCAAGATTTCAAAATTTAATTCAGGCAAAAAAGAATGACGCATTCTGAAGTTGAATTTGTTTTACTCTCAGCTGGCATGAGACACACAACACTATGAAAACACTCAATTTTCTGTGAATAAATGTAGATATCAAATATTTACCTCAAGACTGTAATATGACTGGTACTATTTTTGTTTTAATTTTTTGGATTATTTTTCTATGACTCTAATGTAACATAAAATTAAACTTTCAAGTGAATAATGACAAAAATAATGGAAAAAAGTATTTATTAAAAGTATAAGGAATTTTAGAGCTGCCAGTCTGATAAGTACAGTTTAAGTTGGAACAGCTGGAACATTATTACTACTTTTTTTTGTCTTTAATGAATTTGAATTAATCATTTATGGTATAGTAGACTAACATCATTTAAAATGATGATGATGATTTAAAAATCATCATCTAATCTAAATGATGTTAATCTGCTACCCATAGTAGTAGTGTTTTGTCAAGGTAGATTAAGAGCTGGTTTTTCTTATTGTCTGACTGATCTAAATATACAGATTCACTTATACATTTCTGCATATTCTTCTTTAGGACGTTTCAAATAATAGGAAATGATTGATATTAAGCGCTTAGGTAAAAAGTGTCAATCAGTTGATATTAAGCGCTTAGGTAAAAAGTGTCAATCAATTGATATCAAGCGCTTAGGTAAAAAATGTCAATCAATAGAATAGCAGATAACTAGTAACTTTTTCCAAACATGTCTTTTCTCATGAACCTAATAGATCTGTTGTAGAAATGTGTGTACTCTTTTTGAATGACTTCTCTCATGACTTCTTTTGCATGGAAAACCAGAGAGAAGTTTTGTGTTACTTGTCCAACAAAGTATGATGTACTTTAAAAACTCCATGCCTGTATCAAATATTTAAAAGTAGTACTTTCAACCAAACTGGACAGCTCTAAACTTAACGCAACTCCTTTCTGATACAAGAAGGAGTTAGAGCGGTCATCATTACATTTTTATTTTAGTACAAAAAAATGAATCTTATTTTTGACTATTTTCTGCTTTTTATTTCTGAATTATTTTTTTCTGATTCTTTTCCCCCATTGTTCCATTTATTGAGAAGTGGAGGGGTGGGAAAGATGTTTAACATGATTATTTGAGTTAGAATAGTACATCAGTGAGTTTTGATATGTTTGTAGGACTTCATACAGTGACCTCAATATTATCTTGATATTTTTCTTTTTAAAGTTGCAGTTGCATGATTTGTAGAACACTAGCTTTGAATTTATTGACTTTAAGGATAAAGTGTGCCTATATTGTTTTGCAGAAGCTGATCCTTAGGCCATTGCTTCCTTATTGTTTTATCATACAGTCTTAGAGTAAAATACAGTGCTTAATATTGTATTCTTAAGTAAGGACCAGAAACTAGACTAGAAGAGGCAAGAACAGGCACTGGTTGGAAGTACAGGAGTATCTTCTCATTTTTAATTGTGTTATAAGAGAAAAAATTATGACACTATATTTTCGCTGCTCTTTATTTTTTCTTCTCCCCATTTACTTAAGGTATGATGAATGGCTTTCAGTCATTACAGTGACAGTTATCTTGAATGAGGTGTAGGTATAGTAAATATGTGATTCTAAATTTGATAATAAAGTACATATTTGGTACCATTCTAGTAGGGAACAATACTTTCGTTATTCCTTCCAAATCATTTAGGCTTTAAAACTCATAGCTAGGCCTTCAAAGCTAATCCCAGTCTGCTGGGATGGCCAGTCTTTTGTCTCTGTTCTTAATTTTTCTAAAATTCCTTTCCCATCATTAGACCTTTTCTTCGTCTTTATTATTTTGTTTCCTACATCTGAACCTATACAAGAGTTTATATTCACATGTTAGAAACCCCTAATTCCCTTTGGTTTTTGAAATACTGCCTATTCCACATTTGAATTAATTATTTATATCAATTATGTGAGTAAACGTAGCTATGCCACCAGAACTGATACACCCCCACCTTGGGTGGGGAACACAGTTCAGGGTAGATGGCTCTTTTATAGAAACATTTTTGTTCTTACATATCTTCTTTTTTAACTACATGACTGTTGGCTTTCTGATGTAAAGCAGATCTGGCCTTCGTATGCTACTGTTGTTATGGACACATAAGTATTTTTTTCTGAGGGTTCATTTTAAAATAATGTTAAATGCATTTCTTCTATCTTGGTGATTAGATTTGATCATTTGCATTTAGATTAATAATAATATAGCTACTACTTTTCACTTTGCATCTTTTGACTGATTACAATACTAATTAATTTACTTCCTTTCTTCATTTTGCTATAATGCACTTGGACTGCACAGATCCTTTCTCTGCTACTGTAGATGCTGTTGATGATGCCATTCCAAGCTTAAATCCTTTCCTCACAAAAAGTAGTGGTGATGTTCACCCTCCCATTTCTTCAGATGTATCCACTTTTACTACTAGGACACCTACTCATGAAATGTTTGTTGGTAAAGTACCATTTAACCTTTCTTTCCAATTAATGTTTATACTGCCTAAGTATTTTTTTTAACGTATCCATTATTTTTAAAGCACTGCAATAATTACTTTGTATTTTAATAACAAATTTTAAAGTAAACTAAATAACAATAGTGTAGTGAGATTTTTTATGCCAGTATCCCTAATTTTATTTAATGCAGGTTTTTAGGAAAGAAAATTTCCTTTGAAATTGGACTTTGTTTTGTTCTCTATCATACTGTAGCATCACATGCTACATCCTGTTTATTAGTTCAGAGAGGTGGTTATTAGGAGAGTTGATTGAAGGAGTAACATCTCTTAAACTTAGTTACGTGTTTATGTGTGCTTATATTTTTCCCTCTCTGCTTGAGAAAGAGGGTGATTATCACTCTTAGCTTTCTGAATCTTTCTTTTTTTCCCCTTTTTAATTTCAAATAATGGTACAACTTTATATTGTCTAAAACCCACTATACCCTCTGTCCAATCTTAAGGGTCTCATTTCATTGTTAGCCTGGAGGTAGATGAAAAGTAGAAAATGAAAAGCAACTTGACTGAATAGCCTTAATTGTGGTATAAAAATCTGTAAAAAGGCAAAATTTCATACCACAGTTGTACAAGGAAGAACAAGTTTTTAAGTACATACTAAACTGAAATAAATGTTTTTGAATCCTGCTAAAAAGATGCTAAACCCCCTTAAAAGATGATGAAAACTGCTTTTATTCAATTCAAAGAAACAACGTAAGGTGACACAAATTTAAATCTTTGGTTAAAGCAGCATGCAGAAAGTCATCTGTGTACCCTAGGTAGATCATGTGGCCATATTCTGTTAGATATATCTGAGAGAGGGGAGGATGGAAGGTGACTAGAAAGCAGTAGTTGGAGATCTGAGAAAGTTTCAAGGCAGGTGCTCCAGTTATACAACTAGTCTAATAGTTCTAAAGTGTAATAGTTGGTTGCAATAATTCCTTTATTATATTGTAATACATTTAAAAATTATATAAAAATTAATTGAAAGTAAATTATACATTTTGTTGCTCTAGAAATTTGTCAAATGGAGTGCCTTTTTGCTTGGTAATAAGGGGTAACTAGAGTTATCTTTGGAGTGGTGGTTTTTTAGGTTTATCTTTTCTTCGTATTTACTGAATATGAATAGTCTGTATATTGTAAATATGGCTGTTTGTATCTTTTTAAGTCAGTTGCCTTAATTTGGGGATATGAAACAGATACGTCTTTGCTTTGGGACTATATATTTAGATCTTTTAGGTCAGAGCACAGTGCATGGGCTTCAGGATGTCACATCTGTATCCCCTGAAGGGGGACAGAATGGAGGGCAGTAACCTTAAGTGCTGAAGGTTGTAGCTATTTCACATATAAACAAAAACAGAGTAAAAATATATAAAAGTCATGTGAGAGAGTTAATTATTATTTTGACTTTTCAAGGAAAGCCTGTAATAAGAGGAATATACTAGAAATGTCATATTCCTAATGTTTTTTAAGTTTAAGGCCTATGATTTGGGCAAGAGGAAGACCAGAAAGCAAAGCAGATTAGTAAAGTTGATGGCTATATACTCCAAGGTCAGTCGGTCCATTTGAAAATTAAAATCATAGAATTGGTGATTTAGTGTCTGCAAAAACCTGCAGAAAATGTTTGATCCAGCTCTCAACTCTCATAGTGGTAACAGAACATTATTACCATTTTATGGATGCATCACCTGAGTGCTAGAAAAGTTAATCAGGATAACCCAGCTAGTGGGAGCAAAGCCTAAAGCAAGAGACAGCAGCTTTGCTCTGCAGTGCTCTTTCCCTTATGGAAGTGCAGACTTTCTTTTTTTTTTTTTTTTTTTTTTTTAATGAAACAAATGTTTCTTTTTTTTTTTTAATTTATTTATTATTTATTTATTTATGTCTGTGTTGGTCTTCGTTTCTGTGCGAGGGCTTTCTCTAGTTGCGGCAAGTGGGGGCCACTCTTCATCGCGGTGCGTGGGCCTCTCATTATCGTGGCCTCTCTTTTTGCGGAGCACAGGCTCCAGATGCGCAGGCTCAGCAATTGTGGCTCACGGGCCCAGTTGCTCTGCGGTATGTGGGATCTTCCCAGACCAGGGCTCGAACCCGTGTCCCCTGCATTGGCAGGCAGATTCTCAACCACTGCGCCACCAGGGAAGCCCCCAGACTTTCATTTAAACCCTTATCTTCCTCTTTCTGAGGGCAAATAATACAAATGAAAGTATGATGTATATTTTTTAAAAAAATCACATCTGCCAAGTTTTGTCATTAGAGAAAAATAATTTGTTAAATACTTTTTTTTTTTAATGAAAATGAGTGCAGAAGGGGAAATTAAAAACCACTGATGTCAAACCATTAGGCATTAGTCTAGAATAGGGGTCAGCAAACTTTTTCTTAAAAGGTCAGATTGTAAATATTTTTGGCTTGTGAGCCACACGATCTCTTTCGCAGCTGCTCAACTTTGACATTATAGCATGAAAGCAGCCGTAGACAAGACATAAACACATGAGCTTGGCTGTGTTCCAGTAAAACTTTATTTACAAAGACAAGCAGCTGTAGTTTGTTGATGCCTGTCCTAGAGTAGACTTTTTAATAAGTCTTTCAGTGCAAGTTGAAAGTTCCTGAGAAGTAGAGTTGTATAATAAAAATTCCAATACTTTCTTACTCAGAGTAGTAAGAGCATGAGAGGACCACCCAAGGTGTGCCATTCCTGGCACTGCATCATCTAATTAGCCACTAGCCACATGTCATCATTCAAAGGTTAATTAAAATTAAATGTTAAATAAAATTAAAATTTTACTTCCTCGCTTGTACTAGCCACATTTTCGTTCTTCAGTGGCACATGTGCCTAGTGGCTACCATAATGTATCATATGCATATATCTGCATATTGTGCGGATTTATAAAACATTTCTGTTATTAGGAAGCTCTGTTGGATAGTGCTCTAGAACAGTGGTCAGGAAACTTTTGGTGTAAGGAACCAGATAGTAAATACTTTAGGCTTTTATAGGATGCATAAAATCTTTGAGTCGTCATCTTTTCTTTTTTCTTGCTTTTTTTTTTTTTTTTAAAACAACCCTTTCAAAAGGTAAAAACCATTTTTAGCTCACATGGACATATAAAAATAGGCCCCAGGCTGTAGTTTGCCAACCCCTGCTCTATAGGATTAAGAACGACCAAGAACAATCAGAGTTAGCTATGTAGATACCTTCCAACCCTTCCAGGGGAGGACCTTGATTTGATGATATGATTCTCAGTGTACTTGGTAGCTTGTCCTCATTAAAGCTATAAGAATACTGAAGCTTGTAAGTCAAGGGGAGTGGGTTGTGGTTCCAGCTATACCATGTTTGTGACCTTGTCTAGGCCTGCTTCCTCATCTGCAAAAGAAGACATGAGAAGGAAGACATGTTGGTATTGACTAAAAATCCAACTGGTTCATATCTCTTTATCTAAAGAAATACAGTAGTGGTTATTTTAAAAAATTTGCTGTGAATACTATTTATATATATTTTAAATATAGTACTTATAAATGGAGGCTTAAGTGCTTTTTTTTAGTAAGTTGTAATTTGAAGAACACCAAGGGCTTGGACTCCTCTGTTTTTTCTTTTGTTTGTTTTTGTTTGTTTCTGTTTGTTTTTAATTACTCCATTCCACTCTTAACTGTTCCTCCTCACTTTCTCACTTTTCTCTTTTTTTCTTTTTTTCCTGTCCTTTCTTTTCCCCCCTTATATGCCTTGTCAGATTCTTTTTGTGGTACTCAAGCTTATCGTAATACTACCCTTATGTGCCATGAGCCTTCTACTGTAGCTGGTTTATTTGGAGGTAGGTAACAATAATCTCTAAAATTTATCAGTTTATTTATGCAAGAGGGGTTTCTTTTTGTTGTTTTCCTTAAAATGAGTTGGTAAGAAAAAAAAATACTTGGTTTTGAAGAACAGGTAGTTGCTTAATTTTGTTTTCCTTGATTAAACACATGATTGTTTTATGAATGGATGCCTGTCATCTTCCTGCTTTTATTCATTCTCAAAACTTTCAAATTTTCAGAAGAGTTTATAACATTTTACTATTACAAGCTTATGGAATTTAAAGCTCTGTGTATAGATCTTAGTTGATAGAATGGCAGATAATTTTGATTTGAACAGTTGTGGCACAGGTGAAGGGAGATGATACTGGAAAGAAGCATGCTTTTCCAGCGCTATGCAAAGGCCATAGAAATGGGAAGTAGTTTCCAGGAAGGTGTAACCAATTTGATCTGTATCTTTCCAAATATGTTCTGTCTAGGCCAGTGCAGTAGCAATAAGACCTCAAAATCCAGCTGAATTTTTTTGTGTATAGGAGTTGTTACCTTAGTTAAGTTGGCATTAAAAAGTAAGTTTGACACAGCTGAAGAACTGAGGTTCTTGACTGGCAGTAAGAATTAGACATGGTTAAAAGTGTTTAAAAATGGAATTGTTGAGGGCATTTAACAGAAAGAAAATGTTTGGAATACAGTGAACTTGGGTGTGAATTCCAATTACACTCCTTTACCTGTGTGACTTTAAGCAAGTATTTAACTTTTCTAAGACTATGAAAATTGGGATAATAATGTCGTGCAGGATTGTTATGAGGTGTACAAATATGCCTGTATAACATCTAGCACAATGCCTGACACAGAATTATCATTAAAACTACTTGTATTGAGAACTATCTTGTGGGGACTTCCCAGGTGGTCCAGTGGTTAAGACGCCGCGCTTCCACTGCAGGGGCAAGGGTTCAGTCCCTGATCGGGGAACTAAAATCCCGCATGCCGCAGGACGAGGCCAAAAAAAAACAATTATCTTGTGTAGGCAGATCATTTCATACTTGGAGTATACTTCTTACCTAAATTATTTAATCATCAGATATAATCTTGAAAACTCATTGTTTTTGTATTGCTTATAGATTTTTAAATTGCCAAGGGCTATTTATTTTTTAGCCCAGTATTTGCTATTTCAAAGCTCAAGAAGTTCATAAAACTTGAAGAGTCCTGATAAATAGATATAATTCTTATAGCTATAATAATAAAAACTAATTTTCCTACCTACTAATTTATATAAGATGAAATACTCAGGATAAACCAAAAACCCTTAATAGATTCTGGAATCAAAGAAATTGGGGTTTAAGTCTTGATTCTGCCACTTACTAATTATTTTACCTTGGATAAGTTGTTTAATCTCTTAGTTTCCTCATCTGTAAAATGAGGATAATAATAACTGTCTCATAGTGTTATTGTGTGGTTTAAATAATAACCTATCTATAAAGCCCTTGCATAATGTTTAATAAATAGTAGCAGTAATTTTCTCAAAAAAGTATGAGGCCTATTTATTACAGAACTACCACCAAAATCTATTAAACAACCCAGCCGATTTTTCTCAAAGGTGTTTGGATTGCGTTTCTGTCCCAAAAGCTTTTTCATCTTGTACCTCTCAGTCATCTTACTATTGTCCTCTCAAGATTTGCCCTGTAGTACAGTGGTTTCTAAATGTTAATCTGTGAACTGGAGCTGTTCAGTGACAGCGTTTTCATTGGGCTTTGTGAAATGAAAGAGTTAGGCAGTTCAATGTAGTGATTATTTCATAAAATTAACCTTAACTTTGATAGCCTATTCATCTTTTTTGGGGGGGGGGGTCCCTAAATCTGCTCTTTTGAAATGGTGATATTAGTTCTGTAGCTTTGCTTTAAGTAACTTTTTTTTTAATATATAAATTGATTGATTGATTGATTGATTGATTGATTGATTGCTGCGTTGGGTCTTCGTTGCTGTGCGCAGGCTTCTCATTGCGATGGCTTCTCCTGCTGCAGAGCACGGGCTCCAGGCACGCGGGCTTCAGTAGTTGTGGCTCGCGGGCTCCAGAGCGCAGGCTCAGCAGTTGTGGCGCACGGGCTCAGCTGCTCCGCGGCATGTGGGATCCTCCCGGGCCAGGGATCGAACCCGTGTCCCCTGCACTGGCAGGCAGATTCCCAACCACTGCGCCACCAGGGAAGCCCCTTAAGTAACTTTTAACAATTAAAGGTTGACAATCTAATCAGCTATTATAATTTATTAAGAATTTCCCTTTTAGTTTATTCCTCTGCTATGTAGAAGCTTTTAAAATTTGAGGTACTAGCTCTGGATTACTTTATATCTTTTCAAATCTTTTATACTTTTAGGCAGTAATATAATTTCACAGATTGGTGCCCCTAGGGACCTCAGGAGATGGCTCCTCTCTTTACAGAAAGTAATGAAGTTGTTTTTGTGTTATTATAAAGGATAGGCTCATCTCTGATATCAGTCAAATTCTAGAAAGAATTTGGGACAAGATAGCAAGGGAAAAGAGAAACTGGTATGCTGTCTTACTTTATAAATTATTGTTTCCTGTGTTTTCTAAAGTTTAATGATATCATAGCTCAGATATTACTTCCAAGATGATTTAAAGAACGCTATGTGTGGTGGTTTAGCATGGGCATATAATTAAGCATGATAGATTTTTGTCTTTCTTGAGTAGATACATCTGTTCTTTTCGTAAGGAGTTACCAGAAGAACCATCAAGCCCATGGTATATTTCTTAAACAGTTCATACATTTCAAAGAGCTGTTAAATCGGTATATCTATAGAATTCTAGGAACCTTTTGATGAATGGTCAGATTTATTTACTAAATTACTTTATGTTTTGATAGTGCTTGTATTCTCATTGTATGACCAGTGTCTTTGAGTTAAGAGTATTCTAAGGGTTAAATAATTATGGAATAAGATCAAACTTGTACATTTAAAAAATTCATACTATGATGTAAAATGCTACTTTTAAAGTAGTATCATTGATGTATACCAGCTTGTGTGGGTCATTGTTAATAATAAGTCATTACTTTTTGGCTTCTCTGGCTTTGAGGACCTTCTTGAACTTCTCACCAAATCTTGTCCTACTTTTTGTTTTTCTTTAAGATCAGTCCTTTTAGTACAGCATTATTGTACTTCTTTATATCCTGGTGGTATACATTAAGAGTTCAAAGTGAGATTCTTACAGGCTGAAAGTCCTTTAGCAGAAAGTTGGGACAGGAAGAGAGAGAGAGTCTATGTTTAGGGCTCAAAAGTTTAACTTCTCTTTAATGATATAGTTGTTAATCTTCTAATACCAGACTTTTTTTATTTTTAACATTCTGACTTTATAGAATTTAGAAATGGAAGAGAATTCAGGAGCCATTTATTACAGCCTTCCACAAAGCAAAAGAATTCCTTCTTTGTGATCCTTGCTAGGCTGTTCTCTACTTGGATATATACTCAGTGATTGAAAGCTCCCCAAGTCATGTGACAGCCCTAATGGTTTTAGATGATTTTAATTCTTCTTGTCAGCCTCTGGAAATTCAGAGCCTCACCTCACAAAATATAACCTCACACAATTGAAAATCTTAACGTTTACCTCAGCATTGTCTGGTTTCAGCAACATGAGCTGGGTGTCTGTTGGCTTATTGCCACTACCATCAGTGTAACATGGACAGGAAAGAATAAATTTTCTGGTGTTTCAGAGCAGTTAGGTAAATTAGTATATTTGATTATACATGTCAGCTCCACTTTTGGAAGTAGTTAAGTTGAAGTTAGAGGGTGGTTGGGTGTTGAAAATAGTCTGTTTTTTGTTTTTTTAATATTCAAAAAAACATCTGGACACGGGGTGGGTCATAAGGATTAGTGGGTTATAACTTTCAGAATCCTGTCACTTCTCAAATTAACTTAAACCATATAGCTTTTGATTAACCATTGAAGGAAGGAAGGGAGAAAGGAAGGAAGGAGAGAGAAATACGGAAGGTGAGTAGGTAGAGGGAGAAAGCCTCTTGGGGGATACTAAGTAGACTCATATTTTTTTAAAGCACCACAGAATACTTATTTAATTCCCAAATGATCCCTTAAATTAAATTTGGCTTCATGCAAAATCCTAGAATTTTAGATGTGTTTGGTTTTTTAACATCAGCTTACAAATTTAAGGTAAAAAATAAGCAAAAAATGTTATTTCTGTAATGAAACAAACTAGTAGTTCAACTTCACTTGCTCTTTTGTTAGTTTTCTTAGTGGGATGATTTTGTTTTGGAAAATGTAATCACAAGAGATGTGGTAGTCTAGGAAGCATTTTGCTTGAAGGGTTGGCTTTGTTTTTTGTTGTGGGAATTTACTGCTTTTTCCATTCTATTGTCATCATTATTAAAGAGCTGTAGATGTAGTTATTAAAGAATTGAGCTTTTTCCATTTTGGTTTTTCTTAGGATTCACTCCTTCTCCAGTTGCACAGCCACATCCTTCAGCTGGCCTTAATGTTGACTTTGAATCTGTGTTTGGAAATAAATCTACCAACGTTATTGTAGATTCTGGGGGTAAGAAAAAATTGCTTTATTAACATTACTATAATGTTCTAGTTTAGAGTCTGTGTAAGGACAGATAATGGTCCTTTTAACATGTGTAAATAGATGAAATTGGGGTAGCCAAAGAAGTGGTCCCTCTTCCCCCAGCCACTAGAAGAAAGCTTCAAGGGACTGTTAGCCTTTACTCTTTTCTTAGTGGCAATTTTGAATCTGGGTAGATTTTGTTTCTCCCAGAGCTATTAAATAAGAGAGAAAAAAAGAGATTTTACTCAGATTAGACTGCTAGATTGCTAGTGACTGTGTGTAGAATGCTGTACCTTTTACTCTAATTTTTACCTTTACTGAAATGAAATTGGCTTTTTTGAAAACTAGGAAAATATGACCTGTGGTACCTTGACTCGTTGAGGTAGTCTGTGTAATGAACAGCTAGAATAATTAAATATCAGAGTTGTGGGTTCACGGGCTTTTTATTGTTTTATAGTATGCTTGTTTAGTCATCTTAAGAGAACTTTATAAATCTGTAGAGCCAAATTTCCATTTAACATCTTGGTAATTTGAAGTTTTGTAAAGATTGAGTTCCTATAAAGTTGGCACCAAATTATATTCTTAATCATGAGGTGGTAAGTGTAGTAATTAAACTCAAGCCATTTAAAGAAATACATTGAGGTGTTGTTAATTTTATAATATACAATTAGTTTTCATAAGTATACATACAAAAGTAAGAAGCAAACTTATAAAGAATGTGTATGGACTAGGAATTTATTTTTTCCTGTGCACTAGTAGGTTTATAATTATATTTTTTGATGCATTTGACTTTTTCCTCTTGAGTTTATCTTGCTGGGAAAAAGGATAAAGGAAATAGAAACCAATTGTTCATATTTTATAAACCCCCGTTTTTGGTGACTTTCTTTTTCATATTCTCTAGTATTCCTGGGTTGTGCCGTTCAGTCCTTTGGTGTTTTGGTTGATTGGATTTGTTTTACCTTCTACCGTTTGGTAGAGAACCTTAAGGGATTTTATTTTATTTATTTTATTTTTTTATTTTTAAGCAGTGTTCTACTTTACTAGATGGTTTTATGCAGTTTGAGTGTAGTTTAGCTATTTCTTATGTATAATTTAGGCTAGCTGTTTTTAGACAGGAAAAGAGATAACCTAGTAGTTCATTTTCACTTGCTTCTAATATACTGTTTTACATATACCTTACATTCTCCACTTTGAAGAGTATAAAAAGGTCTATAAAATATTATTTCTTAAAAGGAACTTTTTTTTCAAAGTTACAGAGATATATTTTTTACCTGTATTGCTTCAGGTGTAAGTGAGTCTTCAGAAAATTTTGTCAGCTGAGGGGAAGGATTAATTCCATTCCCTTCTCTTTCACAGAGAAGGGATTTGAAATGGTGGATTTCTCCTTTTTCCACTTAAGAGCATTTATTAGTGCCCATTTTCCTGGAGGACTTCTCCAGTAAACAAACAAGGAGAAAAGGCAGAGACCTCCTTTAGAAAGCTGTAGCACCATAAAGTTCCTTACAAATCCTATTTCGTCTGTTTGTAACTTTAAGGCTTTGATGAACTAGGTGGACTTCTCAAACCAACAGTGGCCTCTCAGAACCAGAGTCTTCCTGTTGCCAAACTCCCACCTAACAAGTTAGTATCTGATGACTTGGATTCATCCTTAGCCAACCTTGTTGGCAGTAAGTATTTTTTGGATTCTTTAATCTTTAAAATAAGTTGTTTTATAAAAATTAGTCTAGTTTTTAAATGCTTTCTTTTTCTCCTGTCCTAGATCTTGGCATTGGAAATGGAACCACTAAGAAGTGAGTGTTTTATTTGTATTCTTCCCCTGTGTGCCATTTAGAGCTTGATTAGGCTTTCCTCTCAAGAAAGTATGTGTACACGTGTCGTCTGCATCTTAAATGCTCTGTTCAATCTGAATGTATAGTAAAGAAACTTCGTAATTACACACACTTAATATTCTCACTCATATTTATTTAAAGTGATGTAAATTGGAGTCAGCCAGGTGAAAAGAAGCTAACTGGAGGGTCTAACTGGCAACCAAAGGTTGCACCAACAACTGCTTGGAATGCTGCAACAATGGTGAGTTGGAAAAGCTCATTATATACTAACATGAATGATTTAGGTAAATGTGTAACATGAAAATGTTTTTAAAATAGTGATAAGGCATAAGTGGAAAGATTGTTACCAAGTTTTAGAAATATAAGTAATTTGTATTTCTTTTAAAGGAAGCTTGGTTTACTGTGTTTGCCAGGTACATTTTAGTAGCTAACATTTATTTAAAGGTTACTTTGTGTCAGGCATCATTCTAACAAATAATATGTGGTTTTGTTTTATATAATCCTCAAATTAACCTTACACGGTAGTAACTATTGTTATCCCAATTTTACAGATGAGGAAATGAAAACACAGGGTTATTAAGTAATACGCCCAGATCACAGAGATTGGGCGGGTTTTTAGAACCCAGGCAGCCTTACCTCAGAGCATATTCTCTTAATCACTATTCTCTACTGCTGGTTTCAAATCTATTATTTATTTATCTACAATAAATAAATAACCTTAACACTGAACCAATTGCTAGATTCATACACATACACATATTTCCCCCAACAGTGGCTCAGTGTTCACCAGTGCAGGGCTCCCCAACCCCTGGGGCCACAGACCAGTATGGGTCCGCTGCCTGTTAGGAACCGGGCCGCACAGCAGGAGGTGAGTGGCGGGCAAGCGAGCGGAGTTTCATCTGCTGCTCCCCATCGCTCGCATTGCCGCCTGAGCCATTCTCTCCCCGCTCCTCCACCCGAGGAAAAATTGTGTTCCCTGAAACCCGTCCCTGGTGCCAAAAAGGTTGGGGACCGCTGCACTGATGGTGCAGTGTTCACTAATTCAGTGTTCTGGTGACTTTTAAGACTATAAGTGCAGCAAATAAGGAGAATCAACTATATAAATTATATGACAGTATTAACAAAAGCCAAGCAAGTATAGTTTTAACTGAGTATGCCTATACACATACACATCTCACATAGATTATAATCTTAAATCCTAAAACAAAAAAACTCATTCTAGTGGATTATATATTTTTTTATTTTACGAAAGAGAAAACGAGTGCCAGAGGTGTTAAGTGACTTGCCTGAGGCCTCCCCACTAATGGGTGCCTGAATTGAGAGACTCTTGCCCTATCCAACTGGCCCCAGAGCCAGAGCTTCTTGCAGTACACGACACTGTTCCCTACTTCTCCATCTTCTGGTCATCGTCATGTCAGAGCTGAAACAAGGCACAGCCCCACCTTGTTTGACCTCAGCTGGGAATGAATGCATCCGGTGACAAATTTTTCACCACTTTGCGCACATATATGAATGACTTCAAAAGTACCACAAGTATTGATTTTGAGATTACAAATTTCAGTGCATAGCAAATTTGCAAATACAGAATCCATGATAATGAAAATTAATTGTATATGATAATTAATGAGTTAGCATCTAGTACTGAAGAAATTCTAATGGTTTTAATTACTATAAGGTATGGTCGCCCCAGAGTAGTTTTGTGGCTGTACCCCTGTTCTTGGTCAGCTGCTGTTTTACCAATCCAGTAAGTCTCCCTGGGTCAGAGAAAACCAATTTCTTTTTGTAGAAAAATTTGAAACATGCTTTTTTGCAACAGTGTGCTAATAAGCAGCATTTGATTACACAAGCCACACATTGTATCCTTTCTATTGTTGTTAGAGACCCCCATTATCCTTTTTTTTTTAATTTTTTATTTTTTTTATTGGAGTATAGTTGCTTTACAATGTTGTGTTAGTTTCTGCCGTACAGCAAAGTGAATCAGCCACACGTATACATATATCCCCATTTGCCCACTTTTTTTTTAATATACCTTCAGGGGCGTTAGTTCTTTTTTTAAAAAAATTTTTTCATTTTATTTATTTATTTTTTACATCATTATTGGGTTATGATTGCTTTACAATGTTGTGTTAGTTTCTGCTGTACAACGAAGTGAATCAACTATATGTATACCTATATCCCCTCGCTCTTGAGTCTCCCTCCCACCCTCCCCACCCCACCCCTCTAGGTCGTTACAAAGCACAGAGCTGATCTCCCCACATTATCCTTGTTATAACTACTTTTTGTTATTAAATCTCTTCCAGAGCACTGTGCTGTTTCGCTGTTTCCTTGGGTTAATTGTATGTTAAAATTAATAGGGCTGAGCTAAAAATAGTGTGCTGTTAAAGTTTTACATGACATTAAAGAGTTTTATTAGTTTCAGTCTTCATTAATGGAAAACAGTATTGAAATTTAGCCACCTTTTTAAATCAGTACTTTTTCTCTGGTAGTGGTCACTACCGTCACCAATAATAAAACCTTGCATTTAAATAGTTTACATTTTTACACACACACACACACACACACACACACACTATCCTGAGTCTGTAAATAGTGCACTCTTGGGGGAGTTTGAGCAGCTATTGTCCCAACTGTAAGGATAAAGTTATGCAATTTTTTTTTTCCCTCAAGTGCAAAGCAACTAGAAAGCAGATTTAAATTGAAATCCATCCCTTCTGACTCGGAATCCAGTGTTTTTCCCACTCTGACACACCTCTCTGACTAGGGATGGCAGGAGGTTAGGTTAGTAGATTTTATAGCCTCAGAAGTGAATTATACATTGATAATATATGAGGAATGATATAAATCCAAATGATATAAAAATACAATGAATATTTTCTTATTTTGTATTAAATTAGTATTAATCTATATGAAGTATTAGAAGTTTGCGAATAGCACTTGACTTAAGATTGACTGTTAGCATGTAATAGGCATCTAACCATCTAAAATTTGTTGATAAGAAGCAATATCTATGGTGCTGTGTTGTATATGGTAAGGTACATCATCTCTTAAGGATTTTGTTAAAACATTATGTATGTATTTTATAGAGGTTCTTTTTAATGACTAACATTTAGGGCTGGTGATGTGATTCACTACTTAGATAAACTGCTGCTTTTGACATTTCTTTACATTTCTAACCTTTTTATTAATCCTTAAACACTGTCAAGGTTTTTAAATTTTTAAAAATTTTAAACATTCATTGATGTTTTATTAAAATATATAATGATGTTACACTACCAACTCTTTTCATTACTGCTTGCTTTTTTTCTGTGGTAGACATTATACAATGCAACCCTGTTTATGGGATGCACTGAATTTTGCACTGTTGATGCTACTGATAGATTTTATGTTTTAATGACACTTGTAATCGATAAACTATTATGTAAGTAAGGTGATGATGCCAAAGACTAAATTTCCCTTGTCAACCTTGATAGTGTTTTAGTATAGATGTTCTTCCATTAGATACTGGAAATACAAGGGATTTTAGGTAGTTAATGAATGTTCATGTGAACTAAAATGCTCTGTATGTATTTTCTGTTGTGTAAGTACTTGTTCTAATCCAGTGTTATTGCATTATGTAATTGTTCTCCCTGGGAAAAACAGAATGGCATGCATTTTCCACAATACGTAAGTGACCAAAAACTAGCCTTTTTGCAATAAATTGGCATGCTGTTAACCAATGCTGTAGCAGAATCTCATAACCTTCTAGCTATTACTTGTTTTCACATTCAGATTTTCAATGTGCCAAAAATTCTTCCTAGCATCTACTGATTTTGTGGGTTTGTTGCAGAATTGATTCTGATGGTGGCATGGGAAATATAAATTTTTTTTCTTGCTTAATATTCTGCCATTTGCTGCCAGATGGCTGGGTGTCTGTGTCTGTATCTGTGCTGCCACTATGCACTTGATGACTTCTGAATGAAGGGAAATGTTGATTGTGGTAATGTTGAAAATAACAATTGCATGAAATCTTACAGGCTTCTGCTGAACTTGGCAGTTTGTCTACTGCTCTCGCAGCTCTTGGTTTTTAAGTAGGGAGAGACCAATAAGTCCTACATGCTCACCCAAATACTAAACTTTTAACTGTTCACTTTAGTTATGCTTCATTTAACTTCTCCATGTGTATGTTCAAATTGCCATATAATTTGTTATTTTTTCATGTTTTAACAGTGTTATTGGTCTTTCGCCTGTACTCAGCTTCAGTTTTTATTATAAGATAACACACACAGGGAATGTTGTTAAGACAGCAGATATATCTAAAATGATTCTGTGCTGAGATTGTATATTTTGAGTTAACGTGGGAGGTGGAAGGGACCTTAAACATCTTAGTGGTAGATGGCTCTTTTAGGACTTAAAGCATAAACAGACTTAAAAATGTATTGCTCTTCCGAATTGGTGCTTTGCAGAAGATAGTTTAAATAATTTACGGAATAAATTAGAAGGAATACTAGTATACACACTCTATGTAGGAACTTGTGCTTCTTAGAAGTAGTCATAACTCCATAGTGGTTTGAAATCTTTGGAGTTATTTGAAAAGAGTGAATGAGGTCCTTAGAAACTAATTTTTTGGAAGATCAGATTGTTCATTGATTTGGGATCTTTACGGTTTTTTTTGCTCAAAAAATGAAGTACCTAGGAAAACATTCAGTAATGCTACTTTTCTAGGCAAACATTTTTTATGTTGGTGATAGACTTTAAATTTTAGAACTTTGAATATTTTTAAAAATCTGAATATTTTTAAAGCTTGTAAAAGCACATTGAAATCTTAGATCACTGTTGTATCTAACGTTAAATGGTATTTTTTCTTTCTGATAATTCTGCTTTTCCGCTGATTTCAAGACACTTTTTTTCATTGAGCTTTAATTGACACAATTATTAGCAAACACAAATGTCATATTTAATCACAGCTGTCTTAGCAATTCTTTTTAGTGGAACTACAGCTTTTAATTCCTTGAACTCAGTTGACATACATGAGTTATACTTCCTTGTTTATTTTTTCTTTCATCATGTCAGGCACCCCCTGTAATGGCCTATCCTGCTACTACACCAACAGGCATGATAGGATATGGAATCGTAAGTATTTTTCCCAACACAGCTTTTTGAAAATAGGTTGACTCACATTTAACATGCATTTATTTCCCAATTTAACTGAAGAAAGAACTTAGTGCCACATATATCCTTAATGCCTAACACAGAACCTTGCACCGTAGCATAGGTTTCATAAGTATTTCTAGAATAGTCATTATACAACAAATACTGTTTATTAATGTTCACTGTATTTACTTGGCTTATTTTTCCTCTCATAAGTTTGCTAGGCATTTTATACTTCATTATGAACTCATTTAAACATTAATGAGTTAACTCCAAGTCTTTGTTGCTATGACCTTACATTAATACCAGTGAGGTCTTATAACCTGAATACCACTTTAGGGGAAGGGGGAATTAATATTTCTTGAATTGTGTAGGGGGTAAATTTAGTTTAGTAAAGGCTGCAGAAATTTTCCTATGACATGATTGGTATAGTACAGAAACAGTCCTTAAACCTTTAAGTTGCCCACAACCCACATTCTAGACTGCCCTTACTCTCCCAACTCTCTTAATACATAGACTCACATAAAGAAGAATGAAGGTAGTGGCTTCAGCCCACCACACACTTGGCGGAACTGTTGCTGGTGGGAGGCAGCACTGCATCCGTTGGTATTGCTACTGTGGCTGCTTCTGCTGCTTCATTGATTATACATCTGTAGCTCTTTTCCTGCATATGAAGGAGTTGCACAGCTTTTGGATTAGTAGTCATTACATAAAAAAGGTGTCTGCACAAAAAACTCAAAATGAATCTCTCACTACAAATAGGAGTCATCCTAAAAGGTTAAATAGAACTTGCAGAAAGATAAGGTTTTAGAATATAGCATTTTAACCAAAATAATATGGTCAGTGTGTACTCTATTTTGTCACTTACGTTAATTTTATACCATGGAGTGGTAATTTTTAAAGAGATGGTTGGTTGAGATTTATTTTCAATTATTTAAGAATGAACTAACCTCTTTGTGTGTAATTTAAGCCTCTTGGTTTTCCCTGAAAATGTCTGAAATAAAATGAAAGAACCATTGGGAGTAAACTTCTTCAAACAATCAACTATTTTCCCTTGTGCTTATTTGCATAATGGCGTTAAGAACTTGATTTGATATACAAAGGCAGTTTGCTTTGAAATGTCTTAGCCATTTTGTAGTTTCAAGTTTCCCATGTCTAAAGCTGGCAAATTTGGAAATTTTTTTGGTCTAAATTATTTAGTCTGTTTGTCATAGTTTGAATTTTGCAACTCATATAGAAAAAGTTGAGCTTTTTTTGCAAACTTTAAAAGATGAGCACATTAAAGACTTTCCGTATTGAAAAAATACTCTTAAAAATTTGTAGCTGTCAGTCTTATTTGCATTTACAGGTATTTTCCCTTTGAGTTAATGCAAAAGTACTAGTACTGTTCATCCCTGTCATCCTTCTTGTTTACTTACGCATAATAAGGAAAATGTGAGTTAACATCCTTTAACTTGACATTTTTTGTTTTTTTAGCCTCCTCAAATGGGAAGTGTACCTGTAATGACACAACCAACCTTAATATACAACCAGCCTGTCATGAGACCACCAAACCCTTTTGGCCCTGTATCAGGAGCACAGGTACTAATTAACATGCTACACGTAACTGTTTTAATGTGCTTGATGTGGAAGAAATATAATAGCAGAAAATCCTTTTATACAACTTGAGAAGCAGGTTATTAGCATTTTTTCCCCTTCATTGTGGAATGTTATTTTCTTCGCGTATCTTTCTCATCTAAGAGTTTTTAGGAATATTGATTATTTGGAAAGAAAGGACAAGCAGATTACAAATATTAAAGCTGGAAAATTCTTCATAACTTACAGTTGGTGGGTTCAGAGGATCGTTTTTCTGAGGTTAAGGAACCTTTTTTCTGATAATGATTCTGACATGCTCTCCTTTGTGGGCCTTAGAAACCTTGAACTCAGAACTCAGTGCCTTGGCTTGAATGGTGCTACAATAAAGGTGTTGCCTTTGAGATGTTTGTGAAACTTGACAAGTCTTCAAAAGTTGTGAATGCTATTTTTTCATTAGATAACTTCCTGCTGCTAAAGATCATATTTAAAAGCAAACCCCCCAAAAGGGCACAAAAGCTTGAAATGCCATGCTGACCTAATGTCTTCACAGGAAAGACTTTCCTCTTCAAATGTTTCTAAGGCCTTCTTCCAGTTCAAGAAAATTCACCTAAATACTCACTTTCTTTTTCATCTCATTGTTAGCATCAGGGGAATCTGTTTTTATCTGAAAAAAGCTTCTCCTCATTTTGGTTAGGAGAGGAGATACGAAGTTTCTCTGTTATTTACTTCTCTGGCGGCATACTATGGAACGAGATCCTTGTAAAGTGATAGGACAGCTTGTCCTTCTATATCTGTGGCTGTGCCCATATCGTTTAACAGTTAGAAATAATGACATGTGATTGTTAAAGTACACCTTTCTTGGCTTCCGATGCCAGCTGATTGGTTACTTAATGTATTTAATGCTATTTGAAAACATTCATGGGAGCGTTTGGTAATGGACTTATTCCTTTTCCACTTGAATGGATATAAGTATTACACTTGCCAGTGCATACAGTGTTACATTGCCAAAATTATTTGTATTGATCCAGTTGAAGCTTCTGTCTCAGAAACAGAATGTATTGTTACCTTAAGCTTGGATGCTGCCTGACAGTTTCCAAGCACTTTCACATACATTATCTAATCTTATTCTCGAAATAATCTTTAAGGTAGATGGGCCTAGGATCACTATTGTCATCATCCTTTATCTTTATAGATAAAGGAAGTTGAGACTTGGAAAGGTTAACTAAGTGGTGAAATGCAGCTTAGCTCCCAGAATCCTTGATTCCTGGTCGAATGCTCATTTGTGCCACACTGCCTCTCTACTAGTACAACTCAGCCCCTGTGGCCACTACAGTAGTACTGTCTTCCTTTTGTCAGCAACGAAGCACTCTGCTAATTCCTTGGGCTTCCTGTTGGATTATAAACTATATTTATGTATTTGGGGTATAACTACTGTAGTTGTCAAGAGCATCCTATACAATTTTGGATAATACTTTTAACCTTGAAACATTTTATATGAGGGGTTTTTTTTTAATATGGTAAAAAAAAAAAATCTTAGTAAAAAATCTACCTTTAAAAAAATTGCTGGCCCCCTGGCATGTGTTCTTAACACAGATTTTATATCCTGTTTCCTTTTGAAATCCATGTAACTTTCACTGAAACACCAAAAATAGTGCAAGAATTTCCAGGTTCTTTAAATGAAAGAGTGATAGAACTGCCTTTTTCTAATTATACCAGAAGAGAAGAGAATGAGAACATTAAGGTAATAAGTTTCTAGTTGAGAAATCAAATTTGAAGTGAGTACTTAATTTTAAATATTACTGATTGAGAAAAACCTGTGAAGGAAGGAAATTGATCACTAGGAAAAGAAAATCAGGTGGCAGTAAAGTGGCTCAAAGAGGCTTTGGTCTTCTCCTTATGCAGTTATTTGAATCAGTTGAAAGTCAGAATCTTAAATTTTATAATGTTACTTTTAATTCCTTTTCCCCCTTTGTTTTCCATATGTCTTGTCACAAAGTCCCATTAATTGTTCCTCTGCTATTATTAGCTCCACCCTTCTTGCAGTCTATATCCTTTGCCCAGATTGGAACTTTTCTTGCCTTTCTAGCTTAATCCATTTTGTAGATACTGGAGTAAACGTTTATAGGCAGAATTTGTATCATCTCAGCTCCATATTCAGAAATCTGAGGAGACAAATCTAATATAACTGAAATGTAAGGCTTTCCTTCTGTCATAAAAACTACCTCACAGA
This sequence comes from Balaenoptera acutorostrata, assembly GCF_949987535.1. Classification (NCBI taxonomy): domain Eukaryota; kingdom Metazoa; phylum Chordata; class Mammalia; order Artiodactyla; family Balaenopteridae; genus Balaenoptera; species Balaenoptera acutorostrata. The sequence goes on along the minus strand of NC_080072.1, from coordinate 65,176,550 downwards.
ATCTCCCTCTTTGTAAGAATAATAATGAATAAACAGAATATTCAGCTTCTTCAATTCCCATGCCTTTGTGACTCTCGATAAGTATCCAGTATTCTGCTGCTGTTTGTCTTTTCCAGAAGTCCTTTGTCTGTCATAAAGTGCATTTACTCTTTACCCATTCTTAGTCATGTCTTGTCCCTTTTCAGTTCTTCTGAGATCTGAAGTTCTTTTCCTTATTCTGCATTATTTTTCTTTATAGAACTTACCACTACTTGACATCTGTTTGTCCGTCAGTCTGTCCATTTGTCCGTTCATCCATCCATCCATCTGAGGCTCCTATATTAGATGGTAACCCTCATAGAGGCAGGCTTATATGTGGCTTGTTTACTTCTGTGTTCATGGTTCCTAAAACAGTGCCTGATTCATAATAGTTTTTGACCATTATTTGTCAAACAAGTGAATTTGGTTGAAAACTTACCTTTACCATTTCATAACTTACTCTGCTTCTCATCGGTATATCTTTTTACTTACTTATAACCATTGTAATAATTTATAGCAGTGTTCAAAATTGGTTTAATTTCATGGCTAATAGACCATAAGTTAAAATGTTAGATGACTGTCACCTGAAGAATAAAGACATCTTTAATTTCATGATTGAATATTTTTAATCATTTAAAAATTAAACTATTTATCTTTGAAGTAGGAAAGATTTTCTCATGCTTTAGTATTTTAATGATTCTTAGCCAGTCCCTTGCATTAATTTTGTCCATCCAGTGGTAGTAGTAACCAAAATAATTTTTCTTAATGAATTACCTTTTAATTGTTCTCTCATTGTTTTGCTCTTTTTTCAATAAAAATTCCTTGAGGCAGAGACGTCTCTTTGTACATTGTAAAGTAAATGATAGTTTAAATATAAGTCAAATACCATCAAAATAGAATCTTTTAATCAACTCCCAGTTCTCCAGCTCTTTCCTATTCCTTGAAGTATTTCTTTTGGGAGCCATTACTTACCAAAGGCATAACTTGTAGCTCCTGGTCTCTTGCCTACTTACCATTGAACCAAGTTAATATTCTTGAGAGTACCTCAACCCTCCCACATATATTTATCATATTACCATTAGTGAGGTATTTCAAACAATGTGTTGTGTGTTCTAAATTGTATCTAGATTACTCTTAGTGCTGTGTTAGTGCCTGCTAGCGAGAAAGTAGCTAATACCTTCCACATGGCTGTTAGCTCAGACTTTTTTGTTCTTTAGGAAATGGTCTTCAGTATAACTTTAATCTAATAGACTACACTGTAGTGTTGAAATTATGCCTTCCTATACACTTATTCTGTTCCCATTTTTTGTGCTGGCTTATTCTGTATTTTTTAAGATATTTTAACACAACTATTAGATGCTTAAAGATGGGTATTATATTCTTGTGTTTCATGCCTAACGTTGTAGCTTTTTTTTTTTTTTTTAAATGTTTTACATGAGTGCATCTTTCTAGATGTTTGACTACATGGAAAACACTAGATACCTATGGTTAGTGCTTTTTTTTTCTCTTCTGTGCTTCCTCACACTATTTGATTGCCTGTTACCGGTTACTAATGTGTTTATTAACTTGGGGAGAGTGGGGACTCTTAACGCCCTCTCGCTCATGCTTTGTATAAATCTTACTGGTACTTACTGGTATATAAATTGAAATGTCCATTGCTGGTCAATATTTTATAAACTCATTCTGCGTTGCATTATGCAGCTATTATGTTACTAAGCATGAAGACAGTTAACCTAGTTAGTTTTGCTTTTTTTAAGTTACTGTGACATGAACTAACATTCTCTTAATGAATGTTTATAAGACAGTTTAGATGTTGAAGATTTTTGAGGGGGAGGCTTGTGTTTATTATGTTCTTATCACTTATTTATATGAGAAACTCAAACTGATCCCTTATCTGTTTTTCCAAAGGCAATATGAAAACCATAGTAGAATGTTAGTGTGTTACATTTGGGGATTTAATTTTTAAATAGAGTAGAGTGTTACATTTGGGGGTTTAATTCTTAAAATAAGCATATTAAAAGTTTTACTGTTTTCTTGATTGGTATTGGGGGGCTTTGAGGGTTTTTTTTAACGGAGGATGTGGCTAAAGATGTAAAATGGCTGCTGGGTTTTGTTTGTATCGGCCAAATTTAAGTATGACATCAGTTAAGTGTCTGAAAGGACACAAGGGCTAGTTGTGAGTGCTTTTTACCGATCTAAATGGGGGCACTGTTGGCTTTGGATATTGGAATAATTCAAGTCTTACCCAAAAAAAAAAAAAAAAAGCCTTTTTAATGACTTTCCTGTGTATAAGAACTAATAGCTCTCTTTGCTTTTAGGCTTAGTTTAGTTTCTTTTGTTTGTTTTTTGTTCTTTTTACTTTCTTGGTATGTTAACTGTGGGTGTTGGCAGTGCCTCTCTGTCAGCTGATCTGCCCAGCTGCATTTCTGTGAAGGCCTTTTGCCTTGTCAGCAGTGTGTTGTGCTCATTCGTCCTTGCTTAGTAGAAGATCCCATGAGGGGATTTACTTTGGGAATTGGGATTTAGAACCATAGGTGAGAATGTTTCTGCAGTCCCCTGGGCATACCCAAATCAGTCAAAACAAAAATTCGAGGAGTCCCGTCTGCTTACCATTATTGTTAATAAGACAACATGTACGACCAGGCCTTTTCACTAGATTTTTGCTGAGAACATTTTTTCTAAAAGGTGGAAATCTAATTCTTGTTTTAAACAAAACTTAGAACATATTCATAAAATCTTGGGTGACTGTGAAGTTCTGCAAAATCTTCATGATGAACATCAGTGATTGTGTACAGCACTGTGAATATAGAAAGCACACAGGTGTAACAGACTGTCTAACATTTACTAGAGAAGTCCTTTTTAAAAAATTATTTCTCTACTCTTAAACTTTTTTCTGTACATTAAAATATAGCCATGAATTCTAGCTGAGTTGAGACTGAGATAGCAGAGTTTAGAGAGAAAGCAAAGCACCAGCCTTGGAATCAGCAGATCTGCTTTCGAGTCTGTCATTAGTGTCCTGGGGCTGCTGTAACAAAGTGTACCACAAACTCGATTTCTTAAAACAACAGGAATTCAATCTCTCACAGTTCTGGAGACTTAAAGTCCGAAAACAAGGTGTCAGTAGGGCCATGCTGCTTCTGAATTCTCTAGAGGAGGATCCTTCCTTGCCGCTTCCAGCTTTTGGTAGCCCCAGTCATTCCTTGACTTAGAGCTGCAGCACTTCAGTCTCTGCCTCTTTCATATGGCGTCCTCCTTGTGTCTCTGTCTTCACATGGCATTTCCCTCTTTTTACAAAGACATCAGTCATTGGACTAGGGCCCACCCTAATGACCGCGTCGTAACTTGATTACAACTGCAGAGACCCTATTTCCAAATAAGGTCACATTCATAAATACATTCATAGGGGTCAGGACTTCAACATATCTTTTTAGGGGATACAGTTCAACAGACTCTCAGCTCGACTCCTCACTAACCAGGTGTTTCAGAGAAAGTTGTCTATGTAACTTCGATGAGCCTCAGTTTCTTTATCTATAGAATGGTGATTTTTACCTTGTGTACTTTATAAGTTTGTTGAACAGTCCAAATGAAAATATTTGTAACTGACTTAAGAATGTGGATGTTTATGTTTTTTTTATTGATGATTATAAGGAACCTTTTTTGTCTTTAGAAGAAAATGTTACAAGGTTGCCCTATTTTCAGAAATTGTTTCTATTCCATGAGGCGTCCCTATTCCCAACTTCTGATTTATAATAATACAGTTTATATTTCTTCCCATGTGTTACAAATTATCTTTATTGTAAATATAATAATTCATAGTTCATTATTTTGAAACCTTAATCATGACTCACTATTATCTGATGACATCAGATAAACTCACAGAGAGCCACAGGCTAGGGTGGTCACTGGGGTGTGGGGATGGGGCAGGCTGGTTGAGCACGGTCTGCATTAGGGCCTGAATCATCCACGTGAGGTGTAGACGCTGGACATTGTTTACAGGAACCCAACACACCGCTCTTGAGGACTCTATCAGCAGCACCTGAATTGGCTCAGCATTTGTGGAGGTGGTGTTACCCTAAAGTACCAAGCTTTATTTTATAATAATTAAAATTTTTATTTGGTCCAATTTAATACAGTTTATAAGTCTCTTTTTGTGGGGAGGGGCAGACCTCTTTTGAAAATGTCTAAGTCTAAGGAACTCTGTCTTAGACGTTTTTAGTGGAAGCCCAATAGATAAATCAGGTAAAAGCAGGTAGCCTCAAGCTCATAGATGGAACACAGTTTGGAAATTTTTTTTAACCAAACCAAAGTGCCATATTTTCAATAAACAGCAAATAAGTGGTGCATTGTAGGCACATGTAATTATTATTTTGTCTCCTTATGTACCAGTTGACATAAACCTTACAGCTTTTCATTTTCTTTATTTTTCAAGGGGTAAGAGTCTAATATGAATGAGCAGTGAACATTTTATTCAGATAAGCTGAGCCAGTTTTCATGATTTCCATCCATCAAATGGAACTTTAAACAGACTTCTCTTACCCTTGCAAATAATTCTGATATACAGAAATGTTGTTCATTTTTGGCTTAGGTCAGTTAATAGTATTTCCTCCCATGAGTTTAGGAAATCTTTTGATCTATTTCCCTGTCTCCAATTTGGTCTTCTTTAACTCTTTGTCGGTTTAGGTTGCCATAATTCTAAGGAGATGACTTAGATGCCATTTTGGAATAATGTCACTCCTATGTTAATAGTTTTAAGTTATGTGGACTCTAGCAGTAGAGAGGTTTAGAAACAACATACATTCTTAGGTCACTGTCTGGTGTCCCTAAGACAAGATGAAGTAGTGCTTTGAAGGTGACAGGAGTAAGGTTGGCGTAACTTTGTGATGTTATTGATGGGCAGAAGCCCAAGATGGATTGTGTTAAGCATAAACGCAAGAAGCAGTTATCAAAAGGCACTAGACTCAGCGTACAGGACAGGCCCTCTACCTTATGCAGTAGAGAAAGAAGTCCTCTCTTTTAGCCATACTTTACAGAGGCAGCTGAGAATAGCATTATCTTTAGTATAAAATTTTGGAATGCAGCACTATATGTTTATATCCCTATGCATCTGGATTCAGTGGTCTGGCCATGGTCTAACATTATTCAAAAACAACATACCTTTCTGTGCTCAGTTTTATATCTGACATCTCTGTGAAATCATATTAAGTAGGGCTTGAGGTTTCTAAAATGTTTCCATTGCACAGCAATACCAGGAAAATATTCTTTAAGCATGTACCCTCAGTGTATTTATATTTATATATCCCTATAACAGTATGTTATGTACATTAAATAACATGTAAAAATAGACATTTTAAAAGGGTAAAAATTAATAGGGAAGTTCTAATACTTCTAATATCCCACTTTGGTGACCATTTTTATACAGAGCTTGTTTTATCACCAAAAAACATTTTAATTTAGCATGTTATAGAATGCTTATAATATGTGTAAGTCACTGCTAGTTGCTGAACAAGAGACAGGGAGAATATGTTTCTTACATCTGAGGAGCCTAAAGGTGAGTATAAAATGGAAGCACAAGTGACTGGTTGATGGTAAAATAAGAACTCTTATAAGAGCAACACAGACAAGACAGAGTGGGTCCTATTATGTAAGACTAGATGAGCATTTGATTGTAGGTGGTAAGGAAGGTTGAACTAATATTTGAGTGACTAACATATGCCAGGGTGCTTTTTGTATATTTTAATCCTCAAGAGAGCCATTAACGGGGATGTGGGTATTGGGTCTTGATATTCTTAACCTCATTTTACAAAAGAGCCAGGATTAGATTCCTTTCCATCTTTCCATAAAATTGTGCTCTCTCATCCCAGGCAAAGGAAATATACCCATTTTTTCCTAAGATGTTAACTTTGCTTCTTCAACAAAGACAAAATGAGTCTTTCCAGCATTGCTATTTGCTATCCAGGCTTTTGAATTCAAACTCAAATGTAAAGATGTGGCAAAGGTGCTTCTTCTCTAAGAATTTTAAGCACAGCCAAGTTTGTCCTTAAATACCCAGTCTTTTACTCTCCCATAAGCTTTCAATTGCACTAGGTTCACTTTCTGAGACTGATGCTGTTTTCCTGTTCTAACATGAAATTTTCTTTCTTTGGTGTTGAATGGGAGTAGAATGAAGGAGTAACCATTTTTATTTTATGATCTTTTAGTGTACTGATAGAATTCTTTTTAAAAAATTCCTTTATTCTCCGTATGTTTGCTTTTTTATAAAGTTAACTTATGATTTCTGTACTCTCGTCTTTACTATACTAAACACACACTACAGCCAAAAAAAAATCTTTGCTCTGGAGATAAAAACAAAGATTTTTGGTAACATTAGATTTTTTTTTTTTTTTTCTATTTCAACCTTTTTTTTTTTAAAGGTTGATTAGAGTGGCGGGAGGGGGTGAAGGAATGTCAACTGAGGGTTGCCATCATCAATTACTTGTACATTTTAGAATTTTTATTTATATGCGACTCTTCTTTCACTGCTTCTCAGTATTTCATTTTCCTATAAAATGAGAAGACTTTAAGTATGTCTGTATTAGACTAGTGAGACTGACTGCTTTGTTTAAATGGCATATTTAGTTGTGAGATAGGTCAATTTAATTTGAACAAACTGATAGCTGTACTAATTTTTAAGCTCTGTGGGAATTTTGGTATAGAGAATGTTACTTGAAATAAATGAGTGAAAGTCTTTTTCTTTTGTTTGGTGTGTGTGTGTGTGTGTGTTTGTGTGTTGGCATATTTGTAGTACAATTTTACTGAAATGGTCAGGTACAATTTGTCTTATGCTGGCTTGTAAAATATGGTGATTTTGTAATTAATGATGGTCATTGGATTTTTTCTTTTTTTAAATTCCTTATCCTCCAGTACATAGCAACCCTGCGTGTTCTTTAATCTACTCCCAAGAATTACAAGTAAAGGAGGGTTAACGTGACTTTCTCAGGCTCTTTAAATCCTGCTGCCTCTCACCTACCAGGATCCTGTTGCTCCTTTGTGTACTTTGTTCTTCCTTCTTTCCTTGAGCATTAACTGGGCCATTGCAGTATATTTCCGTTCCTTCTGCTTCCTTATTTACTCGCTGAGCTGACTGCCTTCTCACCAGTACATGATGTGCCTATGCTTCGGTACAGGTGCCAGGAAGGGGTGGGACCAGCTGGTGAAGGGCTGCTCCATGGCTCAGTCCTTGGCACTCTCTGCAGTCAGCCAGTCCATTCTGGGCCAAGGTTTCGTCTGCTTGAAATGGGTGTTGATGATACGAAACTTACTGCAGGGATATTAAGTCTTGTTTTCTCATGTTTTAGTTTAGCTACATGTTTTTTATAGGTAGAAGACATATGTATGTGTTTATTTTGCCAATTTAACAGAATAGTAGAAGTATTAGTTAGAAACTAGCACTTTTTCCCTCAAGAAAAATTGATCCTCTTCAACATTGTTTTTAAACCTCCGGGACTTTTCTCCAGCAGTATGCACACATATGGAAAAGAACAGAATTATGGTGTTCCCTTTGACCATATTCTTCAGGGGCATTTTCCTCTGAGACTGTCAGGTCTTCAGACTGCTGCCCTCATGAAAATTTGATTTAAGAAGATGTGTTAGTGTGGGGCTCTCATGGGAGACTGTTGATTTTGGATGGTTATCTATCTGCAGTAAGCAGGGGGTTTTTGTTGTTGTTTTTTAACTTCAAATGAAAAAACCTGTTTTGGAGAAAAACCCAGTTAATCTTAAACTCCCTCCGGCTCAGGGATCACTTTACTTAAAATCATTTCGCTTCTGAATGGTCATCCTGGTTGGTCTGAAAGGTGAGGAGGAAGTGTCTTTCTAATTAAGTTGCACCTTATTCTGTCTCTGCACGGATGATACTTGAATCTCCAAACCCAGACCTGCTGTCCTGTCCTCCCATCTGTAACTGCTTGTGTAATTCCATCAACTTTTCCATTGTCTCTTCCCATTGTCTTTGAACATTTATTTCTGAGAACAAGGTGTGGATTAAGAAAATGACTCAACCACTAATATAACTGAAGATGATTTCTAAACCTGTAAATGAATCTTGGCATCCAAAATAACAAATTGCATATACGTGGGGTGTAATATTTGTTGGAAACTCATTGGCTCTTCATTCTCTATAGTGCTTTTCTTAAGAAAATAAAAAGGTAGAAATGAGATCACTTTGACCCAGCAAAGACAGATTTTGAGCCTTGAAATCCTTTATAGGAATTCAAATGTTGAGGTATGAATTGAAACTATTTCTACTTAGTCTTAACTTTGATTTAATGCTCAGTTGAACATTCCTGTGCTTGCATGCCTCTGCAATCTGATGCAGGAGGAGTAGGAAAAAATTAAAAGTTTGTTCCAAACTAAAATGGCTCATATTTGGTTTAACATACTTTTAAAGTAGGCTCGGTGAAGGAGATACATATATGAAGTCAACATCTTGGTACTTTAGGGATACTAAAGATATGTTATGGAGTTCAGCAGTCTACTTGCCTTACTGTATATTCAAATTAAACAACAGGAGCAAATTCCAAGAATCAAGTGAATGTATTCTAACAGGAAGCTGAACCAAACATCTTAAGTATTCCATATATTCAGGGCAGTATGCGGGTAGTTGGACCAGATAACCTCTAAGCTCCTTCTACCTCCCAGAGTAGAAGCATCAGCTGTGGCATGTCCAGATAAACAGGCAGGAGACAACTCCATGTCAAAAAAGTGTGAACACTGAGAACAGGACTTTCCACCTCTTATGAGGAAGGAAGGAAAGGGTATTGCAGCTAGATGTGTTGGGTGTGGACTGAGGTCAGGTTGGACACACCGTTTGACAGACAGCCTGGACACAGGAAGCCATCTTCTGTGTCTCACAGTTAGGCTGTGGTTCCCGTCTTCCCCTCTCCCACACACACATGCAATAACAGTCTTAACCATGGGTCAGCTTATTTCGACCTTTTCGGGTAAAAGACTTTATTCCTTTGGAATTCAGAAACAAGAATTTGTTTTCTGAAAAACACATGCCATTGGATACCCTTTAACTTGATGTGTGACTGAAACTTTTGTTTTAATAATTCCACCTTCTGCAAGGGCTGCCATTATATTTATTAAAGATGACAAAACAAAAACCACTTCTTCTTTCATTACATTTCCTGCTTTCATGTTCTGTCATTCTGAGATCTTTTTTTCTCCCCCTCTCTCTGTCTTCTTTTCCCCCAGCTGTCGGCAGCATCCAGCCCCTCCAGTCCCAGTCCTCACAGAGCTTCAGGAAAGGACCCTTTTGCAGAGCTCTCTTTGGAGGATTTCTTATAAATCACTTTAGGTATTGCTGCTTGTTGGGGGAGATGGGGACTTAAATATCAATACTTTTTAAAATTACCAAACATTAAGCACAATTTACTCTTCTCCTTTGTTTCTTTAAAGGACTCTAGGTTCCCTCTCTTCCTCCTCCTCCTCTGTTCTTTAGGTGAAGAATAGATCAAGACAGGGCATAAGGACAAAGAACTTTTGGAAAATATCTTTAACATTATTAGAAGATGTGAAACCAAAGGACCGTCTCACATATGTACACATAAGCATCCACTGTGCACAACAGATGGATGAGCTCAAACACCACCCGTTAAAAACTGGGTGTTTTATTCAGTCTTAAAAGATTTATAGAGAACAACACAATTTTACGCACTGGATTCAAGCTTTATTAGGAGCATCTTGGATTCAATGGCCAGGATTCATTGTGAAGAATCCATTTTAACAATTTCTTTAAAGGGTTATATTTTTATGTATGCCTTTTTTATCTTAAAACAGTAGTATTTTCCAAAAAAACAGCTTATATATATTTTTAAATTAAAGGCAAGTGAATACTTAGTGCCCTTTTTGATAGAAAGATTCTGCTTTTGATCCACACTGCCTCTTTTCCTGGAAGACAATGTCATTTGTTCTTCTTGATGCCGTAGCCCCCAGTGTAGATACACCTTCTGGATCTTTGAGAGTGTACTCTTCTGATTTGACAACAGTTTATTAGCACATCTATTTCAGTAATGTCTTTGGATGAGCAGTTTAAAGGATAAAGATATCATGAGTGAAGAAATATCTGAGTGACTAGTTGACACCCTATTGAAAAGTATTCTTTTGTAGATCTTTCCGATTTTGATTTATATTAGAAAAGAAATTTTTAGTAAACATAATATTACTGTTCCCTTAATTATCTCTGATTTTATTATAATATTTGGAAATAATATTTCAAATTTTGCTTGTTGCCTAAATGAGATTTTTATGTGGAATATTTGTGTTCATGGAGAGATTTTCTGAACTTGTCATGGAAAAATCATTCGTTCATCTTCTTTCTTCCCATACCCCTTGGTTTTTAGTAATTAGAAAGATATTTGGAAGTTCCTGTAATTATGCTTCAAATACTGAATTCTGGCTCACGATAAGCTGATAATACTAACTTCGTTTTGTAATCAGGGTTTGTGATAAGCATGCCATGAACACTTCAGGCAAGTTGAATAGTAAGAGACACAAAGCATTTTTACTTATGAGAAGATATTCTACAATGCAGTGAATTAACTTACACTCTTTTTTTTCCCCCCCAGATACAGTTTATGTAACTAGATGGAAGAGAATGGAATTATTCCAAAAAGACAAGTGCTCAAGCAGCAAATACTTACTTCCAGCAAAATCCAAACTGCTGTCTCTTAAACTCTCATTAGAATGCTACAGTAACCCAATGAAGGCCCATGAAGGAAATTGGGACTAGTCTATAGGAGAACGTATCAATACAGTTTATAAAGCCAAGAATTGCCATGAATTCAGACTGTCTTTTTGGTGACTAATTCTTCAGTTCTTTCATCTCCTATTAATACCCATAATCAGTAACCTACCAAGAAAAGCCCTTATTTGGAAAGAGTGAAATTTGTATTTGGAAAAGCTGCCTGGAGAGAAGAGCTGTGTCCTTTACTGTAATGCAACAGGACTCTTTTGGGGGGATCAAATCATAATTCTTAATTATACAGTATCTTTCTTTTCTCCAGTCCTCACAGATACAGAAACAGTAACTAAAATTAACTTTTCTTTTAAAAAATTATATATTCAGTTTGCAGTAGACATTCCTTAAGTATTTGTATTTATTTATGATTATCAATTTACGTAACATTAATATTGTATCAAACCTCCTTATGAAAATGAGTATGGATGTACACAGTATGTTTGATTTTTATCCATAAGAATGAATCTGATTCAGAATGCTTTTCAGCTGACATACAGAGCACTAAATATTTTAAGGCAAGTCCATAGGTCTGAATCGCTTAAGAATTCTCAGTTTCTATGGGATTTAGGGAAGCATTATAAATGCATTAATCCTTATAGTCAATTCTGTGCCTAGGATTTTGCAAGGGAACAGTTCACAGAACTGGGAAAAGCACTACATTTTAAATTCAGCATTAGTGCATTGGGAAGGAACTTTACTGCTTTGTGCTTGGCATGTCATTATTTTCCATTTGACATTAGGGCCTTTCCAAAATGAATGTGAGGAATTGCTTTCACTTCAAGACTTTCCTTCTTTTCAGTAAAACTCTAGGAGGTGTTAATGGGGGGGAGGGGAGGGGACAAAATCCTTGAACCTTTTATTTGGCTCATGCCATGTTATGATCATGTACCTTTTAAAAAAGGGGAAATAGTATCTTTAAAGTTAATGTCTAGCCAAGAGTTTAGTTAACGAAGAATTAAGCTGCACTGTTGATCGGTGCTTTGTGTAAATACATCTTAACATTTGGGTTGAGAGGGGCCTTAAGAAGGACAGTTTGTTGTAGGAAAGCAATTCTGTACATGAGTTAAGCATACTTGTTGCATTGTCTCTGCAGATTCTATTTTTGTTTACAATATTAAAATGTATGTTAGCAAAAATGGGTGGATTTTCAAATAAAATGCAGCTTCCACAAAACTTTTGTTATGGTATTCTGGTCTGAGGCACATTTACTTTTTTCCTCTTTTCTTTATCATTGGTATTATTATTTTTTTGCTAATAAAAGTATACCCAAGTGATTATATTTGATGATTTAATAAAATGTAAAATTTATTTCTCTTTTAACTTAACTTCCACAAAGCTTGATCTTGGTACTTTTGTTACCTTCTAGACACTGATAAACTGAACTGCTTATTAAAACTGTTCATTTTTGTCTTTTGATCAGATGCCTTCGGTCAGGTAAGTTTAAGGGAGAAAATGCTTTGAATTTGACATATTGATGCATGTGATTATGTCTGCCAAAGAAACCTCTGACTGTATCGTGTTTTATGTTGAATAGTAAGTAGGATTCAGAGTACATGATAGAGGGACTAAAAGCTTTGCATTGATAAATGTCTGCATACTATTTGCCATGGTTGGAAAAAATAGTCTTTAACCAATATACCTTGTTAATTTTACCACTTTTTAAGTTTCACTGTTATTAAACCATTTTCATACAGACTGGAAAATGTACTTTTGTAAGTTAACTTCCTTAACATCATCACAGATTTTGATTTGTCTCTCCTGGTGATGTTTGAGTGGATGTTATATTTGAGGTCTATGGCTTGTTCCTTTTATACTACATTTTTTTTTTTTCAACATATTCAAGTTTGTGAAATCCTTCATAAACATTTCCATCTTATTGTTCAAACTTTTGGGCTTGTTGGATTAGTATTATCCACATTTTACCCATTTTACAGATTGGAATAAGGAACTTGCTCAGGTTGACAAGCTAACAGACATTGGAGTCAGGTCTTTGTTTCATGGTCCATTGTTCTGTCTGTGCATAAACTGAAAAAGGGAATTATTTCCCTCTGTGGTCTAGCCTGATGACCACTCTCTATTCTCAGATGGTCTTCTCCTATGAAGCATACTTCCCACCTCCTGCTCTGATGCCCAGACATCATTGACAGGGAAAAACACAAAACACATGAGCATGTTAACTTTAATCAAAATGTAACAAGTGAAGTAAGTCAGCTGTTGAATACATTAAAAAATACATAACTAAATCAGGTTATAAACCTGTGTATGCCCCCACCGTCTTACTACCCAGCTAACAAGTTGGTAGTGGCTGCAGAAAGAGATTAAGATTGTTAGCAGAGGGCAGCGAACCCATCCCAGATCATTTGCAAAATTTTTTCTTTTAACATCTCATTATTATTGTTCATTGTATTTTTAAGATATACTTTTCTTAACCATTGACTGTGAGAGTCCATATTTAGGAAGAGGCCTTATGTTAGAGCAGGAATCTTTTACTTCTCCACGAGCCAACAAAACATTACCCCTGGAAAGCAGGACTTTATGGGATAAGTTTCTCCTTGAACTAAAGTAATTCCAAGGCTCTTCTCCTGTTTATTGTCACTAATAAACATGTTTCCAAATTCTTGAGAATTCGGAGTACTGATGTAAATGCTTATTCTCCAGCACTCCATGGAGAAAAACAGAATCTGTCTCTTCCGGGGAAGGTGGTTCCTGTGTGTTCAGCAGTGGCTAGCTCACAGTGTATGGAAAGGCCACAGCATTCGGCCAGGTGAACTTCATCTGTCTTATCCTCGAGAAAAGATGGCTCCACAGCTTCCATCAGTGGCCTTTGCATCTAGCTTAGATCTTTGTTCTGTCACATTTGCCACCTTCCGTGGGTCTGACTACACCTAGAATTCTGCAGTCTGAATAGGCTCTGAATGGAGAGGCTGCAGTATCATCTTCCATGCAGTCTCTCTCAGAAAACCTCAAGCTGATTCCTTGCTTTTACTAAGAAGTGGCATTCTATTTAGTGTGTCACCAATCAGAAATGTTTTCTAAGTCTCTAGCTAGTATTTTAGTCTAATTTTGCTATATAAGCACTTAGGAAATGTCCCCTTGGTTACTGATGTAGCATGCAGGTGTAGTTTTTATGCTGTATGAAACTACCCACATTGTCAAAAGTTAAGGTCTTTCTGTGGTGTTACTGTTGGGGCAGGTGTGACCGTTCTGAGGCAGAGTAGGTTGAACTGGTTTTAGGCATACACCTGGAAGGAGAGAAAAGCAAGGAGAAAGCTTTATGGAAACTTCACTTCCTAATAAGTTCTCATTCCAAAGAGCTTTTCCTTTATCTGCTACAAAAGCTAATCCCAAAGTTGGTTTTGAAATAAAAGTCTCCGTGCGAGAATCACCTGGGGAGCTAAACCTCAACCTGTCTGAGCCTTCTGCAGTCAGGCGCCTGCCCGTCTGCCTTGATCCTGGGCACTTGGCAGCTGTCCTGTACTCTTGATAAATAAGCACTGGGTTACTGTGACCTTGGCTTGGAGTGTAGGCAAAGAAATATCAAAAGAGAAGTAAGCGGCCCCCTCTCTCCTTCATGAACCTGGACTCCGGGGTCTGCACTGATGTGCAGAACTTGCAGTTGATTTGCTTGACATTTCGAGAACACTTCAAATGGAAGTATCAAGCACACTGCACTGGCACTGCCATCTAGTTCAGTGGCGTCCTAAAAGGCAGTGAAATCTGCGTTTCTCTCATCATTTTTGTCCTGAAGTAGGGTAGCAACTGAAAAGCTCTTCACTTCTGTGTGATTACTCATTGATGGCAGATGCCATGTACCTGGAGGAGGCAGAGGCACTGCTGTAGGAGAGGAAAGACTCAGGGAGAGATCCCAAGGAGCCCAGCCAGCAGTCTTCAGAGGCAGGTGCAGGAATGGCCGCGCCAGTGTTTGCTGCTCAGAACAGCTATTGCTAGGAGCTGACCTTTTGACAACTATATTGAAATGTAGAATTTGGAATTCATGGTGGACAGAATTTGCATCACTATGGGTCCAAAGTACAAATCAAGGAATGACAGTTTGCTTCATCTGATAAAGGTACGATAAACTGGTGTCATATTGACATAAAAGGAAGACGAACGAAATAGCATAATGTGAAATGATAGAAAATACATAGTCTCTGTCCCTGGTTCCTGGCACAGAGCTCCTAAAACCCCTATTATTTCCTAAGCGATAGGCGAGCACTGAGAGCATCTTTTGTTCTAATAGTTGGTCTTTGACCCTAGTTCCTGACGCAAAGTTTATAAATCCCTTGGAATTTCTTGGGTGATAGGAGTGTTTTTTGTTCTAATGGGGCGACTTTTGATAGGTTCCTGGATAGCTTCAGGATGGGGGCCGGTCAGAAAGACCAAGAGATGATTAGAAGCTTGGAACTTTCAGCCACAGCCTCATTCTCCAGGAGGAGGGAGGGGGCTAGAGACTTGAGTTAATGATCAGTTGTGCCCTTGTGAGTGAAGCCTCCATAAAAATGCTAATATTAAGGAGTTTAGAGAGCTTCCAGGTTGTGAACATATCCATGTGCCAGGAGGGTGTTGCACCCCAACTGCATGGGGACAGAAGCTCCTGCATTCGGGACTCTTCCAGACTTTGCCCTAAGTGTCTCTTCATCTGGCTGTCCATCTGTATCCTTTATCATATCCTTTATTATACAGTAAACTGGTAAAGTTTAAGTGTTTTCCTGAATTCTGTGAGCCATTCTAGCAAATTATCAAAACCAAGAAGGGGGTTGGTCGCAGGAGCCCTGATTTATAGCTGATCAGTCAGGAGTACAGGTGACAACCCGGACTTGTAATTGGCCTCTGAAGTCGGGTGGGGGGAGGCAATCTTGTGGGACTGAGCCCGTAACCTATGGGGTTTGTGCTAAAATTGGTGTGGAAAACCCACACATCTGATGTATGTTGTAAGTGTGAGTAAAGGAGAAACACAAGTGTTTTTCTCATACAAATAATAAACCTAATAGGTGTTTCTGTGATTGAGATGGCATTTCGAAAGAGTATTTATATAAGCCAGTTTTACTAGCATCATATACCTATTTGGGGAAGGGGGATGGAATTCCCTCCAACATAAATTCCAAGTGAGTTAAGTATAAATGTAAACTATAAAGATGAAGAAAAATACGGGTGACTATCTCAGTCAAATAGAAAAAGGGGAAGGATATGATTAAAAAAACAGTTCACCAAAGATGAAATACTAATGACCAATGAAAAGAGTTTAGTAGTAACTGAAAAATTCAAATGAAAACAACAGTGCTTTCCAAGTGTAAGGCTGTTCTGAGTGTTTTTGGACAGATTGTTCGTTTAATCAAGTCTGTGAAGGAGGCACCTTTGTTATACCTATTTTATAGATAAGGGTACAGGTCTAGCAGCTGGGGTAAGTCACTTACTGTGTGATCCTTAACAACTAAGTGGTTGAGCTGCAGTCCTGAGCCCTTGTGGTCTGGCTCCAGGTCTGCCATAACCACTGTGCTGTATACTGTTATGGAGGATGCCATTTTGCCTGTCAAACAGCATCTGTACACAGAGTTTTGATTGCTAATCTAAAGCTGAAGTGAGTATATATAAACCTGTACACCCCTTTTTTTTTTTTTTTTTTTTTGTGATAGGTTGTCAGAAGACTTGAGAGTTCTTACCCTTCACCCAGTAATTATACTTTTAGAAAATTTACCCAGGTAAATAACCTGGGTGTTGGGTTTTAGCTAGGGGACTTCAATTGTTGTATAGCACATAAGTTTAAAAATAGGAATTGTTCATATCAGAGACTAAGAAGTCAGATTAATGGAATGCATTCCTCCCTGAAGCCACCCCCGCCCCATCCCTGCAACACAAAGCAACGTGAGTCTCATGGATTAGTTTACGTCAGCAGATAGTAGACAATTAGAGACTCAGATCTTTACTGTTATCATTCCAGATTAGAAGCCAGTGTACACTACCCCAAGCTCTGCCAGTTCCCAAGCCAACCAAAGGTAAGAGATGTTTTCAACCCTCAGGGAAGGGTTGGTCTGCTGACAATGAGGTGGAGGGAAGGAGTCTCCACTGAAGACAGGAGGAATACTGATCTGAAGTGCTTAGGAGAACAAGATTCCTTACCGGTTACCCAGTAGAGAAGAGGGGCTCCCACTCATTGGCAGGAGTTCTACTTTCATACGAAATTTAGAAGGTAAGTGGAAATCACCAGGAAACTTGTCCTGTGTTAGGGGAAACTACAGGACCCACAGGAATTTTTAGTTTCACAATTAACAAGCAGCTTCTCAGGCATAGTTTCTCAATCGCAAGCCTTACCATACATGTTTCACGAAGTTTCCACACTTGACAATTTTCTCCTCAATTTGTAGCTTCCAGAGAAGGGTGGGGATTATCCATCACATGCTGGATTCATCTGTCTGGTTGGCTCCAGCCCCTCCCCTTCAGTCCTGCACTTTAACTACTGGAATCCTTCAGTGTGCTTGTGTGGCTGAATGCTCATCAAGTATTCAAGGTCTACAACAATTTCAGCTTTTCTCATACCTCTATTCTAGGTACTTCTGCTCAGGCATTTTCTCTTCACTGAATAGAACTCGAGTTTTCTGCCCCTTTGCACGAAAGGGGCCCTTTCACTGTACAAATCCTATCACTCCTGGGAGGGAAAACTAGCAACTCATCATTCTTAGGGGCACTGTAAATTAGTCCTTTCAGAAAGCCATAAAAATATTTGTACCCTTTGCCCTGTTATCCCATTTCTGGAAATCTAAAGAAATTAACCCAAAGTATGGAAAATACTTTATGTGGAAGAATACGTCACAGTGATCAAGATTACCAAAGGAACAACTGTGTGGAGTAAGGGTAAGTTCAGTGATGAGTCCCAGAGAATATTTCCATTAAAGGGTAGTAAAGAATTAATGGGGGCTTCCCTGGTGACGCAGTGGTTGAGAATCTGCCTGCCAATGCAGGGGACACGGGTTCAAGCCCTGGTCTGGGAAGATCCCACATGCCGCGGAGCAGCTAGGCCCGTGAGCCACAATTACTGAGCCTGCGTGTCTGGAGCCTGTGCTCTGCAATGGGAGAGGCCACGACAGTGAAAGGCCCGCACACCGCGATGAAGAGTGGCCCCCGCTCGCCGCAACTGGAGAAAGCCCTCGCACAGAAACGAAGACCCAACATAGCCATAAATAGATAAATAAATAATTTTTTTAAAAAAAGAATTAATGGAGACCAGGAAAGAACAGTCAACTAGAGAATAACCAATAAAGAGATGTCAAGGACATAGTTGAAGTCAGGAATAGTCAACTCCAGTGAAATAAAGCCTCAGACCTGCCCATTGGACTGAGCAGGTAGGAATTTAAACCCTACCCCTAGCTATACCCAGGCATTGCAGGGACAGAAGACACATTACATGGAATCGAGGAGGTGGGAAGAATGTAGAGGTATCAAAGAAGCTTGGTTATGAACTAAAAAAGGTAAAGGACAATAAGCAGAGGGCATACAGGCCAAGGAAGAGTTTTCTTTAAGATGAAAGTAAATTTACTTTGTTCATCCACTTGATACTTTGAGAGCCTTCTATGAGCCAGTAGTTTTAGGTGAGAGAAACAATAAACAAGGGGTTTGTGGACTGTGACAGGGCACCAAGCTCAGCACACGAGTCTCCTCCCGGCTCTCGGGAGAGGGATGCTATTTATTCAGTTTGGGGGAGGAGGGAAAGTATTTCTGACCCTGATGCCAACAGCTTGGGTGGCTATCAAAGCAGGATCACAAGGGATATAGGGGAGCAGTGCTAATCTGCACAGCCTCCACCTGGCCACCCTCACCCCCTGCTGCCACTGCTTCCTGCCCATCATTTGAACAAACGTGTTTCTACAGAAAAAAAAAAGTTTTGCTTTTATGTAGTGTATTTTCTTGTGAGAATAGTCAATGGACAAATATTTCATGACGCAATGAGTACTCTGGAAAAAAGGGTGAAGGGATAGACTGATGTGATCAGAGTATAGTGCTACTTTCTATAAGTCATCAAGGAAGACCTCTGATGAGATGACCTTTGAGCAAAGACAAATGAAGTGAGGAAGCAAGATGGTAAGATGTGGTGACTGGCTGCCCTCTCCACATAACACAAGGCAGAGGAAAGACTAAAGATCCGAAAGGAGACTATGCTTGGCTTCTCTGAGCAGCATCAAGGATACCAGGAAGGCTTGAGCTGAGTGGGTGAGAGGGAGCTTGGTGGGATCAGAGGTCAGAGAGGTGGCAGTGGGCCAGGGCTTTCTAAGTCATGCTGAGGTTTGGATTTCATTCTGAGCTGGGATGCCACTGCAGACATTGAGCAGAGGATTCTTTAAGAACTTTTGTTGGCAAAAAGGTCACTGTGGCTGCTGTACTGAGAGACAAAAGAAGGAAATGGCAAATCAGTCAGAAGACAATTGTAATAGTCCTTAAGTATGAGCAAAACTTAGGCCCTGTGAGGAGTAGCTCTAAGAGCTGACCAAAGATAAGACACAAACAGTAGAAGGAGCATTTACTGAAGGTTGACCAAGGTGACAGGAGACTTCTGAACTCCCCTCGTCCCACAGGCACACTGAATGTACAGCTACACGTGGAGCAATTACCTCTATAGGAAATCTAGTCATAGCTGAGCAACCCTTACACATCAAGTGAATGAGAACACAAATACCCGCATCAAAACAGGGAGGTAAGGCTGAGACACACTTTCACCATAAACTCCACCCCAGCACAGCACCAAACAATTGGGAGGGAACGTCTAATTCCAGCTTTTCCCTGAGGAGTGAAGGGTTTGGATCCCACATTTAGCACCTCAACTTTTAAGACTCCCACACAAGGGATGGGCCCCCAAAACACCAACAAGTCTTGCATTTATGAGACCCACAGCACTGGCTATTTATGAGATGGCCTCACTGGTGCATTCTATCAAACATATAACAAATTAATAGCAACACTTCTCAAACTCTTCCAAAAAATAAAAGAGGAGAGAATACTTCCAAACTGTTTTTTTGAGGCCATCTTTATCCTGATAATAAAACTGGACAAGGTCACTACAAGAAAAGTAGAAGCCAATATGCCTGATGAACATAGATGTAAAACTTCAACGGAATATTAGCTAATCAAATTTAAACTGTGGATCGTGTAGTACTGTAGTATATATTGACTGAAAAAAATACACATATAAATGTTTTCCAGTGGTCAACTGTACTTAGGAATATATTTAACCAAGAAGGTCAAAGGCCTATACACTGAGAACTATAAGACACTGATGAAAGAAATTGAAGAAGACATAAATGGAAAGCTGTTCTGTGCTCATGCATTAGAAGAATTAATATTGTTAAAATGTCCACACTACCCAAAGCACTCTACAGATTCCATGCTAGCTAGCCCTATCCAATAGCATTTTTCACAGAAATAGAAAAAACAGTCCTAAAATTTGTATGGAATCACAAAAGACGCTGAATAGTCAAAGCAATCTTGAGAAAGAGCAACAAAGCTGGAGGTATCATGCTTCCTGATTTCAAACTACATTACAAAGCTATAGTCATCAAAACAGTATGGTATTAGCGTAAAAACAGACACATAGATCAGTGGAACAGAATATATAGAGCCCAGAAACAAACCCTGGCATATATGGTCAATTTTCAATAAAGGAGCGGAAAATATACAATGGGAAAAGGATAGTCTCTTCAATACTTGATGTGAGAAAAACTGGATTGCCACATGCAAAAGAATAAAAGTGGACCCCTATCTTACACCATATACAAAAATCAACTCAATTAAAGGCTTAAATGTAAGATCTGAGCCTGGAAAACCTCTAGAAGAAAACATAGGGGGTAAGCTCCTCACCATTGGTCTTAGGTAACAAAAGCAAAAATAAAAAAGTGGGATTACATCAACTAAAAAGCTTTTGTTCAGCAAAGAAAACTAAACAAAACAAAAAGAAAAGGCAGCTTAATGAACAAGAGAAGATATTTGCAAATGATACATCTGATAAGGGGTTAATATCCAAAATATATGAAGAATTCATAAACTCAACATCAAAAAAAAAAACCAGTTTAAAAATGGGCAGAAGACCTGAATAATTATTTTTACAAAGAAGAAATACAGATGGCCAACAGCTACATGAAAAGGTACTCAGCATCACTAATCATCAGGGAAATGAAACTCAAAACCACAATGAGATATCACCTCACACCTGTGAGGCTATTATCAACAAGACAAGAGATGACAAATACTGGTGAGGATTTGGAGAGAAGAAACCCTAGTGCACTGTTGATTGGAATGTAAGCTAGTACAGCCACTATGGAAAACTATGGAAGTTCCTCAAGAAGTTAAAAATAGAACATGATCCAGCAATCCTACTTCTGGGTGTACATCCAAAGGAAACAGCACCATTATCTCAAAGAGACAACTGTACTCTCATGGTCACTGTAGCATTATTCACTACAGCCAAGGTATGGAAACAACCTAAATGTCTGTTAACAGATGAACAGATAAAAAAAATTGTGATAAATATACACACACGATGAAATATTCCATCTTTAAAAAGAAGGAAATCCTGTCATTTATGACAAAATAGATGAAACTGTAGGGCATTATGCTAAGTGAAATAAGCCAGAAAAAGCAAAATAATTACTGTATGCTATCACTTATATGTGGAATTTAAAAAAAAATAAAAATAATAGAAACAAAGTAGAAAATTGGTTTCCAGGGGCTGGAGGGTGGGGGAAATAGGGAGAGGTTAGTAAAAGGGTACAAAGTTTTAGTTATAAAAAGAATAAGGTCTGGGCTTCCCTCGTGGCGCAGTGGTTGAGAGTCTGCCTGCCAATGCAGGGGACACGGGTTCCAGCCCTGGTCTGGGAGGATCCCACATGCCGCGGAGCAACTAAGCCCGTGAGCCACAACTGCTGAGCCTGCACATCTGGAGCCTGTGCTCCGCAACAGGAGAGGCCGCGATGGTGAGAGGCCCGCGCACCGCGATGAAGAGTGGCCCCCACTTGCCGCAGCTGGAGGAGGCCCTCACACAGAAACGAAGACCCAACACAGCCATAAATAAATAAATAAATAAATAAAATATTTAAAAAAAAAAAAAAGAATAAGGTCTGAGGATCTAATGAATAGCATGGTAACTATAGTTGATAACACTATATTGTGTAACTGAAATTTACTAAGAGAGTAGAATTTAAATGTTCTCACCCTGCGCCCCACCAAAGGTAAGAATGTGAGGTAATGGATGTGTTAATTAACTTTATGGCAGGAATACTTTCACAATGTATACGCGTATCAAATCATCACATTATACACTGTAAATACCTTAACATTTTATTTGTCAATTATATCTTAGTAAAGCTGAAAAAAAGAATGTACTAACAGCATTAATTACTTAGAGTAGAAGGAGTTAAGGAAGTTTAAAAAAAGAGAGAGGAGATAGGCTGAAAAATCAGTGGGAGGAAGGGGAAAGCTGAGTGGTCCGGAGTGGAGATGAGATGGGCTGGGAGGTGGAAGAAAGGCAAATGGAGAGCCTGGAATACAAGTGTATACAGAGGACAATGTGCAGAAAATGCCCTTTTTTTGAAGAGCATTCTCTTTCCCTTCTGAAAGCATTTCCATCATTGAGGAAAGCACCTGCTGCTTGATGAGAAAATGCAGCATAGCTGTAACAGTGTGGACTCTGCAGCCTTGCTATGGGTTTAAACCCTAGTCTGGGCAAGTTACATACTCTCCCTGTGCCTCACTTTCATCTATAAAATGGTATAATAGTGCCTACCTCACAGGGCCAATGTAGTCAATGAATTAATAAATGGAAGCATTTTAAAACAGCCTGGCACATGATAGAAGTTCAATACATAGTTACTATTCTTACTGGAATGCAGAATAGCTTGTGGTTAAGAGGCTAGATTCTGGAGACAAAACACCTGTGTTCAAATCCTGACTGTCTCTTACTAGCTGGGAGACTTTGGGAAAGTTACTAAATTTCCCTCTGCCCGTTTCTTTATCTGTGAAATGAGAATGATTAGAGACCCTACCTCATAGGATTATAAGAAGGATCAACTAGGTTAATGTAAGTAAAGTGCGTTTAATAAGTGCATTTAAGTGTTTGCCATTATTAGTATTACTAAAGAACCTTTGAAAATATCAGTCTTTGGATTTATCCAACCTGCTCTGTTTGCATAGTTGATGCCAGCACAGTGCTGGTGGAGGTTCCATGAGCTGCTTCCAAAGCAGAACCCCGAGCCCCTGACTCCACATGACCTCAAGCAGGAGTCCTGGGTGCTGAGGCAGCTTCAGCAATACTGTAGTTTGGTGTGACAGAACACTGTTTTGAAAACAGCAAGCCCGACAAATCTAAGTATACTTAGGTCGGCAGTTTTAGATACCCTCAGATAAAACAGAATACTTTCTAAAGTAGTTTGAGCCCTTTTTAAAATTTATAACAGAGAATAGGTACTTACCGCAAAGACTTATTTAGTGTCCTGGAGACTACATTTTACTATTGAAAACATTGACTTCAGTGAGATTAATATTCATGTCAGTCTCTGTTTTAGGATTAGGTTTGGCTGTGTGTAACAGAAAGTTCACACAATGATTCAAACAAGGCAGAAGTTTATTTTCTCTCGTGAAAGTCTGAGTGGGCACGGCAGCTTTGCAAGGTCGTTAGGTGTCCACTTTTAGGTGTTGGGAGTCTTGCTGTTCCACGGGCCTTAAGGTGTTCCTCTCGTCACACAGTCCACTGTGGCTGAGCAGCAGAACTACACTCCAAGCCGCAGGATGAAAGAAGGGGGGAGAAGGGGAGGGAAAGGGATGACCCAGAAATTGTGCACAACTTTTATTCACCTTCCATTGGCCAGAACTTTGTCACGTGGCTGCAAGGGAAGCTGGGAAACAGAGACTTTAATTGGGGTGACCGTATTCTCAACAACTAAATGAATGTATTATTATTGAAACGGGGAGAATAGATTTGAAGGAAAACTAGCAGCCGCTATCGTAGTCATACATTTTTTATTAAAAGAATTGCTAATTTCTTGAACCTTCTCTGCTCAATGACTTCAAAACCCTACCATGTCACAGACTGTAACTTGAGATCTGAGATATCCTAAAAATGAATTATAGTTTATAGTTTTAGAATTTAAATATTTCAAAGGAATTAAATGTAAAAAAAGCTAAAAGCTTATAAAAGGAAAAATAACCAAATCCAAACTGTTAGTGTTCAGCAAATGTTACGAGCATGTTGGAAATGTGTACCTTCTCACTAGATTTTAGGCCCTGCTGTATCCCAAGTTGACATTTTTACATAAATAGCACAAAAGCCACAGAAGACACTTTTTAAGTGGCTAGGAGAACATGACCAATGCAAAATGAAATGTAGCAGTCAAAGAACATCAAAGATCTGAAGTTAATTGCACACTTGCACCAGAACCTCAAGTGAGGCCAGAGCCCACCATCCCTCTGATTTGGTGTCTGAGGGCTTTAAAGATTAAAAATGCTTCACTGGCCTCTGTTAGTCAGGCAGAGGGGAGTCCAACAGAGTTAATTTTCATTCCTCTTAGGAGGAGGGAAATGTTGCAAGGCCTAGCATATTTTTATAGCTGAGACTATACAAAAAGATGGCCCTAACCCAAGAAGGCGAGAGGTCAGTGAGTTGAGCAAAGGATTTGAGGAAGGAAATGCTGACAAAACCTTTTACTAAGAATCTTTGAGGGTATCTGCATCTGCAGTCCTTTCAAACTCTTCTGCTGGCTGGAAATCTGAGAACATTTCCATGTGAAGAATCTTTTAAAAGTATCTTGATGTTTTTTAGCACTTACGTAGATCATAAGAACAGAATGACCTAAAACATAACCAACCTAAAGAGTCATGGTCAAAAAAGCAGCCTTTCTGGGAACTTGAGCCTCACAAAGTCACAGGAGTAGGAAATGGAAATACTTAATCAAGTTAAAGTCACTAATATTTAGAAAGCCTCTGCTGCTTGAGGGCACAGTTCCTTGTGTCTAGTGCAAAAGCCAGTTTTATTCCAAGAAAAATACAGAGAACTGTTGTGTTGAGATCTAGTAAAACAAGCAAGGATCAAGCAGGCCTTTAACAAACAGCCCTTTATTGCCACAAAAATCCCCTTGGTCTCCCTGACCCTGAATCACTCCAGTGTCTGACTCTAGGATTCAGAAAGAAACAAAATTGTTACCACTGACCCACAGTGCGGAGTGCCCTTCCTCCACTGCACTCATAAGAATTTTGGAACTGGGTTTGCTACTTGTCCCTACAGCCTGATGTAGATCTGCAGACCCAGGGCATGGCTTCTTAGAGTCCTCACACCAGTGGGTGGCTGAGCCCTCTCTCCAGCCACCCTGAAACCAGTTCCCCCCTAGAAGTGAGTTCCTCTGCTGAGTTTCTGACTAACCTCTCTATCCAAAGCTATATTCCTTGTTTTCCAGTTGTTCTCCCTCAAGATTGAGGAGTATCAAAGAAAAGGGGAGATTGTAATTGAGCAGGATCCTATGGTGCCTTCCCAGGACAGACCCTTCCTATGTTCTCAGTCTGCATCTTGTTTGTAGAAAAATTTTAGCCTCCTAGGCCCTCCCAGAGTCCCAAAGAGCAAATTTAATCAGAGAAGTGAGAAAATGCAGAAAGGAAAACAAGCAAGACAAAATAATAACAGTTTAGCCATTAAACAGTCCAGGACCTTTAGTTCCTCTTCAAGGGCTGTGGATAATATTCTGAGCCATGTCCTTGAGCTATTCTGCAGATACTGAAACCCCCACCAGGTGGAGGAAGTTAACTGCATTTTGACCACAAACACATAGACCCCAGACTGGTTGGAACCAGAAGGTTGATGATGTTGACTCCCAGTTACCTCACCACCAACCAATCAGAAGAATGTCCACAAGCTGATCACACACCTGCAACCCTCTCCCTCACCCTCTCTTTGAAAACCTTTCCCTGAAAGCCTTCAGGGAATTTGGGTCTTTAGAGCATTAACAGCCCATACTCCTTGCTTGGCCCTGCAATAAATGCTGCACTTCTCTTCACCACAACCTAGTGTCAGTAGATTGCCTTTACTGCACACAGGTGAGCGGACCCAAATTTGGTTCAGTAACAACCCCAGGACAGAGTGAGCCCCTTGATACAAGCACGCAGGGCCCAGCTGCCATCAGAGCTTTTTCGGCGCCTCACAGCATGTGATGGATCAGACACGGGCACTCTCTGTGCACCTTTGAGTGAATGTACTGTAAAGACAAGCAGAAGTCTTAGGCCTTTCTCCCAGAGATTGCTGTTAAATGTCAATTATCATTTCAACTGCCATGTATTGCATATGTACTGTGTGCAGGTTACATGCCGTCTCTGTAATCCTTGAAACAATCCTGCAATACAGGAATTAGGTCCATGTAATACTGAGGAGAATAGGCTTGAAAGAGGTGAAGTGACTGCCCAAGATTCAAGGCAGCCAGCCTGATCCCAGAGTGTTTCCCCACACGCTACCCCGTCTCTTTACACCTTCTTAATTTCTTCAAACCTATCTCGTTCCTGGGCCACAGTAAGCACATTCCCAGCCTGATGCTAAAGCTGCCAACACCCTGTCCCCTCTTCCCCAGTCTTGAATGACAACATATAGAACTCACATGCTTGGTTTTTCTGAGAACTGAAACCAACATAAAATCCTCCAAAACTCATCTTAAATTTCTTTTCCAAACCTATCACTAAAGGTGTGAAAAATAAAGTATTCTGAGTTAAACACAACCACCGCACCACCTAGAATATCCTGTTCTGCCATCTCCCACTTTCCTTTCTTCCTTCTCTGCTGTTGGTGTTCAAGAGTGAAAGCAGGTTACACCAAGGCTGAGAGGCTCCTTGACCCATCAGGCACTTTTGCTGGACCGTGAGTATCTTGAGGAAAGGGGCAGTTTCATGTTGCCTCCCTCATGTCCTACACACAGTGCCTGGGTGCAAAGATTCATTTGATAAATGCTTTGTTGGGTAAGTGACACTGATAGGAAGTTCACAGTGGTACAACTTTATTGAGATTTCCTTGTAATGTAGTCATCTAACAGAGCTACCACCCTAAGCTATTAAGAATCTAGGTTGTTAGGAAAATCCTGAAGATTTGTTTTAGAGATACTGCTATCTGCAAATTCTAAACGCAAGGAATAATATTAACAGAAAAAAAGAACATTCTTCCCTTTTTCCAAAGGATGCCTTTTCCACTCTGACATCTTGGCAGCAAACAGGACTTCTAGTCATTTGATACTTTCTTCTGATCCAATTTCACATTGTGAAGGAGAAACTGCCACACCTAACAAATAAATGCTGGAATCCTACCATGTTATGCCTGGCTTGTTTTAATAATCTCATGGTCTGAACTTTCCAAATGTGAAAGTCAGTTTCTGCTGACCTACTGAAACCAATGAGCTGTCACATAGGCTATATTTGTTGGTTACTGGGAGCTCTTTGGTTTGTCCCAGTGGAAAGTCAGTAAGTTTTTTTTTTTTTTCCTACCCAAGAAAAGTAAAGATCTTATCTATAAAAAGTTTACCTTTCTTTCTTGAAAAGAAAATTGGCCAGTTCACTCCATATTTTTACTAACTTTTCCAAGGACATTTCTGTTTCTGTTGACCTTTGAAAGATTGTCCTAACAAAGTATTCTGCCTTCCTGTCAGGAAACACTCTTGCTGCTGTTCACACTGTCACTTCATGGAGTGGATTGGAATATGGTTATTTGGGGGGACTTTTTTTTTTGGCTGCACCATGCGTCTTACAGGATCTTATTTCCCCAACCAGGGATCAAACCCGTGCCCCCTGCAGTGGAAGCACCGAGTCCTAATCACTGGACAGCTAGGGAATTCCCTGGGTGTGTGTTGGGGGGGCTTTTTTTTTTTTTTTTTAATCTTAAAACATAGCAGTCAAGTACCCAATCTTAAGTGTCCTGCTTGATGAATGTTTGCAAAGTGAACACATCCATGTTAACTGCCGCTCATCAAAATTACCAGAAAACTCTTTCATGTACCGTCCTCGTCATTCCCCTCCACAAAAGTAATCACTCTTCTGACTTCTGTCATCAAGATTAGCACACTCATCCTGTTTTTGAACGTTGTGTAAATGGAATCATACCGTATGTGTTCTTTTGTGTCTGCCTTCCTTCACTCAATATTATGTCTATAAGATTGATCTACATTGCTGCATATGGAAATAGTTTATTCTTTCATTACTGTATAGTATTCCATTGCATGAATATAGCACAATTTACTTACATATTCTACTGCTGATAGTCTACTACTGTTTCAAGTTTTGGCCTATTTTCAGTAAAGCTGCTAGGAACATTCTTATCCATGTCTTCAGGTAAACATAACCACTTGTTTCTGTTCCATATTAAGCCAAGAGTGAAATTGCTGGAGCATGACATACATATACACATATATGTATACATGTATACATATATACATATATATGTTCAGCTTTAATAATTACTGCCAAACATATTCCAAAGTGTTTGTGCCAATTAATACTCCCATCACCAACTATGAGAGGACTTCAAATCACTCTGTATCCTTGTCAATATTTACTATTCTCAACTTTTAAATTTTAGTCATTCTAGTGGGTGTATAGTATATCGTGGTTTTAATTTGCTTTTCCCTCATCACTAATAGTGTTGATATCCTTTTTAGGCTTACTAGTCATTTGGATATATTCTTCTGTGAAGTGCCTCTTCAAGTCTTTTTTTCTACTGATTTGTACAAGTTCTTTATATATTTTGGATACGATTTTTTTTGATATATATATGTATCATAAATAAATTCTCCCAATATGTATGTGGCTTGCCTTTTGACTCTCTTGCCTTTTGACTCTCTTAATGGTGTCTTTTAATGAAAAGAGATATTAATTTTAATAAAATACAATTTATCAATCTTTTTATGATTGGTTATTTTTATGACTTTTATTTTTCCCAGGGAGGTGGTTGATACAGGGAGCAGTAGGCTTGATAGAGCCATGTGGAACACTACCAAATCCACATTTACCCACGTACCATATGTAGTTTAAAATTTCAGGCATAGCCTTTGAGGATCTATTGGATGTGCACAGGAGAGCATGAAGATAGTCTTATATTTTCTACTAAAAGCTTTATTGTTTTACCTTCCATATTTAGGTCTCTGATTCACTTTGAGTTGATTTTTGTGTAGGGTATGAGGTAAGAGTCAAAGTTCATTTTTTCCCATACAGATATACAATTGCCTCAGCATCATTTATTATTAAAAAAGACCATGTCCCCCACTGAATTATAGGGGCATCTTTGCAGAAGTCAAGAGACTGTAAGTGTGTGGCTTTGTTTCTGGGCTCTTTATTATGTTCCACCGGACTGATTCTTCATCTTTGGGCCTGTAGTGCACTGTCTTAATTACTGAAATGTTATATTAAGTCTTGCAGTTTGGTAGTGTTAAGGTCTCCAATTTGTTGTTTTACTTCAAGATTGTTTTGGCTATCCTAGGTCTTCTGCCTAGGTTATAAATTTCCATAATAATGTTACAAAAAACTTGTTAACGTCTACAAGAAAATGCTGGAATTTTGATTTGGATTGCACTGAATCTATAGATCAAGTTGGGAAGAACAGACATCTTAACTATTTTGAATCTTCCACTTCATGATAATGGTGTATCTCTCTGTTTATTCCATTTATTTAAGTTTTCTTTAATTTCTCTCAACAATGTTTTGAAGTCTTCAGCATAGAAGTTTTGCTTATATTTCATTGCATGATTTCCTTGATATTTGATGTTATTGATTCTATTATATTTTATTTTTCCCAATTGTTTGTTGCTAGCATAAAGAAATACCTTGGATCTTTATTGACCTTGTACTCTGTGACCTTGCTAAATTCACTTGTAAATTCTAGTAGTTTGTAGATTACTTTGGATTATCTACATACAAAACCTTGACATCTGTAAGACAATTTGCTACTTTCTTCTGATCTCTATGCTTTTAATTTCTTTTTCTTGCCTGGTTAGAATACTCCAGTTCTAGTCAACACTGTTGAATAGAAGTGTGATGTTGAATATATGTCTTCTTCCTGACCTCAATGGGAAAATGTTTAATATTTCACTATTAAGTACAATTTTAGCTACAGGGCTTTTTAAAAAGAAAAAAAAAGAAAAAAAAAGATATTCCTTCTTTGCTGAGAGCTTTATCATATTATTATGAATTTTTTATCACACTATTAAATTTTATCAAATGCTGCATCTAGTGAGATGATCATATGAGTTACCACCTATGTTCTGTTCATTTTACCCTTGATTTTTTTATTTTGAGATAACTTTAGAATCACATGCAGTTGTACAAAAATAATACAGACAGATCACATGTACTCTTTATCCAGTTTCCCTAAAAATAAGCATTTTTTCCAAAATTATAGTACAATGTCACAACCAGGGTATTGATATTGATATAATCCATTGATCTCATTCATGTTTCCACTCTGATTACTGAATATTAAACCAACCTTGCATTCTTTATTCATGAAATATTATATATTATAATATTGCTAGATTCTGTAAGCTAATATTTTGTGAATGATTTTGCATCTATCTTAATGAGAAATACTGGCCTTTAATTTTCTTTTCCTGTAATGATGTTTCCAGGTTTTGGTATTAGAATAATATTGACCTCATAGAATAATTTGGAAGTGTTTCTTTTTTCTCTATTCTCTGAAAGAGTTTGTGTATATTTGGTATTGTATCTTTTTGAAATGTTTGGAAAAATTCACCAGTGAAGCAAGCCAGCTGGCTTTTTAAATTTTTTAAATGCAGATTGGATTTTTTAAAACATATCTAGACCTAATTCAGAATTTTTATTTCCTCCTGTTTTGTAGAAATATTTTTCAAGAAATGTTTCCATTTCATCTAAATTGTCAAATTTATGGGGAAAGTTTTTTTTCTGCTTAATTTCCTTTTATCCTTTTAATAATGTCTGTAATTCTGTAGTGATATCTCTTTTTCATTTATTTCCTCTCTTTTTTGATTAGTCTTACTATGGGTTATCAATTTTAATTAACCCTTCAAGGAACCAGCTTTTGACTTTGTTGATTTTCTCTTTTATATGTCAACTTTCTATTTAATTAATTTCTGCTCTTTATTTCCTTTCTTCTACTTTCTTTGGGTTTATTTTTGCTGCTTTTTTTAGATTCCTGAGATGAAAGCTTAGATGATTGAATTTTCAAACTTTCTTCTTTTTAATACATGAAAGGTTATAAATTTCCCTTGAAACATCACTTTAGCTGGTTCCCACAAGTTTTGATGTCATATTTTTCATTATAATTCAGAGTATTTTTTCCTTGTGATTTCTTCTTTCACACATAGGCTTTTCAGAAGTATCTTGCTTACTTGAAAATTACAGCTTTGTTGTTGTTTTTAGTTATTTTCTACTGTGGTCAGAGAACCGTTCCATGCATTTCAACTTTTTGAATATTTGTTGTCACTTACTTTATGGCCCAGGATACAGTCTATTTTTGTAAATATTTTATGTACACTTGAAAAGTATGTGTAATCTACAGTTGTTTAACTTTTTATATCCTTAATGATTTTTTTTTTGATCAGTTTTTGAGAGAGGTGTGGTAAGACCTTCAAGTCTGATGGTGAATTTGTTTCTGCCTTTTTTCTTTTTTTATTGTGGTAAAATATACATAAGGTTTACCATATTGCTTTTTAGTTTGGTAAATTTTGTCTTATATATTTTGAGATTATATTATTATTTAGAATTGTTATATCATCCTGATGAATTAATCTGCTTATTATTGTGACATATATTTCTTCATTTTCTCTTTATTTTCTTAACACTTCTTACCTTAATGTCTACTTTGTCTAATAGTTTGGTGACACCACCTTCCTTCTGGTTAATGTTTGCATGGTGTATTTACTTTCAATCTATCTGTGGCCTTATATTTAAAAGGTGTTTCAAAAAAAAGAAAAAAAAGGTGTTTCTTGTAAAAAGCTTTATAAGTAGAACTAGCTTTATAATGGAAAGCTGATGTCAAATTCAGGCACAGTCAGAGTGTCCTTGGCTTGTGGTACCAATAAGAGGGAAGGAGTAATGACCTTGGATAGAGACTCAGCAGTTTAGACTTGATATAGCTGATGGGAGATGGACCTCCCTATTGATGGAATATTTTTATAAAAGAAATTACCACCCTCAAATTTGTTTCTAAAAGGTTTGATTTTCATTATAGTTTTAGGTTAAAGAAGAGTAGACTTGAATTGTGGACTGGCTATCTATCATTCAGCACCCTCAGAGGGAAAGATGTGTAGTCAGTGCTATGCAAACCTCTAAATTTTCTCAGAAAATTCCTAATTGAACTATTTCATATTGGCATCCTAGATTGATCAGTAAATTTTTAAGTGGTAAGCAACCTCAGAGACCATCTTGGCCCACTGTCATTCTCCTGTATACTTGAATATGGAAATATAAAGTGTACTTTCATTTTTGTCACTCAGGCCATGCAAATAAATGAATAGCTGAATACTCAGATCTTTGATTTTAAATGTAATTATGACCTTTAGAAATAACTGCTTTAAAAATGGACCAAAGAGTAAATAAAATGGGCGACTGATATACCTCAGTTCCCAAAGGAAATGTATAAGAAGTTGTTTTTACTTTGCAGATTTCAGTCTTAGAGAAAAGACTTAATCATTTTATATGTGATGTGGCTTTCTGGGCTCCTGACATCTTCATAGAATTTGACTGGAGTCTCCTTCTCTTGGAAGTGGATGGGCATTTTCTTGCTCTCCACAGTCATGAGCTTCACTTCCAGGGGGCCCAAGTTTACATAATCCTGTGGTGAACAGACACAGAGGAGAATAGGAGAGGTTATTCAGCAAGTTACCAGCCTTCATAGATCAGGTTTTATTTACTATAGTTGGCCTCTATATGACAGATTTCATTGCCCTCCTAATTGTCTGAATGCTGTATAACATGTGAAATATGAGAGCTACTGTAAATAAAAACCACTCAGTAAAGTTATATACCCAGTGGGGGCATGGTAGGCAAATCTCCCAAAGAGCAGGCAGCAAGGCTTGCAGGCTTGTCTTTTGGGGGCTTGAGCCGGGGAGGGAACATCAACTACAGTGGGGAGATAATATTCTCTGCAAGCTCTTTAATTAGTAAAAGGAAGTAGGAAGTATTGGCTGCATTTGTATAGCCCTCTGCTGGCCAGGATATAACCACAGCAGAGTTTTCTATATTATTCAAGAACAAAATGAATGATCTGCAAACATCTTTGACGATAAATATCTTAATATTGAGCAAATCTACATGGGTTTTACACATTTCACAGGATCTACTGTAGATATAAAACTTACCACATTCTGTCAAACTGAATATAGTTTCAGATATCAACAAACAGAATTAGAAGTCTAATTTATATGAAATCCCACAGCTAACCCCAAAATGAGTTGAAACAGCTCCAGCCCTACCCAATGTGCCTTCCTCTTGGAAGCCTCTCCAAGCTGTAACTCCTTCTTTTGGATTCCTTCAACACTTCAACAAACCTTTCCTGAGTGCCCACTATGTGCCAGGCTGTGTACCAAGTGCTGGGGCAAAAGACTGGTCAGGGAGACAGATACAGGCAGTACATTCCTCCTGTACAGTAATCAATGATTTTATTATCGGTTTTCTACTAGCATGTACACTGTTTAGGGTAGGGCCTGCCACATAGGCATCTTTGAGACCTCATTTCTTCCTGTTTTCCCCCTTAAATTCTCAAGCATCTAACAAGTACCTGGCATGTTGTGAGGGTCTCAATAAGCATTTGTTAGAATTTAGGAGAATCAAAGAATGAAAAAGGAAGGCAATGTTTTATTAATATTTCTCAAAAATTCATACAACTGTATCTAGCTTTTAAAATACATAATTAAAGAGCTACAATAAATGCGAGATAGGAGAACAGTAAATTGATGGAAGTCTACCATATATTTCAGAACCATCTGGAGCAGGATTCTGAAGTAATATACTCTTATTAGTCTGCTTGAACTGCCATAGCAAAATACCACAGGCTGAGTGGCTAAAACAACAGAACTTTATTTCTCACAGTTCTGGAGGCTGGGAAGTCCAAGATTAGGATGCCAGCCAGCATGATTGGGTTCTGGTGAGAGCCTCTTCCTGGCTGGCAGTTGGCTGCCTTCTCACAGTTTTCTCACAAGGCAAAGCCTCTTCTTATAAGGTCACAGTCCTATGAGATTAGGGCCCACCTTCATGACCTCATATAACCTTAATTAACTCCTAAAGCCCGTATCTCCAGATACAGTCATATTGTGTGTTAGGGCTTCAACATATGAATTTGTGGGGTGGGGGCAGAGACAAAATTCAGTCTGTAGCACATACAATACCGTTTCCACCACATCAAAAACTTCCGTGGAAAGTAAGGTCTTAGAAGAGAATGTAGGCAAAACATTCTCTGACATAAATCATACCAGTGTTTTCCTTAGGTCCTACGGCAATAGAAATCAAAGTGAAAATAAACAAATGGGACTTAAACTTACAAGCTTCTGCACAGCAAAGGAAACCATAAACAAAAGGAAAAGATAACCTACAGAATGGGAGAAAATATTTGCAAATGACACAACCAACAAGGGCTTAATTTCCAAAATGTACAAACAGCTCATACAACTCGACAACAAAAAAAAACCCAATCAAAAAATGGGCCTAAAGAGCCATTTCTTCAAAGAAGAAATACAGATGGCCAATAGGCACATGAAAAGATGCTCAACATTGCTAATTATTAGAGAAATGCAAATCAAAACTGCAATGGGTTACCACCTCACGCTGGTCAGAATGGCCATCATTAAAATGTCTACAAATAACAAATGCTGGGGAGGGTGTGGAGAAAAGGGAACCCTCCTGCATGGTTGGTGGGAATGTAAGTTGGTGCAGCCACTATGGACAACAGTATGGAGGTTCCTCAGAAAACTAAAAATAGAATTACCATATGATCCAGCAATCCCACTCCTGGGCATATACCCAGATGAAACTATAATTCAAAAAGATACATGCACCCCTATGTTCATAGCAGCACTATTCACAGTAGCCAAGACATAGAAAAAGCCTAAATGTCCATCAACAGATGAATGGATAAAGAAGATGTGGTACATATATACAATGGAATATTACTCAGCCATAAAAAAAGAATGAAATAATGCCATTTGCAGCAACATGGATGCAACTACAGATTATCATACTAAGTAAAGTAAGTCAGACAGAGAAAGACAAATACCATATGATATCACATGTGTGGAATCTAAAATATGACACAAATGAACCTATCTATGAAACAGAAAATCAGAGACATAGAGAATAGACTGGTGGTTTGCTAAGGGGGAGAGGGGGGTGGGAGAAGGGAGGAGTGGGAGTTTGGGGTTAGCAGATGCAAACTGGTATACATAGAATGGATAAACAACAAGGTCCTACTGTATAGCAAAGGGAACTATATTCAATATCCTGTGATAAACCATAATGGATAAGAATATGAAGAAGAATATATATATATATATATATATATATATATATATATATATATATGTATAACTGAGTCACTTTGCTGTACAGCAGTAATTAACACAACATTGTAAGTCAACTTAAATAAAAAAGAAATTTAAATAAATTCAACGGATAAAAGCAAAAAAAAAAAAGTAAGAAGGTTTTTCATTCAACCAAATGGTATGCAATTTTGGAATTTTATAGACAGTTGTCCACTAGCATGAGGTTATTGTAACATACAAGGCGTCATGATTCCAAGATACTCATGGGGGTGTTTGAGTGTTATAGAGACTAGAGCTTTAGTCTTTAAATTATCACCTGATGGTAACAGGACTGAGTTGTACTTAGTTAAAATGGTTTTTGTTGATTTATTCAGTTTCTTTTGCTTTCTTAATCACTCTTTCTCCTACCAGACTTTAAGTTCTAGGAGAACTTTCAAGGTTATTGGTAGTACCAAGAAGGAAAACAGCAAGGGGTGGATGTGAAAGTGACTGGAATGTACCAAAAGGTTTTAAAATTAAAAGGCTTGGTAATGTAGGTTTCACCTAATGGTATATGTGACTGTTTGTACTTTCCAAAGATGGTCATGCTAATATACATCCTATCCCACATGCTTTTCTTACAATGTGATGCTGACCTTCCTCTTTCAAGATGCAGGAGCTACATTGTTTCTCTTTGGGTGGAACTTTGTAGCTACATCAACAAATAGAATATGATGGAAGTGTTGGTGTAAGATTTCCAAGGCGAAGTCATATGAAACATTTGGTCTCTGGGACTGATTGCTTTGGAAGAAGCCAGATACTGTAACAAAGGGACAATAAAGGTGCCCTGTAAGGAGGCCCATGTGAAGAAGAACTGAGGCCCCCAGCTTAGCCAGCATCAACTTGCCAGCCATGTGAGTGAGCCACCTTGGAAGTGGATCTTCCTGCCCAAATCAGGCCTTCAGCCAAATATAACTGCACCTTCTAGAGAACCCAAGTGAGGACTGTCCACTGGTGACCTTCCCAAATTTCTAACCAACAGAAGCCCTGAAAGAGAATAAATGATTATTGTTATAAGCCACTAATTCTTGAGGTAATTTGTTATGTAGCACTAGATAACTTACATGGTACACTAGTAATGGATGTCTATAAATGAATATGTAGTAAGTTGGGCAAGGGTAGGAGTGAAAATAGTATCTAGTGACAGACATGAATGGTTGGCAAATTTTACTAATAATTGCAAATAGAATTTTTCAGCATCCATACTTTAGGTTAATTTTCTCCACTAATAAAGCAACATTTTCTCTAGTAGTCAAGATGTTTCGTCATGAATCTTACCTTGAAATCCCGCTCATCCTCATACAGTAAGTATTTCATATCAGAGGCTCCAAACTCTATACTTGAACTCTCTTCTTCATCTATCTTCAGATGCTGGCCGTATCTGCTGCTCTCCTCATGACTAAGATGTAAAGCACTGCTCCCAAGTGATAAGCTCAACAAGTCTCTACTTTTTACTTCTGCAGGTTGCAATTGTGACTTTTCTGGGATGAGTGCAAAGAAATAAATTATGTACAATTTTTGAACAGATTAAAAATAAAAATACAATACATACTTTGTCACATTTTTTTTTCAGTTTTAGGTTTTTTTTTGAATTGAAATATGGTTGCTTTACAATGTTGTGTTAGTTTCTGGTGTACAGCAAAGTGATTCAGATATATATATATATACACTCCTCTGTCACATTTTAAATTTGAAAGACCTTTGAGAATCTCCTGGAGGAGACAAGTTTGAGAATTAGAAATGTAGAATCTAGTTATTAAAGTGAGAGTGAGTCCTATTATTAGAACCACATCTAAGTTGTGTTTCCTTCTGTTAGCTAATAAGTGATAATAATCACATGGGGACCTGTGAGTGTGTTGGTATTTTGGTTGGTTGGCTAAATTGGAGCACAAACCATGCCAGTGTAGACATCATTCCATCCCTCTCTACCAGTGTCTATTTAATTCACTGTGACACATGGTGACTTTGATTTGAAAATAAGACTAGAGAAAGGAGATGGGTTAGGTAAGCTCTGCAAGAACAAGAGAAATATGGAGGAGCTGGCAGGCATCTATTCCCTGAATAGCTCTCTGATATAAGGTTCCTGTCCATAATAAGAAGCGCAATTAAGTGTTTGTCAACTTTTTAAAAATCACCATTACAATAAAACAATACCTATATATGTTTCTGGCAACTCCAAAGGCATTTCTTCATGTGGCACTTCCTGTCCAACAGCTTGAGCAAGATATAGTCGCCTAAAAACAAATAAGAAAAGTAGTCTGTCAGTCAACAAATATTGTACCACCTGCTCAGTAGTGTCTTATCTCTCTGCTGGGTGCTGGAAACACAGATGAAAAGGGGGCATCAGGCCCGGTGGGGTGGCAGACAGGCTTACAGTGTTTTATGGTGATGGTTTGTACCATGATGGGTAATTATGTGAGGAGCATAGTGTCAGGGGTGCCGTGGGGCAGAGAGAAGCAGCACCAGATTTAGCCTTAAGGGGTAAGGAAAGGTTTCTAGGAGGAGATGAAATCTGAGTTGAGTCTTGAAACACCAGGGGCTGTTTGCCAGGGAAGAGCTTGGGGTGAGGGGAGGGCATCCCATGATGAGGAAATAACAGACTTAAAGTCCCAGAAATGAGATTGATCATGACACCAGTTACGTCACTGTTGCAGGGAATCCAGATGAGGAATGGGCTGGGATTTGAGATAAAGAGAAAAAGAGAAAGACAGCAGTAGGAATCCAAGATGACACCTAGGTTCTGGCTCTCGC
Organism: Balaenoptera acutorostrata; assembly: GCF_949987535.1. NCBI lineage: Eukaryota > Metazoa > Chordata > Mammalia > Artiodactyla > Balaenopteridae > Balaenoptera > Balaenoptera acutorostrata. Next base: position 65,138,462 of record NC_080072.1, on the reverse strand, counting down.
TGAGTGGCGTTTTCCAGCTACAAGCCTGGTGAGTTTGCGTCTGCTGTTGCAACTCTCTGCGCTGCAGAGGCCAGTGGAATTTTCAGTCAGAGGACATGATACCTTGAAAGCTCCGTACAGCATTGCCATGAAGTTTGCCTGAAGCTAGCATGAAGCAAGTGCCCCTTGCAGATGAGCCCGCCACACTTCATGCTTAGCAACTCAGCAACTAGAGTGAATCCCCTGGATTACAGGCTGTCAATTACTTAAAGACCACGAAGGAAGTGTTATCTGAGATGCTTAAAGCTCCAGCAAATAATGTAACTACATACAATATTTATATCTTAAAACCTTCTTAAGAGTTAACTTAGTGAAGCTCTGGTCTGCAGGTGGACAGGTCTGAGGCCACAGAGTTCTCTTCTTGCCTGGTTTTACTCTTTTGAATAACTAAGATCTTACTAAACGCCGTAACCTTCTGAAGTCTGGCTTCTCTCTTAATCATTAGTTTATTGTCACTTTTGTACCACCACAGGGCAGCAACGCTTGTTATAGAAAATATTTTACAGAACGTTATCATATGGACTAGCGTTAGATTTGAGGTACTGGTCCACCTAGCCTCAGCTCTGCGGCACGGGAGTCCCTGGGCAGTCACCTCTAGCTTATTCAGCTCATCTAATGTATCAGACAAATACTATGATGTTCTGTGGGAGTCAGGAAGGGAAAAAGCTTGGGGAGCTCTGGATGGGAAATATAGTAACTCTATTAGCTAGAATACCCCATTCTTCATCCAAATAAGGAAGTTTTTATATGTTTACTGGGTACTGTTCATGTCTGTTTCTCACCCTACCAGAATATACAGGACTAAATTCTCAACAAAGAGGTGGAAAGAGCAGTTTCCATAAATTACACAGTATGTGTTAACATTTCTTTGACTTGAAAATGGATACAGGAAAAGCTCCTGAATTTTTCCTTCTGGATAAGCATTGTAACAGATAATTGAGGGTTTACACATTTCTCTGTTTCTTTATTCGGGTCTTTCTAAGATGTCCTAAACACTTGTCTCAAGGACAATCTAGCAAGGAAGCAGATGTTTAAAAAGTAGTCACTACTGTGATAAATGCTAGTTACAAAGGACAAGTTCAGTGTGCGATGGAGGCGTATACCGGGCACCTAACCCACTTCTTATAAACGTTGCCCATGCTGTTTCTTTTCCCTCGGACAGATTTTGAATTCATCTCTCCCGACTCTGAAACAAGACTAAGCACTCAGGTCTCTCACTAAAGAAAACCGCCCCACAAAGCATTGATGAACAATGTGGATTTTACAGAAGATTTCTGTGGGGAAGCTAGAGGATAGGTTTAAATTGCATACAATACAGCAAACAACTTAATGAAAATCGCCATTAAAAGTTTCTCATCTCCCTTTCCTGTCCTTGCCAAGCTCTCTCTGGCCAATGAAAGATTTCCCCTTTATTATAATGAGCACTTCACATCCATACCAGCAGCAAATCAGGTGCGCTAGACTGAGCTGACCAAAGCAGGAAGTGGGGTTGGCAGTTTCCAGGGTAGCTCTTTCCTAAGGGTTGCCTGGTTCGGAAGGGAGAAAAAGAACACAGCGGACGACAGGTGGAGCAGTGGTTAGAAGGCACAGCTGGCAGAGATGCGGCGTGATCACAAAGAAAGTGGTGGCAGCAGCAGGTGCTTCGGGGTAGAGGCGGGACGGGAGTGTGGAGCTGGAGACCTGATCATAGGGAGGGAGGCTGGCAGGCAAAAGAGAGCATTGCCTGCTGGGGGGACAGTGAGACCCCCCCACCCCCTAGGGACCCTCAAGGGCATCAGCTCAAGAGACTGGAAGTACAGGAGTCCAGTGATCAGCCAATTCCTTCAGCCTGACTGCCTACCTCATTTACACTGGTACCTGTGGCTCCAGGGCAGCACACATAGACTGTGGAAGGGAGGCAGGTGGCCTCTTTCTCTGTTCTGCCCCACCCAGTGTTCAGCCTATAAAGTAATTGCACCATCTCCCAGTTTCTCCAATCTTGTATCCCGACACCCATCACTTAGCTCAGCAAACAAAAAACCCCCCAACTTGTATCCACCCTTCTTGGAGCACATTAGGAAGTTTGCCAACAATAAATACTTTATTATGTCTCAAATAGTATTTTTTTCCACGCCACACAAGCAATAGACCTACTCAGGTGGAAATGTTTTCCTGACCCTTCCACCATGTTGAACTTCTCTGCCCAGATGCAGATGTTTCTCTCCCATCTTGCACATGTACACCTTACATTTGTGTGATTTAATTCCTCTATCTTCCTAAGCATGTTACTATTTAGGTTACTTCTTGTTTCTGATTACTTGTCTAAATTATGAATGCCACTTTGGGTTTTAATACCACATTCCAGGGCTCTAATTTTCCATCAAGATTGGTATATTAAGACTTTTTTTTGGTCAGGTAAGGAAAAGAGATAACCTAAACTACAAAGCCATATACATATTTGATTTCTCTCATGCAGGAATAAATGTGACTTGGAATGCCAGGCTATTTTCTCTGCCTAGAAAGTATTTTGCCTCTTTCATTAACTATCAAAGGAAACCATTCTATAATCCACAAGGTAACCAGACGCTCAGAACATCTCCAGGAGCTCCCATCAAGTTGATCACTTCCTCCTGTGTGCTGGCTTCGAACCCCGTACCTCTTCCACTGTACTGTTATGCATTTATTTTTATGCCCAATTCCCCTGCTGGCCCAGAGGCTTCTGAAGGACAGCAGTTGTGACATTCATGTTAAGTGTTTGCTACTATGACCACAGTGCATTGTTAGAAAAAGCAAGTCGAGGTCTGCACTGGACCAGTGGTCGGTTGTAATGATCTTATACCTTCCCCATGGCCATTTTGTGAGTTCCTTTCTTTTCAACTATTAAAAAATTGTCATCTTAAAAAAAAATAACAACTTTTTACAGATACAAATGTTTAAAAAAAATACTTTCTAGATATGTAACGACTCTCACCTGGGTATTTTGAGATCCACAAGTCTGCAGTTGAACAGCTGATCAATAAGCACCAAATTTTCTCCTTCCAGCTCATGAATAGCATGTTCCAGTTCTTCCACTTCCTTCCTGTGATTTGCGATCTAGTCTCAGGAAAAGAGAATGGGTGTTAGTACTTATGGACTTAGTTCTAGCTAGTCCTCTGTAAAAAATTCAACTTTTAAAAGTGCATTTGTGGTACTTCCACGGTGGTGCAGTGGTTAAGAATCCACCTGCCAATGCAGGAGACACGGGTTCGAGCCCTGGTCCAGGAATATCATCCCACATGCCATGGAGCAACTAATCCCGTGCGCCACAACTCCTGAGCCTGCGTGCCACAACTACTGAAGCCCACACACCTAGAGCCTGTGCTCCGCAACAAGAGAAGCCACCGCAATGAGAAGCCCATGCACCACAACGAAGAGTAGCCCCTGCTCACCGCAACTAGAGAAAGCCCGTGCAGCAACGAAGACCCAACAGCAGCCAAAAATGAATAAATTAATTAATTTTTTTAAAAAAGTGCATTTGCCTGAGGGGAAGATCTATCCTGTATTATTTATGACTGGGTTTGCTCTAAGAAGGAATGGGTGGGACTTTTTTCCTGGTCATTTGCAGAACTTGGTTTCATGATTAGGCAGTTATTACTGAATGGCAGGAGTAGTCCTTTCCTACTCTTCAGAAACATCACTGGATTTATCTGAGCTGGAGGCAGAGATAAATAAGAAAATAAGACTAATTTATCACTCTGGTGTTAGTAGCTAAATGAGGCTCTATCTAAGGTTAATTATAAACAACACAATGAAAACTAATAACACTGGGAAAAAATCTTTATTATGGCATTTAAAAAAGAGAAGTACAGGCCTAGGAGCCCTTTCTATCAGCCTCTACAAGACAATTATATTCTCTCTTGAGTGTGCTGGAGTCATTCCGAGAAACATCAGAGAGATGAAATGTTGTTCATTCATTCATTCATGTAATTGTACTGTATGCCTACTATGTGTCAAAAACTATAGTACACTTTGGGAACAAAGGATCAATAAGATACAATAACCTTCAAGGATCTCTTAGTTTAATGGGAAAGAGTGATAGCAACAGAAAATAGTGTGATAAAATCATAATGGAAGCCATCCAGGGACTGTGGGAGAGATAGAGGTTCACCCTATGTCTGCCAGGTGTGAGGGGGTAAGGGGGAGTTAATGGAAGAGATGACTTCTCTTCTGGATCTTGAAGGCCAAGTAGAGATTCTCTAGCAGACAAGAGAGGATATATTCTAGGCAGAAGGAGCCACATGGTGTGGCTTTGGTGTGGATAGAAATAAAATGGGAATGGGGAGAAGTAGAAGAACTGGACAAGTAGGGGAGCCAAGTAATGCTAAAGAGTCTGATTTCTATCTCGCAGGTGTTGGAAGGTCCTTCATAGACATAGCAGGCTTAATTAACGTTTACTGAAGAAATGTGGCTAACTCAAACATGAGCAAAATTTGCTGGTTCTATTGATAGAGTTCCCATCAATCTTTAAGAAATGTGTTTTGATAACTTTTGTCTAAAGAAGGCTTGATTGTGGGAAGACTATATAGAAGAATGTGACTAGATAGAATCCCCACCTTCCCTCTCTGCCCCCCAAAACAGCATGAGCTGGATTGAGAGGTGCTCGTGCAGAGAAGTCAGGACAATAGAAGAATTAGAAATAAGACTATAAAATAGAAAGTGATCGGCTGGTGAGAATGATAAACTGGAAAAAGTAACGAGTCTCGAGGGAATATGATGAAATAAAGGCACAGGGTAGGGGTTTCGATTCAGTATCTCTTGTTAGGAGTTGCCAAGAGCATAACTGAGATGAGTACTTAGAAAAAGATGACTAACATTTTTGATTTGTAGTTGAAATTATTGTATTTTGGAATCTGGAAGCACTCAGTATATTACCAGATGGATATCCCTTTCACATAAGTCATTTATTAAATGCTTGAATTCTTACTATGGGTAAGGCTCTGTCCTAGAGGTAGACGGATACAAAATCCAATAAAGTGTGGATCCTTCCCTCAAAAGAGGGAACAAGTATACAAATCCAGTGAACGAATATACAAATAATTATAATATAAAACAGTACCAGTGTCATAGAAAAGGCTCAAATATTGCTGCTGGCTTAGAGATGGAAAGAAAAGCATATATTATTTACCAGCCTTAAACAATTTCACAAAACCATTTAAGTCCATAATTCTACATTACAGAGCTAGGTGTTGGTGCTTTAGGATCTCATGTTTTTAAGAGATGATCAGCTTGATTACAAACCTGAATGCCTTAAGGAAAAGTTTATAATTTTCAGATGTCAAAGGATGAGAAAAAAATCATAGTTAGAGGTTGTAAAGGAAGGAATTAATAGAATGTGTGACCTAAGGGTTTGGCATACTTGGGAGGCAGCACACACAATTCTTGGTCACCTGCCAAACCTGGGAATGAGGGCCCGTTTGGGGAGTTAAGTCCAATCTTTCAAGCTATGGATATCCTGTGACATCACCTACCCCTGTAGAGTGCTAAGTAAGGTTCTCATCATTTGCTGTCTCCCTCCCAGTCTTTTGAAATGTTAGGGAAATGAAAACTAGTTCCTTTTTATAGCCATATAAATACCTTTAGTTTCTGGGGTAAGAAAGTATAGAGAAGGAAGTAGAAGACATCTTTTCCTTCCCTGCCCCTGCTTCTCCCCAGACACCCAAGAAATGTACTTAAGAAATTAGGCAAGATAATTTAGTTAAAACTGTTATAAGTCAGGGACCTAGGATCCTGAATAAAATGCATGCTCTTGAAATTTTCCCCTGCAAGATCCAAGTTAGCTTTATGCCTCCTCACGTTTGAAACTCTGATTGCTAACCTCTTTGAATCCCTTTGCCTAGTTTTTCCAGCTTTCCATTTGTTGTTAGTCCAGGTTATTTGGAAATTTGAATTTTCTTCATTTTCCTAATAAGCATGCTAAATAAAACCAGATAATAAAAGTCATGCAATGGGACATCTCATTCTTCCCAGAGATGTAAGTTTTTGGTTATTGTTGAAAGATGGTTAAATGGAGAAATATTTGGGGGAGTTCCACTGTTAAATATCCCTTGTTACTCATTCTAAGCCTTCCTCAAAGAAATTAATTGGCATACATTGTTCTATTTCTAGGCAATTTTCAATTCTTGTGATAGTACTTATAACCAAAACTGGTTTTAATTAATTTTATGAGTAAATTTAATAACAGCAAAAATGAATATTTATTGAAATAAAGAGAAATTAAATATATTATATGATTTGTTCTTTATTAGTGAGCTCGTTTTGCTCATGATTCAATTAAACTTGACATTTTTTCTTTTATTTCCACTGAATTATGAGAATTAAAAAATAAAACAAAACAAAATGTAATTTGTGGCTTTAGTAGGAAGGACCAAGGCACAAAATGGCCTTTCTTTTCAGTCGAATATAAACTTTTGTAATTATTTTCTCTGAACCTAACATCTATGATATCTTATAAAATTTAAGGTTTGTATTGTTAAATTATCATCACTAGGATCATACTGTTATATTTAATAAAAGTATAAGAACCAAGTTTCTCCCTAATATTCTTTAACTACTGAACTCACCTTGAGTTTTTTAAATTAATACTTATTTTTTAAAATTGAGGATTCATCTTGCTTAATTTTGGAGATAGTATGGATTCCTACTCACCATGACTTTATAAAGGCAATTTCAAGATAATTGTCAATATCATAGAAAGCATATTGATTTTTAAATTCTTTTGTTTCCTAGACTAACCAACTCTTCAGTCAAATGGAAGCAAGGAAAATGGAAAAAAGCTGATGGTGACATTTTTACCTCGGGTGTCTGAGCAGATGGTAAAAAAAGAAATGAAGGAAAAGAATATCTAAGAAGAAATTTAATAAATTATGCTTCAGGTATGTTGAGTTTGAAGTGCCTTTGAGACATCTATGTGGAAATATTCAGTTATTGAATTGTATGAGCTGTTTGTATATCTTGGAAATTAAGCCCTTGTTGGTCACATCTTTTGCAAATATTTTCTCCCAGTCTGTAGGTTGTCTTTTCTTTTTGTTTGTGGTTTCCCTTGCTGTGCGAAAGCTTATACGTTTGATTAGATCTCATTTGTTCATTTTGCTTTTATTTCTAGTGCCTTGGGGGACTGACATAAGAAAACATTGCTATGATTTATGTCAGAGAATGTTTTGCTTGTGTTCTCTTCTAGTTTTATGGTGTCTTGTCTTAATATTTAAGTCTTTAAGCCATTTCGAGTTTTGTGTGTGTGTGTATGGTGTGAGGGTGTGTTCTAACTTCATTGATTTACATGCAGCTGTCCAGCTTTCCCAACACCACTTGCTGAAGAGACTGTCTTTTCCCCATTGTACATTCTTGCCTCCTTTGTTGAAGATTAATTGTCCATAGGTGTGTAGGTTTATTTCTGGACTCTCTTTTCTGTTCCATTGATCCACAGGTCTGTTTTTGTGCCAATACCAGACTGTTTTGATTACTGTAGATTTGTAGTATTCTCTGAAGTCTGGGAGGGTTATGCCTCCTGCTTTGTTCTTTTTCCTCAGGATTGCTTTGGCAATTCTGGGTCTTTTATGGTTCCACATAAATTATAGGATTATTTGTTCTGGTTCTGTGAAAAATGTCAAGGGTAATTCAATAAGGATTGCATTAAGTCTGTAAATTGCTTTGGGTGGTATGGCCATTTTAACAATATTAATTCTTCCAATCTAAGAGCATGAGGTATCTTTCCATTTCTTTGAATCATCTTCAGTTTCCTGTATTAATGTTTTGTAGTTCTCAGCATATGTCTTTCACCTCCTTGATGAGGTTTATTCCTAAGTATTTTATTTTTATTTTTTGGTGCAATTTTAAAAGAGATTGTTTGTTTGCATTCCCTTTCTGATATTTCATTGTTAGTGTGAAGAAATACAACCCGTTTCTGTATGTTAATCTTGTATCCTGCTACCTTGCTGAATTCATTTGTCAGTTCTAGTAGTTTTTGTGTGCAGTCTTTAGGGTTTTCTATATATAGTATCATGTCATCTGCATATAATGACAACTTTACCTCTTCCCTACCAATTTGAATACCTAAAGAGGCAATTTAAAACAGCAGAGAATGAAGTTAAAATGATCCTTAAACCTTGCTCCCATCACCCATGAGGAAGTAGGGTCCAGAGGAAGGCCAGATCAGTTTTAGGACATAAAGAAGCTTTGCACACTTGAGTATATTGTATGAATTGTAACACCAAAAATGATTTCTGGTTATTATTGAGATTATTTATGGTGTTCATTGAGTAACAACTTGTAATAGTATTAGGACTCCACTTGAATTTCATTTTACCTCAGTCAGTCACAGTTCCATGCTTTTCCCATGACTTCAGCTCATAAATAAAAGTCATTTCCAGTTCAAAAAAATGAGAAAGAAGAAATTGTTTTTGTTTCTAAAAATTCCACTTACCTCTTTTTTGAGCCAGTCATTCTCCCAGATCTCTCGATAGTTGCCCTTGTCAATGAACCTTATAGCATTCTAAAAAAAGAAAAAAAAAAATTTTTTTTTCTGTATTAAAGAAGAGCTGACACATAGATAGCATTTAACAGTTTTAGCAATGGGGATACACAATCAACTTATCTGATCATTTAAAATTATGTTTTGCAATTACTTTGGAAATATACCTAAAAACTTTTGGTGCAGTTGTTCTTTCTTTATTATCCTATTGTATTGTTTTTGCTGATTTACATTGCCTAGCACAGGTGATTGAGAGAACTGGACAATGGTTGTCCATTCAATTTGGCCTCTATTGTGACGGAATCTAACTGCCATGGTGAAATCAATCATTAATTGATCTGCTCCACAATTAAGATGGTTAAACTGCAGTGATCAAACTTTCTTCAAGTTTATGGTCACAGACATAATTCAACATATAGCAAAGGCATGAATAGATTATATAACTACCTTTTTAATTTGAAAGATTTCTGCATGTCAATAATAACAATATACATACTTACAAACCTAATAGCCAATAGTTTCAGGGTAGCAGGCTGTAGCTAGATAGTCTCCTGGAGAAAGGCATTTTAGACAAAGCAAACAGGAAAATCCTTATTTTATCAGTAGGATCTTAAAATGTAAATTCATATTCAGTTACTAGGATATTTACAGTTTCACCCAAAGGAACTTTATAATGGATGACAGATTCTAGTTATATGTGAGGTACTTTTATATGGATACCATGCTACAAACGCAGGAACTGAAGGACATAACCACAAGAAGAAAAATTAAGAAAAATATTCTGGCTCATAAACATGGATTGAAATAATTTAATACTATGTTAAGGGTAAATTTGTGTAAGTCTTTAAAGTAGGAAGATGTGCAGTAAATTTCTTTTCTTTAAATCATGGTAATTGACCTAAGAGTGAACCTCCATTTCCTAGGAACCAGGAATTTTTATACTTCAGCTCCAACTGATAAGTCTAAAGTTTATTTGAACATAGAATTTTCTTTGGGGCTTCCCTGGTGGCACAGTGGTTAAGAATCCGCCTGCCAGTGCAGGGGATACAGGTTCAAGCCCTGGTCTGGGAAGATCCCACATGCCACAGAGCAACTAAGCCCGTGTGCCACAACTACTGAGCCTGAGCTGTAGAGCCCACGTGCCACAACTACTGAGCCTGCGTGCCACAACTACTGAAGCCCGCGTGCCTAGAGCCCATGCTCCACAACGAGAGAAGCCGCTGCAATGAGAAGCTTGTGCACTTCAATTAAGAGGGGCCCCCACTCGCCGCAACTAGAGAAAGCCCATGTGCAGCCACAAAGACCCAACACAGCCAAAAATAAATAAAATAAATAAACTTAAAAAAAATTTTTTTTCTTTGAACAAAAGTAGGAAGTCACTCATAATTGAATTTAGTTGACTAATGGCTGAATTCACTAACAATAGAGTAGTGTTTTCAGCTTTGGCTACACATTAGAATCTCCTGGATATTTTGAAAAATCCAAAAGCCCAGGCAACATCCCAGGCCAATTACATGAGCATCTCTGTGGGTGGGACCCAGGACCCACCTGGGTCAAACAAATTTCTCAGGTGACTCCAATAAGCAGCCAGGGTCGCACAAAAGTAGTAGATTTTATAAGTTAACACATAAGATGGCCGGAGAAAATGAGGAAAATTCATTCACGTGTGTGGGTGTTTGGCATTATGTGGAGAAAAGAAAATGTACAATGTAATGATTAAGAGTAATGATCTGAAGAAGCTATCTTAAATCTCTATTCTGCCACATGCTCTGGGCAAGTTACAAAGTTTCTCTGTGCCTCTGTCTTTTTATTAGCAAGTCTTCCCCTTACAGGATTGTTGAGAGACTTTAATGTAAAATATTAGGAACAGTATTGGGAACAGTCTTCATTATATATTGAATGTACATACTGAGAGCATATTTGATCTACATATGCATTTTTAATCATCTTAACTATGATCAGATTACTTAATTGTTGATTTCACCATTTAATCATATTCAGTAACAAAGGGGCTGAATTGCATGGGCAGACAAAACCATTGGTCAGTTCTCCACATCCTCTGTATTTGTGTTAATCAGTAAAATCCTGCAGTAGAATAGTAACACTGAAAGAACAATTGAACCAACAGGGAAGCAACAAACAAGAGCAGCTGAAATTCAGTGAAGAACTTTAGAAAAGACCAGATGTTTATGACTATGAAGAAAGGATGTTCCAGATGAAGAGACAATCCCAGCAGGGACCTCACTGATTTAGGAGATAGTCTGGAGACAGGGGAACGGGCAGTGAAAAGGAAAGAAAGTCAGGCATTTGGGGCAAAACAAAGATTAGAAAACATGAATTGGAAATTACATCTCAAACATTTTTTTATATCCCCAATTTTTAAAGCTCCCAGCAATGTAAAGTGTACTCTCTTAAGTTTGCATATGTAAGAAAGTACTTTTTAGACAAATTATATTTCATCCTATAATTCATCCAAAATCTAATTTAATAATTTGTTGTAGCCATTATTATTATACTTTAAAATAACTGAATATTAATTTACTGAGCTCTTGCTCTTATGAGGCACTATCAATCCTCATACTATTCGTTAAAGGTAAATATTATTATTGTTCCCTTTTTATAGATTAGGAAACCGAAGCCCAGAAAAGTCAAGTATAAATTCAGTTTATACACCCAGTAAGTGGTAGAACTGATTTAAACTAAACTGCCTAATTTCAAAACACAAGTTCCTGACCGTTATAATACACCATGAGAAAGAAATGTCGTGGGGTGGGGGAGCTTTGTTTTTTAAGGAAATTCAAATACAGACAGGAGAGGGCTTGGGGTGGGTGAAATAGGTGAAGGGGATTAAGAGGTACAAACCTCCAATTATAAAATAAATAAGCCATGGGATGTAATGTACAGCATAAGGAATATGGTCAATAATAACTTTGTATGGGGACAGATGGTTACGAGACTTATGGTGATCATTTCATAATGTATGCAAATGTCAAATCCCTAGGTAGTACACCTGAAACTAACATTTCGGTTAAAATTTTGAAATTCTGTGTGAGAAGGATTATATATCAACTACATTTCAGTTAAAATTTTGAAATTCTGTGTGAGAAGAATAAAAATCTACTATCAGAAAAAAAAAGAAAGAAAAAAGAAAGAAAGAAAATTGAGATATACCTCTGTGGCCCATTCCTTCTTTTGGTTCAGTTGCAACAAAGTTTCTCTGATTATTCTCTTTCTGTCATCTTCCAGGGTGATTTTATACTGTTCTTTAAAGAGAAAATTAGAAACCTTAAGATCCTAGGTAAAACTATGAAGTTATAAATTTTATTTTCCATGATCCCCACCTCTCCTTTCTATGTACTTTTTCTTTTCTGAATTTTCAAGGTACATTCTTACTGAGGCATCTAGTACCTCCAATTAGAAGAAATGCTCCAATAATTTACTAACAAACACCTTAATGTGAATTCATTTATGATGATATCTCTCTCATGAATAGTCATAGTTTTAAAGGATTGTCTCTCCAAAGGGAGAATTTCTAACACTTTAGTACCTATACAGCCATCTACCTTTCATATCACACAACTTCTGATTCTACCACATAAATATGAAGAGATTTGATTACACACTTGAGTAGCATCCTGTACATCTAACTCCTTCTAACTAATTTCCCAATTTTCTTGGCATGCGTTTCCTGGGGCAGGAAAGACAGAATAAGGAGAGAGAGTAGGAGAGGGGCTGTGAAAGTCAGTAGACCTGTTCTGAGTTGGGTTCAGAGCAAGAAGGGAGAACAGAGATGAAGAAGTGCAGGATTTTCTATCCTCTCCAGATTTTCTTACATCATAAATGTCAGAATTGAGAGAGCAAAGGATCGTAAAATTGGGGGCCTTGAAAGATGCTGAGAGATCATATAATCAAAACTCCTGTTTAAGGAAAGCAAGATGTAGTGACATGAAGGCTACTTTAGAGAGTGAGAGAAATAAAGCTGGATAAATGAGTCCAGTTTGTTCATTCTTTTATTCAACAAATCATCGTCAAGTTCTTTTGATGTGCGTGACACTATTTAAGGCACTGGGAATATTGCCAAATAAGAGACAAAACTCCTGCCCTTATGACATGTACATCCTAGTGGGGAAGCAAATGAATAATATTTCAGGTGGTGAGGTGTGTGATGAAGAAAAACTAAAATTCTCTGTTTTAGATAGGGTGATCAGAGAAAGCTTTTTTGAGGAGGTAACATCTGAGCAAAGACTGAATACAGTGAGGTAGTCAGCAGTGTGCAACAGGAGGGCAGTGTACCCTCCAAATCTAAGAATCGCCAAAGTTAGTTGTGCTTTATGATAACATCTATGTTATGTGTCCCCATTAGATGTGTTTTATGTACAACATTTGAAGCATAATTACTTGGAAGTCAGAAAGTATCTTCCCATACAAATGATGTTGACAATTACAGTTGCTAGACTTCTGGACTGGTCCACAGAGACCCATTTAACTTATTCTATAATGAAACAGTAGTATTGTACTGAGAGTGTTGTGGAACATAGCTGCCATTTAGGACATTGTTTCAAAGGGAAAAATTTCTCCACAGACCAAGTCAACCAAAGTAAACTCTAAGAACTCTCGAGGATCTTAGGCTACAGGGAAGGAGATCTGCAGGTCTGATCTTTCCATAGTTTAGAGCCAATCTAAGGCTCTGGAAAGCGGGGCAGGGAGCTAGGCAGGAGTTAATTCAGCCCTCCTTGTATTTTGTACTGGCATAACTGCTTCCCCTATTCAAGGAAAACTCTGAGCAGAGTGTAAAAACTTCTCTTCCATATCTTTCTATTACGACAGTCCCTGGAACACAACAGATACTGAAAAATATTTTGAAGAAAATGAACTTTGGCCAACTGCAAGTCTTTGGCGGGCAGTGATCTGAGCCTTCAGCGCCAGGATAGAAGCAACAAACAATGGCAACTTTGGTGAGGGAAAGGGAGAGTCAAAGGAGGGAAGGGGCGAGCTCTCCCAGGCTGTGGAGTGGCCAGAAAGGGGGCTGGGAACCATCAGTTTCTACCTCTAACAGAGCTGGAACAAGAGTGGTTGAGGTTTATAAACAAGAGTTCATTGGGTTTTGGGTCTAGTCTAACTTGAAATCTGGAGAATAAGAAAATGGACATCTTCATTATTCCAACCTACACATATATATGTGTATATATATATGGATATGTATATATATGTATATGTGTATGTATATGTAGGTATGTATGTGTATATTTATCTATATATATAGATAGATATAAAACCTGTATTTTTCTTAATCTCATTCAAAGTAATTGCTTGAATGTTTTAATCATTCCAATCTCATTTCTGATGGATTTTTTTTTTTTTTCAATTCAGGATCTAGTCCACTAGACTAATGCTAGGTATTTATTTAAAATTTCTACCGCACAAAATACAACAATCAATCTAAAAGTGGCAATGCATCCGGAGTTGAGCTATAATGGATTTTACATTCTTAGCATCTGAAAAAAACATAAAAACTGGAGCTTGATAACATTATATATTAATTATTTGCTATAAATCATAAAAAATAGATTACCAAATATGCTCTGGGTAAAGTTGTAGCTCTCCCTCATGTTAATACTGAAAAAGCAATAATAACATCCAACTCTGTTCCAAATTCCATATACAACTCTATGGACTGTTTTTCTTCTTAAAAGCAGAGTAGCTAGCACAAGGGAGGATGTGAAAATCTCACTGTTATCCTTTGAAATTCAGATGATGCTTCAGGTAGCAACTATTAACCACACATTTGTGAATATGGCCAAAGAAACTGGGCGTATGTAAAAGTCTCCTTCCCAGAAAAGTTTGGAACACTGCAAATGGGAGCTTGGGAGATTATGACTTTGTGCCTTTAGACTCCTGGCTGCTCAGATGCCCGGTCTAATATGGTCACTTCTCAGAAGCTGACCACGCTTCTCAGAGGCTGAAGCTTGCTTTGCATTGTTCTCTTTTCCTTGTTGTGTCTGGCTCTGCTTTGGCTCTGCTCCACGGCTTTTTGGGAGTCTGTTTACTCTTCACACACTTCCGGGTGTCACACAGCTTCACTGTGCTGGTGGCTTCCTTTGAGCCCCCTCTGGAGAAAACCAAGCAAGGGCAGGTGGCAACACTGGCCATGTAGCAGTTTCTTCAGGCAGAGTGCGTGTTAGAGAGCCCTCCCTACCTCGCTGCATCACAGAGCTGGGAGGACTATTTGAAGCATAAGGGTTTGGGTCTGACACACACCTGTGTTCCAATCCCATTTCCACTGCTTACTAAATCTGTGAGTTTAGTTAAGGCAATTAACTTCTCCAGACCTCTGTTTCCTCATCTTTAAACTGGGCACAATGGTATCCAACTCAAAGGAACTTGTAAGAGTTGGATGAGATAAGGTAAAGAAAAGCATGTGCTGGGACTGTGAGTTCTCTTGGAGATCTCTGAGGTACTCTCAGTTTACAGACGAGGAAACTAGCGTTCAAAGAGGTGGACATGAACCCAAGTCTTTTAACTCACTGTTAGTGTACAAAGAAACTTTTCAGGATCCCTGTCCCTGGTCAAGGACAAAAGTAAAGTCTCTCTGTGACTCTAATATCTGATGATTTGTAATAACCGCATACTTTCTCTGTTCCTGGGCCTAATCTAAGGTTCCCTTTCCTTTTATTGAGAGGAAGAGCCTTGTCCTGGGTATATCAGTGACTGTGTTTTCTACACCCAATATCCCGACGTCTCCTTCTAGCGGAAGTTCAGGGAAGCAGCTCCAGGTGCTTCCTCCCCATGCCCCCAGGGCTCAGGGTGGCTACTGAATAAGATAGGTTGGACAGCTGACCAAAGAATGGTTTGTGCTGGGGCCAACTGATGACCCATGAGGAGGCATGGACGAAGGTCTTTGGTCACCTTTGACTAGGTAGGTGATGACACCGGCTCTTTTCAGAATCTGGGCTGGAGAATACTGCAAGAATTGGTCTGTGGGAAGCAAGAAGAGAATGGGGACAGGCACAAAGAGCAAAGCAGAGGTGCCGCAAGAGGGACAGTCACAGACCATGAGTGACAAATGTAGGGAGGAGCATCCCTAGAGCCACCACTGATCTGATGGCCTTCTGTTTCCATCTTCAGTCCTCCCATTCTTCAATACAAGTGTTACATCCAACAAACATGATCATGGGACATCAAGAAACCTTATTTTTCTCTCTTGCCTTTAAAATTCATACTGTGAGGCTAGTAGCTCTCTCTCAGTAAGATACATGGCAATTCTATGACTTTTCTGGTTCCTTTGTGATAATAAAATATCTTCCAATCAGAAATTAATATGTCTAGTCTTTATAATAATCGAAATTTTAAGCTTCATTCAAAGTTATGGCTGTTCCCTTCCTAGCTTAAACCTACTACCATTTCCTCTGACTTGAACTTCTATGCCTTCTCCCTCAGGGCTGAAGGGGAGCCTGGAAAGGGACAGGAAAGCACTCACTTGACTGATACTATCTCAAGCTGATGTCCCATTTTCTGGGTCTAGTTAGCATTTAAGATTGATTCTCCTCTCTTGGGGGTGGTTTTTGTAGGTTCTCTGGAGGACCGCCTCCCCCATTGCTAGTTATATTTCACCTGCATGCCCTTGATACAGGGGAAATACTGCCCTTGGAGGTTGGCTAATGACTCTTCCTTTGGCCTCTGGGTCTCAGTTTCCTCCTCCCTCCCAAATAGACAGGCTCCTCTTTCTCTATGGGGGCACCATGGCCCCTCTCATCAGCCCTCAGGCAAGATTTAACATGACTGCATACCAGCTCTCTTTCACAACCGGTCCACAGGTAACACTCCTTCTCGCTTTGCCACAACAAACTCTGGAAGTGCAGGCTGCTACAGGCTGAAAGTCTGTGACCGCCCCCCACCCCACCCCAGATTCTTAGATTGAAACCTAATCCCCAATGTACTGGTATTTGGGTGGTCATTAGGTCAGGAGGGTGGAACCCTCATGCATGGAATTAGTGCCCTTATGATAGAGAGCCCAGAGAGCTGCCTCGCCCTTTCACTACATGAGGTTACAGCAAAAAGAAGGCATCTATGAACCAGGAAGCAAGCTCTCACCGGGCACCGAATCTGTCAGTGACTTGATCTTGACCTCCCAGCCTCCAGAACTGTGAGAAATAAATTTCTGTCATTTGTAAGACACCCAGTCTATGGTACTTTGTTATAGAGGCCTGAATGGACTAAGACACAGGCCCAGCCCAGGGCAGCAGCTGCCTACCTCTTCTTTGCTCTGATGTTAGAACAGTTTCCTAGTCAGCCACTTATCCCATAGATTTTTTTCAGGGATGAGTCATAAACTAGATCTCAATGTCCGCACCCCCCCCCCCCACCAAACTGCAGGGAATACATGTTGAACAATCTGAAGAATTTCCTTTAAAGACCTTCCGTCTTGATTTGAGATGAAGGAGGAATTACCCTTCACCTGCCCCTTTGGGGGACTGTGTACAACTTACAGCACACCAAGAGCTCTTTCCAAAAACTGTCCCCTTATTTCCAACAGTCTTTTCATGGCTTCCTCAACTTCTTTTATAGACTGGAATTCAGTGGTTGAAGGTGTGACACCAGTTTTCTGCCTCATCGTATTGGCAGTCTGCCTGGCGATATCTCACTTTACTTTGAAATGTGGTATCCATTATATAGACAACCAGGTTTAAACTGAGACTAAAAAAGTTTCATTTTAATATCATGTTTCACTTACAATAAAGCCCCTTTCTACTAAAGTACTTGTTCCTTGCAATTAAAGCAGTCTAGCTAACACAAACTCCATGATCATGGGTGTGGGAGGAGAATTCTAGAAAAGTCATGGAAGAAAGAGAGAGATGAGAGGAAAAGAAGAGATGGTGGTAGTAAGACTTCAGATAAATTAATTTAGGAGTTCTACTCATATTCATTGTGCCCAGTTAGTGGCGCCCAAGGTGCTTTAATCATCCCCAGGCAGAATTGCTGCTGCATAGTTAGGAGAAGTGCCTAAAACTATTGGCAAATGAGATAAGCCCATAACAGCCATTATCCCATGACACTTAAAACTGGCTATACACCAAGGCTCAACAAGCAGCATATAAATGTTATTACCCCCACCCCAATGTTGGATACAATAGCATGAAATTTTCAGCTCAAAGAAATCATCCAAATTTCTAATCAGGATAACGGGTTAAGTTTATATGAGATCATTCTTCCTACTTAAAAACCATAAAATAAAGGAATGCTGGAAAAATTATTTAAAAAATTTTAAACATACTAGAACAGTAACAATTTTTAAAGTGTGGTATTGTTGCACAAATACGTAGATCCATGGAACAGAATAGAAAAGACAGAAAGAGATCCAAATACACATGGGAAATGAAAGTATGACAAAGTTAGCATTTTGGATCATAGGGTAAAAATGGCTTATTTAATAGGTGATGTTGGGACAACTGGAAAGCCATCTGGCAAAAACTAAGGTTGGTTTCCTATCTCACACAAAAAAATCAGAGATTAAATATAAAAATGAAGCCATAAAAAATTCTAGAAGAAAATATTAGAGAATGTATTTGTAATGTCAGAAATCATAAAATCAAAGTGATAAATTGGGCACTATAAAACTAAAATTTCCTCATACAAACACTGCATAAACAAAAGACTAATGACAAATGGGAAAAATATTTGCATCTTATATCACAGTTAAAGAGCTAATTTCCTTGAAATGTAAAGAGCTCCACAGCACGATAGAAAAATGGGCAAAGATGTGAACACAAAGGAAATTCATATGGTTCTTGAACTTATAAAAAGATATTCGCTGTTGCTTATAGTAAGAGAAACGGAAATTAAAGCTACAATGAGATACCATTTTCTACCTATAAGACTGGCAAAGAACAAAGAGGTGGATCACATCCCCTGTTGTTGAAGAAGTGGGAAAACAGACATCCTCACCACCACCAGCCAGAGTACACTTGGTACAACCTCTACGCAGGGCCATGCCTATCAGTGTAAAAATGAACAGGCTGTTTGGGCCAGCCATTTCCCTTTAGAGATACACATAAATGAAATTACATACATACAAGTGTATTCATCGCAGTAAAATGAGACTGTGTAAGGATAGTCACTGCAGTATTATTTGTAATAGTAAAAGATGGGAAACAACCTAAATGCTTATGAGTAGAGGACTTTAAAAAATTGTGGTACAACAAAACAAAGTAGCCATTGGGAGGATGAGGAAGTATTAATATGTACTCATCTATAAGGATGTCCATATTGTTACATGAAAGAGCAAGTGAAAAATTGCATCTGTGGCATGCTGCTTGTGACATATATGTACATACTGAAACATGCATGGACTCTTTCTGAAAGGTTACATAAGGAACTGGTAATAGTGTTTTTATCTAGAGAAAGGATCTCAGTGGCTGGGGGATTGACAGGGGTAGGAGGGTATCACTCTTACTTTCTTCTTTTGGGGAGGAGAACCTTTTGAAAAATTGTAACTCTAAGTCCAGACTGATTTGGGGCCAAATTTACACTACCACTGTGGTGCAGAGGCCCTGAGCTGAGAAACTTACATAAAAATTGGTCTAGAAGCAGACTGACTGGACAGAGCCTCAGAGGGGATAGTGGGAACGACCCCGAATGAACGCTCCTTCCACAAAACAGGGCACCCATTACCAGCTGGGCTCAGAACTGCCATCCACCCACAGTGTTCTTTCAGGCCAGATTTCTCCTGTTTGTTCTGCCCTAGGACTTTCTTGTCTCTGAGTCTCTGGTGCTCTTTTAAGCCACTATGCCTCAGTGACAGACAGCTGGCCTCATGGCTCCCAGATCTGATCCTGGTAAGATTCATTATGCCTGATGCCATCCTGCTCTATACCCTCTTCACTCCCTGTCTCATGTTTGCTCTCCAGTTTCTTTCCCGACTGCAACTTAGCATTTACTTGGCCATTTTTCTATAACGATTCTGGTTGTCCAGCCTGGGTGGGTTGCCTTAGCTTGCCTCAGGTGAATTCCTTCTCTAATATAACCCCTTCCCAGGACCCTCCCGCCTTGGTGGAATTGGCCCAGACCCAGGTGTGAGAGCATGCAGACACCACCCACTGAATGAAGCTTCTTTCTCAAAGTCGGTTGCAGGGTTTCTACGTGTACATAGGCACACACTTCCATCCCTTTACTTCCCCTTCTCAGTTTCATAGGTGGTCCTGGGATAGTTTCTTTACTTCCTCCCTCCACCTAATCCTTAGGCTCATAGTGCTTTTGCTGACAGCTGAGAGTAACGGATGATTCAGGCGGTACCCGTTTCTTTCTTCCACCAAATGTCTGCCCCTGAAAGATTTTTTTTATTGACTCTGAACCAGCTTTCTTGCAACTGACCTGACATTTTCTCAGCATTCTCTTTAACTCTGTTGATGTCATTCTGTAAGGAGGTAATGAGTTTAGCATGTTGTTCACTCCCTACATTCTTGTACTCCTCCCAATATTCTTTCTCACTGAGTTTCTCAAGAAATAGTTTCTCAGCATTATTTATTTGGATGCGCATATCTGTTGAAAGAAAATCAAGACTGTGTCATTTCTATTGTCCTTGCAACCATTTTATGTTGCAATCTGTTTTTGTGAAGTTAAGGTCTGATATGAAAATATCAACTCATAAATACTATTTTATATCTATAATTTAGGGAAATCTAAACTATTCAAGCTATTGTTTATCTATCCCTCATGATTCAAAATCTAAGTAAAATTAAACTTCCAATTATAAAGTAGTTGTGTGGTTTGGGGCTGTGATTGAGAGCTGTAATATGCAAGCAAACTATATGCCTAGGGACCCACAAGTTTAAATTATGCCTGTGATAGCTTGATAAGTGTCCTGTTTTGTACAATATATTATGTCGCATATACTTTTTATTAGTAAATTGTCATTTTTCTGGTCATTATGTGTCTGGGCAAAGTGATTTCAACTTAACATCCTTCCACAGCACTTGGCGACCATTTTTTGTAGGTAAGTTGTTTGATTCCATCATTTAAAGTTCAATTGTTTGAGCTTCCCTTGTGTGAAATGATAGCATATGATAGTCAAAATAACCTGCCTTCCCCTAACCCCACACAGTAAGACTTCAGAGTGAAAGATAAGTTCCCCAGTTAAGTATGTACAAATATGGAGCTGTCTCAACCATATAGACTTTCAGTTTGCCCTGGTGTACTTACTACACATGATATTCTACTCAATCTTTAGGCTGAGTATCATGCTGCTGAATATTCTGGAAAAGGCAGCATTACAAAAAGCCAGGTCCAATGAACTGAATGGCTGTTTGGCTCACTACCACGCACCATCTTGTTTGAGAGCCCCTGAGGGCAAGACCACATCTTATTCATCTCTGTCAACCCAGCACTTAGCACAGAGTCTGGCAATTAGTTGGTGCTCAATAGATGTTTATGACTGAAGCATTCCATTCAGGCCAGAGAGATGTTCTTCAGTCCAAAGGTCCAGAAGGACTCCAGACATGTCTTTTTCCAAGACATGATAATAATATATTTTTTATATATATATTTTAATATATACTTAATATATTAAGAATATAAGATAATATATTTTAAACTCCCTTAACAAATGGTACTTGTTATTATCATTAAACAATTAGGAACACTGCACCCCAGTGATCAGCTGTCCTCCGATCTGGGCAGACTGCTTCTGTCTCAGCCCTGCACCGTGTTCAGTCTTTGTGGGGTGGGTTGATGGATGTCACTGAAGCTTTTGAAAGAGAGGGGAGTGTAGTGGCTGTTGCTCTGCTTTCCCAGAACCCCTCTCTCCCTTCCCTTCTAGTAACACATGTCTCCTGTCCCTTGTCATATAAGTAGACTGATTACAGTCGCCCCTTCTCCCGGTTTTAGGGATTGGTCCAGGGCTGAGCAGGTGCCCCAAGCTAGGCAAATGCTCGGAGTCCTTCCCTAGAAATATCTTCACTGGTGGAAAACATGTCTCTTTTGTCTCCACTTTGAGGTTATAAGGATGTAAGTTCAGAGGTGTCTCTGGTCAGAATTCCAGCCTCACGGGGAGAACATTCTCAGAAAAAGGAGCCAACTTTCAGGGGGAAGGCAGAGAGAGAAGACGGGTAAGAGGGGCAGGGGGTGGAGGGGGAGGAGGTGGGGAAAAAAGAGGGAGGGTGATGAAGGGGGAGAGAGGGGGAGCAAGAGAGGGAAATTTTAAATAAACGCTGAGATTTGACAGCATGTGAGGCTCTGGGTCCAGGTCAGTAGCACCCTGCCTTTTCTGTTTGGTTACATGAAAAAATTAATATCTTCTTTATGCTTGGACTGGTTTGGATTGGATTTTTATCCTTGCAACTGAAAGAGTCCTAACTAAACATTGGGAGAAGGGAGTTTTGTCAGCACTTCTCAAATTTTACTGTGCACAGGACTCCCCTGGGATCCCGTCCAAATGCAGGTTCTGATTCAGCAGGTCCAGATGGGGCTCTGAGGTTCTGCACTATCACAGGCTGCCAGGTGAAGCTCCAGCTGATGCTCCATGAACCAAATTGAGTTGAAAGTGATGGACTACCTGGTACAAAATGTCACTGCCTCAGAGATCCTTTGTAGACACATCTGTTCTCTCTTTCCCTCTCTTCCTCAGCATCTATGGGCTTCTTTCTTCCTTGGACCACTGCACATGCCCAGCCCTCCTGTTCTTAGTCACCCAGCATGTCCCCAGTCTTGTATGACACACATACCCCAGCACTCAGCCCAAACCACAGACAGGCACACCTTAACTAACCGGGCCCATTCCCTTTGAAGGCAGTTTAGTGAGCACATCTAAGTATCTGCTTTGGTCTCACACCCATCTCAAGGGTGTGACTTTTTAAAGCATTCCTTCCGAACATACGCAGAACTCTCCTAGACAGGAGCCCAACCAGAAAATACATCTACCACCTCATGACGTCACTGTTGCCCACACAGGGACTTGGCAGGAGGAGGCTTATGGGAAAGTTTTAGAGACCCCCTAAAAATGAAATTTGCTGATTGACCTTTGGTGTTGGCAACTATTTCTTTCAAAATAACAAATATCTACAAATGGAATGCCTGCTCTGAGCCAAGAGCTTGGGTAAGGAGGCTCTCTAAAATGCTTGGGGAACCTCAAGAAAATCTAGTCCCTTTTTTCGCCTCTCAGATTCTAATACTGCTTCCTGAGAACACTCAAGTCTCTCCCTTATTTTCCAGCTTCCTAGCTGAGATGGTATTTATAGAGGTTCTGGCAAAAGTTTTAGAAATCTGAGCAGCAAGTTTATGATGAAGGGATAGGATTATTTTTATTTATTTATTTTTTTAATGCATGTGTCAAAACTGTGTGTGACTTACCCTCAGAACCCTGGTACTTCCTGAGCCCATGACAAGACTATGTCCTGGGTCCTTCATCTTCTGTACCAGCATCATTTCTATCCATGTCCTATAAACTTCCCCTTTTCCAATTCTAATCCCTCTTTCCCCATCTAAAGAGGGGGCTTAGCTCCCTTAGAGATATTGGGGGTGGGGAGGAAGCCTCATGGTTACACTCACCTTACCATTCCCAAGTCTTAACTGGGGCTGAAGCCTGTGAAGACACGAAACAAGAGAATTTCTCAAAAAAAAACCAGATCCCCATTGCAGGGAGTTCAGGGTGGTACCTAACAGGATACTGTCTGGTGTTAAGGGTCAGAGGGGTTTCTTCTGTCTTTGTTTTTGATCACTGCCCTTACTCCTCCTCCTCACTTGGCTTCAGTATCTCTGCCCATTTTATTTCCCTCTCTCGTCCACTTACTTATATGTGTTTGTGGTTGTGGTGATGATGTCATTTGAAATGTGTTCACAGCCTTTTGAACATATTAGGAGACAAAAGCATTAATACATTCAAGAAATAACTTGATAAAGCTTTATGATAATTTTCTAAGTTTCTAAATCACCTTTCAAGTTTTGTTCCTGGTCTCTTACAAACTTCCATTTTTCCTTCATTGCTTTTTCAACTTCCTCTCTTGTTACAACTGCTAATCCCTCTGACTTCTCTTCACTCAGTTCCTTTAGTAGGTTCCTTATGTGCCAAATCTGTTCATCCTTTAAGCGTTTATTCTGTCATGAATATCAACAGTTGTTAATTACATCTGTTGAAGTATTTCCATTGATTTCCCTCAAATAGAGTTACACATTGAGGTTTGCAAAATGAGAGATATTTAATGAAATAAGTTATTCAATAATATCTCTAAAGAGCATATGGAAGATGGAAGACTCAAAATTAAACCCATCAATACAGTAATCATTGAAGAGAAAGTTACATATTAAAACCTGCGTTATTAATCTGCCAGTCTATCAGCCTATCATAGGATTGGTGAACATTAAAATTAGATTTCAGAGGTCAGTTTCTTCAACTCCCACAAACACCTTTCTTTTCTAGGCAATATCATTCATTTAGTCAGTATTTATGGGGCATCTACCATATGCCAGGTAGTCTTCTAGACACTAGGAATATATCAGTGAACAAAATAGACAAAAGTACTGCTCTTGTGGAATTTACACTACTCTTTGTTTTTCTCACAGATGACCCTAATTCTCTTATTCTGGTGTGATGGTTACTATTTCAATACTCCACACCTGAAGTATGGACTGTGTTCCTTTTGTGAATATCCCACCTATGTTTCCAAGTTTCTTATTTAATCAACTTAGATTTTATTCTTGCCCTTGCTAGCTTATTATGTATATGTAGAGATATTTTACTGTGTGTGAACTTAATACCTTTTCCCTGTAATTTTCTTAGCCTCCCTTTAAGTTTTAATCCTCACTTCCCTGGTGTCTCTCCTTCAATTTCTTAAACCTAATAAAATGCATATACTTAAAATATTCTAATACTTCTTTTAAAAATTATTTTTCCTATAATTTAACATTCTCTTTACTATAGCTTTTTCAACATTATATTTTATTTCTGATATTCATGTCTTTTATCCTCTTAACCTACATGGATACTCTACTGTAAGAGTATTTTCTTTCCCAAATTTGATTCTCTGGGCCAGTGCTTCTCAGACTTCAATGTGTATACCCAACACTTGGGGACCTTGTTAAAATGCAGATTCTGGTTCAGTAAGTTTGGTATGAAGCCTCCAATTCTGCACTTCTGATAAGCTCCAGGTGATGCCAAGCCTGCTGGCCCACAACCCACAGTTCGGGTAGCAAACTTCTTTCAGGTAATCCAAATATCTGTGATTTATTGGTAGTGCTACGGCCTACTAAAACTCAATTCTTTAATACTTAATCCAACAAACTTTAAAGTTGAGGGCTGAAAAATTTGATTTCTAGTTTAATAAACTCCCTGGACAGGATTATGTAACCTTAATGCTCTTTAAGTGATTCCACAGGCTGTGTGACATTATTGCCATTTCAGTGCGTTAGAATTTTAATTTAAAACTTTGATAAGCTGAAAGAAAACAACAGACAATTAACTTTATGATGATGCTCAGTATTGAGAAATACAGGCAAAAAAAAAAAAAAAAGACTGGGACTGGACAGGGTTTGAGTGATTTAAAAAAAATGGAAATAAAGGTTAAAAAGATATGATATTCAAAATTCAGTGGTCTAACTTCTCTTATCTTTTGTTTGTAATATTCTAAAGTATCATAATTCTGTCTCTGAAGAACTTTTAGTACCAAAGGGTTCATAATATGATACATCTGAAAACTGAATCTCTTTACTTCTGTGTAGAATCTTATTGGGCGTGATGTAAGCAGGAATGGTGGAGTAAGACTTCTGAAAAATCCTCTCCTTCATAAAAGCAATGAGAAAAAATTGGCAAAAATTGTCAAAATCAACTTTTCAGAACTCTTGAAATTAAAGGCTTTGCAGTAACTTCCAGGGAGTGTTTATTCAAGAAAAATGGTTGAATCTTGGTAAGGACAGTGAGCTTTGTGGCATTTTAACTTGCTCTAAAAACCAAAAGCCCCATAGTTATGGTAAAAACCAGCAACTTAGCAGCCTGGGGTTGAGGGTCATGGAGAGAAGTGAGGGGAACAGAACTCTTCCAAAGCCCAATTCCCAAATAACAGTCATTATTTGACCTATCTGGTAATTCCCTGGAAAATCCCACTCGGAAACCTTGTCTTTATTTGACCTGAGTCAGAGCTTACCCAATGTGTGACCAGCCTTTTCCCAGATTGATGTTGGTCAAAAACAATCAGAGGCAGATGTTTTTCAAAAACAATCAACAATTGTTGAACATTACAGCTCCCTGAGGCGGTAATAAAAGTTGAGGTAAACAGCAAGCTGACAAAAAAACTTTAAAAGAAAGCTGCAGATGAGATGTCCATAGAGAGCTTTGAAAGCTCTGACATATTCCTGGGAATCTAAAAGGCCACATGCATGTATAGGGCATATATATAAATTTAATAACATCTATATTAAACTTCCCAAATCCTGTATGAATTTCAAATAGAAAGGAAATGTGTCTGACAATGTTATAAAATTCACTATGTCTGAAAAATTATTTTGGGCTACATACCAAAATAAAATTTATTTAAATATATCCACCAATATGCTAAAAAATGACATTTATCTTACGAAGTGAAGTACATTTATTATTTGAGGTAGGAATAATTATCACATTATAAAATAGAAGAAAGGAAATTTAGTAATTAAGCTACAAAGAAAGGATTAATTTTGTTTTGTTTTCTAAGACCATCTCATGGCCTTTTTAAAAAACTTTTTAAGACTCACAAGAACAAGAATAAAAGTTGCCAAAATAGGACACACAGTTCCCATCTACATTCACCCAGCTTTCCCCAATGATAACATCTTATCTAATGATAGCACAGTATCAAAACCAGGAAATTGACATTGGTACAATGTTATTAACTGAACTAGAGACTTTATTTGAATTTCACCAGTTTTTACATGTTTTTTTTTTAGTGTATAATTGTGATATTGTAATCTATAAAAATATATTTATTTGGTCATTCAGATGACTAAAACATATTTCTTAGCTATATTTGGTTTTCACCCATAGTTCCTGGTCCACAGTGCCCAAAACCCTTGGAATTTCTGCCATCACAATTGGGTTTATATTAATGAAAGTGACTTTTGAATCCCACAGGTGAGGAGAGAGGGAAGGGGTCTGGTTGCCAGGAGAACCAACCAAGTTATTAGAGGGTGGGAACTTCCATTCCCTCCCCCTGATTTCCAGGGAAGGGAGAGGGACTTGAGGTTGAATCAGCCGCTATTGGCCAATGATTTAGTCAATCATGATTATGTAATGAAGCCTCCATTAAAACCGGAAAAAGGAGCGTCCTTTGGTCCTTTTTGAGAGAGCTTTCATGTGCCACTGTGCTAGGCCCCAAGCTTCAGAAGGACAGAAGCTCCTTTGTTCAGGACTTTGCTCTATGTATCTCTTCATCTGGCTGTTGATTTTGATTCATATCCTTTAACATCCTTTTTATGATAAATCAGTAATCTAGTGAGTAAATGGGTTTTCCTGAGTTCTGTGAGCCATTCTAGCAAATTAATTGAACCTGAGGAGGGGGTTGTGCAAGCCTCTGATTTATAGCCAGTCGGCCAGAAGCACAAATAACAACCTGGACTTGCAGCTGGCATCTGAAGTGGAGGGTAGTCTTGTGGGACTGAGCCCTTTACCTGTGGAATCTGATTCTATCTCCTGGTAGGTAGTGTCAGAATTTAGCTGAACTCTCAGACACCCTGTTTGTGTCTGAGATTCGCTTGCTGGTGAGAGGAAGCCTCCACACATACAAGTTGGAATTGGGTTGGGAACCCTTTCAATAGGATTATGAATTCTGTCACATATACATATGAGAAGTATCACCATGAAGATGGCATTCGAAGCCATGATGTTAAATAAGATGATCCAGAGAGAGCTTAGAGTGAAAGAGGATTGAGATCAGAACCTTGATAAATACCCTAATTAAAGGGTGGTTCTAGGAATAAAAACAATGAAAACCAAGAAGAAATGGTCAGAGAAGTAGAAGGAAATTTAAGAGTGATATCCTGGAACCCAAAGGAAAAAGAGTTTCAAGATGACAGGAGTGACTGCTGAAGGAGTGAGGGGTAAAGAAAGGACTACAAAGAGTCCATTGAACCTGGCTAACTGGTCATTAACAACTTTTGCTAGAGCGGTTGTAGGGGAATAGCAGGAGTGAAAGTATGTGTTGGGAAGTAAGGATGTGGACACACTGAACTATGAAATACCTAATGATGTAGTGGAGCAATGAATGCAAACAGAGAAAGAAAGATAATAAGTGAGGTGATCATCTAAACAGAACTAAACACATAGGAAGAGATGATGGGTAGGAAGGAAGAGGGGCATTTCCGATTTCGACATAACAGAAGAGAAAAATATATCTTGCTAATGAGTCATATTTAGCTTAGCAATTTAAATATCTGTGACCTCAAATTTTTTTCCTCCCACTGGTGTTTGTGTGAATCAACTCAACAAATATTTATTGAACGTATACTCATGCTTCGCCCTTCTGGAGAAACAAAGATAAGACTGGATTGCTGCTGCCTAAAGGGCTTTCAACTGAATAATGGAGAAATATTTTTACACAACATCCTAGCTCAGATGGGGGGAATGAAAAGGGGCTAGCCAAGAGAAGAGCATTTCAGGAAGAGGAACCAGCCTTTTTGTTGTAAAGGTACCATAGTAAGAAAAAGATTGGGTTTTCTAATATTTAAAAGAAGCAGGGGTAAGCAAAGGGTGGGGCGGCTGGAGACAAGATTGGAGAGGTGAGCAGAGGTCAGCTTTTGCAGGGCCTTGAAGACTTTAGGAAGGACTATGGATTTTACTTTCTGTGCAGTAGGAAGCCACTGCAGGGTTTTAAGCACTGAAAAGTTTACTGTATTCCAAGGGTAATTCTGGTTGCACTGTGGAAAATGTACTGGTTAGAGGAAGGATGGGTAAGAGATGATGGTGGCTTAAACTGTGGCAATAGCAGCATAAATGGAAAGAAATAGATACATACAGTTGAGCTAGAGTCTGCATTACCATGCTTCTCACTGCTGGGTCCACTAATGACTCCAAGAGCAGACTTAGACCTATCGCATTCTTGAGCTAATCCTCATGGAAACAAGAACTTTGTTTCTGGCTCCAGCTGATGGGTTATGGGAAAGTGATTCCTCAGTCCTGATCTGTTGTCCTTTCCACAACCAAATGGAAATCCCAAAGCTGCCCTGGGAGTTCCCATGCTGACCACTAGGCGATGTGCATTGGCCCCTTAATGGCGGCTCAGTCTCATGTGCTCTGGAATCACATCATGTGGAACCTGCCTCCAAGTGCCTAAGCCAGACTTCCCCTTTCCACTCTCATCCACAGACTTCAGTTTCTTAGGTCCTATTGCAAGTGACTGATTCTTCAGAATCATGACAATGTCAGGGTCACAGTTATATCACCCCCAGGGCTTGTCTTGCCCAATACATATTTGCTGAACAAATGAACAAATTCACCCTATAAGGAAGACAGGAATCCTCATTTTACAAGGGGGAAATTGAGGCTTACACCAGTTTGGCCAAAATGACATCAGCAGTAAGTTGTACAGTCAGGATGCAAATTTAGGTCTCTGACCCAAATTCTGTTAAAATTTGTAGATATAGTCTTTTTAGACAAAAGCCAAATAAAACAGGTGTGGAAATTTCAGGGTACATATAAAATAAATGTTTTAATAGCGGACACCCTCAGTATTTCCTCACTCATGAGACCCCTTAAGGGCTAAGTTGTATGCATTATCATTTACTGCTTCCCAACTTTGTTTCTGTTGGTCCTGATAGTCATATACAGCACCCCTTTCATAGTCGTTTTATTCTAATTTCATAAAAATAAATCACTTAAACAATAAATTAGTCATTTTAACAATCGAGATTGTACTTTTCAGATAATATTTACATATGCACACACTGAAAATCTAAAGGAAAACAGATACAGAAATTTAAAATAGAGAACCAATGTTTTGTAGTTCGGTTAAATAAGAAATTAAAGGATAAATGTGGTTGCAGAGCTTTAAAATTTTCAACATAAGATTCAGTGTCCGCATGATCTAAATAACACAATTCAAGCTGACTTCCTTTGACATTATAATTAATATAATAAGAACAGCAGTATCCTCTTGTCTCCCATGTACAAAAATATTTAAATATAGTGTAAATTTATCAACTCCAAGCGCTAAAGAAGATAATTTCCTAGAGTTCATTTCGTCATAACTCACAATTTTTTAAAGCATTTGTGTAAATGTTTAATGACTAGATATTGGCTTTAAATTTTATACTCACTCTTTCATGATACTTTTGGTTCTTTTCTCTAATTTTCTTTATTTGAGCCATGAATCGTTCTACTGCATTTTCCTTTATTTGACAGCTGATAATAAAGACAAGCTGTATTACGATTATTTGCCTTAGGAAAAACTAATGAGATAAAATTTAAAAATTAATCTAAATTAATTTGAATTGAAATAAAGTATTAAACATATTATAAAGACCCATTTAGGGATAAGAATCTTAAGTGATTTTGTGTTTCTGAGTATATTTTACTCACTAAAATATGTATTAGAGGGATAACTTCAAGTTTAAAAAAAATCCCCATTTGTATTTCATAGTTATAATGTTTATACTTTCTCATTATAAATAATTCAGCTTAAAGGGAAAGGGCATCCAGAAAACATATTTTCTAGAATTCCAAAAACATTCATATAAAAATGACAAAACAAAGAATTTACAGGGGCAAGCACAGCTTCTTGAAACAGTAAGGTAAACCAGGCTGACCTACAGGTTCAAGTTCATTAGTATACCATCTCTTCTATAAATAGTAAAAGCTTCTTTCTTTCTTTTTTTTTTTCAAAGCTTCTTTCTTGACACAAATACATTTCTTTAACACCCAACAAGTATTTGTTGAATGTCTGTTAGGTATGAAAGAAAGAAAAGTACAGAAAGACTTTGGTATAGGCAATTGATAGCTGTTTGAAGTGTTAAGTGTATTTCTATTACCTAATAAATCTTACAACTTTAAATCTGAGACCAAAATAAAGGAACAAAAATAGCTCCATGTAAACCCCTTGCCTCAATTAAAAAAACAAAACAAAAATATAGCACTTCTGTGGTACAGTGAACAGAGGAGTGGTTAAAGAATGAGAAACTCTGGTTTTCGATCTTGTCCCTATCACTTCTTACCTACATGACCTCAGACAAGTCAATTCTCTGAACCTCAATTTCCAAGCCATCAAGGGAGAGATAACAATACCCAGCTTTATGTATTTTTATAAGGATTAAAATAAGAAATCATATGTGAATGTTTCTAGTATAGAGTAAGTGCTTAGCAAATTTCAGTTGAATTTGAATCTTACATCCTCAGTCCTTCCCCCAAAATATTTATATTCGTGATATTGTAAACTTAGTAGAGAGAAAAATAAGGCTCCTTCTTTCCAAATGAAGAAAAAAACAAAACATAAAAAAAAAGTGAGCAAGTCCTTTAGTGGCAAAAAGCTCTGTTTGGATACTATGAAACTTGGGTTTTAGGCCAGGCTCTCCACCTAAGGACTCAACCATTCTAGGCCTTGGTTTATTCTTCTGTAACTAAGAGAATTAAAGGAGATGAACTCTGTGGTTCCTTCTTGGTTCCAAAATTCTGCAGTTGATCCGAGTTCCCTTTCACGCATCAGACACACACCGTAGGTCTAATGAGCAGCTGCTATGTGCCCAGCATTGTTTTGTTTTGTTTTGTTTTTTAACATCTTTATTGGAGTATAATTGCTTTACAATGGTGTGTTAGTTTCTGCTTTATAACAAAGTGAATCAGTTATACATATACATATGTCCCCATATCTCTTCCCTCTTGCATCTCCCTCCCTCCCACCCTCCCTATCCCTCCCCTCTAGGTGGTCACAAAGCACTGAGCTGATCTCCCTGTGCTATGCGGCTGCTTCCCACTAGCTATCTATTTTACGTTTGGTAGTGTATATTTGTCCATGCCACTCTCTCACTTTGACCAGCATTGTTTTAGGCAGTTTAGAGATAATGACAAACAAGATCTTCATGGCCCTTGCCCTCAAAGAGCTTACGTTTTACTAACCATTAAAGAAAAAAACACACGAAAATATTACTTGCACACTGTGATAAATGCTGTGGGGGAAATGACCAGGTATGAGAAGGCTAGTAAATGGAAGGGACCTCTAAAGATAGGGTGGTCTCCAACAACGGTAAGAAATAAGACTATAGGTAAGGATAAACCATCTTTTACTTCTTACCTGAATAAAGCTTAGATGTGTACAGATTTGAAGGAATGCCTTCCCTACCTCCCATTTTTAAGGGGAAAAATAAAAATGTTATAAATGAAAATTATCTGAAAAGAGCCTATGCAGATGCATGCTAATTACTTACATAATTTCTGTAATTATAAATACGGTGATCCTAATTTTCTGCATGGGTTGGGGGAAGCAGATAAATGAATCACAGGTGTGTGGTCTCCACTGGTTGAAACTGAATCTTTGAACAGGCTGGTTCACAGACTGACTCCCTGGCTTCAGCCAAGAGCCTGCCTTGGTGATGGATGACCAAGTGTACAAAGACCGGGCTGGAGACTACATCCAGTCTCAGGCCCAGCCTCTGCAGGGGACACACTTATACTAAAAAATCATTTGTTGTTTATCCAAAATTCAAATTAAATTGGGCATCCTGTATTTTTATTTGCTAGGTCTGGCAACCCTACACTCAGCCCGCCACCCTTTCCCCTCTGAGAAGTTAGAAGCAAGCAACCTACGGCTTTGTCTTGTGTTTCTTCTGCAGGGAGCAGTTCAGAAAGGTCTGAGTGGCATCAGCAAGCCTGGGGGTGGGGTGGATTCTGAGAGGCCCTAAAGGTTTTGGCTGCTTCATCAGGCCCCCTCTGGAGCATATGGTAGTTGCAGGTGTAACTTCACCTAGCCTCCCCTTGGAATTCACTTCAGCCTCCTCAGGCCTCAGAGGTGGATTTACCCGGAAGCAGATGAAGCTGAGCCTCAGAGCTCCACACCATTAGCCACTGTGGGGATTCGAGGCTCTTTGTTCTCCATATAATTTTTCCTTTTCACATCTCCCTTATCTATTCAGTGCCCTAGTAACCCACACATCACATTAAATGCTGACGCAAATGGGATGATAAACCAATGAGGTAATATACAATAAAGTGCTTTGAAAGGGGTGTCACACTGTTCTAAAGAACAGCGATATGAAATCAATAGTAATGCAATGTGTCACCTTGCCCCTTCCCTCCTTATTAAAATGTTAGTTGATGGAAGAAATGTTCACATATTGAGGTATGGGGAAGTCATCCTGGCTTATACATGATTTGGCTTGAACTTTATGCTAACTAGAACAGCCTGTGGCCTGTCAAACATGAATTGTACATCTGCTTTAACCATGACAGAAAAGAATGCATTTAAAAATCAAAATGGAGTAACCGTGGTTCAGGCATTCAAAACGGAGTTGGGTGGTCATTGTGGATGTGGTTTCACATACATTCCTGCATCACTGACAACCTGAATTTTCTGAACTGTATCAAACTCAAAGACACCACCAGACGTTTTCAAAACAATATCTGCCAGCAGCTGCCAGCTGCAACCTTATGGTCTCAAGGTCTCCCCTTATAACTATGTGATGATTTTGGACCCCAACCAATCCTTGCTTAACAAGCACCCTTACTTCTTGCCAGCTCCAATCCTAATTCTTGACAAACAATGTGTAACTGTGGTTTTTTGCCTATATTAGCTTCCCGATTTCATAGTCAGTGGAACACAATTCAAGTGCTTCTTGAATCTGTGTCTCCTGGGCTATAGTCCTCAGTTTGGCTTGAATAAAACTCTTTTCTATTTTTATTACAGGTTGTTTATTGAGTATTTGCATCAACATAGTAATGTGTCAACTTCCTTCTTCCATGCAATTTCATTGAAAATTCTGAGAAAGAAAACAAATTTGGATTCCAAAAAAGAATCTATAATTTTATCTACTTTTTAAACCCACAACTATATCCACACCTATTTCTATATCTATGTCCATACTCATTGTAGAAAACTGGGTTTGGGGGGAATAAGTATAAAGGAAAAAATAAAAACCACCATTACCTAGAGATGATCACTTTATAGATTTAGCATTATGTAATAAGATATTTTGAGAGAGGGAGAGAAAGACCACATTCACATAACTTTTAATACAGTATATTGTTATAATTGTTCTATTGTATTATTACTTATTATTGTTAATCTCTTGCTGTGCCTAATTTATAAATTATACTTTATCATAGGTATATATGTATAGGAAAAAACATAGTATATATAGGGTTCGGTACTATCTGTGATTTCAGGCATCCACTGGGAGTCTTGGAGCGTAATCCCGGAGGGTAAGGGGTGGGGGAGACTAAGAGGTGATCACTTTATAGGTTCAACATTGGCAGTCTCAGCTTTTCGCAAACAACCATATAGGTTCATGACTTTATTTTCTTGAGATAGATTTTTTTTAAAGTTAACTGTTTGGAATTGACTACCTCCTGTGTGCCCTCAGCTCTTTGTCAGGAGCTGAGATTGTATAAGAGAAAATATAAGATGCTGCCAGGGGACCCTTGGATAATCCTTCCTTAGATGGTGGAGGGAGGTGTCCTGGCTATTCGTCATGTGACAGAAGTCCTGTCACCTCGGAACACACGGAACGAGTAAAGCGTCACCAGAAGAGCACAGTAAGGCCTAGGCTGTTCCAGTCCATGAGATTATTTACTTAGTTTTAACAAAGGAAAGAGAACAAAAGCATGGGAATGTTCAACTTGTGTCTCTCACTAGATCATGAGAATTTTTAAATGTGTGCCTCTTTGTAGACCTCTGTTAAAGAGGAGAAGGACTGCCCTCTGGTTGACCCAGAAGAGAGAGAAGGAGCTGTAATCGGATGTCATCACTGTGAGCCGTGGCAGCAGATTAGAGACCAGATTGAAATCACAGAGCTGGACTTTTCGTCCACCTCTGCTAAGACAAGATGAGTGAAGTTTTCAGTTATGCTGAGAAATGAGTGCAGGTACAATCTGGTCATCACTTAATTGTTAT
Organism: Balaenoptera acutorostrata; assembly: GCF_949987535.1. Taxonomy (NCBI): domain Eukaryota; kingdom Metazoa; phylum Chordata; class Mammalia; order Artiodactyla; family Balaenopteridae; genus Balaenoptera; species Balaenoptera acutorostrata. The sequence continues at coordinate 65,103,890 of NC_080072.1, read as the reverse complement.
CTAGAAAATAAAGGGAACTTCGTTAAAAGTCCCTTCCCGTGGATGTTTCTCTCTCAGTGTTCTGACCCTTTCACTCACTATCTTCTAAAAAGAACATATGAATAGATTTGGAGTCTTGCAAGAAGGAGATGGATTTTCCCTGAATGTTGTTAAAAACAATTCTCTTAAACAAAGGCCTAGTCACCAGCAGTGTGGACTCCTGACTCTCAACCTTGTTGCCCTCCAATAAACGCTTCCCATTTCCAAAGCCCAAGTGTTCCACAGGGGTCTGCTTATCTGACCCTTGCCTAAACCCCCAGAGTCTGCTCTGCCCTCTCTCCCTCACTCTGCCGTTTCTCACTTCCTAGACTGTGATAAGCTCTTCCTCATCCCAGCCTCTTTTCCATAAGTCTTCTGTCCATCACTCTATGTCTCCTTAACACCTGTTCCTCTTTCAGAGATTAGCTCAACATTGCTTCCTCAAACAAGCTTTTCCTGATCTATTTCAAGTCCTTCAGTTATACCATTACCCAGCACCCTACACTTTTCTTTCATAGAATCTTGTTTAGAGTTGTGTAATTTTTAAAAAAGACTGGACTAGGTATTTAATGTCCATCTCCCATGCTTCATTAGGGCAGGGACCATGTGGCCCTATTCACTGTGTCCTCCAGTGCCCAGCACTTGCCTTGTATTTGGTAAACATTCAAATACTTGTTCAATATGCATGAAGTACATTCTTATTTGAAAAAAGATTGACACTTATTCACTCACTCCCTAAGCATTACACATTAAAACACCTACCCTGGGCCCAAAGTTGAGGTTCAAAAGCTCTCAAGGGGCTTCCTCTCCATTAGTTGGATAAAACATAAATACAGGATATGTATCACCCCTACTTTTGTCTCCATCTCCTGGGACAGAGACATTAAGAAATATTCTTATTAAAAACAATTATCTCTAATCACTTGGATTTGATCTATAGGCATTTGGGGATAATGCAAATTGAATGTCTAGAAATAAAAAAAATAAAGAAATGTCCTCTTTTACTCTTCTATAAATGTACACTAACTATTCTATGCTGTATTTGAAGAGGTAAGCCTGCAAGCTGCTGTGTATACGTGGAGGAGTGACCAATAATACAATGAAGGGAGGGAGGGAGCCAAAACCCATTTATGAATGCTGTTTCATAGCTACTGCTTGGCTTGTGTTATAGTCAACGTGCAAAAACTTAAAAAAATATGCACATAGCATGAGTGCAATTATGTCTCCAATCCACCTCCAGTCCAGCTTCTTTGATACCTTTTGAGCACTTCATTTTCCATTGGAGTCATATGAGTCTTAGCAGCAATGATTGCCACTTATGTATGGGAACTTTGGGATTTCGTAATCTAAGCTTACTGATAGTCGAGAAGTGCTTCACCGATAGGCAATTTGACTTCTTTTGGCGGTCCATCTTGAATATCCTTTTTATTTGTTTTCGACGTGTTTTCCATTGTGTTGCTTAGCTAGAAAGAAGAATACCTGTTTAAAAAAGAGACATAGGAAGAATAAATAAATTCTTTGTCCCTCTGCTTGTGTTTACAAGATAAAGCACTGCTGGGACTTAATTTAAAACTGGCTCTTCCATCCAGATTGCTTCCACGTCCCCAGAGCTAACATCCACCACAATGCCGGGACCTCATCAATCAACTGGAGTCTTGAGTCTGGTGAGTTCCAAGCGTAGCCCAGGTGCAGCATTCCCCCACCCAAAACTGTCTGAGACTCACTCTCTTATATTATCCATCAACAACTGCTGCCCCTGTCAAGCTTCTTTAAGAGCAAGGGCTAAACTTGTTCACTCATTTAATGTCTCCACAATGTTTGGTAGAGTGCACCACATGTAACAGCAGCTCAATATATGTCTTTTAGTTTTTAAAAAGTAAGACAAAACAAAAGCACAACTTTCTATGAGCACCAAGAGACTAGGCTCCAAAAGAATTAGAACTGAGATCAAAAAGAATTATGTGTGGCCAGGACTGTTATAAAGAACAAATAAAAGGACAGACACATTAAAGTGTTTTTGAAATGGTTAAGAGGGTTACAAATGCAAAATAATAAGAAGAATGATAATAATGTATTATTAACAGTAACTGTTCATCAGCTATTAATTGCTTTTGTAACTAATAATAAAAACTATCAAAACTAATATTTTTTAAATGAGAAAATCAGGCCCAAGGTTCTTAGATTTTTATGGTAAGCAGAAATAACTTTGTGGATTTGGTATGGATACTAATGCACATCTTTTAAGATCATAGTCTTCCTTGACAGATTTTTATCTTTTGATTTTTATTAATCTCAAGAAAATAAGTGCCTAACCTTCAATCAGTGTGTTAGTAGTTGGGTGTGGTAGAAAGAACATAACCTTTGTAATTATTTGTTAAAATGGCTGGAAACTCCATGAGGGTGGGGATGGTGTAATTCTTGTGCATTACTGTCTTTCCCCACCTAGCACAGTAGATGCAGTCCTTGTCAAATGAATGAATGAACAGGTGGATGAATCAGGGAGACATATTTTAATCCTAGATCCACCATCTTTTACCTGTGTGACCTTGAGTAGGCTACTGAATCTTTTTGAGCTTCAGTTCCATCATTCCTAAAGTGAGAACAAAAATCTTATTCTAAACGCTGTAGTAAGGATTAAATAAGTTAGTATTTAAAGCACCTAGCATAGTGTCTGACATACAGAAAGAGCTTAATAAGTATTCTGCCCCTTTAGTTATGGCTCCAGATTATGCTTCTTTAAATTTCAGGTAACTAAAGCAGAGGATGTCTGCCTGCTGCCAAGTATGATGAGAGGGGTAAAGACTAATCCATGTGGTTTGCTACTGTCAGCCTTCATCATTGATTTGGATCACTGAATAGGCAGTCTACATAGGTCATTCAGATCCATAGTGGAGAAACTCTCTGAAATGAAAACATACTTTTCCCCTGCAGACATGCTGCTTACATAACCAGACCTCCAGCAAGGCTCAGTCTTTGTGGCTGAGACTTTTCTTTTCTAGCCAAGCATGTTCATCTCTGCATCCTAATAGATTCTAGTATTCATGCATGCAAATATACTACAGTACTTTTTAACTGAAAATCACAAAGGTGACACATCAAAAAGATTTAATATATTAAGACACGGTAATATATTAAGTGATATCTTCTCAGATATGAAAGTATTGAGAATAATTCTATAAGCTGCATACCAAAATGTTTCATTATACCATCACAGGTCACAGAAACTTATCAGCTAGGAAAAAAATTTGCTTTCTTTTGTTTCAGATGCAGAATTGAATTTTTGTATTATTTTCTATTTTAGAATTAGAATGTTTAACTTGACTGTTGCACAAAAACATAGCATGCTGTCAAGTGTTTCATTTTATCATAACAGTATTTAACAAAAACTTTTACTATAAAATATTTTATTTAAAAGCTAAAACAACATTAATTTCTAATTTTCTTTCTGAGTCATATGGAAGAGATCAAGAGTTACGGTTCCCACCTATGGTACCCATCTGGTGCTGGAGGAAAAATGATCTCATCTTGCTCAATTACTTCAGTTACCTGGCTCTAATGTTTTCAGCTCTCTGACCAATGTACAATTAGTTACCTAACTGAAGCTCACGGCAAAGGATTTTAATAAAATATGAGTGAAAATGTAGATCCATTAAGCACAAATGATTTGTGCATAAACTATATTAAGATTCATTGTTTCATGCACTTTACAGAAAATTAGTAAGCCAATTGGATTGCCTGCTTAATAGCTGCCTTTTTGCAATGAGCTAATGATATTACCTCAAAATGTACTTTTGCATTAGATAATGTACTACAAACAACGGGGATTTTAATAAACATTTACAAGGATTTACAGTTCCTGACCACCTAGAGGATTTCTATCTCAGCATATCTTTTTTTTTTTTGATGTGGACCATTTTTTTAAAGCCTTTATTGAATTTGTTACAATATTGCTTCTGTTTTCTGTTTTGGTTTTCTGGCCCTGAGGCATGTGGGATCTTAGCTTCCCAACCAGGGATTGAACCCTCACCCTCTGCACTGGAAGGCGAAGTCTTAACCACTGGATTTCCAGGGAAGTCCCGGATTTCTATCTCAGTAAAAGGTGAGAATTCTAGAAAAATAGTCACAAAGTAACGTAATTATCTTCCAGGAAGATTTCACTTAAAATAATTCCTGACAGACACCTAATCGGCTTTGTCAGTAATTTCAAACATCTATTTAGTGCCTGTTCTCTGTGTGGCAATTTTCCTGGCCCTTGGTTATAAAATGTAGGAGAGGTGAGATCTCTACTCAGACTGATAGGAAGAAAGAAGCATACTCCAGCAGAACCTAAAAAAAAAAGAGCAACTTTAAAAGGCTTGAGAAAACCATACAAGTAATGAATGCTAGAGAGATGTTCGCCCAGGGCATGACCTTTTGTGCGTGTCTGTTTTTCCTCTCCCAGCTCTGTTTGGGCATCAACAACACACACTATATAGTGAGAGCAGGTGAGGAGGGTGGGTTTGAAGGTATCCAGCCTTTTCAGAGACTATTTCATAATCATTTTCTGTCAGAAAATATTTCAAAAAATATTCCCCAAATGCTTCTCAGTGAAAAGTAAGAAGTCTATTTAGTAAAAAGGGACATATAGTAGCCATCTTCTTCAAATGAGCTGTTATCCCATAATGCTTTACTTGACTTTGCAAAATTACCCAAAAAACAAGGAGTGTGTTCCTTCCTGCACAGTCTCAGGATCCTGGCTCAATACCTAGAAAGCTCCTAATGACTTTTTTCATGACTTTGTGGAGCCATGAATATCCAGAAGCCTCCTAATGACTCCTTTCAAATTTTGTGGAGGCTGGGAGGGATGGCAGTTCTGCCCTAATACCTTTCCAGACGTTTGAAATGGATCCTGATGTTTTTTAGCTAATGTTTTACATAAATGTAGATTACAATGGAAGATGTTTACTTAATAGCATTAGTAATGACAAAAGTTCTGAATAAGATTCCATCAGGGGTTGACAGCACGATTTAGTTAAAAGGTCTCTATATGGGTGCCGGAAGTCTTAAAGTCTAGTCAAGGCTTTGCCATTAACAAGCTATAACATTATGTAAATCTAACAACGACAACAATAATAATGCAGTACTTCCAAGAGCCTTTGTTAAAGAGCAATCTAACTTAAAAGGCACACATCTAACTATCAAGGCACTCATCTTCAACAAAACATAACTCCTTAAATACTGAATAGTAACTACTTCAGCAACTCATATCTTTGGGAATTCAAACACAGATGTTGGCACATAGGTCAGCATCTCCCATGGGCACAAACTAGATGTTCAATAAATGTCTGATGTGAATGACTGACTGGCAAATAATGCATGCTTACTTTCTTTCCTAGTGGCCCTATTTATTTGCTTATAACGTTGTATATACCCTGAATTTGGAAAGTAAAATAACTTTTAAAATCAAATTCTCAATTCGGCTAGAACACATTTTCAATACAATTGAAAACATTTTAGAAATGCTCTCCAGCACATGTTAAAAAAAACAAAAACAAAAACCAAGAAAAACCTGAATGCATTTAAAGCCTCTTAGTAGTGATATCACCTAACAGTTAGTTTTACGAAATTTCAGACCCATCTCTTTTTGTATAGATTATGTATATATGGCCCCAAACAGCTTTAAAATGTAAGATAGAGCCAGTTTGGAGATATGTTAAATAACTCTACGTTCAAATCAAGGTATTTAAAAATATCTAGATGGATGACATTTTCAACTTTCACTTGCACGACTGACAATGTGCATTACATTAGCATGTATTTTCTTTACCAATACAAATCCTTTGGTTAGTGGCACATTTTTGAACTACAAATCTCAAATTATATTGGATTCTTAGCTTAAAAATTGGTGTCTTTTGATCCAGAATTGCTAATAACAAATAGTTGGAAATGCAGTATATTATACTAACTTTTCTAGCAACCAGAACTACATTTTTTTCAACTCCTACTGTCCTTCAATTTTAGAAGTGTTAAAAAAGAAAAGAAACATAACTGTGAAGAGAATATTGTAAGGATAATGGAAATACATGCAGTACTTTTACACTCTGATGGTGGAGGAGAACAAAAAGCCTTCTCTCCTTCAAAGAGCAGCAGTGAATAAAGACGACCAGCTGGGGCTGGGTCTTGGGGCTGGTGGAAAGGAAATCCATGAGCAATTATTACACACACTGATAAACACCCAGTCTTATTATTTTCCTTCTCTGCCTTCACAGAAACCTTTTCTTCCCCCTCAGATGGGACATCTTCTCCCACCTCCCAACCGTTTCCTCAAGTCTCTCCGCCCAGCAGAGAATGATGGGGTAAGAAGGGGAATGAGAAAACAAATAAGCCGCTATACAAATCTGGCAAATTAATAAAAGAAAGAAACCAAGTGTCCTGTTTAGAAGGATGCTGCCAGCAGCCAGGGCAAAAAACCGAAACCGGCCTATGGATTGGGTGGGTGAGGGTGAAAGGCCATCAAGCCCACACGGAGCACTTATAAGGTACCTGCAGTGGGAGGGGTTCTGTGCTGGTACGGAGAAGGGTTCGAGGGTTTGCGGGGTACTCATTCTAAAGGCATTCACCAGACTGGGAATTCAGTGAGAAGCGCACTGAGAAGATGAGTCTAGACCTAGATCCTCCACCGGTGAGTTTTATAACCACGGACAGGTCTCTAACCCCCTCTGACCCTCAGTTTCTCGTCCATCTTTCCTACTTCCTGTCGGAGTTATTAATGAGGCTCTAATGCTTTGGGTAAATTGTCAAGTGATAAAGCCTCATACAAATGGAAGGCATTAGTTTACTGAGCATCTACTGTGTGCTAGAGACTGTGAGGGCAAACCTGAATCAAATTCAGATCTGAAAATCTAGAAAGGCAAATAACAATGTATCCAAGGGTTCTATTGCAAGGCGGAAAAAAAGATGTGTTAATATTCCGATCAGATCAAAAGTTCTTCCTCCTTCTATGTCTCCTGGGTGAAAAGGAGGGGTCAGCCTATGAGAATCCTTCTCAGCGGCTCCTAACCACCCAGAACTTCGCCCGGCCTGGGACCCCAGAAGGTTGGCACCCCAGGACCATTTTGCGGCGGAGTAAGCAGCAAGGCTGGTGGGGTGGGGCGGAGATGCTCGTAAAGTCTTAAGTGTCAGACTGGAAGGAGTCGGGGCCGAGCGAGGAGGCTAGGCAGCCTTCTGACCTCCCCTCGACGGCTTCCAGGTGCGGATACACAGTAACGGGCCCGGAGGCAGCACTTGCGTCAGGCCGGCGGACCAGGCCCACTCACTCCACAGCCGTCGCCGCGGCGCCCTCCGTTTCCAAGGCGACCGGCGAGCTAGGGCCTCCCCCGCCCACCACCAAACAGCCGCGAGCGGCGGGCCAGGCGCACCACCTGGTGGCAGCAAGGGGAACAATCAGGCCGAGGTCCCGCGCTGCCTCCCTAGCAGCGGGTACCGCGCCCTCCCACCTTCTTCCCGCGGGGCTGTCACCGCCGCAAGCCACCCAGCTGACTCCACAAGACGCGCTCGCCCACCTTGCCTCCCTCGAGAGACAAACTGGGAAGTGGTGAGAAGTGTAGAGACTTGACGTCCGGGCTCTGTGTTGTGACAGTAAGCGGCTCATTTGTTTCTTCCACTGTAAAATGAGACGTCAGGACTGGTCTGTGGTTTTCAAGCAGCGCATAGCATCCTACGATGTTGGGATGTGTGCGCGTGACGGGGATTCAGCGCGCCCCCGCCACCCCTACCCGCCCCTTCCACCAGGGCAGCTTTTCTCCTGTCTACTTTTGTTTTGTGTAAGAGTTCTTTTAACTCCAAACAGAAGTGCAAACTCCTGGACTAAATGCTTGTAAGGTAACTTACAGCTTTAAAAGTCCTTGATCCAGCTTGTTTTCTTTCTCGTTTTACTTTTTTGCTTCTAAACCTTAAGAAAACCGGTGTAGATTTTGTCTTTCCCTTTCTTTCCACTTTTGGCAGCTCTCTCCTAATTCAGGGGGAAAAAATATCACACACCTACAACCTCTAACGTTCCTCTTTTCCTCATCTGCGTTCTTCTCATTCTCTGCCTCAAGACAATTTCTTACATCCTGAGAGCACTTAGTTAGAATCAATTATTCATCCTTTTGTCCCCAGAAGACAAAAATGAGGCGCTCTCTTGGGCGTCCACTCTCTGCATAAGTCTCCTGTTTGGCATTCTTGAATTTGATTTAAAAAATACATTTTATATGTTTTATGATTAATGCTGTTACATTAATACATATTAAGAACTTAAGGAAGGGAACTGAAGCAGTGAATAAAAATATTAATTACCTTTGGTTAAGGTAGTTTTTCTCATCAATAAAAAGTCATCCAAAACCTAGCCAGTTTGAGATCATTTATGTCTCCTACCTCATTCGAACCGCCCTTTATTCTATTAGTGTTACATATTTCTTTAGTGCCAATTATAATAATAACAACAGGTGGGGATATGGGGTAAAATTATTGAATAGAGTTCGATGCAAGAGGGACAAAAAAAAAGCTACCACACAAATTTTTTAAAGCATGGGGATTTTTTTGTTGCTGTTCAATGGAAAAACAATTTTGTGATTCTTCAGTACTTTGAATTCATTCCCAAATCACTTTCTATAAATCTTAGGCCAGCTTCTTTTGCTAGAGCCTGGGCCCATGGTCAAAAATGTACTTTTACCCTATCATTTATCTCCTGTGCAGTTTTTCTTATGGTGTTTGCCAGTTTGTGGTCAAACAGTGAAGCCAGATAAAAACCATTTGCTGAGTTTCCTCATTTGACCTTGATTTTCTGTTAGCCTTGCCATGTTGAATGAGGCAGAAATAGAGGCAGGAGAGTTTCTGTGGTAGAAAAAGCCAAATATGTTGTCTGATTTTGGCAAAAACACAAAGAACTCGTTTGGTATGTTCTGTTGCTAAGCATTTTATACTTTAAAACCTATTTTCATTACCTCTGCGAATAGACCATAAGGCAATCAACTAAATGTATTAATATTAAATCTCACAATAATTTTTAGGAACACAAGCTAGTGATTAACCCATTGGCTTTGTAAACCAGTTCAAACTTCTAGTAAATCAGAGCTTTTACTGACAACAAAGTTACTTCTGAGAAATATAAAAGCCCTGCTATAACTTCTTATCCAAAAACTTTGTTCCTGACAAATTTGAAACAGTTAAATTGGTGTTCTGCCAAAAAAAAAAAAAAGTCATAAGTAAAATATTCTCTTGAGGGGAAAAGTTTACATCACCTTTAAGCAGGCATGGTGACAAACTCATAGAGGAGATTATGTTTTGACCCATCAACTACAGCATGATGAGTCTCAAAAGAATTTAGCTAAGTGAAAAAGCCGACTGTGAGAAATTATATACTATATCACATGAAATTCTAGAAAATCCTGAAAGCAGATCACTGGTTGCCTAGTACTGATGGGGGGAATGAGGGGATTGACTACAAGGGGGCAGGAGGGAACTTTTTAGGATGAAGGAAATGTTCTATAACTTGATTGCAGTGGTGGTTACAGGGTATATGTATTTGTTAAAACTCATCAAATTATCTTTAAATGGGTGCATTCTATTGTATATAAATTATACGTTTAAAAGTTAATTTAAAAAATAGCTAAAGTTATTTGATAAGTCCTCTCATCAAGAGATGGGGGTCTCTGTTTCCTCTCCTTGAATCTGAGTGGTCTTTATGACTGCTTCAACCAAGAGAATATGGCAGAAATGACTCTACGTTACTTCCAAGGCTAGGTCATAAAAACTCATGCAGCTTCTTCCAGGTTCTTTTGGGATACTTGCTCTGAGGGAGACCAGCTGCCACGTAAAAAGTCTACTTGGAGACGACCATGCTAGAGAGACCAAGCGTAGGCTCTGTGGTTAACCAACTGAGTCCTGCCTTCCAGCCCACAAAGTGCCAGGCCTGTGAGTGAAACCAGCTTGGATCCTCCCAGCCAGCCCATCCATCAGCTGAGTATTGCTGAGCTGATCTCAGTTGATGCCACAAGGAGCAAGAGATCACCAATTATTAACCTACAGAATCTGAGATTCGGTTGTTTTAAGCCGCTGGGCTTTGATAGTGCGTTAGTTGTCCATCGCTATATGACAAATTACCCCAACGTTTAGTGATTCAAGACAACAATAATCACTTATTATCTCACAGTTTCTATACATCAGGAATTTAGGAGCAAGTTGACTGGGCAGTTCTAACTTGGGATATCTCATGAGGGCAGATGTTGGACAGATTCTGTCTCTGCCTGAAGGAGCTTTCAGTCTAGGAAGAGGGAGGGGCAGACAAATGAATAAGCAACTGCAACAGAGCTGGATAACCCCTGGAACAGGGGTAAAAGCAGAGTGCTAAGGGAAAACCGAGCCCAACCTTGAGGGTCAAGGAAAAATTCCTAGAGGAAATGAGGTCTAAACTGAGTCTTGACAGTGAGCAGGAATGGGTCAGTTTGGAGGGTGTGCGAGGGGCTGGGACAGAGGCATGGGCATGTACAAAGGTCTAGAGGTCAAAATGAACATGATGAGTTTCTCATGGAGCTGAAAGAAATTTACTAATGGTTAGATCACAGGGTCCCAGAGAGAAGAAAGGAGCAAGAGGGGAGGCTGGAGAAGCAAGCAGGGGCAGATCCTGATGGGTCCTTATGATAACAAATGTTCACTCTGGCCACAGTGTGGAGGAGGATGGGAGAAGTCAGGATGGGGACAGTTTCCAGGATGGACTCCACTGACCACAGTTCCAATCTTTTTCTGCCTAAGGGCCTCTCCCTTAGGTCTAGTTTCTGGTCCAAGAAACATGTCTCAGGATCTGCCTTTTGCCAGATTGCAGCGACTGGCAAAAAGAATGACCTCATCTTCCTGGCTCAAGTTATCAGCTTGCCTAATCTCTGGAGCCTTCTATGACTCAGGTGAGATGCCCACCTCCACACCAGGAAGTAGTCTATGAAGCTCTGCCTCCAGCAAACATATGAAAGGAATTATTATTATTTTTTAACATCTTTATTGGAGTATAATTGCTTTACAATGTTATGTTAGTTTCTGCTGTATAACAAAGTGAACAGCTATACGTATACATACATCCCCATATCCCCTCCCTCTTGCGTCTCCCTCCCACCCTCCCTATCCCACCCCTCTAGGTGGTCACAAAGCACCGAGCTGATCTCCCTGTGCTATGCAGCTACTTCCCACTCGTCATCTATTTTACACTTGGTAGTGTATGTATGTCCGTGCCACTCTCTCATGGAGTAACACTACCTCATATCTGGAGAATAGGGCAGTATAATTTCCACCTTTTAAGAACTGTATTTATATAATTGTTTTCCCCTTGATTTTTTTTCTTATTGTGGTAAGAACACATGAGATCTGCCCTCTTAACAAAATCTTAGGTGTATAATACAATATTGTTAGCTATAGGCACTATATTTAACAGCAGATCTCTAAAATTTATGCATCTGGCAAAATGAAACTTTGTTGAATAGCAGCTCCTCATTTCCCCCTCCTATGAGCTTGATTATTTTAGATATTCCATATAAGTGGAATCATGTAGTATTTGTCCTTCTGTGACTGGCTTATTTCCCTTTGCATAACGTCTTCCAGTTTATCCATGTTGTTGTAAATGGTAGTATTTTCTTCTTCCATTAAAGATACGTAATATTCCATTATATGAATGTACCATGTTTTGTTTATCCATTCATTTATCAATGGACATTGAAGTTGTTTCTATATTTTGGTTATTGTGACTAATACTGCAGTGAACATAGGAGTGCAGATATCTCTTTGAGATCCTGATTTCAATTCTTTTGGATAAATACCCAGAAATGGGATTGCTGGATTCTATGGTAGTTCTATTTTAAATTTTTTGAAGAACCTCCATACTTTTTTTCCCAAATTTTAAATTCACAATTCAGTAACTTTCCTGTCTATCAGAAACACTGATTTAGAATAGACTATGGGAAAATGTGTCATATAAAAATATCACAAAAAGAACAAAGGGTTTAACTACATACTGATAGTATATGTTCAAAACCTAAATAATGATTTTTTTAAAGTTCTCAAAACTTTTGACTTAGCATATTGCATTGGAAAGGAACTACGTGCCTGAAGAGAAAATATATAACATTGAAGAATGTCAATTCTTTCCAAAGAAATGTATAAGTTTAATGCAGATCTACAAAAAAGTATTTGTTTGCAGAAGGGAAAATAATTGGGACATTTTCAGGACTATAAATCAATATTAGCACATCCAAGGTAGTGTGCTGTATTTTTAAATGAAAAGAAATAATGAGGTTTTGGGTTACTCCCTACACTTCATATGGTGTTGAAAAATACTAAATATTTTACCTTTTATACAGCACACTAGCTAAGAAAACCAATGCAAAAGACCACATTATGTGATTCCTTTTAGAAGATATTTCCAGAAAAAGCAAATCTCCCGAGACAAAAATTGAGAGACTTCAGTTAGGGCTTTACACAGTAGGGTCACCAGCAGGGGGACCACTTGGAGAGAGAACTGTCCAAATGAGGGATGTGTAGCTCAACAGGGCGCTGCGGAGAGAAGTCTTTGGGTGCTGAAATTGAAAGATCCTTCTAGTGAATGCACTTGACTTTGGGAATTGCTCATTGTGGTGTCTAGAGAGACTGAGAGACATAGGATACAGAACCACACTTTGTTGATGCTTATTTTCTTTAAGAACATGAAATTTGGAGTAAGTCCAGAATTTTTCTGAAGCTGCTTACCAGCTGTGTGACCTTGGATAAGTTACTTCTCTTTTCTGCACCGCAATTCCTCGTCTGTAAATGGAGATAATATTGCATACCTCTCTGGGCTGTTCAGAAGATTAAATAAATGCCTTGTACAATTCCTGGCACATAGTAGGTTCTCAATGAATATTAGTTCTCCATCATACTCCTTCTAAAATATTATTTTGGAGGGAATGCCAGAAAGTAGGAAAAGTAGAGCTCTTCTGGGTCATATTTCCCATGTGGCTGGTCTGGTGGGACCCAAATATGCATCTCTGACCCAGCTGCAAACCTGTACACCCAGCTGCCTACTCAACATCAGTTAGATGTATCACAGGCACACCATGCCCCAAACTCATTATCTCCTACCCCCTCTAACCTGCCTCTTCTCCTCGAGGCTGTGTCCATATTCAGTCAATAGCACCAGCATCTACTTCGCTGTTCAAGCCTGAAGATGGGGAGTTATTCTCAACTCTTTCCTTTCCCCAGACCCTAGACCTAATCAACCTTCGAGTTCTGTCAGTCTACCTAGAAATTCGGTAGATTGAACCCATTCATTAATTTTCATCAAAAATATTTGTTGAGCAGCTCGCTTTGAACTAAGCACCATGTCAGGTTCCGTCTTCACTGCCTTCTCCCTAATCCGGGTCACAGTTTTCTCCTACTGACTGAAGAAATAGGTTCCCAACTAGTTGCCCTGAATCTACTTTTTATTTCCTCTAATCCTTTCTCCACGTTCTTCCAGAGATTCATTCCTTTGCTTAAGACCTTAAGTGGCTTCCCACAGAGCCCTCAGGAAAGAATTACTGGCACAGCTGGTAAGGCTTTCTAAAATCCAGGCCCCCCAGGTCTAGGGCAGGTTCCTGCTATGTGCTCCAGTCACTGGTTGGGTTCCCCCAGAAGCACAGCCTGAGACTGAGATTTGAGGGCAAGTTGTTAATTTGGGAGGTAGTCTCAGGGAGCTCTGGTAGGAGGATGGGGAAATGAGGAGGGCAGAAAAAGAAGCCAATTCAGCATGCATTGATGAACAAGTTACTGGGAGATGGGTAACTGGGGCTCAGCCTCAGTGGAGAACTCTGGGAGACAGTGTATGCTATGGACTGAACTGTGTTCCCCCAAAACGTGTATGTTGAAGCTCTAATCCCAAATGTGACTGTGTCTGGAGATAGGGCCTATAGGGAGGTAATTAAACATCAAGGAGGCCCTACAGTGAGATGGTGAGGGTGGGGCCTTGATGAAATAGGATTAGTGTCTTCAAAAAGAGGCACCAGAGAGTTCCTCTCTCTCTCTCTCTCTTTCTCTCTCCACACAAGAGGTCACGTGAGCCCACAAACCAGGAAGAGACGCTTCACCGGAAACCACGCACGCTGGCACCCTAATCTCAGCCGTCCAGCCTCTAAGAACTGTGAGAAAAAAATTTCCTGTTGTTGAAGCCACTCAGTCTATGGCATTTTGTTAGTGGCAGGTCAAGCTAAGACAGCATGGAACAACCTCAGAGTTGCCGGGGTGCTCTGGGTGGAAGCGGGTAGTTAACTCTCAATCCTCATTTGCCATTGGTTTAGGGCTGCACCTGAAGGCACTGATTCCCCAGCAATCACGGCTTGCACTGCGCAAGGGCTGAGCTCCTGTTCCCCTGGGCCAGAAAAGTTCTCACTCAGCCTGAGAGTCCCTGGTGGGAAGAAGCCTCTGGCTTACCTGGTGAGAGCTAAGGGATATGGGCAGGGCGATAGTGTCTACCATAGCTCCCAGAAAGCATTGTACCTCTGCTTTGTGGCTCTCTTTACCCGGTGGTGACCCATCAGCTAATCTGTTAGTTCTATAAGGGTGCAGATGATACCTCTCTGCTTCACCAATATACCACCAGGGCTAAGCACAGAGCCTGATATGTAATAGGTGCTCAAGAGATATTTAGTGAATGTGTGGATAAATGAAATATGGTGATCCTTTCAGAAAGTAACCCAGTCACGGCATGCTTTGCATTTGACAGAGAAATTACACATGCAGCAAAAAAACCTCTAAGTTATTGTTACATCTGAATCCCTATATTCACATAAATCACTGAAATTTCTTAACAGTGCCAATTAAAGGCCTTACTAGGCTTTCTAAGTAAAGCTTAGGATGTTCATTTTTATCCCTTTGCAGCAAATACAGTCCCGATATCTTTTTTCTAGACCCAGGTCCGTTCCACACGTTGTGCTGGGTCCAGGGAAAATGCACGCTCCACACGTTTTGCCGGGGCCGGGCAGCTTGGCTCAGCCCCGGGAGCTGGCTCCCAGCTGCTCATCAGCATGAGTGCAAACAGGTGGAGCATACAAAGTGGCCTTATAGAGCTTGGACTTAATCCTGTGAGCACTGTCGAGCCGCGGAATGTTTCCCAGCATGCCAAAAGCAAGACTTTAGAAAAATGAATGGAACAGTGATATTTAGGCAGGGATGGACTGGGAAGAGACTGGAGGCTGGGGAACAAAAAGAGAGGAAAGGAGCCTGAGACAGCGTGGCTGACAGAAACTTTTGAGCTGTGTGAAACTTTCCACTGTGGGTCACTAGGCTGACTGGGGACAGAGAAATCACTGTGGTGAATGAATCAAAGTATACCCCTTCCTGTTATGTTCTCTTTGAAGTTATTTCCTAAAGCACCAAAGGGGTGTTTGTAAGAAGAGTAATAGGCAATCATAAAAGTTCCCTGTAAACAATCAAGAATGCAAGTTTCCATAGCTGTGTAGGTTTAAAAAGGAGGCAAAGTGGCATTGATTTTGGTGTGTTCCTGGGATAATGCACGAATGTTCCACGTGTACTGCACTTGACTTTCTCTGAAACTAATAAACTTTGTGCTTTTAAGGGTAAAACTTTGTCTAAACTTAAAATACTCCTCGTCACATGTTCTGTATCTTGATTATAGTGGTGATTACTTGCTGATATTCATGTATCAAAACTCATCAAATTCTACATTTAAAATTGGTGAGTTTGTAAGTAAGTTATGCCTCAATAAAGCTGATTTTTAAAAATTGAATAAAGTTCAAATATACCCAGAGATTAATCCAGGCAAATAATACATATGTATGATTCCATCTGCGTAAAACTCCAGAAAATGCAAGCTAATGTATAGCGCGAGAAAGCAGATCAATGGTTGCTTTGTCGTGGGCAGGGTAGGGTCAGGAGGCAGGAATTACACAGGATCATGAAGACTCTTATGGCAGTAATGGGTATGTTCATAATCTTCAGTGTGCTGTCAGTTTCAAAGGTGTATACGTATGTCAGAACATATTTCAATGAAATGGCATATCTCTTTACCCCTGCCTGTAAAGTTTATGATGTTGGGAACCATGACCTTCACTACTATATCTCCAACATCTAACCTAGAGCCTGGCGTATATTTGTTGAATAAATTAACAGTTTGGGAAATATTAGCGTAGTGGGATGAATCTAGTTCCCAGCTCCGTCGTGTTCTAGCTTTGTAAATGTCTCTAAATCACTGAATGTCTCTAATCTCAGTTTGCTCACTGGTGAAATAGAGTTAATAATATTGATCTCATAGGATTGTTGTGAGGGTTACAAATGATGTATCTAAAAAGTTACAAATTAGACCTTGGCAATGATAGATGCTAAATAAGTGGTAGCTTTTATTACTAGTTGTAAGACATGCCTCGTAATTTCTGGGGATTAGAATGTACTTATTGTTTTGCACGTATGCATTTTGGAACATACACATATAGCCATTCCAAATAGGGAGTAATGTAAAGAGCTTTAGCCCATAATGGATCACTGCATAAGTGTGATAATTAATGGATTATTCCAGAAAGTGGATTTTAAAATGATATAGACTTAAAACTAGGTAGAATTGCTTTCAAAAATAAGCCAGCACAGTGGTTTCATGGGTGCATACATATGTCAAAATTTGTGCAGTTTATTATATGTCAGTTACATAGCAATCAGGCTGTTTTCTTTAAAAAATTAAGCCACCAACAAGTGGAATTAAATACATGAAATAGCTCTATTATTTAGGATGAAGTTTGATTAATTTAATTATTTTTTTAACCAAAGGGATCTGTCTCCATTATTTGGCTTCAATTTGAGGACAAGTTAATTGTTTCTCAGACAGTTCTTTTTTTAATTGAGATTTGAACTGCAGTTTGACAAATGTCAATGACATCACTGCTGAAACTGCACTCCTTAAATGTAAATATTTGCTGAAAGTTAATCTTGCTTTGACAGTACAAAAGGAAACTTATCTCCATTTCAGGATTGATGGTTGCTTTTTGTAGTGATGCCTGAAAAATATGCATAATGCCAGTTTTTTTCTGTCGTCCTTCACAGATCTGATACTAAATGAACTTGGGCCTCTTTCTGAAGAGTGACTACTTAAGTATACAATTAATAAACCATGAGTATCTGCACATGATTCAACAGTCTATTTTTGCTACTGTTTTGGCAGTAATAATCATTGTATTATTTATTTAACACCCATTGAGTACACCTAACTTGGATTAGCCAACCCAAAGACCTGTGAATAAAGCCCCAGGGCATAGAACGGAAAGGTGAAAAAGAGCAGATGTGGGTCAGCCAGCAGGTGATGCTTCCATGAATTTGATGAAGAACTTGGAGATAGAGTGTCTTAGTTTGTGTTCCCCCAAAAGCAGACTCTGAGACAAGAACCTGAGATTCATATAGTTTATTTAGGAAGTGATCTCTGGAAGCACAAATAAGGAAGTGAGAGAAGTGAACAGGAAAGGGAGAAATACCAAGAAAAGGTGCATTAATGAGCAAGTTGAGGGGACTTCCCTGGTGGTCCAGTGGGTAAGACTCCGCACTCCCAATGCAGGGGGCCTGGGTTTGATCCCTGGTCGGGGAACTAGATCCTGCATTCATGCCACAACTAAAAGATCTCGTGTACCGCAACTAAGACCTGGCGCAGCCAAAAAAATAAATAAATAAAATAATTATTTTTTAAAAAAGTGAGCGAGTTGATGCTGTGGGAGACTGGGGCTCAGTCTCACTAGGGACCCTCTGAGGAGTCATTTGAACAAGCTTCACAATTGTCCCACAGAGGGATAGTGACTCTGGAGTATTTTTCAGCAGAGTCATGGCCTCATTGTTTGAAGGATGCCCTGGAAAGTGGGGACATTAGTTACACACACACACACACACACACGCAGTGCCTGTGGACTGAGCAAGCTCTTATTGGCTAAAGAAAGTCCTCAGAGACACAAAGAGATGTCAGACATTGAGATGGGAAGCTGGCAGTGTGCATGGAAACCGCCCACTGCAATTGCAGGTAAACTCAGAAGCTGGATGAGCAGGTATGGGCTGGAACACCAATGCCATCTGCTACATGGATAGTTTAGGGTCTTTGATGTGATAGAGTATCAATGCTAGCTGTTGAGGAATGTGTAGAAGCGTGGTTAAAGCAATGGGCTTATAAATTCTGAAGGAGGAATTTCCTTTTACCATTTTCTCAGCATGAAATAAAATTGATGAAATGTACAATTAGCTGGTCAGTTCAGTTGACTTTTCTGTTGTTTTATATCCTGTAGACAAGTGGTTCTCAAAGTGTGTTCTCTGGTTCAGCAGCCTTGGCATCACCTGGAATGCAGGTTCTCAGGTTCTCAGGCCCCACCCCAGCCCTATTGAATAGAACCTCTGGAGGTGGGACCCAGAGCTCTGTGACCAGCCCTGCAGATGTTCCTGATAACACACTGAAGTTGGACAACTTTGGATGTAGCCAAAATACTGTACTGAGAGAATTAACTTTTATCCCAATCACGGAGTAGTGGACTGGTTTCTAGTTTTAGTTGGGTAAATTATGTGATCTTTATGGATCTTTTCCAATCTGTCAAATGAGTAGTTTAGATTAGTATTCTGGAGTTTCAGACTTCTTTTTAAAGCTGTGGAATTCCAAAGAAATTTTACCTGAAACACCAGTATATGGGACATAAACAGAGTTGCTCCGTTGGGATAGTAGCCCAGGACCCTGTCTTCTCACTTCCCTATGGTGGTTTCTTAAGTGCCACCATGGACCTTTAGGTTTCTAAGAAATAAAGTTTGAGAACCACTGCTCTAGAAGACCCTCAGGGTCCTTCTGGAATATGATCTAAGACATCAGGCAGACTTAGCCATAGTTTACCTCATGATAAGAACACTGAGATAGACCTGGGATCACAAACCTTGGGTTCAAGGCCTAGCTGAAC
Source organism: Balaenoptera acutorostrata (assembly GCF_949987535.1). Classification (NCBI taxonomy): domain Eukaryota; kingdom Metazoa; phylum Chordata; class Mammalia; order Artiodactyla; family Balaenopteridae; genus Balaenoptera; species Balaenoptera acutorostrata. The sequence goes on along the minus strand of NC_080072.1, from coordinate 65,084,937 downwards.
CCTACTACCAGGGTGACCATGAGCAAGTCATGTAGTTTCCACGGGCTTAGCACCCTCATTTATAAAATGAAGTTAACACTAATTCTTGTTATACCTGACTTACAGGGCTGTTGAGAGGATCAAATGAAATCATGTATGTCAACACTATAAGTTGCTAAGTCCTGTCTCATTGGAAGGGATTATTGTGAGAGAAATTATCCTTCCAGGTAGTTTTTCTTTGTAACTGGTGCCAAAGATAAGTAGAGATAGACAGAAATATTTTGTAGTTTCTTCTTTATCTTCAAGGGATGCAAATATAATTTTCCTTTTTAATTTAAAACTTGTTTACCAGGAAGTGTTACTTTAAATAAAATGACGCTTAAGCAGACTTGAGTTAACCTGTTGAATCATTCTACAATGCTTGTAAAAGTAATGTTTAAGGTAATACTATCAAAAGAGATAATTAGTTTTCCTTAATAATTTACTGACCACATACTAATAAGGAGAGCCAATTTTGGACTAGGTTGACTTAGCATTTCTGATTTCTTGCATATTCAGAAAAATTTTAGCACAACATTAATTCATATTTATTTGGCTTTTTTTCTGTTTTTTTCTGTCAGATGGGTCTTTTGGGAGAGATTTATTCATCTACCACAGAGATGCCTGAGAAATATCCAACACTATGTTTTATGGTTATATTTTGTCACCAAGGAAGTAGTGAATAATTCCTTGTGGAACTTTTGGAAGATTACCTACTGTGAATGTCAAATATGGTTATTGGGGTTAGAAGCTAGTCTGATTTAAGACCTCTTTATTTCTAAACCCTCAGTGTAGCAGAAGGTCAGGATGATGTCTGAAAATTGTCATCATAAAAACCTGCCAATCTGCCAATCTGCCAAATCTGCCAATTCCTACAGCCCCTTTGAAGGCAGCTACCACATGGACCTACCAACATTTTCTAAGGGTGTCTCACTCTGCTTTTCCTACACAGAGTTTTCCAGTTACCTGGATCTTCAACCTGACACTATTGTACACCAATCAGAACTCCCAGAGAGGGAATCAGCACGGACTGGACAAACATTTGCTCATGACCAGCCCATATTCGGGTGGAGGGGACCATCAGCATTTCTGAGCCTTGGAGCTGGCGAAGCAGCTGTGGAGCAAGGCTCCTGTAAGTGGTCTCCTTCATTCATTCTAAAAGGAGACACACAGTGTTTACTATTGATCAGACACTGTGCTGGGCACAGTGGACAGAACAGACAAGCCTCTACAGAGATCCTCAGGTTCCAGAGGAGTCAGGCAGGCAAAAGTAGGGCTGGGAAGACAACGAAGCATGGAAGGGAGCAGAGAGTATTTCAGATGGAGAGAATAGCACATAGAAAGACCCCAAAGAGAGAGTATGTGAAGAAAAGTCCACAATGGCCATGGCGAGGTGAACTAATGCCAGGTCATGGAAGACCTTGTCTGCATGGGCCTCCTTCCCATTCGTATAATGACAGCACCAGTACAGAGCAAGTGGATCTTCTCAAACTGCCCCACAGAGCCCAGGCATTCTACCAAGGGGACTCAGAGGGCCTTGTGGAGTACGGGGTGGAAGGGAGTGGCTCTGGGCTCCAACTTCCGCTTCAGTGAGAACACCTTTGCTAACATCCATTTCAAATGTTAGGGATCTGAGTACAATAGTGTTAGAAGACAGGGATTTAAAAAGTGATTGAAAACTACCAGGTCCTCTCCTCCGATAATAGGATTCCATGTTGTTGTTCCTCCTGAGAGAATGCTATCTGGGTGACTGGGGGCGTCGGCTTATTATCTCCTGACGAGCAGCCCATTCCTGACGGAAAACACACAGGGTTATGGTGTGAGCAAAAGGTCCTGGGAATTTCTGCCCATTTTTTCACAAAAATCTCAGAAATAGTCTGTGGAATTTTTACTTTCCCACACTGTTGTCTCTTTAAGTCGGCAGGACAGGAACCTTCCAGCATGCCTCGTCCCTGCCTTCATTGTAATGCTGAGCCCCCTCAGATGGACTACAGACACAGAGCTACAAAGACACACCCACCTACTACTCGCTGAAGGGGATGAGCTACAAACCTGAACAAAGAGCAGCCTTTCCTAAAGGAGAACTCCCTGTCTTACCCATCAGCAGCTCAGTAAGTATTAGTAGAACCGTCTGTTTCTGTTCTCTAGACTCTGGCTCTCTGGACCAGCAAAACTGGTTTTAGCTTCTCTCACCTGATACCCCTGGACTTGACTTCTTGTCTCCTTGACCTCTGGACATTCATTGCCTTCGAGCCCGAGCCTGGGCTGAGGCTCTGAAACTCCACCTTTGCTCACACCTTCATGCAACCTGCAGACTGCCCCTGTCCAGCCAGCCTGAGGTCCCAGCTCCTCTGATGCAGAGCAGCCTGGCCATCGGCACAGGTCCTGATGGACAGAGGTCACAATTTAAGAACTCACTTTGGACGCTACCTGACAGATCCTGCCTCCCCCAGTCCCTCCCAGCTGGAGCCACTAGATGTCTTCCAACAGGAGACTCAGGCCTGCTCAGCCCTCCTGTTACTCCTGACTAAGCAGTGCTTCTCAAAGTGTAACATGTAAACAAATCTTCTGGCGGTCAGGCCGAAATGGATCTTCTGATTCATTAGGCCTGGGCTGGGGTTAGATATCCTTTGTTTCTAAGAAGTGCCCAGGTGATGTCAATGGTTCATGAACTTCCCTTTGAGTAGTAAGAATGAGAATGTGTATAGACTATAACTTCAGCCTTACCTGGGGCTAGGCTCTGGAATATGTTGGATTTTTTTTCTTTTATTAGTAAACGTTTATTAAACACTCTTTCTATGTAGCCATTGCTGTGCTGCTAAGATTCATTCTTTGCTTTCAGGAAGCTTATAATCTTTTTTTTTTTTTTTAGTTATTTTTTCCTTTTTTTCTTATTGAAGTATAGTTAATTTACAGTGTTTTGTTAGTTTATGGTGTACAGCAAAGTGATTCAGTGTTATGTATATATATATATTCTTTTCCATTCTAGTTTATTACAAGATATTGAATATAGTTCCCTGTGCTATACAGTAGGACCTTGTTGTTTATCTGGTTTATATATAGTAGTTTGTATCTGCTAATCCCAAACTCCTAACTTATCTGCCCCCCACCTTTCCCCTTTAGTAACCATAAGTTTGTTTTCTATGTCTGTGAGTCTGTTTCTATTTTGTAAATAAATTCTTTAGTACCATATTTTAGATTCCACTTATAAGTGATATCATATGGTATTTGTCTTTGTCTGCCTGACTTACTTCACTTAGTATGATAATCTCTAGGTCCATCCATGTTGCTGCAGATGGCATTATTTCATTCTTTTTTTTATGGCTGAGTAATATTCCATGTAAATGGTTCTTCTGTGAACATTGGGGTGTGTGTATCTTTTTGAATTAAGAGTTTTGTCTGGGTATATGTTCAGGAGTGGGATTTCTGGATCATATGGTAACTCTATTTTTAGTTTTTTAAGGAACCTCCATACTGTTCTCCATAGGGGCTTCACCAATTTCCATTCCCATCAACAGTGTAGGAGGGTTCCCTTTTCTCTAAACCCTCTCCAGCATTTATTATTTGTAGACTTTTTGATGATATGGCCATTCTGACTGATGTGAAGTCATTCCTCAATCGTAGTTTTGATTTGCATTTCTCTAATAATTAGCGATATTGAGCATCTTTTCATGTGTCTATTGGACATCTGTAGGTCTTCTTTGGAGAATGTCTATTTAGGTCTTCTGCCCATTTTTTGATTCGGTTGTTTTGTTGTTTGTTATTGAGTTGTATGAGCTGTTTATATATTTTGGAAATTAAGCCCTTGTTGGTCACATCGTTTGCAAATATTTTCTCCCAGTCTATAGGTAGTCTTTTCATTTCGTTTATGGTTTCCCTTGCTGTGGAAAAGCTTATAAGTTTGATTAGGTCCCATTTGTTTATATTGCTTTTATTTCTATTGCCTTGGGAGACTGACATAAGAAAACATTGCTATGATTTATGTCAGAGAATGTTTTGCCTGTGTTCTCTTCTAGGAGTTTTATGGTGTCTTGCTTATATTTGTCTTTAAGCCATTTTGAGTTTACTTTTGTGTATGGTATGAGGGAGTGTTCTAACTTCACTGATTTACATGTGACTGTCCAGCTTTCCCAACACCATTTCCTGAAGAGACTGACTTTTTCTCCATTGTATATTCTTGCCTCCTTTGTCAAAGATTAATTGACCGTAGGTGTGTGGGTTTATTTCTGGGCTCTCTATTCTGTTCCATTGAGCCATATGTCTGTTTTTGTGCCAATACCACACTCTTTTGATTACCATAGCTTTGTAGTATTGTCTGAAGTCTGGGAGGTTATGCCTCTAGCTTTGTTCTTTTTCCTCAGGATTGCTTTGGCAATTCTGGGTCTTTTATGGTTCCATATAAATTTGGATTATTTGCTCTAGTTCTGTTAAAAATGTCATGGATAATGTGATAGGGATCCCATTAAATCTGTAGATTGCTTTGGGTAATATGGCCATTTTAACAATATTAATTCTTCCAATCCAAAAGCATAGGGTATCTTTCCATTTCTTTGAATCATCTTCAGTTTCCTTTATCAACATCTTATAGTTCTTAGCGTATAAGTCTTTCACCTCCTTGGTCAGGTTTATTCCTAACTATTTTATTTTTTTGATGCGATTTTAAAAGGGATTGTTCTTTTACTTTCCCTTTCTGACATTTCATTGTTAAAGAAATGCAACTGATTTCTGTGTCTTAATCTTGTATCCTGATACCTTGCTGAATTTATCAGTTATAGTAGTTTTTGTGTGGAGTCTTTAGGGTTTTCTATATATAGTATCATGTCATCTGCATATAATGACAGTTTTACCCCTTTTCTTCCAATCTGGATAATTTTTATTTGTTTCTTGTCTGATTGCTATGGCTAGGATTTCCAGTACTATGTTGAACAGAAGTGATGAGAGTGGGCATCCTTGTCTTGTTCCAAATTCTAATTCTACCATTGAGTAGATTATGTTGGCTATGGGTTTGTCATAAATGGCTTTTATTATGTTGAGATAAGTTTGCTCTATACCCACTTTGGTAAGAGTTCTCATCATGAATGGATGTTGAATTTTATCAAATGCTTTTTCTGCATCTATTGAAATGATCATACAGTTTTATTCTTTTCACTTGTTGATGTGGTGTATGTAGCACATTGATTGATTTGTATATGTTGAAATTGAACCATCCTTGTGACCCTGGGATGAATCCAACTTGATCGTGGTGTGTGATCTTTTTTATGTGTTGTTAGATTCAGTTTACTAAGATTTTGTTGAGAATTTTTGCATCTATATTCATCAAAGATACTGGCCTGCAATTTTCTTTTTTGGTAGTGTCTTTGTCTGGTTTTGGTATCAGGGTGATGGTGGCTTCATAGAATGGCTTTGGGAGTGTTACCTCCTCTTCAGTCTCTTGCAAGAGTTTGAGAAGGAGCCGTATAAGTTCTTTTTTCTATGTTTGGTAGAATTCCCCAGTGAAGCCATCTGGTCCTGGACTTTTGTTTGCTGGGAGGTTTGTTGTTGTTGTTGTTGTTTTAATTACAGATTCTATTTCACTTCTAGTAATTGGTCTGTTCAAATTATCTATTTCTTCTCAATTCAGTTTTGGTGTGCTGTATATTTCTAGAAACTTGTCCATTTCCTCTCACTTGTCCAATTTGTTGGTATATGATTGTTCATAGTATTCTATTATGGTTTTTTATTTCTGTGGTAACAGTTATTATTTCTCCTCTTTCACTTCTTAGTTTGTTTATTTGGGTCCTCTCTCTTTTCTTCTTGGTGAGCCTGGCCAGAGGTTTGTCGATTTTGTTTATCCTTTCAAAAAAACCAGCTCTTGGTTTTATTGTTTTTTTTCTATTTTTTTAAATCTCTATTTTATTTATTTCCTCTGTGATCTTTATTTTTTCCTTCCTTCTGTTGACTTCAGGTTTTGTCAGGGAGCTTTTAATCTAATAGAAAAGAAGTGTTTATTTTTAGCCTATATACTTTATATAGCTTAGTTCTTACAATATACCTATGAGATTATTATTATCCCCATTTTACACATAAGGAAACAGGCTTAGAGAAGTTGACACTTGTCAAGGGTTACACTCATGGGAAATGACAGCCTGAATTTCACTTCTCAGGTCTCTGACTCTGAGCATCATTTCCTTAATCTTCTTGTGTTGCCAAAATCTGTACAGTTGGGCTTCTGCCTCAGTTTCCTTGTTTAATATTTCAGTTTCTGGCTTAGGCTGAGCCCTGCTCCAAACCCCAGACAACTTGGCTAGAAATCATGCACCCAACTCTTTCCTCCCATCCACACATCCCCCAGTTAGTGTTCTGCTATAGATAGTCCACTTGCCTGGAAATGAAAAGCATTGCTCCATGTTGCAAAATAGCTTCTAGGAACTAGCCAGAGGAATGTTCCCTTTCATCTGTAATTCACCCTCATGGTTCTTTTGAGTTTCACACTCAGCATCAGACACTCCAAAAAATAAATAAGCTATGTAATAGGAATAGTAAACAAAGAAGGAAGTGGCACTGATTTATGCAAACTTCATTCTTTGACCTCTTAGCCACGGCAGTATATCTAATGGTCCCAGCATCCTTTCCCTATGAATGGATGTAGCATACAGTAGCGCTCATGATGTAACTTGTCCCAGATCTCATCTCGGCTCTGCCCGTCTCTGTCAAGGCTCTGGAGAGAGCAGAAAGAGTGGAATAGACTCTGAGGGAGTCATCTGCACAGGACAGACGTTACAGAGACCACGGGAGCCCTGGTCTGTGGTCATGGCTTTGAATTCTTGTAGTCCTCTCCCTGCTCCTCTTAGCCTGCTTCCTTGGTGAGCAAGGAGCTTACTTCCTATTGGCTCATTTATTCCCATTGACTTACCCAGTGCAGGCGGAGGGGTAATATTTGCTGCTGCCTCAATTGCTTTACCTTACTTAGAATGGCAGAATTTAGCAAGAGTTAGTTAGGTATTGAAATGTATCATTGCAAGTTCTCACTGATGGTTGTAACATTTTCTCTGTTTGTTACTCAACGCAATCCATTCTACCCCAAGACATTCAGTATGACATTTAGTGAGAAATCTTTAACAAAATTCTGTCAACCTTTCCCCATATTCAGACTGACACTTTTGATGATCATAAACCAGACTTTCAGCAATCTTCTATAGACCCTATGTCACTCTGATTGACACCTGTTATTTACTTAAGCGTCCCTTCCCTCCACTCACATACCCAACAGATAGTAATACCTGCCCAACCCAAGCTCAAGTTTGCCTTGGACCTTCTGAGCCTCTAGCTGTGTGTAGCTGGATCCTTTTATTGCATATCCCCCAGTCCTGTTTCCCTTGACCACACCACGGGCAACAGCTCTGTAAGTCACTCAAACTCTTTTGCACTCACCCCCCATCCGATAAAATGTAAACATGTTCATGGTCAGCAGTTTGGTGGCTTGTGGTTTCCTTTAACTCAAATTTAAAGCCCCGCTCAGGGTTTGCCATTGTTTCTGTGCAAGTCCAAGAATCGTTATTTGTTTACTCTGAACACGAAGGTGACCGACAGAGCTCCAACCTGACTAACCACAGCATCCTGCAGTCAGTAAGTAGATGATTTGGGGCTTATGTGGAGTTTACCTGCATCTTGAAAACTTTTGAGACTTATCTGATCTAGTGCCCTAAGAAGTAATACAAAGTAAAATTTCAAAGCTTTGCATCAATATTTTCCTTTTGGGACTCCATTCAAGTCTAGAAAATTTTGTGGTCAAACTCCATAATTTTTTTGCCTACAATGTTGACTGTGTAATTTTTGGCAAATTGCAGGCATTCTTTGTTGCAAATTCTTTTGAAACCATTGGCAAATGTTTAGTAGCATTGATAATATTGACCACAAATTAGTTCTAAACTTAGAAAAAAAAGAAAAAAAATTATTTTGTTTTAAATGTTCTAAAACCTGACTAATTAAAGTGTATTTTTTCCTTTTCTCAAGTCCATGTGCTATTTGTCTCTTAGAAATTTTTAAATGATCTCAGTGTATTAAGTGTCTGACAAAAGACTATACACGCTGATGGCTGCTAGCCTATTCAAATCTCTCATTTTACTGTTGTTGAATATCAGCAGGCAACATGTGCTTGGCATTCTAAGTAAGGTTGCTGTCACAACTCGGAAAATACTCTAGAATTCAATACATTTTCCAAACATTCATTTATTATTCATTCGTTCAACTAATTGATAGCTAGTGCTTACTACGTGCCAGACATTGTTCTGGGTTTTAGGCCTTAAAATGATGAAAAAAGATAGACAGTGTTTCTGCCTGCATGGAGCTTATATTCTGGTGGTGGGTCAAATGTTTAATTGAATGAGTGAATGAATGAATGAAGGTGGAGAGATGGAAGAGGCTGGGATTGGGCTGGATTGTGGTCACAGCAACCAACAATCCTTGATAGTGCCTGAGGGCTTAAACAGAGCCAGAAGGAGGTCAGTTCTGGGTGTCTGAACCAGTTTGCGACCTTATACACTGGTAGCCCCTATCAGAAGCCCTGTCTCCGTATTTAAATGCTTGGGAAGTTGTTGCTGCATTCACCTCTGTCCTTCCTTATGTACCCGTTTCCTCCGTAATGTTGGCTCTGGTTACAGTCTTCTTCCCTCTTGGCTGGTTCCCCCTCTGCCAGCCTCCTTGGGATTGATACTTCTTTGGCCTAGCTCTTGGTTCCCCTCTTTTCCTTCATCCTTAGATACTCTCCTTGGATCCCTTCTTACCTCTGTGTTCCACAGCTATTGGCCAGCTCTATCTCAGTCTGAGCCCAGCTCTAGTTTCTAGGTTGGAGCCTTAGACATGACCTGACCTAACCGGGGGAAATCAGATGTCAGGGATTGGGGCCCAGCAGCAGTTTCCAGACAGTGGTGGTGGTCAGATCCAGGCAAGAAACAAGGTTGGGGTTGCAGGGGGTTATCTAATTTGGAGCAGAATCATGACTGGGAGGAGAAGACTGGCAGGAGAGGGTCAAGGGGTCAGGGATTCAGGGTAGGCTCCCCGCCCGGCAGAGTAACTAAAGTGCAAAGCAAAAAGTTACGGTAAGATCCAGTCTTATAGACAGGCAAGCATAACAGGGGCTAGGGACAAGGCTGCAATTTGGTGAGCACACGGGGCACACCAAACCCAGGCTGTATTAGTACTAATTCCAGCTTCCATACCTGGGGGTCTGAAACTATTGATCTGACAGGCTGGTTAGGGCTGAGACTCACAGAGAGTACTTGTTCAAAGCACAGACTTTGAGAGGAGACAGAAGAGGGTGTGAATCCCAACTCTGCTATTTACTAGCTCTGTGACCTTGGGCAAATTGCTTTACCTCTCTGATCCTCAGTCGCCTTACCTGTAAAATGGAGATGGTAACACCTGCCTTACATGGATGTGGTGAGGATTAAATGAATGAACTGGGGAAGACTATGAGGCCTCCTCAAACAGGAAGGCCAATAAACAAGTCTTTGAGCATCTGGGGCTCCCCATGAGGCCCAAGTGGGGAGGTGACAACAGTCAGCAGCCCAACGCTGGCACGGCCGGCTCTGGTTCCAACAGTAGTCTAGCGTGGTCCTTCAGGTCTGGCTGCTGGAGAGACTAACACCCAGTGGGGTGCTCTCCCACTGGGTCTGGGGGAGTGGTTGAGTGTTGGCCCATTTGTCTCTACCACATGCTCACGTGTACAGTACTCTTGTATTTGCCATGGCTCTGCTGTCAGCTCATAACCTTCCTGAGCCCTGAGCCAGTATGTCTCCTTCTTTTAAACTCAAACAATGTTGACCCAACGTTGAAAATGGACACATACATATGGTCTCTATTGCTGAGTCTGTTCCGTATACCAATGTTGGACTTAACCTTGCGTTCTGCTCAGAGATCTTCGGTTGCTCCTTATTTTTAACTGCATCATCTGTTCAGTTTTCTAGGCCTTTTAGAATCTGACTTCGGTTTCGTAGCCACTGAGCTCCCTCTGCTTCCTAACACGCCCCCTTTTTTCTGTCTCACCCAGACCTGTGTCTCTCCTCACAGCTTCTCCTTCCCCCTTGGGTGCTTCACCTCCAGCTGCCCCTGCTGTTCCTCCTCTCTCTAAAATCCTACTCTTCCTTCAACCAGGCTCAAGTCTCCTTGCCCTTGAAGCCCTTTTTCTCGTTCTTGTTGTTTTCTTCCAGTTTTATTGAGATATAATTGACATACCACACTGTATAAGTTTAAGGTGTACAGCATAATGATTTGCTTTACATACATTGTGAAACAATGACCACAATTAGTTTAGTGAACATCCAACATCTCATATACATACAAAAGAAGAGAAAGAAAATGTTATTTCCTTGTGAAAACTCTTACGATTTACTCTTTTATCAACGTTTACATGTAACATTCAGCAGTGTTAATTATACTAATCATGTTGTACATTACATCCCTAGTACTTATTTATCTTACAACTGGAAGTTTGTACCTTTTGACCTCCTTCATCCAATTCCCCTCAATCCACCTCCCACCTCTGGGAACCACAAATCTGATTTCTTTCTTGAAACCCTTTTTGACTCCTGGAATGCTTATAGATCTACATATCCTTGACGACCTGTGATACTTAATAGTTTAGAATTTATCAAATTACACAAAATCTAAGATGCCATCAACTAAAGATGCACCATTATTTTATGTGCCATTAGGAAAACCCTTCTAATTAAACTGGCAACTAGAGAATGTAAGACACCTTTTGATTTCAGAAATGTTAAGCTATAATAAAAGGACATGTTAGAATCAATGAAATATGGTAATTATTTAGTGGTACTTATTATAATTATAATGGACATTATCACTGTTTCATAATTGCTGTTTATTTTCTGAATCCCCTACTAGAATAAGGACTTCGTGAGGACAGATTTCATGCCTCGCTATTCACTTACCATCCAGCTCACCCTGGTACTCAACAAATGTTTGCATAAGTAGATTTCTAAAGTGAACAGAAAGTTCCTCGAAGACAAGAATTATGTATTACACTCTTATGTATACTTATTTTTAAAGTTGACATGTAACACACGTAAAGTGCACTAGTCTTAAATGTAGAGCCTAAAGTCTTTTTATATATGTATACATCTGCATTATAATCACTCAAATTAAGATATAGAACATTTTCCTACAGTACTTTTCCCAGTGCTGAGGAAATAGGAGGTATCCGTCTATACTTATTGATTGATTAAATGGTCTTCAGCTACCCTTGTATTGCTCGGTTTCAACTCACTACTGTTTTCCCTAGTTCATTGGTTCTCAAACTTGCAAGAATTTGGAGAATCACCTGGAAGGCTTGTAGAAACACAGACTGCTGGACCCCAACCCCAGGTTTCTGATTTAGAAGGTCTGTGGTAAGCCTGAGAATTTGCTTTTCTAACAAGGTAGTGCTGACGTGGCTCTAGTGGGATGGAGGAGGGGGGGTGTCTTTCCAAAGGTATTAAATTCTCCCTAGTCATATGCTCATTCTAATCAGGGGTTCTTCAACATTTCTGAAAGCCCTGGCAGTGTGGTGAAGCCCACGTACTCCCTAGAATAATATTTCTAAATGGAATAAAGTAAAATACTTGGGACTACAAAGAAAACCAATTATATTAAAATGGATTGTTCAAATTATTAAAAAAATTGTAATATGTACAATATTTGTGACAAGTCAGCTGTGATGTGATATTAAAAAATTTGAGGTTTCTGTTGGTGAAAAACTCCCACACCTACCGATAGTACTACTGTGGTTTGTTGCATACATTTACAGTTGAAAGAAATGGTAAATTTCAGATAGAGTTTAGTGAAAATAAAGAACCTAGGTTAGGAATACTTGTCCTTGTGCACTCTGAAATGGGGCGCTCTACTCTTGACATTTGGTGAAGTTCCAAACAATTCAGTTTGGTGGTTCAATATTATTAATTAAGTATCTCCTATGTGGAGACACTCTGATAGATGATCGACATTCAGAGAGGAATAAGACACTGTCTCTTCTCTGTACAAGTACCTCCCATTTTGGTGGGAAATATAAAAATATAAACTGATGATTAAAATGGAGTGTGACATATGCAGAAATAGAAGTATGCACAAGGCACAGAAGTAAAGAATGGAATGATTTATGCAGAAGTGTGAGAGATGGGGATAAGATCTAGAACTCGGTCAAATGGAAGTTGTAGTGGTAGACTATTACCTCGGTGGTCCTTGATGAAACATGCCTCCACATATTTAGATCCCCTGTATTGACTCTGAACTTGGCCACAAAACTTGCTTTGGCCAGAGGATATTACCAAGCATGACACAAATAGTTGCACATGGGGGCTTGTCTCTTGTAATATTTGGGCTTCAGCTGCCATTTCAGAAGCTTGGACTTAGAAGACTGGATGAGGAAAGGCCATATGGAGAGTGGCCCCAGAGGATGAGAGCCCATCTTGGATGTTCCAGCCTCAGTTGAGCTCTCAGCTGAATGCAGCCACTTCAGAAATCCCAAGTAGTAGTGAGGGAACAGCAGCAGTACCGCCCAGCCTACAGAGTTGTGAGAAGTAGTAAATCGTTGTTTTAGCCACTATGTTTTGGAGTGGTTTGCTACACACCAATAGATGATTGAAACAGTTGTTTTTATTTTATTTTATTTTATTAAAATAAATTTATTTATTTATTTTCTTTTGGCTGTGTTCGGTCTTCGTTGCTGCACACGGGCTTTCTCTAGTTGCGGCGAGCAGGGGCTACTCTTTGTTGCGGCGCGCGGGCTTCTCATTGTAGTGGCTTCTCTTTGCTGTGGAGCATGGGCTCTAAGTGTGCAGGCTCAGTAGTTGTGGCGCACGGGCTCTAGAGTGCAGGCTCAGTTGTTGTGGCGCACGGGCTTAGTTGCTTTGCGGCAAGTGGGATCTTCCTGGACCAGGGACTGAACCCATGTTCCCTACATTGGCAGGCGGATTCTTAACTACTGCACCACCAGGGAAGTCCAACGTATTTAATTTAAAATTTTCTAGTAGCTACAGTAAAATAAAAGAAAACAGATGAAATTAATTTTGATAACATGTTTTATTTAATTCAATATGTCCAAAATATTATCTTTTCAACATCTAATCAACACAACAACTATTGACGAGATATTTTACTTTTTTTTTTTTTTTTGAGATGTACTTGGGGTACATCTCACTCCAGACCAGCCACATTTCTAGTGCTCAGTAGCCATATGTGGCTAGTGGCTACCATTTTGGACAACACAGGCCTAGCCACACAGGACATGGTGATTCTGTAAAAGGAAGGTGACAGTAATCACAGCACAGAGGAAGTAGTCTCCTAAGGACCACTTGAGGAAGTTACCCTGCTTTAGTCCAATCATGTAACCCAGACCACTGCTGTTTGAAGGGAGATTCTACTACCTCATGTTTGGCTGTTCAGCCCTGGGCAAGTACCTTAACCTTCATATAACTCAGTTTCTCATCTGTTATCACTTGGAGCTGCTCAGATGATTACATGAAATAATAGATAAAAGCATTTAGTCAATACCTGGCAGGTAGGAAGTACTTGATTAGTAGTAGCTATAAAAATCTACTAGGATCCCACCTTATCACACAAACCTTAACCTCATTTTAGAGTTTTATAAAAAGGTTAGTAGGGCTCCCTACAGATTGCTATCATCTCTTCTGCAGCAAGTGTAAAGGAGCTCTTAGGTAAGGTGAATTGGAAAAAAAAAAAAAAAAGAAACAAAAAAGGTCATGAGTTACATTATAACTAGACTTCTATTAGAGGGAATCATATTAATAAAATAAGATGGTGTTCTACTTTTTAAAAATTGTGGTAAAATGTACATAACATAAAATCTGTAACGGAGCAGGACACTACGGGGCCTTCCCAGGACAGACCCCTCCCCCATATCCTCTGCTGTAGTTCCTCTCTGACTACCCAGATAATAGTATCTCATGCATATTTCCTGAGTTTTTCATTTGCTAAAAACCACCACCAAGTGGAAGAAATGAACTACTTGACGATCATGAGCACGTAGCCCCCAGACCTGCTGGTGACTAAGGATTGATCACCATCAACCAGAGAATTGTGCAGGAGTGGATCACATACCCTTTGGGATGACTCTCTCTCACCTGGCCTTTAAAAATGCTTTGCTGAAATGCTTCAGGGAGGTTGGGGGGTTTTTGGGCACGAGCCCTGCAATAATCCTTTCTCTGCTCCAAACTCCGACTTTTCGGTTTGTTTGGCCTCACTGTGTGTTGGGCACACAAACTTGTGTTCAGTAACAAATCTACCATTTTAACCATTTGTAACTGTACAGTTCTATGGCATTAAGTGCATTCACACTGTTCTGCAACCATCACCATCATTCATCTCCAGAACTTTTTCAACATCCCACAGTGAAACTCTGTATCCAATAACTTCCTATTTCCCCCTTCCCCAGTCCCTGGTAAACACTATCGTACTTTCTGTCTTTTTGTGTTTGACTATTCTAGGTATTTCATATAAATGGAGATCTTTATTATTTCATTTTATTTTATTTTAAAAATAAATTTATTTATTTATTTTTGGCTGCGTTAGGTCTTCGTTGCTGCACGCGGGTTTTCTCTAGTTGCGGCGAGCGGGGGCTACTCTTCGTTGTGGTGCACAGTCTTCTCATTGGGTGGCTTCTCTTATTGCGGAGCAGAGACTCTAGGCGCATAGGCTTCAGTAGTTGTGGCACACGGGCTCAGTAGTTGTGGCTCGCGAGCTCTAGAGCGCAGGCTTAGTAGTTGTGGTGCGTGGGCTTAGTTGCTCCACAGCATATAGGATCTTCCTGGACCAGGGATCAAACTCCTGTCCCCTGCATTGGTAGGCGGATTCTTAACCACTGTGCCACCAGTGAAGTCCCTGGAGGTCTTTATTTTTTGAAGTAACATGTTATTTCTTTAAACATTAAAGTAAGAAAATTTGTTCTTACGGATAGAGTAAACCTAGAAATGTTTTTAAAGAATAATTAATGTTGGAATGCATGTTGATATGTGCAGATGAAAGGCACTGAAGTAACAAATTATGACTATTACACATACATATCTGAGGGAGATGATCACCATGAAGGTTTTTCTTTACTTTTTGAAAGGAACTCTGTATGAAAATATATGCACATGAATATAAATTAGGATGTCTGCATAAGACCATTGCTTGTAAATGTCATAAATAATCAAAATGTTCATGAATATCAGAAATCTCTCTGGTTTACAGATCCTTGGGTTCCAACCTTGGCTGTGTCACTAGTGAGCCATTTGGCCTGAGCTTGGGACCTGATCCTCTCAAGTCCCTCCTATCTTCATCTGTAAAATGCAGATACTAATAGCTGCCCTTCCTACATCATAGGGTTGATGTGAAGATCAAACAAGATAATCAGAGTGAAAGAGCTTTGAAAATACAAAGCCCTGTAGAAATGCAAGGCATTATTAAAGACTGTGGAGAGATTGCTAACACAATTTGATTCAAGGCCAAAGTTTTGTACTTCCAAAAGTTAAAAAGATATTCAGCATTTGCAAATTATTTAGAAAACCAAATTCCTGCTGTGGCGACCCAGTACTATGACTGAATTATATGCTAAATGCTGTACATTTGATACCTACTGCTTGCTACAAGTCACATAACCACATTACCACACTAGATGTAATTGTACAGCATTTTGCAATATCTTCCATTTTTGGTGGGTAAGAGGTTATAAATCCACATAGCTTAAAGACAAACTCATGTCTTCACTAGAAGATTTGGTTTTTGTTTAATTTCTTTTACTTTTCCATGGTGGCAACAGTGCTGCTCTCTGTAACATGTCTACTATGAGATGCAATGTAACAAGCATTAATTGAGTGCCTATGGTATACAGTCATTTGGGGTAGAGATGGGGTTGGGGGAAGGGTGGAGGTCATGAGAAGAAACACAAAGAGAAAAAAGGCGTCCTTGAATTGGGAGAGATTTAAAACTGGTGGGGAGTGGCATATCCTGTGACAACTAACTATAAAGACACAATGAAATCAATGCTGAGAAAAGGCTTAAGGGGCTTCCCTGGTGGCGCAGTGGTTAAGAATCTGCCTGCCAATGCAGGGGACACGGGTTCGAGCCCTCGTCCAGGAAGATCCCACATGCCGTGGAGCAACTAAGCCTGTGAGCCACAACTACTGAGCCTGCGCTCTACAGCCAGTGAGCCACAACTACTGAGCCCAGGAGCCACAACTACTGAATTCTGCGTGCATAGAGCCTGTGCTCCACAGCAAGAGAGGCCACCGCAATGAGAAGCCTGCGCACCGCAATGAAGGGTAGCCCCTGCCCGCCACATCTAGAGAAAGCCCACGCGCAGCAACGAAGACCCAATGCAGCCAATAAATAAATAAATAAATAATAAATAAATTCTTTAAAAAAAAAGAAAAAGAAAAGGCTTAAGTAATACATCATGCGGGTTGGAGATGTTCAAAGGATTGATTCATTCAACTAGGAGGGCAGAATCTTGTGAGATTTGTCCCTGGTCCTGATGCCTGAGAAGGATTCCTTGGGTCAGAAATAGAGGTGAGGATGTCCTGAGCCTGCAGGAACCACACCTAGCCTATCCCACAAATATTTACCTGCTAACTGGCTGATAAAACTAAACAACTTGGCAATGTGCCTGTGACTCTACAAAGTAACAGCTGGGTGGTGTTAGGGTTTAAATCCCAGGTTCTCATCTGAAAGCAAGAGCCTTTGGCATTCCACCATCCCAGGAGGCCAGTTCAGAGGGCAGTCATACACACCTCTGCAAACAACACTTCATTTTATTTCAGTTCCATAGAGTTGCAAGAATTTAATCTTTGTTCAAACGGAGGTTCCAAATTTAAATAACCCACGCGCAGCTGGAAAACTCTCCAGGCCCAAGTTCCACCTGCTTGTTTCTAAGCTAACTTCTGCTTGTGCCCCAGTCAGTTTTCACAGATCCAGCACCAACCTTTACGTTTGAGTTTAGTTTTGGGGGGAGGGATTACACTTCCCCTTCCAATTCATTACTGTTAGATTACTTTTCCCTTTCCCCAAAGTATAAGAACTCTCTTCTAACCATTATCATACTATTAGCTGACATTTATTGAGATCTTACCTTGGCCCAGGCAGTGTGCTATGCATATTACAGCATCTCCCTTACACAAGACAGGTAATATTACTATTTCTATTTAATTGCAGAGGAACAGAGGCTTAAAGAGGTTATGTAACTTTTCCAAAGTCACCTAGCTAGTTTAGTGATGGAGTCCAGTGGAGTCAGGACACGCACATATAACCACTGCACTGCATTATCCCTACCCACTTGTCTTTCTGTGAAACTTATGTGTCACTTGTAGGCAAACCATTTTGAAGGGTGGCAATCTGTAGGTTAAGAGGAACAAGCCGCTCCTGACTTGCTAGGATCACGTTAACTAAGATTTATTCAGCACTCTCTATGTGCAAGACACTCTGCTAAACACAGGCACTTTCTCATTTTAACCTTCACAGTAGCCTTAGAGAGGGGCATGATTATCATCTCTTTAACAGATGAACAAACTGAGGCACAGAGAGGTTATGCAACTGAGCTCAGGTCCTCTTAGAAAGTGGTGGGGACAGTATTTGAACCTTGGCCATTTGATGTCAAAGCTCTAGCTTTTAACCTCTGAGCGATATGGCCACTTCGGATGAGTTGAGGGTCGCTGACAAGACCCTACCTCAAAATTTCTCCCCCACTTGCCTGCCCCAGAACTTGAAGTGAGAAGCCTTAGACCCTCCTTTGCAGTTGGGAGTTGCTGTTTGTTTGCTGGAGAGGAGTGACGCTGGGAGTAGCGAGTATCAGTTTCCCTCAAAGCCCTGTACTAGGTGATGCAAGGCAACCATCAAGGCGGGGGGCGGGCAGGGCAAGACCCAGTGCCTGCCCTCCAGGCTGGAGAGGAGCAGGAAGGAGATAAACAAGGCAGGTGCAATCGACACTGAAATTGACGCACCAAAAGCAAATGAGGTCATGCCACTCCTTTGCTTAAAACCATTCACCAGCAGTCATCACCGACAGGATGATGACAGCCTGCTTCCCTTAGCAAGAGAGGCACAGTTACTCCTCCTGCATCTGTCTGCCTTCCTCCTTAGCTTCATCTCTGCCCCCCTGTCACTCACTCTGTGCAATAGCCAGGCATATGACAGGCATCTTCATGTCCTCTTTGCGTCCACCTGACCTAAGTTATAGCGCTCCTTCAAGACTTATCTTGGTCGCACTTGTATTCAAGCTTTTACTGCTCTCCTCTCCCCAGTGTATGCGACTCTATAACACTTTGTACACCTATTATAGCAGTTATTACCCTAAATTGAAATCGTTTACAAATTTGTCTCTTCAAAGGCTTAATCCTCTTTTGCATCCGGAGTGCTCACTCAGCACGGGGGACACACTAGGCTCTCAAAGCTTGGGTGAGAGCCAAAATACGCCCATTAACCCGATGCAAGGATTCCTAGGTCGATTAGCAGTCCTGCACCCAGAGCTAAACGAAGACACTTGGGGATCAGCCCTTGTAAGTTCGGGAGAAGGAAGATCTTTGGAAGGACCCAAGGCAGACCTGGGCTACACTCAACTGGATGTTCAACAGTAACTGGGGAGATGATGAGGAAGCAGAAGGCCTTAAAGTTCACCAATTTCGGAAATTTGCCTGGTCTGGCTCCACCATCGGTAACTTTGTTTTCAACTGGCCCTGATACAATATTGTATTTATAGGCGTGCCTGCCTCTCCACCAGCCAGCACCTTCCAGCAGTGTACCAGTCCTCACTGCGCATCCATTGGGTGGCTCAGGCCGTACACATCACCCTCACCGCTTATCCAGGTATTATTGTATTAGACATTTTAAAATCATCAGCTCATTTAATCCTCTCAACAACCTGTGAAATATTTCTGTTTGTTTTACTCGTGAGGAAGCTGACGTCCGGAGTGGTGAAAGCACCTTGCTCCGTACCACTGTGCGCTCCTTTCCACTGCGCCGGGGCTGACCCCGCTCTCTGAGTGGAAGGTCTCCTGGCGCTCCACGCTCTCGGGCTCCAAGAACCCCTAAAGCAGAGTGGTCAAAAAATGTGTTGCATTCTTTATCTGCACAGTGAAAAAGTTGTTTCGGGGTAAAAGTTGTTGAGAAGGAAGCCAAGATGCGGAGCTAAGGGGGAGAGAGAAACAGGAGGGGGGCGGGGAGGGGTGGGAGAAGGACCCGAGAGAGGGCTGGAGTCCAAGGCAGCGGAGGCCGGGCCGGGCCGGGGCGGGGCGCGGGGGCGGGCCGGGCGCGGGCGCAGAGCTATTGGCCCGTGCGTCCAGGAGTGGCCCCTGCGCGCCCGCACGCCGCCCGACGGGGAGCCCGCACGCGCCTCCCATCGCTGACAGCGGCCGGGCGGCACCTGGACCGCAGGGCGAGCGAGCCGGGCAGAGCCGCCAGCACCCCGCCGGGGGAGAGGAAGCTCGCAGCGCCCAGTCCGGAGGAAGGTAACGCGCCGCACCGCGCTCGGGGTTGCGGGGTTTGCTCCAACCGGCCGGGGTCTGCGGCCAAGAGCACGAGGGAGGCGGCGAGAGGCTGTCCCTGCCCGGCAGCGCGCCCGGCTCTAGCCTCGACTAATCTGCCCACTCGCTGTATTACCTCGGGCAACTTTCTTTCCCTCTCTGGGTCTGTGTTTCCTCCTCCGTTAAATGAGGGAGTTGGTGTTGAATGATGATGCTTTTCTGGTCTTCTGAGTTCTAAAACGTGAACTTCGTTTTGGCACCCGGCAAGCGCCCTTTCTCAATTTCCCACTCACGAAAGAGCCGGCTCCGCTGCCCAGGGGGCGGTCTCCAGGGAGCCGAGGTGCTTGGGTAGGCGGCGGTTCCGTGGGCTGTCGCGTTTCCTGGGGCTTTCGAGGACTGAGTCTGGGCTTGGGGCTGGCTGCTGGGTGGCCCTGACTACAGAGCAACTGTCCCTAGATTGCTCAGGTGGAGTAAGGTAGGGCGTTAGGACCTATCTACAGGTGTGGGGTCGGGAAGGGGGAGTTGGGTGCTGATGATTTCTACCTGGAAAATAAGCAGATTTGTTTTGGAGTTCTCCTCCTACACTCAGACCTTGTCCCGTGGTGAGTTATAAATTACAGGAATGAGATTTATTATCTTTCAAAGTAGAAAACCAACTGCTTCAGCAGCTAGGACAGAGGGCTCTCCCAGCATGTAGGAAGTGGGCCTCTCTCTCTGCAGCCATCCTCCTCCCTCTTCCTTTTCCTCCCTCCTCCCTTTATAAATCCCCTTTGACTTTGAGGGGCTCCACTTCCTGCCTGAATGAAAAGTCCTCATTTTCATTGAGTGCTGGTTTGTGACCAGCAGCCTCCAGGGCTTTGGGCTCTGGGTTGAGATGGAAACCTAGATAAGAACAGACTATGAATCACACTGTCAGCCTCTACCATGCAAGGATGTGCAGAGGAAGCCCCATGGGGTTTCAGACAGACAGACAGACAAACACTGGAAGGTGGGATGGATTCCAACTGCTGTTCGGCTTCCCGTCCCCTTCTTGGCAGCCATTCTCAGCTATGCAGCCAACTGTCAGTAGGATGGAGCAGCTAAACAGAGGAGGGTGCTTGAAAGCAGCAGAGGACTTTGGTGGGTTTCTGTGGAAGGTCTCCAGCAATTCTCTCCCTTCTCTTTCCCTCAGCCCTTAGTGTGGTATCCAGGTGAAATTAGATTCCAGGGCCCATCAAGAGCAGCGGAGGAGGGGGGCAGGGCAGTGGCAATATTGACCTTTTGGCGGGCACTTATGGGCCAGATACTCTTCTTTGCATGGAACACGTCCTTAGTTCTCACAAAGCCACGTGAGGGCTGGTATACTGATATTTACCCCATTTTACAAATGAGGAACTGAGGCTCAGAAAGATAGCTTCCCTTAGTCACATAGCTAGTAAGTGGCAGAGCTGGGATTCAAATCCAATCTCTCTGATTCTAAAACCTGTGTTCTTTTCCCTTTTTTGGTGCTCCTTGAGTAAGGGCAAGTTGGAACAGTGACAGCAAAAATGATTGTTATTGAGTTCTCACGAGGTGACAGACTCCATTCAAAGCACTCCAGAGGTGTTAGGTCATTTATGATGCAGGCGTTTCAGTCATTCTGGTGGGCATCAGTGATGCCTAAGCCTCTCTCAAGCAGCAGTCCCATTCCAGAACGCCTGCCTGACCCCACCCAGCTGCTGGTGAGTGGGCTGGATGAGGGCCCTGTTTGCTTTATCCTGGAGGTGGTTTGAGGTCTCATGAAAGATTGATTGTCCACAGCTGATCCGTTAGACCTGACCGTTGGCTTGTGAATGATCCCACTGTCCCCTAAGAGGCCTTTCTCAGGCTTCGCTCAATAAACATTTGTGGAATGAATGAATTAGCACCTTGTGCAGAGTGGTCTGCTGTCCTGAAGAAATGTGAGGCGGCCCCTGGGGCAGCCCGGGCCCTCACCATCCTCAGAACCCAGGATGCCAGGCCAGGTAGTTCTCCCCCTTGGGCAAGGAAGGTAGGGCGAACTGTGCCCCTGTGGGCTTACAGATTTCCCTGCTAATGTGTTGGCTGCCACCTGTTTTATAAAGGAGTTTTTAAAGATAGTAGATGAAGGCAAATTTGACTTTTTAAAAAAGTTAAAAGGAAAAGTGACTTAGTTTTAATCAGGTTTCTGCTCTCTCAAAAAGGGGGGGAAATAAGATGGTACTATTTGCCTTAGGGCTTCCCAAATTTCTCCATTAGAAGAGTCTCTAATAGCAAAAGAAGCCTGACGAGTGCTCCTGGGGGTTGGGTTATAGTTCAGATTGGCCCCAGCGAGCACGAAAATTGTTTTAAGGATTTATGCAGGTTTTTTTCATTTAATTCCGTATGTCTGTCAAATTTAGTTTTTCTGTTAAATATTTATATATAGTTTTCTTCCCCAAAATATTTGTGTAAAATTGGTGTCCTGGCATATTGCTTTATATTCTTGCGGGGCTGAGAGTACCCAAATGGAGAAACAGGGCAAAGGTTCTGGTCTGGGAGCTTTAAGTATTGTTTGCATTTTCTAGTCACTTGGTTCATAGTGATAGAGCTTCCCAGCCTCCTGTGGTGATAACCTCTTTTCCCATTTTTCAGAGTGAAGAACATATTTAAAAAATAAAAACAATCATTGTTTTCCCTCCCCACAGACTTATTAAGATATAAATGACATTGCATAAGTCTAAGGTGTACACATGATGATTTTATACACGTATATATCACTACTATTTTTCTTGTAGTGAGGACGTTTAAGATTTAGTCTCTTAGCAACTTTCAAGTATGTAATACATACTATAGTCACCATGCTGTATATTAGATCTTAAGAACTTATTCATTTTATAACTGGAAATCTGTATGCTTTGACCAAGATCTCCCTATTTCCCCCACTCCCCAGCCTTTGGCAATCATCATTTTACTCTCTGTTTCTATGAGTTTAGCTTTTGTAAGATTCCACGTGTAAGTGATATGATTATTGTTTGTTTTCTTATTACTAAAACTATACCTATTTGTTGTAGAAAAAGATAAAATACAGATTAGCATTAATAATAATACATCTGTACTCAGAAACAACTAATGTAAAACTTGGGATACAGCCTTCCAAATCTTTTCTCTGCATCTGTACGTTAAAAAAAAAAAAAGAACAAATGAATATAACTCTTACTTTTTTTTTTTAATAAATTTACTTATTTATTTATTTATTTTTGGCTGTGTTGGGTCCTCGTTTCTGTGCGAGGGCTTTCTCTAGTTGCGGAGAGCAGGGGACACTCTTCATTGCGGTGCGCGGGCCTCTCGCTATCGCGGCCTTTCTTGTTGCGGAGCACAGGCTCCAGACGCGCAGGCTCAGTAGTTGCGGCTCACGGGCCCAGTTGCTCCGCAGCATGTGGGATCTTCCCAGACCAGAGCTTGAACCCGTGTCCCCTGCATTGGCAGGCAGATTCTCAACCACTGTGCCACCAGGGAAGCCCAACCCTTACTTTTGACTGTATTATTGTCAGGGCTAAGAGCCGTCTCAGGTTGCTTTTGAAAGAATGTTGAAAGTAAATCATGAATAATTAAAGACATCGTAAAGGTTAATCCTGTTTGTGAACCCCAAAGTTCACCCCCTAGAGTTCCCCTGTGTCATTTAGTTTCCAGCAGAAAGAAGTGCCCGCAGTGGGGCTGCTGCTGACATTACTGGGTCAAGTTGTGCTCCTTGTTAAAGTGACTCAAGCATCTTAAATGTCTCAGATGTAACAAAAAGGTAGCTCTTCATCGTTGTTGATGTGCAAAACGTGAGCAGAAAATTCTAAAGCTAATAGCACAGTGAGGAGGAGAGAGCCTTAGAAAAGGTCCTTGCTCCAACATTGCATTTTAGTACCTGTGTGACTTTGGGTAGCTTCTGGGAACCAGTTTTTCCTTCCGTAAATTGGAAATAATGACACCTACTTGATTTTTCTCCACCGAAGTCACTAGGAGGGCCAAGTGGCAGGTGTTATTGTTTGTTACTTGAATTGCATGTCAGTGTGTATGCAATTTAAAAAAAATTTAAAGGTAGAAAAAAACAAAAACATTGTCGGTCTTTATAAAAATGCTGAAATCTAACTCCTGGGCCTAACGTTAGTAGGACTTAATTATGATGCAGATGCTCTGTTGGATCCCTACTCTGTTTTCTTCAAAGAATATAGGATTCCTACATGGCTGGCATGTCACTGATCTTCATCACAATCCTGAAGCGAAGAAAAGGACAGAAAATAGTCCCATTTCACAGAATAAAAAACAGGCTTGCCATTCAAGGGAGCTGTTCCTTTGCACAGGGAGTCCCAGAGCTCCTGAGGGCTGTCTCTAGCTGCCTAAAGCAAGGCAGAGGCATGCTGGGAGGAAGCAGTGAGAGCAGCTGGAAAGGTGATGATGTACCCCTGGGGGCACTCACCCAGCTCGGAGCAGCTCTGCCGAGAGGAATGGGCCCTGTAATGGGAGGCAGGTGGCTTGGCTTCCACTCCTATCTCACGGATAGGCTGTGAGCTCTGGGTTTAGTCATGTCCTCTCCCGGAGCCTTGGTTTGTTTTTTTTTTTAATCTATAGAGGGAGTTGGACCAGATGAAGTTCTTTCCAGTCTTAAAAATCTATGATTCTGGGTTATTTTCCATTCACATTTGCCCACATAAAAGTTTGGTAGAGAATCCAAATGAATCAGGTGTCAGAAAATGTTCCCACTTCCTGTTGCTTTCAGTGCCCCCTCATTATTTTCTAAGGGTCTCCCCAGCTGACTGCCCTCATGCAGAACACGTGATCCATAGATCATTGAGGGGAGAGTAGTTTCTGCTCATCTATTTGTTACTCTTAATCTAGAACACCCTCAGATTGTAGGAGGGAGAACTGCTTTGAGGCAACTTTTGGGAAGGTAGGTTGACAGAAGTATAATGAAAGCAGGTTATTTAAGTTAATAAGGCTGTGTGTGTCACAAAGTACTCACTTCTGAAATCACTAAATACAGTACTTTTCTTTAGTGCCCACTGGGTATTGGTCCTGTGCTGGGACCCTTGCAGAACGTGAGAGAAGCACACTCTAGAGTGGTTCAGAACCGTAGGCTAGGGCGAGGGAGGGAGAGAGGAGACCGGAGAGAGGAGAGAGCGCCAGGTGTGGCTGGAACACCTTGGAGATGAAAAGGCCAATTTGGGAAAAGGTTGAGGCTCTAAGGGCTTGGAATCTCTGGTTTAATTCTGCATCCAATTGCCTGGCACTCAATGGGAACTTTAAAGTATTTTCAATGAATTAATAAATGAACAAATGGAAGAGTGAATGAATCACTCTTCTGAAATGAAGTCTATGCTGAAATGTGGTGTAATGATCCTCAGGTGGTTGCAGTGACTTTACATATGTGAAGTACTTACCACTTACAAAAACACGTTGCTATGCATTATCCCTCAAAATGATGATAGAGATTAAAGAAAGCCAAAATAAAAGCATTTCCTAATGTCATAGTTTCTAGATATTTTGCAGCAACTAGTAGAACAGATTTGGTTTGTTATTCATAGATAAGTCTTCTTTCTATAAATGCATCAAGAAATATTTGAGAGGGGGGTATAGGACCTAGTAAACAATTCCATAAATTTGCATTGTGAGTTAGAGGGAGAAAGAAAGGCATTGCTTAACTTCTGAGTGAATAGACGTTCTTTTTTCCCTTGTAGAACATTGTTTTACTGTAACTCCTGGTGTAACTGACACCATCAGCTTCTGATTAGACAGATGTGTTTTGTGCTGCCATTACTCACGGCCACAGGCGCCTGGTCTCTCCTGCCACTGGCTGAGTCAGTTGATTAAAGCACAGGGCTCTGCGGCTGAGGGCATGGGCTGGATCCCAGGCCAAGCCAAGGCGCCCTGTCAGATCCGTGCCTCAACCACTCCGCCCCCTCTGCCAGCCATCTGCGCTGGGAGGAAGACTGAACTCTGGCATGTTAGATTCTTTAGGGCAGAATCTTCACCACTGCTGGTTTTAGACTAATCATCTGAGTTTTAGAAATAAAGGGTCTGGCTCACAGACTTAGAAAATGAACTTATGGTTGCCAGCGGGGAATGGTGAGGGGGACAGATAGACTGGGAGTTGGGATTGACATGCACACACTGCTATATTTAAAATGGCTAACAAGGACCTACTGTATAGCACAGGGAACTCTGCTCAGTATTCTGTAATAACCTAAAAGGGAAAAGAATTTGAAAAAGAATTTAAAAAAAAGAAATAAAGGGTCTGGGTTTTCAGTTTAATTCTTCGATTCTTTTTTTTTTTTTTAAAGAGTAACACTTTTTTTAAAAATAATTTTATTTATTTATTTATTTATTTTTAGCTGTGTTGGGTCTTCGTTTCTGCGCGAGGGCTTTCTCCAGTTGCGGCGAGTGGGGGGGGGGCGCTCTTCATCGCGGTGCGCGGGCCTCTCACTGTCGCGGCCTCTCTTGTTGCGGAGCACAGGCTCCAGACGCGCAGGCTCAGTAGTTGTGGCCCACGGGCCCAGTTGCTCCGCGGCATGTGGGATCTTCCCAGACCAGGGCTCGAACCCGCGTCCCCTGCATTGGCAGGCAGACTCTCAACCACTGCGCCACCAGATTCTTGATAGAATGGATTCTAGGGTTGTTTTAGGTCTGCCGTCTTGGGACATGTTGAAGGGCGCATCCTGAGACCTTGGTTGTCCCCCAAGTCTGCAACTATCGCCATAGCATATCACTTCCTCAATGTGTGTGTAAAATGGGAATGATCAGACCTGCCTCACAGGTTGCTCAGAGGATTAAATGAGGGCGTATATTTAATGGTCATATATATAACGTGGGGGGGGCTGATGCCCAAAGGTGAAACCAGGCTAAAAACTTGCCTCTTATCTTGAAGGCAGCAAGGAACTAATGGAAGTGTCTCAATATTGTGTGTGAAATAACTAGACTTTAGGACAGTAACACTGTCCAAAGTATGGAAGGTGGATCTGAGGTTCATCGAAGGCACGCTTGTTTGGACTTGTGGGAACAGATAAGATATTTTAAAGCTCTTGGTAAAAGGTACTTGTAGGAGCAGAGATGGTGCTGCTGTTTAATTCAAGACTTCTGGAGGAAGGTACACATGTGTTGGAAAATGGTGTCTCCATATACTAATTTATGGACTGGACCACATTGGAGATTAATTCCAAGATGATGACTATGCCTGCCGTGGAGTTAAGCATAGTTTCCACTTTTAATAAGGACCCAGGTGTGCTTCTGGCAAAACGATTGAGGCTTGGACCCAGAAAGAAAGTGTAAGGCCCGTATTTCCAGAATTGAAGTTCTGGGAATCGTTGACACCCAGTACGTGCTGAATTTGGTTCGTGCTTTGCAGAATTTCTCGTGCTCAGCAGGCACTGCTGTGGTTAGCAGTCTCTGAGTTTCCTGGCGGGGGAGGAGCAGGGAGGCGTGGGCCACAAAACTCTCATCTGTGGGCAAATCGCAAGAAACTGAGTGGCCCTTTTCCCCAAGCCATCGGCGTCAGACCCAAGTACACACAAGTGTGTGTTTGTATGTTTCTGGGCCTGTGTTTCTGTTTCCCTGAGTGTTGTCGGCTTTATCCAGACCGACGGGAAAACCTGACATATACCCGGAGTTCCTCAGGGAAGAGCCCCTGGGGAGATCAGCCTCGGTCGCTCGAGTTGCATAGTTGTGGAGAGGATCACCTGCTTCCCACATGAACTGGGTGGTGGCCCGAGCCAAGGGTGTGGAGGAGACGTGGTTCCACCTGTCAGAAGCTTCCGGGAACAGATGTTCGTGGAATGGAGCACAGGTGTTTGCTTGGTGTGTGAGGAACTGCGGATGGCGCGGACGTGCTCCCTTCTTCCCTTCTCTGGTAACCTTTCCCCATGATCTCACTCTCTGAGTCATCGGGAACTGAAAGCTAGTCTCAGGCTGACAGGTGGAACACAGGGAGCAAGATGTACCCTTTAACCTCCTGCAGGTACCTCACCTTGGGCCTTTGGCATGTGAGACCTTTGAGCCTGTCTTCCTCACGTGCCAAGCCCCAGGTCCTTCTCAGTGGGTTAATCAAGCGGAGGAGGAATCCTTTGATAGATTTGGGTTTGGTCTCTCTCCTTTGAGACCACAGGCACCAAGACAGATGAGCTGTGAGTGGGAATGGTCAGCTCTTTGAAGGGTGTGTTTGTGTGCTTCACTGCCTACAGGTACAATGACCACGTGTTTAAGTTTAGTTTGATATTTAAGTATAGTATGACTGGTTGATCTTTGGTGAAATTCTGTTGCTACTCTTTTTAAACTATTAATAAATAGCGAACGTTTGTTGATAAAGGGGCAGCATGCTCTGGGGGGAAGGATATCAGACTTAGAGACAAGAGTTAGTTCATTCAATAAATACTCAGTGTTTACTGTGTGCCAGAAATTGTTTTAGGCTCAGAGTCCAGTGGGGAAAGCAGGCGTCTATAATTACACATGGCGTGATGTTAATAGTCAGATGTGAGTATAGAGGGAGGTGGGGTGGTGAGAGGGAAGAGGGAGCAAGTGCCAAGGGCTTCTTGGAAGAGGTGACACTTGAGAGGAGACTTGAGGGATGAATAGGGATCAGAAAGTTAAGAGGGGCAGGAAATAGTGTGGCGGGCACAGTTTCACGTTCAAGGCAAGGTTGGCAGGAACTGAGGCCAGAGACGTAGCGAGTAGGCTGAACATGGAGAGCTTTGTAAATCTCATTAAGGAGACTGGACTCTATAAAATCCTAACTTGTATTCTGCACTGTGTGAAAATTGGGCAAGTATTTCCTCTCTGAGTCTCAGTTTCCTTATTAGTAATATGGAGATGATAATGATTGCCTGGCTTTATCTCATGACATTATAGTGAGACTCAATATAATAATAGTGGCCAACAATTACTGAACACTCACTATGTGCCAGACAGACTTTGCATTAAGCTCTTTACATGATTTAACTCATTGAATCCTCACCACAACTTTATAAGATAGGTACTATTATTGAGCCCATTTTATAGATGGGAAATCAGAGGCATAGAAGTTAAGTAACTTGTCTCAGATCAGAAAGCTAATACATGGTGGAGTCAGGATCTGAACCGAGGCACTCTGGCCACAGAGCACTTCTCAGTAGTGTGCACGTGTGTGTGTGCGTGCATGCTTATGTTTATAGTTCTATCTCTCTGTCAAGCTTAAGAGCCTAGTTATGTTTGCTTGAGGCAGAAGAAATGCATAGCTCTTGACTTGCCGTGTGTAGTGTTTGGCTTCTCCTCTGCTATAGCTGAGCCTCTAAGAAGCCTCTGGCTTCCTCCACATTTGCCATTCTAGTCGCCACCTCCTTCCTGAGCACTGGTTCCTCATCTCCATCGGAGTTCTAGACACAGCCACTGAATGTTCTGCCCTGCTATTAGTTTTTACCTTTAACCTGGCTGCCCTTCCAGGCACTTCTGGTTGAATGCACTAATCCCGCAGTCGACTTAAGAACTTTGAGTCTTGTTTGATTCCTGCATCTCCTGAGGAGCATTGTTACTGCTTCCTTCTCAATGTTGTTCCCAAAGGACGTTTATATTTCGCCTCTTTGCACCTTCTAGCTCTCTGCGGCTTTTGTGAGATCTAAGGCAAAAGCCTTGGTCCTTTCGATTACAGTGACTCCTCTCATTCATGCTAAAGTAACATGTTTAGAAAAGTAAAAAACCTCACACACAGACTCCCCCATTACCCACTGCATAAAACACAATCTCCTTAGTTTGACATCTGAGACCTGTGTTTTAGATTCATGTCTTCCACTATCCCCTTCTATGAACCCAGCCTTCCATTCAAACCGTATTCCCCTTTCCCTATAGCAGCCTCTGTGCATTGTTTACATAGCTTCCTGTCTGTGCCTGGAACGATACTTTTATTCCCCTTCTTGAGCTCTTCCCTGCCCTGCCACTTACTCTCAGATCTTACCTGTTCCTAAAACTGCAGCTCTGTGGTAATTCTTACCAAAATCTTCCTGGTTCATCACAGCAGGAAGTTTCCTCTCCCTTCTCTAACTGGTTTAGTGTTTGGCTTATACCTCTTTTATGGTCGTCATCGCATACCACCTTGTGTTAATGCTCTTTGTGTACTCATCTTATCGTCCCTATTGGTCTGAAATTTCTAAGAGGGCAGGGACTTATTGTTATTTCCTTACTGCCTGGAGCCCAGCAGGCTGACACAGTACAAATGTGCTGAATGAATATATTTTGAAGCACTGAGTTATATTCACTATCTGTTTTTTTTTTAATGAGAATTTCAATATGTCAGTTGGCTCTAAGAATTTAGTGGTCAGAGGGCAGTTATTAATTAGATATTTGGGTTTTTGCTTTGTGTGTGCGGGAAGGAATTAACATAGGGATCCTGAGACGGCTTGTCCTTAGAAACGCCTGCTTGCAAGGTTGGTCCTTGACTGGTATCTGGGAACTTGGATTGCAGAAGGGTTCCCACCACTCTATATGATACCAGTAGCTCACTGTATATCTAAACTGTGCAAACAATGCAGTTTATGCTGAGCACCTACTTTCCTTCTGGGAGTCTGGAATTTGGGTACATGCCAGGCAGGGGGTATCTACATGACCAGTCTCCAATAAAAACCCCTGGACGCTGACTCTCTAATGAGCTTCCATGGTTGTTAACATTTCACACATGTTGTCACAACTTGTGTGTATGACTCAGCTGAGATGGGCCTCTTTGAAGCCCATGCTTGGTTTTCCCCAGACTTCACCCCATCTACCTTTTTTCCTTGCTGATTTTGCTTTGTATTCTTTCACTGTAATAAATCACGGCTGTATGATTGTATGCTGTCCTATGAGTCCTCCCACTGAACCATCAGAAATCTGGGGCTGGTCTTGGGGATCCACTCAACACACCATGAAATGCCACAAATGCAGACCCAATCCTTTTTTTTTCTTTTTTCTTTTAGCTAAGCCTTCAGAGTTATTAAAGTTTTGGAGAGGTTATTGGTCCTCACATAAGAGAAGAACCCAGTTCTTAAGACTGTATGCATATGGGCATGTGAATGAACATAATGCTCTGTGAGATAAAGCTGAAGCCTTCTTGATTGCTCTCTGTAAAATTTGGGTGAGAAAGAGCTATTGGAGGAGGCTTGGTTTGATTTCTCATAACATCTCAAGTACTGTCAGAGTCCTAAAAATATTAGTTATCAGAACTAGGCTCTTAGAAAAACTAGGGGCAGTATTAGCCTGGGATCCACCCATTCTTATTATTCCTCTAAATCAGGAGTTGAGTTCCTTGGGACATTTTTCCTGCCTGAAAATAAGGGGTGGGCAGGGCATCCATAATGTTGAGATTCTATTGTGTCAGACATCAGCTAGGTGTTTAACATGAATCATTTCCTTTAATCCTCACAAAGATCCTCAAAGGTGGGAATTTTAGGCTGTACAAATATAGTTAAGGAAAATGAAACTTAGAAGAAGTGAAATACTTGTCAAGAGTCACACAGCTAGTGAGTGGTAACCCTGGAATTCAAGCCTAGGTCCAAACTCCCAAGTCAGTGCTCTTTTTTTTTTTTTTTTTTTTTCCCATTGTGCTGCCTGAACACAATGGTGTGACTTCATAAAATAATTAATAATCAATCAGTATATCAGCTCTTTTACAAGTGGCTAAGCCTTACCTGGGCCTCAGTAAATGTTAAGTTTTGAGAAGTTTTATCTTCTGGTCCCTAGCTGGAAGGTTTAGAGAAGGAGGAAGTTTCCCTGGCAATGGCGGCTTCCGTGCATGCCCTATGCTTGTGTATTGCCTTTCCAGGGTCCTGGCTCTATTCACACGGCCCAAGAGTGTGCTGCAGTCCATGAGTGGGTGGAGGCAGGAATGGCCTGTTCTGTCATTTTGTCAGTTTCAGAGCAAGTGTGCCTGAAGTCTTTCTTCCTGATAATCTTGGATAAAAACTTATCTGGGAACAATTGCATTATGAAATTTGAAAGTAAATGGAGAGTTGTTTTTTTTTTTTTTTTAAAGAATAGAACTATAAGGAGGAGAATAGAAATAGGTGATTTGGGGTGCCCTCTTCTATTCTTATTAGTTTCATCCTAGGAAATGTTTTTATACCGCATTGCTTTTAGGTGATAAGCATATTTCAATAAGGAAACAAGGCCTTGGGCTCCACAGAGTACAGTGGGAAGTGCTGGGTATGAGCAAATAACTTTGGCATCCGGTACAGGGCCCAGCACAGACTAGGTACACAATGAACATTTGTTGAATAAATGCAACTGGGGGTAGGTGTCTTACCTCTTTTGCTGCCCAAAGGACAGAGTAACTTGGGCCCCAGTTCCCATTAGTGTGCTCCTGCTGAGGAAGGGAAGATTCACTTTTTTTAGATCAGATGTTGAACCTGGGGCCAGGCCATCATCATTTCAGAGAATGAAATGCAAATGGTTTCTCCTTGGTGGGATGAGATTTTATTTGTGATGCTGAGAATAGATTTAGTGGTGGAGCTAGTACTTAGGTAACAGCTAGTACTTAGGTTGTGTTTATTATGCGAGACTAAATGCTTTACACATACAAACCCATCTAATCCTCACATCATACCTTTAAGTAGATATTTTACCAGTGAGGAAGCTGAAATGCAGAGAGACTAAGAAACTTGCCCAAGGTCACATATAAGTGGTAATTCTGAAATGTAAATGTGGATACCACTTAACTGCTCTTCAGTGATATTATAAAAGAATAGGAACCTAGGCATTTTCCCCCAATTTTTTTTTATTGGGGTAAAATACCCAGAAAATTTATCATCCTAACCTTTTCTAAGTGTTCAGTGGCATCAAACGCATTCACAATGTTGTGCGGCCATCACCCTCATCCATCTCATAACTCTTTTCATCTTATAAAACAGAAATTCTATACCCATTGAACAATAAATCCCCATTTCCCCCTACTCCTACCCCCTGGCAACTACCATTCTACTTTCTGTTTCTGTGATTTGATTACTCTAAGTACCTCATGTGAGTGGCATCATACAGTATTTCTCTTTTTGTGACTGGCTTATTTCACTTAGTATAATGTCCTCAAAGATCTCCCATATTGTAGCATATGTCAAAATTTCCTTCCTTTTTTAAGGGCCAGTAATATTCCAATATATGTATATACCACATTTTGTTTATCCATTCATCCATCAATGGATACTTGTGTTGCTTCCACGTTTTAGTTGTTGTGAAAAATGCTGCTGTGAACATGGGTGTATAAATATCTCTTCCAGACCTTGCTTTCAGTTCTTTTGGGTATATACTTGGAAGTGGAATTGCTGGATCATATGATAATTCTACTTTTAATTTTTTGAGGAACTGCCATACTGTTTTCCACAGAGGCTGTACCACTTTGCACTCCCACCAACTCTGCGCAAGGGTTCTAATTTCTCCACATCCTTGCCAACACTTGCTATTTTCTGTTGTTTTTTTTTTTCTTTCATAGTAGCCATCCTAATGGATGTGAGATGGTATCTCATTGCAGTTTTGATTTGCATTTCCCTAGAGGTTAGTGATGTCAGGTATCTTTTCATGTGCTTATTGGACATTTGTATATCTTCTTTGGAGAAACATCAAGTCTTTTGCCCATTTTTAATTGGGTTGGTTTTGTTGAGTTTTAGGAGTTCTCTATAACTTTTGGATATTAATTCTTTATCAGATATATGTGATTTTCGAATTTTTTTCATTCTGTGGGGTACCTTTTTACTCTGTTGATAGTGTTTTGATGCACAAAGCTTTAAAATTTTCATGAATTCCAATTTATCTATTTTTTTCTTTTGCTGCCTGTGCCTTTGGTGTCATAGTCAAGAAGTCACTGCCAGATCCAATGTCATGAAGCTTTTGCCCTATGTTTTCTTCTAAGAATTGTATGTTTTAAGTCTCATATTTAGGTCTCTGATCCATTTTAAGTTAATTTTTGTATATAGTGTTAGGTAAAGGGCCAACTTCATTATTTTGCATGTGGATATCCAGTTTTCTCAGCATTATTTATTGAAAAGACTGTCCTTTTTCCATTGGGTGGTTTTGGCACCCTTGTCAAAAATCATTTGAGAGAACCTAGGCATTTTGAAAGGCCATCTAGTTCTTGCTATTTCTTTGCTTTATTTATTAAAAGAATAGTACAGGTGAAAGGCTTCTCTTTCCATGAATTCCTGGAGCAATTTCTGGAAATTCTGCTTTTCTTTTAGGTCTATATAAACCTTAAACAATATTTTAAATTTTTATCAGAAAGAAATGAAAGTTCATGTTTGAGTCTTTTTATACTTTTCCCCCTAACATAACGTTGTTTTTTTCTTCCCTCAAATACCAGGCAAATAGTAGAAATCAAGTTCAAACAAGCAGCAAAGACTTTATAAACTCAAGTTCCCCCACTGGGATACAAGTTCATGGAGAAACATGATGACCGGTTGGGAATTTGGATTCTTTTGAGTTTTGTGATATGAAAGTCTATTCTGTGACCTTGAGGAAGTGGGAGATTTTATTGCTTGTTCTGTTGTCCTTTAGAGTTGAATGTGCATTTTTGAGTCACTGGAGCATGGGGGTTGAGGAACTGTGAGCTCTTTTCTCTAATGAGTTTCATAGCATCGTTAATTAAAGATGGCAAAGTGTTAACTTCTCATTTGGACATGTTTCCAGTTGTGCTGGACTTGTTTTTCAGACCACATAGTTATTTTTAATTAAATATTTTACGGTGTTCATATTTGCATTGAGGGAGCGTACTGACCAAAACAAAGTGGAACTGCAATTGCTTGCCAGATTCCAGCCACAGATCCTCCAACCTTTTTTTGGTAATAGGATTTTTCGTTTGTGCAGAACTAAATAATATGACAGCTGTGAGGCCTTAACCATGGAAGTGCCTATTTATTTGCCTGTTGGAACAATTTCCATGACAGAGAGTGTTGAGAGCATGCCCTTGATTTTTAAGGACAGGTTTATAAAAACATCAGTTATGAGATATATCAGCTTACATTTCATGCATGTTTTCAAAATTTGATGTGGCTGAAACTTTTCTCCATATCTGTCTCTTGGAGAAAGTTTATAATTCAAAATCCTTGAAGAGAAAATAGAAAACTGCTCGTCTCTAAAACATAGAATTTGATTAATAACAGTTCTCAAATTACTTTCTTCCTGATAGGTATTTGTATTTTGTAATGAAACTGGGCAGGTGGAGGAGCAGTTTATTAACAAACAATTAGCTTTTGTGATTACTTCTCTTGTGAAATCATTTTGATTCTTTGGTTTATTGTTTCTAAAAGGTAGTTGTTTGAGGAAGAGGAAAAATCCTTCTGGAGACTTCAAGGTACTTAAAGTGACACATTTCATAGGAGCCCCATTTAGCGATGGTTTGCATTAAATGAACTAGAAAGTTAAGCTACAGGTTAAGAGAGAAATGAGCAGCCCTGACAGAGAAGAGAACACAGAAGGGCAAGGGACATGCGGCTGACAATGGCCGCCACTGCCCTGTCAGATAACCCTTTCTGGTCTATCCCAGAAGGGTCTGAGGGAGCTCTATTGGTAGAGCCCAGGGTCACCCCTAATTTGAAGAGGTTAGAGGCTGGGTTGTTGTCATATTTTCCCTGGTGAGTTGTGTCTTTTTCAATGATTCAGAGTCCAATCTATAGACCAACGGGCTTTCGCTGAAGCAGACTATACCCCACATCAGACCTTGCTCATCTGGCTTCCTTTGACTCACACTGGGTACGTACCCAAATTTAGCACATAATAATAATCTTTCCTATAGAATTCACCAGTTACATACTGTGTGTAGGTTCGATCTCAGCTAGACTGTCAGCATGTCAAGGTTATTCATCCCCTTCTCCTGTAGCTTTTGTATTCCTGTAACAGCTGGTAGGATTCCCAGGGAATGAGGTTGAGAGTTATGGGTCTTTCTCAATTTCAAGAAATTGAGAAAGCAAACAGCTATTTGCTGCATGTATTCCCTTATTTATGAGCTCAAAGTTTAGCTATATGACTCCACATGAGTTACTCCCAATATCTTGCTAACCACACGACTTAAGCCAGAAGAGAGGGATTGAAGTGGGCACACATGAGAGACTTCAAGTATGTATTTGAAGAACGGTAGTAGGCGTGTTGGAAAACAGCTGTTTGCTGTGTCCACAGTGGATGTGCAAAAAGGAACAGATGGCAGATTAGATGGTAAAAACTTAGATGATAAAGGGCTCGTCCACCTTTATGATAGGAAAGGAACTTAGAAGTTGTCTCTTTATTCTACAGATGAGGAAACTGAGGCAAAGGCAGGTTGAATGATGAATCCAGGCTCACAAAGCTACTGAGTAGCACAGTTAGTGTTGAATTAATGTCTTGAGGGTTGCCATTTGCTGTTTTCCCATAATCCTCTACTCCCAATCTTTAATCATTGCAAACGCTGTGACTAGATGCTCAAGTGCTCTACCCAGCAAAACTGAGGTCTCTTCCTTCTGGATTTTTTTAAAATTTAAAAGGCTAGATGACTATCTTCCTGGTGGAGGGGGTGTGCAAGTAAAGTCCAGAAAAAAGAATATTTTCTGGAGGTCACTGTGAGCCAGTATACTTACTGAGAGTTCTTTGTTTTGGAAGATGCACATTTGTACACATGTACCATTTCTCTGCCACACCATACTTTATCCCTTCACCCTGAAGTAGTTTCTAGGTCATTTGGTTTTCCCTTATGCTGTGGAATGGTGATGGGGCAGGAGCTGCTAGCATCCTACGACACATGCCAGTTTCCCTAAATAGAAGGCAAGCAAGAATCCTCAAGCTGGGTTTTTATGTCTAAGAAGTGAGAGCCCAGGGATCAGAGGAAGCTGCTGGGAGGCTGTCCTTGAAATGCAGATGAATTTAGAATGAAAGAGAAAGCACAGTGGTTGGTATGTAGTTGTCACTTAAGAAATAATTATTGAACAAATGAATTATGGTGCGTCTCTTCCTTCCCTTGTAATTATAGAGCTGGAAGGGAACTTAAAGACAAATTCAGCTCAACCTTTTCATTTTATGGGATGAGACAAGTGAAGACTAGTGATTTGCCCAAAGTCTCACAGCTAGTTAGGGACTGTGCTGGGGCCAGGCACATGTCATTCTCTGTCTTGATATTATATTACGTTGAACCAAGTGAAATTGTCATTTCTATGGATCAGAACATTTGCATATTGGCAGTTTTGTGTGGTTCCACCTAATATGTTTGAAGGACCAATACTAAGTATACTTTCTTCTCAGTAATAGCAATAACAACTGTGGCCTTCTCTGTAAAACAAGCCCAGAGTAGTGTAGCTTAGTGTGAAGATCAAGAATACTGGTTCTGAATCAGATGATCCTGGTTTTATATCCTTGGTCTTTCTAAGCTGAAGTTTCCTCATCTATAAAATAGAAAAACTATTATGCACATCGCTCTTGAGATTGTTTTAAAGGTTAAACGAACTGATTCTTTGAAAGGCTTAGTATATAGTGCCTGGCACGTGGTAATTACTTATGAGTATATGCTATTATTCATTGCATTAATAAGGAAGAGAATAGAATTCATAAAGTTTTAAAGATTTTTAATCCTTCTAGACAGCACATTCATTTTTTTTCCTCTGAAATCTGTGGGTTATGCCATACATTTATTGTCTAACTTGGACATATCTTTATATTCTATTTCATACACTTCTGCTGGTTATAGGGAATATGCTTGGAATGATGTTCTTTTTTTAAGACCTTGGCTTTGACAAAACGTGCTGTTGTTCCATGCAAGATCATCATGGTAGAAGTAAGGCAAACATGTGTGAATATGCAAAATTAGACCAGGATCTCCATTAAGGGACGGGGTCTGTTCTGTAACAGTCATGCATGATTCCTCCTCAGTTTCTAGCTGAGGCCAGGTGTGTAGTCAGGGCTCAAAATGACTGACCAACCGACTAAGTATATTCTTTTAAAACCTGGACCCTGGAACTATATCCAGTGTTTGTCCGTCTCTGTCTTATGGGTCAGCAAATATCTCCACTGCCTGGGCTTGGAAACAGCCATGTGTAAAGTATTTCTCATAAAACTCTTCATAACCCAGTGACACATCCAGAGCAAATATGTTTTCAGACAGCTGCATACTTAGGGGAAAAGTTATCACCTTCTGGGTAAGAACGGACTAAGGCACTCCCAGCCCTGAGAAGGAAGCAGTAGACTTACCCTGAAAACAAATACTTCCCTGGCAGAGAAAATAAACAGAAGCCCTTTCTCCTTCTCTTCAGTACCACCAACCCACTATTCTTAGGGATTGTAGACTTTTGGGGTGTCTTGCCCTAGTAGCTATGCTACTTTTGGACAGGACCAAGGCATGAAACCAAGGGGAGGAGGCCATGCCTGAGATAAGCCTTCTTCCACAGTGATTTGCAGGGAGGGGTACTTGCGGTGCACTGTCCTAACAGCTACCAGTAAATTCCCTTGTCAGCTTCCACTTGAACTGGTCTGCTCCCATTTCTCCATCCTCTATCTCCATTTACTTTGTACACATTACTTTTGCCATTGTAAATGGAAGTAAAGTTCGATCTTTAGAGAAACGTGCTACATGAATAAAACACTATTTATTGAAAAGGCATAAACTTACTAAGAATTGGCCACCATTTTGCAAAAATAAGCAGTATTCCCCATTTTACAAATGGGAACACTGAGGTTCAGAGAAATTAGCTGGCACAAGATCACACAGCAAATAATCAATGCAGCTACTACTGCAGCCTCAGTGGGAGGTGATCTTTAACCTCACTGTAGGCCTGTAAGGTTGGGGTGGGGAGCACAGCGTTTACAGGCCTTTTAGAGTTGAGAAAATTGGAGCAAAAGGATTGTGAATTACTGGTTTACCCAGCTCTACTATAAGAAGTAGAAAATGTGTACATTCCTTCATTCACATATTTATTAAAACCACTTTTACTCAGTCTCTGCTCTTGGTTCAACATTGTGCTAGGCACTGAGAGGGTATCAAAAAGGTAGAGGACATGGGTCCTGTCACAGGAGCTTTTATCCTATAAGGAGATAAGAGTCCTGAAACACCTGTCCTTAATGTAAGAAGAGGAGTTTGATTATGTGATAAAAACGGTGCATTTAGAGGCAGGAGAGATCTATGTAGGTGGTAAGGAAAGATTTCATGTGTTAAACATTCAGTCTCAAATGGTGGTGCTTATGGTGGCAGAGGAGAGATTTCTTAAGATTTTAAAAAAACTTTTAAGATAATTGTAGATTCTTATATAGTTGTAAGAAATAATACAGAGAGATCTGTGTACGCTTTACCCGGTTTCCCTCAATGGTAACATCTTGCACAACTATAGTACAATAATCACAACTAGGATAATGACATCAATACAGTTGTGATATCCTCAGTATTACATGTACTCACGTGTGTGAGCAAGAGTGCTCACCTGGGTGTGTTAAGTGCTGTACAGTTTTATCACGTGTATTCACCACTATCAAGATGCTGGTCAGTTCCATCCCTACAAGGATCTCTCCCTTTTTTCTTTTACAGCCATCTCCATCTTCCTCTTGCCTCCTCTATCTCCATTCCCAACCCCTGGCAACCACTATTCTGTTCTCCATTTCTATAATCTTTCCATTTCAAGAATGTCACATAGATGGAATGATAGAGTATATAACCTTTGGGATTGGCTATTTTTTACGGTTAGCATAATTCCCTTAAGATTCATCCAAGTTGTTGTGTGTATCTATAGTTTGTTCTTTTTATTGCTTAGTAGTATCCCGTGGTAGGGATATACTGCAGTTTAACTCTTCACCTCTTGAAGGGCATCAGGATTATTCCTAATTTCTGGCTATTACAAATAAAGCTGCTATGAACA
The DNA here is from genome assembly GCF_949987535.1 of Balaenoptera acutorostrata. Taxonomy (NCBI): domain Eukaryota; kingdom Metazoa; phylum Chordata; class Mammalia; order Artiodactyla; family Balaenopteridae; genus Balaenoptera; species Balaenoptera acutorostrata. Next base: position 65,045,654 of record NC_080072.1, on the reverse strand, counting down.
AGATTTTTTTTTTTACACTATTTATGTAGCATAGTTGGGTCTAACCTCAGGCAGAGCATGAAGTGGGAGTCACTGTCGTGCCTTCCCTGGGGATATTTTGTTCTTTCATTTAGCACTCATTCAGTGAGTACTTTTTTGAGCTAAGCATTATACTACTTACATTCTACTAAGAAGTAGGTGAATGAAAATTACCTTTGTTGACTCTTGGACTTCAGTGGCCTATGGCTCTCAGTTTATGGCTTCTTTGGAAAATCAAGCTGGAAGTCCAGGGTGTGGACCTCATTAAGCTCCTGTGGACTCTGACAGGCCTCAAGAATTCAGTTTTCAGGGTTTTACTCTCTGAATTCTCCTGGACCAAGTCAGACTTTCTGTAGCATTTAATGATTAAAAAATTAATTGAAAATCTTACCAGTCAGCCTTTGGAATGATTTTGGAAACAGAATAATAGAAGAAGTTTCTGCAGGAATTGTTTACGAATCTGTTCTTCCTTAAAAACAAAAATTAAAAAATGGGACCTAATCAAACTTATAAGCTTTTGCACAGCAAAGGAAACCATTAAAAAAAAACCGAAAAGACAACTTACACAATGGGAGAAAATATTTGCAAATGATGCGACCAACAAGGGCTTAATCTCCAAAATATACAAACAGCTCATACAATTCAACAACAAAAAAACAACCCAATAAAAAATGGGCAGAAGACTGTAATAGACATTTCTCCAAAGAAGACATACAGATGGCCAGTAGGCAGATGAAAAGATGCTCAACACCACTAATCATTAGAGAAATGCAAATCAGAACTACAATGAGGTATCACCTCACACCAGTCAGAACGGCCATCATTAAAAAGGCTACAAATAACAAATGCTGGGGAGGGTGTGGAGAAAAGGGAACCCTCCTACACGGTTGGTGGGAATGTAAGTTGGTGCAACCACTATGGAAAACAGTATGGATGTTACTCAGAAAACTAAAAATAGAATTACCATATGACCCAGCAATCCCACTCCTGGGCATATACCCAGACAAAACTTCATTCAAAAAGAAACATGCACTCCTATGTTCATAGCAGCACTATTCACAATAGCCAAAACATGGAAACAACCTAAATGTCTATCGACAGATGAATGGATAAAGAAGATGTGGTACATATATACAATGGAATACTACTCAGCCTTAAAAGAGAATGAAATAATGCCATTTGCAGCAACATGGATGCAACTAGAGATTATCATACTAAGTAAGTCAGAAAGAGAAAGACAAATACCGTATGATATCACTTTTATGTGGAATCTAAAATATGGCACAAATGAACATATCTACAAAACAGAAACAGACTCACAGACATAGAGATAAGACCTGTGGTTACCAAGGGGGAAGAGGGAAGGGAGAGGGATGGACTGAGAGTTTGGGGTTGGTAGATGCAAAGTATTACCCTTAGAATGGATAAATAATAAGGTCCTACTGTATAGCGCAGGAAACTATATCCAGTCTCCTGGGATAAACCATAATGGAAAAAAATCTTTTAAAAGAGTGTGTGTGTGTGTGTGTGTACACACACACACATACACACACACACATATATATGTATAACTGAGTCACTTTGCTGTACAGGAGAGATTGGTACAACATTGTAAATCAACTGTACTTCAATTAAAAAAGTCAATTAAAAAATCTTCTTTTCTTTTTATAAGACTGGTAGACAAAGACTTTGACTCCTAGGAAGATATTAGACATTTGCCAGATAAAAGCTAGTTAAGGGGAAAGTTGAAATCCCACTTTTCCTTGTGTTTTACATCCCTGAAGGGGGTTTATTTCCATCTGCCCTCAAATGAGCTGTGTTGTTAGTTTGAGCCCGTACTGAAAGTCTGTTCTGTCCCCTCTGTTTTTTAGCATATGTCATTTCATTTGAGTTTTGTTCAGAATTACAAAAACCTCTGTCCTCAGGTGAGACTGAGTCCCACAGAATAGACCTCATTGGTGTTTTGCCTTCTAGCTTTTAGGGGCCCCCAGATGATTTTCCCTTTAGCGGGGACCATACATCATATATAGCTGTGATTTCAATGTGGAGTGGGTGTGGGATTTCTCTTGACTCAAATTGCCCTTTTCTCACCTCCTACTTCTTTCCTCCCTATCTTGAAACCTCTTCTGACTGATCCAAGTAAGAAGTAACACCCAAGTAAGAAGATACTGCATTAAATACATGCAAATACTGGTGTGTTGTAGCAGGCAGAAGGCTGTGATGTGAGTAACTAGTGATTCCAAGGGCTGATAGAAACTAGTTTGTAAATGTAGATGATGGAAACATTTTCCCCTTACCAGCTCTGTGGGATTGTGGGAAGAAATGAAACACTAAAATTTAAGGTGGTGGGGTTTTTTTTGTATAATTCTTTTTTTAATGAATGTTGAAGGATGGTAGTTTTCTATGCTTTTGAGGTACATGAATGTAATACAATGAACATGTAATAAAGTGACGCCCCATGATGATATCATTTATTTCCCTTGTATCTCAGCCTATAGTAGTGGCATTTGAAAGCTATTATTTTGGGGAATAATATAATTATGGACCCAGAATTTGAAGTGAAAGAGCATTGCAGGCTGACTAGTTCTCCTTGATCTCCTCAGTCTTTTCTTCCATTCTTTTTTCTTCTCTTGTATCTAAGATGAAAAAAAAAAAATCAGGCAGAGAATATCATATCTTTAGATAAGGTTTTTTTCCTTCACATCTCTATTAATTTACTTAATTCCTTTCTGCAACACATTCATGAGGTTCACCACACTCCTTTTTTCTTCTTGGTGGCTTTGGCCTTCCAAATGGAAGAATAAGGCAGAAGGAATTTGAGGCATGTGGTGGTTAAGCCTGCCCTTAAAGCCCAAGCTCTATTTTCAGACCATTGTGTTGCACCATCTCTACCATGAAACTTTTACAAAGTTTAGTCTTAATTTATCTGAGTTCATTAAATGCTTTTCCTGGCGAAATGTTTCTTTTCTCCTCTGACTTGCCTCTTGGTGAAGGTGAGAGTTCTCCCTGGGTTTAAGAAAGATGAATTTTCAGTTACCTTGTGAAGGCTGATTTTAGGACATTGTGTCAGGTCAGACCGAGAAGTTTGCTCTGGGGCACGTGACCCATGGCTGTTGTGGCTGAATAGCGTCCACTAGGCTGCTGGAGGCCTTCTGGCTCCTCCTGTCCTTGGGCTGCTTCAGAAAGTTCAGTCTGAGGAAACCTGTGGGCAGAATCTGTCGGAGACTAGAAGGTGAAACAAGCCAGAGAGTCTGCAAGGGTCAGAGAGAAAGGGGCAGGAAGCGCCAAAGACTTATAAGGCTACAATCCAGGCATCTAGAGAGTGACACCGTTGTCCAAGAGGGGCAGAGTGGCATGGAGGTCAAGCGTGTGGACACTGGTGCTGAACAGCTGAGTAGAGTCCTGCACTGCCACTTACTAAGTTACTTAGTCTCTCTGTTTCCTTATCTGTAAAACGCTTACCTTGGCATATAGTTGTGAGGAATTAATGATATAAAGTGTTTAGAACAATGCCTGTCATATGGTAAATGCTGCCTAAGCCTTTGATATTCTTATAGTTATTATTAGTTAATGATAACTAATTTTGCCTAGTTTGCTATTTACTGTCAAGAATAAGGGCTATTTAATTTGGTTGTAAAATATCTTACTCTTTAGAGGAGCCTGAGCATTACTGAATGACTGCGTTAACTCGCTCCTGCCAGATTGGGATGGCGTCATTCTGGGCTTTGAGATGAAAAGTGTTCTCGTGAGTTATGGGGCCATGGCCTATTGTAGCCAAATTCTGCTGCGGTCTGAATTTTGCTCTCTGACCAATATGAATCAGAGCATTTTATTGCTGGCTCTATGAGATCCCTCTTTGGAAAAGAAAGATCATCTTTTACAGTGCCATTATTTTGCAAATGAGGTGAACAAAGACCCAGAAGGTTAAGTGTACTTGCCCAACATCACATAGGTCAGGAGTGTCTGAGCTGGGAGAGAGATTGACCTTGATTCCCATGACAGTGTTCTTTTTCCAGTACATTCGGGTTTTCCACAATCACAGCCCTCCTCTGAAGTGTAACGTACCTGATAAGTCTCTCTCACACAGAAGTCCTTAGGAGGTATTTATTGATCAGTCTTCATTGATTAAAAATTTATAAAATGAGTGCTCATCTTCTTCTGTAATCAAAGTTATGGGTAAGATTGATTTACCTAAATATTTTCAGCTTTCCATTATAGCTTGACCATTTATTTGATATCTACCTCCGCTAGGAAAAAAAACAGTATAATAAGAATTTATAAGTATTACCTGACCCATATGTTTGTAGTTTTTGAAATGAAAACTTGAAATTCTATTATCGGTTTGTAGAAGGTAACTGTTATCTATAAAATACACACATATACCCATATCTGTGTGTGAATTAGTATTTAAGAAGACAGACGGGGGTGAAGTTCCTCCATTCCTCTGAGCCCAGTTCCTCTTCTGTAAAATAGGAATGACAATGATACTTTCCTTACAGTGTTGGACTGACGATTCAGTGAGACAGCTTATGTACGTCTTCTAACATGGTGGGTCTTCATAGTGACAACAGCAGTAAGTAACTTCACATATAATCCTGCTAATCTCCCCGAAAACAAACAAAAAACCCCCAACTACGTCTGAACCAAAATAAGCCTTGTTAGGACGTTGTTTTACTGAGGAGAGGTGCCTGATTTTACCCCCTACCTGGGCATCAGAATCCTGGCTTTATAGTCACTTAGCAACAGTCTTCTTTATATAACAATGGGATGAGGAGTTCTCAGGATTTCATAAATTGGTTGTAAATGATTGAGAAGTAAATACATATATGTGTGTATATATATGTATATATATATATTTATAGCATATATTCATGTATACAAGTGCTGTTATATTCAAATGTGTATATATATTTGAAAATATATGTATGTATACACACTATATTTTAGATAGGTGGATAGGTAGGTAGATAGAGTATGTGTGTGTCTATTCTGGTTCCTCCTCACTAAGCTTAGTCATTACTCGGCACTTGCTCAAGGACAAGTCTTCAAGACTCCACTGGTAGATGTCTGTGGAAGGCTCTGCTGCGTTCTGCTGAGCTCCTCAAGATGCCAGAAAGGCTGAAAAGGTGCTGGCACTGGTTCTGCTGTCTAGTTTGGAGCTCTGTTTATCTTTGGTCATTGTATCCACTCTGCAAATAGTACTAGGTTCATGTGATGGAAGAGAAGGTTTAAATTCCCTCTGATTGGAAAGAGTCACTTTCAGCTTCAAGTCCAAACTCCAAAACCGTTTCCTGGGTACCATCATCATATAGTCCCAGCCTCCATCCCATCCCCACTGCTTTCCAGTTGCCTAGGGTTGGAGGTGAGGGGGGATTGTTTAATATCCTCTATAGTGTGAATTACACCTGTGAATTCCGTCTCAGAACCCTTGATGAAATAGGTATTGTTTGAAATGTTACCTGATGAAATAAAATTGGAATCAGAATTCTGGAGGATTGACTAAAGTCTTACTAGTAAGAAATAAGATCTATAATTCTGCAAAGAGTAAACTATAGCATTCCTGTCCCCTAAATCCCCTACCCCAAACAGGTCTGTGGTTTAACTTTAATCTCACTCTTCTTTGTGTCTAAAGTCTCCCCTCTCAAGGACCTTTAGCCTGAATCCACAATCTCCCCAATTCCTGTTTTTTGACTTAAATCCCACTCTCTCTGATAAACAGAGCCTGGGCCTGTGTTATTACACACTTAGGTAATTTTGAGGCTCTATCATCACCTTGAAATCTTTCTCAGACATTCTCCTCCTCTTCCTTCCCACTTCAGGACAGGGTCCAGGTTGCTCATTAATTACATTCTTGAGCCTAGGTAGCAATGAATGCAGTTTGGGAAGGTAGGCTGGCTGTATAAGCAAGCATGTGACTAGTCTCACTCACAGAGAAGAATACCTGACTGAGAAGCCAGTTCGCTCAGGTAGTTACTGTAACGGTCAAGAGTGCCAAGTTCAAGGATTTTCACCCTGGCTCATTGGGTACAGATCCCATGCCCCTAACGCCACATGGCCCTTTCCCTGATGCCCACTGCGAGTGCCAAGGGAAAAGGCTCAGAGCCACCCATTTCTGCTCCTGAGAAAAATACTCAGAGCACACACATGCTGATTACTGATGGTGGCTAAAGAATGTCCACTTCTTAAATGAAAGACAGTGCGCTTCTGTGTGCATATAAATATAGACATCCTTTTGTTTTTCTGCACTCCACCCTCTCTAAAGTAGTGTTATGCTATCTTCTGCATTGAATTCAGTGAGTGTAGGTTGTGAATTGTCTAAATCTTACCCCATAGTCAAAGCTCCACTCAAGTTTCACCACTTCCCAGTTCTTGCCCTCATCTCTTCACTTCCCCACTCGTCACACAGTTGTCACAAATATACCCCTTTGTCTGTAGTCCTTTTCCTCCTCTGCAGATGTGTTGTCTGCCCAGCTCTGTCACTTAGCAGCTGTGTGACCTTGGACAAGCCACTTGACCTTGCTGAACCTCAGCTTTCACATCAGTAAAAGAAGGATTATGATGACACTTGTTCCTACCTGCCCTCCCGCCCTCCCAGGGTTGTTGTGAAGAGCGCATATGCCAGAGTATAGTGTAAACCCCAGCCTTGTACAAATGGGAGCTGTTACTATTGCTGGAAGCCAAATCTTCTTGACAACAGGAACCAGGTCTTACTACTTAATAGTTGTATCTGTAGTGCCTCACCCAGTCCCAAACAGGGGACACTCTGAATGAGAGAGGAAAGGAGGACGGAGGGGCAGAAAGAAGGGAAGGACGACTTTTGTCAGTTTTTATACCCTATTTTACTAGTTATCATTCTCTCCTTCAATATAGCTATATCTTATCAAAGATTTTTTTTTTCCTAAGAAGACATTTTGCACTGGGCAGAAAGATGACTTTTTTTTTTCTTCCAATATTCTTCTTCTACATCTCTTGCTCCCTCAGCTAGCTGGGTCAGTGGTGTTGGAATTTACTCTGATCATTTTATGCTCATGAGAAAAAACTTATACAATTGGAGGCTATCTGAGAGATCAGAGAGCAAATGCCTCATTTTATAGGTGAGATCACCCAGGGAGGTAAGTGAAACCACCAAAAGTTTCAGTCATAAGCAGCAGAGAAAGAACTGGTTTTCAGCTGTTCCTCCAGGCTGACTGAATAATGAAGTATCGGTGATCATTTCTGCCTGCCTTTGGAGGGTATTTTAAGTGTTGACTGACACTATAAAGCTCTTTCTCGGATCAGTGCAGGGATTTTTGCTGTTCAGGAGGGCTTAGGAAAAAACAGATTTGCTGATGCTGGGTCATCATACTCCCTGCCTGCTGCCCACACTTTAGGAGTTTATTTATATATGCTGATAAACTAGATCACATAAAGCATAAAAATCCCTTTGTAACGAGTTGCATTACACGTCAGGTTTAACAACATTCTGTACTGCAAAGCTCAGTGTCTTGGGTGTGTGGGCATTGAGGGAAACGCCACTCCTCTTTGCATCTTTGAGTTCCTTCGTAGGTACCTGTGTGCCTGGCCCTTCCTTCCACTTTTACCACTCTCTTCCTGGTGTGTCGGACAGCACTTTGGAGCCAGGCAGACCTGGGTTCATATTCCAGCTCTGTAGCTTAGAGGCAAGATAGGTTTAGGCAAGTCCCTTAACCGCCATGAACTTCAGTTTCCTCATCTGTGAAACACAGACGATACTGCCTACTTTGCTGGTTCGCCTTATGGTGTAGAGGTAATGTGTGTAAAGATGGAAGAAGGTATTGAAGGAAGATAAAATGTCTGTTTCTTCTCCAACTTTTCTGTCAAGTCCAAGTTCTACCTATTAATTTCATTAACTTAGTTTTTATCTTTTATAACACACATACATACCTTTCAATATTATTAGTAGTTAATAAGGCATTTTGCTTTTCTATACAAAATCACATTCTTTCTTGTTGCCTTTCATCTGATTTTTCCAGGGTTTGGCTGAGAATTTTCAGAAAGCTTAGTGTATAATTTATCTCTTTTGGAGATTTTCCTTCCTCTTGCTAAAAAAAAAAATGTTTTTTAAAACCCCACCCCAAACCAAAACCCACCAAGTTGGACATCATTTCTAAATTTGAATCTCCTTTTTAAAACACTGTGGTTCAGTTAGTTTAAAGAGAGGTTTCTCAGAAACAAAGGTAGTGTATATTTTTCATCTCCGTGAAGATTATGTCACAATTCCAAACCGCTATATATATTTTTTCCTAATAAGGCAAAGGCTTGGAGATAGTTTACTTTCTCGCTTTTTGAATAGAGAAAACATTCCTTTAAAAAAATCAATTTCTGGTCCTTTGTAATAACGCTTCAAAGTGCATGTGGTACTTCAGTGGAATTCGGTCCAGTATCAGCAAACACTGTATGGCAGGCACAGGGTCAGGTAGTGGGAATACAGAGGAGATGGACACAATGTCTGTACCTTCAGGGAGCACCCAGGGTCCTTGTAAGGGAGACTGACAAGTCAGCAGGCAGTTGCTGTGTAATACAGTCCTGTGAGACCACAGAGGAGAAGACAGTAACCAACTTGTGAGGAAAGGGCTAGACTCACCTTCTCAGAGGAGATGACAATTGGACGGTGACTTGAAAGATGAGGAGGAGTCTGAGAAGCTGGGAAAGGGCATTACAGGCAGAGGGAGTCCTGTGTTCTAAAGGCACAGAAGTGTCAGGTAAATTTAAGGACCATCAGGGTATGATGTCGGGGAAAATGGAGGGGAAGGCAGGGGCCAGATCTGGAGGGGCCCATGTAACACTGAGGGGTTTGACTTTTATCCTGAAAGCAATGAGGAACCGTTGAATGGACCTCCCAGGGAGTCTTACACCAGAAGGAGACCTTAGAGGTCAGAGTCTAGCATTTCATTTGACAGATTTGGAAACTGAGGCCGAAGAATGGAAATTGACATACTCGTGGCCACACAGCTAGTCAGTGGCTGATAACGTACATCTTTGTATAGACCCAGTGGTGCCTGGGGAGTAGGGTAGAGGGGAGCCTTCACAATGAAATTCCAGTGTTGACCTTGTGAAGGCAGATTCTCATAGGAACATTTAGCCAAAAATTTGTCATGGGGACTGCATGATTTGGGCTAATGACCCCAGCATGCCTTTTTTGCATATTATGTCCTTTAAAGGAAAGGCCATCGCTAGCTAGAAATGCTCTTTGACTATTTTTAGGCTGTGTGGTAGGGGGAATTAGTGGAATTCTTAAGGTCAACTCCAGCTGTTTTTCTCCAAAAGACCAGCTGAATTTTTCATGAGATTCGCTCATTAGGGCTTTTACCCTTCAGTGAGGCATTGTACTGAGTCTGAGTCAGCCTGTCCTGGGAAATAAGGGATGAGAGTTTGGGGAAAAGTAGATTGGAGTTGGGATGGCTGCTGCCCTTTTTTTTTAAATGTTAAGCACTAACTAATATTAAGTGCTAATTAACATTAAGTGCTGTCTTAGATGTGGTTGGTTATTTCTCAAACCTTTTCAATCACAGTGAAGGTCCTTCTGGATTACAGCAAATACCTCAAAGGATTGTGGGGTTTTGAAGATTCAGGGATGCCATATATGTAGAGTCTGACACAATGCCTGGGTAGAGTTCTGACTAATTGCATCGTAGTACACTGAATAGCACGTTTCATTCAGGACTGTCACCTTGGAACACTCTACAGATATCAAGTCAGATATTCCTTAAGAATCCTGTGAGGGGAACTTGCCCGTGGTTATTTGGCATCTGCAATTACAATACTACCTCTCTATTGTGGGTCAGGGACTCTGTGAAGGCAGGTGAAGTGAAAGTATTCTTCATTTCTTCTAGAGTGCTCTGTGAACCCTTACTCCTATCTAATCTTATGGGTGTCTGTTTGGAGCTCACGCTGTGTTAGAAGGTAAATGGATAAATATAGCTGTAAAGCATTTTTGCAGTTCACAAACTGTCTTTCCATATGTGGTCTCCTTGGCCCCCTGTAGTAATTCAGCAAGGGAGGTGGGCAGTGGTTAGAATCAATTTTAGAAAGGAGGAAATGGAGACTCAGGTAAGTGCTATGTTCGTGGTCACCAAGCTAGTCAGTGGGTGACTCGTTTTCAAACCAGATCGTATGACTTTAAGTCTCATGTTCTTTCCTCTTCATGATGCTGCCAACTAGATTGAGAAATAAAGGGCCAAGTTTCTCCTCTAGCATAAAAGTGGTTTAAGGAATGCCTTTAAAGGAAGGTAACTGTTGCATACCCAACCGAGGAATGAAGGATCATGTCCAGCATGGGGTTTCTAGACATGATGGAGTAAAAGTGAACTTTGTCCCGCTAGCTCCGGAATAACAGCTATTTTCTGATCTAGAACTCAGTGACATTAAAATAACAATGCATAACTTATGCTAATGAAAACAATACTCATTTAAAATTGTTGGTTGGGTTGAATGGTAGTTGAGAGGCCTTAACCAAAGAGAGTAGGTCTTAACAAAGTTTCTATCTTAAGAATTCTGTCTAACACAGATGATCCGAAAGAGAACCAGAATACTTCTCCCCTTCCCTCTTAAATGGAGAAAAATGAGGCCATCCTTACTATTCACAGAACAGGAAGCCTGAGGAGATACTCCCAATACTTCAGTGACTTACTTAATATTTAAGAGATTTTTTTGTTTTGTTTTGTTTTACTACTATGTGCAAGGTACTGTGCGGCTACAAAAATGAAGTGGACATAAATCTTTCCCTTAAAGAGTCTAGAAGTGGGAATTTGATATGTTTATAAGTTTCTGTAATGTTTATGTAATTGTTGAATGCTTATTGTGTTGGGCACTTATATATGAGCTTAAATCTTCTTAACAACCCAGTAAGACAGGTATGATGCCCATTTTACAGATGAGAAGCCTGAGGCTCAGAGAAGCTAAGTAACTTGCACAAGAGGGTCACATTGTACCCAGGTCTGACTCTAGAGCCTGTGCTCTTTCCTACTTCAGATGACAGATGTACAGATAAGAGCTACGAGGGCTCAGTGAAAGAAGTAATTATTGCTAGCTTGTGGAAGGGATATTTTTGAGGGGCAGGGGGCTGCAGGAGCAGCTTCATGGAGGAGGTGTCATTTAAGCTGGGGCTTGAGTGATTGGTAAGGTTTGGATGTGTGCAGATATAAGGGGAAGACATTCTAGGTGACGAGAACAGCAAGAACAAAGGTCTGGTGATGATAGTGTAGAGCTGATATTGAGGAGTGATTTGGCTGGAATTCACAGAGTGAGAAAGGGTCCATGGAAAATAAGATTGGATAGGGAACTTGGGATGAGAAGTACATCAATACTAGGAATTTGGACTTACTCTGCCATCAGGGAAGAGCTAGGGAAGGTTTTTAAATTGAGTATGGCATGCTTAAAGTGGGGCTTTGGAATATGAGTCTAGTTGGACTGTATATGGTAGCCAGAAGTAGGGTGAACCAGGAAGTAAAGAAGCCATGTTCTGTTCATGTTCCCTTCTAAATGAGTGGTAGAAAAGGAGAGAAGGGATTGAATTGGAGGGAGAGTGCAGAGGTTCAGTCAACCGAACCTGGCAAATGATTGGCTATATGGCAAGGAGAGGAAAGCATCCGCTCTCAGTGTTGCTTTTAAAGATGTATTTAGTCAGCAGAGTTCCAGGCAACAAACTGGGGGTTCAGAGATGAATAAGGCACATTATCTATCCTCAGGCTGTATTAGTTTCCTGTAACTGCAGTGCAAATTACCACAAACTTAGTGGCTTGAAACAACACAAATTTATTATCTTACAGTTCTGGAGGTCAGAAATCTGAAATGAGTCTTACAGGATAAAGTCAAGGAGTTGGCATAGATGAGTTCCTGCTGGAGGCTCTGGTGGGAGAATGTTTCCTTGCCTCTTCCAGCTGTTAGAGGCTGTCTGCATTCCTTGGCTCATGGTCCCGTCCTCCATCTTCAAAGCTCATCACTCCAACCTGTCTTCATCCTCACATCTCCTCTCTCTCTTTTAGACCATCTTGCATCCTTATGAGGACCTTGTGATTCCACTGGGTCTGCTGAAATAATCCGGGATAATTTCCCCATCACGATATCCTTAATCACATAGGTAACGTCCCTTTTACCGTTTACCATATTCACAAGTTCCAAGAATTAGGATGTGGACATCTTTGGAGGACCCTTATTCTGCCTACCAGGGAGTTAACAAACACATCTGTGGACGATAACTTGACAAAGCTTTTTGTCCCTGTAATCTCTTTTTTCTTCCCTTTATTCAATCAATGAGGCACGTGTTGTAAGTCAGGCACCATACCAGGTGCTGAGGACACGGGGATGCCGAGGCGCCTCGCTGCCCACCTCTAGAGGAAGAAGAATTAGAGAAGGGCTGTTAATGTAGAACCCGAGACCAAAATGTCAGACTCTTGGCTCTTGATTTTCTAAAGTGGAGGTCCAGACGTAAGATGAGAAGGTTTAGAAGAATTTTGGTAATTTAAAAATGGGATCCTCCTACCCACCCTCTCTACTGCCAAACCCCAATCCCCAATTTAGATTTTTTTATCTACTGAAAGGCCTCTGGGGATGGGGGTGTTTGCAGAAACCAGGAATTTGCCTCTTTCTTACAATAGGGTGGGAGGTTAGAAGAGGGAGACAAATAGGAAAAGCAGCAGCAGTAACATTCCAACCTCAAGGTAGCATAGAAAGGTGATTGAGTTGGTGAAATGTTGAAGATTTATTGTCAGCTGGTGTTTATGAAGCCCTTACTATGTCCCAGACCATTTAACCTACAACCCAGTGTCATCCTCACGGTAACCCTGTAAGGTAGGCCTTACTGGCTATGTATGTAGCACAGACCAAGAAACAAACCCAGTGTCCATAGGAGAACTGCCAAAGAACTAATGAAAGATCAGTCCCCTTCCAAGCATCTTTTGACTCTAAATTCAGTGCGTCCTACTCCATCACAGCAGCCTCTTATGTCAAGGGGGATAGTTAATGCATGTGGTCGGCATTATCCACCTGTATCCATTTCAAAACAAGTGTCTCTCAGAGAGGAGCAAGAAAGACCTTGCACACAGTTAAGAACTTGATGTATCTTACACTAGGGTGGTATTTCATAGAGGAAAGACTATGTGAGAACATCATGGGAAGGTGGCCATCTTCAAGACAAGGAGAAAAGACTCAGAAGAAATGAAACCTTCTGATACCTTGATCTTGGACTTGGAGCCTCCAGAACTATGAGAAAATAAATTTCTACTGTTGAAGTCGCCCATCTTTTTGGTTTTTGTTATAGCAGCACTTTCAAACTAATATAATGTATGCAGAGTATATCGACATTCTTTGTGCCATTCTTGCAGTTTTTTATGAGCTTGAAATTAATTTTTTAATTTCAAAATAAAAAAAGGAAAAATTAAAGAAAAATGGCACACATCTGTCTATTCTAACATAGAAACAAAAATATTGAAAGAGTATTGTTAAATTTTTAAAACCCAAGTCACAGAAACAATATCCACTTTTTTGTTGAGATATGTGATATGAGTATCTGAATAGAAAATGCCTGAATTGACATATAATACAGTGTAAAACAATGATTACTTCTCTGAAATGAAGTTGGTAAGTGTGAGAGAAAAAGAGGTCATTTACTTTATACCTTGTATGATTTTGTGATTTTCAAACATTTTTTTAACAAAGAAAATGTATGTTACTTAATGATAATAATAATAGTATTAGTAATAAATTCAATGAAAAAAAACAAAAAAAGAACTTGAGGGCTTCCCTGGTGGCGCAGTGGTTAAGAATCTGCCTGCCAATGTAGGGGACACGGGTTCGAGCCCTGGTCTGGGAAGATCCCACATGCTGCGGAGCAACTAAGCCCGTGCGCCACAACTACTGAGCCTGTGCTCTAGAGCCTGCGAGCCACAACTACTGAGCCTGTGTGCCGCAACTACTGAAGCTCGTACACCTAGAGGCCGTGCTCCATAACAAGAGAAGCCACTGCAATGAGAAGCCCACGCACCGCAACGAAGAGTAGCCCCCACTCGCCGCAACTAGAGAAAGCCCGCATGCAGCAATGAAGACCCAACACAGCCCAAAAAATAAATTAATTAATTAATTAATTTAAAAAAAAAAAAAAAAAAGAACTTGATGTCTCTTTGATGGGATCAGTAATGGCCTGACCAGAGAGATTTGAGCAGGTCTGGGCCAAGGGTGAGGCACATAAGGCACCCAGGGCACAAATCTATGGAGAAAAGGTCACACAAGTACTGGCACTGCACTTGCCGTACGCTGAGAGTGAGCGTCTCCTTGCATCGTGTGCCTGGGTGCCCGACTGGTAAGGAGGCCTCACTCTCAGGGTGCTGCAGTACAGTGTGCTGTGCTCACACAACTTCGCCTCCTTGAATTTGGGGCCCTGAGCATCTTGCTTGCCTCACCCTAGGTCTTAAATTTGAGCAGGAGCCAGAAAGAGGAGAGGACCAGTGAGTTCGGTGACCTCAGTGCTGGCTGCACATTCAAACCCCCTGAGTAGCTTAAAAAAAAAAATCTCGGGTAAGGTCTGACCCCAGACCAGTTAAATCAGAATCACTGGCATGGGGTGGGAGGAAGGGAAAGAGGCCTAGGCACGGATATTTTTTTTTTAAGTTTTTCAGGTGATGCTAATATACAGCCAGGTTTGGGAACCCCTGAGTTTGTACATTTGGAGAGAGTCCCTCACTGCCAGGCTGAGTAGGAATGTACGTGATTGTACCAAAAGTGAGGGTTTATGTAGTCCTTTTAAAGTCAGAGCTGAGGACTGCTACAGTTCAGTTAACTTTATGATCCTGGGTTTAATTCCAGCCTGGTTAATAAATCAGCTGGTTCTTCCACTCCCTTCCTCTGAATTTGAAACCTAGAAAATAATTAAATCTAGAATTCATCTGCAATGCCTGTTGTTATCATCAATGTGCTGGTTTCAGGGGTGCTGGGAAATGTATCTCGACCCATTTTATTAGCCCGTTTGCAAATCCTTATGTGGGTTGAAACTGTATCTGTCCTGGAAGATAAAGGAGGTCTCCTCTGAGTGTCCCAGCTCTTACATTAGGTAGCTGTGTGACGTTAAGCAGTTGGTCTAACCCCTCTGTGTCTCAGCTTCCTCATCTGCACGAAGAACTGGTTATGACTCCATGATTCAGCCATTGCTTCATTTTTGCGTTTGCTCTTGTTACAGCTGGAAAACAATTGATGTACAAATTAACATGCTTAATTTTGCTGTACTCTTTAACCAGACGTCAGCTATTTCTGACCTGTTGGGAATCCTTTTTAGCTGTGATTGCCAAACCTGGCCAAACATCTGCATCCTGTGGGAACATTTTAGAAAATGCAGATTCCTGGGCCTTGTCCCTGAAGATCTTGATTCAGTGGGTCTTAAGCAATGTCTGGAAATCTGCTCATCAGCCATATTTTGATACAAGCAATGATAAGTTTGATTAATTAAGGTGGTAGAACTCCCAATTTAGATATCACTGTAGAGTTGACCATTGACAGAGATCATAATTCTTCAAGGAAGCCTTCCCTGGCCCCCCGAAACTACATTAAGCCCCCTGGTTAAAAGTTTTAAGGCACCCTGCTCTTCTGTTTTGTAGGACTTCTCAGGCTTGTTCAATATCTGTCTTCCTTTCTGGAATATAAGTTCTCTAAGGGCAGAGACGGTGTACACTATTCCAACATTTGGGACATACGACCTAATCTCTTCCAGAGTTGAGATCTGTGGTGAATGCTGCCATGGCAAAGGGAGAGGAAGTTTCCATCTGACATTTTGAACTGAGGCAGGGCTCCAGGTGCTTCCCAAGCTGTGTAACCAATAAGAGCCCATGACTGTGTTGGCTCTTACAGCAGCTCCGTGCGATGTCCGATGAACCTTGTTATACTGTCTTAAAGCTCCTTGATGTGTTGTAAGTCATCCCTTTCATAGGTTGTCATCCCTTTTTTTAGATTTGAGTTTTCAGCCCAAGTGTGAAGATTAATATGAATTTTCAGCTGCCCATTTCCCCAGCTCCTTTCTCTTTACTGTTTTTATCTTTTGAAATCCTGATATTCCAAGACAATACAGATTAAAAGGGTAGTTCAGGCACATTTATCGAGACTGAAAAATGTGAAAAATTCCAGTTCCAGTTCCCTCCTTTGGCATTTCAGGCCCCTCAGGGTCTGACCCCAGATACTGTTTCCCCATTTGTACCCTACACTCCAGTTACCAGTCTTCTTTTTGAACACCCTACCTTCATGGTTTCATGGACAGTGCACTTGCCCAGAATGCCCGCTCCCTTCTTCTCAGCCTCCAAGGCTCTCCTCATTTGATCTCCTTCCTAAATCCCTGTGGCCCCTGACACTTGGTTTGTGCCTCCTTTATTGGTACTTGACATAGTACTTGTACGAAGGTAGGTTGTGTGTGATACTGTCTTCTTCACGTGGCCCATTATCTTACCCTTGACTGGGACTTGATTAAACTCTTTGATTCCTATGGGTACCATAAGTCTAAACTTGCCTAGGAATGGCAGAAGGTGAGCTTTTCTAGAAATCCAGAGACATTATCATTAGGTTTGAAGAGGAGATTAAGGTGTAGGGAGCATTGTCACATATGAGTAGTCTTTCCTTCTCTGCACTTTCTTCATCCTTAGTTTGAGATCACCAAGTCAGTCTATGGGAAATGTTACCCGTCAGTTGCATCAGCCCTGGGGCTGAAGGAGGTGACTGAAGTAGAAAAATTTCTTCCACTTTTGGAAGAATCCTCACAAAAGTGAAAGCTTTGTATCTTACGGTGCCTGTCAGTTTTGACTTTCAGTTGTTCCCCTGTGAAAAAATAAAACAGAAACTTATTGGATAAATTATTCTTTCTTATTCCATCTATATTTTTTCATTTGTTCACTTCTTCCCAGGTTCATTTCATTTGTTCGTTTTATTTATTCATTCAACTCAGGTTGTTTTTGAGAAGCTACTTTGAACCAGTCACAAGGCGATGGTTCTTTCCTCTCAAGAAGCCCAATTTAGGCAACACAGTAGATTGAGTAATTTACATGTTTTTTAGTAGACTGATGAAAGCAGGGACCATGCAGAAACAAAATATTCATACAGTGTTGTTTCCTGACAGTGCTGTGGACAAAGTTTGCTGTTCACATAAGCACATTTCTATTAAAAACAGCAACAACAACATTCTGATTGAGTTTAAGCACCTCTGAAGAAACTTCTTTTAGTGATAGTTTCTGGTTCCTGGGATTGCTACCATTCTCAGAGTCTAATGAGCACATATAAACACCCGCATATTGACACAGGTGCCTTTTTCCCTCTATCCATGCTTGTCTTCTTTTCCATGTCTATCCGTAAAACAAACCCAAAGGGCCCAATCATTTTCCTTTTCCTGGCAAGTTCTGCAGAGCATGCCGTGCTTTGAGGGCCAGTGCAATTCACTCATAGGAAATGACAAAGAGAAAAGTAGGACGTCCAGAAGGAGGAACAGCTGGGTGAAAACAGGACTGGGCTGGGAATCAGGACACCTGGGGGTCTCGTTTCATCTTTGTGCCTAACTAGCTGTGTGACTTCTCAGAGAATAAGGGGGGAGGGGTGTAATGAAAGATTAAAAGTGGCAGCTTTAGAATCTTGACAGCCCTGGGTTCCAAATCACATTCTGATTGAGCGACTGTGGGCAAGTTACTGGACTCCTCGAGCCCAGTGTTATCTGCACGATGTGGAGAAGACCTGCCGTACTGGGTGGACAGAGTGATTAACTGACCTCCTGTGTATGAAGGATCTTAACACAACCTGCTCACTTTTCAGCCCGGAGAAAAATGACCAAGATGGTGAGAGGCTTAGAAAACATCATGTGAGGAACCCCTGAGTGAAGGAGGAAGTTCATCTTTCTCTCAACAAAGCAGATTCAGGGAGAACATGAATGCTGTCTTCCTTTCAGACTGTTGTGATGTCATGGGGCTGTCAGAACAATTTGCTTCTCTTCTGAAAACCTCATCATGTGAGAGTCACTACTTAAGTTTTCCTCCCCTTCCTTGAGGTCCGCAGGCTTTGGTACAGCAGCAGCCATCTGGGAAAGGAGAAGGTGCAGAGAGAGTTGGGGGAACGAATGCTGCTGTTAATCAGACTTTAACCTGGGTTTGGTTGGCAGAATGTTGGAGATTAGGCCTGCAAGCCTAGCTCTTCTCTTTGCTGCCATCAAAAGCAAACACCAGCTGTTTGGGGCCTTTTGGACAGCTGACAAAGAGAAGAGTATAGGCTTCTACAGATGTGGCATAGCAGGGCTGACACATGCAAACTATTTTGTTTGTTTGTTTTCTTCCAGTTTCAGTGAAATACAATTGACATACAGTACTGTATAAGTTGAAGGTGTACAGAATAATGATTTGACTTAAATACACCATGAAGTGATTATCACAGTAAGTTTAGTGAACATCCATCATGTCATGTAGATACAAAATTAAAGAAATAGAAAAAGTGTTTTTCCTTGTGATGAGAACTCTTAGGATTCACTCTCTTAACAACTTTCATATTTAACACCCAGCAGTGTTAATTATAATCGTCAGGTTGCACATTACCTCCTTAGTATTTATTTATCTTGTAACTGGAAGTTTGTCCCTTTTGGCTGCCTTCCTCCAATTCCCCCTCTCCCCACACCCCACCTCTGGTAACCATAAATCTGATCTCTTTTTCTGTGAGTTTGTTTGTTTTTGAAGTATAATTGGTCTACAGTACTATGATAGTTCCTGTTATACAACATAGTCATTTGGTATTTCTATGCATTTCAAAATGATGCAAGGAAAATTTGAATTAAGCACAGTTTGCATTTGGAGACCTCACATTTCCCTTTTACCTGCTGCTCCTGTGGCTGCTCATTCCTTACTTGTCCTCGACACTTTCTTCCTTCTCGCCAGAGCCTCACAGTAATCTCCATAAGGAAGGGAAGGTAGGAGTGAAGAGACCCATCATACAGGTGAGGAAACTGAGGCTTGGAGAAGTCATGTAGTTTATTTAAACCAGACAGTCATGTGAAGGACCTGGAGCTGGAACCCAGTGAATAACATGGACCTGCTTTTTCAATGATGGACCCTAGAGCCAGGTTCACGTGAAGGGGGAAGTGGAAGCTCAGTCTCCTTCCACCCGAGTTCACGTATGAAATACCTGAGTGCCTAGTACGTAGATGGGTGCCACAGTGGCAGGTGCTGGGTGGGCATACAAAGCACTTAGAGGCCCTGGCCTTGCGCATAAGCTAGTGGAGGACAGATGTGAGTAGATGGGATTCGAGATGGTGTGGTGAGTATCCTGAGTGAGGAAGTTAGGTGCTAACGGAGCACTCCAGAGGGGCACCTAACCTGGCCTTGGGAGGATGGGGAAGGCTTCTGTGCAATAAGTGACATCTCACCTGAGACCCAAGAGGTATTTTCTCAGGAAAGGGTATTCTAGGAGCCAGGACAAGCATATGCAAAGGCCTGGAGGCAAAAGGAGCTGAAAAAGTTCAGTGGGGCAGGAAAAGAGCTTGGAGAAGAAAGCAGGTGTGAGTTCACGGAGAGCCCTACAGGCCACGGTAAGGACTTTGAGCCTTAGCCAGTGGACAGTGGGAAGTTGGTGAAGGGTTTTAAGCCTGGGAATATGGCTTTGTCATATTCATATTCAGCAGCATGAGGAGGATGGGAGGGAGGGCTGAACCTAAGGAGAACTGTTTGCTCATCCCGGGAGCTACTCCTGTAAACACGTCAGGCATCCCTGTTGCCAAGATTCATCCCTCCCGAATTTTTGCACTGAGGTTGCCTCCATGCTGACAGCCAGCTCTGGGCCAGTGATTCTTTTATGCTTAAGCAGAGAATGAAGGTCCACAGCCAGACAGAAGAGCGTTTTTCTGCTTCCCCAGTTTGAGGATCTGTGTGCAGGGGAGAATTAAATGAGATGTCGATATCGGGGTGACCTATTCTAACAAAGCCACTGGCAAATGCCAGCCCCACCACACACAAGCTTGGTGGCAGACACCTCCCTGGGCCTCATGGTCCTCATTTGAAAAACAAAGGTAACAAAATACCTCCCTCAGATCTTTGTGAGGATCCAATGAGATGATACATGTAAAGTGCCAGGCGTTAGGAGGTGCCCAGTAAATATTTATTACCTTCTTTTTTTTCTGCCTTCCCTTATTGCTGCTGCAGAAATCTTACAGTCCTTGCAAAGCCCGATACAGTCTGACCTATTTCCTTTCTGACCCGCTCCATCCTTCTCTCCTCCTGGCACACTGGCCTTCCAGCACTGGCTCCCTTGAAGTTTCTTGAACATGTCAAATACACTTCCACCTCAGGACCCTCTGATACCTGCGTGGCTCGTTCCCTCATCTGGCAAGTTTTTGCTCAAATATCATCTTCTCAATGAGACCTACCCTAGCCACTCTCTTTAAAACTCCAATGCCCCTCACCTTATTATTCCCTTCCCAGCTTTGTTTTCCTCCAGAGCTCTTATCACCTTCCCAAAAGTTACATAATTGTTTTTATTTATGTTTTTATTATTTACTTTGGTCATTATCCCCTCCAACTGACATATACACTGTACAAGGATGGGAAGTTTTTTTTTTTTTTTTTTTTTTTTTTTTTTTTTTTTTAAATTATTTATTTATTTTTGGCTGTGATGGGTCTTCGTTTCTGTGCGAGGGCTCTCTCTAGTTGCGGCAAGCGGGGGCCACTCTTCATCGCGGTGCGCGGGCCTCTCACTATCGCGGCCTCTCTTGTTGCGGAGCACAGGCTCCAGACGCACAGGCTCAGTAGTTGCAGCTCACGGGCCTAGTTGCTCCGCGGCATGTGGGATCTTCCCAGACCAGGGCTCGAACCCGTGTCCCCTGCATTGGCAGGCAGACTCTCAACCACTGCGCCGCCAGGGAAGCCCCAAGGATGGGAAGTTTTTAATGTCTTATTCATTAATGTATCTCCAGTGCTTAGAACAGTGTCAGGCACATAATAGGCTCTCTATAAATGTTTGTTGAATGAATGAATGAAATTGGTTAGCTCTCATGATAGATATCATCCAGAATATTGGGAGTTGGGGGGGCACCTCGTACTGAAGAGGCTTGATTGCCATCTGAGGGCTTTCCCACGATCTGGCCGGGTAGTCACTCCCTGCTACCCAGTTAGGAGTCAAGGGTTCGAGCACTTCACTTCTTTGTAAAATAAGGACATTGCCCTTTGCCTCACCAAATAGCCTATTTTTAGGAAAGACTTAACCCTAGAAGCTTTTACACAGAAGCACTGGTTAGCTTATAGTCCTATTTGAAGGTGTGGAAACCAGCATTTCTCCCTTTAGCCCCCCTGCCAATTACCACTGCTGGAAAATTTAAGTTGTTTTTCTCCTTTGTTCTCTTCCTGTCCTCGACTCACTGAACTTAAAAACAATCTCCCATTGAACCTGGGAGGCAGTGTGATGCCTCATGAGGGACATGGTTCCAAGAATGTGGCCTGAATCTATTTCCTTGCCAGCCTTTGAGATCTAAGGAAGTTACTGCACATGAAAGAAAGCTACTGTGCATGAAAGAATTGAGATAGCCATCCCCTGGTGAAGTTGTCTATTTGGATTAGGTTCACTAATTCATTTACTCATTCACTTATTTCTTTTCTTTTTTTAAATTAATTAATTAATTTATATATTTATTTTTGGCTGCATTGGGTCTTCATTGCTGAGCACGGGCTTTCTCTAGTTGCAGTGAGCAGGGACTACTCTTTGTTGCAGTGCACAGGTTTCTCATTACAGTGGCTTCTCCTGTTGCGGAGCATGGGCTCTAGGCACGCAACCTTCAGTAGTTGCGGCACCCGGGCTCAGTAGTTGTGGCTCGTGGGCGCTAGAGTACAGGCTCAGTAGTGTGGCGCACGGGCTTAGTTGCTCCATGGCATGTGGGATCTTCCCAGAGCAGGGCTCGAACCCATGTCCCCTGCATTGGCAGGCGGATTCTTAACCACTGCGCCACCAAGGAAGTCCCAACTCATTCACTTATTTCTTCACGTTGAGAGACTCACAGTCAGATGGGAGAGATGGAGAGCAGACAGATAATTATAACGGTGGAGATACGTAGGTGGAGGAGAAAGTTTTTGTGTTAGTTAAGTTCCTGCTACAAAAGTGTCTGTTGTATAACAACCCCAAACCTCAGTGGCTTCCAACAAAAAATATTTACTTCTTGCTTCAATACCTACAGGCCAGCGAAGGTGGCCCTGCTTCAGGTGGTTCAGGTTCTGGTCTGTTCTTGTATCTCTTTTTCTGAGACCCTGACTGAAGAGGCAGTGGCTACATGGGGCAAGCTCTTCTTGTGGTCTGTGGCCAGAGTACAAGAAGCCAAGCCAAACCACACAAGCACATCCACAGACTATGCTTGTATCACATTTATAACGTTCCATTGGCCAAAGTAAGTCACAGGCCAAGCCCACCACCAGAAAGATAGGGATGAATACTCTGCTTACTGTAGTGGCAACATGATTGTATAGCTCTGTTTCAGGGAGGAAGTGAAGAGTTAGGAATAATTGAATCTACTACAGCATTTAACTCTGGCTATGGGAGTGAGGGAAGGCTTCCTGGAGGTGGTGACTTTCATCTTGAAGGATGAGTTATTTTTCAAGACAAACAAGCAGGCAGTAACATATGCAAGTGCAGGCAAATTAAAAAAAGTAAGTGTGAAGTGTTGTCTTAATATTTATTTGAGTCATCACTGTGGGCAATATGCAAAGAGCTACAGGAAGATAAAATAAAGGTCACCTGAGTACCTGCCTATGAAGTCCAGGCTTCATGGGGGAGATCAGAAAGATACGAAAGAGAAAAGGAAATTATGTAACCAGTACACTCTTATTCAGCTGGATGGGACAAAAGTGTGAACTCAGAAAGGAAGCTAGAATATATTTTTAGCTATTTTTGGTACAGGATGCAAGATATGCACTCTTTTATATTCATTATTTCATTTAATCCTGACAACCTGCGAGGGATGTCCTAACGAGAAACCTGAGCCTCAGAGTGGTTAGGTAACTTGCCTAATGGTTTGTAGTTAGCAAGTAGTGGTGCGAGTACTTCCTAGTTATTCTGTTTTGCCAAAGAGCAAAGAATTTATTCATAAAAATTACTAGTGTACACACTGTATTTTCCTAAGTAGGGCTGCTTTAAAATTTACTAAACCCATGTTTTTTAGTGTCTACTGTGTATGCAGTACTGTGCTTGTTAAAGGGCCCCCACCCTGGAGTAATCTCTGAAGTTCCACCTGGCTGTGGCATTCTGTAGGTCTCATCTACTTCTCATTGCTCATGGGTTTAAAATGCCTCAAAGAAAATAGGATTCTTGCCCATGGTTCTACGCAAAAATGCTCACTTTGAATGTTGAGGAGTTTTGAAATTCTGTCTCTTCCTTTCCCCCAGATTATATATACACAACACCAGTAAGTGTTCTTTCTCCTTGGAAATGAAGGGAGACAAGCTAGGTGAGTTGCTCCAGGTCGAGCAAAAGTTAGAGGTGGGACTAAGTGGAGAATAACAATTCCCATTGTTGTGCAGATTACCTCTACCTAATACTAATTCTCTTGTCATTACGGAGCACAGATATACTGTAGTGGAATGTCCCTATGCATGAAGAAGTGAGCATTTTTGAATTTTTATTTCTAGTTTCCTACCGGTGATCACTTGACAACTGGAATAAGATCTCCCTGGTCTTCCTGACCTTTAGCGTGACCTTTTAGCCTACCGTCCCATGAGTTTTCGGAGAGACCCACCTCCTTTTTGCAACCATCTCTTCCCTCTGTGGATGGTTAAACATTGACAGGCGTTTTTTGTGCGCTCTCCATCTCGGCGGTCCGGAATTGAGTTGAAGCATGTTTCATGACCCATTTTCTATTTGCTCAAGAAGCTGGCAGAACTGGTTTCCCTGATCTCAGACACCATCTCACATGGTCAGTTTTTCTCCCCCCAGACATGTTTTAAATCTGAAAATAACGAGCAATGCTTATAGGAACTGCCTCTCACCGTGTGGTGCTTACTGTCTCACGATTCCGCAGGTACGTGATGCTCAGATACTGTTGCCTCTCATCAAGTTGACGTCGGACGGGAGGAGAATAAACTGTGCTCAGACTGGTCCAGAAGAGGGGGCGTGAGCAGGACCGCCGCTGTAGGAACAGGTGACCTGTCTGGCAAGCAAGGCAGCATCCCGAGAGCCTCTTCTCGACATCATCCCACAGACCACTGCTTCCTCGAGGGAAAGGGCGCTGAGGATTTTGCTATCAGCCACCTAAAACTTTTGCCTAGCCCATAGAAGACTTTTGCTGAAGAACTGAACAAGATACCGTTTCATTTCGTTTTTGCATCTTCTCATCATCTGGGCTGCAGTAACTGTTGTTTAGCTTTGAGAATCTTAAGCCATATTTGTTACTGTCATTTTTGTGTACACGTTTCAAGATGATCGACTTAAGCTTCCTGACGGAGGAGGAGCAAGAGGCCATCATGAAGGTTCTGCAGCGGGACGCTGCCCTCAAGAGGGCGGAAGAGGAGAGAGTCAGGTAAGTGGCCGGACAGATCCTCGGGCGCGGGTGGAGGATGGGCGGTCTGTAGGAAGATGGGACCCTTTTCTTTCCTCAACCTTAAGTGGTAGTTCTGACTTGGAGCCTGACTTAACGGATTCCAATTTTAAGTTTATTTCCTGGACAGAACTTTCTCCTCCATATCTCTTAATTTATCCCATAGGACTCCTGCCAGAAATAGTCTTGATTTAAAAACCTAACTAAACTCCTTTAACTTATTAAACACCGGATTAAAAATGAAATAATGTAAACAAACACATACATACATCTACCTCTCTCTCTCTCTCTCTCTCTCTCTCTCTCTATATATATATATATATATATATATATATATAAACACACACATATATATCCACTTTTTTAACTGGATCTACTTAAAAAATGGATCATGTATGAAATTAGAAACATTTTTTAATTTCTAAAGTTTTCAGAAGAAAATAAATTGAGAAGTAGCTCACATTTTTGCACATCTTCAGAAATGTTTGAATTGGTTTCAACAGCAATGGAAATGAGTTCTGACTGAGCCAATTTTTCATTTGTGTTCCATAAGAAGGAGTGGCAACTCTGACACACTATTCACTTTGGGAGGAACCCAAATGTTCCACATCAACATTCCTACCACTTTCACTCACTTGCGGGGTCGGAGGAGCATGAGGGCAGAATGCTGAAGAAGTGGGCTTGAGTCCAAGCCCTGCCATCTGTTGCCTTTGTAATCTGGGGCCTTGAAGGCAGTGAAAGGCTTCCTGAATGTGAGTTAGTCATGTTAACTGCATGATCCCCAACCTAGGAGTTATCCAAAGGGAACATAAGGCCTGTTCTTACTTCTTAGGATAGCAGGATCATGAATAATGGAGTTATTTGTGCCCATATTTCGTTATCCATATTTTGACCCTAATTTGAACATGGGTGCTTTATAGAAGAACATGCTGAAATTCACTTCAAGCACTCCAGAGTGTCTGACTATGGCTACTAACAGTAATTCATATATCGATAGTGCTTAACAGATTGCAAGGAGCTTACATGACTTTTATTTCTTCTGAGCTCACAACACTCTTGTAGTTGGGGGTGCAGGGTGGGATGTAATTACACCCACTTGATGTGTGAGGAAATTGACCTTGAGACAGGTCAGGTGACTCGCCCAAGCTCATGTAGTCCGTAGGTGTCAGAAGTGAGGATTAAATCCTGGCCCTCAGGTACTCATTCACTAACTCCACCTCCCCTCCCTAAGAAAACTATAGCAGACAGGACATCCTGGGACCTGGCCATGGAGGAGGGGGTGGCCGTCTTGGTGTGAGGTGGGACACTGAGCTGTGATGGTGACAGGAGGTGGCTATAGGTAGTGGAGATCATGAGAATGGGGTTCCTTACTTGTCGTGCTCCTTCCCACAAGTCACTGCTCCCCATTCTCAGAAAGAGGGGTGCCTTGAGTAGTTTTCCCTGGAGAGGTGGGGATTTACACCAATCAGCCATCAGAGTCTCTTAGTAGCATTCATCCTTTACCCATTCACAGTTTGTGAGTGTTATCGTCTTAGGTTCCTCCCAGCAGCTCTGAGATTTGGCAAGACAAGACTGTTAGACCCATTTTAGAAAGAAGGGGAGGGGGCAGCACAGAGAAAATATTAGATGATTTTTCAAGCATAGTGGGAAATGGGAATTCCTTTAGTCTCTCGGAAGACAAGATGGAGAGGATGGGAAAGAAAGCAGTGGAGCTGGGATTGCACCGGGTCCCGTCCCTCTTCCTGCCTCAGGATGTGGGGACTCTGAATCCTGGTGAGCTGCGATCTTTGATTCCTCCCACTTACAAGACCTTACGTGTGGTCTGTAATTCTGTTTCCTCTATCTAGCCAGGTTACGAAGAGAGATTCATTCTCCCTTCCTTCTGTATTTAGTTGGCCCCAGAGATTCCAGGCTGCTGGGTCTTCCCTGTAGTTTTGTGATTCTGTATGAGATGAGTGGAGGTGTTTCTCAGGCATCTACAGTAATTGCTGAAAATATACTTAAAAATTCAAAGTTCTGCCTGGAACTAGGCCTTGTAAGGGGTGTGTGTGTGTAGCCACTAGCGCCAGCCAGTCTACAGCCACGGCAGGAATGCTGTGAGTCCGTTTGTAGCAGGGACTTTGCAGATTCTCCTTCCACGCACTGTTTCTGAGGATGCCTCGGAAGCTGCTGCTGGTGCTGCCCTTGTTTCTTGCTTTTGTAAACTGATAGGAAGAAGGCTTGGGGTGGTGAAAATCTGGTGTGAGTCAAGTCCTGTCTACTGCTACCATTCTGGGGGCCTTCCTAATCGGGCACCAAGCAGCTCATGTGGACTTGGCCCCAGGCAGGTCCAGGACTGAGTGACTGTGTGCGGGGGGCACAGATGGGCATGAGGTCCATAGCCTATGGACACTGACAGAGGCCCAACCCGTAACCTGCTCCACACAAAAGGAATGGAGCTCTGGCACCCTTTGCTTTAGGACTGACGGAACCTGGGTTGGTTCTGAGACTGTCTGCTCCTGGGCTGGTGGAACCATGACTAGGTCTCTGGTCTCTGAAAATGCTGTTCCATGGGCTTTTGCTTTTCAGCCCGTCACCATCCCCCAGCTGTTTGTCTCTAGCTCTTCCATCAGAGTGATAGCCTGACAGCTCTGGAAAGATTTTTCGGGTCCATATCAGTCACTTTACAGATAATGAAGGAAAAGCCCAGAGAGGGGAAGTGACTTTCCCAGGGTCACACAGCTAGTCAGTGCCAAAGCCAGGATAAGAAAAGCTCTTGGTCTACTGCTTTTCCTTCTGCCCCATGTTGCACACTGGTATTGCTTTTTCAGAAGAACGGTAAGGGCCCTAGCGCGGACCTTAAGTCAAAACTTAGTGAGTTTGAATCCTATCCTCACCATTGATCAACTATGGTTCATTCAGTAAGTTACTTGACCTCTCTGAGCCTCAACTCAGAGACTGGGAATGACCCTAGTGCCAAACTCAAAGAATTACAGTCAGGATTAAGTAAGATAATTCTTAATCTTCTGAGCACATAGTAGGTGATTGATACATTTTAATTCCCTTATTCACCACTCCACCTATGCCTCTAAAAAAGGACAATTCTCTGGTTAGTGGTCTGATTCCTTAGAAGGAAATTACTCCTAAAACTCTCAACTATTTAATACAGTGAAATTTAATTCAGTACTCATTAAGTCTAGGGAACTTCTCTGAACAAATGGAAGGAATTTTAGGGTAATTGAAACGTGGTCCCAGTGCTCAAGGAATTTACCATTTAACCATTTAATGGATTATCAATTGCAAATTTAAAATCTCAATCTTGTTTCCCTAACATGATTTTACAATGCCCCAGTCCTCCTCCAAGTTAGTATATGGCTTTAGAAACATAAATTAGATAATTCTAATATTAGCCTAAGCAAAACATCATTAGAAAGGCAAATCTGCCACTAAAATTCAGACTGCTATTTCAAATGCTAATTGATTATGGGCTTTGGAGTATAACCCTCTTGTAGCCATGAGGACATTACTAATGGATTATAGCACTGCTGCCCACTAAGACCAGACACTGCCTCAGAGTCCTTTTCAATATGGCTGTTGATGAGAGTTGGATTTAAATTGAAATCTGTTTTCCATTCCTGATTTATCCAGTGCTTTGACTTGTTCACATCCAAGCTCTTTCAGGGCACTTTGGAGATGATTTTTATGCTACCTCCCATCCTGATTTCATGGATGAGAAAATGAGTGTCAAACAGGGGAAGCGTCCAGTTCCCAAATCACTCAACCTGTTAATAGTAGAATGTGGATTTGAACCCAAGGGAATGTCTACTGTGGTATCTCGGGGGTTCAGTTAGAAGAAAGCAATTCCAGGTCACTGTCTTTCATGCTGCCTCCCTACCTGTACCACAGTGCTAGGCCCAGTTATTACCATGCTTCACCACCCAGCTTGCTTTCCTAACTACCAGCTGGAGACGTTTCACAAACCAACAGTGAAACAGACATCAGGATGGATTCTTTTCCTCTCTCCCCGCTGCCTCCTCCCTCTCTGTCCTCTGTTTTTAAAGAAACACCACCATACATACATAGATGTAACTTTAGTCTCTTACGGTTTGAAAATGACACACTCTAGAGGTGGCATTTCCTGTGCTTTGCATCACACTGCCAGCAGGAAATCATTGCCGCTGTGTGTCTGTACACCGCCAGCACCACGTCCCCCATCCCATAAACACACAACCACATCTAGGGTGATGGGCGTTCTTGCAGTAGATACCATCTCAACCATGACCGCATCTTATGATGCTCAGCTGCTGCCTTAAGACCTACTTTCTTTTAAACAAAGGCAGTTGTCATTGAAGAACTGCTTTCTAGGACCTCTGATGGCATTTTCCGTCAAAGCAAAGGGGAAAGGAACCAGCATTTGTCCAGGATTGACACTGTACACAGAGCTTCACATTTTCCCCTTTCGTCCGCACAGCAGCTTAGCTGAACCCACTCAACAAGGGGGAGGAAATAGAGTGGAGGAGGTTAAGTGCCCTGTAAGATTGAAACCTTGCTTATCCAACTACAAAGCCTGTGCTTCCCACACACAGTGCTGCCTCGCAGCAGATTGTGGGGATCTGTGGTGTGTCCGCAGCACAAGTGATGCATGTTTCTTCTTGTTTTCCGCTGTAGAGAACTTTTGCAGTTTATTTCATTTTCACGTGTTTGTTTTCAGATTCTCTATCAAAGGTTGAATGCCTTTGTAGAAAGAGTGAAGTGTGATAGCCATCTTAGAAATCAAAATCATGTTTGGCTCTCTCAGGCAGGATGATGGGGCAGTGGAAAGAACGTCGGCTAGGAGTCAGGCTGGCTTCCGGTCCCAGCTCTGTGTGACCTTGGGCAAACCTCTTAAACTCTCTGGGCCTCATTTCATCTATAAAGTGAGGCCATTTGTAACTATCTAAGGTCCATTCAAAACAAACATTCTCTCATTCAAAACAGACATCTAAGAGTACATTCAAATCACAGAGTCTAATCACCTTGCCTAGAATATACTGAAAGGTTAAAAAAAAAAAATCTGGGAATGGATCAATCAACCTCTCTGGCCAGTCTGCTGATTCTTATTAGGCACAGCTGAGCAGATAATATCGACCAGGTCCTGCCTATGATGTTAGGCCTTTGCTTCATCATGATGAATAGCTAGAAGCTGGGGTGCGCTATGTGAGTACAAGCAGGAAGAATGTTGAAGGCAGGACGAAGGGCGCCACTGCTCTTCTGGCTTTCCTCTGAAAGTGCTCACACTCTCTCTGCACTGCAGGAGTTGACGTTAGCAGTTAGGGCTGTGGACTAAATTTTTTATGTACAATTCCAAGCATGTGCCTGGTATATGATAGGGAATTAATGAACTGTTGAACGAAAAAATGAACAGGTATGGCCTTCACCATACAGAGAAAGCAAGATGGCCATCTTTTGCAATTGACTGAATTCTTTGTACATCATGGTGAAATTGTAAGGATTAAATGAGATGATGCATGTTAAGTCCACGCGTGAGGCCCAGTACCGAACACATGCTTTGTATATATTAGCTGAAAGAATGGGGTGTTACCAGCCTGTTCTGCCTGGAGGACCAACCGGACAGTGTCTTCTCTGGGTTGAGTGTTCTTCTGCCTTCACTTCTGCCCAGCAGCAGCCCATGGGTGTTTATTGAGCATCTTCTCTATCCTTAGCTCTCTAGTAAGTACAACATGCACGCGTGGAGAGGAAGGTAAGGTATAAAAAGTGTGAGTGCCAAGAAACTTACCTTTTTCCCACTTCAGCTGAATGGTACAACAATGAGAGAATCAAGTGCTAATTTGGTTGGTACAATTAGAGTTCAAGAAAAATGAGAGATCAATATGGGCTGGTAGAGAAGATTTTGTTTTATTTTTTATTTTAACTTTTTTATCGAAGTATAGTTGATTTATAATATTGTGTTTCATATTATATTAGTACTGCATTGTGATTCAGTATTTTTATAGATTATACGCCATTAAAAGTTATTACAAGAGAATGGCTATAATTCCTTTGCTGTACAATATATCCTTGTTGCTTATCTATTTTATACATAGTACTTTATATTTCTTAGTCCAGTACACCTAATTTGCCCCTCCCCCATTCCCTCTCCCCTTTAGTAACCACCGGTTGGTTTTCTATGCCTGTGAGTCTATTTCTGTTTTGCATGTACATTCATTTGTATTATTTTCTTAGATTCCACAGGTAAGTAATATCATACAGAATTTATCTTTCTCTGACTTATTTCACTAAGCATAATATTCTCTAGGTACAGAGAAGATTTTAACAGCACCACCTAGATGGTGGGATTTCTTTTTTTAATATACACCTTTATAAAACTTGGGCTTTGATGTCATACGTATAGATTCATCTGTAAAATATTCCAAATGACTAAGCTAGAAAAAGAGATTGATTTACCCTAGTAGTGATTATCACGATAGGAGGTATATAAATAGCACTAACTGAATTTGAAAGAATTTCCTATTCTTTTGCCACTTTAAAAGAAATGAGCCAGAAACCCAACCTCAATTCTTTACTGTAATGGCTTTACTATGAAGGACCACGTGCTTCAATGAGCCTGACTCACATGGCGTGTGCTCATTGTGCGCTGAAAGCTTAGTGGGATCAGAGGCTTGCAGACAGTCAGTTAGGCAGGAGCAGATCAAGAGTTGCATAAGGACCCTTACAAAGTGCCTTTCAGTTGAACAACAAAGATAAGTGAATAAATAATCTCATGAAGAGAAATTGGGAGTTGTTATGCTATGAGGGTTTGTGGTCTTCTTTAACATGATGGTGGCTGATGCCGTATTTCATCATGCTTTTCCCTAATCCACCAAGAGATGAGGTGGCCTGCCTCATTAGGAGAAGGCACTGCCATTGTGATGGAGCATGGTTCACTTAACCCCAGCAGCGACAGGATCTCTCTTATCTCTTGTCTTTACTCAGACTGGGCTGGCTGCTGAGCATTTATTTGTTAACTGATTTATTCACTCAACAGTTTCTGGGTATCAGGTCTGTGCCAGGCTCTGTGCTGGATGCTGGTGTTACAAAGGTGATTATGAGTTAGTCCTTGCCTTCAAGGAGTTTGCAGAGTTCACAGATTAGTGTGTAAGACAGATGTGCAAATAGATCACTGGAACACAGTGTGGTGAGTGCTGTCGTGGAGGAGCTGTGGGAGCACAGAGAAGGGCAAGCCACACGGTGCCCTCAAGGATCAGGGAAGGCTTCCCTGGGGGGGTGCTACCTAGATCTGAGGGATGAGGGGCCACGTGCTGGACAGAGAAGTGAGGGAAAGACATCTGGAGAGAATTCACATTTATTGGTCTCTTACCAGGATCCGGGCACTGTTAGGTACTTTCAGGTAAATACCGCATTTAATCATCCCAGAAGTCCTGCAGAGTAGGTCTTATTTTCCCCTATCTTTATAAACAAGGAGACTGAAGCTTAGAGGGGTTCAGTAACCTGCCAAAGATCACATTTAGGAAGGGTCACAACTGGGAGTTGGACCTAATTTGGGGAGACATCAAAGCCCATAATCTTTCTGCCACACCTTCCTGCCCTTAATGTCTACAGAGGTCATGTAAGAGCAGTGTGGAGATCAGTAAGAGGTCTAGTGTGCTGGCACGTGGGGGAGCATGGGAGCAAGTGCTGGAAAATGAATCTGAACAGGTATCCTGAAGCCAGGTGGTCAGGGACCTCATATGATATCCCTTCACTCCAAAAGCGCTGAATAAACACCCACTGTTTTCCAGACACCAAGCAAAGCTATATTGAGTACAGGCCCTGCCCCTAGGGGCTCACTGTCTAGTCAAGGAGAGCTGGAAGGACTTCTCTTTTCTGGAATTGAACTTGAATGTGGTCCTTTTGGGAAGAGAAGGCAAAAGCTCCACCAGCAGCTCAGGGTGGATTTTTTGCTGTGCTGAAAAGCTAGGCAATGGTTCCACATATAAGCGATATCATATGATATTTGTTTTTCTCTGACTTAACTTCACTCAGTATGACAATCTCTAGGTCCATCCATGTTGCTGCAAATGACACTATTTCGTTCTTTTTATGGCTGAGTAATATTCCATTGTATGTATGTACCACATCTTCTTTATCCATTCCTCTGCTGATGGACATTTAGGTTGCTTCCATGTCCTGGCTATTGTAAATATACACACTACTGTATATAAAATAGATAACTAATAAGGACCTACTGTATGGCACAGGGAACTCAATACTCTGTATAACCTATACGAGATGTATGTGTATGTATAACTGAATCACTTTGCTGTACAGTAGAAACTAACACAACATTTTAAATCAACTATACTCCAGTAAAAAATTTTTTTAAAAAAACAGAAAATTTAGGCAATGGGAAACCATTAGAAACATTTTATAAGAACCATGACCTCTCTGGTGATTCAGAACCATGAGATGAAGACACGTCCCTGTCTGGATTTGGTGATGGGCTCTCACAGCAAGGTGTGTCCAAGGGTTGTGATTGGACATGTTTGGCATAGGGTCACTTCTTTCTAGGTAACTGGGGGAGGAGAGGAGTTTCCAGCAGAGAGTGGGACTCTGGCTGGAAAGACTCTCTGCAGGCACACTTGGGAGAGAGAAAACGTACTTGCCAGAACCCAGGTAAATGCCCCTCCTGCCTTCCCCATTCCCAGGTAGGCCTGCGTGCAACCCTCACACACAGCCCTGCCACCACCTTGGGTGTGGCTGCCATACACGTTCTCTGGCTAAAACACTTAGATTGGCTACTTTAGGAAGCGTGCATATTGGCTCGAACGACAATCATAAAACCCTCTTGGATTTTGTAGCACATTACCCTCCAAGAGTTCAAAGTCCCCTTAAGGCTTTTATTCCACTTTATTGTAAGTACAGCTCTATCAAAAAGAAAAGATAGATTTTTTGATTCTCATTTTATTGACGTGGATAGAGAGATGCAGAGATTATAAGACTTGTCATGTAGAACAGTGTTTTCCCCTCCACTGTAAATGAGGGAGATCTTAGGGGGGTGGTACTTGGTTTGTTCTTTAGGTTTTAACTTTTCAGTGAGCATGAATGACGTGGAACCCTTCGATGCAGTATCTGCACAAATGGAATTTATGTCTGCCTCCACTCCCCACCCCATATAAATATGATCTTTCCTGATCCCAGCCAGTCTTGTTGAATTCATTTCCCTAACATTAAGAACCAGGGACCTCATGCACTGTCCCCCACAGGCTTCCAGGAAAGTCTCTGATAAGCTCATTTCAGTGAAATGGCAAGAACTGATGAACCGTTAATTTCCTCACCAGTTATTCACTGAGTGTTTATTAGGTGCCAGGCATGTGCAAAGGGTGGTCTGCATGCATTAGCTAATTTAATCCTCATAGCAACCCCATCAGGTGGGTTACTATTATTAACCCCTTTTTAAAGATGAGGAAACCAAAGCTTAGGGAAGCTTAATATGTCATCTTTCTCTGGGGTATTTACATTTGAACAGTGAACAGCAAGCCTGCAGCCAAAAAATGAATTTGCTCTTCAGAAATTTCAGGCATCATCTGGAGATCATGGCTTAAATCTTTGCATTTTTAAAAAGTGTTGGCCTTGGCTTCTCTGACCTTTCAGTCAAAGCATACATTTGTTAGTCATCTGGGAGGTTTGTAGGATCTTGTAAGATATTGAGAACTTCATTTTGGCTGTTTGTTTACAGATTTCTTTATGCAGTGTCATAATAAACTCATTTATTTACTGTGGGTTCTTAGCAAAGTAAAGCTTTTTTTTCTTTTGTAGAAATTTGCCTGAAAAAATTAAGGATGACCAGCAGCTGAGGAATATGAGTGGCCAATGGTTTTATGAAGCCAAGGCAAAAAGGCACAGAGACAAAATCCACGGAGCAGATATCATCAGAGCATCCATGAGAAAGAAGAGGCACCAGGGAGCAGGTGAGTTGATTGGGCTAGTACATTTAGAGCCAGCATTTGTTTGGGAGAAGGAGTCCTTGGGAGAAAGGAAGGGTGTCAGAATCGTTACTGAAATCTGCAGCGGGAAATCATTAAGGGGTGTGCTTTGCATAATGTATAGTTCTCTAGGTCGTAATCTTCTTGCCCTGGGTTTGGATGGATGAAGGCAGGGCTAAGTGACTTATTGTGGTGAAGAAGGATGAGGGAAGCCCTTTAGATGCCATGTTGAATTGGAGTAGCCTAGACAATTGGGGGTTATAAGGGATCTACCACCTCCTCTTTCTTTGGCTTTTAACTCTGAAAATTCAGAACCTTTTCTCCTGAGTAGGGTGACAGGAAGAGATTAGCCTCCCTGTTCAATGACCTTGACACCTGGTACTTCTTTAAAAACCAAGCACATCATTTAAGGGACTGTAAAGACAGCATTTTGAGGGCTTCTTTAGAATTCTGTTGAGTTCATCAAATATTAACCAGGTGCCTTCTCTCTAATTAACTCTGCACTAGCCAGTATAAACCTTTATCCCTAAGAACAGCCACTGTCTAGTTCTAGCCTGTACTCAGTAAGGAAAATAGCTGTCACCTCTTCAGTATCTAATATATGATAGGCGTTTAGTCCCTATTATTTCTAATTGTAGTAGCAATCTTGTAAGGTAGGTATTATTATCCCCATTCTATATGTGGGGTATGTGAAGTTCAGAGAAGTGAAGTAACTTGCCCAAGGTCATATAGTTGGCAAATGACAGCTCCGGGATTTCAGTCTTTCGGACTCAGAGCCACGCTCCTTACAGATGAGGGCTGACCTCTTATGATGTGCTATGTATTGCTCACAGCCCTCTTGATTTCCAAAACCACCCAGACCTTCAGAAATCTTGAAGGGTGCAAGTTAGTACTGTAGACTCCGTTTTGCAGCTGAAGAAAATAGACTTATGTGTAAAGAGACCTATGGATGTGAGTATTTGGAAATTGGGAGCCCTTATATTGCTTCATCTTCTTAACACTGATGAAAGTATTCCTGGCTTCCATAGCCTTACTGGCTATGTGGCCTTAGGCAAGTTTCTTGAACCCTTTGATCCTCAATTTCCAAATCTGTAAACTTGGAAAATAGTTCCCTCCTCATAGGATAATGCATGCAAAGGACTCAGCACTATGCCTGGCACTCAGTCATCACTCAGTTGATGCTAATTATCTAAGAGGTTCAGGTAAAGAGTTCTGGGTGTTCAGAGGCAAAAGAGGTTATTTCCTGAAGAGGGATCACAGAGGGTTTAAGGGGGCACTGGCATCTGAGCTGGCTATTAAGGAAGATACAGAATTTGGATGTGTAGAGATTGGGGAGGAGGAGGCAGTGGAGAGGGACATTCCAGAACAGAAGCACTTGTTCCCCTTTGTGTCCCGGAACCCAGCCTCAAGTTGGGCCCATTGTAGCTGTTCAGTAAATACTTGGTAATGATGGTGTGTCTGTCCCAGTGAGGACTCCCTGCCCTGAGCGTCCCCTGGCCATACACATTTGGTCCTGACCCCAGTTCAGGTCAGAATCACCTAGGGCAGTCGGAATTTTGCTTTAGTCATCTCTGCACATTTAAAGGTGCACCCATGGTCTCTGGAGACTGTACTTGTAGGGAGGTAACAACATGGGAATCTACTGACTTTTCTCGCAGATGTAATTTTTTTTTTAATTACATGATTTATTTTATTTTTATTTTATTTATTTATTTGTTTTTTTATTTATTTACTTTTGGCCGCGTTGGGTCTTCGTTGCTGAGCGCGGGCTTTCTCTAGTTGTGGCAAGCGGGGGCTCCTCTTCATTGTGGAGCACGGGCTCTAGGTGCGTGGGCTTCAGTAGTTGTAGCACATGGGCTCAGTAGTTGTGGCACGTGGGCTCAGTAGTTGTGGTGCACAGGCTTAGTTGCTCCGCGGCATGTGGGATCTTCCCGGACCAGGGCTCGAATCTGTGTCCCCTGCATTGGCAGGCGGATTCTTAACCACTGCGCCACCAGGGAAGTCCTGCATGATTTTTTTTAATTTTCACAAGTGTCTTCTTTTTAAGAAGAGGAAAATTAGGCTCATAGAGCTCAAAAAACTTTCCCTCTGCCTCAGAGCAACTTAGTAATATAACTAGGTCTTGTATACAGGTCTTTGTGTTTTGACTCCTCTTGCAGATGCAATTCTGATACCAAGTACTCAGACTCATTAGTGACTGCCTGGGCACTCAGGGGAGGCCTGATGTTCAGGTTCCAGCCTACAGTGATAAGAGCTGATATGAGAGTTGTAGGTCGTGGAGGTAATAGATAACCTTCTTGTCTTTATCGTTTCCTGTTTCAGCTGAGCAGAGTAAGGACAGAGCAAACAGGGCAAAGGAAAGCTGGGTGAATAATGTCAACAAAGATGCTTTCCTCCCCCCAGAGCTAACCGGTGTTGTAGAAGAGCCAGAAGAAGACGTAGCACCTGCAAGCCCAAGGTAAGACTGAGCTCATGGGGAGAGCTGCTGCATGTGGGATTCGTGGCTTGGTCCTGCTGTGTGAGTGCAAATGCCAGACAGGTCTCATGGGCATGGGAAGGGGGCATGTATGAGAGAATTCTGGGCCCTGATGTGGACAAAGCCTGCGCAGTACTCTTTCTCAGCTTCCAGAATTCCTAACAGATCTGCATAGTAAATAAAACTAAAATGTTAAGTGGTGATTTCTTCCAGCACCAACAAGAGCTGTTTTTTATTTGTGCTAAGGATATCTCCATAGAGTAAGTGAAGAGGTACTCCAAAATGAAGGTAGGGGAATAAGTCATTTCAGGAAAGAGATGAATGATGATCAAATTGTAACAGCTTGGTACAGTAGAAGAAGCTCAAGCACAGGAACCAGGCAGACGTGAATTCAAATCCTGAATACGCCACTTATTAGCCATTTGACCATGGGCAAGTCATTTAATCTCTCTGAATCTCTTTTCCTAACTATAGATAGGAATCATACTATATAGGAAAGGTTATGGTGAGAATCAGTGGTAACGTACGTAGAATACCTGCACGTGGTAGGCACTCAATAGATGTCTCTTAAGGATGCAGATTGTCCTCAATATTTCAGTCTTGATTTTTTGTGTTTTCCATACATTTTTATCATCTGGCCCATCAAAGCGTACATTTGTACAGTACATGGTTCCTGCGATATAGCTGATTATGGGGTTACGTTGCCACAGACCTTTTGGAACCATGATGATTTGCTTTTAGATATTTAAGGATCTTCCCATTGGTGTCTGTCCCTTGGCAGTATAGTTGTTACCCTTTGGTGGGAGGGCAATTGCATTTTATCTCCACTTCCTCAGTGAAGACAACTCAATTCAGAGTCTCCAACTGGAATGAAGTCAATGAATTTGCTGGTGGGACAGTCAGTGAGCCAGGATCCAAGGCTGAGGCACCTGGGGAATAGGGATGTTTCCAACATAATTTACAGGTGAGGGAGAGGGTCTATACTATAGGCACCAACCGGCATTTCAGAGTCAAATATAAGTAAAGTTATGTCACATGGATAATGCAATACTGATTCTATTGTTTCCCATTAGTTATCCATTTCCCTTTTGGAGAGGACTTGCTTTGTTTTCCTGGGTGGTAGGTGGCACTATTTCCCCTCTAGGATGATTTGTAATGTCCTGTTATGTCTGTAGAGGCCATGTCAGCTAGAGGTTGAAACACCTTAACAGTAGCTGCGAATTGACTCTGTGACCTTGCACTAGAAGTGACTTAACTTCTGGGGCCGTTGTTTCCTCGGCTGTAAAATGGGAATGAAATAGTTTGCTAGCAGGATTGTTGAGACTCTAATTAGCTAGTACATGTAGAATTCCTAACACATAGTTCATAGCGCATAGTAGTTGCTCAATGAATGGAAGTGTGGGCTCTCACATACATACAGGTATTTCAGGGAGCTCAGGAAAGGATGTGGAGAACACGTTACCTCTTTCTCCTTGTGACTCCCCATGTACCAGCTGCCTGCAACTTCCCTAATGTGATGAAGGCCTTCCTTCCTTCCATAGAGCAAATGGAGACCTTAAATATTAGAAACTCTGGGAGTGAGAACACAGGCATTTAGATTCCCCTTCAAGGAACTGAGAGCAGCTCCTAAGAGCTGGGTTTGAAGGGGAAACCAGAGCGCTGACTGAGGGAAGAGGGGGACAAGAGAAGATTTGGGGGTGTCAGACACAAACTTAGCTCATTGTACTCTTTTATCTGGGTCAGACTTCCTGTCCTTCTCCCAGGAACTCGTTTCATCTCAAAGGGCCTAAGGGACCGAGGTGCCACTGCACTTAGAGCATATAGTGTCCACATTTGCATCTCCATCGTTTGCTGCATTTCTCGCGTGACCTCAGAAGAGTCTTTCAGGTTTCATCTGTATGTACATCAGAACTAAGCTGCCTCACCAGGATGTTATGAGACTGAATGAAATGAGGTATGGGAACCACTTGGCATTTCTCAGGAAGAAAGAAGATTGGCAATTTGCAGGTGGCCTTATAATTATGTTATTATAACATAGATGAGGTAGGTTGAGAAGGCAGGAGTAAAAATGTTAGATGTATCCAGCATGCTTTGCTCATTACGTGGCACGGGTGGTAATCACCCAGAACTGTAGAAGGAGCTGTTGTTTAGTTCCTCCTTTCCGTGTCAGAAACTACTGCTTTACTCAGTATCAGGTTCCAGCATGTTTTTCACCTATACTTTAACATTTGGGAACTGGGTGTGTTAAGTATATTTTGGGGCCTGTAGTTTTAGACTAAGTGAACTTCAATAGAATGACTCAATACCTGTCAATATTTTGTTAGCCAGGAGTCAGGAGTTGGGGAGTGTGAGCCAACAGTGACTGGATATTGGAGCTTCTGAAGGAGATTTTTCTTTTTTCTTTTTTTTTTTTTTAACGTCTTTATTGGAGTATAATTGCTTTACAGTGGTGTGTTAGTTTCTGCTTTATAACAAAGTGAATCAGTTATACATATACATATGTTCCCATATCTCTACCCTCTTGCTTCTCCCTCCCTCCACCCTCCCTATCCCTCCCCTCTAGGTGGTCACAAAGCACTGAGCTGATCTCCCTGTGCTATGCGGCTGGTTCCCACTAGCTATCTATTTTACGCTTGGTAGTGTATATATGTCCATGCCACTCTCTCACTTCGTCCCACCTTACCCTTCCCCCTCCCCATATCCTCAAGTCCATTCTCTAGTAGGTCTGGGTCTTTATTCCCGTCTTGCCTAATAAGCTCTGGAGGCAAGAGTCCTTCTTCCGTTGTGGACACAATTCTGTGGGCTTCTGCCTGTGAATAGTTAAAACACTGTGGGTATTCAGTGTGTATTCAAGCATAGGAAGCTACCTGCATTATTTTGGAACTCATCTTTGTTTGCACCTGTAGCACGGGGAAGCAGAGAGAGGTTTGATGAACAGAGCAGCAGAGAATGAGGTTCCCTTTCGAGTGGCAAAGAAAACTCCAAGTGATCCCAGTTCTAGTTCTGGTTACTGGTTGTCAGCA
The DNA here is from genome assembly GCF_949987535.1 of Balaenoptera acutorostrata. Lineage (NCBI taxonomy): Eukaryota > Metazoa > Chordata > Mammalia > Artiodactyla > Balaenopteridae > Balaenoptera > Balaenoptera acutorostrata. The sequence goes on along the minus strand of NC_080072.1, from coordinate 65,005,673 downwards.
TGGTAGTATTGGCGCACACGGTGGTAAAGGGCCAGTGTTTGGGGGTTTTAAAAAAAAGGCATAGCATATTTTTGAATTTGCTTCACTCAATCCCTGAGCCATTTCTTCATGTGTTTGTTGATGTGTTGAAGCCTCATTCAGTGTAACACGTGTTAGCACAGCGCTGGGTACTGGGCATGGGCACAGCATTAGCTGCCAAGGAGAAAGGGAAACATCAACAATCCAAAGGGAGAAATCAACAACAAAAAACACGGGGGGAAAAAAAGAAAAACACTTACAAAATTTGCTTCTGATTCCAGACACAGTTAATATTTAAGCTGAAAAATACCTCAGAAGAGGGTACGTCTGGTGTTATTTTTAACTGCTTTATTTATTTTAAAAAATTTTTTGGTTGTGCCACAAGACTTGTGGGATCTTAGTTCCCCGGCCAGGGATCGAACCCGTGGCCCCTGCAGTGGAAGCTCAGAGTCCTAACCACTGGACCACCAGGGAATTCATTTTTAACTGCTTTAGAGGGAAAGGCTAGTTAAGGTTCGGAAGCTTTAAAAGTTGCTGCATGTGCTTGGAAACACTTTACGGCTAGACATAGATGCAGATAGACTGTCCCACTGCCCACGTGGTATACTTCTAAGACTGCTATAAAGCCCTCCCTCTTCCCCAAATGTCCCTACCACGGTACCTAACGTTATTCTTCTTTTTAGTTAAGTCTTCAAAGACTTGTATTAAAATGCAAACACTTTTAGGAGGGGAACCCTAACAGTAGTTTCGTAGTCTGATATTTTAATAATCTTCTTACGGAAGTAAACCCATTTTGGCTAAGTGCTACATCTAGTATTGCAGGTAGTTTTTGAAGGGTACCTGAGGGAAGAAATTACAGAGCTCAAGGTGTGAACCTTGGCTTGCTGTACAGTTTTAAGAACTCATCACGTGGAATGTATTGAATATCTTATATATGCAGGACACACCCTGAGAATGGAAATCTGATCCCTCTGAGAGGGATTCTAAGAAACAAAAGACACAGTATCTGGCTATAAAGAGACTATATTCTCTTAGGAAAAATAATGCTTCCGTATATGAATATCTGATCACATGATAACAAATAGTACCAGGCAGGGAGCAAATCCCAATCCCAAGGTACCAATAAAATGTGCTATAAGACTTGAGACAAGGAGACCCACTTCCAGCTGAGCTGATAGGTGACCAGCATCACAAGGGAGGTGAGATTTGGATTGGGCTTGGAGGTGATAGTGAGGATTTGGGTCAAGAGAGTAGAGCAAACACTTGAGGGAAGGGCTGGGGATAGGTTGGGGGAGACAGCAAAGAGGGACAGTGAGTCATGTTTGGCATGAGGGTCAACAGGAAGGCGGAGTGGGAGGGTACATTGGGGCAGATGGTGGAGCGTCTCCAGTTCCTTCCTGAGGAGTTCAGACTTCAACTTCATTCCACAGGCCTTGAGGATCCGGGAAAGGTAACGCGCAGAAGAGGGACATGATCAAAGTTCTGTTTTAGACCATTCCAGCTTAGAGGTGGAATGCTGAATGGATTAGAGAGGTGGAACTTTGGCGTCAGCAGGTCGGATATGAGGCTAATACAGATGACAGAAATAAAGGAGGAATCAGTAGGGGTGGAAAGGAAGTGACAGATGTGAGAGTCACTGGGAAGGAAGAAATCGCCCAGACTTCACTCCAGTCCTCTTGCCGTAAACCACTGCTTTACTCGTGTGAGAACTCAGAGGCAGTAGAACCTAGCCATTACAATGATTGTCTTTGGAGTCAGGGTCAGACACACCTGGTGCAAATCCCCAGCTCTTTCACTGACTTAACCTCTCCAAGCCTCAGTTTTCTCGCTAGTGAAATGGGGAGAAGGATACATACCTCACAGGGATGTTGCAAAGATCAACTGAGAATACGATGGTTGCTGTCTTGATGGTTGCGCGATAAAAGACAGGCAAACAAAACATTGTTGCATTCCTCAAGAGAAGCAAAGCCAGAGCTTAACTGAGGAAGTAACTATATTTTCAGAGACAGTGTGAGGCAGAAGACTCTTGTTTTATTTTCTTCTAGTAAGCAGACTTGTGAACTGTACTTAATCAAGTATCTCACCCTCATTCCATTTCCCGCCAACCCCAACCACAAGGTAACCCAGTGAATACTGTATGTTTCTGGTGTTTGATCGTGTGCTCTGAATACCTCATTTCTTCTTCTCTTTTGATTTCTGAATAGCAGGAACAAAGACATTTTGTTTAAAACCTAAGTAATGTGCCTCATTGTAATTTGGCAAACAACATAGATATTTTAAAAAACCATGGCACCTGTGTGCTGCTGCCTTCCCTGGCACTGGCTCAGTTGGCCTTCAGTTGTTCAGTCGTTCACCAGTTGTGTACCAGGCACTGTACAAGGCATCGTGGGGAATAGAAAGAAGGTCAGGATACTCTTTAAGGATCTCCCAGTTTACTATGAGAGATAAGATATGTATGCACAGAATGACGTTGCATAGCAGACATGAAATCCATAGCTGCATAGAGTTTAGTAGAGAGAGACTGGTTTCATCTCTGGGCAGGAGGGAACAACATGATATGCAATGTGGACAGTTGTGGGCCTGGTGGCTAGAGGCGCAGGAACTGGATTTCCAGGGAGCAGAGGGAGGAGAGTGTAGAGACTCGGCTTGTCCTTTGTTCTTGGTGAGTGGGAAGGAGAAAGGAGGAAGATGACAGGAGAAGATGGCTGTTCCATGGAGACCCCAACCATCAGCATTTGGCCCAGGTCCTCTCACTGTGTGACTGATTTATTTACTAAAGGAGATGATACAAAACACTGTGAGAAAACGGAACATGGCCTCCGCTGTAAGCTTCCTCGTATCACTCACTGGCTTCTTAAAGTGACACTCAAGAGACGTTGCTTTCTACTCCTGAGCTATTGGCTGTTTTTACTGTGCGTTCTATCAGTGACCAGGGTTCTTTTCTCACATTGGCCGCTAGATAACTTGCTTCAAGTTTGTGCTCACCTGGTTCAAGAACAGAGGCCTCCTGCCATGTGTTTTTCTATTAGCCTTAATTCTGGCTCCATTATCAGTTCCTCCTCTTGTTCCATGCCCTTCCCCTCCCCATCCTTTTATCCCCCCTTTCTCACATCCCTGCGGTCAGACTGTATTCGATATACAACTGCCTCATCTGCCGTAATTCCTTTCTGGGACAGTGAGGAAGGTAACAAAAGGGAGCATGGCTTCCTCAAGTGTTCAGCCTGTCCCTGGGACTACAAAAGTAGCAATCAAAGTGCAGAGAGAAGGAAAGGAAATGAATTTGCAAGAACATCTAGTCCATAATTTTAGTGACAGCAATCTTGGGCAAGGCTCTGTGGCCTTGGGGCAAAATGCTCCCCTCCCCGCCTCCCCCAGTTCTTTAGCTTCGTGGTAAAAAGCCAGCAGCTTCCGAGGTACTTCTTCCAAGTCCTTGACTCTGTGATGCCACTAGAACTGGTGGAGTTTAACCAGGCACGGTGCTTTCAGCCACTAGTGACTTCCCCTCTTATGCCTGAGGCAGGGCCACTGGAGCAGGAAGTCTGAGTGGGTAGTTTTCCTCCCTCTCGGGGGCCACTATGACCCTCTTTGCCCTTCTTACTCAACAGCCAAGGGAGTGGTTGTTCAGGAGGGAGCTGGCTCAACTCACTTTTCTCCATTCACCCTCCCCGCACTCTCTCCCTAGGGCTGCCCTGTCCCTCCGGTAGGCAATCATGGTCTAGAGAATCCTCCTCTCCCCTCTAAGCCAGCTCCAGGCTTCTGACCTCCCACCATCTTCTGGATGCTCTGCTTGTCTTTACTCCTCTTGTATTCGAACGAGAGCTCACCTGGCCAGCCTGGAGAATTGGGTTGAAAGTTCCCAGTAAGTTGCCCCGATCCGCCGTCCTCCCGGCACAGGATCTCTTAGATCTGCTGTTTCTTCTGTTCTACTGACCAATCACTTGTCTCGCCTGCGTCTTTTCTTTAGCTATTTTCTACCTGAGTTAGAGTAAGCAGTGCCATTCTGGTCCTGGCCTACGGAATCTCTGAAATGCTTTGGGGCCTTATTTCGGCAGGGATGTTCCCTTCTTGAGAACAACTGCTCACTGTTCTAGTCTGCATCTGATGTTAGGTCCTGACTTTGAGGTGAGTTTATTTGTACAAATTTAAACTGTGAACCTTCTGTGTGCCTGGTACCGTGATAAAAACTTCAAGGCTTCTGATGGATGGTTTTGTCTTGTCTCATGCCTGTTTTCATTTCTGTTCTACCATTGCCTTTGCTTCGCTGCTTAATCATCTCTAGGCTCCAACTCCCTCTACCTTCCTGGCAGTTTGATTTTACAAACTTCCTCTCCTATCCTGCCTTAATAGCTTCTGGCTTCAGAGGCGTGATTTACGCTTCCTCAAAGGGTAAGTTTTTATTCGCTGAATTATTGTTTCTTTTGCAGTTCCAGTGTGGTAAATCCAGCTTCCACCATGATTGATACATCCCAGGAAAGCACAAGGGAGTCAGCTGTATCTCCAGCCAAGGTAGATTGAGCTCAGACTTCGAAAATCTCATTTGGGGCAGGAGTGCCATTTTTCTCATTTCATCAAAGCACCGTGAAGTAAAGAGAATTTCGTAGTACTTTTTTCCTACCAAATACAGATAATTTTTACTGTTTAATATAAGAAATCACTCTTGTGGTGCAAAATTTTATGGATATCATGTTATTGCATTGCTGAAGACCTAGAGTTTTTGCCCTAAAGAATGAAAAGTCTAATGCTGTTGGGGGCTGCTTCTTTTAAGCATAGGAATGTGGCTTGTTGGTTCCACATCAGTCCTTATTCCTATTCATGGCTTCCTGAATCTCTGTTAGAGATCTGCTTATGGGAGGGAATTGTCAATTTATGAAACAACAGATAGCAAATATTGATATTCAGTCTTACATTAATAAAAAAATGCTGGGGGGAGGGATAAATTAGGAGTTAAGGGTTAACATATTCACACTACTATATATAAAATAGATAACCAACAAGGACCTACTGTATAGTACAAGGCACTATACTCAATATTTTGTAATAACCTAAAGGAGAAAAGAATCTGAATAAAATATATATATATATATATATATATTTATGTATGTATGTATAACTGAATCACTGTGCTCTACACCTGAAACTAACACAACATTGTAAATCAACTATACTTCAATTGAAACAAAATTCTATTTACTGATATGCTTTCTGTCATTAGAATTGATGATCATGATAGTGACTATGAACCACTTCAAGATACCTTGTCTTTTAAATCCTTATAGGAAAGGTCAGTTACAATTATATTTAGTACAGCTTTAATCTATCACAGTGAGTCTCATACAGTAGGAAGAGCACGGGGTGGGAGTCTGCCCTAATTAGAGTCTCAGATTTACCCCGACCTTGACCAGCTCTTTGATATGTTCAGGCCCATGTTTTCTCACATCTGTAAAAATCTCACTTCTGTGAGATTTAGATTTGAATGCCTGGTTCTGGTTTAACTTTGTAGGACTCTGGAATTGAGTATATTTTATACAATTTTGTTCTGTTTTTTTTGGTTGTTTTTTTTTTTTGGTATGGCATATATATGGTAATTCTTTGCTAACCAGATTAATTAAGACCATCATTTTTCAAACATGCCAGATAGAATTTACTGGATAAAGCTACCAACTATTGGAGATAATAAGCATTTGCTGACACTGAGTTGCTGTTGTGACATTTAAAATGAATTTAATAAACAATATTTTTCCCCAGCAAAGGAAGAATCCATTTAATAGCTCCATGCTGCCAGAAGATCACTTATCTCAACAAATCAAAAACGAGCAGTCAGAAAATGGAAGGGCTGGTTTCTTTCAGACTTCAAAAGAGGGTAAATATTATTTTTATGGGCTAGATATTTTTATCTTTGTTATCTATGGACTAAGGGAAATTCTCAGAGTTCCTTTAACCAAAATAGCTTTCAAGAGAAAGTGAAAAGGCCTGATGGTTTTCTTCTACTATGCGCACTGGTTTCCTGCCTCAGGGAAGGAAGCAGAAATTTTAGAAACCGGAAGTTCATGCATTCCAGTCTCGGAGCTGACACTTGTGTGACCTCCATGCCTTGGGTCCCCCCACGGTGACCTGGGAAATTTTTTGACCAGAGGCATTCAGTCATTCATTTAACAGTCTTTATTGGATGTCTACCAGGTACAGACACAGTTCTCTGTTTAAAATCCAGAGTTTGCCTCAAGATAAAAAGACCACTTGACAATGTTACAATCCTCTAATCTGTAATTATCAGCCGAGTCTTCCAGGAGCATTTGATCAGATTTGTTGCTTAACTGATTGAAGTCTGCCTCTTATGGAATTTTACCATTCTTATGTACCATTAAGAAGAAACATTAGACAATTTAATCTCTTCAAAAGCAACTGTAAGAAGATTCCACAAGCATCAAAGATTGGATGAGGGGTAGAAAATTAACAAACAGTAGAGTTAGGAGTTTCAATTAGCCTGTTTTAATATTAGTGTATTTTTCCTCTCCATTGGATACACTTTATATAGCATAAAATATTTTACAGAAAAGAAGTCACTGGAACATTACCTGTTTTTTTTAACTTTTTGACAAAATTAATTTTTGTTTTAGGTATTGAGATTTTAAAAAATTGAGCTCCCTTTTCTGGTTTCCATACGTGAATTTTTTAAAGTGACTTTTGTGTTTTTTCTTTACCCTCCTTGAGGAATTTTTAAAGTTTCTTTTTAAAAAAAATTTTTTATTGAGTATAAAGTACCACAAAGTATGTATGTAAAGCACAGCAATCTTAAATTCAATGAAGTTCATGCATGAATTTTTTAAGGCTTTTTAATTAGGTCTGTATTTATGCTTCATGCTTCATTGTCTTTAATATTTAGTGTTTTTGCTAAATGTAGATTAAGTTTATGATAGGTGTTTTAAATTATAGAGTTATTCTCCATTTGGTATATCATCTAATATGTTTTACTTTTCAGGTGAATTGTCAGAGTCCAAAGAAAAGTCATCTATCCCGGATATTTCAAGCCAAAAGTTAGAGAAAACAAAGCAGACTTTTCCAGGCCCTGAGAATGGGTCCCAAATCAAGGCTCCAATCCCCAAAGCCAGGAAAATGGTCTATAAATCACATGACTTAAAGCAAGATGATGACCAGTCTTTTCCTAGACAAAGGACAGACTCCCTGAACACAAGAGGGGCTCCAAGAGGGATCCTGAAACGCAATTCCAGTTCCAGTAGCACAGACTCAGAAACTGTTCGTTTTCATCAGAACATTGAACCCAAAAGCAAAATTGTGTCCCCTGGCCTAACCATCCATGAGAGAATTTCTGAGAAGGAGCATTCTTTAGAAGATGACTCCTCCTCAAACTCACTGGAGCCATTAAAGCACGTGAGATTCTCTGCAGTGAAGGATGAACTCCCACAGGGTCTGGGGCTAGTCCATGGCCGGGAAGTAGGAGAATTTAGTGTTTTAGAATCTGACAGGTTGAAGAATGGAACAGAAGATGCAGGGGACATAGATGAGTTCTGCAATGATCCTAAGCCTTCCCAATACAGAAAGCCTTTGCTTTTTCAGCCATCCGCCTCAAGCCCGAGTACATCAAAAAATGAAACACATCAGCCAACGACTTCTGATTCCTTTCCAATTAATGAGCACCATTCTCCCAAAGAAGTTTTAACTACAAGAGCACAGTCCACTGAGAATTCACACACCATCGATGAACACAAAGCTCACTCATCAGAATTGTCAAGGCTTGAATCAAAATTGTCCAGAAGCCCTGCTGGTAAGAGATTCGTCACTACCAGGCTCTAAAAACTGAGCCACTGGGCTTGGAATGGCCAGGCCAGCCAGCCAGCCTGGTAGAAACCCATTTTGCTTTCTAGGTATTCCTGCTAAAATTCAAGCAGATGCCACTGGGGAATGTTTATGCCTCTTAATGGGTTTGCATGTTTTCCTCAATCACCAATAACTAAAAGAACCAGGATAGCACACTTTCTGGCACATTATGCTTAATCCAAAAAAAAAAAAATCTTATCAATAATTTAACTAAACAAATTATAGTATTTTGAGTTAAATCAAGGTGTGTATACAGAGTGAGAAATAAACATATGCTAATACCTTTGTACAGAGTAAATATATTATTACTCACCTAATGCAAATTTATCAATGACCATTTAACCAAACCTCGGTTTCTCTTTTAATTTCAGGAGAACCGTCACTTTCTTAGCCTCAAAGGATGGGAAACTAGACTTTAAATTCTTACTATGAAAAAGCCTCATACTTTGGCCTGCCCAGGGCCTCCATCCATTTGTTCTTAGACTTTAAATGCTCTGAAGGAACTTTCTCCTTCAGCTGGTGTGAGCTGAGAGGCAATGAGAGTACTGCTTTTTCCTGCTAACTAGCTGACTAGTCCTCTCTTGAAGATCTTAGAAATCTCAGGGGATGCCTCAAACTGCTTTCCTATACCTATATGATTACTTCACAATTCTTATGTTTTAAAACAGAAGCAATGGGAAAAATCATTTTGTGTACTCTCTCCCATCTTCACTAAGTCCTAATCTAACCCTATGATAATTTTTATAGTCAGGAAAATTTACAGTAGCAACAGTCAAGTTTCTAACTCATTTGCTCTCCTCCTCCCTTATTAGTCAATGTTAAGTTGACCCTGAGTCACTTTTGCTTAGCCGTACACTTTCATACTTATTCAAATCAATCCACTTCTTAAAGGACAAAGCATTTCCGTCACCCCTCTCCCTGGGTATTTTAAATCACTTGAACAGGAGAGAATATTTTTTTAAAAAAACTAAAAATTAGCTTCTTCAAGATATAAAGGAACTCATTTTAAGGAAACTACTGAAGTTTGAATAAACACTAGCAAATAATTGGGTGATGCTTACTTAAATGTTTATCCAAAAGATGAAAAAAATTTCTTTGGTAATATTTTCCTTTGTTATAATCCATAGAAAAAAAATGGTAAACCTTTCCTGATTTCCAAAGTGCACCTGCTTTCCCATAGACTACCTTTATAATTTTGTATTAACTATTTATTTGTGCTTTCTGATTTTTAAATCTCAATCTCAACTCACCGTGAAGTTTGGGGAGAAGCCATCATCAGCTAAACCCATTTTGGTTGACAGACAGGCCTTCTGGTCTCAGAGCTTATAAACAAAGTTCTGCTTACTCATTAATGCCCTGCTTTCCCCCTGCTTACCACAGAAATATATACAAGTAAATAATGGAGCATAAGAAGAAAATCAGGACCAAAAAAGAATGGTAAACTCTAATTGTGTGAATTATAAGGGTTTGACTTTAGCACTGAGCTTTAGGACAGTCATTATCACACTCATTATATTATACTGGAAGAAAACAAAAGAATTCCTCAAAGGAAACAAAACATTATCTGGCATCAAGTTTTTAAAATAACTGTTCTTATTTTTAAAGTAATATACTTTCATTTGAAAAGTGTAAAAACATTTGAAAAGAAATGCATACAGAATAAAACAATTATCATCTGTGATATCACCCAGCACTAACCATCACTAATGTTTAATTGTAGGGCCTTCCAATAATTTTCAGGCATGGATATAATTTAAATTATGTTTATACTGTCCAGGCTGCTTTTTTCACTAACAGTGTAGTACAAGCATTTTTTTCATTGTTAGTCTTCTGTTAAACAGACTAACAAAGAATTCTTTTTTTCTTTTAAATTTATTTATTTATTTATTTATTTTTGGCTGAGTTGGGTCTTCGTTCCTGTGCGAGGGCTTTCTCTAGTTGCGGCGAGCGGGGGCCACTCTTCATCGCGGTGCGCGGGCCTGTCACTGTCGCGGCCTCTCTTGTTGCAGAGCACAGGCTCCAGACGCGCAGGCTCAGTAGTTGTGGCTCACAGGCCCAGTTGCTCCGCGGCATGTGGGATCTTCCCAGACCAGGGCTCAAACCCGTGTCCCCTGCATTGGCAGGCAGATTCTCAACCACTGCGCCACCAGGGAAGCCCTAACAAAGAATTCTTAAGGATTTCTCAAAGGAACTTTATCATTACTGACATATATTTAATAGTATAATGTGTAGTTATGAAAGGAAACTAGTATCCACTATGTGCCAATTATTGTATAAGCCTTTGTTGTTTTTACATTTAGCCAGAGTTGATGATTAAAATTAAAGAGATAATTTTATTAACTGACATCTCCTCTGGTGCATTTCAGATGTAGCTAACGTCATAAAAATTCAGCTCACGTAATTTTCAAGAACATGTATTGTGTAGCTTAGCATTTATAAGGAAGAGCAAGAAATGCTGAAACACCTTTAGTCTTAACTAAAGGGAAAGAATGCCTGAGTTCCCTCATCTACATGTGCCATGTGCCCTGTGAATAAAGCTCAGAAAGGTCTCTCCCTAATTTTTCTTTTTTTTTTTTTAACATCTTTATTGGAGTATAATTTCTCCCTACTTTCTTGGTAGCCTAGAAAGAATTTAAATGTCCTTCTCTAGCCTCCTAGCCATTGGTTGGCAAACATCAGGGAACAGGTAGAAATCCCATTCTCCACCAGTCCTCATTTTACCTTGTCTCACAGAGACTATCTCCAGCTTACAGATTGTAGAAGGGAAATAGGGGATAATGGAGGAGCCTCTTGAGACCATGGTCCTCAAACTGCAGTATGTAAAACAACCACTGGGGTAGCTGGTAGGAAAGATTCCTGGGCCCCATCTTCAGAGATTCTGGTTCAGTATACCAGGAGTAAGTAAGGCCCCTGGATGCAAATATCCTCCTTGTGCCATTCTGACGTTTTGGAGGGAACTCCTTGTTTAATCTTCCTTGAACATTGTTTTTCCATCTCCTGAAATCTTCTAAGTCTGTGTTTCTCGAACTTGAGTATAAGCCCTCTCTAGGGTTTATGAGTGGGCCAGTAGATAGGTGGCGTCATAAAATCAACATGATGTATCTTCCTGGAGTGTCTATTTTATGCAAAGCTTTGAGAAAAATTAATATTTAAAATGTAACATGGGTCAGAATACAAAATCTACTTGATTTTTTAGAATAAAACAGACACTTGAAAGAAATTCCCCAATTCGGCTTACACCCCATACTTCCAGGGGCCTATGTTTACCTTCCTTTACTGTTATAGGGCATCTTTGGTAGAATGTCTTAATTAGGATGGTTTACATTATAACTCCTGATAAATGCTGGTATAAACAGCTAATGGTATAGAAAATGTAAATACAAAGTGCCTTTTTAAAAGATAATGTGAGTGATTGAATAATAATTCTTTAAGCATTCTCTTTTCTTATTCAGAAAAGCATTTCTATGTTGCAGATGAACTGTCTCACGTTGAGCCTGAGTCATCTCAGGTGCCAGATCGCAGTTCTAGAGACCATCAGCAAGGTAAGCCCCCTCTTCTCAAGTCCCTAAAAGCTAAGACGTCCTCATGCTCTGGTCCACATGCCACTGACATAAGGAAGACAACCAATGATTCCATATCTAAAGTCCTAGACTGGTTGAACCGAAGTTCTCATTCAGATGACAAGAAATCATCTCTCCAATATTCCCAAGAAATAGACCCCAAAGAAAAAACAGACTCAAAGTCACGGATTGCTGTTGGCTTGGTGACAGATGATACCAGTCAAAAAGAAAATGGCTCAAAGGCTCTGTTATCCACCAAAGTTGAATTGACACCTGTGGGATCTGATTCAACGTTCCAGGTAGAGGAAAATATGCCTTTTGGAAATGGCGAAAATGTGAATATCAAACCCAAATCTATTAATTTGTCCCCACAAGGCAAGGAAAGTCCAGGCATACTGCAACCATTTGAAATCTCCAGTCCAAATCAAGAGAGTAAAACTGTGGACTACAGCCAAGTTTCAAAAAATGTAGGAGAAGGAATTGGGGTACTTCCTCCAACCAATAACTATTCCTACAGTGTTTGCAAAGGATCTCATGCAGAAGATCAAGTTCCATGCAACATTAAGGATGTTGACAGTTTAGGTGAAGAAGAGCCCAAGCTTTGTGTTTATGAAAAAAATAGAAGAAAGTCAGAAGTGAATTCTGAGTCTTCAACAGTTATCGAACAACGGAGTTTTAAAGACAATGTGAAGGCAGAGAGAGAGAGCAAAGGAAGAGATAGTTACATCCTAAAAGCTTCTTCAGAATCAGAGACTATTGAGTCACCCCCTGAGGCTACCAACAATAAATCTCCTTGGAAGAAGCCTAAGGTCCAACTACAAGAAGCAGGTGAGATTCCCCAGAAGCAAGTGCAAAGAGAGAAATACAAAAGAGTGAGTGACAGAATATCCTTTTGGGAAGGTGAGAAAGCTGCTGCTAACTTAACTCATACAGAACCGACATCTTCATTTAGTCAGGAACGACTTTCTGCTAAAGCATATCAGCCTGTGAAGTCCATGGACAGTTTATCTACGGGCTATAGTAAATATAATAATCAAGTCACTGCCAAACAAGTGTTCCTAGATAAGGATGATCAAGCAGCCCATCTCTGCCATTTTTATTCCTCAAATAAAACTAAAGAGACCGGGCCCCAAATATCAAGTCCATCCAAAAATGATCCTTCAGCTGACCAACCAGGTAAAGTGTCTCTGTTCCAGAATATGACAACTGAGCCTATAAGATTACCAGTGACAGACAGTTTGCATTATGAAAAGGACATTACTCTGCCACCACTGCAACTTCCTTCAAATGTTGGGAGTGAAATACATACCTCTTTGGAGAAAGACAGATCTCTAATTGGTGAATGGAATCCCAACTTTAAAGTTATATCCCTAAAAGAAAGAATGGATGAACCCAACACAGAACAGGTCTACAATCACTCTCAATTTGAGAATTTGAGAAAGTTTTGGGACTTAGGTGCCAATCCAAACAGTCAAGATAATATTGAGAAGAATACTACCACAAGCCAAAAAAATTCTGTGCCTTTTAATAGCCAGAAACACAAAGAATTCAGTGACATTAAATCATCAGGAAAAAATACCCATGAAAGAGAGACGCTTCTAAGCCAGAAAAAAGTTCCGGCAGGAGAAGAAATAGAGAAATTAAATTCAAAGGGCACACTCCAGGTGTTACCAAATGAAACCACATTTCCATTGAGACCACCCAGAAAGTTCACTCATCAGTTGCCAGGATATGAGTCATCAAAGGAAAACATGGGAAAAAATACAGAAGGGTTTGTTACTCCAGTGTTCAAGGAAGAAAAGGATTACTCTGACCGAGAGATTCAAGAGATTGAAGAATCCATCGTGAAAACAAGTGTTTTGTCTAAAGACTACAGAGACACATTTAATGACAGCTTACAGAAGCTGCTTTCAGAAGCCTCATCACCAGTCATCCAGCCCTCTGGTGGAAAAGTTCATAAAAAACAAGCGCTTGAACCAGGTATTTCGGAAAATAAGACATGGCCTCGAAAGACAGATTTTGCTGATACTGAGGAAGAAGCCAAAAGACCTAAGGAGATCATTAATGAGCATATAGACAAAACAGTAGCTCCTCCAAAGGTCAATTCGAACACTTTGACTGCTAGTCTAGACAAACTCCTGAAGGAAGCAACTGGAACTCCACCCTCTCCCTTGCAAACCGAATGTGAACCGGCAACCACTAGGATCAACTCTGAGTCTGAAGAGAGTAGAGTTTATGAAAAAGGGATAGAATGGAGTCAGAACACATCAGCCTATCAGAGAGAGATAATAGCTTCTTTTCCAGAGGCAGAAACTTTGGGAAATACAGCTCTCTCCCAGAAAGCTCAAAGTGGTGAGTGCCAGCTAAACATGGAGAACTTGTTTCAGATGGCTGCAGAAGGTTCTTACCCATTGGATCAGCCTTCCTATCACCACAGAAAGGGTTCTTTTGGGTATGTGGCCAACACTCCCCAAGATATGCCTTCTTCTAAGGATGCCCATCTTGCTCCTCGGAATAAGGCAGTACCTTCTCAAAGGGAAATTTCTGAGACTGTAGAAAAAGTTCTTCTTCCATCCAAACCTGCACTGAATGATGTAAAGGCTGTATTACAAAAGCTACTTAGAGAAGCTTGGTTGAGTTATCCAGTTGGGAGGGAAGTAGTTTCTGGAGAAGTAAAAGCAGAATTTCCTGAAGGGGCACAGGTAGAAAGTAGCCCCTCAAATTCTCTGGGAGTTATCCCATCACAGACTACAATGGACAGCCTAGTTCCAGACAGAAAGGATTTGTGTTCCTTCAGTGTAGTTCCTGATAAAACTCATAAAGTTGGATCTTATTTAGCTGCCCAAATGCCTCCATCAGAACAAACCCTTAGCTCATCTGCGTCTACTGTTGCTCAGTATGGCAAAGAGTTATCTCAGGAAGTGACAGAAATTGTGAGGGAAACAATTATTCAGCCTAAATCAGAGCTCCTTGAATTCAGTGCTGTCTTAGAAAAACTACTAAAGGAAACAATGGAAACCCCCTGCTCAATATATGACAGTGATACAGGGACTCTTTATTCATCAAAGTTAATAGATAGTACTGAGGTGCCCAGGCAAGCTGCTTCTGAATTCCATCCTAAAGAAATAAAAGAAACAGTAGAAAAGCCTGAGACTCCATCAATTACTGGGAGTGCTTTTGAGATTGGCTTTGAGAAACTCCTTAAAGAATCGTCTAACGGTCCTTCTTATCAGCTCCAAGTGTCAGTGAAGGAAGAAACTCCTGAGAAGGAGCCTTCACAGTCAAAGCAGGCCAGGTTCTTGGGGAAAGTGCCCTCTTTTTACTGCACAGCCTCAAAGGCCTCGGAAATGAAACTTAAGAGTAATGTTTTCAAATCTCAAGTCAGTCAACGTGATAAAGTGTTGGGAAGAGACAAAGCTGTGACTGACTTACGAATAGATCTCTGTGGTTTTGAAAGTGGGGTTGAGATCCCTGGAACCTCACAACTTTCTGTGGACCATGAAATAGGGACCACTGAAACTATAAAACCCCCAGAGGACAGGAATTATGAAAGTGAGGTTGCAGTAGTTCGAGAAGGGGCTTTTCAGGAGCTTGGTTTCAAAGAGGCTCCTGAAGCAATTAATGTGCCCAGAAATAGGCAACCCATTCCTCTCCTGACAAACAAAGAAAACTCTACAAAAATAAGTAAAGTTGAATTGATTCTGGCATCACCATATAAGAGACAAGAGAAAAAGGAAGAAAAAGAAGGTTTCTCTGACTCTGATTTTTCAGATGGAAACATCATTTCTAAGGCAGAAAGCTGCAGAAATACCTCCAGTGAGCATTTTGAAGTTTTTAACTGATTGGTTAATGAGTTGATTTATGTAATGCTGACATAAAGGATGGTGTAGTTTTTAGAATTGGGATTAATTTGACAATCCCAAATAGTACTAAATTCTTCTTTGTACTTCAGTTCTCCCTAGATTTTAATAAAAAACTACATTTCCTTTTATATTCTATAATCAAATGAGTTACATAGAGATAGCTTTACCCATCAGGCAGTGTTTCAGAATCTGACTTTATTCTCAGTGATTAATGATAGAATTTTTAGCTTTCAAAAATATTTTTTAAAGAACTTTTGGGGTTTAGAGAGTACCTCTAAAACATCCAAGTGTGCTTTCCTCTTGGAACTAATTAGAATTTCCTAATTGGCAGTCCATACAGGAGTCTCTAATAAGATTTGTGGCAAGAAACTCCCATATTGGTCACACATTTCCCTTTTAAGAGCAGTAGTTTACCACATTAGTGGCTAAGTACCAGGAACAAAGTGCAAGGCTGGAAGTTTCCCTCAGATACCTTGGGCTATGGTGTTTCTGTTGCCACTCTCTCCCTCTTGTTTGCAATTATCTGCAGGATCCTCCCCTTCTAGGGTATGCCTCAGTCTGATGACCTCACCTGATTCCACCTATAAGGGCATTGCCTGGCCTGCTGCATTTCTTTGGCTCCAGCCTTAGCTAAGTGGATGGAGATCTTAATCAATTACCATATTCACCTAAGTGGACTTGGCTTCTGGTTTCAGCCAGGCTATCAAAGATAGGGCTTGTCTCAGTTTGCTATTCTGAGCAACCTGGCTATTTTGGGAGAGAAACCCAGGAACAAATAGGGATTAGAAGTTAGCTGATTAGAGTGATGAAATGATAAAGGATGCTCTCTGGCTGGAACATTTTAACCAAAATTGCACAACAACTAATGTTGATCACCTTCCTTAGTAGAAAATTAATAGAATTTGTCATTTTCTAGCTCCCTTCAGTCTCAATGAGAACAAATGAGCTTTACTGAGTGGCGGATTTGTGAGGTTTGGGCTCCTTTGCAAGTAGCTGTAGGGCCTCTTATTGAAAACTGACCAAAGAATCCACCTTTAATCCTAATTAATCAAGCTGAAGCCCCTTTAACATTTGTAACTGGTGAGAAAAGGAAAATGAAATACCAGTCTCTCAAACCAGACATATGCAAGAGTGTAAGGCAACATCTTAAACTTGTTGAAGTAGACTTTTACTAAGCTATCCCATGAGTTACTAGGGCAAATTGACCTATAGGAGGTGAAGGGCTTGTAAATTTGCACTTACTTTACAGACTATTGCTTAATGTATATGGCTGTGTTAAAGTATACCAGCATAACTGATTGAACAGCAAAAAAGCCTATCTAAAAAAGAAATAATCAATATAAATAACCACCCAGACACACAGAGCCCAGAGAAGATATTTTAAAATTATAAGCCAAGTAGGAGGTATAAAATAGTATGTAGTTTTGTACCTTCTAATCTAAATTATTATTTTTTAAATAAATGGGTGGGGGTGGAGTGAGAGTAGGGAAGAAGCTGACAACAAGGCACCGTAATTTTGATGAGCAGCCTAACATGTTTGACTTGTGGCTGAGCTCTTAACCAACCAATACCTCAGTATGTTCCTTTAAAAAGGGGGGGAGGGAATGCTGGGAGATCGTGCACATGATTAGTACACTAAAGCGTATTAAAGTCACTGAGAAGGTCTGCAGTAAGAACGCTTTTAAGTTTGAACACAGAGCATCCCAAATCTAATTCATCTTAGGATCCATTTACTGGAGAATGCCTATTAACATTGGGCAGAACTGGGATGCATTTCAGGAAAGTATTGTCTAGAGAAGTAGTTCCCAAATTCACTGACTCATTAATGGAATCATTCATTGATTTAGCAAACATTTTCGAAGTGCCTGTTGCCAGCCACTGTTCTAGTCACTGAGACTACAACAGTGATGAGTGAGAGTACTCAGACCAGGGCTTATCCATGGTGGAGTTTCCACTGTCAAAATGGAACAATTAAGGACTATCTAGAGAAAAACTTTTATAAAATTAGATGTATTTAAAGAACTGTTCTTATTCTCTGGTTATGCCCTTTTTCTTTTCTTTTTTTTCCTTGTGGTCCTAAAATGCCTTTCCTTTTATAAAATAAAGGCATTAGTAGATAATAGAGACCTTCCTCTCCCCCCACCCCCCCACCCCCCTGCCAAATGCCTTAGTAAAATAAAACGTTGACTACCTCATGTCATTACCCAACATTTTGTTGGAAATTTCACCAGTTCATGAAACCCAAAAAGCCTACATTTGTTGATCTGGAGAATTCACCCATCTGTGCACCCAATTATACACAGATGTTAAAACATCTGAATCCTGCCTTCTGTGGTTTTCAGCTAATTATTTTAATGCTCCTAAAACCATTTTGTGGCTGTCTTCAAAAGCTAGAAGTGAAGGGGAAAGATTCAAAGTCTGGCACAGAACAAATCATGTGCCTAAAATAGAGGTGTAAAAGACTAAGAGAGCACATTTCTATTAATGTGGGAATCTTGTTAATCTTGTTTCTGTATCATTTATGCTTACAAATATTTCTTGACCAGGAAAGTTATTTAAAGAATATACTAATATTCTTCAGTGGAGAAATTTTATTTTCTTCTGTTGGAGTGCTTCACAGAGTGAATAAAAGTATAGAGGCTTATGGCATAATGCCTCCTTTCAACCTACCATTTCAGTGTCCGTTGATTATTAAGAGCTTGGTTGTTTTCTTTTTTCTTTTGTGCAGTATTCATCGGTTTTGTCTTGCAACAGGTTCAGAAGAAGAACCCAGTCCTGTTTTGAAAACTTTGGAAAGGAGTGCTGCTAGGAAAATGCCTTCCAAAAGTCTAGAAGATATTGCATCAGATTCATCAAGTGAGAATAAAGTTTGCCCCACTGTTCATGCCCCCATCTCAGCTTAAAAATGCGTATGTGCTCTTCTGTGGCCTCACTGCATGCTGAAACTGCTGAAAACCCTAAAGGGGGGTTAACAGATGAGAAGAACTTTTCCCAAGTGAGCTGAAGAGGCTCAGCCTAAAGTGGCTGGAACTTTGCTTTTAAAATAACACGTGAGGTTTGGTTACTAGAATACTAGGTTTCCTTGAAGAATCCCAGTTTGAGTGTTTATTCAAGTACAGTGAGTTTTAAAAGACTGTGGTAGCTAGTGGTTCTAGTGGTAATAACTAACATTGGTTGAGCACTGTGTGCCAGGACTTGGCTAAGTGTTTTACATGCATTTTCCCATTTAACTGGCATAGGCAACCCTGTGAGGGACAAATTGTTACTCCCATTTTACAGATGAGGAAAGTGAAGTTCACGGAGGTAAAGTCGTTTGCTTCCTTTCATACAGCAGAGCTGGGACTCAAAATCAACAGGCTATTAACAAGAGCATTTATGAAGTGACCGTGTTACATATGACAGTGTTGGATGTCTGATGAATTTTTGCATGATATAGAGATGAATTAGTCCCTGGCTTCAAGGACTTTGCTTTCTCTTTTATGCCTTTTCATGCATTTCTTTTGGATAGTGGAATTATAAGCCCAAAGGCTATCTGACATGCAACACTTCAGGCACACTGTTCCCCACCAGCTGCTGCTTTAACTGGTGAAGGATTTCTAGAGTACTAACATACAGCGTAATGTATATAGGGACTTAGAGATTGTGACTTCTTGGGGTTTTGTTCTTAATATTTTTAAGCTAAAATTCACCCCTGGGATTACAGATGGTCATGCGAAAACTTACTGAGTGCGAGTTAACCACTGCCAAACTCATATGATTAAAATTGACCATTGTCATGTTTAGAATATTTTTACGCATCTGCAATTGAGACTGAAAACTCAGATTTTAGAAAAGAAAAGAAAAAAGAAAAAGCTATGCCACTAAACAATTCTTAAAATTCAGAGATTTTCAGGGCTCTGGGGGGCAATAGTCCCAGTTTGGAATGCAGTCCTCACCCTACCAAAGATCTTGGAATCTCAGGGTTGGAAGGGACCTTGAAGGTCACCCATTCCAAACTCCCCCCAGTGCAGGAATTCCCTCTAAAGCCCCCTTAACAGGTGGCCAACCCCCCACATCCGCCTGAATGCTTCCAGAGAAGGCGAGTCCAGTCCTTTGTTGGACAGCCCTGATTGTTCTTCCTGATGTTAGTGATGGGCCCTGAGGAAAAAAAAAACAACAAAAAACTCAGCAACAATTGTCCAATTTGGCAAACCTCTTGCCTGAGAAGCATGTGGCTATTTCCATGGTGCAGCTTTAAAGTACTCAGGAATGTGTAGGGTTAAAATAAAAATCACCATCAGCTGACGGGTATTCCTGCATGCTCCTTTCCAAATACCGATACCCACTCTCACAGTAGCCTGCCAAGATTCCACTTAGCAGCTGGTCCCCAGTTACATCTCTTCAGTTGACTTCCCAAGCAAGGCTCCCAGAGGCATACACAAATGATGATGCACGCACAGAAATATTTGTTAATGACCGTGGGTTTGAGAAGGTGTTAGTCATGGCTAGCATCTTACCCTTTCCAGAAGCATAAAGAGGCTGTTGCAGCCCTGTGCTTTCTCCTGCTGCCAGCCGATTGCTTGCTCTGAGCTAACCCTCTAACCCTTGGGAGTCCGTGTGCAGCAGTGTGCTGATGTAAGCTGCATCGGGGCTGAAATGGGAGCTCCCGCTATGGCACTGGCTCAACTAGCTAATCTAAAGAGAAAGTATTTTGGGGAAGACATCTTGGTTGCACCCCTCACCGCATCTTGACTAATTGCTTCCAACTCCGGGGGCTTCCAGGGACAATCTCACTGTTCTTTCTCGCCAAGGGTCAGTCATTTTAACCATTTGTTAATTTCTCCTGCACAGATCAAGCAAAAGTAGATAATCTGCCAGAAGAATTAGTGCGTAGTGCTGAAGATGGTAAATATCTTTATGTATTTGCATGTCTGTCTGTGTATTAGGTTCTGGGATGGTTTGGGCAGTCACCGGGATGCAGCTGTTAGAGAAATAGAAGAACGTCATTTGTCGCTATGTGATGAATTGTGCCTAAGTTATTATAAAATGGTTCTGACTTGGTGCATTTAATACTGCTTGTATTCTTAAGGTTTCTGCTGGTGATACTGTTGTGAGGCTCTCATCAGAGACCCTAGGGAAGCGAGGGTTTCTAAAAATAGGAAATTGTATTTCTATGGGTATGAGCAGATTTTTGCTACTCTGACTTGCAAAACTCCTTGTGAAGGCAGGGAGAGTGGAGTGGGTTCCTGGGTTAAGTTATTCCTATATTTGATTCTCAAGTCTCAGCATTTAGATCTCTCTAGGTATAACTGGTAAAGATTTAAGGTCAAAGGAAAGGGTTCCAGAACAAGAGTGGGGATCCTGCCTCTGCTCAAGTAAATAACTAAGTATAGACCAAGGGTGAAATTAACTGATTCTGAATTTTAAGGAGCCAGAAGGTCTTGCAGCTTGTCAATGGATCAAGTATTACTTGGTTCAGTTATAAAATGAATAGGGTAATAGTGGTGGGAGGGATGGAAATGAGTCTGATTTTTATGGCTCAGCATTTATGCAAACATAAATATAATTTATACTTGTATGCTAGAATTTTGGTTTCTAAGTTGCCTGCACTATAATGATAAAAATGTATATTAACTGAGCTTTCTCATGTAGAATGCAGCAACAGAGCTCTTCAAAGGTCATTCCTTACTTTTATGTAATAGTTTTGTCTTTCTCATTTTATGTTTACAGCCACCTCACTGAAGTAAGTGGGGCAGTGATTTTTATCTTCATTTTACAGCTAAGAAAAGCTCAGAGAAATTAGGTGATCTGTCTAAGCTCTTGTAGCTAGTCAGTCTGTGGGAGGGTGGGGACCGGCATCTCAGCTTCACTACTCCTAGTACAGTGCTCGTTCCATTTTCCATGCTGTGGCTTATTGAGTGAGAGGAAAGACACTGCACATCTCCTGTGCTGGATGTTGGATATTTAGTTGAACAGGAGACCTCAAAGAGGCTAATGAAGAATTGCACTGGGGAATGGAGGAAAGCAAGCTGAAAAACTGTCAGATGTATTCTGCAGTCTTAGTTGTGAAACTGACATTTGAGCTTTATTTTCGTGTCTCTTTCATCTTTCTGTTAAAATGGTATTTATTCTCAATGTTGCTCTTCTGAGTAGATCAAAAAGCAGATCAGGAACCAGATACAAATGAATGCATTCCAGGAAGTGAGTAGCAGGATTTTTCTCACAAATGACTAAATGTTGCCACTCTACATGGTGTTAAATGTGCTGAAATAACTAACCCCATTAATAACGTAGCATTTATTATTATACTAAACTCTTGCAGCTTACAAAACTATTTCATTCCGACAAGGGTTTTATTAAAAATATTTTACTACTATCTGTGTTGAAAGATTAATTCATGATTCCACTGAGGGATAGTTATATATGTTTAAAATTTTTATGTATACATATGTATATGTATTATATATACACAAGTTATTGCTGAGTACTATTATACTTTTGCCAGTCTCTCTGCTCTTTGAGTCTTTACTTAAAATGAAGTTGGCACCTTCTAATATCACTTGGCTTTTATGTTGCAGTATGGTCTGGAGTATTGGATCTCTTATGGCCTTTACGCAAGGCTATAGACATGAAGCAATTTATAATGTATCTGGACCTAAGAAAGGACTGAACTTTGACAATTAGTATGTAGTATGGTCATATATGCCTCTCTACATTATCTATAGGAGCAAATTTTATAATGTGCAGGGTTTAAGCTCTGAGGTTCAAAACTAAACTCAAATAGTATAGTTCAATATATAAAGCAAGTGAATATCTGAATCTCAAGTCATAAATGTATGTGACAACATGGATGGATCTAGAGGGTATTATGCTAAGTGAAATAAGTCAGAGAAAGACAAATACCATATGATCTCACTTATATGTGGAATCTAAAAAAACAAAACAAAACAAAACACAGACTCAAAGATATAGAGAACAAACAGATGGTTGCTGGGGGGCATGGTGGGTGGGAAAAGGTTAAGTTTATTTTATAACTTAACCTTTTAAGGTTAAGTTATAAAATAAAAAAGCTGTGGGGATGTAATATACAGCATAAGGAATATGGCCAATAATATTGTAATAACTTTGTATGGGGACAGATGGTTACTAGACTTATGGCGATCATTATATATGCAAATGTCAAGTTATTAATTAGTACACAACATAATATTGTATGTCAACTATATTTCAATTTAAAAAAAGAAAGAAATGTATGTACACTTGTGGTAGCTAATATGCATCAACTAATTAATATCCACCATGAAGAAAAGATAATGATTATTCACCATTTTCTGTTCAATCTTAAGACTGCTGTTCTTAACAGTGACTATTGTCTTGAGTACAAATAGTGAATTAAAAAGGTTTTTGTGGGGGCTAGCAAAGCATGCAGATATGTGTGTGTGTCTTCTTGACGTCCCTGTTTCAGGTGGTTTCATAATCCTAGGCACTGGAGGGTTGAAGATAATGATACACACACCTGCCCCCAGGAGTCCACAGAATTTTTAATAACAGTTTCCCAGCAGTCTTTGGATGTGCTGATAATTCTTAAAGAGAAGAGCAGCCAAAGGAAGGAGCCATTAGGTAGAGAAATGCTGATGCTTGAAAGCCGTGACATCTCATCTGAAATCTGAAACTTTGCTCATGAGGTTCTCCTGCCAGAGATGAAGGAGCTGAGCTTTGGCACATGACCTGACAAATTCTTAAGAACCACCTAGGAAAGAAGGCAATCCAGGCTTCAGCCCTTGGTGTGTGTTCTCTGTCCGGCTGCTGCAGAGGAAACAAGGAAACAAGACTTCTGTCCCTCGGGGGTGTTGGGTAAAGAGGCTTTTCCAGTTGCTTTTGAACTGGCAACTGGATACTTAAGTTTGGGCATCCTAGTTTATCTTTCTGTGTTTTGTTCAACATTTAACTTGAGGAGTGAAAACAAAACATAGGCATAGACAATGTATGCCTATATGTCTGTGTCTTCATATGTGACCTCCTAATTAGCTTAGTTATTGGTCAAGGGACATAGGCTAATCGTGTGCTAAATTCTGGGTAAATTAATTTCTCTTTTTTGTGATATTTTCCAAGATGACTCTTAATGTCTGGGCTGGGGTTATTCGTTTTCTCTAGTAAAGAGTGTATTCTTACCACAAGACAAAATGAAATGCATGATCAAAACACAAATAACTAAAGCCCAATAAATGTAAAACTGACTACATTTGAGTAACAGATATATACTTTTGAAAATAATAGGGAGTAGTGTTATGTTAAAAAAGTTTTGCATACTCATTGGGCTACATTGTGCCCTTGCGGGATCTCATCTTATACTGCTTCAGTATAAGTCACCTGAATACACACACACATGTGTTATTGTTTAATGGGAAGTAATTAAAGTAGGTATCATCTTGTGAGGCACCATAAATGTATTTTGATGCATTTGTGAGCCTAAAGCTAGGTGAGAACTATTATGTGAATAAGCAAATATTTAATATGTGTAGTTCAAGTTTCTGTCTTCCTTCATTAGATTTCTTTTAACTAAAGATGAATTTAGCTAATGCTCAGGACTAAATTTGAGGCTTTTGAGTTATATGTAGAAATAATAACAATTATTTTGATTTTTTTTGACAATTTGACAATTTTTTTTGACAATTTGATTTTTATTTATCTGTTTTCCTAGTATCTCTTTCAATGAGAAAGTCAAGTCAGTATATTTATATCACATTGAAAAGATAATTTAAAGATTTCCTATCAGATAATGTTTATTTGTTTAGCAAATATTTACATAAGGCCTAATATGTGCCAGACACTGTTCTAAGTGCCTTGAAAAATATTAAGCCGTTCAATATAGAAGCTCTGATTCACCATAAGAAAAGCTTAGACATTGTCATTCTTAGGCAAAGAA
Source organism: Balaenoptera acutorostrata (assembly GCF_949987535.1). Classification (NCBI taxonomy): domain Eukaryota; kingdom Metazoa; phylum Chordata; class Mammalia; order Artiodactyla; family Balaenopteridae; genus Balaenoptera; species Balaenoptera acutorostrata. Next base: position 64,981,494 of record NC_080072.1, on the reverse strand, counting down.
GAAGAAAGTTTTCTAACTAGAGTTACACAAATGAGGAAGCGAATTCATCATCTTATTGTGACTTCCACACATATACTTACTGTATCAGAAAGAAACCATATGCTACATTTTCATAGTAAATTCTTAGAGTATCTTAAATTGAATCATTCAAACTTGGCTTTGGGATATCTCTATTGAAAACTCTCTGAATTGACAGGTATCTAAATAATTTCTATTTTCAAAAAATAATTAGTTTTGAAATTGTAGTCTTTCACGGCTTTCTGAGGGCGAAACACTCTTACAGGTAATCCCAACAATCACTAAAGAAACCAACCTCCTTTTAGACACTCAATAGCCAGAAAACTTTTATGATTGAGTTGTGTACAAAGATCCTTGCTATCTGATGAAATAGTTTTTCAGCCTGCGGCATGTTCAAAATGTAATATATCTCAAGGAGATGAACCAATAAAGTACAGATCCTGTGGTTCAAAGCTCTAATGTGAAAAAATATAAGTTAAAACCAATTCACATTGGTAGTAGGTTTCAGTATAATTCAAATCCAGTCCTGCAGTCCAGTAAACCTAGTGGTTTTTAAATTTTTGTTTTCTGTTTGGTTCAACTCCTTGCTAGTTCTCTCTCTATAATTGCATGTTGCTTACCTTATGGTCCTGTGCATGTGAACTACTATGCCTTTAACCAATTTACAAAAACATCTCTGTTCATAGACGAAAGAAAAGTGTGTTTTCAACTTATGCCTTATGTTTGTCTGACAACTGTGAGGATAATTTTGAATGGAAATGCTACTGTTTAGTTTCCACAGTGCCTTCACAACCTGATAATCAGTTTTCCCACCCTGACAAACTCAAAAGGATGAGCAAGTCTGTTCCAGCATTTCTCCAAGATGAGGCAAGTTTGTGTTTTGTACCTTCCGAAAAATGGAACCAAATAGGTGGATTTGCTATGCCAAGGTTGGTGTGTCTGTATGCAGCCATAGCAGAGACTGAAGAGGTCAGCAGGACTGACCTTCGCCTCTCATGTCAATAGAGGTAGTGTTGTTAGTCCTGGAACAAGGCAAGGCACATCTCATTTGACTCATACAGTAACTCTTATTGGTAGTGAAGTCAAAGTGCATAGATTTGGGAATGTGACTTTTGTTTCAAAGTGGGTACAAAATAAGAAATCCAGCAGAAAAATGTTGGCATGAGCTCCTCTGTAGTTTAGAGTACAGTTGATTTGTGAAAGCTTAGTCTAGGTAGCATGACTAGCTTGAAAGCATATGTTAAAATAGTAAAGTAACAGTGACATAGCAAACTTTATCGACATCAACTGGGGGTAAGCACTTTATGTACATTATCTCATTTAATCCTCCATTAACCCTGGGAGGTGGGCACCATCATTATCCCCAGATATTACAGATGAGGAAACTGAGAGTAAGAGAGGTAAGGTAACCTCACTCAGCTAGAAAGGGGTTAAACCAGCACTGGAGCCCAGATCTGACCCCCATGCTATTAACTACTATTCCTACTGTCTCAAGTAAGAACATGACTATTACCTATTATTCATTTAGTACCTAGTAAGTACCAGGCACTTGATATTCGCTCTGATGTCTAACTCTCACAAACAAAATGTGGTAGGTACAAATTTCTCCATTTTATAAAAGAAGAAAGAGCCTCAGAGAGGTTAAGTAACTTTCCCCAAATCCAACAGCTACTAAAAAGTAGATCTAGGATTTGAACTCAGGTCCTTAACTAAGATGCCATGTTCTTGCAGCCAGGTAGTTAGGAGCCTGAGCTTTGAGGTTAGGCACTCGCAGTTCTGCCTATGCTACTAATTTGCTACGTGATTATGGACAATTTCCTTAGCTTCCCTAGTACCTACCTCATTAGATTGTGAGGAGTCAGTGAGATAATGCAGGGAAAACACATAGCACAGTGCTGACACAGAGTACCTTAATGTTAGCTGTTCCCGTTTGCAGTTTTGGTCTTATTTTTAATGGCGAAATAAAAGCTTCATCCTTAAGTGTTCTCTTAGTAGATGGAATGTAAGGAAAGCTCTGGACAATATATAAATTACATCCCTCCTCCCCTACCGCCTGGGCACCGTTCTGTCTACTCTTGAGCCTTAGATGAACTGTATCTGCAAGTATTCAGCCTTTGCATATGCTTAAGAGCCCACATTACAGTTCCTTTGGAAAGAATCACTCGTTCTTTGAAACTAACTCATTAGCTGGAAGCCAGCATAGGCACCTCATGGAGTTCCTATGGTCTTATACCTTTGTAGATATGCTTTGGTCTTGGTTGGTCATATGAATGAACCGTCCAATAATTTGAGAGGCCAATGATACCTGATTGGCCTGATTTTTTATTTTTCTCCTCCCTTCAGTTTTAACCTGCTGCCTCACTGCTCCACACAAAAGACAGTCCAAATTGTTTGAGTTTGTACATCAGAGATGCCAAATTAAGCTGTATCATTTTGCCTTTCAAAGTACCTGGGGTTGGACTGAATGTTAAAGGAAGTGGGATGAAATCAGGCATTGCTTCTTTGAGGCTCAGTGTCAGTCACATTTGTTGAGTACCAACTTTATGAAAATCAGTGTTCCAAGTCATCAAGACAAGGTCCTATCCTTCCAATAATCACTAATGATCTGATGTACCAGGTAGAATGTATTACGGCTATGATAGGGGGAAATGGTCTGTAAGCATGTGGCAAGGGAGTATGATAATAGAGACATTAAAAATGTATAGATTTTTTTTCACCCTTGAGTAAGGATTCTTTTCTCATCCATATAAATCATAATTTTTTAACCCTTTTCTTAATCTGCGTTAGGATTGGCATCTGTTATATTGACATGTAATTGCATGGGCCCTGGAATATGTTGGCATGAACTAATCACTCCTCCATAAAGGTGTTTCCCTAACCCCAGGAGCCACTGAACTGCTCCATAAACTCTCTAACCCCAAAAGGAACTCATTCTGAAGCATAAATTCTTAAAGCTACCATCTAATAAACTATAGATCTAAATATAATAAAATTTATTATTGTCACTTTTCTTTCTTGACCCAGGTAAATATTTCCTGGGACATATTTAAAATAAGTATCTTGTTGCTATTTTTTTTTTTTTTAATTTATCTATTTATTTATTTATTTTTGGCTGCGTTGGGTCTTCGTTTCTGTGCGACGGCTTTCTCTAGTTGTGGCAAGCGGGGGTCACTCTTCATCGCGGTGCACGGGCCTTTCACTGTCGCGGCCTCTCTTGTTGCAGAGCACAGGCTCCAGACGCACAGGCTCAGTAGCTGTGGCTCACGGGCCTAGTTGCTCCGCGGCATGTGGGGTCTCCCCAGACCAGGGCTCGAACCCTTGTCCCCTGCATTGGCAGGCAGATTCTCAACCACTGCGCCACCAGGGAAGCCTTTTTTTTTTTTTATTTGTTAAAATCTAATGTGGGCAGAATGTACAAATCAATATACTTCCCTTTAGCAACACAAAAGATAAGCACAGTAACACTATAGAAATACCTAAGAGGTGGTTTAAAATTATATATACACACATATATACATATGTGTAAAAACCTTGAAACACAGATCAGATTAGCATTTGTTTTCCCTAGTTTAATAGTGTCTCAAGTAAAATGAGACACTATTGATTTTTAGGGAAGTTAAGCCTATGTTAACGAGAGGAATTAGGCATGACATTTTATGATTTGATAGTAAATGTTAGACCATTTATTGCCTAGGTAAAGTTAATTTCTCTTATGTATCAATAAAGTTTTCCAAGCAATATAAATGTATAATATTAAGAGAATGCACCTTGGGGCCACACCTTGTAGGTGAAAAAATCGCTTTGTTATTTCAGTACCTAACCACTGCTCTCCTCCTAAGATGAGGTCCAAGGCAGACCACCCACCCCATCTTGAATACCATTCCTTGGCAGTTAGCACTTTGACCTTGGAAAATGTCATAGATCAGTGGGATACCAAGATATTATCTTTATCTAAACAGATTTTGATCTTGACTCATTCTGAATTTAAATTTTGTATATATTGTATGATGTTTTGTAGAGTGATGACAGAGAAACAGATACAGCATCAGAAGGCAGTTACCAGCTCAGCAGACACAAGAAGAGCCCGAGCTCTTTAACCAATCTTAGCAGCTCCTCTGGCATGACGTCCTTGTCTTCTGTATGTAAACAAAGGCTTCATGTTAATATCCCTCTGCTTCTGCGAACCTTGCTCCCCCATGCTCCTGCTACTGTAAAAGGGCCTTTTGTTGTATTTCTCAGATTCCAGGGGCATGAGAGCTTTTTCTCTAACCCACAGTTGGCTTCTGGCTAGCTAAATCTTCCTTTTTCTCTGTTTTAATCACAAGAGAGTTCATATCCAAAATAAATAAATATGGTTTTTTGGATGTAAGTACTTAAAAAATAAACCTAAATTACCAACAAGATGAACCACTAAATTTTTCTGTGCAACAAATGGGGTAGCTATCACAAGATATGCTTATATCTGATATGCTTTTATATACTGTGTGCAGGTATAGAATTGTACCTCTCTTTTAGCAAGACTTTTATTCTGATGAATGAAAGTACTGATTCACATAAAAGAATAGGAGAGGCGATTCTTTGCCCCATAGAGGGATTCAGAATGGAGTTTTCAAAGGAAAGCTCCCTAAGTGTAGTTGCTCAGATTTGATTTAGAGAATTTGACTTTACACAGAACTTTCATAAAGTGAGGTAGTTTTGTGTGTGCATGTAAGATGTGTGTAGAAATATATATGTAAATACGTCCACATACACTTATCCAAATATCTCTGATATATATACACATGCACATATCTCACCAGGTATGCTAAACAAATGATAAATCTGTGCTTAAATTCTTACTAGCCTTGCATTTTTCAAACTCTTTGTTAAAAAATCTATTTAAATTGAATTTCTGCTGATGACAATCAAATGTGTGACCTTGGGAAGGCTTTAAACTTCCTTCATCAATCATCCATTTTCTGCCCTTCCTGACCTCTAAAAGTGTATGGCTCAGTAAGCATTTTCTTAGATTCAGTGGATGGGTAACATAGTAAAATTCCTTTTTAGTGCCTTGGAAATTTGATAGAGCAATGTGTCACTGTGATTTGTGTGCCTGGGGTTTCTCACATCCTCTTTCTTTAACACTTTAAATTCTAAGCATGCCTAAAAATGGAACTCTGAATGCCCCCTACCATAAAATCACCCTGCTTTGAAATGAGTCAGCATCTAAAAAACTTTGCATTTCACTTTTCATCTATGTCTCTTAGAAGCAATTTTTGTTAAACACTAGTCATCATGTCATGTATATCATGTCAGGTTGTCTGTGTTGGTACGCTTTTTTGATGCCGTATTAGATTAACTGCTTTTATATGCAAACTAGAGAAATAATGGCAAGCAAAGATTACATCCATGATCCTTGTGTTGGGTTCAAGAATGAGATAGTGACAAACACTGCCTGTTTCCGATGCTTTCAGGTGAGCGGCAGTGTGATGAGTGTTTATAGTGGAGACTTTGGCAATCTGGAAGTGAAGGGAAATATTCAGTTTGCAATCGACTACGTGGACTCACTGAAGGAGTTGCATGTCTTTGTGGCCCAGTGTAAAGACTTAGCAGCAGCAGATATTAAAAAACAGCGTTCGGACCCGTAAGTACATTTTGGAGTCACTATTTTCTCTTCGTTACTCTTAATCTTGTAGAAATTGGGAAGGAAAGAAAGTAATTGAAGGGAGGGTATGTGTGTGACTGTGTTAAAAGGAATGTTTGGGAAAAAAAGTTGGGGGGAAATGCTGTTTACTTTATAGATTCATACGCCAAACCTACTAAATTATAAAAATATCAGAGAAGCACAAAATGTTTCAAGTTGGAAGGGACCTTTGAGGTCATTTTGTCCTGATTCCTTCTTTTTACAGATAAGGAAACAAGGGACAGAGAAGATAAGCGACTGTTTACATAAATTTAGCAGCAAAATGAGGAATGATGGATTGAGCCCCAATCTCTCTCCACACACTTTCAAACTTTCTCTAAGATTAGGGACACGTGGGACATACTTTATAATGCTCTGTGGTGCAGAAATAGTTAAGATTCTAGAATAAGGTAGTTTCCATATTTAAATCATATTCTATAGAACTTTAGGGGGAATTACCAATTCATCTTTGAAATCACAGGTTTAATTGCATTTCAGTTTAGTTACAAAGTTGAATGGTATTCCCTATTTATCCCTATGCAGAAGTCTGATTCTTAATTATTTTGCTAGCATAAACCCAATCCTAAAAGGAACTGGGCTTAATAGCCTTTTCATTTCTTTTCTTTTTCTTCTTTTTTTTTTTTTAACATTCATATGGCTTGATTAGGTATGTACCAGATTATTTTTTTTCAAAAGACAGTCACAAAAACTTTTTTAATTCTGCAAGCATCAAAGCCTTTTCTTAATAGGAAACTAGCCAATAGAATTAAGCATCACGTTAGAGGTCTGTCGTCTTTCCCTTGCCCCACATTAGTTAAGGTCAAAGGAAGAAAGGAATTCAGGAAATATCCCTTAAAAATCTTCAAAATATCAAATTATCAATTCCACTGAAATCATTTTAAAAGCTTAAGTGTGAAGGTGTTGGTGAGAGCATTTATTACATACTGCTTTTCCTAGTGTCATGAAATAATTATTTCTATCAATTTCCAAGGCATTTTTAAAAGTGGAGGTAGACACATCACTTTTATTTTCTCTAACCTTCTTGTCTGTTCAATTCTCTTTTTAGATATGTAAAGACTTATCTGTTACCAGACAAGGGCAAAATGGGCAAGAAGAAAACGCTTGTAGCGAAGAAAACATTGAATCCTGTGTATAATGAGATACTGCGGGTATCTATGACCTCTCTATCTAGGAAAATCCTAAATGGTTACCTATGCATTTAAAAGGCCATGTCATCTTGGGTAGTATCTCTACAGAGGAAGTCAGTCACCACGAGAGAAGGAAATGAATAACCATTTTCTGAGAATCTGCTTTGTATGAGATGATACACCATGACTGTTGTATGCATTATCTCATGCATGCCCTCCATACCCTGCCAGGGGGATAGTATTATATGCGTCTCACAGATCAGGCAAATGAAGCTTAGAGAAATAAAGGAACTTGCTCAAGGATACACAGCTGATAAAGTTGAGCATTGCCGCCAAAACAATCTTATAAAAACCTAATTCTGATCATGTTATTTCTTTGCTTAAAATATTTGAGGATTCCCATTATACTTAGGGTCAAGTACACCCATCTTAACACACACACCACTCCCTTGATAACCTGAGCTTCAGTCTCATCATTCCACTTTCATAGTCTTTCTTCAGGTCACCCTGATTCCTTTCTGTTCTTTTGGAGGAACTACATTTTCTCACACTGCTGGGACTTTCTGTTCCTTCAGACTGGGATATTCTTCCCCACATTCTGTCCATAACTACTTCCCACAGCCTGAAATGCCTCTTCCTATGAGAAGCTGTCCTTAACCCCTAAGTTTCCCTGCTGTCTGCTGCCTCAGTCTCCTTGTTTTACAATAGGCTTTATTATGCTGCCTTAGTCATGAGTAACAGATTATTTAAAACTACAAATATGAGAAGTATTATTCATTCCCTCTTTCTGAAAATTCTGTCCAAGTATTTGGTTATCCTCTGAGAAAAGGAGCAGCATTAAATTAACCCTCAGTCATCCATGGGTGAATTTTCTGTAGCAAGTTTTTAATTATGATTTGACTATGATATACCTCAGCACCCTAGCTATTTCTAGGTCAGCTACTTCAAGCCTATACTCAGGAAAAGCGAGCTAGTTTAAATGGTAAACTCAGAGAAAGGCAAGTCTGCTACAACCAAAATGGACAGTCAAGTAGTATATCATAAAGCCAAGTAGAGATTATTTTTAGATTAGAAACACTATTATCCCTTCCATGATTATATATAATCAAGGATTGACTACATTTTAGATTAAAACTATTGGGATGCCAAAAAAACCAGGTTGATCTTTTCTTGAAAAATAATCTTGTCCTTGCAGGATAATGGTGGGAGAGGTTGTATGTATATGGGACAGGTGATATATGGGAACTCTTCTGTACTTTCAATTTTGTGTGAATCTAGAACTGCTCTAAAAAATAAAGTCTATTTAAAAAAATACTTTGTCCTTAGGTAGACAACAGACCATTGGATTAAACTTCATTTGTATTTTTAGACTGAATTTGATTTATGTTATATCTAGTTAGAACTAAAAACATCCAGTAAAAATTGAATAATTGGCTTTTGTTTTTAGAGAGCTATTACCGGCTATGATATTTGAGCCATCATTTGCTTTTCCAGAGGGGGAAAGAAAAATGAGCTTTTGTGAAAGATGAATTTGAGCTCTTTGAAACAAGACACTTAGAATAAGATGACTTTGCAATATTCTTGAGACTTGAAACCTAACAGATGAGAAAATCTGATCTACCCAGATGACTTTTTTCTTCATCTCTATGTCATAACTTTGGCATAAAATAATATTATTTACCACTTTAATTTCCTTCTTTGAACTGCAGTATAAAATCGACAGGCAAATCTTAAAGACACAGAAACTGAACCTGTCTGTTTGGCATCGAGATACATTTAAGCGCAATAGTTTTCTAGGGGAAGTGGAACTTGATTTGGAAACTTGGGACTGGGATAACAAACAGAATAAACAATTGAAGTGGTACCCTCTAAAGCGGAAGGTAAGTGCAGAGTTTTTTGTTTGGTTTGTTGGTTGGTTGGTTTGGGGCCTAGGATACAGGAGAGAGCTGCTGTAAAATTGCGTTTTCATTCAGAATGCTTATCCATAGTTTGGGATCATTATGTCTTTTCACTCTGTCCCATATGTTTCTTATGCTCTTTTCTATATTTTCTATTCTTTTTTTTTTTTTCTCCTCTCTATTCTTTGGGCTGGCTACTTTTTGCTAACCTATCTTACAGTTCAATTATTTTCTTATCTGCTGTGTCTAATCTGCTGTTACACCCATCTACAGGTCCTCAATTATACTTTTTAGATTTATATTTTCATTTCATTCTTTTTTATAGATTCCATTTCTCTGCTAAGATTCTCCATCTTCACATTATCTTTATGAATTTATTAATCAAAGTTATTTAAAGTGTGTATCTGAAAACTCCAATATCTTAAACATTTGTGAGTCTCTCTTATCTAATTTTTTATCTTAGTTTGGTCATTTGGTCCTTTGTTCTAATATGCCTGTTCATTTTTTATCGCATGCTGGACATTGCATATGAAAAATTCTAGGGATAATTTGAGAGGGTTTACTTTTGTATCTGACACACAAGAGTAAGGACACACTGCCTTAATCTAGTCTGGTAATGAACTGACTAGAAGCTGGGGTTCAGCTTTCACATGGTCTGATCTAGTTTTTCTTTGCCCATATTCCTAGGCTGTGGTCTTTCATGGGTTGCAACTGAAAACCTAGGTAGTAGTTCTCAAATTTTAGCATGTATCCAATTCACCTGAAGGACTTATTAAAACAGAGATTTCTGGCCCTGTTTCAAGGATTTCTGGTTTGGTAAGATCTGGCCCAAGAATATGCATTTCTAACAAATTCCCAGGCATTGCTGATGCTGCTGGCCTGGAGACCGTACTTTGAGAACTACTGGTCTAGAGTATTTTCTGAGACCATCTCTCCTTAGCTGGCCAGTTTTTGCCTCCCCAGCACTGTGAGAGGCCCTGCTCAGCTTCTTAGTCTCTTTCTGCTAGGCTTGTTGTGCTCTCAGTTGGCACTACTCGAAAATCAGCTAATGCCTCAAAGTGGAAAGCAGAGAATGTCAGACTCCAACATCTTGTCCATTTGAGTCCTGTCTATCGTAATAATTCTTCATCACCTTCAAATAGATTCTTTTAATCCAGTTTTTTTTTATCCTCATCGTGAGGGTTGGTGTGATCCCAGCTAGTTCATTATAGCTGCAAGTGATACATACAATTAATACAAACTATTATTAAGTATCTACACAATAAAACAGTTCCACAAGAAATGGGTCCAAAATATCACATCAGAATCACCTGAAGCACTTATTTCTAGGTCTACCCAAGACTTGCTAGATGAGAACTCCTCAGAAGTTGTCAAAAGCATCTCATTTTTAACTAACTTCCCTTATGTTTCTGACATGTAGCCATGTTTTGGAAATAAGGCTCTAAAAGACCAGAATTTGAAAGTATAACTCTCTCTCTCTTGTAATAGATATGTTTTAAAATTATTGTTCAGTCTTTGTTATTCTTACAGGCATCTCCTCATTTGGTCTAAAATAATTAGGTTAATGCAGCTTTGAAAATGTAATATTTGTCCCCTGCCCTGCCCACCCCCACTCTGAATCTTCTTACTCCTTCAAAGAAAGAGAATACAAATAAGTTGTTTTATGTGCTGGCTGAATGACTGACAAAATGTATGTGTTTTTATAAAAACCAAAGCATCCCAGAACACCTCTCCTGTCTCCAAGGAAGCCATTCTGATTTCTCTGAACTAAAGGCCTTGAAATGTTTTCTGGGTACCCCGCAAAGATACACAATATAGCTTTCTCAGATATAAAAGCAACAGTCTAGCTCTGATGGGGAGGGAAATTTTAATCCAGGGCACTCATGAGTGATACCTAATCTGAGAAATGAGGCAGATATGGTCCTGTAACAGAGCACCAACAAACAGGGTAAATGGTTTGTGTCTCATACCTGCTGACATTCCTTCATTTTCCAGACGGCACCAGTTGCCTTTGAAGCAGAAAACAGAGGTGAAATGAAGTTAGCTCTCCAGTATGTCCCAGAGCCAATGCCTGGTATGTAGTGATTTTCTGTCCAGATTTATGTCCTTACCTTATGCCTCCCCTCTTCAAGGATTTCTTTGAGTTCTGTGAGTTTTTCAAAGGTGAAGCCCTAAATAAACTTACTAATTTAGTAATCGTATAGACCGAATGAGTCAATCCACAGTTGTAAACTACAAAATTTTCTTTTTTTTTTATTGTGGTAAAAACACATAGCATAAAATTTTTCTTAACCATTTTTAAGTGTACCATTAGTAGTGTTAAGTATATTTACAATGTTGTGAAGCAGATCTCTGGACTTTTTCATCTTGTATATCTGAAACTCTATACCCATTAAACCACAGCTTCCAGGTTCCCCTTCCTGGTAACCATTATTCTATTTTCTGTTTCTATGAGAAAAATTCTCATTTTTTTTTTCAGTCCAGCTTACAGCCCTTGTTTTAACTTTTACCTCACTCTCCCAAAAGTTTGTATCTGCACAGCGTGAATGGCCTTTCCTGTATAGTGCTGTGATACAAATGGAACTGGTGTGTTTTTTTCCCCCATAGGTGGGAATTGGGAGAATTCATATGAAGCCCCTAAGAAATTAGAGCTCATTTGTCCTCTACGCTCAAGGTCTCATTAGGGGAGAAAGCTTTTTCTTCAAAATTTTTAATTGCATCCTTGATGTTAGGGCCTCAGTTCTCCAGCACAGTTAAGGAGCAAGAGACTGTCAGGAAATGAGTGCTAACCCCCCTCTCATTTCCCAAACAGTTCCCCAAGTTGTCCTCCTTAAGAATCTATATGAATGTTAGGACTGAAATCAGGGGTTGCAAACTCAGGTGCTTTCAGTAGCCTATCCAAGTCTTAGATGAAGTCCCATCTCCTCCCTAAAGCTTTTCCTGAATGTTTTTACCTCACTGATCACATCATCTTCTAGAACATTACAGTAATAACTTTGAATTTCATTCTTATATTACATTTTTATAGTTTTTATTGTGTTTCTCTCTCTAGCTTAACTGTAAACATCTCCCAAGGACATAGATTTCCTGTATTCCTTGTATGTCCAATGACATTCCTAGCATAGGGCTGAGCACATAATAGATGCCCATTAAATACTGGTTGGTTGACTGATTGGGTCCACCTATCCAGAAATATACGGTAGTATTCCTCCATCCATGTGCACCCAACCTAGACAACAACTTCAGACTAAGCCAACTTCTCAGTAATTCCCTGTCTATAATACTGGCTCTTATGTGTGTCTATACAATAGTCCTATAAAATTTGTAACTCCTTCTAACAAGAAGAGTGACTGTACCTTAACCAGTACCTGTTTTGGTTACTCTATACTCAAATATGTTTAAAATGCCTCCTATCAGCACCAATTGATATTGGTATTAATATTTGAAAGGTATATGCATTTCACTGAGTAGTTTTGAATATAACTGTAAATGGATGATTCACATACCTAATATCTATAATTGATCTCATTGAGTCAAGCAAAACCCAAAAAGAATGATGTAATACTCTGTACTTGGAATCAATTAAATTATTTTCATAGAGCTATCTGAGCTCAGTACAGCCAGACTATGAAAGATATAGTTAAGAATAGATACAATCAATTAGGATCATATGATCAAGCACTAGCTAGCGTCACTATGTCAGACCATTTTTAGGTTGGCATCTTTGGATGCAGTACTGCCAAGAGAGGAATGGCAGTGGAATTTCATTTTCTCTCTCTCTTTTCTGTTACAGGTAAAAAGCTTCCTACAACTGGAGAAGTGCACATCTGGGTGAAGGAATGCCTTGATCTACCACTGCTAAGGGGCAGCCATCTAAATTCTTTTGTTAAATGGTAACAGCATTGATAACTCTCCTCCCTCAGTTCTACAATAGCCTGGCCTTTGCTGCTTGGTTTTACTTTCCTGTATCTGTGATGCTGAAAGTCATCATTCGTAGTGTAAATGAAATAACTTGAGACAATGGCGACTTGAGCTAGAGGGATCTTTGACATGAACCCCCTCCAAGGCTTCATTTAGTTTTTTTGCTTTTTGGTTTTTTTAAAATAAATTTATTTATTTATTTTTTTATTTTTGGCTGCATTGGGTCTTAGCTGCTACGTGCGGGCTTTCTCTAGTTGCGGCGAGCGGGGGGCTACTCTTCGTTGTGGTGCACGGGCTTCTCATTGCCGCGGCTTCTCTTGTTGCGGAGCGCGGGCTCTAGGTGCACGGACCTCAGTAGTTGCGGCACGCAGGCTCAGTAGTTGTGGCTTGCGGGCTCTAGAGCACAGGCTCAGTAGTTGTGGTGCACGGGCTTAGTTGTTCCGCAGCATGTGGGATCTTCCCGGACCAGGGATTGAACCCGTGTCCTGTGTCCCCTGCATTGGCAGGCAATTCTTAACCACTGCACCACCAGGGAAGTACTTCATTTAGTTTTAAAATCATAAAGATAAGAGGGAATATATACAATGGAAACCAGAGATGACATACTCAGATACGCAATGTCTTCTAGGAGGTACATCTGCTGATGAGGACAATATTCAATACTAAAGAGTTTATGAAATGGCTAATGGTGATGCCACACCTCTTGGATCCTTTGTGGAGCATCTGTTTTGTGGCCCATTTGCAAAAGGCCTTTTGCATCAGTCTGTAAATACCTGGGAAGTTATTTGCTAAATAGACCCATATTAATAATTAGCTCATAAGAGCTGAAGACAATTTGGGTTTTTAAGTTGCAGCCTTTTTCTCTGTTGTAATATAAATGCTTGGCATCTAGTAAATAGTAACTAAACAGATATTATTGTGCCATCCTAACTCTCTCTGACTAATTTTATCTATATATATTCTACCAGAGGACCAGTTGTAGCTATTAAAGTTTATATGACCTTATTTATGATTTTCCCTATACATATTCTTCATAGATGTCAACTGATAAGTTTTTCAGCTCAGGTCAGTCTCCCATTCCAAGACTAGTCCCGGCCCTTCTTGCCTTCACAAGAGGCATGGTAGGTTAAATTAATTTCAATTATTACCATACAGTAAATATAAATAATTGCAAATATGTAACATAATTTATTCCCAAAGTCAAATCTAGCAAATTGGAGAGGTTTCTCTTCTTTTTCAGTTCGGTACAAGACTGATTTCTTAGGCTATCACGGATAATCAGGAAGAGATTTTAGAGGAATCCTCAAACAATTGCTACATAGTAAACACTAAGTGCAGGTACTGAACTAAGTTGTTTGGTTAATATGTAATTCTAATATTAACCTTTTGAGGTAGGCATCACCATTCCCATTTTATAGATGAGGAAGCAAGTGTCTAAGAGGTTAAGTCAATTTCCTACACTACACAGCCACTAAGTGGCAGAGTCAGGATTCCAAGAAAGTGTGGTCCACTCTGGTGCAGAGAGTCTTTCCAGCAGGATGCCCTACCATCGCCATCACCATCACCATCTCTCTACACTCTTTTTTTCTTCCATTTCCTCTCGCCAATCCTCAGTAGCTGAAGCACACTGAAAGCATGAGTTTACTGTCTTATTAAAATGCTCTCACAATAATGTTTCCTTTTGTAGTACCATCCTTCCAGATACAAGTAGGAAAAGTCGCCAGAAGACGAGAGCTGTGGGGAAAACCACCAACCCTGTCTTCAACCACACCATGGTGTATGATGGGTTCAGGCCCGAGGACCTGACGGAAGCCTGTGTCGAGCTTACCGTCTGGGACCATTACAAATTAAGCAACCAGTTTTTGGGAGGTCTTCGGATTGGCTTTGGAACAGGTAACATTTGCTACATTTTTAATTCTCCATGAGTCAAATGCTTCTGGAGACACTAGAGATTGGTTGGTTTGTTGTTTTGCTTCTTCCTAATGAAAGCATATTGTTTCTGTTAAGTATAATGAAATGAATGAGTGAAGGAATGTCAGGCTGTGTGCCAAGGACTCTGGATACAAAGATTAACAGGATGCAATGTCTGTCCACACAGAGCTTAAGTTATTGTGGGGGAAACCAGAAAAGCCTTCATCACTACTCTTTCCTGAAAAAACATTTATGGCCCTTCATGGCTAAAAGTGTGCTTTGCATAATAATAGTAACTAATATTTATGGAGCACTGATCACTGTACAAGTGCTTTATTTGCATTATTTCATTTAATCCTCACAGCAGTTCTATGAGTTGTTTCTAATGTTATCCCCAGAGAAACTGATGTTCCAAGAAATTAAGAAACAGAGCTAATAAGTGGCAGAGCCAAGATGCAAAATTGAGTCTGTTAGACACTAAAGCCGTAACTGCACTTCCCTAGAGATCACCTACTGTCACTTCCAACCCAATGCTGGAATCCTCCCTACTATCCCCTTATGCACCTGACAGATTCTCACCTACCTTTTATATGAATGTGAAGAGAAATCATTACTCTGAGAGTAATGAGAATAATCCCAGTTGTGGTGGGTCCCATTATTGGATATCTCAGATGGTTAAACAGTTCTTTCTCTGCCCTCCTGGTGATGTTAAAACTCTTCCTAGCTGTCTCCATTGGTGATTATAATTAGAGAATGACTCAGTTTTTCCCAATGAGCTATTCCTTTCTAAATGCAAAGCTTCCTTTTTTTCCAGGGAAAAGCTATGGTACTGAAGTGGATTGGATGGACTCTACTTCAGAGGAAGTTGCTCTCTGGGAAAAGATGGTAAATTCCCCCAACACTTGGATTGAAGCAACCCTGCCTCTCAGAATGCTGTTGATTGCCAAGATTTCCAAGTGAACCCAAAGTCCACTGGCTCCTCCACTGAAAACTACTAAACAGGTGGAATCTGATCTTAAAAATCTTACTATGTAGATAGAGATCCTCACCTTCTATCTATTGCCATAACAAATGCTACACAGCATGTTAAAGTCAACCTGCATGTACTTCTTCGGTTACAAAGCCCAAGAGACTTAAATGATAACAAAATATGTAACGTGTTTGTGACTCCAACATTAAAGAAGATGTTTGAGAAAGTTAAGAAAATCAAACCATTGCTGCTGCTTCAAAGAAAAAGCTGCCAAAAATAATTAAATGTGGGGTGTTAATGAACAAAGTTTTCAAATTTGCCATCATGTGTTTCTTTCTTTTTTTTTTTTTTTCATTTTTTGGCCATGCCACAAGGCTTGTCGGATCTTAATTCCCCGACCAGGGATCGAACCCACACCCCCTGTACTGGAAGCGTGGAGTCTTACCCACTGGACCACCAGGGAAGTCCCACCACCATGTGTTTCAAACCACAGTTTTGTGCTACAGTTAGGAGGGCCTGCCACTTGATCATTGAAAACCCTTGCATGAACTGAAAAAATGTTGGTTATAGAAGAGTGACTGAAAGATACTCCTACGAGGGGAAAAAAAGGCAGAATATCAGTGATGATAAAGAATTTGTTCATAAGAAAACTATTTACTCTGTAATCTCTATTGAAAATGGAATTCCATGTTAGGGCAATGAGACTATATTTACTGCGTATATTTTTTGCCTTGAGAAACTTTCCCTTTTCCCAGTATTAACGTCCCAAATGTGCTTTGGTGCCACCCACTGGCCATAGGTGGAATTTAGTTTTGGGCTTAATTTTCTCCTAAGGTAAGTCTCAAGCCTGTATTTTGTAATAGAGTGCCAGTATATAAAACAAAAACCTTGCATATATGAGATTCTGTTTTTCTTATAACTCTACTATATGAAAGCAGCATGAGAGTGGTTGCAGACATGCCTTGCAACAAAGTTTTAATTAGAATGAAAATTGTTAAATTATACTGTACTTCCTGTGTCTGTATAATTTTCATAAAGTATTTTGTAAAAACCCTTAAAATAAATTATTATATGATTTAATTGTCAGATTAATCTGACTTCTTGTTTTAAATGAAATACTTTATGTTAAGAACCCTAAAATCTAAATTCCCTAGCAAGGCTAAAGAACTTTTGGGCTAATATTTCTCCAGAGTCTTTACTGCAACGCTGGGCATCATTTCCTCTAAATTGGAAGCTTCAGCTATGTTATTAAGAGTAGAGCTTTTATTTTTAAAAAGTAGTTGAAAAGCTTTGAAGATACATTAACATTTATTCTTAAAGTTTTCCACAAACACATTTTTGGGTCATTTAATACATAAAGCATTACTCCCCCTTAGTACCCCACTAGCTCTCCATTCGCAAAACAAGCCCTGATTTAATACAGCCTGGGGGAAGCCTGGGTGGTGAGGGGAGGGTGAGATCTTACAACAGGTATCTAACGAATGTCATTGAAAACATCTGGAGTGCTTGCCTCCCTTCCCCGAAACAGATGCGAGAACCTTCGACCCACTGGCCAGTAAGAGCAACTAACCTAAAACAATGCCCTTCCCTCATTGTCTCTCAAGGTCTTTTAGGAGGGTGGTTAATCTAGCTGTATTTCCTCTTCCTGTTCTGGCTGCAGGGAGGGACAAGATGAGGTGAAAGGAGGCACACCTCCAAGGTCGGCTAGAGCCATAGCAGAAGTGAAAATCCTGTTCCAGCTCCTGCCACTTCATACTACAAGCTACTTTCTCAGCCCTTTTTCCAGTTACCTGCTCAGCCATCTGCCAGCATCCAGCCAGCTATGAAGCACGAATGAGATGGGTTCTAGTATCTCCCCATCTAAGACTAGGAATGCCCACCTTCCCCATCCCCAGATCCCCAAAACACCAGAGGGGACAATAGAACCATCCTTGCATCTGCCCACAGAACTTCCAACTGCCTTGGGTCATCCAAGGGGATGTCGTGTCACATTGTTTTTCCAAAAAAAAATATAAAAGCTTTAATCTCACCTGGCTACAAGAGGAAGGCTAAATGTGATTTTAATGCATTATAAAGTGTAGGCAACCTGAATTCTTTGGTGAACTCAAGTTGACAGACTTTTCATCCAGTGGGATTTTTAGGCAAAGTCCCTGCTGAGTTTTTTTATTTTCTTAAACTGGAGGCATTTCCTTGAACTGCATGTTTTAGGGCTCTTTTTCTTTTTCCAGAAACCCAACCAGAAATAAGCCCAAAAGGGGGATTTATTGGAAATAAACTGTTAGCCCAGAGAATTAAGGAAGTACTACAGGAACTAGATTACTTTGGGGACTCGTGGGCTGGAACCAGGAACTCAGATACTGTCTCTCCTCTTCCTCAGGGGCAGGCAGCTCCAGCATCACAAGCTCTCAGCTAAAGCACTTCTCTTTCCTGGATTCAGCTTGAGAGAGCTCTGGGAGAAACTGGCCAGGCTTGGGTCACGTCCCCACCTGTTGGACCACTCACGGTAGCCAGGAATGGATAGGGTAAGATCTTATGCTTGGCCCTGTGTGGATTATGTGTCCACCCTGTGGCCAGGGAGAAGTGATCCATTTTCAGAAGACTAGGGTATCATACAGATGGGCACTGGAGAAATCAAGAGCTAGGTAGCCATGTAATTTGTTTCCCCGTTTGGTGAAAAATGCTTCAAAATTCCATTATTTAAAAAATGAAGTAATATTCCAAAGAGTCACTGCTGACTCTTTCCAGGGAGGCCGAAATTTCCCCAACCATCATGACTGCTGCAGCTTTTAAGTAGATGGTGAGGATCCTGGAAACTGCATAACCTGTTCACATGGCCTAGGAGCCCACCAAAGCATGATTACTGTTAGCCTAGGCTTACGTCCAGGGAACTTGCTTGGACTTCTTTGTACATCTCTCATCCATACTCACCATTTAAGTAAAAAGTCCCCGAACATCTGCCTTCTCTTGTACTCTTAGGCATTTGTACGTCTTCTCTCATTTAATTCTGACAATATTCTTGAAACATAGGCATTATTATCCACATTTTAGAGTTGGCAGGGAACAAAGAAACTAAGGCACACAGAGGTTAAGTCGTCCCAAGAAGAATTCTTGTCCCAAGAAGAATCCCCATTCTCCTTTGGGATTGCTCTCCTATCTCCTCTCCTGTCTCCACTCCCCCGCAGGCTCATTCACTAATTTCACTAGTTTGTTTTACAAAAGAAATGCTCCCACACATTTGATCCAATCACAGAACATTCCTTCCACTTCTTTGGCTGACTTGTTCCAAAAGAACTGGTTCTCCTTCAGCCTTACAAAAAGAAGACTCTCACTCTTCACATTCAGCACCTCAGTCAGGATGTGGGATCAGACTTCAGATCATTGTGCCCCTATTTTTATTCTTTGAGAAGAGTGATGTGTCCAGTTTATCCATGATTATGTTAGCAGTTATCATACTGAATTGCTGTTTTTCTATTATTTGTCTCCATCATTAGACTGTAATCATCTTAAGAGCTGGGACTGCAAATCTTGGACATAACAGTTTCTCAGTATGTGAATTGAATGAATGAATGATTAAGCAAATGAATGAATGATGAACTAAAGACCATGGGGTTAGGTATCAAAAAATCTGGGTTTGAATTCTGTCTCTATCACTTACTCTCTGAGTGACTTGGGACAACTTAACCTCTCTGTGCCTTAGTTTCTTTGTTCCCTGCCAACTATAAAATGTGGATAATAATGCCTATGTTTCAAGAATATTGTCAGAATTAAATGAGAGAAGATGTACAAATGCCTAGTACTATGTAGGGCATATAGAAGAACTCTGTAAATAGCAGCTTTAAAAAGGAGATGTTAAAAGACTTAACAAAGACAGGTGGAGGGAACTTATTGGTCACCACTAGGGAGAACATTGGCCAAGGTTCATGACTTGGACCTCTGGAAAGGGAATATACTGGATACCTTCAGGGTCAAAGGTAGGTGGGAAAATGGCATAACAAAGAAAACCATGGCAGAAAGGAGCCAAAAGTCATTATTACTAAACTGAAAGTTCTCTGAGAAGAGTGATATACCTAATTTATTAATGTATACTTAGCATCTAGCACCACACCATACATGACAAATGTTTGTTGAATAAATCAGTGAATGAATACTGATTAGGATCTTTTGAGATTCTTAACCTTGACAAGTGATCTATGAATTTAATAGTTAAAATAATTTTAACGTAGAAGAGATATATAAAATATTCCTAATGTAGGAAATGTATTTAATCAACAGATTTCATTGAGCATCCATTATGTGCAAGGGACTTAGGTACAAAGAGAGGGGAAAGCATCCATAAGCTCATCCTCAAGAAACAACTGCTATTAACATCTTGAGTATTTTTCCTCTTTTCTTTTCTTTTTTTAGGAAACATATTCTGTGAATTCACTTTACTACATCAGACAACCATATATAATAATCAGCAAATAAAATTTTCAATGTATGTCTGACCCTTTTATTTAAATGAAGAGGACTATTCTAATTTTCTAGTCACTTGCCTCAACTTTTCAAGTTCCATTTCAGTATATGAAGCTTGAAATTTAAGGAAAAGTGAAGAAGAGATGTGAGGGGGAAATTAAAAATAAGTTTCACTCACATTTTTTAATTCATTTTCACAAACCCTAAATAACCTACAATTTAAGTTATTAAAATTTTAGTTCAGGAGATTTTCCCAGCCTTTTGCTGGTGAAAGCTTTCCCTGATAGACAGATTCGGGATTTGGGACAGGAGATCCTGATCTTTGAGACCAAAGCAAAAATCTCACACTCTTCTTTCAGATCTATTTTGCTCCAAGTGAAACCTGAAGCATTTAAAAATCCATCCATGTATAATAACACCCCAGGCTTTTTCCTTATCATCATGACTTGAGAAATTAAGTCTGACCACAGACTTAACAGTGACTGCAGGAATAGCTAACTCTTTGCTCTGTGCTTAAGTTTTCACATCATTAAGATCATTCTAAATTTTAACTTTTTTATCTTGCTTTTTTCAATTATCTTTCAAACACAAGTATTTCCATGCCATTAAATTACCTATAAACATGATAATGTTTAATGTCTACATAATATTCTATTATATGAAAATATAATTTTCTTAAAATTTTCTCTTTTTTGGATATTTTGGTTTCCAACTTTTAGATGTTATAAACCACACTTTGAGCAAAACTTTTTCTTTCAGAGAAAGGTCTTTCTTTCAGAAGGACAGAAGGACAATCATTAGTTCAAAAGGCATAAAGGTGTTTTAAGTTCTCAATACATCAATTGACTTTTACCATGGTATAAGAGAGCACCTATTTCACTATACCCTTACCAGTCCTGGGTCATCTTAAAAGAAGGGGAAAATTTTTGACTTATTTGATAAATGAAATGATATCTAATGTTAACTTATATTTATTGGATCCCTGATAGGGTTCAATTCTTGGCCATTTCTGTCCCCTCATCTGTGAATTCAATTGTTTATTTCTCTTTTAAGATGTTAATGCTTTATTGATTTGTACAGGCTCTTTGTAAAAATATAAATCTGTTGTCTGTCATATTTATGGTGGATATTTTTCTCTATTTGATTTTTGCCTTCAACATCCATTCAACAGATATTTATCTGAGTCTCCCCAAGGCACTGGTCTAGTCATCAAGGATGAAACAGACACAGTTCCTGCCCCTAAGGATCTCAGAGTTTAGCAGGGGAAGGCAGGGGAGTAAATGATTAGTGCAGTAAGGCTTTCAAATGCTCTGTTGGAAGTACAAATAGGCTAGAGTGGCTGCACTAAAAGAGGTGAGTGGTCACGTCTACACTTAGGGGCTAGGAGAGGTTTCACAGAGGAGGTGATTCTTATCTAAGTATAAAATGCTGAGTAAATTACTAGAGCGACAAGGGACAAAGTGGGAAAAAGCATTCCAGGCAGAGGGAACACCTACAGACAGGGCCTGCTAGGGAAATGTCAATAGCTGGTGTTAGGCTAGGGAATAAAACTAAAACATCAGGCAGGTCCTGAGGAAGAAGGGGCTGGAGAGACCTCAGAGTCACATAATTTTTTAAATTATATATAACTTTATATGTTTCAGTCAAATTAAGTGTTACCTTATTCATCTCTTACATAATATTTAAGCTAAGAAAGTCCTTCCTGACCCAGAACTTGAATGCTTACCCTTATTTTCCTCTAGTTTCCATTTTTAATACTTTGTTTTCATTTTAGTCTTTACATTTGTTTAATCCATCTGGAATTGACTTTGGTGTGTATAAGGTAAGCCTCATTTGAATCTTTTTTCTGTTTTAATGTTTGTCACGTCTATATTGTCCATTAAGCTTTTCTCTGTAACCCTATTGTGCCAGTGGGTAAAACAGGGAGTGCTGAATAGCTAATAAAATGTATTCCCAGTTGGGGACAATGCTTCGGGAAACAAAAGAAATTTCTCTGGGGTTTGCTCTTTCACTGAGGTGTGTTAAACACTACAGGTACAAACTCACAGCCATTTAGGATCACCGCTCTCAGAGTACTACTGCTACTTTGTATTTATAGATTGCAAATTTTTTTAAGGAGCCAACCCTTTCCACAGAGAGGACTTTATTCTCATGACCACTGAAGCGGGGAGAGGGAAGAGGAATATGTCACCACTGCTTGATTTGTTTACTCCCACGAGAAATTATGCAGAGTCAGGCTTCTTCCCCTGATGCTGGCTGGAAATCAAGTGGGCTTGGCATCTCTGTACAGTACAGGCCAGACACTGGGCTGAGAGCTGTGACTGGTTAGAAGGGCAAGTATAACCTGACCAGATTGGTTCTGGACTCACCCGGGTCCCCCTGTTGTTACTTCACAGCATTCTGAAGAGCTGTCCACCAATCACAGGGCTCCTTACTGGGTGAAAAAACAACTGCTAGACATTGCCAGGAGTCCCTAGCAACACTGTGGCTTTTGAAATCTGGAGGGGGAGGCCGTGCAGTCAGCGGATAGTAGAGGAAAGTGCTGATGCCTCAGGAGGAGACGGCTCTCAGGATGGACACCCCACCCTCTGAAGAACCCTTAGATAAGCAAAACAAAAAACTAGAAAACCAAGAAGAGGAGATGGAGTTTAAGGAACTGGATGGTCTGAGGGAAGCCTTGGCAAACCTCCGGGGACTGTCCGAGGAGGAGAAGAGTGAGAAGGCGATGCTGTACTCCCGCATCCAGGAGCAGTCCCAGCTCATCTGCATCCTGAAGCGGAGGTCGGACGAGGCCCTGGAGCGCTGCCAGATCCTGGAGCTGCTCAACACAGAGCTGGAGGAGAAGAGGATGCAGGAGGCTGAGAAGCTGAAGGCCAAGAGCCAGCAGGCCCAGAGGCTGGAGGAACGCTTTATGACCCTGGCAGCCAACCATGAGTTGATGATCCGCTTCAAGGATGAACACAAAAGTCAGAACATCAAGCTGAGAGAGGAGAATGAGAAGCTGAGGATGGAGAATGACCACCTCTTCAGCCAGGCTCTGAAGGACCAGGAGGCCAAGGTATTGCAGCTCACTGCCCGGAGTGAGGCCCTCACCCAGGAGCTGGAGTCTCTGAAGCAGAGGAGCGCTCAGGAGGCCTGCCAGGCCCAGGCCCGAGAGAAGGAACTGCTGGAGCTGTGCCAGAGCCAGCAGGCCTGCGCCAACACCAAGGACACAGAGCAGCTGCGCAGCCAGCTGCAGAGCCTCAAGCAGCAGCACCAGCAGGCCGTGGAGCGGATGGCCAAGGCCGAGCAGGCACACAGCCAGCTGAACCGGCAGCTGCAGGCCAGGCTGCAGACCGTCACTTGTGAGAAAGACGAGCTGGTGCAGCTGTCCATGGAGAGGGGCAAGGTGCTTCAGAACAAGCAAGCGGAGATCCGCCAGCTTGAGGAGAAGTTGGAGACGGCCGATGTGGCCAGGAGGCATGCGCTAGAGCGGTTTGAACGAGAGGCAGTGGCCGTGGATAGTAACTTGAGAGTCCGGGAACTCCAGCGCAGGGTAGATGGGATCCAGAAGGCCTATGATGAACTCAGGCTGCAGTCCGAAGCCTTCAGAAAGCACAGCCTGGATCTTTTAAGCAAGGAGAGAGAACTCAACGCCAAACTCCGCCATCTCTTTCCATAAGGAAGCTTCTGGTTCCTCTGGCCTCCAATTTAGAAATCAAGTATTTGTGCCTTGTGGCGAGAGCAAAGATGGGATTCCGTTTATTCTACTTTTAAGTACAAGAGACCACTCAAAGAAAAACTACTTTACTATGATATTGTTGTTGCCATTGTCAGGATAACACTAATTTTCAGTCCTACCACCTAGAATACACGAGATTTACCAAATTTCTTTCTGTGCCTTTGAAATCTTCCTAAGTTTGCTATCAGTATCTCCACCTCCCCCATAACTTATTCATTCTCAACCTCAGATATCTTCATGTGTCCTAAGTTTTAAAATTAGCAGCCGTTATGGACTTGAGTGAATCTTCAAAGTGCAATGGGATGTGTTACTGTGAAAAGAAAAAAATAGCATAATTAGCCCTTGTAGATAGGTAGGCTTGTAATCTCCCGTAGTTGAGACTGTAAGCTATAACAGTTAATAGCATATTAACAGCATGGATAACTTGCAGAAAAGTGTCTGATTTTGCAACGGGCCAAACAGTTGCTTGCTTCACCTGCTTTATGGCAGTATCCTTTCTATTTTATTTTATTCGCACTAGCTTGGAGAACAAAAATTGAGCTCGTTAAATTCTTTTCCAAAGTAGGCAAACTTTATTATAGTCAGTCTATATGAGCAATAAGATTCAAGTAAGTAAAATCAATCCATTTTAATTTTTCCTGCAAGCTTAGATCACATTCCATTTTCTTGGTTTTTCTCCTTAATAAAAATAGGATTTACAGGTACAAAAAAGCAAATATCAGTAGTTTCATTTAATATTGTACAATATGCTAATAGACAAAAGTCCCCAGTTTGGGGTAATAGGTCATAGCACGCTCGATATGATACATATAGCAACACATAGTGATTGTTGTGTTTCTATTAACATACTTTCTTGCAACTCTTTCCTTTTTAAAAAAAGACCATCTAAATGGAATGTATATATGTATACTTACAGCATTTTTGTAGGAATACTTAAATGTGTAATGATAAAAGCAGATAATAGTTTTTATATATATTTATGCAAAGTTCTTAAAGAGGTAGATGTAAAAATACACTTTATGCTTACTTATTTCCCTGATTTAGTTGACATAGAAGCATTATTATGAATCCTTCCCAAAATAGATTGCAGTGTAGTATTTTTCTCACCCATTTAGTGCCAAGAGTGCCAAGAGTTACCTAATGATTTGAATTTATTAAAAAATATTACTTGGTACCTTTTTAATAAATAATTTTAAGCATCACTTGCCTTACCTAAAGCAATTTTTAAAACCTATTTTCTCACAGTTCTATTAAGATTGTGGTATTAAATACAAATTCCAAGGATCCACCTTGCTGGCATGAAAGGACTATTTACTTCCTCTTACACATTACCAAGAATCAGAATATATAGGAGCTGATTAAGGTTACCCTTTATTGAGTCCATACTATTTATCATTGTGCTGAAGCACTTTCAATGTATTGTTTTACTTAATCCTTAGCACCACTGAAGAAGCTAATAGTGTTCATTTCTATTTCAAAGAACAGGAAACTGAGATTCAGTAATTTGCTCAAGGCCACTTGGTCACTGGGGAGCCGGGATTTTGATGACAACATCACACTGAAAGATTTATTGACTGTCTACTGAGTACCAAGCTCTGGGGGTAGGCACTGAGAATAAGCATGAAGAAGCATGTTTTCTGCCCTGCAAGAGCTCCCACAGTCTAGCCCAGGGGCAAAAGAGCAGTCACATACAGTGTAATGTGTTTTCACAAGGGGTGTGTTTGAGATCACAGTGGGTAAAACACACACACACACACACACACACACACACACACACACCAGTTAAAAGCCTGAGGGTAAGGGTTGGGATGGTAGAGAGGATTGCCCGGGATGACTAACACAGAAGTTGATACATAAGCTGGTTCTTAAATAACTAGTAGAATTTTATCAGGTGTTGAAAAGGGAGAAAGATTGCAGACAGCATCGTGTAGAAAGTCACAGAGGTTTGTAAAAATGTCCAGAATACTTGGAAATCATAAGTAGTTGGGAGGAGGTGCGGAGAAGCATCTCTACAGATAAAAAGAAGAGAAGAGAGGCGGGAGGAGACTGGCAAGCGCACAAACAGGAGCCACAGACGAGCCCTCCTCCTCCTCCCATACAGGTTCGGGCGGATTTGCGAAGAGACTGGTGCGCATGCGTGCCAGCATCTCTTCCTGCTCGCTCCTCCACCCCCGCTGGCCCGTGCAAGCTCCGCCCACTGCCCCAAACAGCTGTCAGGTGGGGTGATGATCTCTCCCGTTCAGCTTTTGTGCCCAGGCTGCGAGGAGGAGGAAGAGGCTCCTGGGCAAAGGCCAAGCGGGTCCTGAGGGCCATTTGAGCAGAGAATTCTGGGATCCTCGTACAGGAGTGTGGGCTAGTAGAGGACTTGCCACCTGGGCTATTCATTAGGAGGGAAGGGTGCGTCTGGAAGAGCATAGGGGATGGGTAAGGTGCATGCTCCCTAAAACGTGGGCACAAAGAAAGGGTCTCAGTTGCCCGGGTCTAAGGACAATACTGTTCAGTCACGCTAAGGAGTTTGTGTTAGGTTGAACCATATAAAATCGCCACTTTGTAGGTTACAAATGATTAGATGTGGACCATTTCATAATGCTCACTCTAATACCCTTTTGAAAGATATTGGAAAGAAAGTGGGTAATGAGAATAGAAGGTCAAAGATGGATGCCTAGAGAACAGCTGAGGAAAGGAGCCCACAACCCAAAGGAAGAAATAAGAGTAATGTGAACCTATCATGTGTCAAGTGCTTTTCATGTCACCCTCATACCAACTCTTCAAGGGAGGTTCAGTTATCACTATTTTATAGATAAAAAATGAGACTCAGAGAGAGAGGGTGACTCGTCCAAAGCCAGGAAGTTTTGGGATGGCAGGGGTGAGATTTGAACCCAAGCCCCTCTTGGCAGGACCGGCTTCGTGGACGTGCCACCTGCACGGGGACCCTGCACTTGGTTCTACTGCTGCTGCCTTGAGATTCTTAATAATTGTGTGGCAAGGGGCTCCACATTATCACTTTATGCTGGGCACAGCAAATTATGTAGCTGGACCTGCTTTCTGGCTCTAAAACCCATGCTTTTTCCCAGTATACAAACCACCTTCTAACCAGCCACAAAAGGGCACTGTTTTTTGTTTGTTTGGTTGGTTTTTTCTCCCCTCTGTGCTCCACAGCACTTTGTAATTCCACTCTCAGTGCTTATCTTGTATTTAATCTGTGACCCAGACCAGATTAGGGCATGGGCAACTAGATTAGTTATTGTGGTATGCTCATCTGTAAAGCCATGCTTATCATTGGAACAAACTGTCAAAATGTAAATCAGCCACCTCCAGATTACCGCCCTTGAGGAGAAATTTAAAAACAAAACAACAAAACTCCTTTCTAAAGCAGACCTAGATCCCTAGTGAATTTGTCTGTGGCATCCACAAGCAGTAACCCTAAAACAAAAATCTGTAGAACAGAGATTCTAAAACCAAATAACGTGTGACTAGTGCTGTGTAGCTATGTGTGATCTTTTGTGTTACCTACACTGTAAGCCCTTCAGTGTGCCTCTGAGGAACTTGTCTGGTTCAAAAAAAAATCAAAGAGAGCTAGAAAAGGAAGGAGAACTACAGGAAAAGTGAACCGACTGGATGATGTTTTCACAACACTGTCTCTGTTTCACTTAGTGAAAATTAACTGAAGTTAGTTTGTTTCTAATAAACAAAGTATTGATAGAAAATCGATTTCTCCCCAACTCCACTACATTGAAGTTAAACCTTTAAAGAACACTGTTTGAAGGAATACCTGCCCAGGTGCTTGCTGTTCTATCCAGCCCTCATTGACTCAGGTACCTGTGGAGTAGCTGTGGCTGGGTCGGGGCAGGAATCATTCTCTGTTCCCCACTATGACAAGATCAAGAGAACTGGGCAGACATTTGAGATACTACCTCTTGGCCCATGAATAAAGGAAAGAGGGCCACGACCCTAACTACTCTCCCTAAAGCTGAGCAGATGACTTGTCATTGGCCAATTATCATTGGCCAAAATCGGGCCATATGCAAATACCCCAACCAAACATCTTCATGGGGAATGTTGCCACCATGACTGACTTGGACCAATCAGGATCTGCCTGGATCCTGGATAGGATAGGAATGAAGCCAATCTCTATGGCATATAGTACATGGGGCTACCTGACAAAAGCAGGGCTTTACCAGCAAGGATGCAGGGAGATGGATGTTGGGTGGGCCACCAACAGTGTCTGCTGTACCACATCTACTTAGATTGACAGGGCTTTATCAGGCAGGGAGTCTTTTTTTTTTTTTTTCAATCTCAGCCTCTTAAAAAATTTGTTGGAATTTTGGGAGGTGGCCAAGAATGGACTTTTCTAATCATTTGTCCATCTCCTTAAGGACAAACTGGATATTATTTTCCAAACACTAGGAACATCTTATTAAATTTAAGGGCCTAGGCTATACAGATGAGCCTCCCTACTTGATGTTGTTCTTTTCAAACCTTCTGTTTATCCCATTTGGCAAAAACTAATCCAAGAAAAAAATTTTCCCTTGGATAGAACTCCCTGGTCATTCATTACACATTCAACTAACTACAGTGCCCCTTCCCCAACCCGCTCACTCCTCAGTTCAACAAAGGGACTTTTCCTAGCTATTTGCCAGACTCTCCCTATTTAATGCTTCTAATCCACTCTTATTTGCACTAGTGTAAAATAATCTTCCCTTTCATGTTTAAGATGATTCATTACAGAATTGTTTGTAATAGCAAAAGATTGGAAATACCCTACATACCATCAATAAGGAACCAATTAAATAAACTGTGGACCCTCCATACCCTGGAATACATTGCAAATGCAAAAAAAAAAAAAAAAAAAGAAAAGCAAGAAAAAGGAAGCTCTCTGTATACTGACATAGAAATATCTCCAGGACATACATAGGGGGAAAAAACAGGGTGCAGGGACTTCCCTGGTGGCGCAGTGGTTAAGAATCTGCCTGCCAATGCAGGGGACACAGGTTCGAGCCCTGGTCTGGGAAGATCCCACATGCCGCAGAGCAACTAAGCCTGTGTGCCACAACTACTGAGCCTGTGCTCTAGAGCCCACGAGCCTAGAGCCCGTGCTCCACAACAAGAGAAGCCACCGCAATGAGTAGCCCCTGCTCGCCACAACTAGAGAAAGCCTGTGCACAGCAACAAAGACCCAACACCGTCAAAAATAAATAAATAAAATAATAAATTTATTAAAAAGAAAAACGGTGCAGAATATCTATCATATATTACCTTTGTGTAAGGGGGAGAGAATGGGGGATAAGAATGTAAACATATGTACCCCCATCTGTATAAATAAATATTGGAAAAAAGAAATGCTAAAAAGAAAGTGTTTATTAGTGGTGTGGATGAGTGTGGGGACAGGGCTGGTTAGGGATGGGAGTGTGAAGGAAACTTCTCAACTTATCCCATTTTGTATCATTTGACTCTTGAACCATGTGAACATATTACCTCTTTAAAAATATAGTAAAATTGGGAATTCCCTGGCAGTCCAGTGGTTACAACCCTGTGCTTTCACTGCCGAGGGCCTGGGTTCAATCCCTGGTCAGGGAACTAAGATCCCACAAGGCGCAGGGCACAGCCAAAAAAAAAAAAAAAAAAAATATATATATATATATATATATATATATATATATATATATGTATGCACATGTATATTAAAATTAAAAACAAAAAATATCTTCTGCATAATTGCTTCCCAATAAGCTGTATTTCTGTGCAGATGACTCAAAAAGCCTACAGATTTTTCTTTCCCCAAGAACTGAGTAGACAAGACATATTTTCTATAGAGCCAAATATGGCCTGACAGATCTGGGTCAGGCCATTCAGCTGGAAGCTGCTGCTTTCATTAATGTTCAGCCACATACGGCTAATGACAGTATCTTTTTCTACCCTAAGGAGTGCCTCCTATGATTCTCATTTCTCTCCTAAGTATAAAGATTTAAATGTATTAACTTTTCTCATGGATTTTCACATGTCTGTGTGAGACCTAAATTTTAGATTTTGGAAAGCTTATTTTCTCATCTATTCAAGTTTTTAGGCTTTGGGTGTTGGTTTTTGGTTTTGCCCTAACAGACAAAAAAAGATGTAGAGGTAGGGCAGGCCAAGCCATTCTGATATTCAATTTTAATTCATAACTAATTTATTTAATAGATCTCATTAATGTAACAAATATTTATTGAGAGCCTATTATTGGCTAGGCACTATGTTAAGTGCTGGGCACAACGTGAGCAACGCAGAGACCTATCCTCACTGAATCTGCATCCTAGTGGGTAAGAAGAAAATGCTAAAGGATAGGATGACATGGGAGTGCATAGCAGGGTTTCTTAACATAAGGTAGAAGAGGTTAGGGAAAGCTTTTCCTAGAAGTGGCATTTAAGTTAAAGCCTATATAATGTATAAGAATTGTCCAAGAGCAGAGAGGAGGAAAACATTAAAGAAGCTCAGAAGCCTTCATAGCACTTCCTGTTCTTGGTAAGAAAACTGCTTTCACGATAGCCACACCGTCTAGGGCTGCAGAATAAGCACTCACAGTAGACCCTAACAGGAGACTCTGGTTAGATTAATCCAATTATGCTCACATCCATATTTATCTCCATCCCTGTCAGAAATCTTAGCTCAATCCTCCCCATGCCCTATCCCCACTCAAATTCTTTCACTACGCCCTTTAGAAACCCAAATCTGTGATCAACAAACTAGCCAAGGTATTAGTGCAGTGAGTGAAGGGGAGCATTGGCATCAGACTGCCTTATTTCAAATCATGTCACTTACTGGGTATCCTTAAATAAGATCTTACTGGGTGAAGAGGAAATCAGAGAGCTAAAGCTTTCAGTGAGTGAGCATTTATCCTACTTTTCCTATCCCCTGTATTTCACGGGGGAAATGGCCCATACGTGGTGAGATAAAGTTGCTTTTCACTGAAGAATCCCAGATAATAAAAGAATCCCAGGTAATAAAAGTAGTGAAATAATTTATTCAGGCACTGATCATCATTAGACGAAACCATTAGGAGAAAGGTTAATGGGGAATTTACTGTCACCATTTGAAAACATTGATCAATCTCAGCATCACTAAAAACAGGAAAGCTAGACGTTATATGCCTCCTGAGGTGACACACCATGAAGAGCCGCACCTCCTTGGAAGCATTCCGGCCAAAAACGTTGAACCTTAAGCTAACTAAGCCCTGAGAACTAACTTCCCGCTTAAAGGAAATATGGGGATGAGGGGAAAGTAAAACAATACAAGAAAGCAAACAGATAAATATAGAATAATGGGACATTGAACAGGACAACTGACCTGGCTTCTTCAGAAAATCAAATGGCATTGGTGAAAAGGGGTGGAGGAATGCTATCTTAGATTAAAAGAGGTCTGAGAGATATAAGGAATGTATTAGAATTCTTTGGGTCCTTATTCAATCAAGCCATCTGTAGCTGGAAATTTTTTGAGACAATTGAATATTGACTGGGGTTAGATGATACCAAGAAATTCATAATAATTTGATTAGTTGCAATCATGACATTGTGGTTACAGAAAAAAAATGACCTTATTGTTAAAAATGTATAGTGATGTGTGTAGGGATAAAATGACATATGTCAAGGATTTTTATTTTACAGTATTTCAGGGGGAAAAAAAGGCAGGGGGATGAAGCAAGTGTGGCAAAATTTTAATAATTCTTAAATTTGGAGGAGGAGCATACAAGGGATTCAGCATACTTTTTTCTCTAGCTCTGTGTGATTGCAGATTTTCAATATTTAAAAAATTAAAGTTAATAAAGAGCTGAGGTTTGTGAAGGAGAGCGGAAGAGAAATGATTTGAAACTGGCAATGGGAAGCAAGAGCAGCTCAGCCAAGGTCTGGCTCTGGGGTGCCTGGGGTGAGAGATAAGACAATTTCCCACCTGAGAAGTGGAGTCCTTCCCATCAGAACACGAAAAAAGCTCTGCTCCTACCCTTCCAAATCTCTAAATCTCAAACTTACTCTACACCTGCTCTCCCTTTCCCCACCAGAGCAGCAAATCTCAACTTCAGGGGCTGCAACTGTGGGGCTTGCTTGATTAGATGGGAGGCATACCAGTAATTTGTTACTATTTTAGTTGGTCATTTTAAAATAAAATAAATCAGATTCCAGATTAGTCCACAATACTATAATTCTCATTCATTTACATTCAGAAATGGTTTTTTGAGAGGAAAGGAATGGAAATACAGCTAGCACACTGAGAATTGAACATAATCCATGCAAATATGTAGCACTTGTAAACATAATCCTATAGTACCCTAGACAATGTCAATCTTTTGAGTCTTTAATGCTCATCCAATCATAAAAATCCTCTCATGGTCTTAGTTCCTACCTTTTACAGATTATACTTCATGAGTGCATAGGCAAACTATATTAAAATGAGCACTCTGGCCTCTGTAGCACTCTTATCCTTCTGCTGTATCTATTCAGCAAAATCCCAACCCTGATTCAGCTCCGTTCCCTACCATCTCTATGCCAACTCTCTGTTACAGAAAATCCAATAAATGTATGTATTGGTGATGATGTACCATAAAGTCACGGTCTTTGTGGAGGATTTGATAGATTGGTACCCATAATGTATTTCAGGCCCTCTTTTAATGTGGTTTTTTTTTTTAATTTTTGAATTTTATTTTATTTATTTTTTTATACAGCAGGTTCTTATTAGTTATCCATTTTATACATATTAGTGTATATATGTCAATCCCAATCTCCCAATTCATCATTTTTAATGTGCTTTCCTGTATGGCACAAATGGAAAAACTAAAACAAAAGAAACACAAAACCAAATTATATTTGCCAGACACCTCTGCAGTTATATTTGGAAGATGCAAATGAGGCAGGGATCCTTTCCCTCTGCTTTGGCTGTTTTTGCTGCCAAGCACATTCTTGAAGACATTGGGTTTTCATCCTAGTATTCATTCACTAGTTCTATCTATCTATCTATCTATCTATCTATCTATCTATCATCTATCAAGTATAGGTGATTTACAATATTATATTAGTTTCAGATGTACAGCATAGTGATTCAATATTTTTATAGATTTTACTCCATTTAAAGTTATTACAAAATAATGCCTGTAATTCCCTGTGCTGTACAATGTATCCTTGCTGCTTGTCGATTTAATACATAGTAGTTGGTATCTCTTAATCCCATACCTCTGTCTTGCCCCTTCCCCCTTCCCTCTCCCTACTGGTAACCACTAGTTTGTTTTCTGTATCTGTAAGTCTGTTTCTGTTGTGTTATATACATTAGTTTGGTTTATTTTTTTAGATTCCACATATAATTGATAACATACAGTATTTTTCTTTCTCTGACTTATTTCACTAAGCATAATACGCTCCAGGTCCATTCACATTGTTGCAAATGGCAGAATTTCATTCTTTTTACGGCTGAGTAATATACCAGCCATAAATATGTATATATTATATATCCATTTATATATATATGTATATAGCCATTCATCTGTTGATGGACACTTAGGTTGCTTCCTTATCTTGCCTATCATAAATAATGCTGCTATGAACAATGGGGTGCATATATCTTTTCGAATTAGTCCTTCCTTCTTTCCTTCCTTCCTTTCTTTTGATGCTTCCCCCAGGAGCAACCTGTCAGCCACCTTGGAAGTGGATCCTCTAGTTTTAGCCAAGCCTTTAGATGACTCCAGCCCAGGCCAAAATCTGGCTGAATTCCATGAGAATTCCAGAGCTAAGCTGTATAGCCAAGGCACTTACAAATTTCTGACCAATAGAAACCGCCAGAGATAACAAATGTTTATTGTTATTTTAAGCTGCAACAATAAGCACATGTTTATTGTTGTTTTATTGATGTTTTTAGGTTTTGGGTAACTTTTTAGGCAGCAATAGATAATTAATACAAGAGGTTGAGAGTTTTGGCAGCAGCGGTGCTCTTGAAGCCAACATTCCAGCTTTCTATTTACAACTTTCCCAACTGGGGCAGAGATAGCAGTGACCTCTCAGGCCTGTTTGGCCACATTGGACTGAGAGGCATTCTTGATCACCCAGCCTAATGCCCACTCCTCCAGTCCTTCCAATTACGTTGTAAACACCTTCTCTGTATTACATCTTTTTCTGCTTAAAAATAGCTGAGTTGGTTTCCGTTACCTGCAACTGAGCTTAACCAAATAAAAATACCCATCTCAAAGCAACAACTAAACACTAGAGGCATTCCTGCCAAAGTCAGGAATAAGACAAGTAAGTTGGTTATTAACAGCATTATTTGATATCGATCTGGAAATGCTGTTTCATTATAAGTCAAGATAATGAAATAAGTATTTCAAAGAAGGAGCCAAAATTGTCATTATATATAATAAGGTGATATAATTGTCTACCAGGGAAATTTGAATGAATAAGCTAAAAATAAAAACTATTAAGAAAGTTGAGTGGGTGAGTCAGTTAAAAATTTAACAAAACAATCAATAGCTTTCCTATGTAGCAACAATAACCATTTAGAAAATATAAAAGAAGAAATAATTTAGTCCAATAGTAAAAAAATGCATAAAGTCGCTGGGAAAAGTAAATTCATAAATTTAATGCAATTTTCATGAAAATTCCAGCTTTTTTTTGAACTTGGAAAATTTTATAAAGTTATCTGGAAGAATAAATATTCAAATAGAGATTAAAAATTCTGAGAAAGTAAGACTAACAAAAAAGGACTTGTCCTATGACATATTAAAATATATTATAAAATTGCATAAAAATGTAGTGATTTTGCTTCCAGAATGGTTAGACTGATCAATGAAATAGAAGAAAAAGTCCAGAAATAGATTCAACTTTATGTAAGAATTTAATATATGGTATACATGTTGGGAAATCAGTGTGGCAAGTATGCATTGTTCAATAAATTATATTGTGGCAAATAACTTTTTGAAAAAGTTATACTCCTATGTCACATTTTATACTAGAATAAATTCCATTTGGAGCTAAATGAAATAATCACTTGTTAAAAACTCTTAGTAAATTATAAATAGAAGTAATTAAAGAAGTTCTAAAACATATAGGTAAATATCAGTATTATTTAGGCTAATAAAGCCTTTTTAGGCTTAACATCAAAGCCAGAAACCAGGAAGAAAATTTTGATAGATTGACCATTTAAAAATTAGAGCAAAACAAGCAGTTTTTACCCCTTTCCTCCCCCAGTAAATGATCAACTGGGGGAAAAATTGGAAAATATATAAGAGACAAAGGTATGTTTTCCTTATAATGCAAAGAGTTCATATAAATTAAGAAGGAAAAAGACAGATATTTTCCCTGACAAACATTTTCTCCTACCTCAGAGAAAAATGGGCTAAGGAGGTAAAAAGGCTATTCACATTAGAAATCAGTTGGTCATGTGAAAAACATTCAACCTTCTAATAATCAAAGAAATGTACATTCACAAAAAAGGATATCACTTTTAATTTTCGGATAGGCACATTCTAAAAAGAACAAATCCACTCTCATGAGTGCATAGGAACTACATACTGTGACCACCACTGGGGAGAGATACCTTCCCGTATGTAATAAAGGTCTATGTATAAAAACTTAGCCAGAAATTCTACTTCAAATACTTTATCCTAAGCAAATCATAGGATAAGTGAACAAAGATGTTTGCACAGTATTATTGTGTGGTTTATGATGGTGAAAAATCCAATACAACTTAAGTGCTATTAGTGAGTAACTGGTTGAATAAAAGTTGGAAAGTTCATGAAATGGAATTGTAGGCAGTTATCAAAAATAAGCATGTGGACCTATATTTAGTTGTATGAAAGATGTCCACAAAATATTCATACCAAAAGAGTAGAGTTCAAAGAACTAAAATAAACAATGTGTTGTTCTATGTCTGTACATAGAAAAACTCTATTATATACCAAAATTTTAATAACAGTTATTTTGAGGTAGATTATGGGTAATATCCTTCTACTTATTTGTACAGTTCTGCACTATCTGAATCTTTTGCAATGATCATTATAACCCGAAAAAAGAAAAACCAACTCTGAAGAAGGAGAGAATGAGAAGAATGAGGAGAAGAAAAGGGAGGAATGGTGAAAGAGAGGGAAAGCCATTTTTTGGGAGTTTTACCCTTGCTTCAGTTGCTTTTTTGTCTTCTGACGCTACGTTGTAAAAACTTTCTTCTCTTTCAGTTTTCTACTTTCCTCTTAATCCAATTGGAGAGGCTCTTAAACAATGTATATTTAATCCAAAATCTTGTAATTTAGGGAAAAAATGATAAATCAATCCGTGATCTTGATTTTGCCCAGGGAGAAAATGCGGTTCGATGGTATTACCAGCCACACAAAACACCTGTAAGTCAAAATATGCCAGAATATTTATTATCTCAAACTGTTTGCTATCCTACTTTAGCAAAACCTTTCCTAATGGGAAGGTTAAGAAGGACATGGAGGCCACTTATTTCTTCTTCTAGATACCATATGTAATGCTTATTTGTGCCCTTTGAAGAATTGTTTTCATTTGGTTGAGCTTTAGTGTAATGCCTTCAGCTAAAAGTTGGAGACCTTCTTCATTCATTCATTCAACAAATATTTATCGAAACCTCTCCTGTGTCAGGTGCTGTTCTGGAAAATTGGGACCTATCAGTGTCCAGCTTTCCTGGAACTTGCTTTCTATCCTTCTAAGAAACAGCCATATAAAGGTAGCTATTGGTGAGGCTATCTGTTACTTTATTCAGTATCCCATAGAGAAGTTTCTTTAAGACCTGAGAACTGGAAAAGTAGTTGAGGAATTCATGTATACTTTACTCATAAGCAAATAAAGGAAAGTTTGTTTATTTGTCTGGGTTACCAGGAAGCTTAGTCTATTGTTAGCTCAACTTGAGGAATTGTGTAAGATTTTACGTCCATCCTATTCTAATACAAACTTTTCCTCCTTTCAGAACTCCGTATCTTCCTGTTTCATCTGTATTTTCACTGGCCTTGCTCTGTAAAAATTTGAGTTGTTTCACTGTATTCTAATGTATTTGTGAACTGCTTCAAATCTGAAATACCTTGTGGGACTAGAGGAACAAGATAATACCATGAGGAAACAGACAAATCCAGAATGTGGTGCATTTTTCAAGACAACTGACCTTGTCTCTTCAGAAAGCCAATATTAAGAAAAACTAAAACGTGGAAGGGACTATTCTAGTTTGACAAATGGGGGAAAAAACAATCAAATGCAATAAGTGAGCCATGATTGGATCCTGGTTCAAAAGAACATATCTGCTATAAAAGATGATTTTTTTTTAAAGTTGTTTTTTTTTTTAATTAATTTACTTATTTATATTTGGCTGTGTTGGGTCCTCCTTTCTGTGAGGGCCTTCTCCAGTTGCGGCAAGCGGGAGCCACTCTTCATCGCGGTGCGCGGACCTCTCACTATCGTGGCCTCTCTTGTTGTGGAGCACAGGCTCTAGACGCGCAGGCTCAGTAGTTGTGGCTGATGGGGCTAGTTGCTCCGCAGCATGTGGGATCTTCCCAGACCAGGGCTCGAACCCGTGTCCCCTGCATTAGCAGGCAGATTCTCAACCACTGCGCCACCAGGGAAGCTCCCTAAAAGATGATTTTTGAGGAAAGCTGAGCAAATTTGAATATGGTATGGGTAATAGATATTAGCAAGATTGTTAATTTTCTCAAGACCTGATAATAGTATTATGACTATGAAATAGAATGTTCTTCTTTTTAGAGGTGCATACTGCAACATGTTTGGGTGGTGTGTCTTGTCTGCAACTTTGGGATGATTTTGCAAAAAAAAATGTTTTACAAACATTTATGTACAGATAAAGCATATATGGCAAAATGTTAATTGTTGACTTGTTGAGTCTGGGTATTGGGTACTATTGTTGAATTAGAGTGGATACTGTAATATTCTTTCACATATTCTGTATATTTGGAAATTTTTATAATAAAAACTTGGAAAAATTAAATTACATATGAATGACTTATTCACCTCTTTTTTCTTCTAGTACTCTATAAGTGTTTGAGTGAAAAGATCTTGTGATATAGCGAAAGGGGAAAGGAGCAATTCCAAGAAGAATCTGATCAGCAGTCTTAAATTCCAGGATAACTAAGATTATTCATAAATTAGGTATCTAAAGATCAATTCTGAGCGAGACTGGCTTCACTGGAGGTGGAAGCTAGAATACAGAGTATTGAGAAGTGAGAGCCGAGAGGGTAGACCACTTTTTCAATAAATCCCAGGTTTGTTGTTATTTTTGCCGCTGTTACTATGACGTCACTGGAGATCTGGAGCTCCTCCAGCTCCAGACCTTATTCGAACTCTCGCGATACTAGAGCCTGGTGGAGCGCGAAATGCGGTGGGAGGGGCTGGAACGAGATCGACTGACTTCCGGCCAGGCCGTTGTCTGGGTGGCGCGGTCGAGTCATCGTTGGGCCTCGCCGCTTCCATCTCCCTTCCCTCCCCCCCCCCGCCCCGGCGCGGGGGGTCGACCAGCCAAGTGGGGCGGGAGGCGACTCGGACCTTCCTCTTCATTTCGTTCTGGCCTGCTGCCCGGCTACCCGCTCTGGGTCCTTGGGACCCGCGAGGCCCGGTCTGAGGGGCCGGGGCCTACGTGGGCCCGCCGTCGGGCCCCATGCGGCATAGCCTGACCAAACTGCTGGCGGCCTCGGGCAGCGACTCCCCAAGCCGCAGCGAGAGCCCGGCGCCGGTCGCGACCTGCTCGCTGCCCCCGGATTTGACCCGGGCGGCAGCGGAGGACGAGGGGACGGCGGCGGCCGGGTCTCCCGGCCGCAAACAGCCGCCCGGCGACGAGGGCGAGTCGGACGCCGGGAGGGGGGGCCGCGGCGTCGTGGCCGCGCGCGCGCCCTCGCCCGAGGAGATGGAGGAGGAGGCTATCGCCAGCGTCCCCGGGGAGGAGACGGAAGACATGGACTTTCTGTCGGGCCTGGAACTGGCAGATCTGCTGGACCCCCGGCAACCAGACTGGCATCTGGAGCCCGGGCTTAACTCGCCCGGGCCTCTCTCCTCGTCCGGCGGAGGCTCGGATAGCGGCGGCCTGTGGAGAGGGGACGACGACGACGAGGCCGCGGCTGCCGAGATGCAGCGCTTTTCTGACCTGCTGCAGAGGCTGTTAAACGGCATCGGAGGCTGCAGCACCGGCAGTGACAGTGGCGGCGGCGAAAAGAGGCGGAGAAAGTCCCCGGGAGGAGGCGGCGGCAGCAGCGGCAACGACAACAACCAGGCGGCGACAAAGAGTCCCCGGAAGGCGGCGGCGGCTGCTGCCCGTCTCAACCGGCTGAAGAAGAAGGAGTACGTGATGGGGCTGGAGAGTCGAGTACGGGGTCTGGCAGCC
Source organism: Balaenoptera acutorostrata (assembly GCF_949987535.1). NCBI lineage: Eukaryota > Metazoa > Chordata > Mammalia > Artiodactyla > Balaenopteridae > Balaenoptera > Balaenoptera acutorostrata. The sequence goes on along the minus strand of NC_080072.1, from coordinate 64,942,451 downwards.
GAGAACCAGGAGCTGCGGGCCGAGAATCGGGAGCTGGGCAAGCGCGTACAAGCACTGCAGGAGGAGAGTCGCTACCTACGGGCCGTCTTAGCCAACGAGACCGGACTGGCTCGCTTGCTGAGCCGGCTGAGCGGCGTGGGACTGCGGCTGACCACCTCGCTCTTCAGAGACTCGCCCGCCGGTGACCATGACTACGCTCTGCCCGTGGGAAAGCAGCAGCAGGACCTGCTGGAAGAGGACGACTCAGCCGGAGGAGTGTGTCTTCATGTGGACAAGGATAAGGTGTCGGTGGAGTTCTGCTCGGCGTGCGCCCGGAAGGCGTCGTCTTCTCTTAAAATGTAGGGTCAAGTAATCTGCTCTTTATCCGCGTTTACCCCTTTCAACTCCCTTACACCATGTAAAACACCTTAGTGGGACATCTTCACTGGACACATTTCAGAGGAGGAAAAAAAAGTAATATTGAATCTTTAAGTGTTTAGCTAAAAGCATGAATGTGACACTGTAACCAACTCCTAATGATAACATGTCACTATTAAATCTCTCTGACAGTTTCTTTTTTAGGTGATTTCCTTCCTGCCAGGCTCCGTTGTAGGGGTTACAGAACAGTCGTTCCCGCCTCACAACCTGGTAAGGATCCATCTCTTCACGTAACGCTCATGCTCTGCTGCTTAGTCTACTTTAATGGGCAACATCTCAATTTGTGTGTGTGTGTGTGATATATTATTTTTTTCTTTTCTTTTTTGGAAGGTGGGAGGGGAATCTAATTTGGGCCCTGTCCACCCTGGAAACAGACTTGTGCTGGTCAATATTGTATTCAAGTTGCTTCTTCTGGTTGAAATAGCTGTTAATGTGTCCCCTTGTTCAGACTTGCGTGTACCTAGCTCTTCTGTCCCCAGTGTGGACATGGCCTTGGATGACATCGGTTCCAACTGTACACTGAAAGCTGCTAATAGAGATACAGTTTGGAGAAAGTGACACAGGTGAAGTTGAATGGAAGTTCCGAGTTGTACAAGGTGCAAATTGGAATTCCAACTTTAGAGCAACTTTTCAGAGGTTGACAATAAGTACTTGGGGCATACACAGATGTGATAGTTATTTTGCGGAGATGACAGAAATCTCTTAAATATTCAAGAATGCCTTTTAGTTTTCATAGATCTAGATATACAATCTATTCAGATTAATAGATTTTTATATCTCACCATTAGAGAAGTTGGAAATTAACATGCATATCAGACTCCTGTGTTAGTTACTTAAAGGAAGAATAAGAATGGTTAATGAAATGTTTCTTTGAGGACCAGCACAGTGATTTACCCTATCACTGAGTATGAATAAATTGTTGAACACCTTTATTTTTGTTGTATTAAAATTTTAGGTTAAATTTATGTATGATTAGATATTGAAGGTTATGAAATGTGAATGAAAACGTGTAAAGTGAGGCTTCACAAAGAATCTTATTCTCCATATTTCAAGGATATTTGTCCTATTTAAAAGTAAGTTTTAAAATTAAGTGACTTAATGACACGATTGACACTTTTTCCAAAGTTGGGACATAGTCTTCCTTTGAAGTACTCTGTTATCTATTGTCCAGTTGTATAGATTGAGTCACAGTGTCTTTCAGTGTAAGAGACATTAAGAAATTCTTTGTGAAACATCACTGTTTGATAAAGTATATACGTATTTAGCATCCTTGTTTTTCTTTGTGCTAAAGTGGATACAGCTGTTGGGGCAGAAGAGACGGGACCAGCTGCTGGCCACATTTCCTGCTTTATTTTAAAAGGTAGTATAAGAAATGAGGAAAAAGAGGTAATATCAGGGCTTCTGCTTTTATTTTAAAATGTTCATAATTAAAAAGTATTTTCCAGCAGTCCAAAGATGTAAGTTATCTTACATATAAAATGTTTTATTTTGTTGTTATTTGGTTATGAAAATGGAATCTTGTTCTTGAAGAACTGTAAATGTTTTGTTGCTAGATAATACACTTTTGAGACCTAACTTGGTCTCTGGTTTCCAGTGCATTACAGCATATTTTGTAAAATCATCTACTGCACTTGAGCATGAATGGATAGTAGCCAAACTCACAACCTGGAGTGATGAACCTGCTTATACCTAAGTGCAGGAGCAAGCCCCTCACAATGCAGCTGCATGGATTTTTAGTGCCTACTGAATTATAAATATAAATATATATAAAAACCAAAAGTAGTTGGAAAAGTTATTTGAAATGACTAATTTGTGCTATCTTTATGGAATATGTTAAATGTAGCTTTTTGAAACAGAAGCCTTGAATTGAAAGTTAATTAATACTTGAACATTTTGTATATATTTCTTTGTATATAATTTTGTGCAGTACCAATGACAAAAATATGGTGTCATAATAAAACCAGGTTTGTTGATCTTTCAGTCATGGGCTCAAAGAATTTATTCATCTCTAACATGATATTAGAAAATAATGGATGAAAATAGGAAAAATGATTGTTGTTAATGCTGTGGGTCTTAAAAGGTTCTGGAAGCAGTAAGTGCGTTTTTCTAAAAATTACACCATTCCCTTGGAATATTTTCTTCCTAACGTCAATGATTTTCCTGCATTATTTGAAGTTTGGGGCTGGGGAGAAACAGTCAAAGCTTTCTGAATTGGGATGCTTTGACATTCCAAGTATAGATTTTTAGAATGTCATTTTATAAATGGCAGTTTTTGGAAATACTTGATTAAGAACTTTTGAAAATGGAGATTAGTATCGACTATTTTAAAAGCTGCTTTGTTAGGTTGCTTCTGTTTTAACTGTCTTTTCTTAGTTTCCATTTCATTCTCTTTTTTTTCTAATTTTGGTAAATTAGTGATTTTGTCATTTTTTGCATCAACGTCATGGTCTTGTTTTTACATGGTATTGCATGTATTTAGGACCTATCTAACAGGGGCTTTAAATAAATATGGTCATATTTATGTGTAAACATGTTTTACTGTAAATGTTTGGGTTTCTGAATTTACAACAGATATGTTTATTTCAGTATGTAGTAAACAATATCCTAAAGTGTCCTATTCACTACTTGTTAATTAAAAAAGTTATGATTAATATGAACCTGTTGTCTTACTATTTTTAGAAAATTGTGTTCTGAATGATTAGTAGTTGGATAAAGGAGATTTCTGGACTATAATATGGATTTAGAAATTTTCAGGTTTGGCTCTATTTACTGTAATGGATGAAAGCAATTTAGTGTTTGGGGAATCTTTTTTTTTTTAATTTTTTTTTTCCTAATTGTGCCTCTGTGGCAAAATGATACAGCAAGTACTAGAGTAAAGATGTAGCTTTTAATGTTTGTCTTCTGATGGTGACAGGAATTTATACATTAATTGAACTAACACATCATATTGACTTAATGTTTCTGCACTTCCTTGACCAAACCTAACTGAAAAGTCCACGTTTGTTAAAATGTAGTCACACCTCTGATATAATCCGACAAAAAGTGTTCGAAATATTTTAAATATTTGTGCATTTGATAATCACTAAATTAATCTCTCTCTCTTCTCTTTAAACAGCTTAGCAGTGTCTGCAAAAACGAATCTTTTCCTACAACCTGTTAACTGACTGGACTGATGGTAACAAAGTAATTGTGGGAGCCATGTCGGTCAAAAATTTGGCATCTGCTGAAAAAAATGAATGCCATTTTCAAGTTCCCAAATTACTTCTATACTGATTTCACTTTCCAGAAATGGAGATACGAAAAGATTCTCTGGAATCCTTGAAAGACTTAATAGAAATACATGAGACAAAGTTAATTTTGGAACAAAATTATACTTTTTTTGTCTTTCATGGGAGTGATACTCAGTTCTTTGCATACCTTTTAAAAATTGTAACCATTGGAGAAGAGAATGATAGTATTTCATCAAGGAATATTAGATTCTTTACATAATCAAGCGCACATTCTGTGGAATTAGATTTAGTGGAGTAGAATTACATAAACAGGCCATCAGTGATCACAGGCATATCATGAGTTTGTATTTATTTCCTGGAACATGAGAACTAATCTGCAGTACAGACAGACTTTGCTGAGTAGAATATAAAAGTTAATGTAAAGTCTTTAAAAGAGTAGTCTTTTTAAATAGATGCATTGATTTGTCTGTATATCTTTGAAAAATTGATTATGATTAAATGTGTGGGTAGTTAATTGCGATTCAGGGTAATGCCAAGATGTGTGGATTCTGAGGTTTTTGGCTTCTTGAGCTTTCTCCGAGGACTTATTAAAAATATTTTGAGGTTTCTAATGAATGGTATACTAGTTTCTACTGTTTTATATTAAAATTTCTCTAGTATGTAAGGGCTTTAGTATTCTGGATGATGGGAGTGGCTTTTTTCATGGAATGTGGTTGTTTTACTTAATTGAAACATTTTTCCAGTTCATTACAAGTGTGAAAAAACACTCAAAACTCTGGTTGTTTTATGTCATTTTTGTTGGATTATGTTAATACATTCTTTCACCTGGTCTAGACTGAGTCATTTTATCTTACTGACTCACTTGGGAAGTGTGCAGATGATAGAAGTGGGAGGGGGTAGGAGATAGGCTCTTATTTTCTTTCCAGAACGATTCATCATAATAACTATACAGTTTGGTTATTGTATGGTGATATAAAAAATTTATTAAATCCACTCAGTTTCTTGTAATGTAAGTGTATTCAGTGTCTCTGATGCCAGGCAGCAAAGAGCATTCCCAGTGGCTTATTCTTATGTGATTGATGGATGCTCCTACAGTACGAACAGTACAGCTGGTTGTATTGTAACCAAAATCAGGTAGGCATCAACACTACTTGGTGACTATAACTACTACTTTGATAGAATAGAGTGGATAATTCACTGATAATGAGTCATTACCTTTTAAAGTATGTGATTACCTAGTTCAGTATTTTGGAGGTATGCTTTTAAGCTAAACAATCTTATGACTATTTAAGGTTGAATAGGTAGTAAAATATTTTCAAGTATTTAGTTTTTTTCCCCAGGCTATCAATACAAAGTTTTGAGACCTTCCCAAATGGTTATATTTTTATATTTTACTGTACTGATTTTTGTTGAGAAACCAGGTAGTTACCATTTAAGCCAGGGATCACAAAGGGGAGGTCCTCCATTAGAAACTTGTAAAGTGTTTGTTTGGCCAGCACAGTTTTTTTTACATATTTGAACTTGAATACCTCAATACTCTCTCTGCCAGTCACTCCCTATTGTCTTATAATACCAGACTGAGCTCAGAGCTCTGACCTAGACTGCAAGTGGTCATTTACATGCAGTTTTAAAGTGCAGAAAAATTAAACTGGAGATAATTTAAATTTTATTCAGAAAGTAAATTACTTTATCATTAGCAACAAATCATGTACTATTAGAGGAAAAATATTTTTTAAAGATAAAGGTTAAAAGAAAGTTGCCCTGTTCATTGCTTTGGTTACTCATAGTGTTTTTATTCCTAGTTTTCTACCTTTCCCCAATTTGTACATTCAGGATTTCTTAGTTAGCCGTTTTCCCCACTTTTTAAAAAGAAACCAGGTCACAGTGGGCTTTCATAATTTTTTGTAGTTTTTTTTTGGCCATGCCACATGGCTTGCGGGATCTTACTTCCTGAACCAGGGAGTGAACCCGGGCCCTTTGCAGTGAAAGTGTGGAGTCCTAACCACTGGACTGCCAGGGAATTCCCAATTTTTTGTAGTTTTGTTGACCCAAAATTTGTTGAAATTCATCTTTTGCTCAATTTTCAGTTAATCTAATTTAAAAATCTAGTCACTTGGTGTTTTGAACATTCGTGTAGCTGTTAATATGTACGGATTTGAATTTTATTGGTGGCCCAACTTCCTTTAAAATGTGCCATCAAATTCTGTATGTTTCCTTTTTACCCACTGAGGTCAAATCCCTCTGGCTTCTAATGTACCATAGTTTGGGGTTTACAAGTTAACATCTTAATTTAAGTATAGTATAACATGAACCTTTATTTATTTATTTATTTATTTATTCATTCATTCATTCATTCATTCATTCATGGCTGTGTTGGGTCTTCGGTTCGTGCGAGGGCTTTCTCTAGTTGCGGCAAGCGGGGGCCACTCTTCATCGCGTTGCGGGGACTGCTCTTCATCGCGGTGCGCGGGCCTTTCACTATCGCGGCCCCTCCCGTTGCGGGGCACAGGCTCCAGACGCGCAGGCTCAGTAGTTGTGGCTCACGGGCCCAGCTGCTCCGTGGCATGTGGGATCTTCCCAGACCAGGGCTCGAACCCGTGTCCCCTGCATTAGCAGGCAGATTCTCAACCACTGCGCCACCAGGGAAGCCTGAACCTTCTTTTTTAAAGCCAAATAACTACACAGAATAAATTTTGAAAGACAGGTTTAAATAGTTTGTTTACTGTGACAGAATTGAAATAAACTATTTTCCTGACTGAGGCAGTGTTCTTTAGGTCTTAGCTAAAAATGACTGTTTCCTTAAATTGTAATGCAGATCACAGCAGGTTCACACAAATTTGCCCCCTGACCAAAAATTTTGGTAAAGTAGATTTGTAGCAACAGGTTTAAAGTAACATGTTCTTTGGCTTATGTTGCCCATTTCTACTAACTGGGAAGATGATTTAAGAAAAATATGGTAGAGGACAGATGTTAGAAATCGTTTTTGGTTGCAGAAACCATTGTAAATTTTTGTATGTTTATAGATGGTGGTATGCTAGGGAGTAAGTACTGTGGGAGTGTTTAAGGATAAGTAAGGAAACAATTTGCGCTAAATTATCCATTTAGTAATATCAGTGGGTTTTGAATTATCTAAGTTCATTACACCATTGTTTTTAAAGGAGTCTAATTCAGTAATTTGGGTTTCTTATTTTTGAAGTCAGGAATTTTAATTCTTTTTTTTTTTACTGTGATAAGTAGAACTCTAAATAAAAATGACAGCACACACATAAAATGTATAATTTTGGGTCAGACAACTTTATTGTGGTATTTTAGCTTATAAAATAAAGTTTTTTGGGTTTTTTTTTGCCTTTTTTATATGTTTTTCCTAGTTGTAAAGGTAAAGCATATTCATTTCAGAAAGCTGGGATTATCCAGAAAGGAATCAGAATGAAAAGAAAAATCAGCCTTAATTTTATAACCCAGAGAATATCCACAGTAAAATACAGATTCTTTTGTCTGATAATTGGGATCATTTTTTTTTATCAAACATAGTTTGATAGGGAATTTTTTTTTATAATCTGTTTCTATTTGGTTTTGACTTGGTGTTTTTTTGTTTTTTTTTTGACCTCATCACGTGCCTTGCGTGATCCTAGTTCCCCGACCAGGGATTGAACCTGCGCCCTCAACAGTGAAAGTGTGGAGTCCTAACCACTGGACTGCCAGGGAATTCCCTTGTATTTTATTAACTGAATTTTAAATCTTTGCCTGCACTGCTTTCTTTAAGGGACACTGAAAGCCTGTCCCACTCTCAGAGCTGCCTTTTTTAGGTGACAGGCTAAATCCTTTCATATAATTATCAGTAGCATAAGATTATTTAACAGATATATCACTATATTTGAAAAGAATAGTTAAGATGCTTGTGAATGTGGTCTTGGATGACACAAATATTGTTCGGTATGACTGGCTTATTTCATAAGAAAGTGTTGGTCTAGCTCTGCATTGTGTAATACTGAGGCTATTATCCACATGTGGCTAAACAATTTAAATTAATTAAAAGATTCAGTTATTCAGGTGCACTAGTCAAATTTTGGGTGCTCAGTAGCCACATATGGCTAGTGCTAACATATTATCAGTCATATATAAAATATTTCCTCCTCATCACAAAGTTTTGTTGGCCAGTGCTGATTTAGATGCTGTTACATGAGAAAATGGTTTCAAGAACTGAGATGAAAACTTTTAGGACGGGAAACACAATAGATCATTTCAAAAATTTAAATGATCTATCTTAGGAATTGAGGAATAGACCTAGGATATTTCAAAAAACAAAACCAGAAACAATAGGAAGAATATGGCTACCTCAGATTTGAGTGCCTGATGACAGGTGCTACGTTAAAGTCAACTTACATATATGATACCAATCTTGAGTGAGGTTACTGATGAGGAAACTGAGGGCCAGAGAGATCAGTTAACTTGCTTAGCATCATCATACAGCCAAAAAAAATGGCTCAGGTCTATGTGCTTCTAAAGAACTATACCACACTAGATGAAAGCTTCGAAGATGATAGAATTTGCCTTAATCTTATAAGAGTATAGCTTTCCAATGATACAAATAAGATGACTTTTGAAGTAGGTAACTATCATTAGGACAGCTCAAGCTGAGCCTGAATAATCATCTCTGAAGAATACTGGGAATTGATCCCTCTGTGAGGAATGTTTTTAAATATGTTCTAAGATTCTATGAAAGAATAATACCTATGGAAACAGTGAATTGAGAAAATGAAGTGTAACGTTTCTGTAGTGTATTGATACTCCCTGCCCTGGCCCCTGCCATTTTCATTCCTGTTTGGATTCTTTATGAGGTTTTCAGTGAAAACTGCTGTGTGGTTTTTTTCCCTGTGTTACAGACCAAACTGCCTAATGTAAAGGAGTGTAGAGCAAGCAATGTGGGAGAGACGGTATTGGGAACACTAGAGAAGTAGGCTCTTGTCTAAGTGGGTAGTGTTGAATAATTTAAGTATTCAGCCTTTTGTTGTAGATCCCAGAATTGTACCTCATGTGATAAATTACAATTCTTATTTATTCATACTTAGATGTAGGTTATTTTTACAGTTTTATTTTTGTGTACAGATTTGCTTAACCATCACTGAATTTCTAGGTCAGGTTCAGGTAACTGAAGAGCCTTTATAAGTAGTTTATATTGTCTAGACCCAAGGTATGCTGCAAACCCAGTCTGGAGCAAAATGGGAAATAACATCTTTCTAAAGACAGGCTTAGAAATCCTAATCCAGTAATTTAAGATGTTTCCTTTCTCGGGTAGCAGGGCTGAGTTATACCTGTAAGAAAACATTGAGACAGTTCACTAGAAAAGACAGTTGCATCAAGTGGCAAATCTATGTACAATACATATTAATTCCAGAAGTCTTAAAACTAGCTTAGGTAAAGACTGAGGTAATGCTATTCTCTTCAATGTCTACTAGTCATAAAAACTGTCCTTTTGTTTTCTTTTGTCCTTTTCTCCGTTTCACCTCTGGAAGCTCATATAGTATAGATTGCTTGGTACAAGAGTTCATCAGAGAATAACTGAATTATTTTGGCTTATAGCGAGACATTTTCTGATGGAATTTTCTTTTAGAGGAAGTACTCAGACCCTAAGAACATTATGCATATAATGTAGCTTTCATGCTAGTCACAGTACTTTTTGCAGCTTTGTAGCTAGCATTCCATATATAAAGTTAAGAACCTGAACGACACACCCAAGAGGTAGTGTGATAAATTTCTAGAAGTGTTTTCAAATTCTTGAGAAGTATTCTTTGATTACCCAGAAAAAACAAGTCTTGTTAACTCTTTCAAGTCAAACAGGTAACATTGCCTTAAAAATAGAAAATGTACTTGCTCTTTTAAAGTTTGCATTTTCTAGGCAATCATTTATATATATTATTAGAGTTTTTCGATAATTATGGAAAACAATCCTACCTGGCTGCTAGGCCACCATTCACAGGGATAGCCAAGAAAACAGGGTACAGGCCACCAAAAACAAGACCAACCAGTCCACCTCGTGTTATCGTACAGGTTTCACAATGTAAATCACCTAGGAAATAAATTAGTTCTGCAATTGGATAGTCAAGCAAACATTTAAAGAATGCAAGGTCCCCTTATATGCATCACAGGTACTCAATTTTCAGGCAGTAATACAGCAAATGCATTTCTACAAGGCATGTTAAAAGGTATAATTACACATATGGATAATCTAAAACAGCCAGGAATAACTGATAAAACCATCTTAGGAAAAATTCCCTAATTTGTTTTGAACTTGAATATAATAATCTCAGTGTGCACTGCTTCTAGCTTTTTGCGCATGTATTAGCAAACCTGAGCTAATATTTTTGTCTTTAAGAAACTTTTAAACCCATGGGAAATTTAACAATTTGATTTATCTTACTATTTTACATTATACAGTGTGATTTTATTTTTATAAAATTGTTTATTCATTTCCAGATTAGTATAAGGTATTAAAAATAGAAAGCTAAGCTAAGCTATGTTTTCACTCATTCTGTTCAGCTTATTCTGCAGTAGGTTTCCCTGCACATAAAAATTCTTTCCACACTGATCTTGGGGATTCAAGCAAATACTCATCTAATTTAAACAAATCTGAAGTAGCACTTAAGAGAATTTAAATGGACTGCCTCCCTACTACCACCTATGGTAATAATTTTTTAAAAATTATTAATCAGAAATTCTTTCATGATTTAGCTATACTTGGAGTACTCAGCAAATATGGTGAACTGTCCAAAGGAAATCAGGTCTCCATGTATTTGATAACTATTGCACATATACAGATTTAGTGCTTTAGAGATTTAGTGATTTTTACGGGAACAAGATAAAGTCTTGTTCCCATAAAAAATTTTTCCCCCTTAAGAAAATTGTATAATTTTTTAAAAATTAAGGCAGTCAGCATTTAAGAAAAAAATAAAGTTTCCAGATATTTCTTACTAAACACTGTGGGAGAGATAAGTTAGATAAAGGAAAGTATTTAGAATTACTGTGTATATATTTTACTTGTTTGGTAGACCATGCTAATCTGAAATAATTGCTGCTTTACATAGAGAGGCTAGCAAGGTTCAGTCTTATCCAAGCAGTGACTATATTACAGCATATAGCCAATTGCTACGATTATTTAAGGATTAATGTAAGGTGTAAATAATGTACATATACCAAAGCAAACTTGCTGGTGACAGTGAAACAGAATTTACCTGTATTCAAAGGTAAACTTACAAAACCTTTGTAAGATACGTGTGCCGTCAAAAATGGGATCACTGCCATTGGTAAGCCAGCAGCTACACGAGCCTGTGTCACATGTAGGATGCGTCGAAAGAGACTATTTGCTATTAGGCCACAGAGAGCAGCATTAAGTCCAATATATGTTGATCCATTTTCAAGCAGATTCCTGAGTCGGTGAGAAAAAACAGTAACTTTTTGGCTGTACTGTGTGTGTAAGCTCTCCAACAATTCTGGCATATGTTACAGAACTTAGCAGGACTTTAGGATTAACAGGATCCAACATTTATATCTTATAGCTCCATAAAACAAAAACCTTTTAAAATCATTATGTTTTACATATAGATTTTTATTCTAAAAGGCTTTGAATCTGGTCAACACTTTAAGGATACAGTGATACATTTAGTTTTGCTAAATGTATTGTGGGATTTTGCAAAGAATATTGGTATGGAAATTCCACCCCCCCCCCCACCACCAAGTATATAGCAGGGAAGAGCTTCTGAAGAGTCTGACTTGGATGCCTCTGTAGGCTCCCACGATACCCAATACTTCTGTAGTAAAACACATTATAAGGTGGTACTAGCTTATCACAGATTTACCTGTCAGCCTTCCCAACTAGTCTGTAAACAACTTGAAGACAGTGGATACAAAGATATAAATATCTTGGTTTCAACAGCACCTGGTACACAGAAGGCATTCAATAAGGTGAAATTGATGTTTCCTTTTACTCTTCCTTGAAGCATTAGAGTCAGGATTCGGGGGGTGGAGCAGTACTAACATTTAAGGGATACTCTATGCTAGGTACTTTATAAGAACTCATTGAAATAAATTGATGTTTTGGGATAGTAAGTGGTAGAACTGGTTTTTAAGGAAGGCATGTATGAGATTTAAAATGCATGTTCTATGCATTCTTTAGTTTTGGGGAAAAAAACTAAAACTGCTGAATATTTAAAGTATCCAAAGCCTTCAGCCTATCACTTCTTTACCATCTGCTTTGCTTCCTATAACACAGGTGTCAACCTCTTTATTTTCTCATTACTTTTTTTTTTTTTTTTTAATTTTATTTATGGCTGTGTTGGGTCTTCATTTCTGTGCGAGGGCTTTCTCCAGTTGTGGCAAGCGGGGGCCACTCTTCATCACGGTGCGCGGGCCTCATTATCGCGGCCTCTCTTGTTGTGGAGCACAGGCTCCAGAGGCGCAGGCTCAGTAATTGTGGCTCACGGACCTAGTTGCTCCGCGGCATGTGGGATCCTCCCAGACCAGGGCTCGAACCCGTGTCCCCTGCATTGACAGGCAGACCCTCAACCACTGCGCCACCAGGGAAGCCCTCTCATTACTCTTAATTAGCCAAACTAGTCACACACAATATCCCCTCTAACTTCTATGGTTAACACTCAACTTAAGACAGGTTTTCTAGGAATTCCTAATTGAGCTTTCTACATTGTGTAAGGTACTACTTTTCTTACCTGTCACTTTGCAATCACAGTGGTACTTGTCATTCAATCATTGAGCACTTATTGCATGCAGCAGACTTGGTGATGAAGGCACAAAAAATTATCTTCAGTGTTTTCATAGTTTATTATTGGAGAATGAAAGATACGTAAACTTGATATATTGGATTGGCCAAAAAGTTCGTTCGGATTTTTCCACGAAAAACTCAAACGAACATTTTGGTCAACCCAATATAACAAAAGTGTATTAAAATGGTGATGTTAGTACAAGGGAGGCAGTTTAGAAACTTAGGGTACATAAGACAATATTTAAATTGTGATGAGGGCCTAGAGAGCTACCAAACAACAAAACACATGAATGTGAAAAGACCTGTGTATTCTTGTGGGAGCTGAGGGAATGGGAAACTTGAGCACTTCCTCTAAAATATTTTTATTTTATTTTCGTAACAATACTGTGAAATATGTATTATCTTCATTTTTAGTCATAGGAACAAATGCTCAGGTAAATAATTTGCCCATATATATTATATATTATAATTATTACAAATATATACATTGTAATATGTTGATATATTAATGTTAAATATTATTATAATTAAGTACCTAAATATAACAAGGAGTGTAACTGGAATCTGAATAGCAACGTTTGCTGTCTCCCAACCAGATTTTAATTTCCTGTGGCTTAAAGTCACATTGTTTAGTTAATATAATAATTCAATACAAAATTGTTATTATCTAGCAGCCCCATTGCCAGTCAGTGTTCCCAAAAAGTGCCTATACAATTAGAAACGTGAACTCAAGATTTTTTGGCAAGATAATACCCATAAAATAACTAGATACATGAACTAACACATGAAATATAAGACCAGAAATAACAAGAGGCAATGAAATAGATGGCACATGAAATTATTTTGTAGATAGTGAAGTGTATGAAACTAAAAAGAACTTTTCAAATAACTATTAAACATATCTAAATTGGTAATGCAAGAAATGAGGATTCAAACTTAGGAGAACTAGGATAGATAAAATAGAAGCAGAGGAAAAATAGCGAACAAAGCAAAGATGAGATGCTGTCATCTGCCCTGTTTACGTGCCACTGTTCGAAAGCAGTTTATTCCAAATTAAAGCTTACTTTGCAGTTCCAGATTACTTCCCCATTGATTATTATTTCTAATTTGGTGAAAGTCCCAGTAACACAGCCTGCTTGCTTCTCTTCAAGACTGTCACATCTCTATTCTTCCTGGCTTTCCCTACCTTACTGGCCTGGAAACATGGGCACATGTCTTTTACTTGCTTAAAATGTTTCTGTTTACCTCTGGAAAACAATAACAAAACGATGTACAGTGTGTGTGTGTGGTGGGGGGAGAGGGAGGTTGGATATACATCTTATTACTACCCTTGGTTTATGGGTTCTCCCTTGTTGAGCTGGTGTCAGCAAGATTGGAATTTGTGCAAGATAGTAAGATTATACTTCCGAAATGTATTTCAAATCCATTCTTTTTTCACTTCAACTGCCACCACCACTCACCAGGATTACTATGCCAGTTTTCCTACTGGTCTTCTTCCTTTTCTCACCTACCTTAAATCTACTTTCCAAAAAGCAACTGTAATGTTCTTTAGAAATGTTAGCTGGATCATTCCCTGCTTAAAACAACTCCTGTTCCTTCAATCTTATGCCCACTTCCCTTGTACTTCAGTAACACTGGTTCCTCAAATATGACAAACTCGTTGCTGTCCTGTGGCCTAGGCATATGCCATTCCTTCCTCCTCTCCAGGCTGACTCTTCTTCATCCTTTTTGGTCTCAGATTTTCAGTTGAAATGGAATGTTAGGCTGCCTGAAGAACATGTTGTGGGAGAGTACTGGAGTTCACTCAGCATTGTCTTCAAAGATCAGTATGTTTCCTATATAAATTTAATAATATCTTAAAGATCTTTTAGCCATGATCCCATTTCTCTGACATTCCTTGTCTAGCTATGTGTGTTACATGGTACTCTCTTAGACTGTTAAGTGTAGTGATAGAAATGAATTGAGAAAGAAGACAGTTTAAAACCTATTTTAAAGGTTTGTTATTTAAATTAGTCCATAAATATATACATCTGCCTATACTCTAAGCCAAATGGAAAAACTGGGAGAACTATCAGATGTCCAAAGAAATGAATTTTAGCCTTGACTTAAAGGAAAATGGCTAATCTCTCTGAACCTTGGTTTTCTCATCAATGTAAGAAAAAAAAATCTCAATTTCCTTCTGACATTCTATGTTTGTTTATATTCAAACCGAATAAATTTGAGATGAATCAATGATGAAAATCCACCTGATAAAAGAATTTTTTAATTAAGGGATCTTACCTTTCTGCTTCTGGAAGTTGGTTAATTTTTCTGGTTATGATTTCAATTAAGTTCTTCTTGACAGTACCATCTGGTTTATGATTTTCCATCTTGAGCCTTAAATTAAAATGTCATTTTTCAATAATGTGTATCTATAGAAAAACAGCAAAAGGGCTTATAAAAAGCCTTTGGAAGACCATAAATATTTAATTTTAAAAAGTAGCCATAGCATTATTTCATAATCTGAAAAATTAATGCATTAGACATCCCCCCCAAAACCCCCACAATTCTATGAAATAGAAACCAGAACATGGAAGACAACACATAAAGCTTATAGGAAATACAGAATATCTTTGTAACCCTTAAAAATATTGTAAATTTGCTAACGGCACTAACCATAAAACACATAAAGCTAATATTAAACTAATATTAACCAATTAAAATGAACTTGTGTTCATTTACAGATACCATAAAGATAAGCCAGTTGGGGATTGGGGAGAAAGGGTTTGCAATATAACTGACAAAGGAGTAGTTGGTACCCAGAATATGTAAAGTATTGAATAGTACAAATCAATAAGAAAAAGGCAACCAACCCAATAGAAAAACTGACAAAAGGTTTGAACAGGCACTTCACAAAGAGGAAAGTCAAACACAATAAATATGAAAATATGCTTAACCACTATAATCAGGAAAATAGAAATTAACTTTCAATTACTGGCAAGAATGTGGGGTAACTGAAACTCATGTGCTGCTGGCGGAAGCATAGGTACAACCACTTTGGAAAAGAATTTGGTACTTAATAAGTAGAAGACACATACACCCAGCAATTTCACATCTAGGTATACCCTAGAGCAGAGGTCAGCAAACTTCTCTAAAGGGCCAGATGGTAAATATCTTAGGCTTTGTGGGTCACATAATGGTCTTTTGTTGAATACTTAAAAAAAAAAAAACTTAAAAAATATCAAGGGCTTCCCTGGTGGCGCAGTGGTTGAGAATCTGCCTGCTAATGCAGGAGACACGGGTTCGAGCCCTGGTCTGGGAGGATCCCACATGCCGCGGAGCGGCTGGGCCCGTGAGCCACGGCTGCTGAGCCTGCGCTTCTGGAGCCTGTGCCCCGCGACGGGAGGGGCCGCGATAGTGAAAGGCCCGCGCACCGCGATGAAGAGCGGTCCCCGCACCGCGATGAAGAGTGGCCCCCACTTGCCGCAACTGGAGAAAGCCCTCGCACGAACCAAAGACCCAGCACAGCCAAAAATAAATAAAAAAAAAAAAAAAAAAAAAATCAAAATCATTTTGGCTGGCCGTAAAGAAACAAGCGATAGGCTTCGTCTGGCCCACTACCTGCCACGTCTGGCAGGTAGTTTGTTGATCTCTGCGCTAGCTGAGGTGAATAAAAGATTAAGGGAATGGGTGAATGATGAATTTTAGCCTGAAGATTTAGCTCATTAAATAAGATTTCAGGGTAGCAGAGTTAAGAAAAGCAAAAAGTTCAGAAAGAACAGACAACATGACTCTGAAATTTAATTTTATTGGTTCACTATTCATTTGCTACAAGATTAATTTATAACACTAATTTAACAAATATTTACTGGGTAGCCATTAGATGGCTTGGAAAATGTTCAGTACACTGAATTTCATATCCCTAAACTTAAAGTCAACATAAGTAGTACAATGCAGGCTTAGAAGTTTACGTCTGGGTTTCCCAGACTCAAACTTTTTGAGGGCCTTGGTTACAATAACGTAAGATCTGTGCCCTACAGGAACTTTGAATAATTTTATGTTGGGGGGTTGGGGGGTGTGGTGGAGAGAGAGAGAAAAACAATCAAATTCAGTATATATAAAGTGTACAGTGTATATGTCTGAAATGCTGTTACATCAGAAAGTCCAGCCTAATGCTATCACTAGTTTTCTGTTCTATGCTCTGCATATTGGTGAGGTTCCTGGTTCTGTGAACTAGCCATTTCTAAGGTGTCGCTATTAAAAGTCACCCTTAATTCGGTAAAAGTTCTGATCTGGCAGCCCGCAGTAGGCCATTGTATCCCGGTTATTAATAATAAATCCCTATCAAAGACAATGCCACGTTTAAATATTACAAACATTTCAAAAGGCTTTTGCATTAGCTATCTCACATCACTCAAGATAACTCCCGAGATGGACAAATGAGGAAAGTGGGGCCTCTGAAAATGAAATTAGGCCAAGGTCACCCTGTAAATTGGCAGTAATCCGGGGATTAAATTCAAGCAGGATTTTTTTTTTTTTTTTTTTTTTTTTGCCCCCTATAGGCTTAATTTAAATATAAGATCTTTTTTCTAGGGTGGAAAGTGTAGGGCGGTCGGTGCGGTAGAACCGACTCGCCTCCTCCTCTTGCGACTCAGTCCCGGGATCTCATTCCCACGCTGCGGTTGAACAGCATGTCACCACGCTGTGCTTCTCTTGATACTCGCCTTTTACTGCACCCCTTTACCCGGAATGCCGGTACCTTACGCTCTCCTCCCAGCGGTCGCTGCCTCCTCCGGTCTCCATCCGCCACGCGAGTGCTCACTCCAACCTTCGCTCAAGTCGCCCGGGCGCAGCCATCTTGGCTGACACGTGACACGGCCCGAGGCGGGCACTGGGTCGCGGCCGGGCCGCTGATTGGGCTTCCAGGATCGAGGTTGCGCTCAAGGACCTTACGGCAGTGGGAGGTGCTGTGCCTCGCAGCAATGAGGTTCGGAGACCGAGGAGGGTACTGGTTACAACCTACCCACGCCTCAGGATAGAGACTGCAGAAATTGTGAAATTTCCGGATGAAAGTTGAGTGATCTTAAACCTGCCCCATTCGTTGAAAATCTACCTTAGGTATGTTACTTAAAACTTCCTGGCCAATACATTATACTTCGTGTATTGACCTGGGATATATAAAAACTGCACAACCCTTGGCAAACGAGATAGGTACTCAGTTAAAAAGAAGTCGAAAAGTACCTGAGATTTCTTTGCTCCATCGATATTCTATTCTCCCTTGGACCTTGAGCTCCTTGTGCCATGTTACGATTTGGTTGATTGTGCCACCATAATCTGAGCACCTCAAGAGCAAGCAGGAGCTTGTTTTTTTCTGAGGATCTGTGGGCCCCTGTAGAGTATTGCTTATAAAAGGAGGATTAGGTGAATGAGACGAAAGAAAAACTGCAAAGAGAGCAAAGGAGTCTTGTGGCTCCAACAGTCAGGACAATTGAGAATCAAAGTCTTGGACCAAACCTCTGAAGACCTCTGTTTCAGGTCTCCCCTTCGCAGCCTCTTTCCTCACTTATAAAGCAGGAGGGGAAACAGTCTCACTGATTATTTTGTAAAGTTGTGAGGATCCTATAAAAGCTCTTACCAAGGTTGCTTGGAAAATCATGGAGCTTTATCTAGGGAGAAAGTGGTATTCAAGATAAAGGGGGAACACTTCATAGAAGAGGTGAGCAGGAGAAGACTCCGCTACCCCCACTCCTTCACTGAGAGAGATTTATCTGATGTCAAAATCGTGGCTTGTCAACGAACCAGAAAATAAAAACAGATCCTCATATTCTGAGGTGGAAAGTCAGTGTACGTCCCAATCGGAAAGTTTCCGAGGTAAATGAGGAGAAAGTTTGGGAAAACCAGCTTTTTCGAGTCTAACGTGTGTGTGTGTGTGTGTGTGTGTGTGTGTGTGTGTGTGTGTGTGTGAATATCTTTTCCCCCCAACACTCCATTTTATACTCTTATTCCAATTTAATTTTAAATGGTTTGAAGCTAATTTTGAAGTTAATAAATGTGCATGCTGTATAGTGTCTGTAGCATGCCATTCTGGAGTAATAAAGACACTTTTGTACGTTGAGATTTTATAAAAAATCAGTTCTTTTGAAATGTCAAATTTCATCTCAAATTTATTGGCTTAAATTGCTCATAACTTTCCTTTATTATTCTTTAAAATCTGCAGAATCTGTAGTGAGGCAACATCTCTCTTTCTTGTTATTGGTCATCTGTGTCTTCTCTTTTTTATGTCTTATCAATCTGGCTAATGGTTTATAATTTTTTTGATCTTCTCAACTAGTTTCATATTTAATTGATTTTTTTGTTTTGCTTTTTTCTGTGTTCAATTTGATTGCATTCTGCTCTGATCTGTATTTTTTCCTTTCTTATTCCTACCTGAGATTTAAGTTGTTCCTCTTTGTAATTTCTTAAGGAGGAAGCTGAGGTCATTGGTGTAAGATCTTTTTCTCCTCCATATATGAGTTTAGCGCTATGAATTTCCCACCAAGTACTGCTTTAACTATATCCCACAGATTTTGAAACATTGTTCATTATTTTTGTTCAGTTCAAAATACTTTTAAATTCTCTCTGCTTCTTTCTTTGACCTGCGGGTTATTTAAAAGTGTGTTACTTTCTTGGGCTTCCCTGGTGGCACAGTGGTTAAGAATCTGCCTGTCAATGCAGGGAACATGGGTTTGAGCCCTGGTCCGGGAAGATCCCACATGCCGAGGAGCAGGTAAGCCCGTGCGCCACAACTACAGAGCTTGTGCCCTAGAGCCCACGAGCCACAACTACTGAGCCCACATGCCTAGAGCCTGTGCTCTGCAACAAGAGAAGCCATCGCAATGAGAAGCACGTGCACCACAATGAAGAGTAGCCCCTGCTCGCCGCAACTACAGGAAGCCCACACACAACAATGAAGACCCAACACAGTCATAAATAAATAAATAAATAAATAAAAAAGTAAGTAAATAAAGCTATTAAAAAAAAGAGGTGTGTTACATTCCTAATTGTTCAAATTTTTCAAATATCTTTCTGTTATTGATTTCTAATTATATTCCATTGTGGTCAGAGAATATACTTTGTATGATTTGAATCCTTTTAAATTTATTGATATTTATAGCCCAGATTCTTGTCCATCTGGGTAAATGTTTCACGTGTACTGAAAAGAATGTATATGCTGCTGTTATGCCAAGTGTTCGAAAACATCAATTACCATAAGTTGGTTGATAGCATTTTTTAAGACTTCTTTATTCTTTCTGAATTTCTACCAACTTGTTCTATCAATTATTGAGAAAAGGTTATTGAACTCTCTTTTATGGGAATTGTTCTATTTCTCCTTTCAGTTCTATCAGCTCTTGCTTCTTGTATTTTGAAGCTTTGTTATTATATGAATAAACATTTAAGGTGAATTGATCCCAGTATCATTATGAAATAACCTTCTTTTTTAAAAAAATTTTTATTTATTTATTTATTTATTTTTACTTTTGGCAGTGTTGGGTCTTTGTTTCTGTGCGAGGGCTTTCTCTAGTTGCGGCAAGCGGGGGCCACTCTTCATCGCGGTGTGCGGGCCTCTCTTGTTGCGGAGCACCGGCTCCAGACGCGCAGGCTCAGTAGTTGTGGCTCACGGGCCTAGTTGCTCCATGGCATGTGGGATCTTCCCAGACCAGGGCTCGAACCCGTGTCCCCTGCATTAGCAGGCAGATTCTCAACCACTGCACCACCAGGGAGGCCTGAAATAATCTTCTTAATAATTGGTGATATGTTTTGCTTTGCAATTTACTTTGTTTAATATTTTTTAAATTAACTTTTATTGGAGTATAGTTGCTTTACATAATATAGCCACTCCAATAACTCTTTTTCTTTCTTTTTTTTTTTTTTTGGCTGCACCATGCGGCATGTGGGATCTTAGTTCCTTGACCAGGGACTGGACCTGTACCCCTGCAGTGGAAGCACAGTCTTAACCACTGGACTGCCAGGGAAGTCCCTACAATAACTTTCTTTTTTTTTTTTTTTTAAATCTTTTTTTTTTTTTTAAATGGTAATTATTTATTTATTTATTTATGGCTGTGTTGGGTCTTTGTCTCTGCGCAAGGGCTTTCTCCAGTTGCGGCAAGTGGGGGCCACCCCTCATCGCGGTACGCGGGCCTCTCACTATCGCGGCCTCTCTTGCTGCGGAGCACAGGCTCCAGACGCGCAGGCTCAGTAATTGTGGCTCACAGGCCCAGTCGCTCCGCGGCATGTGGGATCCTCCCAGACCAGGGCTCGAACCGGTGTCCCCTGCATTGGCAGGCAGACTCTCAACCACTGCGCCACCAGGGAAGCCCAATAACTTTCTTTTGATTAGTGTTAACATGACAGTGCTTTTCCCATTCTTTCACTTTTAACCTATTTGTGTCTTTATATTTAAAGACAGTGTATAATTGGATTTTTTAAAATCTAAATTGACAGTTTCTGACTTTTAATGAAGGAGGTGTCTAAGCCATTTATATTTAATATGATTTTTATATTCTAGGGTTTTAAATCTATCATCTTGCTATTTGATTTCTATGTGTTCCACCTGTTCTACATTCCCCTTTCCCTTTCTTCTGCCTTTATTTTTTGAATGAACTGACTATTTCTTATTCTATTTTATTCCTTTGTTGGCCAATTAGCTATAATTCTTTTTAAAAATTGTAATGATTGCTTTAGCATATACAGTATACCTCTCTATTAGTTTCCTCAGGCTACTCTAAGAAAGTACCACAAACTGTGTGGCTTAAAATAACAAATATATTCACTCACTATTTTGGTGGCTAGAAGTCTGAAATCAATGTATTGGCAGAGTTGGTTCCTACTGGAAGTGCTGAAGGACAATCTGTTCCATGCTTCTCTCCTAGCTTCTGGTGGTTGCTGGCAATCCTTAGTGTCTCTTCACCTGTAGAAGCATCTCTGCTTATGTTTTCATATGACGTTTCTCCCTGTGTCTTTGTGACTTTACATGGCCATTCCCCCTCTGTGTGTGTTTGTGTACCCAAATTTCTCTTATCTTATAAGGACACCATTGGTTAAGGGCTCAACCTAACCCAATATACCTCGTTTTAACTTATATCTACAAAGACACTATTTCCAATAAGGCTACATTCACAGGTACTGGGGATTAGAACTTGAAAATATATTTTGGAGGGGCACAATTCAACTCATGACAACACCTTTAACTTGTCACAATCTATCTTCAAGTAATATACCACTTTACATATAGTATCAGAATGTTACAACAGTGTACTTTCATTTCTTCTCAGTCTTTATGCTATTGTTGTCATACATTTACTTTTACATATTTTATAAACCACATATCACATAGTTATCATTTTTTGATATCACTAGTCATTTGTCTGTGAAGTAACTTTTAAAAATAAGAAAATTTATATTTATCCACATCTTTTCCATCTCTGGTGTTTTTTGTTCTTTTTATAGATTCATTTACATCTGGTATAATTCTACCTAAAGTATTCTCTTAGAAAGCAAATCTTCTGGTGATGAAATCTTTCACATTTTGGAAATCTAAAAAGTATTTTGTCCTAGTTTAAAAAATTGTGGTAAAAAACATGCAACATTAAATTTGCCATTTTAACCATCTTTAAGTGTATAGTTTAGTAGTGTTAAGTATAGTCACATTGTTAAGCAATAGATCTCTAGAAATTTTTCATCTTGCAACACTGAAACTCTATACCCACTGAACACTAATTACTCCTCTTCACTCCCCTCAGCCCTTGGTAACCACCTTTCTACTTTCTGCTTCTATGAGTTCTATTACTTTATATACTTTATGTGAGTGGAATCATACATTATTTGTCCTTTTGTGACTGGCTTATTTTATTTAGGTTTATCCATTTTGTAGGATGTGACAGGATTCCCTTCTTTCTTAAGACTTCATAATACTACAATGTATGTATATGTGTATGTATATATATGTGTGTGTATATATACACACACATATATATGTGTATATATATACACACACACACACATATATACATACACATATACCTATACTGTATATGTATATATGTATATACATACACATATATATGTATATATGTGTGTGTGTGTGTATATATACACACACGCACACACATACCGTAATTTCTTTATCCATTCATCTTTTGATGGATGTTTGGGTTGCTTCCACCACATGGTTATTGTGAATAATGCTGTAATGGATATTCATGTGTAAATATATCTTCAAGACCTTACTTTGAAGTCTATTGAGCTATATACCTAGAAGTGAGGTTGCTGGGTCATGGTATTTCTATTTTTATTTTTTTGAGGAACCTCCATACTGTTTTCCACAATGGATACATTGTTTTACATTCCTACCAACAGTGCACAAGAGGTCCAAGTTCTCCACATCCTTGCCAGCACTTGTTATTTTCTGTCCTTTTGATAGTGACCACCTGATGGGTATGAGGGGATGTTTCAAAGTGGTTTTGATTTGCGTGTCCCTAATGATTAGTGATGTTGAGCATCCTTTTATGTGCTTATTGGCCATTTGTATATAATATTTAGAGAAATGTCTGTTCAATTCATTTTCCCATATTTTAAATGGATTTTGTTGTTGTTGAGTTGTAGAAATGTCTGGGTATTAACCACATGTCAAGATATATGACTTGCAATTACTTTCTCCCGTTTCATAGGTTGTCTTTTCATTTTGTTGATTGTTTCCTTTGATGTACAGAAGTCTTTAAGTTTGATGTACTCCCGTATGTCTGTTTTTTATTTTGTTGCCTGGGCTTTTGGTGTCATAGTCAAGAAATCATTTTCCAGTGTCCTCAAGTTTTTCTGCCATGTCTTCTTTTAGGAGTTTTTGGATATGGAGTATGGAAAAGGCCCAAATTTATTCTTTTGCATGTGGAAATATATCTGTTTTTCCAAACACCATATGTTGAAGAGACTGTCCTTTTCCCATTGTGTAGTTTTGGCACCCTTGTCAAAAATCATTTGGCCATATTTTTCAAGGATGTATTTCTTGACTATCTATTGTGTTCCACTGGTTAATATATCTATCTTTATGCCAGTATCATATTGTATTAATTACCGTTCCTTTGTAGTATGTTTTGAAATCAAAAAGTACGAGGCCTCCAGCTTTGTTCTTCTTTTTCAGGAATGTTTTGGCCAGTCAGGTCCCACATGAATTTTAGGATTTTTTTCTATTTCTGCAAAAATTGCCATTGGGATTTTGATAGGGATTGCATTGAATCTGTAGATTGCTTTGGGTCATATGATCATTTTAACAATATTGAGTCTTTCAATCCACAGGCATGGGCTGTCTTTCCATTTATTTGTATCTTCTTTGATATTTTTAGCAGTGTTTTGTAGTTTTGAGTGTATGAGTCTTTTACCTCCTTTGTTAAGTTTATTCCTAAGTATTTTATCTTTTTTTTTTTGGTGCTGTAGTAAATGGGATTGTTTTCTTAATTTCCTTTTTGGATTGGTCATTGTTAGTGAAGAGAAACACAACTAATTTTTGTGTGTTGATTTTGTATCCTGAAACTTTGCTGAAATTGTTTTTAGTTGTAACATTATTTTTTCTGGGATTCTTAGTTTTTTCTACATATCAGATCATGTCATCTGTGAACAGAGATAATTTTACTTCTTCTTTTCCAGTTTCTTTTTTTATGTCTAAATTACTTTGGCTAGAACTTCCACACTTGTTGAATAGTATTGGCAAGATTGTGTATTCTTGCCTTCTTCTTCATCTTAGAGGACAAGCTTTCAGTTCTCTACCATTGAATATGTTATTAGCTATTGAGTTTTAATACGTGCTTTTGTTATGTTGAGGTAGTTTCTTTCTATTCCTAGTTTGTTGAGTAACTTTTGTCATAAAATGATGTTGAATTTTTCTGCATTGATTGAGATGATCATGTGGTTTAGTCCTTGATTTTGTTAATGTGGTGTATTACATTGATTGATTTTTGTATATTGAACCATCCTTGCATTCCAAGTATAAATCCCACTTGGTCATAGTGTATGATTCTTTTAATGTACTGTTGAATTCAGTTTGCTAGTATTTTGTTTAGGATTTTTGTATCACTATTAATCAGGAATATTGGTCTTTAGCTTTATTTTCTTGTGTTTTTGTTTGGTTTTGGTATCAGGGTAATGCTGGCCTCATAGAATGAGTTTGGGAGTGTTCCCTTCTTTTCAGTTCTTAAGAAGAGTTTGAGGAGGATTGGTGCTAATCCTTCTTTCAATGTTTGGTACAATTCTCTGGTGAAGGCATCTGGTCCTGGGCTTTCCTTTGTTGGGAGCTTTTTAATTAGTGCTTCTATCTTCTTACTAGTTATAGGTATATTCATACTTTTTATTTCTTCATGTTTCAGTTTTGGAAGGTTGTATGTTTTTAGGAATTTATCCATTCCTTGTAAGGTATCCAATTTGTTGGCGTATAATAATTCACAGTAATCTCTTATAATCCTTTTTATTTCTGTTACATCAGTTGTAAAGTCCCTATTTTCATTTCTAATTTTAGCTATTTGAGTCTTCTTATTTTTTTTTTAGTTAGTCTAGCTAAGAGTTTGTCAATTTTGTAAATCTTAAAAAAAAAAACCTACTGATTTCATTGATTTTTTTCCTATTGTCTTTCTATTCTCTTTTTCATTTATTTATTCTCTAATCTTT
Organism: Balaenoptera acutorostrata; assembly: GCF_949987535.1. Lineage (NCBI taxonomy): Eukaryota > Metazoa > Chordata > Mammalia > Artiodactyla > Balaenopteridae > Balaenoptera > Balaenoptera acutorostrata. The sequence goes on along the minus strand of NC_080072.1, from coordinate 64,917,362 downwards.
ATTATTTCCTTCCTTCTACTAACTTTGGGTTTAGTTTGTTCTTCTTTTTCTAGTTCCTTGAGGTGTAAGTTTAGGTTTTTGATTTGAGACCTTTCTCTTTTAATGTAAGTGTTTACGGCTATAAACTTTCCTCTTGGTTCTACTTTCACTGCATCCATAAGTTTTGATATGTTGTGGGTTTTCAGATCCAGAAAAGATCTAGGTATTTGTAAATAAATAAATAAATTCCTTATTTCTTTTAGAAAATAAGAATTTTCTAAATTATAATGCTCTCTTTTTGACCCATTTGTTGTTTAATAGTACATTCTTTCCTTGACATTGGTCTTAGTGATGATTTTTTATATTTGACACCAAAAGCAAGCGCAAGAAAATCAAAAATAAACAAGTGGGAGTACATCAAACCAAAAAGCTTCTGTACAGCAAAGGAAACCATCAACAAAATGAAAAGTCAACCTACCAAATGGGAGAAAATATTTGCAGATCATGTGTTTGATAAGTGGTCAACATCCAAAATATATAAAGATAAAAAACTCATATAACTCAATAGCAAGAAAACCCCCAAAATCTCATTAAAAAATGGGAAGAGGATCTGAATAGACATTTTTTCAAGGAGGGTATATAAATGGCCAACAGGTATATGAAAAGGTGCTGAGAATCATTAATCATCAGGGAAATGTAAATCAAACCCACAATGAGTTATCACCTCACACCTGTTAGAATGGCTATTATCAAAAAGACAAGAAATAACAAATGTTGGCAAGGATGTGGAGAAAAGGAATCCCTTGTGCACTGTTGGTCAGAATGTAAATTGGTGCAACTACTATGGAAAACAGGATGGAAGTCCTCAAAAAATTAAAAAATAAAGCTACTGTATGATCCAGCAGTTCCACTTCTGGGTGTTTATCTGAAGGAAATGAAAACACTAGCTTCAAAAGATATATGCAACCCCATGTTCACTGCAGCATTTTATAATAGCCAAGAGATGGGCTCAACTTAAGTGTTCATTAAGGGATGAATGGGATATTATTCAACCATAAAAAGAAGGAGATCTTGCCATCTGTGACAACAGGGACAGACCTTGAGGGGATTATGCTAAGTGAAATAAGCCAGAGAGAGAAAGACAAATACCACATACCTCATTTATATGTGGAATCTAAAACCACCACCACTTGGGACTTCCCTGGTGGTCCAGTGGTTAACACTTTGCCTTCCAGTGAAGCAGGTGCAGGTTTGATCCCTGGTCGGGGAGCTGAGATCCCACATGCCTCGTGGCCAAAAAACCAAAACATGAAACAGAAGCAATATTGTAACAAATTCAGTAAAGATTTAAAAAATGGTCCACATCCAAAAAAATAAATTAAAAAAAAAAACAAAACACCACCAACACCACCACCAACAAACCAAACTCACAGATACAGAGAACAAGATTGGTATTGCCAGAGATGAGGGTTTGGAGTGGGCAAAATGGTGAAGGGAGTTATAAAATAAATAAGTGCTGGGGATGTAATTTGTATCATGGTGAATATAGTTAATAATACTGTATTGTATGTTTGAAAGTTGGTACGAGAGTAAATCTTGAAAGTTCTCATCCCAAGAAAAAAAATTATACATATACGTGGTGATGGATGTTAACTAGACTTATTGTGGTAATCATCTTGAAATGTATACATAATTAAATCATTATGTTGTGTGCCTGAAACTAATACGTTATATGTCAATTATGTCTTTTTTTAAAACTTTTTTTTTTTAAAGAGTTTTTTGATTTGGACCATTTTTTAAAGTCTTTACTGAATTTGTTACAACATTGCTTCTGTTTTATGTTTTGGTTTTTTGGCTGCGAGGCATGTGGGATCCTAGCTACCCAACTAGGGATTGAACCTGCACCCTCTGCAATGGAAGGTGAAGTCTTAACCACTGGACTGCCAGGGAAGTCCCTAAAAGTTTTATTTTTATTGAAGTATAGTTGATTTACAATGTTTCAGGTGTACAGCAAAGTGATTCAGTTATATATATATAATAAATATTTATATGTTCCTTTTCAGATTCTTTTCCATTATAAGTTATTACAAGATATTGAATATGGTTCCCTGTGCTCTACAATAGCTCTTTGTTGTTTATCTATTATATATATAGTAGTGTGTGTCTGTTAATCCCAAATTCCTAATTTATCCCTCCCCTCCTTTCCCCTTTGGTAACCATAAGTTTGTTTTCTATGTCTGTGAGTCTATTTCTGTTTTGCAAATAAGTTCATTTGTATCATTTTTTTAGATTCCACATCTAAGTGATATCGTATGATATTTGTCTTTCTCTTTCTGACTTACTTTACTTAGTATGATAATCTGATGATAATGATAATATCAATTATGTCTTTTTTTAGAGATTTCTAGATATCTTTTTTTTGAAATTTTATTTTATTTTATTTATTTATTTTTGGTTGCATTGAGTCTTCCTTGCTGCGTGCAGGCTTTCTCTGGTTGCGTTGAGTGGGGGCTACTCTTTGTCATGGTGTGCAGGCTTCTCATTGTGGTGGCTTCTCTTGTTGCGGAGCACGGGCTGTAGGTGCGCAGGCTTCAGTAGTTGTGGCATACGGGCTTAGTTGCTCCGCGGCATGTGGGATCTTCCTGGACCAGGGTTCGAACCTGTGTCCCCTGCATTGGCAGGTGAATTCTTAACCACTGTGCCACCAGGGAAATCCTCAATTATGTCTTAATGAAAAAAAGAAACCAAAATATAAATACTTTAAAAATGATTAAAACCTTGTGTTTTATCTTTAAAAATTTAAATAAATAGGATTTTTTGTGTGCGAAGAAGAAAAAAGTGAAGAATGTTTTATTATTGTTATAGGCATCTGTGGTGAGCTTTAGGTATTAATTGCCTATGTGACATAGAAAGGGTGCAGTGTCAGAGGAGAGGTAAGGCTTGCAGCTTGATACACTCAGCAAGGACATGCAGGAGGGCCCATGGTGGGCTGCCTCTCCCGACACTGATGTGAATTGGTTCAAACACAATAAGATGGATTTGGTTTATACAAACAAAGTGAATATATTTGAACTGAAATTTGAGGGATTTTAGTTGTACCTATGGAAGAAACAGATTTAAATTAAAGTTAATATAATATATAGAGGAGAATACATTTGAGTAATATATATATATATTTGAATAATAAACTTGAAAAAAGAGTGCATTGTTTAATTTCCACATATTTGTGGATTTTTCTATTTTTCTTCTACTGTTTATTTCTAGTTTCATTTCATTGTAGCCAGAGAAGATACTTTGTATGATTGCAGTCTTCTTAAATGTGAAAAGACTTGTTTTGTGGTCTAACATGTTACCTATCTTGAGAATGTTCCATACTTTGATTCTCTTTTCATTTCCCTTTGTGTAAATTATATAGGTATTTTCTTTGTGATTACCATTGCAATAACATGAAACATCTTAAAGGTATAGCAATCTATTTTAAACTGATAATAACTTCAATTGCCTGTAAAATCTCTACTCCTTTACATCTCTGCCTTTCTTATTACAGGCGTACCTTGGAGACTGTGGCTTCGGTCCAGACCACTGTAATAAAGCAAATATCACAATAAAGCAAATCACACGAATTTTTTGGTTTCCCAGTGCATGTAAAAGTTACATTTACACTGTACTGTAGTCTATTAAGTGTGCAATAGTATTATGTCTTTAAAAACAATGTACATGCCTTAATTTTAAAATACGTTATTGCTAAAAAATGCTAACCATCATCTGAGTCTTCAGTGAGTTGTAATCTTTATCAGGTGCAAGGTTTGAAATATTGCAAGAATTATCAAAATGTGACACAGAGACTGAAGAGAGCAAATACTGTTGGGAAAATGGTGCCTGATGCTGGGTTGCTTCAAACCTTCAATTTGTGAAAAATGCAGTATCTGCAAAGCACAATAAAGCAAAGCTCAATAAAATGAGGTATGCCTATATATGTTATTGATGATACAATTACCTCTTTTATATTGTGTATCCATTAACATAAATTTGTAACAATTTTTTATGCTTTTGTTTCTTAAATTCTATATTAGATTGTAAAGTGATTTACACACATACATTATCACACTACAGAATTCTATATTTGTCTAAATATTTACTTATACCCGGGAGTTTTATATTTTTGTATGGTTTTGTGTTGTTGTTTATAATCCTTTTGCTTCAACTTGAAGGAGTCCCTTCAGCATTTTGTAGGGCAGGTCTAGTGGTAAGGAACTCCCTTAACTTTTGTTTTTGTAGGAAACTCTTTAATTCCTCCTTTGTTTTTGAAGAAAAGTTTTCCAAGATATAGTATTCTTGGTTGGCATTTTTTTTTGTTTCAGTACTTTAAATATATTATCCTACTCCCTTCCAGGGAAGGTTTCCACTGAGAAATCTGCTGACAATCTACTAGTAGCTCCTTTGTACAGAAAAGTTGCTTTTTCCTGGCTGCTTTCAAGATTCTTTGCCTGTGACTTTTGACAATTTGATTATAACGTCTGTCGGCTTACAAACTGGCCCCTCTACAAGGAGGGTAAGGAGAGACTGAAGAATGAAGCAGACCACTTCATACTGGTAGGTGGCAATTTTAATAAACAGGGGAATTTACATACAAGGCTTGTCTTGGGTGGCCGCAAGATGAGTAATCTCCACATCACCTGCCTGCCAGAATCTTAAAAGTTTATAGAGAGGCCTTAACTAGGTTCAGTCATGTATACTGTCTTGATGGTCTCAACAGTACTGTTCTCTCAAGGCTGTGTCCTTGAAAATGGTTCCCACTGTGGGAATGATGGGCAGAACGTACATTCTAAGGACAGGGAAGGGGGTGAGAAGCCTCTGTTTGCCCTGGTCCAGCTTTTAGGTCAACTAGTGGTCATGTCTTCTAATAGATTACCTCTTCGAACAATATCTCTTATTGTAGATCCCTTTAGATTTTTCCTAACTAGAGTTTCTTGAATTTCTTGAATTTGTATGTCCATTTCTCTCCTCAGATTTGGGAAGATTTCAGCCATTATTTCTTCAAATAGAGTCTCTGTTCCTTTCTTTCTTTCTTCTGCTGGGATTCACATGGTGCATATATGGTTCCATTTGATGATGACCCAAAAGTGCCTTAGGCTCCCCTTCATTTTTCATCATTCTTTTTTTCTTTTTACTCCTCTGCAACAGTACTTTTGAAAGTCTTGCCTTCAAGTTCATGGATTCATTCTTCTAACTGCTCAGGTCTGCTGCTGAGTTCCTTTAGTGAATTTTTCAATCCAGATATTGTGTTCTTAAGTTCCAGAATTTCTGTTTGGTTCTTCTTCATAGTTTCCTCTCTTTGTTGATATTCTCATTTGGTTCATGCATAATTTTCCTGATTTCATTTTAGTTGTCTATCTATGTTCTCTTTTAATTCATTGAGCACCCTTATCACAATAATTTTTATTTTTTTATTTTTTGGTAATTAATATATTTCTGTTTCATTAGGGTTAGTTTCTGGAGATTTAATTTGTTCCTTTAAATGTGTCATTTTTCTTGTTTCTTTGTATGGCTTGTTATTTTTTTCTTGGGATTTTAGCATTTGAAGAATCAGCCATCACCCCCAGACTTTTTAATCTGCAATTGTGTAGGGAGAACTTTCTCCACTGAGCCTGGCTAGGGATTCTGGAGACCACTCAAATCTTTTCTAGGGATGTATCCTCTCTGGGCTTTAGGAGGTTTGCCAGTTCTTCTTCTTCTTCTTCTTTTTTTTAAAAAATAAATTTATTTATTTATTTATTTTTGGCTGCATTGGGTCTTCGTTGCTGCACACGGGCTTTCTCTAGTTGTGGTGAGTGGGGGCTACTCTTTGTTGTGGTGCACGGGCTTCTCATTGTGGTGACTTCTTTTGTTGCGGAGCACAGGATCTAGGTACGTGGGCTTCAGTAGTTGTGGCACGCAGGCTCAGTAGTTGTGGCTCGTGGGCTCTAGAGCGCAGGCTCAGTAGTTGTGGCACATGGGCTTAGTTGCTCTGTGGCATGTGGGATCTTCCTGGACCAGGGCTGGAATCCGTGTCCACTGCCTTGACAGGTGGATTCTTAACCACTGCACCACCAGGGAAGTCTGCCAGTTCTTCTTGAGAGCTCCCACTGGAGTGTCTCTTTGATACTGTAGCCTCTTTGGTACTATAATAAGCTGCAGTATTGGAACTCTACCTAGTGTCTCTGGTAATGAAAACTCTGGTGAATGTTGATGGTTTTGTTCTCAGATACCCCTAATCTGGCCTCTATTCCTGTCAGTACTTGGATTCAAGTAAGACAGAAAATGGTCCCTCAGGCAGCCCCCCTAAAAGTCAGAATAATGGACATACGTTCTACTTGTTTCTCTCACCAGGGAGAATATGCGAATTGAGGTTTTCCTCCTAATGGTGTCACACTGTGTGGGCAGTAGGGGTTCTGGTGAGAGAAAGTGCCATGAATTTTCTTGCTGACTTTGAGGCAGTTGGCTTAGTGCTCACCTGGGGTGCAGGATCCATTTTTTTTCTTTAACTTATTTTATTCAAGTATAGTTGATTTACAATGTTGTGTTCATTTCTGCTGTATAGCAAAGTGATTCACTTATACATATGTATGTGTGTATATATACATATATATATACACACTCATATATATACACACACACACACACATATATGTATATACACACACACATTCTTTTTCTTATTCTTTTCCATTATGGTTTATCAGAGAATATTGAATATAGTTCCCTGTGCTATACAGTAGGACATTGTTGTTTATCCATTCTATATATAATAGTTTGTAAATGCTAATCCCAAACTCTCATTCTATCCATCCCAACCCGCCCCATTAGCAACCACCAGTCTGTTCTCTATGTCTGTGTGTCTGTTTTGTAGATAAGTTCATTTGTGTCATATTTTAGATTCCACATATAAGTGATATCTTGGATATTTGTCTTTCTCTGACTAACTTCACTTAGTATGATAATCTCTAGGTCCAGCCATGTTGCTGCAAATGGCATTATTTCATTCTGTTTTTATGGCTAAGTAGTAGTCCACTGTATATATGTACCACATCTTCTTTACCCATTAATCTGTCAATGGACATTTAGGTTGTTTCCATGTCTTGGCTATTGTGAATAGTGCTGCTATGAACATAGGGGTGCATATATCTTTTTGAATTATAGTTTTGTCTGGATATAAGCCCAGGAGTGGGATTGTTGGATCATATGGCAACTCTATTTTTAGTTTTTTGAGGAACCTTCATACTGTTTTCCACAGTGGCTACACCAATTCACATTCCCACAAACAATGTAGGAGGGTTCTCTTTTCTCCACACCCTCTCCAGCATTTCTTGTTTGTAGACTTTTTAATGATAGCCATTCTGACCAGTGTGAGGTGGTACCTCATTGTAGTTTTGATTTGCATTTCTCTAATAATTAGCCATGTTGAGAATCTTTTCGTATGCCTGTTGCCCATCTGTATGTCTTCTTTGGAGAAATGTCTCTTTAGGTCTTCTGCCCATTTTTCAGTTGGGTTGTTTTGTTATTGAATTGTATGAGCTGTTTGTATATTTTGGAAATGAAGTCCTGTTGGTCACATCATTTGCAAATATTTTCTCCCATTCTGTAGATTGTCTTTTCATTTTTTTTTGTTTATGGTTTCCTTTGCTGTACAAAACTTGTAAGTTTAATTAGGTCCCATTTGTTTATTTTTGCTTTCATTTCTATTGCCTTGGGAGACTGACCTAAGAAGACATTGGTACGATTTATGTCAGACAATGTTTTGCCTATGTTTTCTTCTATGAGTTTTATGGTGTCATGTCTTATATTTGTCTTTAAGCCATTTTGAGTTTATTTTTGTATATGGTGTGAGGGTGTGTTCTAACTTCATTGATTTAAATGTGGCTGTCCAGGGAGCTCCCTGGTAGTCTAGTGGTTAGGATTCGGCACTTTCACTGCTATGGCCTGGGTTCAATCCCTGCTTGGGGAACTGAGATCCTGCAAGCCACGTGGCACAGTCAAAAAAAAAAAAAAAATGCAGCTGTCCAACCTTTCCAACACCACTTGCTGAAGAGAGTGTCTTTTCTTCATTTTATAGTCTTGTCTCCTTTGTTGAAGATTAATTGACTGTAACTGGGTGGGTTTATTTCTAGGCTGTCTATTCTGTTCCATTGATCCATATGTCTGTTTTTGTGCCAATACCCATGCTGTTTTGATTACTGTAGCTTTGTAGTATCGTCTGAAGTCTGGGAGGGTTATGCCTTACAAGATCCTTTTAACTGGTTTCTGGATTTCTCACAAAGGCACATGGTTTGTGTAGTATTGTTAAATTCCTGTGTCTATGGGAGAAGGAGGGTCTATGGCTTCCTATTCTGCCATCATGCTGTTGTCATCCTCCCTTTTCAGCCCTAGTTTTTGAAAAATATTTCTGCTAGGTACAGAATTCTAGGTTGACTTTTTTCAAATGTTAGTATTTTAAAGATTTTACTGTGCTGTTTTCTGGCTAGCATTATTACCAGTGAGAAGTCTGCTATCATTCTTATTATTTCTCGAGGTGTTTCTCTGGCTCCTATTAAGATTTTCTCTTTATTACTGGTTTTAAGCAATTTGATTGTGATGTGGTGTGGGAGTAGTTTTTCTCATATTTATTTTGCTTGGAGTTCATTGAGCTTCTTGAATCTGGGGTTTTAAAAAATTTCAGCTATTTTGAGGTATAATTAATGTATACAATTGTAAGATATTTAAAGTGTACATCACAGTGATTTAATATATGTACATATACATTGTGAAAGGACTCCCCTCATCTATTTCATTAACACATCCATCACTTCACATTTATCTTTTTGTGTTTGAGAACATTTAAGTTTTAGTCTCCTAGCAAGTTTCAATTATACAGTACAGTGTTATCAACAAGAGTCACTATGGTTTTCATTAGATCCTCACACCTGTTCATCTTATAGCTGAAATTTTGTACCCTTTTACAAACATCTCTCTATTTCTTCACTCCCGGTCCCAGTGGCAGTTCAGAGTTTTTGTCTGTTCTCTCCGCACTGGGTTGGGTTGTAGAGCCAAAGTGGATGGAGTGTTTTTGAGCTCATTAAGAACTTGTTATTTGTTTAGTGCAATCCTGTGACACTCCTAAATGTAAGCCCCATTGGCTTTCAGAGCCAGGCAATCTGGGTGCAGATTGCCTGGCTCTCTCAGGTGGCAGCTGCTAAAGCTGCTGTGTCAGATGTGTGTACAAGGTCCTTCCAGAGAGATAACTGTGACTCAGAGCAGACCAAAAGGAGAGGGTATGGGAGGTGTCCACAGTCTTCCCTAGTGTTTGGAGAGGATTGCAGTGAGCCTCTAGATGCATGCTAAATTAGAAGCCTGACCTCAGGCAGCATCTTTTAGAGTATGCAAAGAGACCCCTTTTAGGGAAAGACTGGGAGATGGGGGTTTGTGCATGCTTACTCTGTGCTGAGCCCTGGGGGTATAGCCAGTTTAAGAATTGCTTTTTTGTTTGCTATTGTCTTTGGGACTAGCGAATGGGAGCCTATTGGTTATCAGAGCCAGGAGATCTGGGGACCCACCCCTTGGGAAGCAGCTGCAAAAGCTGGGGTACAGATGAGTATATTAGCTCCTTCCAGGGAGATACTGGTGACTTGGAGCAGCCTCAAGAGAGAAGGTGGAAAGGTGACTTCTGGCTTCCCTGGTCTCTGGGAAGGATTGCAGTTAGCCCCTAGATGCAAGTTAAATTAGAATTCTGACCTTCAGGCAGCATTTGTTAAAGTGTGCAAAAATAAACCCCATTCAGGGAAGACTGGAAGCCTGGCATTTTTTGCCTGCTCCCTCTGCACTGAGCCCTGAGGATAGCTACAGCTAGTGCTCCTACAAATGGGTCTCATGGAGTTGCTGTAAGCCTACTGGCTTTCAGAACTAGGTGTTTTGAGGGGCCACTCAGATGGAAGTCAAATGTTGTGGCACTAGGTGTTGGGTCCAAACCCTTCCCTTCCCTCGTCAGGGAGAAACTGGGATTTTCTTTTTTTCCCCCAATATCTTTATTGGAGTATAATTGCTGTACAATGGTGTGTTAGCTTCTGCTGTATAACTAAGTGAGTCAGTCATACATATACACATATCCCCATATACCCTTTCTCTTGTGTCTCCCTCCCACCCTCCCTATCCCACCCCTCTGGGTGGTCACAAAGCACCGAGCTGATCTCCCTGTGCTATGCGGCTGCTTCCCACCAGCCATCCATTCTACATTTGGTAGTGTATATATGTCCATGCCACTCTCTCACCTTGTCCCAGCCTCCCCCTCCCCCTCCCCGTGTCCTCAAATCCACTCTCCACATCTGCATCTTTATTCCTGTCCTGCCCCTAGGTTCTTCAGAACCATTTTACTTTATTTTTTTTAGATTCCATATATATGTGTTAGCGTACGGTATTTGTTTTTATCTTTCCAACTTACTTCACTCTGTATGACAGACTCTAGGTCCATCCACCTCACTGTAAATAACTCAGTTTCGTCTCTTTTTATGGCTGAGTAATATTCCATTGTATATATGTGCCACATCTTCTTTATCCATTCATCTATCGATGGACACTTAGGTTGCTTCCATGTCATGGCTATTGTAAATAGTGCTGCAATGAACATTGTGGTACATGACTCTTTTTGAATTATGGTTTTCTCGGAGTATATGACCAGTAGTGGGATTGCTGGGTCATATGGTAGCTCTATTTTTAGTTTTTTAAGGAACCTCCATACTGTTCTCCATAGTGGCTGTATCAATTTACATTCCCACCAACAGTGCAAGAGGGTTCCCTTTTCTCCACACCCTCTCCAGCATTTATTGTTTGTAGACTTTCTGGCCATTCTGACCAGTGTGAGATGATACCTCATTGTAGTTTTGATTTGCATTTCTCTAATGATTAGTGATGTTGAGCATCCTTTCATGTGTTTGTTGGTAATCTGTATATCTTCTTTGGAGAAATGCCTATTTAGGTCTTCTGCCCGTTTTTGGATTGGGTTGTTTGTTTTTTTGATATTGAGCTGCATGAGCTGCTTGTATATTTTGGAGATGAATGCTTTGTCAGTTGCTTTCCTTGCAAATATTTTCTCCCATTCTGAGGGTTGTCTTTTGGTCTTGTTTATGGTTTCCTTTGCTGTGCAAAAACTTTTAAGTTTCATTAGGTCCCATTTGTTTATTTTTGTTTTTATTTCCATTTCTCTAGGAGGTGGGTCAAAAAGGATCTTGCTGTGATTTATGTCATAGAGTGTTCTGCCTATGTTTTCCTCTAAGAGTTTGATAGTGTCTGGCCTTACATTTAGGTCTTTAATCCATTTTGAGGGTTTTTTTGTGTATGGTGTTAGGAAGTGTTCTAATTTCATTCTTTTACATGTAGCTATCCAGTTTTCCCAGCACCACTTATTGAAGAGGCTGTCTTTTCTCCATTGTATATCCTTGCCTCCTTTATCAAAGATAAGGTGACCATATGTGCATGGGTTTATCTCTGGGCTTTCTATCCTGTTCCATTGATCTATATTTCTGTTTTTGTGCCAGTACCATACTGTCTTGATTACTGTAGCTTTATAGTATTGTCTGAAGTCAGGGAGCCTGATTCCTCCAGCTCCGTTTTGCTTTCTCAAGATTGCTTTGGCTATTCAGGGTCTTTTGTGTTTCCATACAAATTGTGAAAGTTTTGGTTCTAGTTCTGTGAAAAATGCCATTGGTAGTTTTATAGGGATTGCCCTGAATCTGTAAATTGCTTTGGGTAGTATAGTCATTTTCACATTGTTGATTCTTCCATTCCAAGAACATGGTATATCTCTCCATCTGTTTGTATCATCTTTAATTTCTTTCATCAGTGTCTTATAGTTTTCTGCATACAGTTCTTTTGTCTCCTTAGGTAGGTTTATTCCTAGGTATTTTATTCTTTTTGTTGCAATTGTAAACGGGAGTGTTTCCTTAATTTCTCTTTCAGATTTTTCATCATTAGTGTATAGGAATGCAAGAGATTTCTGTGCATTAATTGTGTATCCTGCTACTCTACCAAATTCATTGATTAGCTCTAGTAGTTTTCTGGTGGCATCTTTAGGATTCTGTATGTATAGTATCATGTCATCTGCAAACAGTGACAGTTTTACTTCTTTTCTGATTTGGATTCCTTTTATTTCTTTTTCTTCTCTGATTGCTGTGGCTAAAACTCCCAAAAGTATGTTGAGTAATAGTGGTGAGAGTGGGCAACCTTGTCTTGTTCCTGATCTTAGTGGAAATGCTTTCAGTTTTTCACCATTGAGAACGATGTTGGCTGTGGGTTTGTCATATATGGCCTTTATTATGTTGAGGTATGCCTACTTTCTGGAGGGTTTTTATCATAAAGTGGTGTTAAATTTTGTCGAAAACATTTTCTGCATCTATTGAGATGATCATATCGTTTTTCCTTCAACTTGTTAATATGGTTTATCACATTGATTGATTTGCATATATTGAAGAATCCTTGCATTCCTGAGATAAACCCCACTTGATCAGGGCGTATGATCCTTTTAATATTTTGTTGGATTCTGTTTGCTGGTATTCTGTTGAGGATTTTTGCATCTATGTTCATCAGTGATATTGGTCTGTAGTTTTCTTTTTTGTGACATCATTGTCTGGTTTTGGTATCAGGGTGATGGTGGCATCGTAGAATGAGTTTGGGTGTGTTCCTCCCTCTGCTATATTTTGGAAGAGTTTGAGAAGCATAGGTGTTACCTCTTCTCTAAATGTTTGATAGAATTCGTCTGTGAAGCCATCTGGTCCTGGGCTTTTGTTTGTTGGAAGATTTTTAATCACAGTTTCAATTTCAGTGCTTGTGATTGGTCTGTTTATATTTTCTATTTCTTCCTGTTTCAGTCTTGAAAGGTTGTGCTTTTCTAAGAATGTGCCCATTTCTTCCAGGTTGTCCATTTTATTGGCATATAGTTGCTTGTAGTAACCTCTCATGATCCTTTCTTTGCATTTCTGCAGTGTCAGTTGTTATTTCTCCTTTTTCATTTCTAATTCTATTGATTTGAGTCTTCTCCCTTTTTTTCTTAATGAGTTTGGCTAATGGTTTATCAATTTTGTTTATCTTCTCAAAGAACCAGCTTTTAGCTTTATTAGTCTTTGCTATCGTTTCCTTCATTTCTTTTTAATTTATTTCTGATCTTTATGATTTCTTTCCTTCTGCTAACTTTGGGTTTTTTTGTTCTTCTTTCTCTAATTGCTTTAAGTGAAAGGTTAGGTTGTTTATTTGAGATATTTCTTGTTTCTTGAGGTAGGATTTATTGCTATAAACTTCCCTCTTAGAACTGCTTTTGCTGCATCCCATATGTTTTGGGTCATCGTGTTTTCATTGTTATTTTTTTCTAGGTATTTTTTGATTTCCTCTTTGATTTCCTCAGTGAACTCTTGGTTATTTAGTACTGTATTGTTTAGCCTCCATGTGTTTGTATTTTTTACAGCTTTTTTTTAAAAAATAAATTTATTTATTTATTCATTTTTGGCTGCACGGGGTCTTTGTTGCTGCTCGCAGGCTTTCTCTAGTTGCGGTGAGTGGGGGCTACTCTTCGTGGCAGTGCGCAGGCTTCTCATTGTGGTGGCTTCTCTCGTTGCGGAGCACGGGCTCTATGCATGCAGGCTATAGTAGTTGTGGCTCATGGGCTCTAGAGTGCAGGCTCAGTAGTTATCACACACGGGCTTAGTTGCTCTTCGGCATGTGGGATCTTCCCGGCGTAGGGCTCAAACCCATGTCCCCTGCATTGGCAGGCAGATTCTTAACCACTGCACCACCAGGGAAGCCCCCTACAGCTTTTTTGCTGTAATTGATATCTAGTCTCATAGCGTTGTGGTTGGAAAAGATACTTGATACGATTTCAATTTTCTTAAATTACCAAGGCTTGATTTGTGACCCAAGATATGACCTATCCTGGAGAATGTTCCATGAGCATTTGAGAAGAAAGTGTATTCTGTTGTTTTTGGATGGAATGTCCTATAAATATCAATTTAGTCCGTCGTGTCTAATGTGTCATTTAAAGCTTGTGTTTCCTTATTTAAATATTTTCATTTTGGATGATCTGCCCATTGGTGAAGGTGGGGTGTTAAAGTCCCCTACTATTTTGTGTTACTGTCGATTTCCCCTTTTATGGCTGTTTGCATTTGCCTTATGTATTATGGTGCTCCTATGTTGGGTGCGTAAATATTTACAATTGTTATGTATTCTTCTTGGATTGATCCCTTGATCATTAGTTAGTGTCCTTCTTTCTCTCTTGTAATAGTCTTTCTTTTAACGTCTATTTTGTCTGATATGAGAATTGCTACTCCAGCTTTCTTTTGATTTCCATTTGCATGGAGTGTCTTTTTCCATCCCGTCACTTTCAGTCTGTATGTGTCCCTAGGTCTGAAGTGGGTCTCTTGTAGACAGCATATATATGGGTCTTGTTTTTGTATTGATTTAGCCAGTGTATATCTTTTGGTTGGAGCATTTAATCCATTACATTTAAGATAATTATCGATATGTATGTTCCTATTACCATTTTCTTAATTGTTTTGGGTTTGTTATTGTAGGTCTTTTCCTTCTCTTGTGTTTCCTGCCTAGAGAAGTTCCTTTAGCATTTGTTGTAAAGCTGGTTTGGTGGTGCTGAATTCTCTTGGCTTTTGCTTGTCTGTAAATGTTTTAATTTCTGTGTTGAATCTCAATGAGATCCTTGCTGGGTAGAGTAATCTTGGTTGTAGGTTTTTCCCTTTCATCACTTTAAATATGTCCTGCCACTCCCTTCTGGCTTGCAGAGTTTCTGCTGAAAGATCAGCTGTTAACCTTATGGGGATTCCCTTGTATGTTATTTTTTGCTTTTCCCTTGCTGCTTTCAATATTTTTTCTTTGTATTTAATTTTTGATAGTTTGATTAATATGTGTCTTGGCATGTTTCTCCTTGGATCTATCCTGTATGGGACTCTCTGTGCTTCCTGGACTTGACTGACTATTTCCTTTCCCATATTTGGGAAGTTTTCAACTGTAATCTCTTCAAATATTTTCTCAGTCCCTTTTTTCTTCTTCTTTTGGGACCCCTATAATTCAAATGTTGGTGTGTTTACTGCTGTCCCAGAGGTCTCTGAGACTGTCCTCAATTCTTTTAATTCTTTTTTCTTTATTCTGCTCTGTGGTAGTTATTTCCACTATTTTTTCTTCCCGGTCACTTATCTGTTCTTCTGCCTCAGTTATTCTGATATTGATTCCTTCTAGAGAATTTTTAATTTCATTTATTGGGTTGTTCATCATTGTTTGTTTGCTCTTTAGTTCTTCTAGGTCCTTGTTAAATGTTTCTTTTATTTTCTCCATTCTATTTTCAAGATTTTGGATCATTTTTATTATCATTACTCTGAATTCTTTTTCAGGTAGACTACCTATTTCTGCTTCATTTGTTTGTTCTGGTATTCATCTGCTGTGTATTTCTCTGTCTTCCCATTTTGCTCCTTCATCTGCTGTGTATTTTTCTGTCTTCTCATTTTGCTTAACTTACTGTGTTTGGAGTCTCCTTTTCCCAGGCTGCAGGTTCGTAGTTCCCGTTGTTTTTTGGTAAGGTTGGTTCAGTGGGTTTTGTAGGCTTGCTGGTGGAGGGGACTGGTTCCTGTGTTCTGGTGGATGAGGCTAGATCTTGTCTTTCTGGTGGGCAGGACCATATCCAGTGGTGTGTTTTGGAGTGTCTGTGAACTTATTATGATTTTAGGCAGCCTCTCTGCTAATGGGTGGGGTTGTGTTCCTGTCTTGCTAGTTGTTTGGCATGGGGTGTCCAGCACTGGAGCTTGCTGGTCGTTGAGTGGAGCTGGGTCTTAGCATTGAGACAGAGATCTCTGGGAGAGCTCTCGCCAATTGATATTACATGGGGCCAGGAGGTCTCTGGTGGTCCAATGTCCTGAATTCGGCTCTCCCACATCAGAGGCTCAGTCCTGACAGCCGGCCAGAGCACCAAAACCCTGTCAGCCACACGGCTGGAAAAATGTGCTTTGAGTTGTGTGTCAGCCACTGCCCTGTTGTAGCTCTGTCTCAGCTGTCTCCAAAGGTCACCCAGATACATTGGGTTATTCCATCATTCCTCAGAACTTGCACATGCCAGTCTGGGATTTGTAGATGTCCTCCTGATACTCTTCATTGAAATACCTTGCATTCATGGTGGTGAGAGATATGCTAATAGTGTTGGTTCTCTTCAGTTCAGAGACTGGGATAGTCTGAGCCTTCATGTGGCTAAGTCAGAAGCAGCTGGCCAACTGTCTGAAAGTAATAACATGTCAGATTCCAAGAAGGCTTTCTGCAGCACCTGAGCAGTAGTCCCAAGCAGCCGCTCTGCTCAGCTGTAGCACTCTGACCGGGCACCCTCAGTGGGACCCTCAAACGAGGATTTCTGCTGGCCCTAGAGCCTGACTTGCCCACCCAGGCAAGGAGCTGAGGAGATCATCTCCCGGCCCCGTGTCACCAGAGGAGCAGACACTTGGAAGGTGTGTGGCCAACAGTGTGGGAGAAACTGGGATTTTCAAGTTTCCTCATGAGAGTATGTTGCTGTGCTGGCAGGGGGGCTTATGGCAAGTGTTTCTCAGCCTTTCCTACCTATTTTGGTGTGGATATTTCCTTGTTTGCCTGATGTGTAGGAGTTGCTCAGCTAGTTTCTGGATTTCTTTCAGAGGGAATTGCTCTGTGTGTAGCTGTAGATTCGGTGTGTTTGTGGGAGGAGATGAGTTTAGGGGTCTCCTGTATTACCACCTTGGACTGGAAATCTGTGAATCTTTTGTTTTATACATTTCATCAAATCTGGAAAATTTTCAGCCATTAGTATATCAAAAAATTTTTTCTGCTCATCCCTTCCTTAATTGACTTAAATTACAGGTATATAAGGCTACTCACTAATACTATGTTAGGTTTTTTTTTTCAGTTTTACTTTGAAGTTGATATTGTGTCTTTAAGTTTACTACTCTTCTGCTATGTCTAATCTTGGGGAGGCTTTTGGGGGTCATTACTTTAGTGAAGCTGGTGGGACTCAGGGATACCAGGATTCAATTATTATTTTTATTAATGTTAGCGTGACTGTCTTTGTGGGGATAAGATGATGAAGATAGGGGAATATGGGTTATGTATCTTTGGAAGAATCTTTTTTTTTAATGAGGCTTAGGAATGTAAGTGAACAAGTTCTATGAAATCAGCCGCATCTGTAGAATACCATTTCTTCATTATTAGATTACTGCTTAAAGTTGGAAATTCAAATACTGAATGGTTTACACAAGACAGTATAATTGTACAAAGGCAGGAAGAAAATCAATATGATACAATACATAGCAAGTAATGCAATATGATGCAGTAAATACAAAAGCAGGGGGATAATCACATGGCTAAGGCAGTTGGAGAAAATGCAGGGGAAAAGCCAAGAGAGAGAAGGTTAAGTTCTCATAGTTGGGATCATATCTTAGTCATTACATATAACTCAGGGAGAACATCAGGGAAAACAGGCAATGTAACCACATTTATTGAGCACCTCCTATAGGCCAGGTATGGTATGGTTCCATTTCTATAACCTCACTGCAAAGCAGTTATTACTATGTTTTAAGAGGAAACACAGTCAGAAAGGTTAGGTAGATTGCCCAACGTGTGGTATACAGTGTCTTTCACATGCTGTATCTTGAATCAGTATTAGTTGAATAAATGAATATGTATTTATTCAAGCGAAAGATAGCTTGTGAATTTTCTTTGCTGTGCTTCTTTCTAATCTTTCCTAGAAAAATGCTAAACAGATAACTACAGGCTAGGGAAAGGACTGTGCTAGCTGGCATGCAGTAAGAGCAACAGGAACAACAGTAATGGCAGTAACATATACGGACTTCCTGTGAGTTGGCCACTGTTTTGATTTACATGTATTAACTCATTTAGTGCTGACACCACTATGAGGTAAGTACAATCTTTATTTCTCAGTTTACAGATGAGGAAAGTGAGGTGCAGAGAGGTGAAATAGCTTGTTCAAAGTTATCCCGTTGTTAAGTAGTAAGGCCAGGATTTGAACTTTTGATAGTGGAGCTCCAGGCTGTACTTCACACCTTTGAACTATCTTGCCTCTAGTGACTTGCTGCCTTTCTTCACTGTGGTTCACCTAGCTTCACCTTTGGGCTCAGGCCCAGACCAAGTTTTCCCTAGTTTCTCCTTTCAGGCCTCTTACAGCCACTCTGGCAAGTACTGCTTTCCAAAGCCAGTGGAAAACATTGATAGACTTCCCTATTTTTTCTGTTGTAAAAAAGGCAAATTGAAGTCATGGAGTAAGATACAAATCTCTCCTGCTTTCAGGTGGCAAGGGAGGTGAACCTAAACCAACCTTGCTGTATTTCTCAGATTACTATCTCAGCATATGAAGAAACAAAATACCCAGAATTTATAGAGAATTTATTTGATCTACAAATCAAATGCGCCAAAGACATGAACAGAAAATTCACAAAAGAAAACAAGAGGCAAATATCTTTATTTCAAAATCAACCTTAGCTAGATTCATTTTTATGTTTTTCTTTTTTCCTTGATATCGGCAAACTTTAAAAAGATTGATGTGGCTGAAGCTGGAGAAGGATGGTAAGGATGTCGGGGGTGAGAGACAGTGAAAAGGTAGTGGGATTGGTGGATTATAGATTCTGGTAGACCTGAAGTAATGCCGGATTGTGGTATGAGAAGGAATAAACAGGAAGGACAGGAGGTAGTGATCAGAATATGGGATTTTACAATTGAGAATGTGAAGAATTTCAATTTATTGATAATGACAAGGTCTAGAGCAACACAGTCCAATAAAAATATGTGCTGTGTATATACCTTAAAATTTCACAGTAGCCAGATTAAAAAAAGCAGGTAAAATTAATTTTAATGTATTTTATTTAACCCAATATATCCAAAAGAGTAACATTTCAACATGTAATCAAAAGATTATTGAGATGTTTTATATTCTCTTTTACATAGTAAATCTTTAAAACTTAATGTGTGTTTTACACTTACTACATATCTCAATTTAGACTACTCACATTTCAAATGCTCAGGAGCCACACATGGCTAATGACTACTATATTGGACAGCACAGGTCTAAAGTACGACCATGGGAATAAGTGGTAGGATAGACCAGGGTGTTGGAAGGATCACCTATGTGAATACTAGAATCACCAAGAATGTTCTTCAGTCACCAAAAAGAACATGTTAGACCTACACGTAATGAGTCGGAAAGATCTCCAAGACATATATTGAAGGGAAAATTAATTTCCAGTATAATATGTATGGATAATACCATTTATTAAAAACAATATGTAAGTTACAAAAGAATACTACAAGGAAAAAGATGTGCTAACTTGATAAGGGTTGCCTCTGGAGAATGGAGTAGAAATAGGATGGAGTGGGAGTGAAGGGGGACTTTCAAGTCACGCTCTATATACTTCTGGATCATCTGTATATCTCACAATAAGAAGGTATTCATGTACTTGTATAATAATTGTTTAAGAGTTAATATTAATACCATTGATCTTGTTATCTATTTGACTTGGTTTCCTCTCTCCCCCCAATTGCCTACCCTTTCCTCAGAGTTTCAAGTATCATGAATTATTCTGAGAATACAAAGCTGTACGGCTTACTAACCATTTTTTTTTTTTTTGTTATCTATTTGACTTGGTTTCCTCTCTCCCCCCAATTGCCTACCCTTTCCTCAGAGTTTCAAGTATCATGAATTATTCTGAGAATACAAAGCTGTATGGCTTACTAACCATTTTTTTTTTATTAGTAAGAGTGTATGTATTTCAGTTTGTTATATATGATGCTGTAAAGCACCTCGTTAAGACTTCCATTTCTGTTTTGTGTTGCTTGGGGCCTCAGATGACCAAATCTTTAAATCTCAAGATGAATGTGATTAAGACAAGGAGAATGAGTTAACGGGGTTCCATTCTGTATCTTATTCTTTTCATCAGACAGCATTCATTTCCTCTCCTGTTTCCCTAAACGTGTAGCTC
Source organism: Balaenoptera acutorostrata (assembly GCF_949987535.1). Classification (NCBI taxonomy): domain Eukaryota; kingdom Metazoa; phylum Chordata; class Mammalia; order Artiodactyla; family Balaenopteridae; genus Balaenoptera; species Balaenoptera acutorostrata. The sequence continues at coordinate 64,897,380 of NC_080072.1, read as the reverse complement.
AGGAATGCTCTCGCAGACTTAAAGAAGCATGCTGTGATCTCTTTCTTTAGATTTTATGCTTCTTGAGGGCAGTGACTGAATTTTTGTACCCCTGGTGCCTATATTAATGCATAGCAAACAGGCACTCAATAAATGTTCTTTAAATAGCACAGTGAAGGTAATTTGTCAATGATAAGAGCTAGTAAGTATACTGAATTAGAGTTTAGAGTAGAGGAATGGGCTGTTATATTGCTTTCTTGTGAACTTTCAACTTCCCCTTCAAAATCTAGGACAAATGTCACCTTCCCGCCCAATAGCTTTCCCTTCTGCACAAGTAGTTAACAGCCACACCCTCAGTGTGCCCAAAGAATTATGTGTGTATCTCTCAAACCCTCTCATGCTATGTGTTCACATTTCTAATTGTGAGTTCTTTCTGGGTAAGGACGATTTCTTACTATATGTAACACAATGTCTGAGACCTAGCAGGTGCTCAATAAATGTTTGTGAATGAATACATACATAAATGTATAGATCAGACCTTGAGGCCTCAAATCCATTTCCACATACAATGACAAAACAGAGACGAAACCTACATTTATTTAATTACTGAATATTTATTGCGCACCTGCTATACACCAGGCAAAAGGAAAAGAAACAAATTTTCTATCCAGAATTACTTTTAACTCTTTCAGCAGTGCCTAAGTCCTCATCATAAAAAAGCCCATTATGCTGATTTAGTATCCATTCATTCTTTGGTTAATCTTCATGTACAGTTTTCTCAAGTGTACTTTCAAATATTGCATAATGCTCTAGACCATGATATATTCCAAGGGCTGTCTGAAGGATAAGAGGAATCACCATTGCTTTTATCTCTGTTTGACAAAGCAGCAGCCAATAAAGTAAAACCTTTCCTTTTGGTGGCAGTGGAACAGTATGATACCTAAAAACGAAAAAGGATTAATTACTTCCTCTGGAAGTAAATTCTATAAAAAATTTGTTGATGTCTCCTAAACTGATCATTTCTATTCTAGATCTTTCATGTAGATAGCAAAAAAGGTTAAAATTAGCTATTTGAAATATGAAACTATGATATTTTGATGAAAATGTGTCATTGGCAGCTAAAGAATAAGGAGAGTTTATTAACATTAAAAAAAAGGGGGGGGGGCTTTCCTGGTGGCGCAGTGGTTAAGAATCCACCTGCCAATGCAGGGGACACAGGTTCGAGCCCTGGTCCGGGAAGGTCCCACATGTCGCAGAGCAGCCAAGCTCGTGCGCCACAACTACTGAGCCTGCGCTCTGGAGCCCACGAGCCACAACTACTGAGCCCACGTGCCACAACTACCGAAGCCTGTGTGCCTAGAGCCGGTGCTCTGCAACAAGAGAAGCCACCGCAATGAGAAGCCCATACGCACACCGCAACCAAGGTAGCCCCTGCTTGCCTCAACTAGAGAAAGCCCCCAAGCAGCCAAAAATAAATAAATTAAATAAATAAATTAAAAAAAGAAAAAAGAAAGGAAGAAACGGAACAAAAAGATGGACTTACTTGACTGCCAGACGTCCATTTTTAGAAAAAGCTAAAGCAATGGGATATAAAACACCACACACTATGCCAATCAGTGAACTTCTCAGAACACAATTTTCCCGGCTTATATTACCTGGAAAACAAAAGTAAATTTGATCTCCCTTTAAGACTCAGGATAAGAACTATTAAGAGTCTTGGGTCCTCATACAGTAGTTATTTGCATTGTCCTCAAGCATAGCGAAATAGCAGAAAGAATATTAGAAATTCAGTCTATGGCACAATAGACTAAATGTATCACATTTAAAAAATGCTTTTATTATACTTCACATAAGGATAAGTTACCTCTTACTTATATGGCTGTTGCAGAAGTAATTTCATAGTGAAGAATACTAAACTAGCAGACCAGATATCTGGATTCTAGGGTAGTACATTTATATTGTCTATGTGTCAGGCATGTGCTAGGGATACAGTATTACACAGAAGAGATCCAATCTCTGACCTTCAGGTCAGTTTACTAAGAAAGAAATACATTAGACAAATATTTAAACAAATAATCTTAAGTGTGCATATGCTTTGAAGGTAAAATGAATAGAGAATGTCTCTAGAAACTTAACCTGAGGGAATCAGAGGTTTCCCTGGGGAAAAGGTATTTAAGCAGGGACCTGATGAACAGGGGTCAGAGGTTCCATCAATTACTAGTTGTGGAACTTAAGGTAAGGGGAGGAGGTAGGAAATAACATTAAAAGCCCATAATATGCCAGATACTATGTTAGACATTCAACATACAGTATCTTAATTCTTAATCCTGTGAGTTAAGTACTATTAGTCCTAATTCATAGATAAGACAACTGAGTCTCAGAGATTAAATGACTTGCCCAGTGTCACAAAACTTAAGTGAAATATGTAGTATACCAAAGCCTCCTTTTTTCCCAGTATATCATGCTGCTTCTTAGTGTACTTGAACATGTCTCAGCTTAGTTTCTTACCTGTAAAGAAAAGACACAATACTACTTGCCTTGGCTGATTAGGAGGATTGTTGTGGGGATGAAACAGGACAATATATGTGAAGGTACTTTGTTAGTGGTAAAGAAATACACAAATGTAAGGGACTATTATCAGCAGTAGCAACGGTATATGTTAATGAGTAATTTTACTTAGATATAAACACATTACATGTTAATGAATTTAAATTTACCTGAATACAAAGCATGTCTTACAAGAAGCTCACAAGAAACTATGGTAGACAAAAATGGAAGTGTAGTCAATGATGCATATGTCTTCAAAGCATCATGTTTAACCTTGAAGCAATGTCTGAAAATTAAGTTTGCCAATATTCCAGAGAAACCAGCTGTTGTTCCAAAGGTCACTGTTCCATATATATTCAAAGTCCTAATTGGAAAAACAAAGTGAAGAATTAAGTTTAACATAATATTCTTCTAATAGATATATCCTTTCCTGGGTTTGTTATTACATATTTACTCAACATCAAATTTTTCTTGAGCATTTACTATGCTCAATACTATACAAAGAAAGGTATTTTCTTTGTGCTGAGGGTGGGGCAGTGAATAAAGTTGCGGGGGGGGGAGGTGGAAAGAAAAAAAATTCCACCCCTCATGGAACTTGCATTCTAATGAGAGAACAATAGAATTATCTTTCTGAGAATAGAGTGGTTCTAAGATGGAGCTCTTTTAAAGAGAGAATAAATTTTGGCCACAAATAAATATGAATATGTTCCAATGTAGCCAAATTTTATGAACTATCTAAATCCAAGAATACTGTTCTTTCTACTAAAAGAATTAATTTGCTTAAGGTCATTTGAAAAAAGTTCTTTACATTTGGTTAGGCCTTCTAGAAAATAACTATTTCTTAAGTAGTCCAGATACATTTAAAATAATTTGTCTAGGATTTCCAAAACTTCATTCAAAGAAATTTGAGAGATCTAGTTTTTCTGACTCATACCTAAATCCAGAAATGTTTAAAGTCTAAGATCAACGTCCTTTGATTTTATTCTTGAGCTCTATTAATCTAAAAGTCAGAATCGTAATGTGAGACTATATGTACATCATGGAATCTGTATTCCCTTTTGCTGAGCTCAGCACTGTGGCTGAGGTAATAAATTCTAAACTGAAATTAATTACAATTGATAATTAATATAAGTAGCCCTAAAAATGGTGTTCTCCTAATTACTTTTAATTAAAATATTAATTTTAATTGCACAAATAACATTTAATTGCACAAATAACATTTCAACAATTTTAGAAACAAAACAATTTCAAGAGAGAAAAGAAATTATCCACAGTCTCAGTATTCCAACAAACCGCTATTTTCATCTGCTCATGTTTCCCTCCAGTTCTTTTTTGAAAATAAGCTTTCTTTATAACCAACTCAATAAAGTTAACAGGATCTTAGAGACCTAGAAACAATGGCAATACAGAAGATCTGCAAATAAAGTTATTGACTTTCAGTCTGGGTGAGTCTCTTACTTTTCTTTTCTAAGATATTCAAATTTTTTTTCTATGATTTCGATGACCATTGGTTTTCTGAGATTTGCATCTCCTAGAGAAGGACTGGACTGACCATATATGTATGTTGGCATCTTGATGTCCTGGAAAACACAAAAATCCAGAACCATAATAGCTAATGATGTTAATATTAAATCTTATAAATTCTACAGATGCAGATTAAAAAACATTTAGATTCTAGTAAAAGTGTCAGGTACTGTCATCTGCTTTCATATACTTTGTTAATGATTCAGTCACTATTTAGTGAGCTCTTATCTGTTAGACGATGGCTTTTTGATTCACATAACAACTTTGAGAAATTGGTAGGATAATGGTCATCTCTACCTTTATGGATGAGACAAACAAGGTTCAGAGAGGCTGACTTGCCTGAGGACTTGCTGTAGAAGGATAATTTACTGAGATATTTTTTGTTTTCTTTACAGTTTTCCCTGAAGGTAGCCAGGCCCTTTGTAGTTCTCCATGCTCTAGCTTTTTCAGAGCTGAAATTAAACAGTAGCTACTTGTTGACCACTGTCTTTATCCTCTGTCTCATGAAAGCCTGAGCTTTTGGAGATTATGTTGAGTATCCTGGAGAGGTAGGAGAGAACAGGGATTGCCTTGGAGAATATCAAGACAGAACATCAGAAAGAGGGACACATTCCAGCCTAGGAAGAGGCAGTGGATCATGGTTACCTTGGATTATATAAGGTATATATATCCAGATCCCTACTGGGGCAGAAGTAGGGCCTTTGCTGGAAATTGCTATGCAGTATATCAGGGAGCCTGGACCTATGGCACTGGGCTCCAGGGTTGGAAAGTTCCTGTGTCCCAAGTGTGATGTATGAATAGACAGTTGCTAATGTCAAGGGACCATAAGGTTTGGCCAGTAGCATCTTAACAGAAACCAGTAGTTGAAAAAAACAAAACAAAACTGGACCCTCAGAAAGGATCCCTTCTGAATATTTTGCTCTGGGTAAGACTCTCAGATTTCTGTGAAACGTCTTAATATTTGTTACATCTTTTGCCATACTGGCATTATGGGATTCCAGATTAGCCAATGAATAGATTAAATCTATGCCTTTCACAATTTATATGATTCTCCATTTTAACAACATTTATGGTCAAGGGCATAGACTAATAAGTCTCAAATTTTAGGAGTCCTGGGCAAGAGAATCAGAGTGGGTTAAGCATAAAAGACATAAAAGAGACTTAGTAAGATTCTCAACTTTTCATGTGCACAGGAATCACGAGTTTATCTGAAATGCAGTCTCTTGAGCTCCCTATTGAGATATCTGGATTCAACAGGAGTAGGGTAAAGTTTAGAAATCTGCATTTTAATAACACCAAGTGATTCTGATGCTGGTAGTCAATGGACACATGTTGAACATCACTGTAATATTCATTTCCTGAATAAGTGATATGTACCAACCCTAACCCTAACTGATGAAAGGCCAATTCATCCATGGTATCAACATCCTGAAGGTATAGGCTCTTTTGAACCTTCATATGGTATTAAACAATGAGTAATAATGGACGAGTTTCTTTCCCTGCATCATTGAAGAACTGTACTCAAACCAGTTCTATCTTTTTCTTTAAAATATCTGGGGAGGACAGAAAAAAAAAAGTAAAATATTTTATAAATTACAATTTTTCACAGACTAGATTTAATCTTTTGCCTCTCTCTGATATCTAAATGGCAAATGGAAGAGACAAGATAGCAATATCTAAGGGAGATTCTATATCTAATCCCTCTAGTGTACATGAAGGCAGATGTCAGTAACATGACAATTAACCAGAAACTTGGGAAAACTTTTCGTTTTGCTGTCATCCAATTCACTGAAGTCCCTTATTCCTAACAAAGAAAACTTTCAGGCAATCCCTTGTACCAACCTCCTACCTCGTCTACACCTCATTATATAGGAAACACAGATATCCAGGATTATGATCCTAAAATACTGAAACAGGACAGCAAATATTTATTGAGTGCATAGTTTTTGTAAGGCAGTTATTAAAGCAGAGAAATATACTGATAACTTTCTGATAGAATTTTTACAAGTATTGAAATGTAAAAATTTCTCCATAACTAACATTTTATCTAAAAAGTAACCAGTTCAAAAAAAAAAAAAAAGTAACCAGTTCAAGGCCACTCAACTGGTCACCACGATTATACCAGTAATATTTTATGGTTTTGTAGTGCTTTTATGTGTATTATTTCACTTGACCTTCAGAATTTTATTTAACATTCACTCATCATTTGCTCAGACATTCACCTGGTATTTGAAAGTCCCCCGGATAAGCAAGATGTAGTCATGTCCTCAGAACCCACAACCCAGGCAGAGGTCAGGACAAAATGGCAGGAAATTTAACATGCAAAGGCCCCGAGTCAAGAGAAAACAGGCTTCATCAATCAGGACTAAACTTTAGGTCTCCTACTTTCTCCCTACCTCTTTTCATAGCAACCAGGGATTTAATTGCGCCCTACATAGACTTGGGAGCTATTCTCTTTAGACTTCAAATCCCTTTTACGCGCATCATTTCAGAAGAGTGCACCAGCACCTGAGGCTGCAGAAATCACCGCCCATACCACCCTGGGTTTCCGCCTACCTTGGGCGCTTCCCCAGCTCCCGCCGACACCACACCTGCAGCCCTCCGGTCAGCTTCAGCCTCACGCCCGAGCGCCGCCATTTTGGCGACTCACGTGACTAGTGGTGGGCGGGGACCCAGAACTCCCGGGGCGGGAAGTGGTGCGGGCTCACGCCTCTAGCCCGCATCCCTGGCCCGCCCCGACCCAGTCAAAAGCCGCGCCCTCCATCCTGGCTGTGATTGGGCCCGGCGTCCAGAAGCTGGAGCCGCTCATTGGCTTCCAGGAGGCCCAGACTCCCATGGGCCCGCCCCCCTGCCAGGCCCGTATTCCCTTCTCTTTAATTTGTTAGCCTAGCTCCTTCTTTTCGCCTTTTGAGGGGAACGTGGGGGCGGTCCGAGCGCAGGGATGTCGCTGCGCGTTTTCCTCTCCTCAGGGCACCTCCGTTAGCTGGGGCCGAGCTGCCCAGCCCCTTTCACTCCTTCAGGGTGCTTGCCCCTCTGGCCTGGCCCGTGTGTTACGGCTCCGGCTTCTCGGGCACCTCCTCCCTAGAGCCCCCAACCGGCTGCCAGAGCGGCCCCGACTAGCCTCCTTCCCTCACAGCCGTCAGACTCCCCTCCTCAATCTTTAGTCCCCTCATATTCCATCCTTTCTCCTCGCTTGGAAAGAGACCGGAGAGAATTTTGCCCCCCCCCTCGCTCCCCGAGAAGACCCCCTTACCAGCCGGTGTTTCGGGTTGGGGGACGCTGCGAGGACGCCTGGCGCCCTTTTGTGCGCGTTCAGTGCCCAGCAGTATCTCCCAGACCAGCACCCCCCGACCCTCCAGTCTCCATGTCTTAGAGAAGCCAAAATCGAGAGTTATATAATTTCTAGTGCTGCTGTTTCTCCTGCCTGAGGAAACACTTCATCGCGTGGAGGGTGCAGGACATTTCTGTGCTCTTCTATATAAGAACGGGGTGTGGGCAGGGGTGGCCGGCGGTAGCAGAGAGATTTGTTTTTTCTGCAAAAGGAAGGTGGGTAGTTTGGAGAGAGACTGAGGGAAAAAGGGTGGATGTGGAAGCCAAGCGGCCGAACTCTCTCATTTAGGAAACCGCGAACTGTTTGCACAGCTTATGCTCACATGCCTAATACTACTACAGCGTCTCAGAAAACACCTTTGGGGGAAGGTTTGACTTGTCTCGAACAGTCTCAGTGTTTTTCCTCGCCGGATAGGGAACTGCTTGGATGCGAAGAGACGGCATGATGTGAATGACTCCAGTGTGAAGAAATCTTCGCCAACTCATCCTGCATCAAGTGCCCATTGAGTAGCACTGTCACTTTAATGTCTCCATGCCAGGGGATTGCTTTCCTTCTTTTAAATCCTCTCGGTTAATACGTGAGAGGATCAGAATCAGAGGGGGCATTAAGGATCAAGCTTGAGGGGCTTGGAGAACACAGAAGAAAAAAAATGAAAGTGACAGCAAGCTGGATCCTGTCTTACTGAGGGGGTGAGATCCGGAACTTCTGGTCCAGTGAATAGAAAGGGGCCTTTCAGTCTGTGTTCTGCCCCAGAAAACTGTCCAAACTCACCCACCTTTTTTAGAGACTAGAGTCAAAGAGGTTTTTAAAAGTATTTTTTGGGGGTGAGGGTTTTAAATTTTTCTCTAAAGAATTGAGGGTTTTTATCATCAACCAGTTCATCTTTGATCATGTATTGAGTAATGAGACAGCTGTGTAAATTTGGTTTGTGCCTTAATTGAGTTAGTCATCGAACTCCAAAAATGTTGCTGCCTGAAGAGGAGTTTTAATAATGTTTTCTATGCTTACAATACTTTTCTTTTTAAACAGAATAAATGTTTTATAAACATTGAAAAACTTGCAAAACTCAAAAGCTATTTTTCTTTAAACTCCGTGGGCACTGTCAAAGTTGGTGGAAAAAATACATCATTTTTTCTTTATTTGAAAGAGAAGACAGCCTGGATTTCAAACAGTGAAGTGGTTTGCAACAGTTACCTGGCTCTTGGCCTCCATCCAGGTGGATCAAGTTGAGACCTGAAAAGAGATCTTGAATCCTGTGGCAGTGGAAAGACCCAAGAATGCCAGTCAAGAAGAAAGGTGGGCTATGAGGCTTTCTATATATGTTTCTCCTTTTTCTTGGTTCTGCTATTTGCAGTTTAAATTGTCCATTTGAGAGTAGAATTTTCCTTGGGATGTAGTTATTGTAATGATGTCTTTTCTGTGGTACATCATTCAGTAATATTACTTTACTAAATGAAAACCAAGTAGGACTGTGGTATTTAATTATAGGCGTTTATGGTTTCGTAAATCAGGTGGTATAAATCACCATTTGTAATCAGCGTAAATTTGATACCACAGGTTTGGGATTTTCTTTAGCTTGCTTTCTTAGCTCGTTAAAGGTTACTTTTACACAGTCTTTAAAAAAGAAACCTGTACAGTGCAGCTCTTCCTCATGAATTTAATATTTATCAAGCAAATTACATAGTTGTAAAAGATAAAGTTGTTTGTAGTGAATGCAATTATAGATTTATTATTTATCTTTTATTAAAAATAGCTTTCATGTTTGGGTTTACTCTAGTGGAAATCTTCACTTCTGTGATAAAGCACCACTTTGGTAACTGTTGTGCTTTTCCAGATGTATACATTATCCAGTAACATGATTGGCAAATTCTGCAAATGAGGTAAACACCTCACTCCTCACCCCCACTGATCAAGATCTGGAAGGTTCCTGAAGTATAGTTTATTATAGGTCACACCTTGGGATTCACTTTAGCCTAGATCTACCCCAGGTGAACCTTGTTCACCTAAGGATCCTGGAGAAGCTGGTGTTTTTTTTTTTGTTTTTTGACATTTTATAGAAGACCAGATCAACTATAGAGGAGTTTTTTAAAGAGTTTTAAACTAAAATGTGTATCAATACCCTTGAACTCTACTGTAGTGGACTAGTATAGATCCAAATGTTGACCATTTATGTGAGTTGCTACAGTCTGAAACTAAAGCTTAGTGTGAAGGTTAAGGTGCAGCCTGGCTCTGCATGATGTTTAATCCTACCTGTGGATTTGGAAGGTGTATTGAGGAAACTGATAATCAGTGAGATTCTTTACCCAACTGCTGTCTGTAGAGAAGGACAATGATATATAAAACCTCTGAAACACCTAGAAATGTCCCTTTGTATGCTGGAATTTAAGACTGGGCTTGTTTCCTTCTCCTGCTCTCCTCCATAATATCACTGAGAGAAGTAAACTCTCCTTGAGATTTTGGAGCTACACCTGTCCAGACCTGACACAATTGGTTTATTTGGAACAAGAATGATTTGGGGGAATGTAGCCAATAAAGGATACGTCTCTTTGACTTATTTAGCTTGGGGTGTATTTTTATTCTTTCTACCATTTATTGTGCTCTAGTTAGTGTTCCTTTTGGACTTACTTTAAACTAGTAATTGAATTAAACACATTGTGTGTGTGTGTGTGTGTGTGTGTGTATGTATGTGTATATATGTATGAGACGGAGACAGAGAGAAGAGGAAGAGAGGGAAGGGAGAGAGGAAAGGGAGAGAGAAAGAGAGGGATAAAAGGTATCTGGCAAGGAGGCGGAGGAAAGGCACTGATGTTCTAGATATAACTTAACTAAGTAGGGTGAACTTAAGATTTCTAAACCCAACAGACTGAGTTTTTAAAAAAAGTTCCTACCTTTAAAGGAAGTTACAAAAATTGCCATTATTGAAAACCATACTTTATGAGAAATAATTTATTTCCTTCCCTGCTTCCTTCCCTCCTTTTCTTTCCTCCCTCCCTCCTTCCTCTTCTCTTATTCTTTACCAATGGGTTGATTGTAGTGGGTCTAATTTTTTAAGGAATCAACAAGTTCTAATTAACAAAGTACAAAGTTCTAATTAACAAGTACATATTTGGATATTACTAAAGTATATGCATTATGTAATTTACTTCATGAACTAATCTAGAGAAACAGCTTATCTTTTTAAAAATCTCTTAAAACTGTTAGTATTAAGATATATATTTTAAAATATTATAGACAACTAACCAAACAAGTTATGACATGTACATTATATTTTTAATTAGCTAAGCTTACTATCTGTACTGTTTCTATAAGTAAAACAAATACTTTTAAGTATAACCTAGATTTATTCTGCAGAGAGCACAGTCCTCTATCATCTTGAATCTTTTCTCTTTCTTTTTTTAAAAATATTTGTGCTTCTTCTTTTGTATTTTTTAAAAATTTATTTATTTATTTTTGGCTGCGTTGGGTCTTCATTGCTGCGCGCGGGCTTTCTCTAGTTGCGGCGAGCGGGGGCTACTCTTCGTTGCGGTGCACGGGCTTCTCATTGTGGTGGCTTCTCTTGTTGTGGATCATGGCCTCTAGGCTCGCAGGCTTCAGTAGTTGTGGCTCGTGAGCTCAGTAGTTGTTGCTCACGGGCTCTAGAGCGCAGGCTCAGTAGTTGTGGTGCACGGGCTTAGTTGCTCCACGGCATGTGGGATCTTCCCGGACCAGGGCTTGAACCTGTGTGCCCTGCATTGGCAGGCGAATTCTTAACCACTGTGCCAACAGGGAAGTCCCTCTTTTTTCTTTCTTCATTGTTGCATGTGGTAGATAGGATGGAAGCTAGGCTTTATGTAATCTTAAACAATAACTATCCTCATAGAGCCAAGTGTTTATTCATTGTTGAATATATTCTTATTACAATAAGAAATTTTCATAAGACATATTTCTCACTTGTTATATATTTTGTATGTTATTGTAAAAGTAGAGAGTAGTTTCTCTGATTGGTAACATGTAAGCATGGTAGGAAGTGGGAATGGATGTGACATCTAAGTACATTTTTTTTTTTTTTTTTTTTGCTGCACCTCACAGCCTGCAGAATCTTAGTTCCCTGAATAGAGATGGAACCCCGGCCCACTGCAGTGGAAGCACAGAGTTGTAACCACTGGACCACCGGGAAAGTCCCTAAGTACATTTTTAGGTGCTATTCTTGATTGTTCTTAGGTAAGCCAAAACTGCTATATTCAGTGCTATTTTGCTTTATGACATTACTTCCTACCTCTTCTACCTCACTCTCTTCACATTTTTATAGATCTCAGTTTTATCAACAGAACACTCATCATTTCTTCTTCAGAGATATTTTTCTCCCAACAGTCGCTTTTCATTCAGGATTCTCTTTTCTACAGTTGTAACTTGATTTGCTCCCAACTGAGCCTTTATGATATCTTTGACCTGTTTTAAATTCTGAAAATTCAGGGCCAATCCAAGATAAGTTGTATCAGCATTCTCTGATATGATGCAAGGTCATGATGTATAGTAAGGGGCTATTTCAACAGACTTGTGAATTGATCTGATTTCGTGTTGGATTAATGCAAGAAATAAAAGTTAACGATAGTTGTGTTCTCCCCTGTGGTTTTTGCAGAAAGTTGCTGTTTTAGTGATAAAATATACTTCAACAGAATTTTTTAGTACATTGCAGTTTCTTTTTTGAGAAGTTTTTTGTTCTCTTCACTGTCATTAAATATGTGAAAAAAATCAATGCTTTTAATACTTTGAGGTTGATGTTTATTTCATTTGTGTTTTTAAAAAGTTGTCCTATTCTGCTCTTCTTTGAAATTGGTGTAGAAGTCTATCTGATGTTATTAATTTACATGACACTTTATTTCCTTTGAATTCTTCTGTTGCAACTGTTTTTAGCCATATAATAGAGTATGTATACCATGTACTGAAACTTAAACACTATCATTTTCATAATTCACATGTTTTGACATTGTTCTTTTTAAAGGAATTTGAAGAATGTTGTGTGATTAGAATCCCAAGACATGATATTGCCATGTATCTTATTGACATTTGTGAAATTGAGATTGTTGTTTCCTGGGTTTACACTCTTTCCTTTTGGTTGACTGTATACTTCATAAAAGTGTCATTTCTGTTTTTCTTTTTTCCCCACTCTCTGGAAGGGAACTTATAACTCTTAAGTTTAATTTTTCCTCATTTAAAAATTTCTTTCATTATCTATTTCCTGCACTTTGTGGCTTAACTTCTTTTTTGTAGGATCTCACTAGTTTATATTTGCCTTTCATTATCTGAGCATCTGAGCATACTCTATCTCTAGCTTTTCATCAATTACTAAGTTTTTTTTTAGGTTCTCTAAAGGGAAAAACATGTACCTAAATTTATTGACTACACCTGAGTAGCTATTTTATCCCTTCTGTACGTACTTCACCAAGTTTTTGTTTGAACTTTTGTGTTTGCCATACCAGGATTATATTCAGATGCTTTTTCAATTTCAAAAAACTTCATGCTTTTTCTTTTTCTGAGCCAGTAGAACTCAAAAGAGTTAAGCCCCAGAGAGGGATGGGAAAAGGCAGGTTTCAAACTTTTGTAATTTCTGTAAGTCAAAGTAAGATAACTTACTAAAGATTTTTTTAGATTTAAAATCCCTCAAAAGGGACATCTTGACCTTGGTTGAGAGAATTGTTGAAAATCATGATGCCACAGATTCTTTTTTTTTTTAATTTTTAATTTAATTTAATTTATTTTTTTATACAGCAGGTTCTTATTAGTTATCTATTTTATACATATTAGTGTATACATGTCAATCCCAATCTCCCAATTCATCACACCACCACCGCCCCCCTGCCACTTTCCCCCCTTGGTGTCCATATGTTTGTTCTCTACATCAAGCCATAGATCCTTGATGTTGGAAAATATTCATCAATCCAGGAGGCATAAAGAGAGAACATTCTGGAGAGAGAAATAGAAGAATACTCTTTGTATTCAACTACTGATTAGGAGTATGTTATGAAGCAAACAATAGGCATAGTGTTAAAATTATCTGTTAATTGATTTTATTTTACAGTTTTTATGTATTGGGAATGTTGCAAATGATATGCTAATGAATTTACACCATAAAATATTTGAACTGTTAGGTTTTTGGGAAACTGCCCAAGTGCTCCATTCATGATAGAATATTTGATCTCTCCTTTAGGCCTATGATTGGTTACATCTTTGGGTGGAAGAGTCTAGTCAGTGAGAATATGTACACAAAATATTGGATTTTTAAAACATCAGATTAAGACATTCAATTCATTTATGCCTTTGCCAATCAGTCAATTAATCCGTCACTCTTCTATAACAATGCATTCAGTAAACTATAAGAATGCTCTTCTTTCTTAATTATATACTCTCATTATACGCTCTTATTTTATTTTATTTTAAAATAAATAAATTCCTTTAAAAAAAGGAATTCCTTTATTTTAATTATTTATTTATTTATTTATTTTTGGCTGTGTTGGGTCTTCGTTTCTGTGCAAGGGCTTTCTCTAGTTTCGGCAAGCGGGGGCCACTCTTCATCGCGGTGGGCGGGCCTCTCACTGTCGCGGCCTCTGTTGTTGCGGAGCACAGGCTCCAGACGCGCAGGCTCAGTAGCTGTGGCTCATGGGCCTAGTTGCTCTGCGGCATGTGGGATCTTCCCAGACCAGGGCTCGAACCCGTGTCCCCTGCATTGGCAGGCAGATTCTCAACCACTGTGCCACCAGGGAAGCCCTATACGCTCTTATTTCTTAACATTTATTGTGTAACCATGTCAGTGATGATAGAATATTTTTGAGTATAATGCTGAGATGTATAAAATCTTTTTTTTTTTTTACTGGAGCAAGAGCACTTGTACCCCAGCTATAATTCCTGCTCAGGAGTTTGTAGCAGTCAAGGCACGAGGGCTCTGTATCCTCAATGTAGGTTGCTTTGTCAGCAAAGGATCATGAGTTTTACCCAGTCTCTTCTGTCCAGTCAGTCATTCCAAATTCCAAGTAGTAAGCTTTCTGCATAGGTTCAGTTTTTAGTGAGTTTTTCAAAGCTATTTCAAGAATTATGGCCAAATTGCCTCTATTATGAAACAATTCTCCTGACCTCATTTGTTTTAGGATTTAAAATCAAGAGGAAATGATATAAAGTGGAAACTTCTGTGAAAATGAATTAAGTTAAATCTTTCAAAGATTATGAGTAAGATTATGTATCCCATTGCTGCTGATGACACATCTTGCTAGCCATTAGGGCCCTAATTCTGTTAGAGTAAGACTCTGAGGCTTCTGTAGGGGGCCTGTCATTTTGGAGAGTTGTGACATCTTTATCATTGAAAGTGTGGTGAGACTTGAAATAAACCTGTTAGGTTCTGTACTATTTAAAATACCTTATAGGTAATAAACTATAAATTATTTTAAAAGGTAAACTTGGGTATGTATTTAAGGAAATAGCTTTCCTTCTATTTATTTATTCCATCATTTATCCATTCAACAAAGATTTATTGAGTGCCTGCTATGTACCAGGCACTGTGCTAGGTGCATGTTTTACAGTGGCAAATGATATTCGGTGTCTGCCTTTATGATGCTTAAAATTTATTAGGGAGACAGATATGGACACAGGCAATTTCACTGTGTATGTTGGGATTAACATCGTGTCATGTTCATTTCTTTGAATCATGTCCCTATAATCCTCAATAGCAGTGATATTGTGGGAAAAACCTAGACCAGTAGTCAGAAGACGTGGCTTCTAGGAGAAAGGACAAGATCTGATAATCACTGAGCTGAACTCTCAGTCTATAAATTTAGGTGTGTAAGAAATATCCATTTATTTTCTATAGTTCAACTTTATTTTTGACTCTTGATTACTAAGTTGTGGGCGGAATCACTCCAGTCCTTTTTGAGTTTTTTCCTACTTCCGTAGGGTTATGGTAGGGTTCCATCTGGAATGGGGGTATACTCTGGTCATTGATCATCTATATACAACAGTTTACCTCTGAGGCATGAGTTGTTGTGTCTAGATGGTTCTTTCTGGTCTGGCAACAATTGCTACTTCTAAGACATGTATTTAAATGTTTTTTTCCCAGAATTTCTGTGTTTCTGTTTGCCTAGCTGCATAATGATGCTTTTCCTCTCTGGGGTCTTTCTGCCTTTCAGGCAATGCTGCCAGGAAGCAGAACCTAGATACCTGCTGCCTTGGGATCCAAAAACTTCTCTTATTTTTCAACTGAGAAAATCTCTTTCTAGACTGGGGAGGGGCTAGGAGATGTCCCTCTCTCTGCATGTACCTGAGAATCTCTCTTTCATCTCTGAAACAAACATTTCTTTTATTTGGAGGGTTTAGGCTTTTGGAAAGCAACACTGGGATAACTTTAAAATCCCGTTGGTTTTCTGTCCTGGTACATACCTCCCCTGAGGCAATAAAGTACAAAACCAGTTACCAGCTTGAATGAGAAGAAAGGAAATGGGAACATTTAGGGAGAGAAGAAATTAACATCTCAAAGTGCCAGCCTCACACAGGTACTTCTTCACATGCCTTCTTATGATAATGCCACCAGGTGACCTTGTGAAAATCATATCATCTTTCTGAACCTCAGTTTCCTTTTCTAAAAGGGGTTTAATACTTCCCCCCCGTATATTTTCTTTTCCCCATCAAATAAGATAATATATATTAACTTCACTTTTATAAAGTTAGTGATAGAATTAGGACAGGAAGCTCATCCAATGTTCTTTCTACTGTATGAGTGAGGTATTCTTTGAACAAATGAATGGCATCATGGTGCAGTGGAGGAGAGTCCCGGGACGGAATCCTGTCTTTACCATTAGCTGAATAAGTTATCTAAAAAAGATCAACAGACTGAGCTTCAAATTCCTCATCTTAAGACATGACTGCACTAATAATATCCAACTCTTAGGATTATTGAGACAATCAAAGAAAAATATCTAGCCCATGTGGAAATTGTTTTGGGAATAGGAAAGTGCTATACAAATGCTTATCAGAATACTTTCTTTCTTTTTTTTTTTTTGGTCCAAGGAAGAGGAAAGTTGTGTTCAGAGGAAAGTTGTCTCCTTCCATCAGTTGTCTGGGTTCAGCTTCCCGGTCAGCTTCTGGAGTTAGCCTACCCAGATGTGGCAAGTACACATCTGGTTACAGAAAGGAAATGCCACACTGTGCTTTTTTTTATTTTTTAATTTTTATTTATTATTTTTTTTGTGCTTTTTTTTAGAATAGAATAATGTTTCTTATGAGTATTTCTTCTCTTTCAATGTTGCTAAAGTAATCTGTAAACCATCCAATATTTACAAAATGATTGCAGTCTTTAGATCTGTTTTAAGTCTGGCCATACATTTTCCCCACAATTTAAATTCCAAGTTTTACCTATTTTTTCATTTTCTTTTTCTAGTTTGTTACAACTGGAATAAGGCATATTTCAGTATTCAGCTGAAGATGCAATTTACTATCTTCTTTCTTTCTATTTATTACTATTTAACCTTGTACTTTTCCCATTGTTCTCTTCAACAATTCTATAGAAATTGTGAAAGCATGACTTATCTGAAAGGTAGTAATATAAATTCACCATTTCATATTAATATCTTTTTGTGTCAATAGGGGAAATAGCCTTATCAACAGGTGTTTGTTGAAGTATATTTAAAAAAATTTTTTGGGAGGGGGCGGGCTGGAAGTATAGTATAATAGCTAAGGACAATTAAAGAAAAAAGAAACACTGATCCTGTCCCAATAAGTTACGTTTCAATATGGCATAATACTTAAAAGTATGGGCTTTGGTGCCAGATAGACCATGGTTTATACCCTGGTTCCAACACTGGTTGTGTAGCGTTGGGCAAGTTATTTCATTTCTCTCAGTTTGTTTCCTCATTTGCAAAATGTGTATAGTAGTATTTCTTGGGGTTCTTGTGAAAATTATATAAGGTGATCTCTGCAGAATGCTTAGCATTGCTCAAAAAATGCCAGCTAATTTTATTAGTAATAAAATGACACCTTTGTTGTATCACCTTGAACTGTATATTTTAATATTAAAAAAGCTTCTTTTTAAAGACCTGGTACGAGGATAACTTTTCTGTTGGCATTCATCATTTTATTATTTTCATATGAATATCTTAATTTACAAAATAACAAGAACAATAATGTCAATAATAAGAATTAAGCACATATAAGTACTTCCTAATAAAATATTTTTATTTGCTAGTCATAATGTCTTATATTGTAAATAATGATCAAAAACTGTTCAGTGTTGCATATATTCATTTGAAATGGCATGAGAGAGGGAAAAACTCTAACCATTTTTGTTTGTTTCAATTGATATATATCACACCGTAGTTAGGATGATCTTTCCAAAACTTTAAAAAATGGTCATGCTCATCTTTATTAAAAAATCTTCCATGGCTTATTATTCCTCCTTCAGTATAAGGCCAAACATAGCATGGTCTGTATGGCATCAATTTACTTCTCTGTTCTCACGGCCCCTGGTACCTCATCATAGCATGACCCCACTCTATTTTAATCTTTTACTTTGTTTAAATTTTCTATTTAATTATCTTTACTTTCAGACAAAAGAAATCCCTAAGAGGGTAGAATATTTATCTTGTTCAGTGTTGAGTTCCCAGTGTCTAGAGCATAGTAAGATAAATATTTGATTAATGAATGAAAGAACTTTTTATCTCTATCAGGTTTTAAAGGTAGGACCATTTTGATTTATATGTTATAAATATAATTTTTATATTAATAAACACATGTAAAAATAAGAGATTCAACATATAACCCTAGATTCTAAAATTCAGTGATAAAATTATGTCTGATTGGTCAAGTTTTATTTTTTTTCCGTAGAAATATGCTCAACTCTGTTTCTGGAGGATTAAGGTTGGTACTGTGGAGAGAACACTATACTTGAAATCAAAAGCTTTAAGATTAAGCTCCAAATCTGTTATTCAGTAGTTCTGTGATTGGACAAGCCACTATGAATTTCAGTTTCATGTAAAATAGGCAATATGACTTCTCAGTGGTGGGAATCAGATCAGATAATGCACGTGAAAGTTCTTTCTAAACTGTAAAAATGTTACATAAATTTATTTAAAGGAATTTCAGTATTCTAAATGATTTGTGTATTTAGTTTACCCTTTCCTCTATTACACTTTGATCTTAGTTTTCTGAACAATACCATCACATGTTCTATAATTCTTCCTTTTATTTTTAGTTGTGGCAAATAATTTTATGTTATCCTTTCTCTCTTTCTAAAATTTCATTTGTTAGCAGTATTGCCGTTTGCTGTTTCAAATTTAAATCACCTGTCCCAAATTATTTGTAACTTTTTGGTAATGCTATTCTTAAACCAAATACAAAAGAGTTGAAGCTTAATTAACAGACACATGATTACCTATAATTCCAGTTATGTAACATTCACTATATCCTTTGGATTGCGTATTTCATACAAAAATTTTTTATTTAAAAAAATGATTTCCGGACTTCCCTGGTGGTCCAGTAGTTAAGACTCCACACTTCCAATGCAGGGGGCGGGGGTTTGATCCCTGGTCAGGAAACTAAGATCCCACATGCCGCACAGCACAGCCAAAAAAAATAAATAAATTAAAAATTAAAAAATTAAAAACTAAGGGGAAATTAAAAAAAAAAAGATTTCCCTCCTATTTCCTCCTGTATGTGCCTTCAGGTATTCCAAATTTAGTTTCATCCTTTCAGTAGACTCAGGAGTCATATGAATACAGATTTCCTTTAACAAAGAAAATAGGAAAATTGAGGCCATTTTATTGGCAATTCAGGTGAAAAAAATCTCCACTTATACCTGGTTTAATTTGAACATCAATTAAAGTATTCATCCTGACTTACCTGGATGATTATCTCAACTTTCCACTTTATTCAAGTAGTCAACATCTAGCTAGGGATCTTTGACTCGTATAACAAGATCCTTGTCATCTTTTTTTTTTTTTTTTTTTTTTGCTTAATTTTTCATCTTTGTATAGGTATCTAGTTTTAGATTACCTTCGAATTCAACCTTTCATGAATCAGAAATAAGAATTTAATCAGAAATGGAATTGACACTATGTAGTGATCATTACTGATAATCAAAAGAAGCGTAAAAGGGCAGCCAGAATTCCAGCATTAGATGCTGGCATGCAAAAGCCTAAGTTGTCTAAGATAGACTTGACCGTATTTGACCATTTGTTTTTTCTTATATTCTACCATCTTGTTTTATGTGTCAGATTTTTCTCATACAGAGATGAGAGACATAATAAGCTCTGCTGGTTTAGAGAACATCTAGCTGCTTTGAATCAATACAGTGTCTTCCCTGGGTAGTCACTCAATACATATATGTTGAATGAATTAGTGAAAGTCCCCTTACGTAGCAAATTATATTTGTAGATGTGATTATGAGAATGCTATTGATACGTTTTTGAGAATTGCCATTCACAGGAAAAAAAATCTCAGAATAAGTGAGTACCTACAAAATTACATCTTTTTCACAGAGGAAAAAGAATTATAATTGTAAAGAAAAAAGAAAAAATGCCTGGCACTTAGACTTTTAAAAATTATCTGTTTAACAAATGAAAGAATGAGAAGGGCTAAAGCTTGAAGCACTATAGATAATCAGATAACTAGCACCCAAAGATACATATGAGAACTGAGAGAGGTATACTATAATTATGACATTGTTGATTATTTACGTTAGTGGTTAGGGATGCGTTAGAAACTCAGGTATAGTAAGCCACTCTCTTTTCAGGGAAACAGCTGATTGTTTAATTGTTGACAAAATGGGGATTCAAATATTTGTCCCTGATTCAAAGAGTTGTTAAAAATATTATATCAGGTAAAGTATCAAAGCATTTTTAAAAATTAAAGGTTTATACACACGTACTAGGATATGTTTATAACACCATCTTTTGTTAATATATGTCTTATTTTAAAATTGGAGAGAGCTCCTGTGCATCCATTTTCATTTTTATATTTCTATCCTTCTTAGGTAAAAAAAGAACTAATTACACAATGTCCTTCTCCGTTCATTACTGCTTATTGAAATTCTCCCTTCTTTTAAGGGAGTAAGCTATATTATATAGGAGCATGAGAGAAGGCCTCATTGATAAGGTGACATATGAGCAGAGATGTGAAAGAAGTGAAGTAGTAAGCTTCATGGATATTTGAAGGAAGAATGTCTAGGCAGAATGGCAAGTGTAGAGTCCCTGTGGTAGGAGGGTTCTTGATGTGTTTGAGAAAGAGCAGAGACCACTGTGGTTGGAGTAGATGAGCAGAAGGAGAGGTGTAAAAGCTGAAATCGGAGAGGGAGGCTTTTGTCGAGTGAGATGGGGAGTCACTGGAGGGTTTGAGTTGAGGAGTGATCCTATCTGACTTCTGACTTAAAAACATCTTCCTGGCTGCTGTGTTTAGAAAAGACTGTAGGAGGGCAAAAGTGACATCATGTAGACTTGTAAGAGGTTATTTCATTAATGCAGGAGATAGATGATGGTCTGGACCAGGGTAGTAGCACTGGAGGTGGTGAGAAGTGATGGGATTCTGTATGTAATTTGATGTTAGAGCCAACAGGATTTATTGATGGATTAGATGTAGAGAGTTAGAGAAGAAGAATGAATGACGACTCCAGCGATTTCTGGCCTGAACAACTGGAAGGATGAGAGATGGAGAACATTGCAGGGGAAGCAGATCGGGGTGGTGGATAAGATCTGGAGTTCAGTTTTGACAAGTTAAAGTTTGACATTTTCTTTTTTTACCTGGAGAACTGGTTTGTTAAACATTTACCAGCATTCACTGCTTGGAAGCCTAGTGAAGAAAATGTTTCAAGAGTGCAACAGTATCAAATGTTGCTGATGGGTCAAGTGAGATGACTGAGAATTGACCACTGGATTTAGTAGGATGGAGATAATAGGTAACCTTGACAAGAGCAGTTTTAGTGGAATTACTGGAAAGAAAAGTCTGATTAGGGTAGCCTCAGGAAAGAATGAAGGGAAATTTAAAGGAGTTTTGCTCTAGAGGGGAACAGAGAAATGGGGACTATAGTTAGTTGGAGAGGAATGAGGCATAAAGGAAAGTTTTTAAAAATCACTGATAATACAGTTGATTTGTATGCTGAAGGGAGTGGTTGAATGCAGAGGAAAACAGTTGATGATGAAGCAATGTCCTTGACTAGGCAAAAGAGACTAGGCTCAGGTGCTCAAGTAGAGGAGTTGGCCTTAGAGAGAAACACAAATATTTTATCCATAGTAACAGGAGGGAAGGCAGAATATAGGGGTGCAGTTACAAATAAATCAGTAGATGTTATGTTAGGAGCTTGTGGAAGTTCTCTTATGATTTTCCGTAAAATAGAAAGCATGATCATCAGCTGAGAATGGCTGTGGGGGAGAAGAATTGGAAGGTTCGGGAGAAAGATATGAAATAAATTACTCAATAAATATGAATTATTGTTATTATAATTGGTATTTAATCTGTGAAAGTGGTAGATTTGAAGGGGGAAAGGCTTTTAAAATTCAAAGAATTAATTGTCTTTGTAGTAATGATTGTGGATAATCACTTCACAATATATACATATTATCAAAACTTCCTGTTGTACACCTTAAACATATACAATTTTTATTTGTTAATCATAGCTCAGTAAAGCTGGAAGAAAAAGAATGAATCTCAAAGCATGGAAATTTTGATGAATATCCATCATATGATTTGAAAATATAAGGTAACAGGAGAAGAGCTCTGGTCAGATGGAGAAGTGCCAGGAATACCAAAAGAGACTTTTGAAGGAAGTGACATTGACTCTAAGTAAAACTCTTGCTCATGACAGAATCTGGGCAAAGGATGAAATTGTGGAAAACCAATGATAATTCCAGTTGTCTTTCATCCCAAATGATACACATAAGAAACCCTTTTCATAATGTGCCTTATAAATGAAAAGTTTGTATATTGTTAGTTCCTCAGATAAGAATTCCTCAAACAGAGGGAACAAATAAAGATATATATATAATCATAAAAAGGAAAATTATCAATGTAATATTTAAGACTCTGGTCTGAACTTTGTTGCCGTTTTCTTCAGAAGCTTTCCAAACATAATTTTATAAAACACAAGTTGATGATGAAAGCAGTTGTTTACTGGTTAAGATGAGTCTTGCCTTTTCTCATAATGCATTTCAGGTCTGAGTAAATCAATCAGTTAACTGTATTTTGTATTCTTGGTGTACATAATTATTATTAGCTAAAAATATGTGACTTGACATTCTCCAAATAGATCTTCATATTGGAACAACAAAATTGAATCTTCTGACTTCCAAAAAAAAAAAAAAAAAGACAATTTTCACCTACTACACACAAAGACACTGTCACTTTGGTGACTTTTTCAAGGATATTTTGTCTTGTGGGCAATGAAGACATGTAATCAAGAGCCATAATATAACAGTATGTATTAAGAATGCCTGCAGTATTTGTGTAGGCAAAATGGTTTGGAAGAAGGGTGAGAGTGATTAATTTTAACTGTCAGCAATGGCTTTATGGAATAGAGAGCATTTGAGTTAGGTCTAAATTAAGGGAAGATAGGTTTTCAGTTGACTTGATTACTTTCTATGCATTAGACATTGTATTAAGTATTGTGTAATTTAATCCTGCTACCTGTGAGGAAACTGAAGCTCAGAGAAGTTAAGTAATTTGTTGAGGGTCACACACAGCTAGTAAGTAGGTTTCAGACCCAGATCTAGCTGACAATTAATGCTTTCCAATATAGCACACTGATTCAAGGGAGAGAATCGGGGTATGGGGGAGGATATTCCAATACAGGGAGCAGGAAGAGCAAAGAAAAGTGCAGAGGTGAGAAAAAGTAGAGAAAGTGTGTGTGTGTGTGTTGGGAAGTGGAGAGGGGAAGTGAGTAATCCAATATGACTTGGGCACTGTGTGTGTGTGTGTGTGTGTGTTGGGAAGTGGAGAGGGGAAGTGAGTAATCCAATGTGACTTGGGCACTGTGTGTGTATGTGTGGAGGGGGTGGAATAATATATAGTGGGAAATAAGGCTGAAAATATAACTTGTAAACAGATCATGGGACGGAGGCCTCAAAGGTTGTGTTAAGGAATCTGGACACTCTCTGGTAGGAAGTCACCAATTTTAAGATAATTTTTTCTGACAAGAGAGAGTCTCATCTACTATGTGAATATCAATTGGTCAGCATTCCATTACGACCTTTGTTTTGTTTCATAGTTGCAGATTCTTTTGGAAGACAACAGAAATAAAAGTGGGTTCTTAAAATTGAGTTCATTGTAATTATCAATTTTAAAGATAGTTTATGGAATTCATGATTAGTTTATTAAATTATTTTGTCATGAAATTAGGAATATAGCTGTAGAATAGTTTAATGTTAGCTTATTATTTTTCTAAGACCATAAGATAGAATTTTAAAATCATGTTTTTCAGATACTGACCGAGCTTTATCATTACTGGAAGAATACTGCAAAAAATTAAGGAAACCAGAGGAGCAGCAGTTGAAAAACGCTGTTAAAAAGGTGATGGGTATCTTTAAGAGCAACTTATTCCAAGCTTTGCTAGGTATGTATTAAAAAATTATTTATCATCTTAATGATCAGAATTGGGCTTAAGAGTTTGAGTAATGTGGTCAGAAAACTCGATAACCAAATTTAAAACTGAAATACTTTTCTTGATATCAAGTAGAAGAAAAGATTTTTTCCCCCATTTTCTTGTTTAAGGTTATCTTAAAAAAGAACTTCTATAAAATAGAAATAAAGTGTATGTTAATAAAAATAAAAATATTGAAAGAATGTTTTATATGGGAAGACAAGTTTACACAGGAAAAAACTGGAGTAGCTTATTGCAAAAAATTGAGGACAAATATGCTAAAGAAGGAAGTTTCCTCCTTCTAGAGGAAGACTTCCCTAACACAAAAAGTGATGGGTCACATTCTACTCAGAATCATAGTTCTAGTTTTACTCTCTTCTTAAGACAAAAACAACTTTTTTCATCTTTTTTGCTTCTCTTAAGAAATTTCATGATTCAAATTGAGAAGTTTATTGATGAAAATCTCAGTGCTTTGTCAATGTTTCATGAATCTAACTATATAATGTTTAACCTTTTGCTTATTCTTGAATTTATGGTTTATTTATGTATGCCTTTATACATACATTTTTGCATTTATGCAGATAATTTTTAATTCTTTTTTTATAGTTAAACAAAAAATAGAAACAAATACCTCCCCTCAACAAAAGCAACCAGCTAACTAAAGAATTTTAAAAAGACTCAGTCAATTACACTATAGATTTTACTGGACTTAAACAGCATATTTTAAAGAAATAATTGAATCTACCAGACATTATTTTTCAGGTCTGATGGTTATTGATATAGAAACAAAACATGTGAATTTATGGGGGTTAATCTTGAAAATATTTTATTTGTGTTTTTATTATAATGAATGTCTACACTTATTGACAAAAGTATAACTTTATGGTTTGAATATAATTTTAAAAACCATTAAATTTTGAAAAATTGAGAATCAGTCTATTGAATAAAAATAGAAGTAAAAAGCTTTATAGGATTATTGCCTGTGGATTAATTTCTTTAAAATATTCTTATATGGCTGGTAAGAATTAATGACACAAATAACTATAATCATCTTAGTTGGTATTAAATAAAAACAGCTCTAAGTGGAGTCTTACAGAATTTAAATAAACCCTGTCATTAGAGAATAGTATTTTAGAGAACACTTTTAAGCAACAAATTTCTCAATTAAAAATTAATAGTTTTATCTAGTTGATAAATACTAAAGGCCATTAACAGAATGGCAATGCCTCTAAATAGATTTGTATGATGTGCTTAGATAAGATTGGCTATGACTTTTGAGAGTTTGAGTTTTTGAGAACTTTATTTAGGAAGAATATTGTTGGATGCTTTAGAAAATTCTACTAAGGTAGTGTAACCATTTGGTAATGCAACATCATTACATGGGGAATAAAAAGACGAATGACAAAGAGTTGTATTTTGCCATTGTTTTGAGTGAGTGATAAATATCTTGGCAAAAAGCCTGTAGTGTAACTGGAATTTCTGTAATAAAATGGGAGGCAACAGTAATCTGTAAAAAGCTGTTATGTAAGTAATCCTGATGCCCAGCTTTGAATGGATAGATTTGCTTTGGCTGGTCTTTTAAGTCATTTTGGGATAAACCAGAGTGCGAAGAATGGAGCAGTGCTATACAACAAAACATAATTTTCTATTGACTCCTGTGTAGGTTGCTAAATACTGCTTACTAATTTATTATTATTGAATGTTTGAGTTGGTCTCACTGTGCAATTTTAAGGACACAAAAGAAGAAAAACTATGTAGCCCTGTGCATCCTGAAGGGGATTATATCTTTATAAATGGATAAGTAGGGAACCATTGACAAATAGGGCATTATTATTATTTTTTTAACATCTTTATTGGAGTATAATTGCTTTACAATGGTGTGTTAATTTCTGCTTTATAACAAAGTGAATCAGCTATACATATACATATATCCCCATATCTCCTCCCTCTTGCGTCTCCCTCCCACCCTCCCTATCCCACCCCTCTAGGTGGTCACAAAGCACTAGGGCATTATTTATGCTCTATATTTTGCTTTCTGTTTTGACCAACTTCCCTTCCCCATTTTTTTTTGTTACAAGTGATGGAAGATAGTGACTTTCACCCATTATTCTGGTATTCAGGTAGCCAGTATGTTGAAATAATACCTTGCATGAATCTCACCTGAAGAAATAGAAAGGAATCATAGTGCAGAAAACCCATCATAAATGGATAGTAGAGTAAAATACTATTATTGCAGAATATGCTGTAATATTTACAAGTGACCAGGAAGCCAGGCCTTCTCTCTATAGATGAAAAGCATCACTTTGAAAATGAATACTATCCTCCTTTTGTGGTACTTCATCATATGCCTAAAAAAGAAAACGCAAACACTAGTACGTCTTAGATGGTATAATCCTTGAGGACAGAATTCTGTCTCCATAACTTTGACCATTATTATAGCACAAAAAAGCATTTTATAAATGGGTTCTGTGATAATAGGGTGGAGGGTGATAGCAGAGGTATTGTTTTTTTATTTTTAAAATATAACTTTATTTGATTATAAACATAATATATGCTCATTATAGAAAATTTTAAAAATAAAGTCAAAGAAGAAAATAAAATCCAAGGGTAAAATGCACTTCTCTTACAGTAAGTAGGGTGATGAACTGTTTAACTTTCTTCTTTCTTGCTTCTCTAGTCCCTGTATTCTTTGTTTTGGCTTTCCATTTACCAATAACAGAAAGTGTAAAAAAACACCTTAACTTTTAGGGCTTCCCTGGTGGCTCAGTGCTTAAGAATCCACCTGCCGGGGCTTCCCTGGTGGCGCAGTGGTTGAGAATCTGCCTGCCAATGCAGGGCACACGGGTTCGAGTCCTGGTCTGGGAAGATCCCACATGCCGCGGAGCAACTGGGCCCGTGAGCCACAATTACTGAGCCTGCGCGTCTGAAGCCTGTGCTCCGCAGCAAGAGAGGCCGCGATAGTGAGAGGCCCGCGCATCGCGATGAAGAGTGGCCCCCACTTGCCACAACTAGAGAAAGCCCTCGCACAGAAACGAAGACCCAACACAGCCATAAATAAAATAAATAAATAAAAAAAATTTGAAAAAAGAAAATGCTCCCTATAAAAAAAAAAAAAAAAAAAAAAAAAAAAAAAAAGAATCCACCTGCCAATGCAGGGGACACGGGTTCGAGCCCTGGTCTGGGAAGATCCCACATGCCACGGAGCAACTAAGCCCGTGTGCCACAACTACTGAGCCTGTGCTCTAGAGCCCGAGAGCCACAACTACTGAGCCCGTGAGCCACAACTACTGAGTCTATGTGCCACAACTACTGAGCCTGTGCTCTACAGCCCATGCTCTGCAACAAGAGAAGCCACTGCAGTGACAAGCCTATGCACGGCAACGAAGAGTACCCCCCACTCTCCGCAACTAGAGAAAGCCCATGCACAGCAACAAAGACCCAGTGCAGCCAAAAATAAATAAATAAAATAAATAAATTAAAACAAAAACAAAGAAAACACCTTAACTTTTAAAAAGTTAGTAATTAGTGTTCATTAATGTACAAAAGAAGAAAAATGCCTGAAACAGCAAAGCTGCACATTTTGATGTTAGGCTTAGGGTGACATCTTGTGGTAATACTGAAGAAAATATTTTGTCCAATAGATAATTATAGTTTTATGATGATTGCATTATTAACACTTCAGAATTTGAATATAAGTGAGTTGGAATTCCATGATATTTTACAAATTAAGTTAGATCTCTTTCATTTAGCATAGCTAAAACATTCAGACTTTCAAGGCAATCTATTAGGTAATTTACCCTTCATTTAGGTGATGAAGGAGCAAGATGGAATTTTTTTTTATACTTCCCTTCTAGATCTACTTTGAAATTTAAAGATATGTATTGCCACCATAATTATTTGTAAAAACCATTTAAATAATATAATGAGTTAGTTCATTTTTAGATATGTACTACAAAAGTTCTTTGCTTTTATACCTTATTGAAAATTGTCTTATTCTTTTTTTAAAAATTTTTGAATTTTATTTTATTTTATTTTTTATACAGCAGGTTCTTATTAGTTATCAATTTTATACACATCAGTGTATATGTGTCAATCCCAATCACCCAATTCATCACACCACCACCCCACCCCCCGCGGCTTTCCCCCTTTGGTGTCCATACCTTTGTTCTCTACATCTATGTCTCAATTTCTGCCCCAGTTCATCTGTACCATTTTTCTAGGTTCCACATATATGCGTTAATATACGATATTTGTTTTTCTCTTTCTGACTTACTTCACTCCGTATGACAGTCTCTAGATCCATCCACGTCTCAACAAATGACCCAATTTCGTTCCTTTTTATGGCTGAGTAATATTCCATTGTATATATGTACCACAACTTCTTTATCCATTCGTCTGTCGATGGGCGTTTAGGTTGCTTCCATGACCTGGCTATTGTAAATAGTGCTGCAATGAACATTGGGGTGCATGTGTCATTTATTATTTATTTATTTATTTATTTATTTATTTATGGCTGTGTTGAGTCTTCGTTTTTGTGCGAGGGCTTTCTCTAGTTGTGGCGAGCAGGGGCCACTCTTCATCGCGGTGCACAGGCCTCTCACTGTTGCGGCCTCTCCCGTTGTGGAGCACAGGCTCCAGACGTGCAGGCTCAGTAGTTGTGGCTCACGGGCCTAGCCGCTCCATGGCATGTGGGATATTCCTGGACCAGGGCATGAACCCGTGTCCCCTGCATTGGCAGGCGGATTCCTAGCCACTGTGCCACCAGGGAAGCCCTGCATGTGTTTTTTTGAATTATGGTTTTCTCTGGGTATATGCCCAGTAGTGGGATTGCTGGACCATATGGTAATTCTATTTTTAGTTTTTTAAGGAACCACCATTACTGTTCTCCATAGTGGCTGTATCAATTTACATTCCCACCAACAGTGCAAGAGGGTTCCCTTTTCTCTACACCCTCTCCAGCATTTATTTTTTGTAGATTTTCTGATGATGCCCATTCTAACTGGTGTGAGGTACTAACTCATGGTAGTTTTGATTTGCATTTCTCTAATAATTAGTGATGTTGAGCAGCTTTTCATGTGCTTCTTGGCCATCTGTATGTCTTCTTTGGAGAAATGTCTATTTAGGTCTTCTGCCCATTTTTGGATTGAGTTGTTTGTTTTTTTAATATTGAGCTGCATGAGCTGTTTATATATTTTGGAGATTAATCCTTTGTCCATTGATTCATTTGCAAATATTTTCTCCAATTCTGAGGGTTGTCTTTTCGTCTTGTTTATGGTTTCCTTTGCTGTGCAAAAGCTTTGAAGTTTCATTAGGTCCCATTTGTTTATTTTTGTTTTTATTTCCATTACTCTAGGAAGTGGATCAAAAAAGATCTTGCTGTGATTTATGTCAAACAGTGCTCTTCCTATGTTTTCCTCTAAGAGTTTTATAGTGTCTGGTCTTACCTTTACGTCTCGAATCCATTTTGAGTTTATTTTTTTGTATGGTGTTAAGGAGTGTTCTAATTTCATTCTTTTACATGTAGCTGTCCAGTTTTCCCAGCACCACTTATTGAAGAGACTGTCTTTTCTCCATTGTATATCCTTGCCTCCTTTGTCATAGATTAGTTGACCATAGGTGCGTGGGTTTATCTCTGGGCTTTCTATCTTGTTCCGTTGATCTATGTTTCTGTTTTTGTGCCAGTACCATATTGTCTTGATTACTGTAGCTTTGTGGTATAGTCTGAAGTCAGGGAGTCTGATTCCTCCAGCTCCGTTTTTTTCCCTCAAGACTTTTTTGGCTATTTGGGGTCTTTTGTGTCTCCATACAAATTTTAAGATTTTTTGTTCTAGTTCCGTAAAAAATGCCATTGGTAATTTAATAGGGATTGCATTGAATCTGTAGATTGTTTTGGGTAGTATAGTCATTTTCACAATATTGATTCTTCCAATCCAAGAACATGGTATATCTCTCCATCTGTTGGTATCATCTTTAATTTCTTTCATCAGTGTCTTATAGTTTTCTGCCTACAGGTCTTTCGTCTCCCTAGGTAGGTTTATTCCTAGGTATTTTATTCTTTTTGTTGCAATGGTAAAAAATTGTCTTATTCTTTATTCATTACTTTTATGTACAAGTATGGACAGAACTATGTATGTATATTTAATAGGTTTCAACCCCTTCTAAAATCTTGTTAACCTTGTTTATCTAATTTTATTTCCTCTTACTTCACTGCAGTGTTTGAGGGGGAATTTTGGGGAAAGATTTAGAAGAGAATGGGTAGTAGAGTGATAGTTTCCTTAAAAGTCTACCAGTAGCAACATCTTAGAAAAGAACTTATCCTGCTTTATGGAGTCTTGCATGTCAGACTTTGTATTAGAGTAGAATACTTTTTATCTTCATAAAGCTTAGTGCAGAACCCTATGGATACTTGAAATTATTAGCAATAGGGGTGATACAGTAGATATACTACATATTAGGATTTATCACCTCCTTGTTGAAGCCTTCTACCATGTCCCTACCTGTTAGCAGCTTTAACCAGCCCTTTCATTATGTCTCTTAACATTTTGTTCATATTACTATAAGGCACTTATTACACTGACTTATGATGAACTGAATATATTTCTGCTCCCTCAGTAGAATGTGAGTAGCTTGAGAGTTGAGGTTATATCTAACTAACAGTTGTACCCCCAGTATGTGGACCTTTAATAATAATAGGCCAGCAATAAATTTTTTATTCATTTATTCAACAATTATTTAAAAAATACCTGTTATGTATTACACATTGTGCTAGGCAATAGGGATACAACAATAAACTCTAGAGGAGAGGATGGTCCTTGCCCTTATGGGTAAGTGAGAGAAATCAAGTAGAGAGAAAAGAGATGTTAGGTATGCAATCAGTTAATCATTTAAATATAATAGTAATAAGTATTACAAAATTGATCTATATAGGAGTTTTATCAGATTTTAGTTTGAGTAAAGAAAAACTACATATTTTCTCAGTATAGTAATGTAATATTTTATTTCAAAATAACATCTGTTTGAAAACATCATGGCTATTTTGGTCTTGATTTGTCTTTGTAATGTATAATTTTTGCCACCTGATGGTAAGAAAGTCAAAGAATGTTTTATAGATTATAGTGAAATGGTTATATAAATTTGGAACAACTCGGCTTCAATCCTCCAAAGCAGAGGTTCTCCACGTGTGGTTCGTGAATCAGCAGCATCAGCCTCACTGGGAATTTGGTCAGCATTGCAGATTCTTGGGCCTCACCCCAGACCTACTGAATGAGAAACTCTGGAAGCAGGGTGCAGCAAATAGTGTTGTAATAAGCCTTCCAGGTGATTCTGAGGCATGCTAAAGTTTGAGAACATATGTTCTAAATGGTTAGATATGTGGCCACTCAAGGAAAGTAATATAGTATGTGAATAGTATTAATAAATTTGGGAAAATATGACAGTGGCATTTCTTCATTCTTGGGTTTTATAAAGACTTGATTTGATCTTTAAGAAATACAATGAGCTATTATCATTCTGGGATATATCTTGACTACTTTGAGGATCCATAAATTTAGGAATATCATTACGGCATCTAATTTTCTTTTTAAAGGACAATAGTATATCTGAAACATTTAAGTGATTTTTTCCCTTTGGATGCTTAATGGTAGTTTCTACCTATGGGGCTATGGATAGAGAACAGCAGATAAGCGGCATTGAGCTGCTGCTGTTTGCAAGTGCGAGGCTCACTCACTAGGGAAGTGCTTGCTACCATTCACAGCCTCAAAGCACGTGCTCCTGTGAAACACATTTAATTACTGCATGTTATGGACATTAAATAAGTATTGAATAAGCGGTGAATGTTAGATTCTTAAATACCAAGGTCTACTCTGTTCCTACTTATTTGTTTAGAATACTCATTTCACTAAAATGAATGCAGGTATTTCAGTTATTGCAATTTAGTTATAATAATTAACAAGGTATTTATGAAGTGTTTGCCTATTTACATGGGCATATGCAGGTGGATATTATTAAAAACCAAATTCCTACCCTTAAGGGTGTTAAAGTCAATTGGGAAGGTAATATTCACATATATACAAACAAATATAAGACAGGATGTAATCAAGGACTAAACTCTGGAGCCTAGATCAAACTGTAGGAGTTCAGAGAAGTGTGGGTTTATTGTAGGTTGGTGTTGCTGGGGAAGATTTTATATAACATGTAAACTTGAGCTGAGTCTTGTCAATGATAGGATTTGAGTAAGAAAAGAGGATAGAGAAGGACATTTTTCCCCATCCATCCATCTAATCATCCATACATCCCTTTGTTCATTCAAAATTATTTATTGAACACTGTGCCAGATATAAAACTGGAGAGACAAGCATTAAACAAAATTGCACGAATAGTTTATATTTACAATTGTGAAAATGCTACAATGGAGAAGTAGAGGATGCTATGCGTGAGAAGCTTAACCTTAGCAGTGGAATTGGGGAAAGATTTCTTAGGGAAGTGACATTTTAGGTGATGACAATTAAACAGATTCATAGAGATCAGAAGGAGAGTGAGGAAGTAGATGTGACTTAAACAGGGGTTCAAGATGTTCTTGATATTCATGCTTTAAAAATGTTCTCTAGGGGTTGGCTAAAGCATCACGTTAGACTTAAATCTCTTCTAAAGGCTTGTATAAGTTTGAGGGTACACTTGAGAAACAAGAGTAGTAAGCATAAAATGTGGCCCAAACAGTCCTTATAATTCCCATTGTTAAACTGCCACATACTGAGTGTGATTAGTTGTGTGTTTCATGTCAAGTAGGATCAAATATTTCTTAAGTTAAATTTGACACTTTAGGTTGGGTACCATCAAGAGGATTGTATGTCATTCTTGGCTCTGAACTTTGTATATTTGCTGCAGTATTTATGTCACCAGATGGCACCATTTAACTAAATTTATGCACTATGGATGCTTATAAGGGTGGTTGTTTTAAAAATGAAGGATGTTTTTATTTGTGCTATAACTGAAATAGCAAAAAATTAATTTATTTTGATAGCATATTAGACTTTGATACACAGTAAGGTAATGAAGTCCCAAAAGTTTGTTGGGAGCATGAAAGCATCTGGTAATTTCTGCTAAGGTACATAATAAATGAAAATCTGGTGATGATCAGTATCATTGATATACGGTAGCTGGCAAAAAAGCAGAGCACAATAGGCTTCTCCATCTATTTTTTCCCATAGCTAGAAGAATAATATTATGAATATTTTTGTCTTGAACTTAACTTTAAGACGTAGGGAGTTGCTATACATAATAACAAAAATATAGAGAAGTTTCTAAAAGATTATTTTAGAAATAAGCCTTTTCAAGGTGTCTTAAAATATCATGGTAATAATATGTTAAACAATTTTGTCAGTAGAGTGTATGTTCTATTGAACTGTGGAACTAATAAAATTAATAAAACATGATATAGACTTCTTTCTTATGTATGGGATAAATGTATAAACATTTATCCCAAGGAAATGAATATTTATTCTTAGTTAAAAACTTCCTTAATACTTTCCCTGCCAGTAAGCAGAATTAGTTACTTTCTCTTTTACATTCCTTTAGTATTTGTTCATATTTCTGGTGTAGCACTTAGTATGTTGTATTATTGTTAATTGCTTACATGTTGGTCTTCCTCAATAGACTGTGAGCTTCTTGCATGCAGGGACTGGTTCTAATTCAGTGTCTGCCATGGAATAGTCCGTCATTAAATTCCTTTCGTTTGACAGAATCTATTTTGAACACCTGCTATCTAAGAGATACTCTGTTAGGCTCTGGGGATTTAGTCACAAGAGAGATGTGGACCCTATTTTCATGGAGCTCATAGTCTAATAAGGGGGACAGACATTAAATAAGTACAACTGTGATAAGTACTTTGAAATAGTTATTTGGATCAAACAGTAAAATCATAAGGAATTACTTGTATACTGGTATAATTCATACTATTGTAATGTGTTTGTTTAAAAATGTTTAGATACTATTTATTAAATGAAACATTCTAGTAGTTTTCTATTATCCTTGGAATAAAATTCAAACTTCTCACCTGTAAGGTTCCCTATCACCTCTGCCTACCTCTCATCTCATCTCTTACCACTCTTCCCTACTCACTGTACTTCAGCCACACTGGCCTTCTCTCTGTTCCTAAATGCTGCCCCAGGACACTTTACATGCTTCTTTTTTGTTTGGAGTACCTTTCTATCTAGATCTTTGTCTTACTCGCTTATCTCATCATTTAGGTCTCCGTGCCTCTAAAGTGCCTTTTCACCTCACTCTTCACCTCCATCCCACCCCCAAGTCACATCTATCACATTACCTGTTTTATTTTTGTCACTGTAGGTATCACTATGAGAAATTTTGTTTGTTTATGCATTTTGTATGGCTTTCTCCACTAGAACGTAAATTCCATAGGAGCATTCTTGCCTGTCCTATTCATTGCTGTATCTTTTATTTTAGCTTAGTGCTTAGAACATAATAGCCACTAAGTAAATATTTGTTAAATGAATGAATGAATAAATGAGTGTTGTTGCATGCCTGGAACTGTGTTAGATTCTTGTTTAAGTTAGAAATGGACTCATTTGAAAGGAGAGGAAAGCTTAAGTAAGTAGGGTTTTATTTTCACTATGTTGTCCTTAGGTAGGCAGTTGCTGGCATTAAGTCTAAATCTCAGGAAAGTTCCAGCCAGCGTCTGTACTGACTGGGAATTATAACGTGACCTCAGGAAGGAATGTAGGAGTGTAGTGCCAGTACAGCCCAAGGCAAAAGTGTTGTCACCAGGCAGAGCACCTGGAGCTTTGCCTGAGCCAAAAGAATGGATCCCAGGTCCCACCAAACAGACTTCTGCATCAGAGGCTAGCAGTATGCCTAGTGAGCAAATGAACAGGGTCATTGCTCAAGGACCAGAAGAGCCAAAGGACAGCATGTAGATCCAATGAACACAACCTATTTCTATCCCCAAGACTATGATGGCAGATAAACCACAAGTCTGCCCCCAGAATTGTCTACTCCCATATAACGGGGCATTATTTTAGAGAGAAGGAGGAGGAGGGGTAGGCTATATGAATGAAAAGTTTTATCTGAGAGAGACTTTAAATTTTTGAGCCAGACTACACTTTAAACTGGATTGAGTGGTCACTTTTCCCAATTAACCAGGGACTGAGGGCTTCTGAAGCTGCTGGATAAGACACATACACAGTAAAGACCTATACACTTTGTTTGCCACCATTCCACTTATACCATGGTGTGGTATAAGTTGTATGTGTGACCCTGCTATACTGAAGCATAGGTCTCAATGTTGTTTCTTACCTCTTCCTTTTCAACATTCAATTTGGTATTGAATGTCGAAAAGCATTAACCACAAGAAGGAGAAATGGGAGAAGAAATAGCCCACAGGTGTCTCATAGGAAAGGCTTCCCCTTCATCCTGTTAGCTCTGGTTCCTGGCAAAAGATAGAAGTGGTGGAGAATGAGGAACATTGGTCTACCTTAGTTTGTTTACATGAGTCATTCCTAAGAGTTGCTTAAGAAAACCTTTCTCCTCTACCTCATTTGTTGCTCAGAAGCCCAGAACTTCTAAGACTATGTTAGGAATTCCAAACCTTCCAATAATAACCTACAGATACCATACAGCATAAATTTTCCTGGTTTCTAGTTTGAGTCTCTGGGTTCTACCTTATATTCAGTTTCCAGTTTGCTGTCAAAATCATAAACTTTCATAAAACCATAAGATTAGAATTTTCTTTACAGGACCATATGTATGCAAATTAGGTCATCAAATGTACCTAGAGCTACCAAACTCCAGTGGGTATGCCGGGTCTTACAAAATGAGTTAATCATGAATCCCTAAAAGTTTAAAGCATTGTTAAACTCACAGAAACAAATTATACTGAATATTAAATAATGCATTCAGAAAAACCTTCAGTTTTGAAAATAAGCCATTTGAAAATAAACCATTCAGAAAGAAGCCTTGTCCTTTATAAATAGTTGCTGCAAGAGTTTTTTTTTTTTTTTTTTAATGAGGATCTTGAATCAGATGCGTATGTTTTGATTGATTGATTGATTGATTGATTTTGGCTGTGTTGGGTCTTCGTTTCTGTGCGAGGGCTTTCTCCAGTTGTGGCAAGCGGGGGCCACTCTTCATCGCGATGCGCGGGCCTCTCACCGTCGCGGCCTCTCTCGTTGCGGAGCACAGGCTCCAGACGCGCAGGCTCAGCAGTTGTGGCTCACGGGCCCAGCCGCTCCGCGGCATGTGGGATCTTCCCAAGCCAGGGCTCGAACCCGTGTCCCCTGCATCAGCAGGCAGATTCTCAACCACTGCGCCACCAGGGAAGCCCAAGAGTTTTTTGAAGAAGGGTTTAAGAGCTTTTCAACTGATCAAAATAGGACAATGATTATAAATATAAAGGTGACTTTTAGATTTCATTAATTGAGGTTATTAATACCATCCAACCAAACCTACTTATTTTAGGTGAAGGACTCCATTTAATAATTTTTCAGGATATACGTTCACTTTCTGCTTGCTATTTTCCTCATACAAATCTAATTTTTTAAACTATATGTTTTTCTAGAAATGGAGCCCCTGGAGATATGGAAAATTTAACATATTTAGTAGGGTTCTCTGTAAGTACTAAACAGATTTTGATGCAGGACACTTGCATTTCCTGAATTTGAGTATTTATAATCGTAACATGGAAGAGTTGGGCTAATGCAATGAATTTCTTTATAAACATGGATGATTATGGAGAGGAATATGACTCTGCATATTGAATGAAGGATATAGGAAAATGGACAGCAATATTCACATAATAACTTCATACTTTCAAATTTGAATTATTGTCATTATTTTGCCTTTGTTTTTGGACAGTCCAGTTCCTTGTATCAGTTTCTTTATCTCTGTTCTAGTAATAATCTCTTCCTTCACTGTATCTCAGCCACCCACTCTTAGGTTTTACTCTATATCTTAACAATATTAATAACCACACCCCTCTAAAAATCTCAGTTTTAAACATATTACTCTGTGACCATCGCTCATTACCTTCTGTTGATCCAGTTCATTTCTGTATTTCCCATATCAATCATTGATCCCATAAGCACTGCTAAGTCATCGGCCCCACAAATTTTATTTTCGTGATCTGTTAGCTACCATAAATCTTCAGGTCCAGCTTAAAAGACATGATTCATTGCTATATTTAATCATTTTATATACATCTTCAGTTTCTTTGCTGTCTCTCCATCTGCTGGCAAAACCAACCTCTGGTTAAACCCATCTCTCTTTATTCCATGTCTGCACCATTGCAGCTAAATGTAGCTGGAGAAATACATACAACCTTGTTAACTGGTTTCACTTTAAATTATGACCAAAAAGCCTATTATGTTTCCTTGGACAGTTCACTTTCTTGTTCCCAGGAGGAGCATTTCATACCTTTTTTTCTCCTCAAATGCAATACACTGCACCTTCTTCAACTTTAGCTGCTGACCTTTCTTCTTATTTTATTGAGACAATAAAAACAATCAAAAGAGAACTTCCTCATCTTTTCAGTACTTGATCTACCAACCTATCTATATCTGTATCTATGTGTTTTGCCTTTTCTTTTATTAATGTGGATAAACTGTCCCTCCTTTTATCTAAGACTAAAGCCTCCTCTTGGTTAGAGTATCAGAGACCTGGAAGGTAACAGAAAGCCTTCTTGAAGAGAGTTTAATGAAGAATTTGTTTACAAAGAGATGGGGCAGAGTTAAGGGAATCAACCAGGGATGGAAGCACTCGAGGACTAGGAACAGTGGGAATCTTGAAGGAACAGGGAAAACATGTGAGCTGTTTCTGTAACACAAATATAGAACTGTAATTATTAGAAGCCTGCTTGAGAGGAGTGATGGCTTTAGGAAGAAGACAGCCACTGCCAAACCATGACCCAGCAAGAACAGGGCTGGGTGAATAAACATCCCAACACCTCTTTCCTCCCTTCCCTGATCTTCTGCTGGTTATTCCTATTAGTAGACTCCAATAGGAAGCCAGAGGACAAGTGAGCTGGTTAACACAGTCTGTTAAGGTCAGCTTCCCAGGGCACAGAGCAGGGTGGATAGGGGAAGAAAGATGACCTGGAAGGGCAAACAAAGAAGATTCATGACAGGTTATGTCTGCATTTTTCCTTATTTACTCAAAGAATATGCTACTGTAATTATTTCTTCTCTCTTTGCAATTAATTTTTACCTTCCTCTTCAGTTATTAGCACACGAATGTCTCCTCTTAAGAGGAACATTTTAGAGTAAGGGTTAAGAGTATGGACCCTTGAGCCAGATGGCCTGAGTTCATATCCTGGGTCCTCTGCCACTTACTACTTGTGTGACTCTGGGCAGATTTCATAACCACTCTGTGCCTCAATTTCCCTGTCTGTAAAATGAGGACCATAGGAAAAGTACCCACCTCATAGGGTTGTTGTGAGGATAAATAAGTTAATATATGTATTGCATTTTAAACAGTGCCTAGCACATAGTGTTTGCTA
Source organism: Balaenoptera acutorostrata (assembly GCF_949987535.1). Lineage (NCBI taxonomy): Eukaryota > Metazoa > Chordata > Mammalia > Artiodactyla > Balaenopteridae > Balaenoptera > Balaenoptera acutorostrata. The sequence goes on along the minus strand of NC_080072.1, from coordinate 64,858,911 downwards.
CTGTTGTCGTCTTTAAAATCCATTCGCTTCATCTGTCATCTCTCTCACCTTGTCTTCCAACTTCTATCTGAGTTTGGCCAATGGGAGGTACTAAGAGGAGATCAGAAGTGGTGGAGGAGGGAAAGAGAGATGGGGATATTTATTCTTGTGGTCCACTTCCTTCTGGGCCATGATTTTGCAGTGACTGCATTCTGCTACTTAAATCTACAGGTCCTGTCATGTAGCACCTCTCCCATTTTTCTAATCCTCTTTAGAGCAAAATTTATTATGAGTTGTTTATACTCAGTCTGTGCTTCTTCATCACTAATTTTCTCTTGAAGCTACTCCAAATTAGGCTTGTCCTCTCTACCCTAATGGGATTGTACTTGTCAAGGTTATAGAGACCTCTGTGTTGCCAATTCATTGATTAATTTTCAGGATTTATCATATTTCTCAGCAGCATTTGACATACCCAGTCATGTCCACCTTCTTGTACCACTTTCTTTACTTTCTCTCTTGACTTAAATGTTGAAGTACCTTGGCTAAGGTACTTCAGGCTTCTTCTTCTTTTTTTTTCCTGTCTATATCACTACAGTACTTATATAGTCTCATTCAATCCCATGGTTTTATTTTATTTTATTTTTTAAAAAATATATTTATTTTTGGCCTCATTGGGTCTTCGTTGCTGCGTATGGGCTTTCTCTAGTTGCAGCTCTTCGTTGTGGTGCTCAGTCTTCTTTTTGCGGTGGCTTCTCTCGTAGCAGAGCACGGGCTCTAGGCACGTGGGCTTCAGTAGTTGTGGCTCGCGGGCTCTAGAGTGCAGGCTTAGTAGTTTTTGCGCATGGGCTTTGTTGTTCCGCGGCATGTGGGTTCTTCCCGGACCAGGGTTCGAACCCGTGTCCCCTGCATTGGCAGGCAGATTCTTAACCACTGTGCCACCAGGGAAGCCCAATCCCATGGTTTTAAATGCTACCTATAGGCTGATGGCTCCCAAACTTATGTCTGACTTCTATATATCCTATCGCCTATTTAATATCTTTCACTTGGATATCTATCAGGCATTTCAAAACTGAACATGTCCAAAACTGGACTTTGATTCTACCCCTCCCCACAACCAACTTGCTCCTCTTCTAGTCTTCACCATCTCAGTTAATGTCATCATCATTTACCCAGAAACCCAGGAGTCAGCATGGATTTTTCTCTTTCTTTCACATTCTCATACAACCCCTTTGCAAGTCCTGTTGCCAAATTTTCAAATTAAGTCTGGAATCCTACCGATTCTTACCATCTCCCTTATGCCATCGTGGTCTAAGCCACCTTAGTCTCTTTGGTCTACTGCAGTAGTTTCCTGACTGATATCCCTTTGTTTTCACTCTTGCTCCAACCTATTCTCTACACAGCATCCACAGTGACCTTTTGAAACAAAAGGTAATTTATCTCACTATTTAAAAAATTGTCCATTGGCTAATATAATTTGGTGAATGAAGGAAAAACTAATTTACTATTGATGGTCAACTTTTAAATTTTGGCAAGATAACTGCATTAACATTTCCTTTGTTTTTGCTTTTTGTTTAAAGTCAAAATCATTAGATTCTTTTTCAACATAGTACTTTTCACTTAAGATATTCATTTAAAAGAGGTTCTTGTGTTTGCAATATTTTATAGTTAATACAGTGGGAATTTGCGTTTGTTTTCAGGGTCTTTGTGCCAAGAGCTCAGGGCATCGAAGAATGTGATTTATGAGGTCAGAAAAGCACATTACGTTAATTATGCTACTGCATTGCCAGACAATCTCTTGGAGTTTGCTGGTATGCAGTGATCAAAACAGCGTCATTTAAAATTGCTAGACTTATTAAAGCATGCAAATTTTACTTGTTTACATGTCCTGCTCTTTTTTGAGGTTACTGCTGGTAATATGAAAGAAACTTACAATGTCTTCAATACTATGAAAATTTAACAGAATAAAAATATGGATCTCTGTTAATAATATGACTTAGTTTCTAGTATTTAATGTAGAAGACTTCTCAGGTGTCTTTTTCCTTTTACATACTTGAATCTTTCTCTTAGAATTCTTGATTGTATCTCAGCTGTTTTGAGAAATTTAAAAGTACTGCTTAAAATGTATTCTTACTAATACAGTTATTCTTTATCATATATTTTCCTAAGCTTTTCATTAATTTATTTGTAATTGAACAAATATTTATGGAGCACCTATGATGTGTCAAACACTGACATAGATGCTAGGTATGTATCAGTGAACAAGACAGACAGGTATTCCTGGTCTCATAGAACTTATAGTTAAGTGGCAGAATATGAGTAATATACAAACGTAGCATAGAGAAAAATAGGGCAGGGAAGGGGAATAGAAGAGTACCATGGAAGAGGAGAAGGGTTACTATTTTAAATAGAGTAGTTAATAAAGTCCTGTTTAGGAAGACATTTGAGTAAAGACTTGAAGGGGTTGAGGGACTGAGTCATATGGCTATCTGCAGAGGAAAGAGCAAGTGCAAAGGACTTTGAGGTAGGAACATGCATAGATTATTCCAGGAATAATAGGAGTCCAGTGTGATGGACTTAATCATTCTTGACTGAGAGACAGTGGTAGGAAATGAGCTTGGTTATGGTAGGAGGAGAGAGTATGTAGGGATTTGCTGGCCATTATAAAGACTTTGACTTTTATTGTAAATGAGCTAGGAATCTGTTGCAGACTTTTGAGATGATATGATCTGACATATTTAAAATGATCAACTCTTCATGTTGAGAACTGACAAGAGGATGCAAGGAATAAAATGGAGACGATGAGTTAGGAGTTCATTGTAATATTCCAGGTAGATATGGCTGTGGTTTAGATTAGGGTGTGGCGGCAGGGAGAGTGGTGAGAAGTGGTCAAATTCTAGATTTTGAAGGTAGACCCAATGAGATTTGCAAACAGATTGGGTGTCAGGTATGAGAAAAATAGGAATGTTAAGGAGGAATTTTTTTTTGGCCTGAGCATCTGGTGATATTGCATTCCCATTTTCAGAGATGAATAAGTCTAGGAAAGCAGCATATTTGGTAGGTGGAGTGGAAGACCAGAAGTCAGGTTTTGAAGGTGTGAAATTTGAGATGCTTAGTAGACACCCATGTGGGTATGTTAAATATAAGGGGGCTTCCCTGGTGGTGCAGTGGTTAAGAATCCGCCTGCCAATGCAGGGGACACGGATTCGAGCCCTGGTCTGGGAAGATCCCACATGCCGCAGAGCAACTAAGCCCATGTGCCACAATTAATGAGACTGTGCTCTAGACCCCTCAAGCCACAACTACTGAAGCCAGTGCCACAACTACTGAAGCCCACGAGCCTAGAGCCCATGCTCCGCAGCAAGAGAAGCCACCACAGTGAGAAACCCGTGCACTGCAACGAAGAGTAACCCCTCGCCGCAACTAAAGAAAGCCCGTGTGCAGCAATGAAGACCCAATGCAGCCATAAATAAATAAAATATATAGGATGTAGATTCTAAAAAAAAAAAAAAAAAGAATCTACCTGATTTATTAGCACACATGAATTTAACTTTTAAGCCTTCTGTAATTGATTTATCAAGATAATTTCTAATGTGACAGAGATTAAGACTAGAAATAGATGACTCCTGAAATTAGAGTTCTTGACTGAAAATAACAGACTACTACTATGTAACTTATGTAGAAAAAGGATTTATTGCAAGGATATAAGATACCTTACAAGAACTGTAATAAGGCTGGAGATCAGACTAAGAAACTAGGTAGGAACCAAGAAATATGAAGCACAGTCAGGATCTCCCTACAGAAAGAAGTGTTCTAAGGATAGTGGCTCTTTGCCTTCACCAGTGACTATTAGCCACTATACTGCTGGACTCTGGCTCTTTAACACTTGTCACTGTGCCTTATACTCTTCATTCTACCATAGCCATCATAAACTTTTTTGACCATCTCAGTACTGCTAAGTCACTATATGAAGATTAAAAGCCCTTGCTTGGTTAAGAAATACGTAAATATAGCTGTGACATGATAAGACAAAAATATTTGGTCTCTTACCCCCTTTCTTAGTATACAGCTTATAACAACCTTGGAATCTCCAAAGTAATGTATCCTTTTGTATGCTAATGAGATGATGGGTGGCTGGGGGCTCCTGGATAGCCTCAGGATGAGGGCTGGTTGCCAAAGGAACCAATCATCTGATTAGAGGGCTGAGACTTTTAGCCCCACTCCCTGACCTCTGGGGAGGGGAGAGGGGCTAGAGATTGAGTTCAGTCACCAATGGCCAATGATTAATCAAGCCTGCATAGAAGTCTCTAAAGTACTGGGGTTGGAGAGCTTCTCGGTTGGTGAACACATGATGGTGCTGGGAGGGTGATGTGCCTGGAGAGGACATGTGAGCTCAGCACCCCTTCTACAACACCTTGCCCTGTGCATCTCTTCTACCCGCCTGTTCCTGAGTTGTATCCTTTTATAATAAACCAATAATCTAGTAAGCAAAGTTTTCCTGAGTTCTGTGAGCCATTCTAGCAAATTATTGGACCTGAGGAAAATGTTGTAGGAACCTACAATTTATACCTGGTTACTCAGAAGCATGGATGACAACCTAGATTTGTGATTAGCAAATGAAGTTGGAATGAGGGGCAGTACTGTGGGACTGAGCCCTTAATCTGTGGGATCTGATACTAATTCCAGGTAGATAGTGTAAGAATTGAATTGAATTGTAGGGCACCTAGTTGGTGTTCACAGAGAATTGGTGAATTGCTTGGTGTGGGAAACTTACGCACACTTGGAGTCTAGAAGTATTTAGCGTTAGAGTGTTGAGATTAAAAAAAAAAAGTGGAGATTGTTTTTTCCTTGCAATGACACTCTACCTTGAAAAAGACCTGAAGTTTGCTTGTGGAAATGAATTTTATAAGGATGGCAACTTGTGAGTCATTATGAAGTAGTAGAAGGAGGGTTATCTGAAATCAGACAGAAAATTGTAATATTAGATGTGGATGAATGTGACTTATAACACATGCAGTGAATTGAGGTGGCTTATAGATGTTTGAGGTGTGTGCGTGTGTGCATTTTGTATATTCCTAATTGGCTTGATTCACTTGGGTGCAGTTCCTTTCATTCACTCCTGTTTCTTACAGGGAAAATTGTGGTGGGCTCCCCAGAAGGAAGTCATTAATAGGGACTTGAGTGAGATATAACTTCTTGGTTATGTAAAGAAAGGTTGATGTATAGGGGACAAGGAGGAAAATGTGGAAATTGAGGCAAAAAAGGGAAGAACATCAAACAAACTATAACTGGTAAAAGTGTGGGAAAGTTTTTTAAAGGTAGGACTTTTTGAAGAAATAAAGATTTAATATATTTTAAATTTTTGGAGGGCCAATTTTACCATTCTTTTTTTTTTTTCCTCACTGTGTGTCTGGCACAGATCTAAAAATAATTTCATTGTTGACTACTATATGCAAGGTGTTGTTCTAAGCTCTTATGTGAATTATTGATAAGCCTTACAATAACAGTGTTCAATAGATATTATCATTTTCCAGATTTGATGAAAACCATAAACTTCTAGGTCTGAGAAACTCAATGAACGCTAGCAGGATAAACACAAGGAAAATCACACTAAGGCACATTATAATGAAATTCCTGAAAAGCAGTGATAAAGAGAAAATCCTGAAAGTAGCCAGAGAAACAAAAGCACAGATATCTTGTCAGAAACTATGTAAGCAAGAAGACAATTTAATTACATGTTAAAATTGATGAAAGAAAAAAAAAAAACTGTCACACTAGAATTCTTTATTCAATAGAAACATCCTTCAAAAATGAAGGCAAAATAAAGGTTTATTTCAGACAAACAAAACCAATTTTGGGAGAACTAATTGTAAGCAGACTTATACTATAAGAAAAGTTAAAGAAAATTCTATAGGAGAAAGGCAGGTAATACAAGATTGAAATTTGGATCTGTACAAATAAACAAAAACCAAAATATTAAATGAATGGGAAAAAAATTTACCCCTATTTTAAAATTTATTTAAAGGTAATTGATTATCTAAAGCAAAAATCATAGTAGAATATCATGGAATATATAACAATAATACTATGGAAGACCAAAGGAATGAATTGGAAGTAAACCATTATAAAGTTCATACTACATATGAAGTGGCACAATAATACTTGAAGGTAGACTGTGATAAAATAAAGATGAATGTTGTAAAACTTAGGGTAATCACTAAAAGAATGAAACAGAGATATAGCTAATAAGCCAATTGTGAAGATAAAGTAGACTGCTAAAAAGAATACTTAGTAATCAAAAACGGCACATGAGAAGAGAGAAATAAAGGATCTGAGAAAAGATAGGTCAGATAGCAAGCAAATAGTGAGGTGGTAGATTTAAACCCAAACAATTTCATTGCAGACAAGGTGAAAATGAAAAACTTTACCATGTACCGTCTATAAGAAATCAACTTTGAATATACGGACACAGATGGGTTAAAAATAAAAACAAATATCAAGCACTAATCATAAAGCTAGAATGTCTATACTAATATCAGGCAATGTAGGCATCAGGACAAAGTGTATTGCATGGAGTTAACAAACAGATTTCATAATGATAAAGGGGCCAGTTCATCAAGAGAACGATAACCTTAAATAAGTAGGCAACTACTAGCAGAGCTTCAAAATTTGTGAAGCAGAAACTGAAAGGAAAGGTGGACAAATACGTAATATCACTAAGATTTCTAAACTGTACTTTCAGTAATTGTTAGAACAAGGAGAGAGAAAATCTGTAAAGATGTAGAAACATCTATGAAAAACCTACAGCTGGAAAAATGGTGGAGTAAGGAGCTCTAAAAGTCCATCTCTCCATAAAAGAAATGAAAAAAACTGGAAAAAACTTCCAGTATCAACTTTTTCAGAACTCTGGAAATTAACTGAAAGCTTATAACAATGTGGCTTTTAGAAAACTTACCCTTGTCACATCCCACATTCCCCAGATTAGTAGTATCCTTAAAAAGAAAATCTTGCATTCCCACTACAGGTAACAGAGTTAAGAGAATATACCTCGTTTGCAAAAAAATTATGCTTATTTGTTTTAACTTATCAGGTCCCTCCCTGGAATACTGGTTTAAAAGGCCACCTAACTCAGAACTCACCAGGACTAAAGTGGCTATCCTGCAGCATTTGTCAAAATATTTATAAGCAAATGTTTTAGTTTTTGCTGTTGGATACGATGATTAACAGTTGGGGCAAACGACAGACTTAAGAAGCTTGAGAAGAAAGGCTGGGTAATGAGTTACTTTGGAGAATAAGGACTTTGAGAAGCTCTCATATATTTCTAGGAAACTAGAAGGCCATGTGCATGTGTGTGACTGTGCACATACTCAGGAAAGACCTGAGTAGACCCTAAGGTCTCACCTCAGACTTTGAGGCTCTGCAGAATCAGGAAGTGAAGGCTAATGGAGATTTGTAAACTGCCTGGCTGAGTGCTGAAGATATGGCCCAGTACACAAGACCTCTTCTGCAGACTGGGAGAATTTTTGGTTCTGGGTATTAGTGAAATCTCTGTTTAATTGTTAGCTGACCACTAAGCAAATGAAACAGAGATTTCAAGGACACACATGACAAAGAATACAGACTTTACAAACTCAATTCAGATAGTCACTAAAAGAAACAGAAATAACTACAACAAACAAAACAACAAATCCTGGGAGAGGAGAGAACCTGAGTTTCTTAGTTGCCTCATTATAATATTTAAAATGATAGAGGACAGGTGGCCAAGATGACAGAGTAAGAAGATAGTGATCTCATCTTCTCCCATGGGCACACCAAAATTACAGCTGTTTACAGAGCAGCTATCGCTCTAAAGACTAGCAGAAAAGAATTTCTACAACTAAAGATATAAAGAAGGAACCACAGCGAGATGGGTAATAGGGGTGGAGACATGGTGTAGTCAGGACCCACACATCTGGGTAAACTGCCTACAAATGAGAGGATAGTCACAATTACAGAGGTTCTCTCCAAGGATCGAGGGGTTCAAGCTCCACATCAGGCTTCCCAGCCTGGGGGTCCTACACTGGAAAGACGAGTCCACAGAATATCTGGCTTTGAAGACCAAGCAGGGTTTGCCTGTGGGAGAGCCAGAGGGCTATAGGAAACAGAGACTCTGCTTTCAAAAGGTACACGCAAAATCTCAAATGCTCTGAGATCCAGCACAGAGGCAGTGTTTTGAAAGGAGCCTGGGTCAGACCCACAGAGTCCCAAACAAGATGAACTCAAAGAGGTTCACACCAGAAACGTGTAATTAAAATAGCAAAAATTAAAGATAAAGAGAGAATCTTAAAGGCAGCAAGAGAAAAGTAACTAGTTATGTATGTGAGAACTCCCATGAGAATGTCAGCTGACTTTTCAGCAGACACTTTGCAGGCTAGAAGGGAGTGTCATGATATATTCAAAGTGATGAAAAAACCTACAAGCAAGAATACTCTACCTGGCAAGACTATCATTCAGATTTCAAGGAGAGATAAAGAGTTTTACAGACAAGTAAAAGCTAAAATAGTTGAGCACCACTAAACTGGCTTTACAAGAAACGTTAAAGAGACTTCTCTAAGTGGAAAAAGAAAAGACTATAACTAGAAATATGAAAATTATGAGAGGAAGACTCTTACTGGTAAAGGCAAATATACAGTCAAGGTAGTAGATCAACCACTTATAAAGCTAGTAGGAAGGTCAAAAGACAAAAGTAGTTAAAATCATGTTTATCCACAGTAAGTAGTTAAGGGATATACAAAATACGAAGATGTAAAATATATTGTCAAAAGCATTAAATGTTGGGGGCATGGAGTAAAAATGTAGGGTTGTTAGAATATGTTTGAACTTAAGAGATCATCTAGTTAAGTCATATATATATCTATATATCTATATATCTATATATATCTATATATATCTATATATATATCTTACATATGTATGATATATCTGAACTTCATAGTAACCACAAATCAGAAACCTATATAGATATGAACAACAAAAAAAAAAGGAGAGAAAGGAATCCAAACATAACACTAAAGATAGTTATCAAATCACAAGGGAAGAGAGCAAAAGAAGAAAGGAGCAGAGGAGAACTCTAAAAACCACCAGAGAACAATGAAAAAAAAGATGGCAACAAGTACATACATATCAATAATTTCTTTAAATATAAATGGACTAAATGCTCCAATCAAAAAACATAGAGTGACTGAATGGATACAAAAATGACACCCATATATGCTGCCTACAAGAGACTCACTTCAGATCTAAAGCACACACAGACTGACAGTGAGGGGATGGAAAAAGTTATTCCATGCAAATGGAAATGAAGGAAAGCCAGGGTAGAAATACTTCTATCAGACAAAATAGACTTTAAAACAAAGACTGTAACAAAAGCCAAAGAAGGACATTACATAATGATAAAGGGATCAATCCAATAAGAAGATATAACAATTGTAAATATATATGCACCCAACATAGGAGCACCTAAATACATTCAGCAAATATTAGCAAACATAAAAGGAGAAATTGACAGTAACGCAATAATTGTAGGGAACTTTAACCCCCCACTTAAATCAATGAACAGGTCATCCAAACAAAATAAGGAAACACTGGCTTTACATGACATCAGATCAGATGGACTATCTATATCTATATCTATATAATTTAATTTCTGATATACATATATATATAAATCTCAGAATTTTTAGAAATTGACAAGCTGATTCTAAAATTTATATAGAAATGCAAAAAACCTAGAATAGCCAAAGCAATTTTGAAAAAGAAGAACCAAGTTGGGGGACTTACAGTACTTAATTACAAAACTTATTGTAAAGCTAACATAATCGAGACAGTATGGTACTGCCATAAGAATGGACATGTAGATCAATGGAACAGAATAGAGATTCCAAAAAATAGATCCAATGTATAGGTGAATTGATTTTTTGACAAAGGTGCCAAAATACTTCAATGGGGGAGACGATAGTCTTTTCAACAAATGGTGTTAGAACAACTGGATAGCTATGTGGAAAAAATGAACTTTGATGCTTACTTCACATTATACAGAAAAATTAATTCAGAAGGGATCACAGATCTAAGCATAAGAAGTGAAAATATAAAACCTCTAGAAGAAAACATAGGAGAAATTCCTTGCAACCACGAAATAGACAAAGATTTCTTAGGGCCCCAAAAGTATGAAAGAAACAATTGATAAATTAAACTCAATCAAAGCTAAAAACTACCCTTCAAAAGATACTTTGAAAAAAATGAAAAGGGAAGCCAGAGACTGGGAGAAAATATTGCAGTGCACACATCTGATAGAGGACTTGTGTTCACAGTTTATAAAGAACACTTAACAACTGTAGAATAAGAAGACAAATCACCCACCCAATAAAAAAGTGAACAAAAGATATTTAAGACACTTAACAAAATAAGATGTTTAAATGACAAATAAGCCCATTAAAATATGTTCACCATCTTTAGTTATTAGGGAAATGTAAATTAAAGCCACAGGGTGATACCAGTACCCAACTTTAGCTAGCTCACAATAACAAATGTTGGCAGGAACTCATACAATTCTAATGGGAATGTAAAATCATATAACCACTTTGGAAGTTAGTTTGGTAGTTTCTCAAAAAGTTAGGCTCATATTTATCTGAACCTGCCATTCTACTTGAATATATTTGCCCAAGAGAAATGAGAATCTTTGTTCACACAAAACGTTGTATAAGAATGTTTGTAGCAGCTTTATTCATGGTAGCCCTAAACTGGGTCCCAAATGTTCATCGGTAGATGAATAGATAAACAAATGGTGATATATTTATATAATGGAATACAACCCAGTAATAAAAAGGAACAAACTACATGCAGGATCATAAATGAATCTCAAAAACATTATGCTGAAACAAAAATAAACCAGATACAAAAGAGTACATACTATATGATTCTAATTTATATGAAATTCTATTACAAACCTGATTTATTTTAATAGAAAGTAGATAGTGGTTGTCTGAGGTGGGAGGACAGATTGACTAGGAAGTGGTGCAAGGGAACTTTTAAAAAATCCATTTACCTACTGATGGATATTTGGGTTCCAGTTTGGGGCTACTATGAAAAAGCTGCTATAAACATTTTCATATAACACTTTTGTGGTGATAGAAATGTTCTGTATTTTGATTGTGTGTTCGTTATATGAGTAGACATTTACCAAAACTCATCAAACTGCATACTTAAAAATGAATCTTATTTTATGTAAATTATACCCTAATAAAATTGATTTAAAAAGCCCACTGAGGTTGAAGGAAGTAAAGCTACTTACTCAAGTTTACATAGCTAGTAAGTGACAGAGAATAGATTGACACTCTCATCTATTTGACTCCAAGTTCATTCTCTTTTCTTTATGTTATGCAGCCTTTTTATACACACAACAGATGCTCAATCAATACTACATTGAAAATAAACGTGAGCAGAGGGATTAAAGGCCTTGAAGGTGAGGCAAGAAATATATATTTCATCCTGAAGGTCTTACAGGTAGGAAAGAATAGGAGAAATAACTTAGGTACTCCCTTCTCTATGTTTGCATTGTACCTTGGGCTTATTTATCACATTTTATTATAATTATTTTACACAAATCTCTTTACCACTAGACTATCATCTAACTCATCTTTTATCTGTAGCTCTGACTGGTACATAAATGGGCTCAACAAATGGAATGAATGGATGAATGAGTCAGAATTACCTGATAGAGCTTTAGAGAATACTAATTGATGAAAGGCATAAGAGGAGGCCAATTTTGGATTGGAGGAAAGCAATTCTAAAATAAGCAATAGAAGACTGGGGTTTGAGCATGGTATACTGAAAAGAACATGGACTTTTAGATTAGATCCTGGCTTTGCCACTTATTAACTGTGTGATTTGGGTCCATTTGTTAATTGACTTCTTAGAGTCCTATAGTTTCTATCTGCAAATTGAAGATAATAATAATACTTATGGAGTTGGTTTTGAAAATATATGAAATAAGATACATGAAGAGTGTAGCATATTCTTTGGCTAAAACCTGATGGTCAATACAAATGGTAAATATTTCCCTTCTCTCACTTTCTCTTCTCACTGGTATTCAGGAATGCTTAGCTCTAAATTGGACATCAGTCTTAAACCTGGTCTTTTCATATATACAAGGACTTTAGGCTGGAAATAGTTCAAAGTCATTTAAAAATTGCCTGGATCAACTTCATTTTCACCCACTGCTGGTGACTTTCTTCTATACATTCTTTCAACATTCACAGTAGAATTATGCCAGCAATAGTGGGTATTCTTGCTTGTAAGCAGGAGCCTACAACGACATGCTCTGGTAATACAGTTTTTCTTTCAAGCCAAGGTGTGGTTTTGCTTTTATGAAGAGTAGAAAGCATAGTTCTGTGGTTAAGAAAATGGACTGCTAAATCAACTTGGAGATAAGTCACTTATTAACTGTGTAATCTTGAGGCTCAATTTCTCTCAGCTTCAGTTTCCATATCTGTAAAAGGGAGGTAAAAATATATAAGATTGTTGCAAGGATTAAATGAAATTTTAATTGTGCAATACTTAGCATGGTAACTGAAATATTGTAAATGCTTAATAAACTTATTGCTATAAACATCATTATTAAATTATTCAGGAGAGAAATCTCAATAAGAACTGCACCAGGGTCCGATTGGAACATTTAATAATGATGCTTATAGCAAAAATTTTATTGGAACATTTGCAAGATTTATAATATAGTGAAGTTAGTATACAATGCTGTCTGTCAGTGTAGAACCATATGTGCTAACATTTCTTCTGGAGTTGATTTGACAAGAGTTTTCTTTTATGCTCTATCTGTTCAAATCATAACTGCCAAATATGCCTCTTGCCTTCATTATGCTGTTACTTTAGATTTCTAACTGCCAAATGCAAGGGAAATTTTGAAAACTGGTGAACAGTGGCTCAAATCTCAAATTGAGAATCATGTATATAGTTTCTGTATTGTAATATTGACAGGAATTTCAGGGTTTTTGAAAGTAGTTTTGTCACTCATGTCAGTAAAAGCAAAGAAAAGATGGAAGTTTTCAGTTTTCCAAAAAAGCAGCTTTATGGAGGTTTAATTTATATACCATAAAATTTACCCATTATAATACAACAGTTCAACAATTTTTAGTAAATTTATAGAGTTGTGGGACCATCACACGATCCAGTTTTAGAACATTCCCATTATCATAAAAAGTTCCTCACTGCCAGCCCCAGTCCACAGCTGATCTGCTTTCTGTCTCTATAAATTTGCCTTTTCTGGACATTTTGTATAAATTGATCTTACAATATGTAATCTTTCACATGTAGGGTCTCACTTGTCATAATGTTTTAGAAGTTTACCCATGTTGTAGCCTGTATCACTAGTTTATTCCTTTTTATTGCCGAATAGTATTCCATAGTATGGGTATATCTTGTTAAAAATATTTCATTCACCGTTAGATGGACATTTGGATAGTTTCCAGTATTGGATATTATAAATCATCTTGCTGTGAGCATTTGTATAAATGTTTTGGTGTTGACATATGTATTCATTTCTCTTGAGTAGATTCCTAGATGTGAATTTGCTAGGTTATATGGTGAATTTATGTTGAACTTTTAAAAAACGGATAAATTATCCCTCAAATTGGCAGTGCCATTTCATGTTCGCACCACCAATGTATGATAGTTTCAGTTTCTCCACATCTTTGCCAACATTTAGTATTGTGTATCTTTTCTTTTTTTTTTTTTTAATTTTATTTATTTATTTATTTACTTATGGCTGTGTTGGGTCTTCGTTTCTGTGCGAGGGCTTTCTCTAGTTGCGGCAAGTGGGGGCCACTCTTCATCGCGGTGCGCGGGCCTCTAACTATCGCGGCCTCTCTTGTTGCGGAGCACAGGCTCCAGACGCGCAGGCTCAGTAATTGTGGCTCACGGGCCTAGTTGCTCCGTGGCATGTGGGATCTTCCCGGACCAGGGCTCGAACCCGTGTTCCCTGCATTGGCAGGCAGATTCTCAACCGCTGCGCCACCAGGGAAGCCCCCTTGTGTATCTTTTTGATTCTAGATAATTTAGTGGGTATGTAGTAGTAACTTTGTGATTTTGATTTGTATTTCTTCAATGACCAAAGATGCTGAGCATCTTCTTTTTTGCTTACTAGCCATTCATTTATGTTCTTTGGTGAAATATGTCTTTAAATATTTTGCCCATTTCCCCCCAAGCTTTACTGAGATATAATTGACATATAATATTGTGTAAGCTTAAGCTGTACAATGTGATGATTTGATATGCACATATGTTGCAAAATGATTACCACAATAAAGTTAGTTAGCACATCTTTCACCTCAGATAATTACCACTTTTTTTCTGTTGTTGCTGCCACTATGGTGAGAACATTTAACATTTACTCTCAGCAACTTTCAAGTATACAATACAGTATTGTTAACTATAGGTACCATGTACATTAGATCCCCAGAATTTATTTCTTTTAAAACTGGAAGTTTATAACCTTTGACCAATATATCCCCATTTCCCCCATGCCCTAGCCTATGTCAACCACCAGTCAACTCTCTGTTAATATGAGTTCAGCTTTGTTTTTCAGCTTTATTGAGGTAAAATTAACTACAATTGTAAGATATTAAGTGTACATCTTGGTGATTTAATAGATGTATACTTTGTGAAAGATTTCCACCATCTAGATAATTAACACATCTATCACCTCACATATTTATTTCTCCCTCTTTTAAATTATTTTTGGGTGGGACATTTAAGTTCTGCTCTCTTAGCAAATTTCAATTATACAATACAGTGTTATCAACTATAGTCACTATGTTATACGTTAGATCCTCAGACCTTAATCATAGTTGAAAATTTGTACACTTTTACCAATCTCTCCCTATTTCCTCTCTTCCGCTCAGAAACCTGGCAACCACTTTTCTATTTCTCCATTTCTATGAATTTGACTTTAAAAAAATGGATTCCATATATAAGTGATACCATGCAGTATTTTTCTTTGTCTGGCTTATTTCACTTAGCATAATGCCCTCAATTTTCATCCATGTTGTCACAAATGGCAGGATTTCCTTCTTTCTCATGGCTGAATAATTACACACACAATACATCTTCTTTCTCCATTAATCCATTGCTGGACACTTACGTTGTTGCCATATCTGGAGTACCGTGAATAATTCTACAAGACACAGGAGTGCAGATATCTCATAGATATCCTGTTTTCATATCCTTTGAATATATACCCAGAAATGGGATTGCTAGATCATATGGTAGTTCTATTTTTAATTTTTTGAGGAACCTCCATATTGTTTTCCATAGTGGCTGCACCAATTCACATGACCAGCAGTGCACAAGGGTTCCCTTTTCTTCACATCCTTGCTAAAACGTATTTCTTGTCTTTTTGGTAATAGCCATTCTAACAGGCGTGAGGTGATATCTCATTGAGGTTTCAATTTGCATTTCCCTGATTAGTGATGCTGAGTACCTTTTCATGTACCTGTTGGTCATCTGTATGTTTTCTTTGGAAAAATGTATATTCAGTTCTTTGCCCATTTTTTAACCAGATTGTTTATTTCTGTTGAGTTGTTTGAGTGTCTTATGTAGTTTGGATATTAACCCTGTATATGATATACGATTTACAAATATTTTCTTTCATTCAGTAGGTTCGATTTTCATGTTGTTGATGATTTCCTTTGCTGTGGCTTTTTAGTTTGATGTAGTACCACCTGTTTATTTTTGCTTTTGTTGCCTTTGCTTTTTGTGTCAAATCCAAAAATCATTGCCAAGATCAATGTCAAGGAGCTTACCCCCTGTTTTCCTCTGGGAATTTTATAGTTTCAGGTTTTAAACTTTAGTCTTTAATCCATTTTGAATTAATTTTTGTGTATGGTGTAAGATAGGGGTCTAATTTCATTCTTTTGCATGTGGCTGTCCAGTTTTACCATTTACTGAAGAGACTATCCTTTCCCCATTGTATATTTTTGGCTCCTTTGTTTTTAACTATTGCCATTTTGTTTGTTTTCCAGCTGTTTTGAAATTCTTTTTTTTTTTCTTCTTCTCTTTATCTCTGCCTTTGTGATTTGATGATTTTCTGTAGTGCTATACTTAGGTTTATTTCTCTTTGTCTTTTGTGTCTCTATTACAGGTTTTTGGTTTGTGGTTACCATGAGGCTTATATAAAGCATATTTATAATAGTCTGTTTTAAGCTGCTAGCAAGTTAGAGCACATGCTAAAGCTCTATTTTTTTTTTTTTGAGGTGCTTTTCCATTTATTGAAGTCATTTAAATTTCAGCAATGTTTTGTAGTTTTCGGTGTATAATTCTTTCATATTCTTGTTAAATTTATTCCTAGGTATTTAAAAAAATTTTTATTTATTTTTTAACATCTTTATTGAAGTATAATTGCTCTACAATGGTGTGTTAGCTTCTGCTTTACAACAAAGTGAATCAGCTATACATACACATACGCTCCCACATGTCCTCCCTCCTGCATCTCCCTCCCTCCCACCCTCTCCATCCCACCCCTCCAGGCGGCCACAAAGCACCGAGCTGATCTCCGTGCCATGCGGCTGCTTCCCACCAGCTATCCACTCCACACTTGGTAGTGTACACATGTCCATGACACTCCCTCACCCTGTCACATCTCACTCCTCCCCCTCCCCATATCCTCAAGTCCACCCCCTAGTAGGTCTGCGTCTTTATTCCCATCTTGCCACTAGGTTCTTCATGACCTTTTTTTTTTTTTTTCCTTAGATTCCATATGTATGTGTTAGCATACTGTCTTTGTTTTTCTCTTTCTGACTTACTTCACTCTGTATGACAGACTCTAACTCCATCCACCTCATTACAAATACCTCCATTTCATTTCTTTTTATGGCTGAGTAATATTCCATTGTATATATGTGCCACATCTTCTTTATCCATTCATCTGATGATGGACACTTAGGTTGCTTCCATGTCATGGCTATTGTAAATGGAGCTGCAATGAACATTTTGGTACATGACTCTTTTTGAATTATGGTTTTCTCAGGGTATATGCCCAGTAGTGGGATTGCTGGGTCGTATGGTAGTTCTCTTTTTAGTTTTTTAAGGAACCTCCATACTGTTCTCCATAGTGGCTGTATCAATTTACATTCCCACCAACAGTGCAAGAGTGTTCCCTTTTCTCCACACCCTCTCCAGCATTTATTGTTTGTAGATTTTTTGATGATGGCCATTCTGACTGGTGTGAGATGATACCTCATTGTAGTTTTGATTTGCATTTCTCTAATGATTAAGGATGTTGAGCATTCTTTCATGTGTCTGTTGGCCATCTGTATATCTTCTTTGGAGAAATGTCTATTTAGGTCTTCTGCCCATTTTTGGATTGGGTTGTTTGTTTTTTTGTTATTGAGCTGCATGAGCTTAAAGCTCTATTTTTTACTCTACACCCCACATTTTGTTTTTGATATCACAGTTTACGTCTTTTTACTTTGTGTATCTATTAACAAATTATTGTAGTTTTAGTTATTTTTACCACTTTTGTTTCTTAACCTGCATACTAGGGTTATAAGTGATTTACCTGCTACCATTACAAGAGAGTATTCTGAATTTGACTATATATTTACATTTGCCAGTGAGATAAATACTTTCCTGTATTTTTTTTAAAAAACAGGAAAACTATATTTAGTACTTTTTTTACATGTGTTATAGTTTTTTTGTTTTTGTGTGTTTGTTAAATTTTTATTGGAGTATAGTTGATTTACAATGTTGTATTAGTTTCAGGTGTATAGCAAAGTGAATCAGTTATACCTATACATATATCTAGTCTTTTTTAGATTCTTTTCCCATATAGTCCATTACAGAGTACTCAGTAGAGTTCCCTGTGCTATACAGTAGGTCCTTTTAGTTATCTATTTTATATATAGTAGTGTGTATATATCAATCCCAATCTCCCAAGTTATCCCTCCCGTCCTTACTGCCTGGTAACCATAAGTTTGTTTTCTACATCTGTAACTATATTCCTGTTTTATAGATAAGTTCATTTGTACCCTTTTTAAAGATTCCACATATAAGAATTATCAAATATTTGTCTTTCTCTGTCTGACTTACTTCACTCAGTATGACAATCTCTAGGTCCATCCATGTTGCTGCAAATGGCATTATTTCGTTCCTTTTTATGGCTGAGTAATATTCCATTGTATATATGTACCACATCCTCTTTATCCATTCCTCTGTTGTTGGACATTTAGGTTTCTTCTGTGTCCTGGCTATTGTAAATAGTGCTGCAATGAACATTGGAGTGCATGTATCTTTTTGAATTATGGTTTTCTCCAGATATATGCCCAGGAGTGGGATTGCTGGATCATATGGTAGCTCTATTTTCAGTTTTTTAAGGAACCTCCATATTGTTCTCCATAGTGAGTGTACCAGTTTACATTCCCACCAACAGTGCAAGAGGGTTCCCTTTTCTCCACACCCTCTCCAGCATTTATTGTTTGTAGATTTTTTGATGCTGGCCATTCTGACTGGTGTGAGGTGATACCTCATTGTAGTTTTGACTTGCATTTCTCTGATGATTAGTGATGTTGAGCATCCTTTCATGTGTTTGTTGGCAATCTGTATATCTTCTTTGGAAGAATGTCTATTTAGGTCTTCTGCCCATTTTTGGATTGGGTTGTTTGTTTTTTTGATATTGAGCTTCATGAGCTGTTTATATATTTTGGAGATTAATCCCATGTCGGTTGCTTTATTTGCAAATATTTTCTCCCATTCTGTGGGTTGTCTTTTCATTTTGTTTATGGTTTCCTTTGCTGTGCAAAAACTTTTAAGTTTAATTTGGTCCCACTTGTTTATTTTTGTCTTTACTTTCATTACTCTGGGGGTGGATCGAAAAAGATCTTGCTGCAATTTATGTCAAAGAATGTTCTGCCTATGTTTTCCTCTAAGAGTTTTATAGTATTAGACCTTATATTTAGGTCTTTAATCCATTTTGAGTTTATTTTTGTGTATGGTGTCAGGATTTCATGTATTTTCATGTTACTAATTAACATCCTTTTATTTCAACTTGAAAAAGTCCCTGTA
The DNA here is from genome assembly GCF_949987535.1 of Balaenoptera acutorostrata. Lineage (NCBI taxonomy): Eukaryota > Metazoa > Chordata > Mammalia > Artiodactyla > Balaenopteridae > Balaenoptera > Balaenoptera acutorostrata. The sequence continues at coordinate 64,839,828 of NC_080072.1, read as the reverse complement.
ACACTTTTTGTAAGGCCAGTTTAGTGGTGATGAACTCCTTTAGCTTTTGCTTGTCTGGAAAACTCTTTCTCTATCCTTTAATTCTGAAGGACAACTTTGCTGGGTAATATATTCTTGGGGGGCAGTTTTTTTCTTTCAGAATTTTGAATAGATCATGCCAGTCCCTTATGGCCTGCAAAGTTTGTGCTGAATATCTTCTGATAGTTATATGGGGGTTCTCTTGCACATAACAAGTTGTTTTCTCTTGCTGGTTTTAAGAATCTCTCCTTTTATTTAACTTTTCACAATTTAATTATAATGTGTCTTGGTGTGGGTCTCTTTGGATTCATATTGTTTGAAATTCTCTCTGGGCTTCCCGGTTCTGGATGTCTATTTCTTTCCCCAGTTAAGGGAAGTTTTCAGCCATTCTTTCTTTGAATAAACTTTCTGCCCCTTTCACTTTTTTTCCTTTTGGGACCTCTGTAATGCATGTATTTGTCTACTTGATGGTGTCCCATAAGTCTCTTAAACTATATTTATTCTTTTTGTTCTTTTTCTTTTTGCTCCTCTGATGGAATGAATTCCATTGCCCTGTCTTCAAGTGTGCTATTGATCCCCCGTATGGAATTTTTCAGCACAGTTATTATATTCCTCAGCTCTGTGATTTCTGTTTGGTACTTTCTTTATATTTTCCATCTCTTTGTTGGAATTCTTACTTTGTTCATGAATTGTTCTCCTGACTTTGGTAAGCATCTCTATGACATTATTTTGATTCTTTATCAGGTATATCACTTATCTTTGTTTTTTTAAGGTCTGTTTCTGGAGTTTTATCTTGTTCTTTTGTTTGGAACATATCTCTCTGTTTCTTTATTTTCCTTCACTTTCTGTATTTCTGTGCATTAGATAAACAGCCACCTCTCTGTCTTAATGGAGTGGTCTCATGTAGGAGATGAACCTTATCATTCAGCCTGGCCCCTAGCTCAAGACTGAGTTTCAAACCTTTGTGATTGTCCAAGCTGCCTTCTTTGTTCTTAGTGATTCCCAGTAGTTGAGAGTATGCCAAGAACTGTCAGTGTCCCCAAAGTGAGGATCTCAGCATCTAGATGCAGGCTGATTAGAATCTGTACCCTCTGGCTGGAGCTTTCAAAGCGTGCAAGTAGATGTCTTTCAGGGAAAGACTGGGAAATGGGCTTTTCTGTTTGCTCCCTTTGTCCAGAGCCCTGGGGGGATAGTAGATTAAGAATTGTTTCTTTGTTTTCTGCAGTCCTGTGGGACCCACAAACAGAATCCCTGTTTTCCACCAGAGTCAGGAAATCAAAGGGTGTATCTCTTGCAGCAGTGTAAAAGCCAGGGTGCCAGGCATGTATACAAGCTCCTTGTAGGGAGATAATGGTATTTGAAGCTGACTACATGGTGTCTGCTCGCTTCCCAGGTCTCTGGCAAGGAGTATAGTCTGTCCCCAGATGCATACTAAATTATAAGTCTGACCCTTAGGTAGCAGTTTTTTAAGTATGCTAAAAGACCTCTTTCAGAAAAGACTGGTAGGGACTTCCCTGGTGGTCCAGTGGTTAAGAATCCATCTTGCAATCCAGGGGATGCTGGTTCGATCCCTGGTCAGAGAACTAAGATCCCACATGCCGCGGGGCAACTAAGCCTGCGTACCAGAACTAGAGAGCCCACGTGCCATGACTGCAGAGCCCATGCGCTCCAGAGCCCACGTGCCACAACTAGAGAGAAGCTCACGCACTGCAAGGAAGAGCCTGTGCGCCACAACGAAAGATCCCGCATGCCACAACTAAGACCCGACTCAGCCAAAAAATAAATAAATGAATAAATATTAAAAAAAAGAAAAGACTGGTAAATGGGCATTTCTGTTTGCTTTTTCGGCACTGAACTGTGGGGGAATAGCTGGTTAAGAAGTGTTTCTTTGTTTGCCACAGTCCTTTGGAGCCTGGAATTCAAGCCTCACTGGCCACAGAGTCAGGTGACTAAAGGGTGAGTCCTCTGGCAGCAGCTGCAAAAGCCAGGTGCCATACATATGTGCACATTCCTTTCAAGGATACACTGGTGACCCATATCAATGTGACTTTTTTCTCGTTCTCTTAATGTGTGGTAGTTGCTCAGCTAGTTTCTGGATTTGTTTCAGAGGGATTTGTTTTGTGTATAGCTGTAGATTCAACGTATCCATGGGAGGAGGTGAAGGAGCCTCCTATGTTATCATCTTGGAATAAAACCCTTTTACCCATTTTAAAATTAGGTTTTCTGTCGTCTTATTATTAAGTTTTAAGGGTTATTTTATATTTTGGATGCACTTTTTTTTTTGTTTGTGTTTTTATCAAATATACTAATAGCAAATATTTTCTCCAATCTTTAGCTTGTCTTTCACTTTTAACATGGTGGTTTAAAATGGTTTATAGTTTTTATTGTGTAATTTATTGAATTTTTCTTTAAAGACTCATACATTTGGTATCATATCTAAACATTCTTTCCTAACCCCAAATGGTGAATATTTTCTTTCTCCCTCCCTCCCTCCCTCCCTTCCTCCCTCCCTTCCTTCCTTCCTTCCTTCCTTTCTTCCTTTCTTCTAGACATTTTATACTTACTTTTTTTAGCTTTTGCATTTAGGTCTGTGATCCATTGTGTTTTGTTTTGGTTTTGGTTGCGCTGTGTGGCTTGTGGCATCTTAGTTCCCTGAGCAGGGATTGAACCTGGAGCCCCAGCAGTGAGAGCGCCAAGTCTTAACCACTGGACCGCCAGGGAATTCCCAGGTCTGTGATACATTTTGAGTTAAATTTTGTGTGTTGTGTGGAGTAAGGCTCTAAGACTTTTTTTTTTCTTTTTCCTTATGGATTTCCAATAGTCTCAACTCCATTTGTTGAAAAGACTATCCTTTCCCTATTGAATTGCCTTGGCAACTTGTGGAATAGACAACAATTTTAGTTCCTGGAAGAATGAGACAATATTCTGTGGTCTTTTCTAGACCTTGTAACTAATTTTGCAATTTAGATTTCAAAGGCTTTTTCATTTCCAAATTATGGTGTCTCTAGGAAGTACACAGAAAATCACAAAAACATGATTATTTAAATAACAATTAACTAAGTCAACTAGTTGGAAAAACTAGTTGTTATTTTTGACCTAGTAACAAGAATTTAGACTCTAAAATTCCAGTATTAAGATAATATTCTACTAAGAGCAAAGCAAACATATTCATATTTAATCAAAGGAATATTTATTTGAAGTTCAGAGCAATACAATTATACGAATATATATACATTCACTTGACATGGTTCTTTGTCTTTCAGGTAGGTAATAACTCCTATGTGTACTTTTTAGATTTAGTTTCTAATGTGCAAACTTGTGATATCATGTGCTACATTTGTGAGAACAGACCCATTTATTTCTTATATACTGGTTCTCTCATAGCTTGTGTTACTACTAACTCATAGTATCCTATCTGTAATTTTATCCTTTTTTTCTTAAATGTGTTCTGTTTCATTTTACTTTTGATATTAGGTGTTGAGGCTGATAAAAAACTTCTCCCCACAACCACACCAGAGATTTAAAAAAAAAAAAAGATTTGAGATTTTGAGATTTGAGACACCTTGCTTTTTTGCTGGAGTTGGTTTTCTATACAAATAGCAATTTCAGTGCTTAAAAACATTTTATATGATATTTACGTATTTAAAATAGTTCTCCCAAGTTTTGAGTTTCCATTATGTAAAATTTGCTTTTCAGAGTTTTTGCTTTTCAGTGAATTTAATCATCTCATAAAATGTATTTTTAAAATCTCTATATTAACATAGCTACAAGAGAGAATGAACCTTGTAGTGAAGCTTTGACTGAAGCTACTCATTTAAAGAAAATTCTGAAGTCTCTACTCTGATATTGTGAGGCTTTTTCTGTTATTTTGCTGTCATTCTGATTACCTGGTGCACATGGGTGGGCTTATAATATTTCTTGAGTTGTTAAATCTGATCAGCCGTCCAGGTCATCACATCTGCTACCACATCTGTGCTCTAGATTCATTTTACTTTTGATACTAGGTGTTGAGGCTGATAAAAAACTGAGGCTTTTGAATTTTAGAGAAAAAATTCTTAGTAATAACATTAGTTATACAAAAGGTAACATAAAACTATTAGTCTGAAGAAATGCTTTAAGATCAAAAGGCCTGATGATGTATTTATAAAATTAAATTAATTTGCAAATGCTAAGAAGATTTCATGCAAAATAAAAACTAACTTGACTTTGTAAAGAACAATAATTTCAGACTGGTATAATATGCTCTTATGGTAGGCCTGGGAAGTTATAAATTATGGAGAAACTATAATATAATCTTGTTTAAAAGTAATTTTAGTCAATTACAGTGGTTTTCAAAATGAATTTTTCAGAGTCCTAGAGTCAATGGGTGAGTGTGGACAGAGGTAGGAAAAATGCTAAACCAGTGAGATGCTAGGTTCTCCATCTAAATTTTAACTGGAATAGATCATCTTGGGTTTTACATGATGGAATTTCATGTAAATGTAATAGTAAATACACAGTAAAGAGACTTTTTGTACTTGATTCCCAGAACAGTATATTAGATGTCCATATAATACCCATTTCAGCAATATCTCAGTGTAAATCTTACCTTTAAGTGAACAACAAAGTGTTACAAAATTATTATGTGACAATTCATTATCATTAGTTTCAAGAATTGCTTGCTGGATGTTTTTGTTAGGTTATGTAAATAACTAATTTAGAACAATTTGAAGTTACTAATATTATAGATCTATATACGTAAGAGTATAAGAATTCTCTGATGTAATTTAAAAATGCAATCCTGGAATTGGCTTGCTAATGTCATATTTAGAATTTTGCTAAATATTTTTGCTAATGTTTATATGTGAGGTTAGACTATAATTTTATTTTCTCATACTGTTCTTGTCCAGTTTTTGTACCAAGTTTCCACTGGCTTCATAAAGAATTAGGGAAGCTCTATCTCATTTTCTGTTCTCTAGAACATTTTGTACAAAAAAAGGAGTCGTTAGTTCCCTGAAGGTGTGATAAAACTTGTTTGTGAAATCGTCTGTCCATGGTGTCTTTATAGGTTGATTTTGTGACTTCTGCTTCAGTACATTAAAATGGTTCTAGGTCTATTCAAGTTGTGTATTTCTCTTTAGTTAGTTTAAGTAAATTATATTTTTCCAGGAAATTATCCCTTTTGTCTGTGTTTTCAAATTTATTGGCTTAAAGTAGTTCATACTGTTATGATCTTAAATCTCTACTTTTAATTAAGTCTATTTCTTATTTCTAATAGTGTTTATTTTTTTCTCTCATTGCTTTTTATGATCAATATGGTCAGAAGTTTGACAACTTTACTATTCTTTTCAAAGACCCGTTAATCTGCTGTATGTTATTCTTTGCTTTATATTTTATCAAATTTGATTCCCATATTTATTATTTCTTTTTTTCTGCTTTCTTTTGTTTAATCTGTTGTCTTTAAAAAAAAACTTGAGTTAAAATCTTGGCTAATAGTTTTCAGTTTTTTCTTCTCTAATATGTGTATTTCAACTATAACTTTTCCTGTTAAGTACCACTTTATCTGCAACCCATATACTCATATGTGATGTTAATTGCTAGATATTTGATATATCTATTACTAAACAGAAATTTAAACAATGAACTATTTAACTGTGTAATTTTTATGTAATATAATTTTATATAAAATTTTAAGGTAATTTCTATGTTGATTTTCTTTTTCTCTTTGGTCTCCAATTTTATTGCTTTATGTTCTGCACACTAACTCTTGGTATTTAGTATTTGTTGAGAGGGATGATTGTAACCTGTTATGTGGATAATTTTTGTGAATGTTTAATGTGTACATGAAAGGAATATTTTTCCTTAACATTGCCTTTTATATTCCACTTCTTTTTTTTTTTAACATCTTTATTGGAGTATAATTGCTTTACAGTGGTGTGTTAGTTTCTGCTTTATAACAAAGTGAATCAGTTATACATATACATATGTTCCCATATCTCTTCCCTCTTGCATCTCCCTCCCTCCTGCCCTCCCTACCCCACACCTCTAGGTGGTCACAAAGCACAGAGCTGATCTCCCTGTGCTATGCGGTTGCTTCCCACTAGCTATCTATTTTACGTTTGGTAGTGTATATATGTCCATGCCACTCTCTCTCTTTGTCACATCTTCCACTTCTTTTTTGTATGTAGTTTCTTTCACATATCATTTAGTGTCTTTCAGTCTATTAGTGTCAATTTTTTAATCTGAAAATGTCTTTATTTTATTATTGAATGCAGTTTTAGCTGGATATCCAAGTCCTTACTCAAAAGTCACCTTAGTAAGTCTTAACTTTAACCTATTTGAACTTGCAGCCTACTCTAACCTCGGCTCTGTCTCCCACTTCCCACCTATCTTGTCTTAATTAAAAAATAACATTTATTATAGTTTAACATATTATGTATTTTGTATATTTTTATGTTTATTATTTATCCTCTTAGGATATAAGCTCCATGAAGGTAGGGATTTTAAACTGTTACTAGATGTATTCCAACACCTAGAAGAGTGTCTGGCACATAAAAAGTATATGGGTAAAAAGTACTTAATAAATATTTATTGAATGAAAGAAAAAGTAAGCTTAGGTTCTGGGTTCATATTTATTTTAAATTTTTACATGTAGATATTATTCTGTTCCTATCACCAGGATGTAGGCTCCATGAAGGCAGGAAGTTTTTGTTTGTTTTGTTCACTGCTGTTTGTTTTGTTCTAGGGCCTAGAACAGTGTCTGGAATTCAATAAATATTAGTGAATTAATGAAATAATAATTAGGTTACTCTCCATCTAATTGTGTTTCTGTTGCATTCAGTGTGTCTTTACTGTGAGTTTGCTTTTAGCATTTTCTTTTTGTCTTTAGTTATCTGCAGTTTCTCAGTGATGTATCCCAGTGATGTATCAGAAGAAAAAGATTTATTTTAAAATTTTTGCATAGGATTCATTTGCTTCCTCAATCTTATCATGTTTTTCATTAATTATGGCAAATTCTTAGCTATTACCTATTCAGTATTTACTCTTTCTTATTCTCTCTTGAAGCTCCTATTTAAATAGACATATGATTGCCTTTTTCATTCAATCCTCCCTGACTCTCATCCTCTTGTTTGTATTTTCTATTTCTTTATTGTGTTTCATTCTGGGTAATTTTCTCAAGTCCATCTTCCCATATAATAATTTTCTCTTCAGCTGTATCTAATCTGCTGATAATCCATAAGTTGAGATTTTAATATGTTGGTGATTATATTTTTTATTTATAGAAGTTCTGTTTTTTTAAAAAAATTGCTTATTTATCACGAGGTTCTTTCAGTATGTTTCCTTTTAAAGTATGTTTTTATTTCTTTTTTTAACCTTTTAAAATAAATCCAAGAATATTTATTTTAAAATCTCAGATTGTCTTATGTTCTAAAGGTTTTTTTTTTTTTTTTTAAGGTAAAAACTCTGTTTTACTCATTTGTTATGTCTAGTGATTCTCCATTATGGTGAATCAAGTCCACATATGACTTGTAATCTTTATCAGGAGTTTGTTTTTCCATGAGAGTTACATGTGTTGTAGAAATATCCCTAGAGATGAGTTTTATGTTTATTTTTGTTGGGTGCTCCAGGAGTCCTACTGTCTGAGGCTGGTTTTTGAAAGTTTCTTGGTTTGGGATTTTTGCCACTGATGGATGGTGCAGGATTGGAGTTTTAATTTCTCATGGGAGACTCCCCTTTTCCACTTACAGCATTCAGCAGTGGTAAACATTCTTGCCATTGCCTTGGCCTGGAAGGTTCAGGCTTAAAAAAAAAAACCTATTTATAAGTAGGAAACTTTCTAGTTTCTAGTAAAGGGAATTTCATTTCCAGATCTTGCCTCTGTCCCTGCCTAAGCGTTAAAATTGTGACCCCAAGCTTTAGGATTTTATATATATCTGGGAATGATATTTGCTTTGACCACTGAAGTCACACCATCTATGACTATTATTATGTCTTGAGTTCCCTCTGTTTCTCTTACGTTGGGGATTTCCTCTTCTTCTTCTTCTTTTTTTTTAGCTTTGATATATACTTAATATTTGGGAGCTATATTTTATGCAGCATTCTGTATATGTTTGTAGTGGGATAAGATCTTCAGTTGCTCAATGTGGCACATTGTTACATTGGAAGTCTTGAATAGGGATACTCTAGTATTGAAACAAAAATTTAAAAATTAAATATAAATCTGAATTTGATGCTGTATTTCCCTACTATTACATGCAACATCAACACATTAGTTTCAGCAAAACAATATCATCTGTCTCATAAAATTAATGTTATTAATTTGAATGTTAATGTTTTGTAGCTTTCTATATTTTTAACTTGTAGATTTGAGTATTTTTAATTATAAAGGAATTATATGCATAATATTTTGTCTAACTTTGTATGTACTTAGATTGCATTATAATATGAATATTTAAATCAACATTGGAAGTCCATCATAATTATTTTTCATAAAAAAGACCTCAAGTTTGAGAAACGCTGAACTAATTATGACTGGAAAAAATTATATTTAGAGTGATGGTACTACATTAAACTTGGGTTTTTGTCTTAACTCTTACTGCTAATTATATATTCATATTGGCTCACCTTTTTGGGTAACATAGTGGCTTAGTCATTACTATTCTCATATTTATATACCTAAAGCAAATTTGTCTTTAAGGTATACACTATTTAGTATATATAGTATATCTAGTATTTACATTTATTTTACTGACTCAGTAATGTCCCACAGGAATGAGCACTGATTTTTCAGAATTATTTGAGAAAGTTATTCAAAACACAATGTCAGTTATACTTCACCCCCTCCAGACATACTGATAATGCTCTCAGGATTTTATCTTGAAACTAACAAGGAGCTACTGAAGATTTTAAGCAATATTATTGAACCAATTCTATTTTTACATTTTCTTTCTTGACTATAAGACACAATTGTTTCTGAAAAGTTTTTCTCAGGATACAGGTGATTTAACTTGTCTCTCCTCTTGTTTAGACATTTGGCATTCAATAATCTAATGCCCATCATGTCAGAGGATATGGCCTTGAATATGACAGGGAGTAGGATCTAGGGAAAGCATTTTTAGTGTTTACAGTAAAGAGGAGCCAACTTTGAACTTTGGAGTTACCCAGAGTGGGCCTCTTATGATGCAGAATAGCAGGGATGGGATTTACCTAACGCAACCAGCCAGTTGCCATTCTTAGTAGGGAAGATTCCATACCAGTGTTTCAGCTTTGATCCAGTTCCACCTCTATGGGCCATCTAGCTGATCCACTTACATCCCTATCCATGACTCTCAGGGACTTCTGGTGTTACTGCATTTGGTAGCATGCCAGACAACTTGACAGAGCCTTAGAAGGTCAGAAGGGTTAGTCAGTTGCTTCTGCCCTCTACCTCCAACCTAACCAGTACCCAAGAGACACTGTCAAGATTAACTTCATCATTGATAATCTCTATCTCATGGACAAGATACATGTTGGTGGTGGGGTGGACATGCTCACCAAAGATGGCAGTTTTTCCTCTGTACTATCTTTTTTTTTTTTTTTTGTCTTTTTTTTGTAGTTTAGAATGGAAATGCTCTTTTTTCATATTTATGAAGTTTATATTTTTATTGTGAAATATTCAGACACAGGAAACCATAAAGAGTTGATCATCTGTAGCTATGCCTAACAATAATATCACTTAGACATATTAACATATTGATGGATATTCTTTCAAACATTTAAATCCACATATACACAAACACATATGTACATATGTATCTTATATGTATCTCACTGATATATTTGACTATTTTCATTTCTTTTTAGATGCCTTTGGGCTGGGACTGACTTTTACTCTTTAAAACATTAATTCAGTGTTGAAATTATTTACTTTGACATTTTTGGCTATGAAATGTCATATCAAATGATTGTGCTATGACACAAAAAGGAAGAATAAAGAATCGTAGAATTATAAAATTTAATATCTAAGAGACCTTTGAGAACTTTAAGTCCTACTTTAAAACCCAGAGCTGACAGACAGGTCGGCATTTTTTCCCCTGTCCATGTTGTCATATATTATGCAAACTTACAAAGGAAAAAAAAAGCTGTTATTGAAGATAGGAGTATTTAAAAGATGAAGCCTCACTCATAAATTTCCTTTCCACGTAAACTAAAATTTCTCATTTTGTTCCATTATAACTTCAAAGGACCTTGCATAGTTTATTGACTAGTCATATACATAGGTATTATCCCATTTTTTTGCAACTTAATTTGTACACACAATTTTGTGCAGGTCCGTGGGTGAGTTCTTCAAAATAATGTATCTCCAGAAGATGGCTTAACAGTGGAGGCAAGACCTCCTTTCTTTTGGTGTAATTCTTAGTTAGGTTGAACTCAGAAGTAAATTTAGAATTGTAACTAACATCTTGTTGAAGTTACCTAAAATGAGGAGGAAAGTAAGGAAAAAGAAATGAGAAGAAAGCACCAGCAGGACCAAAAAGTAGCTGCTGTTTTAAAAAGAATTTATTTCTCTTTTGCTGTAGGTTTACATGTGTGGGTGGGTTTTCACAATTCTGAAGTTGTTGTAAATAAATTAGCTGTAAAGCAGTCACAGATTTTTTTTTCTTTGTTTTCTAAATTACTTCAGGTATCAAGCTGAGAAGTCTGTGGGGCTTTTAGTAACAGCATACAGTTTCATATTATGATTTTTTGAAAGTGGAGGCAGAAACAACCCAAATAATTCCATTTACATCTGAATTAAATTCTTTGGGCATTTCTTGGATTTTATTAGCAATTCAGTAAGAAGTCTAGTATTAGGAGATATACAGTAATTACAAAAGAATGGGAAGGATAGAAGTAAAAGGGCACTGAATTCATAATGCAGAATTTTGCTGAAGTTATCACATTTTTGTGATTAGAGGGTGGTGGATAAAATTTTAATCCTTCAAAGTAATTTTCTGTGGATTCCAATCTGTGTATTTTTTACACTTACTCTACTAATTGTTCCATTGCAAATGTCAATTTTGTAAGACGTCTCAACGGATTTGAGGGACATTTTTTAAGTCATTTACCGACCCAATTTTCATAAAGACCATTAGTATATATTATAATAATAGATATTTATTGAAGATAAAACATATTTATAAACAATGATACCCATTAGCTGTATGACATCAGACAAATAAGTGACATTTTTAGGGCCAGTTTCCTTACCTGTTAAACGAGAAAATGTTGTTGAATGCACGTTCATGTGCCTGACGCACAGTGAGGCCAAACAACCTCAGTTTGGAGCAGAGAAAGGTTTATTGCAGGGCCAAGCAAGAACAGCTGGCTCATGCTCAAAAAACCTGAACTTCCAGATGGTTTTCAGGAAAGCATTTTTATAGGCAAAATTTGGGGTGAGGGCAGCAGGGTGTGTGACTTTCTTCTGATTGGTCAGTGGTGAGGTAGTAAGGTGTTGCTCCAGGAATCTTGTGCTCAGCCTGAAGTTACCATCCTCCACCTGGGTAGGGGCCTTCGTTCCTGCAAAAGAACTGAAAGATATTGTTACATATATTCCTTGAGGAGGAACCAGGACCCTGCTTTATATTGTTTTTTGATTGCTTCTCCTTTGTTTCTGCATTTCCTTACCTCCCTGGATAGAAAGTGTTTGAATCTGCTTTTTGGAACACAGGGAGGTCTAGGAGGCAGAAGCCTTTTTCCTACAAACAAGAAACGGGGGGACACAGAAAGGCTTTTGTACCCAGGAGGGCCCCACAGGGTCCTACCCAGTTTCAGAAATTAGCCTAAATTATTTCTAATATTCTTTTTAATTCTAAGTTCTATGAGGTCATTAAAAATGAGAGAAATAATTCAATATGTGAATGAAAGTAATCCATTGTAATTTAAAGTTACAAGTTTATAGATACTAAATATATCACTTCTATTCAGATTAGTAGTGATATCAATAATAATTTATCTTTCTGAATCTGATATGATTATTTCTTTGCTTTCTACCTTTCATAAGATAAAGTCAGAACTCCTCAAGATAGCACATTTGAGCAATTATAATTATAATATAGCCCCAACCTGTCTTTCTTGCTTTCCCTCTTAAAACCCCTGTACTACTGGTATATCAAACTCCTTTTTTAAAATTTTATTTAATTAATTTTATTTATTTTTTGGCTGCATTGGGTCTTCGTTGCTGCACGTGGGCTTTCTCTAGTTGCGGCGAGCAGGGTCTACTCTTTGTTGTGGTGCACGGGCTTCTCACTGCGGTGGCTTCTCTTGTTGGGGAGACATGGGCTCTAGGCGTACGGGCTTCAGTAGTTGCAACACACAGGCCCTAGGGCGTGCAGCCTTCAGTAGTTGAGGTGCGTGAGCTCAGTAATTGTGTGTGTGCTCTAGGGCATGTGGGCTTCAGTAGTTGTGGTGTGCAGGCTCAATAGTTGTGGCTCGTGGGCTCTAGAGTGCAGGCTCAGTAATTGTAGTTTATAAACAATGTAGTTTATAAACAATGATACCCATTAGCTGTATGACATTGGACAAATAAGTGACTTTTTTAGGCCCAGTTTCCTTACCTGTTAAATGAGGAAATGTTGTCCAACACAAGTTCATGTGCCTGACGCACAGTGAGGCCAAACAAACCTCAGAGTTTGAAGCAGAGAAAGGTTTACTGCAGGGCCTAGTTGCTCCGCGGCATGGGGATCTTCCTGGGCCAGGGATTGAACCTGCGTTCCCTGCATTGGTAGGTGGATTCTAAACCTCTGCGCCACCAGGGAAGTCCCTCAAGCTCTTTTTTAATGATTATTTTTTGAGTAATAGCTTATCAAGATATAATTCACATACCGTAAGATCCACCCTTTTAAAGTGTATAATTTGGTGGTTTTTAGTATATTCACAGAGGAGTAGAGCCATCATCACTAATTTCAGAAGATTTTCATAACCCCTCAGAGAAACCCTGTACCCATTAGCAGTCATTCCCTTTTCTCCTTCTGCCTAGTCCCTGGAAACTATTAATATACTTTCTGTCTCTACAGATTTACATAAACTGAACAATTCATATAGATGGAGTCATATAATATGTGACCTTTTATGACTGGCTTCTTTCACTTAAGATGATGTTTTCAAGGTTCACCCATGTTGTAACATGTATCAGTTTTTCATTCCTTTATATGGCCAAATCGTATTTAATAATAGTAATAATAATTTATCACATACTATTTATTCATTTATCAGCTGATAGACATTTGGGTTGTTCCCACATTTAGGCTATTATGAATAATGCTGCTGTGAACATTCTTGTACAGATTTTTGTGAGAACATATGTTTTTATTTTCTTGGGTTTATACCTAGGAGTAGAATCGCTGGTTCCTATGGTAAGTCTATGTTTAACTTTTTTTTTTTTTTTTAAAGAGTCTGATGTTACTGTTTTGTTTTTTTAAAAATTAATTAATTAATTAATTTATGGCTGTGTTGGGTCTTCGTTTCTGCGTGAGGGCTTTCTCCAGTTGTGGCAAGCGGGGGCCACTCTTCATCGCGGTGCGCGGGCCTCTCACTATCGCGGCCTCTCTTGTTGCGGAGCACAAGCTCCAGACGCGCAGGCTCAGCAGTTGTGGCTCACGGGCCTAGTTGCTCTGCAGCATGTGGGATCTTCCCAGACCAGGGCTCGAACCCGTGTCCCCTGCATTGGCAGGCAGATTCTCAACCACTGCGCCACCAGGGAAGCCCCCTTCTTGATCTTTTAAGGGGCATCTAAAGATGACACTTAGATCTGGGTTGTGTAAACTATCAATAATATGACATTTAATGTACAGCCCTCTGTCTCAAAAACCTTATATAACTGTGCCTTGACTTCTAACAGGTTCTTGGAGCTTTGTGAGTTGCTCTTCCCAGGTTATAATCCTCACATTTGGCTAGAATAAAGTTTTCCCTTTCTTTCTTAGATGGACTGATTAATTTTTCGTTGACATATAGAGCGATCCTCTACCCTCACAAAAGTTAGCTAAACACTCCATGGAACCACACTGCCAAGCAGACAAAAAAGTCCACATTCCTTAGCATAGCCTGCAAAGCTCTCAATGATCTCCTCCCCTTTCTCAACCATTTCTTTCCATGAGTCACAGGCTCTTTCTATCCTCTGCTCAAAAGCAAATGGAACCAAAGTCACACCCTAGCCAATTAAAAATAAAATCACAGTAAAGCAACTTTGGCATCTCTAACTTTAAGCCACATAATTTCTTTTCATATATCCCAAGATAACCTGGTTATAAAACATATATTCTAAATAACAAAATGAATTGGTTTTTGTTTTGTGGAACTTTTAGCATAAGATAAAGTTGGGGAAAGGTGTGGGACATTAAAATGATGACTTTGGTTTTAGGATAATTTATTTGTAATCCTTTCTGACAGAAATTAATAACTGGGGCCAGTTATCTATTAAGGGCCCACTTTAATAGGGTCTTTGGTATATAAAAGAATGCTTACCTTTTTGCTCTCTAAATTGGGAGAGTCTTCTCTTCTGAAAGTGGTATTAACAGACCAGGTTAAAAAGAAAGGGAATGAGGTATGACAGCACTGAATATTACTGTACTGGAAATAATGATCTGTTCTATCTGTAGACCATTCCTTATGGGTATCAGTGGCTAGTTTATATATGGCACTCATATGCCTTAAGCCTATAACTGCTTCTGTTCATAGGTGGAGGAAAGAGATACAAAAGTAAATGAATACATAATATTTCTGAATGAGAATTTCTACAAGGAGGCATAGAGAATACCAGCAGGTGATCTGTGACAGAATCACTAAGCCTGAAGCCTGCCTGCTCCTAGTGAGGAACAAAGATCAGGGAAACTGTCTTGGAAAATCTTCTGAGAAAGTGGTAGAGCTAGCTCCCACTAATTTTCTGCTTCTTTTTTTCTGGGTGTTTCAATCTCTGAATGAATTATAATACTGAAAAGATACACTAAACATTAGTTTGCTTTTAAACTTGTGCTTTTATTTCATACTTAGGAGCACTTTTTCTTTCATATTCTATATAATGTAGAGGACCATGTAAGTGAGAACCTAGAAAAGCTGGGGATTATGACATTCAAAAATCTTCCCTTATTGTATATAAATTATACCTCAATAAATTAAAATAACTTTTTTCCCTTTGTATTGTGTCTCTACTTGAATAGCAGTGGGTGGTTAAATACCAGATTCTCTGGGTTGATTATCCCAGGTCTTTCAAAATTCTACCTTTGTGACCTTGGGAAAGTTGATAAATATTTCTGTTCCTTAGTTTATTTATCTGTAAAATGGGTACCATATTAGCATCTTCCTAATAGGGTTATTGGGAGATTTAGCATAATTCATTCAAAGATTGTTTAATATGTTATTGTTATCAACTCCAGGGTGAGGAATAAGTCTTTCTTTCTAATTTTATCTCTTACTATGTGTCTCACCCTACTCCTCTGACCCCATGAAACCTGATTCAGTCACAGGGTCACTTTATTGTGCTTCCATACTTTCACAGGTTCACACTTCCTCTTTTCTTCCTGTTACATACCATGTTTTCTCCTCCCACTAGATCTTATGCCTCTAGGCTTCTCAAGTGTTTTCATTGCTCTCTAAAAACCCCTCTCTTGTAACAATAATCATGGTCTACTTTTTTTTTTTTTTTGGCCTTTGAGTCTATCATTATTTCTATATTGTCTGAAGAAGAAGGAGGAAAAGAAAGAAAGGGAGGAGAAATAGGAAGAGGGTGGAGGGGTCGAGAGAAAAAGATGAAAGGAGAGAAGTCCTTGACTCAAAGTATACACTTAACAAATACTTTTGAATGAATAATAAGAATTCTTATATGCATATAAACTTTTTGCACTTAGTTTCCTCATATTTAAATGGATAATATTCTCTAACACGTATTGGTTTTGTGAAGATTAAATGAATTAATATCCAAAAATTAACATATAATCACAGTCTACTTTTGTTTGCTCTATTGAATTGTGGGCTTTTGGGTGAGACGCTCTAATTTTTTCAGATGTGATTCATTTTTGAATGCCCTGGAGTGCTGGCACAAAGCAGATATTTAAAAAAAAATTGAGTTAAATATTGGCTTGGCTACTGAGGTTGCAGAAATTGGGGGTGGCAATTCTTATTGTTTTCAGTTCACCTTATTTGACGCAGTTTTGCCTTGTGATCCTGTACTAAGAACCTGGTGATGATCCGCATGCTACAACACTTGAAAGAGCCTCTCCGACAGCAAGACTTAACCATGCTGCTTATTGTGGAATCCAGGATAATGGAATAATAACACTATCATTGTTTTACAATCCTTGTTTTAAAATTTGGGTCAAAATTGGTATTTCTTATATTTATAAGAACCAAACGATTTTATACACTTGGCATTTTAAAATAATGGCACTAGTTTTTATAAAAGCTTTTAATGAGTAGTAAGGAAAGAGAAAAATATGAGAACATTTTATTCTAAGAGTTATTTTTATTTTCATTACCATATTTTTTGAAAACCTGTCTAATTTTTAAAATTTATTTTATGTATGATGAAAATAAGGGGAGGGCAAGAAGTCTCTGAAGAGAAAGAAGTCCTGAGTTGTCCCCCAGCCTTTTCCACTCAAGGGATCCAGTTCAGGAAATTGTAATACAACTAAGTCCAAGTGAATGGATTTAAAAATAGTAGTGTGTAAGAGTTGTGTAACGCACAGAGGGACAAAGCAGTCTAACTTTGCTTCTAATGCATAGTCTCAGGCAAATAGACTCAGGAAAGCAATCTTGGCTATGAACTGTTGAGGCCAAAAAAGGAAGTGTGAGAATGGTAGGTGAAACAAAGCAGAACTAAAGCAAACTTGGGTGCATTAGTACCTGGAGTATACAATACTTTTTTAAAGAGAAGCAAACTTACACTCTGCTAGCCTAAATGTGTACATGAGGAAAAAACCCTGTCTGGGCTAACCTGCCCCTAAGGGTACTTAGCTGTAAGAGAAGGTGGTAACTTTGTGTGAAGAAAATGGATCATGGTCTTCCTGCCACAGTCTCGTGAGGATGAATTACTTGACTGGTAGACAAAGGTAAACTCATCTCTTTGGGAGCTTTTGTGTATTGTACTAAATGCATAACTGTATGTGTGGCCCTGGAAATGCTAGACCTAAAAGGGTTGAGAAAAGGGCAACTTGCAAAATAATCAAAAGGATGAAGGGTTTTATGTGTAGAGGTATACCTGAGATTAAGATATTTTTATAGAGAAATGGAAAGGTAAAGGTTGGACATGATCATAGTCATTGATATTGTAAGACGTGTGAAGAGCATGAGTAGACTTATTCACCAAAGTCAAGAATACTAGAACTAAGGGGGACTTTTTAAAGTACTGAAGAAATCATTCTAGAAAAAGAAAAGAGAACATTTCTGTATCAAATTAATACTAGATGCAGTGGGACTCAATACATGTGGCAGGTGAACAAGATAAAAATGTAGATATTTTCAGGATGGATTTAAATAGATTAATAATGGTAATGGTCACTAGATGGACTTTGTATATTAGTCATATTAGGTGGGGTACTGCTTCAGCAATAAATGATTCCCCAAATCTCAGTAGTTTAAAATACCACAGGTTTATTTTTTGCTCATGAATCATATTTATAATGTGTCAGGGAGTGGAGGTGGGGACGATTCTTTGTGTAGGTGCATATAACTATACTTCATTGATTTTCATTGCTGTATAGTAGTCTGTGGTATGAATGTTCCACAATTTACTCAGCCTATTGTCAAAAAACATGTGATTGTTTCTGGTTCTGTTGCAAAGAATATATTTTTACATATCCCTTGGTGCACACATGCACACATTTCTGTTAGTTATGTGCTTAAAAAAAGGACCAGCTGCATAATTTGTAGGGACCGGGGCAAAATGAAAACGTGGGGTCCATTGATCAACATTTATTAAGAGTTTTAAGATAGCCACAACAGAGCATTATATTAAGCATGGTGTCATTTTAGGTTCAAGGCCCTGTGCAACTGCACAGGTTACATGCCCATGAAACTACTGGGATTTGGGGTATTATTTACTGCTGCAAGATTACTCATGGGGATGTTAGGAGTAGAACTGCTGGTTCATAAGTTATGCATAAATTCAATGGTTGGATTATATGACAAAGTGTACCAATTTACAGTATTGTCAGCAACGTTTGAAAATTCCTTTTCCTCCACATCCTTGACAGCATTGCCAGGCTTTAAAATTTTAGACACCCTTGTGTGGGTGTGATTATATCTCACTATATTTTATTTTGCATGTCTCTAATGATAAATGAAGCTTAGCACCTTTTCATATGTTTATTGTTCATTTGGATGTCTTTGGTGAAGTACCTATTTAAGACTCTTGCTCATTTTTTATTGGTTTGACAATGTCATTTAGGAAAATTACAGAATAAGCAATAGATTTTATATATATATATATATAATATATAAATATATATAGTTTGTCTCCTATCAGCTTTAATTTGTTAATTTAAAAAGTGATTTACTTCCTAGTTATAAAAAGGCCTAAGTTAGAAGCATTGAATATTATTACATTTATATGTTGCACTTGTAGTTTTTCTACATCTTTATTGGAGTATAATTGCTTTACAATGTTGTGTTAGTTTCTGCTGTATAACAAAGTGAATCAGCTATACGTATACATATATCCCCATATCCCCTCCCTGTTGCATCTCCCTTCTACCTACCCTCCCCATCCCACCCCTCTAGGTGGTTGCAAAGCACCGAGCTTATCTCCCTGTGCTATGTGGCTGCTTCCCACTAGCTATCTAGTTTACATTTGGTAGTGTATATATGTCAATGCCGCTCTCTCACTTCATCCCAACTTACCATTCCCCCTCCCCATGTCCTCAAGTCCATCTCTAAGTCTGCATCTTTATTCCTGTCCTGCCCCTAGGTTCTTCAGAACCATTTTTTTTTAGATTCCATATATATGTGTTAGCATATGGTATTTGTTTTTCTCTTTCTGACTTACTTCACTCTTTATGACACACTCTAGGTCCATCCACCTCACTACAAATAACTCAATTTCTTTTCTTCTTATGGCTGAGTAATATTCCACTGTATATATGTGCCACATCTTCTTTATCCATTCATCTGTCAATGGACACTTAGGTTGCTTTCATGTCCTGGCTATTGTAAATAGAGTGCAGTGAACATTGTGGTACATGACTTATTTTGAATTATTGTTTTCTCAGGGTATATGCCCAGTAGTGGGATTGCTGGGTCATATGGTAGTTCTAGTTTTAGCTAAAAAGCTAAAGGAACCTCCATACTGTTCTCCATAGTGGCTGTATCAATTTACATTCCCACCAACAGGGCAAGAGGCTTCCCTTTTCTCCACACCCTCTCCAGCATTTATTGTTTGTAGATATTTTGATGATGGCCATTCTGACTGGTGTGAGGTGATACCTCATTGTGGTTTTGATTTGCATTTCTCTAATGATTAGCGATGTTGAGCATCCTTTCATGTGTTTGTTGGCAATCTGTATATCTTCTTTGGAGAAATGTCTATTTAGGTCTTCTGCTCATTTTTTGATTGGGTTGTTTGTTTTTTTGATATTGAGCTGCATGAGCAGCTTTTATATTTTGGGGATTAATCCTTTGTCAGTTGCTTGGTTTGCAAATATTTTCTCCCATTCTGAGGGTTGTCTTTTCATCTTGTTTATGGTTTCCTTTGCTGTGCAAAAGCTTTTAAGTTTCATTAGGTCCCATTTGTTTATTTTGTTTTTATTTTCATTACTCTAGGAGGTGGGTCAAAACGCATCTTGCTATGATTTATGTCATAGAGTGTTTGGCCTATGTTTTCCTCTAAGAGTTTGATAGTGTCTGGCCTTACATTTAGGTCTTTAATCCATTTTGAGTTTATTTTTGTGTATGGTGTTAGGGAGTGTTCTAATTTCATTCTTTCTCATGTAGCTGTCCAGTTTTCCCAGCACCACTTATTGAAGAGGCTGTCTTTTCTCCATTGTATATTCTTGCCTCCTTTATCAAAGATAAGGTGACCATATGTGCGTGGGTTTATCTCTAGATTTTCTATCCTGTTCCATTGATCTATATTTCCGTTTGTGTGCCAGTACCATACTGTCTTGATTACTGTAGCTTTGTAGTATAGCGTGAAGTCAGGGAGCCTGATTTCTCCAGCTCCGTTTTTCTTTCTCAAGATTTCTTTGGCTGTTCGGGGTCTTTTGTGTTTCCACACAAATTGTGAAATTTTTTGTTCTAGTTCTGTGAAAAATGCCATTGGTAATTTGATAGGGATTGCACTGAATCTTTAGATTGCTTTGATACTATAGTCATTTTCACAATGTTGATTCTTCCAATCCAAGAACGTGGTATATCTCTCCATCTGTTTGTATCATCTTTAATTTCCTTCATCAGTGTCTTATAGTTTTCTGCATACAGGTCTTTTTTCTCCTTAGGTAGGTTTATTCCTATTTATTTTATTCTTTTTGTTGCAATGGTAAATGGGAGTGTTTCCTTAATTTCTTTTTCAGATTTTTCATCATTACTGTATAGGAATGCAGGAGACTTCTGTGCATTAATTTCATATCCTGCTATTTTACCAAATCATTGATTAGCTCCAGTAGTTTTCTGGTAGCATCTTTAGGATTCTCTATGTGTAGTAAAATGTCATCAGCAAACAGTGACAGTTTTACTTCTTCTTTTCCGATTTGGATTCCTTTTATTTGTTTTTCTTCTCTGATTGCTGTGGCTAAAACTTCCAAAGTTATGTTGCATAATAGTGGTGAGAGTGGGCAACCTTGTCTTGTTCCTGATCTTAGAGGAAATGGTTTCAGTATTTCACCATTGAGAATGATGTTGGCTGTAGGTTTGTCATATATCACCATTATTGTGTTGAGGTAAGTTCCTTCTATGCCTACTTTGTGGAGGGTTTTTATCATAAATGGGTGTTGAATTTTGTCAAAAGCTGTTTTGGCATCTATAGAGATTATCATAAGGTTTCTATCCTTCAGTTTGTTAATATGATGTATCACATTCATTGATTTGCATATACTGAAGAGTCTTTCTTTTCCTGAGATAAACCCCACTTGATCACGGTGTATGATCCTTTTAATGTGCTGTTGGATTCTCTTTGCTAGTATTTTGTTGAGGATTTTTGCATCTATGTTCATCAGTGATATTGGTCTGTAGTTTTCTTTCTTTGTGACATCTTTATCTGGTTTTGGTATCAGGGTGATGGTGGCCCCGTAGAATGAGTTTGGGTGTGTTCCTCCCTCTGCTATATTTTGGAAGAGTTTGAGAAGATAGGTGTTAGCTCTTCTTTAAATGTTTGTTAGAATTTGCCTGTGAAGCCATCTAGTCCTGGGCTTTTGTTTGTTGGAAGATTTTTAATCAGTTTCAATTTCAGTGCTTGTAATTGGTCTATTTATATTTTCTATTTCTTCCTGGTTCAGTCTCAGAAGGTTGTGCTTTTCTAATTATTTGTCCATTTCTTCCAGGTTGTCCATTTTATTGACATATAGTTGCTTGTAGTAATTTCTCATGATCCTTTGTATTTCTGCGGTGTCAGTTGTTACTTCTCCTTTTTCATTTCTAATTCTGTTGGTTTGAGTTTTTTCCCTTTTTTTTCTTGATGAGTCTGGCTAATGGTTTATCAATTTCGTTTATCTGCTCACAGGGCCAGCTTTTAATTTTATTGATCTTTGCTGTTATTTCCTTCATTTCTTTTTCATTTATTTCTGGTCTGATGTTTATGATTTCTTTCCTTCTGCTAACTTTGGTTTTTTTTTGTTCTTCTTTCTCTAATAGCTTTAGATGTAAGGTTAGGTTGTTTATTTGGGATGTTTCTTGTTTCTTGAGGTAGTATTGCATTGCTATAAACTTCCCTCTTAGAAATGCTTTTGCTGCGTCCCATAGGTTTTGGGTCATCGTGTTTTCATTGTCATTTGTTTCTAGGTATTTTTTGATTTTCTCTTTGATTTCTTCAGTGATATCTTGGTTATTTAGTAGTGTATTGTTCAGCCTAAATGTGTTTGTATTTTTTACAGTTTTTTTCCTGTAATTGATATCTAGTCTCATAGCATTGTGGTCAGAAAAGATACTTGATACTATTTCAATTTTCTTAATTTTACCAAGGCTTGATTTGTGACCCAGGATATGATCTATCCTGGAGAATGTTCCATGAACACTTGAGAAGGAAGTGTATTCTGTTGTCTTTGGATGGAATGTCCTATAAATATCAGTCATGTCCATCTTGTTTAATGTGTCATTTAAAGCTTGTGTTTCCTTATTTATTTTCATCTTGGTTGATGATCTGTTCATTGGGGAAAGTGGTGTGTTAAAGTCCCCTACTATGATTGTGTTACTGTCGATTTCCCCTTTTATGGCTGTTAGTATTTGCCTTATGTACTGAGGTGCTCCTATGTTGGGTGCATAAATATTTACAATTGTCATATCTTCTTCTTGGATTGATCCCTTGATCATTATGTAGTGTCCTTCTTTGTCTCTTGTAATAGTCTTTATTTTAAAATCTATTTTGTCTGATATGAGAATGGCTACTCCAGCTTTCTTTTGATTTCCATTTGCATGGAATATCTTTTTCCACCCCCTCACTTTCCATCTGTATGTGTCCCCAGGTCTGAAGTGGGTCTCTTGTAGACAGCATATATGCGTGTCTTGTTTTTGTATCCTTTCAGCCAGTCTGTGTTTTTTGTTGGAGCATTTAATCCATTTACATTTAAGGCAATTATCAATATGTATGTTCCTCTTACCATTTTCTTAATTATTTTGGGTTTGTTTTTGTAGTTCTTTTCCTTCTCTTGTGTTTCCTGCCTAGAGAAGTTTCCTTAGCATATGTTGTAAGGCTGGGTTGATGGTTCTGAATTCTCTTAGCTTTTGCTTCTTCGTAAAGGTTTTAATTTCTCCATCAAATCTGAATGAGATCCTTGCTGGGTAGAGTAACCTTGGTTGTATGTTCTTCCATTTCGTCACTTTAAATATGTCCTACCACTCCCTTCTAGCTTGCAGAGTTTCTGCTGAAAGATCAGCTGGTAAGCTTATGGGGATTCCCTTGTATGTTATTCGTTGCTTTTCCCTTGCTGCTTTTAATATTTTTTCTTTTTATTTAATTTTTGGTAGTTTGATTAATATGTGTCTTGGCATGTTTCTCCTTGGATTTATCCTGTATGGGAGTCTCTGCCCTTCCTGGACTTGATTGACTATTTGCTTTCCCATATTAGCGAAGTTTTCAATTATAATATCCTCAAATATTTTCTCAGACCCTTGCTTTTTCTCTTCTTCTTCTGGGATCCCTATAATTCAAATGTTGGTGCATTTAATGTTGTCCCAGAGGTCTCTGAGACTGTCCTGCATTCTTTTCATTCTTTTTTCTTTATTGTTCTCTGCAGTAGTTATTTCCACTATTTTATCTTCCAGGTCACTTATCCGTTCTTCTGCCTCAGTTATTCTGCTATTGATTCCTTCTAGAGAATTTTTAATTTCATTTATTTTTTGTTAGTCATTGTTTATTTGCTCTTTAGTTCTTCTAGGTCTTTGTTAAATGTTTCTTGTATTTTCTCCATTCTATTTCCAAGATTTTGGATCATCTTTACTATCATTACTCTGAATTCTTTGTCAGGTAGACTGCCTATTTCCTCTTCATTTGTTTCATCTGGTGGATTTTTACTTTGCTCCTTCATTTGCTGCATATTTCTCTGTCTTCTCATTTTGCTTCATGTACTGTGTTTGGGGTCTCCATTTCTCAGGCTGCAAGTTTGTAGTTCCCATTGTTTTTGGTATCTGCCCCCCATGGGTAAGGTTGGTTCAGTGGGTTGTGTAGGCTTCCTGGCGGAGGGGATTGGTGCATGTGTTCTGGTGGTTGAGGCTGGATCTTGTCTTTCTGGTGGGCAGGACTGTGTCCTGTGGTGTGTTTTGGGGTGTCTCTGAAGTTATGATTTTAGGCAGCCTCTCTGCTAATGGGTGGAGTTGTGTTACTGTCTTGCTAGTTGTTTGGGATGGGGCGTCAAGCACTGGAGCTTGCTTGCCATTGGATGGAGCTGGGTCTTAGCATTGAGGTGGAGATCTCTGGGAGAGCTCTCGCTGATTGATATTACTTGGGGCCGGGAGGTCTCTGGTGGTCCAATGTCCTGAACTCAGCTCTCCCACCTCAGATGCTCAGGCCTGACACCTGGCCGGAGTACCAAGACCCTGTCAGCCACAGAGCTCAGAAGAAAAGGAATAAAAAAAAGAATGAAAGAAAAATAAATAAATAAAGTTATTAAAATAAAAAAATAAGAAATATTATTGAAATAAAGAAAAAAATTAATAAAAAAAAAGAGAGCAACCGAACCAATGATCAAAGCAACCAATGATAAGAAGCGCTAAGAACTATACTAAGGTCAACGTAAAAATCAGAAACTAGTCAGTCGCATACAGAAAACCCCAAGTCTACAGTTGCTCCCAAAGTCCACCGCCTCAACTTTGGGATGATTCATTGTCTATTCAGGTATTCCACAGATGCAGGGTACATCAAGTTGATTGTGGGGATTTAATTCGCTGCTCCTGAGGCTGCATGGAGAAATTTCTCTTTCTCTTCTTTGTTCATACAGCTCGTGGGGTTCAGCTTTGGATTTGGCCCTGCCTCTGCATGTAGTTCACCGTCTGGCGTCTGTTCTTCGCCCAGACAGGATGGGGTTTAAGCAGTGGCTGATTAAGGGGCTCTGGCTCACTCAGGCCTTGGGGAGGGAGGGGTACAGAATGCGGGGCAAGCCTGCAGCGCCAGTGGCCAGCATGACGTTGCAACACCCTGTGGTGTGCTGTGTGTTCTCCCAGGAAGTTGTCCCTGGATCACGGAACCCTGGCAGTGGCAGGCTGCAGAGGCCCCCAGGAAGGGAGGTGTGGATAGTGACCTGTGATACACACAGGCTTCTTGGTGGCTGCAGTAGCAGCCTTAGCATTTCATGCCCATCTCTTGTGTCCGCGCTGATAGCTGTGGCTTGTGCCCATCTCTGTAGGTTGTTTAGGTGGTGTTCTGAATCTCCTCTTCTCGCACACCCTGAAACAATGGTCTCTTGACTTTAGGCAGTTCCAGACTTTTTCCCGGACTCCTTCCCAGTTAGCTGTGGTGCATTAGCCCCCTTCAGGCTGTACGCAGCCAACCCCAGTCCTGTCCCTGGGATCTGAACACCGAAGCCCGAGCCTCAGCTCCCAGCCGCCGTCCGCCCCGGCGGGTGAGCAGACAAGCCTCTCGGGCTGGTGAGTGCTGGTCGGCACCGGTCCTCTGTGTGGGAATCTCTCCACTTTGCCCTCTGCACCCCTGTTGCTGCACTGTCCTCTGTGGCTCTGAAGCTCCCCACCCCCCCCCCGTTTCCACCAGTGAAGGGGCTTCCTAGTGTGTGGAAACTTTTCCTCCTTCACATCTCCCTCCCAGAGGTGCAGGTCCCATCCCTATTCTTTTGTCTCTGTTTTTTCTTTTTTCTTTTGCCTACCCAGGTACATGAGGAGTTTCTTGCCTTTTGGGAAGTCCGAGGTCTTCTGCCAGCGTTCAGTAGCTGTTCTGTAGGAGTTGTTCCACATGTAGATGTATTTGATGTATTTGTGGGGAGGAAGGTGATCTCCAGGTCTTACTCCTCAGCCATCTTGAAGGTCCTCCCCTCTACTTTTAGTTTTTATTTTGGGCCTCTTTCTTGTTCCCAAATATAGGAAAAAACAAATATAAAGTCCTCATGGCAGGAGTGTGATTATCTTGATTGGGGCATCAAGAAGGCCACTGTGGTTGGAGAATGGAGGAGAGTGTGAGAGGAAATAAGATCAGAAAGGTAGTTGAGTCAGATAGTGTAGGGTCTTATAGACCATTGAAAGAGCACTGTTTTTTACCTGGACAAAACCTGGAAACTTCTGGAAAATTTTGAAGAGAAGTCAGATGATCAGACTTGAATGAGTTATACTCATTTGTACATAGCTTCTTTAACTCAATAAAGTTTTTTTAAGATTAAGATATGTTGGTGCATGTATCAGTTTTTATTTCTTTTTGTTTTAAAATAGGGTTTCATCATGTGAATACACCACAAATTGCTTATCCATTCTCCTGTTGATGGAAATTTGGATCATTTCCAGTTTTTTTGCTGTTACAAATCCACTATGAACTTTATTGTTAATAATTATTATTATTTTGTGGACATATGCTTTAATTATCTTGAATATACCTCAAAGAAGAAAATTGCTCAGTTATAGGCAGGGTGTCCAGACATCCTGGTATGCTTGAGACCATCATCCTCATTTTAGCATGGAAAGCCCCACATCCCTGGAAGCCCTTAAGGCTTTCTAGTTATAGGATAGGTGTATCTTTAACGTTATAAGAGGTTTCCAAGCAGTTTTACAAGGTGGTTGTGCTATTTTACACTCCCACTAGAAGTATACAGTGTGCCAGACATTGTGTGTGGTTATGAAAATTCAGTGGTGAATAAGATGGACCAAGGTCCCTGCCCTCATGGA
Source organism: Balaenoptera acutorostrata (assembly GCF_949987535.1). Lineage (NCBI taxonomy): Eukaryota > Metazoa > Chordata > Mammalia > Artiodactyla > Balaenopteridae > Balaenoptera > Balaenoptera acutorostrata. The sequence continues at coordinate 64,813,356 of NC_080072.1, read as the reverse complement.
ACGTATGTTCTGGGTGGTAAACATTGAAGAAATGATTACAGGTACGTTGTGTGAAAATCTGTTATTAAGCTAATATATTTACCTGAGCTATTCTTCTGTGTTAAAAATATATTTGCAGAATGGACTTAATCCCTAGGAAGCACGTCTTCTCCCTGATATGATATCTAACAGGGGCACCACGATTAAAGCAGAAAGTTTTAGTACAGTATCAGATGTATGAGACTGAATTACAGCCAAGAAGTTGTCAGTTTTAGGCTTGGCTCATTTGCAGGGACTTCAGTATAACTCTTCAGGGTACAGCTGGTTTGGGGGAAATAGAGCATTTATGGCCACTTATTTCTTGTGCCTGAAAGATCCTTCTCTCTAGACTGCTTGACAATTTAGAACTTAGAGTTTAGAGTCATCACTGTTGTTTATCCCACTGAAGAGGTTTCAGAAACAGTAAACTGTCTGGGAATCCCCACACATCTTCATTATTGTTAGCTTGTAATTTCAATTTGCTTTTTCGTACAGTGCCTGCAAGTTTTCTATTTATCCAGATGGTGCTCAGCAAATAAATTTCTCTTATATTGTATCAGGAACATCACTATTCACCTATATTAAATTGTTTATATCCTTAATTTAAAATAATTCATCTGACAGTACTTATTTTATGAGTTTTGATCTAAGACCTATTATATGCAGACATTTTTTCCCCAGACATTTTGACCTAGAAAGGTTTTTGAAACAATCTGAAAGTTAAAAAGCATTACCTACCAAAAGGGCTCAACCAAATGAGTTCCTGATTTTCACTCTGAATTTTGAAATTGCTTGAGGTTTATAAAATTCTCAAGTCAACAGAAAGAGTGGAAGACGTTTTGTGTCTTAGGTAGAAATATTTTCCCAAGTGATGAGGAGATCCATAAACTCTTTAAAGCCTTGTTCCTGTCCTTTAGGGCTAAACTTCTATGTTTCCATAATACTTTTCTTCAATTACAGTTTTTATCCCGTAATGATCTGAGCACCTTTCTGTTGCTTCAGTTAGATGGTAATTTCTTAGTAAGCAAGAACCAGGCCTTGAGAAAGTACCTATTATAGTGCCTAGTACATAATAGAGTCTTAATGTATAATGGTTTCTTGCTTTGCAACTATAATAGTTTTCTATTGCTGCTGTAATAAATTACTACAAACTTAGGGGCTTAACACAACAAAATTACTTTTCTTATAATTCTGGGTGTCAGAAGTCTGAAATTAGTTTCACTGGGCTACAGTCAAGGTGTCAGCAGATGGTGATCTTTGTAGAGGCTCTGAAGTGAGTATCCATTTCCTTGCCCTTTCTAGCTTCTAATGACTACCTCTGTTCCTTGGTTCCTTGGTGGCCCCTTCCTTCATCTGTAAACTGCATCACTTCAGTCTCTGCTTCCATCATCCTAGTGCCTTCTCTGACTCTGACTCCTCCTGTGGTCCTCTTATGAGGACTATTGTGATTACGCTGGGCCCACTGGATAATCCAGAATAATCTCCTATCTCAAGATCTTTAATCACATTTGAAAAGTTCTTTTTGTCATATAAGGCAACATTCATAGGTTCTGGGTATTTGGGCATGAACATATTTGGGAGACCATTATTCAGTTTACCTCAGCCACTAGCGGAGAGCTTTGTATTTTGTAATTACTTAATACATGTTTGCTGAATTGTTATATAACTTTTAATATGCTTTTGCCTGGGAATAGAGGTTTTTTGGTTTTGTTTTTTGTAAAGAAGTCCCAGAACCAATGTCTTTTCCTGTACTCTTTTTTTATTTTTTTAAATTTATTTATCTATTTATTTATTTTGGCTGCATTGGGTCTTCGTTGCTGCGCGCGGGCTTTCTCTAGTTGCGGCAAGCGGGGGCTACTTTTCCTTGCGATGCACAGGCTTCTCATTGCGGTGGCTTCTCATTGCAGAGCACGGGCTCTAGGCTCACGGGCTTCAGTAGTTGTGGCATGCCAGCTCAGTAGTTGTGGCTCGCGGGCTCTAGAGCGCAGGCTCAGTAGTTGTGGCACACGGACTTAGCTGCTCCGCGGTATGTGGGATCCTCCCGGACCAGGGCTCAAACCCACGTCCCCTGCATTGGCAGGTGGATTCTTAACCACTGCGCCACCTCGGAAGTCCCTTTTTCTGTACTCTTTGAAGAGCTCTGGTGTATTGAGCAGTGTCTTATCTTCTCCAAAGAGGTTTTACTTCTCTTTAGTTCACTTAAATTCAGATCAATAAATGTGGTCCTTTCCCCACTTAGTTCTGTTATTTCTTTTTTTCTCAATCATTCTTTCAAAACCCTTCACTATTCCTAGTATGTAAGATAAAAATGAAGATTTTTGAGTCTTTGTGAACAACTTTTCTGTTTCAAAATGGTCTATCTTTTTTTGCCAATTGAAGCCCCAGCTTAAATATTACCTCCTTCATGAGACTCAATTTACCTCAGAGAAAGAAGGGAACTAACTAATGAGTATACTTTATACATGTTATTTAATTTCTTCACATTTTATGATGATGATTGTCATAGAGGTCATATCACATGCTTTGCAGTCAGTTGCAGAGCAATAATTTAAAACCAGGTATTTGTGGAAGGCTGGGCAGCCTAGTGGTCAAGAGAATGTACTTGAAAACAAATTCAGCTTCAACCACTATCTATCTGCTCTGGTATCTTTATCAACTGAATAGATATAATCATAGGAACTTCATAGTATGTGTCTGTATGTGAAAATTAAGTGAGGGAGGGAGTGAGTGAGTGTATGGAAATTCTCTGTACTTTCTTCTCATTTTTCTGTAAACCTAAAACTGTTTTAAAAATAAAGTCTATTATTTTAAAAAGTCAGATAATGACTGTAGAGTACTTAGCATAGTCTTGACATATATTAACTCTTTGGCTATGTTTTTTATTACTCTATGACCTCTCTTTTTCTGTTACAACATGGTTTTCAGTCCAGATTAATGCTTCTCCTCTGAACTCCTGTAACATTTAATAGTCTGTATAATATGATTTATTATTTTACAGGTTCATAGAATGTTACAGTTGTAAGGAATCTTAAAGGTCAACTGTGATAATTTTCTTAATTTCATATGAGGAAACTGAGGCACAGAGACGTCAAATAACTTGTCCAAGGTCATACAATATTAAATATTTTTCTGTTGTTTATTAATAAACTATAAGTTTGTTTAATGATTTATTAACATCATCATTCTTATTCTTTGAAATTTTCAAGTGAAACATCAGTAACTGTTAATCCTGAAGCAATAATTTAATGGCATTAACTTATTATTAGATATAAATTATATAAGTTTCAATCCTTTATTCCAAAAGTTTTTTCACTTTTATTAGGGCATAGGTAGTTTTCAGCTTAAGTCCTTGAATAGATCCCCAATTTTTGACCAATGATCATGAAATACATTTGTATTCCTTTACATATTTCTTTTAAAATTCTATTTGATCTTTTTTTCGTCAAAAAACTTTGATTCCTTAGCATAAGTTTTTTAACCTGTAATGTGGGCAATCACTTAAACTATTATAATAAAATTTAAACAAGGAGAAATGCAGTCATGATTTAGGTTTTTTCCTTTCTTTATGTTATTTATTGTTTATTTTCCAAGCCATGTGAAACCCAAGTGACTTTGCCTAAAAAATAGTCTTGAATATGAACCAAAAGAAAAAGAAGCAAACATTATGGATTTGAAAAAATCAGGCCAGATTTTTTGCTTGAGGAGTCAAGTTTTGAGACATCAAGACTTGATCAAACCAATAGTATTTGACATGAACTTATCAGTTGGAACTTAACAGCTGATTAATTCTACCAAGTTTTTTTATTAATGGAAATGTCTTCAATGAACACATATTTCACTAGTACGTCTTTTTGCCTCCTTATCTAATCTCCCACAGGGTACAAACCCCTGCTTTCTAAGATCTCTTTCTGTGTCTTGATCCATAATTAGATCTGTCATATCCCACTCCAGGCTCATACCATTCACCTTGCCCACACTACTGGTCTTACTGTCATAAGTAAGTATGAAGTATACTTAGAAGTATCATTTTTCTTTTTTTTAAATTGAAAAAACTGCCATCTATTTGACATATCTGTTCTTTATTGATCATATTGATCAATTTATTCATATTGGTATTTCTAACTAGTCTTTTTCATCATTATATAACAATCTCCCATATCTGATTAGTTATCAAGCCCTATCAGTTATATATCTTTCATGTTTGTCCTCTGGTCCCCATCCTCATTGTTCCCTCATTAGTTGAAGTATTCATCTGTTTTCTTTGGAATAATTTAAAAATAGCCTCTTGGTTTTTTTCCATCTAGTGGTTTCTTCTTCCTGACAGTGTATCTTTCATACCCTCACAGAGTGATCTGTTTAAAACACAGATTTTGTTAATGTTCTTCCTGTGCTTATATCATTTATAATAATGATAGGTACCATTTATTGAGGGTGTGTGTGTGTGTGTGTGTGTGTGTGTGTGTGTGTGTGAGTGAGGCACTATGCTAGATGCATTATAAACATTGTCTTTAATTCTCATACAAAATCTGTGAGGTAGGTACTGTTATCTCTGTTAACAGATGAAGAAATTTAAGGCTCATGGTAGTTAAATAATCTTCCCAAGTTTGTACATCTGATTTGTGGATACGAAATAGAGCCCAGGTATATATGGATCTAAATCTTTCTTCTGTCTATGCAGTTTGTTACTTATAGGATACAAATATTTACTCCTTGGCCTAGCATATGAGGACTTTCATGATTGAACTCCTATCTACCCTGTCAGCCTCTTCTGCTAATTATGCTAATTTCTTTATTGTGCCATATACTGCAATGTTAAGCTTGCCATTCTTACAACTTTTTGAGTACCTACTTAGAGATAGGGCCAGGGATTATTTAGGGTACTATATGTAACAAGATCAGTAAGCTTACAGTCTAGTAAAGAGATATGAACCAATAAATACAACATAGTATAGTGCATACAATTTTAAGTGCAGAGGAGGAAGTGAGGGTGAGTTGGGGAGACTTCGCGAAAGAATGAGATTTGATCTGAGTCATGAAGAATGAGTCACAGTTTTCAAGAATCTCCTCAAAGGTTAAGGGGGGGGGGAAGTGTGAGGAAAATGGGAATAAGATTGTTATAAGGGAGGATATGGTGTCATTAGGCTGGGAGAAGAAGGCTGGCATAGGGAACCAGACTCTGCAGCTCAGAATGGGCATCAGAGCAGAGTGGAAGCTCTGGTAGCGTGTCTGGCTGACCCCTGCTGTTCTGGTGGTGTGTGTATTCTGTTGAGAAAAATACTTGCATGGCAGTTCTAGCATACTTTATTTTTCTTCAAAACACCATTTTTTCCCTCAAACCATTTATGACTTCTTTAGTTTCATATTATGTACTTTTTGTTTATCATTTGTATTTCCCACTAGAATGTTGATGTGAGTATTTTGCCTGTTTTGTTCATTGTTGTGCACCTAGTACCTAGAACACTGCCTGACATGTAATAGATACACAAAAAATTATTAAAAAATGATTGTTGAATGGATGATTTCAAGTGATGTGAATGGGTGTTTTAAAGATCACTTAGAATCTATGTATTGTCTATTTGATAGAGATACACCTTAGAGTATATTTTGTACATTGAAATTATTTAACTCTGTGGAACAGGTGGTTGAAAGCATGGGCTCTGGAATTAAGTCTTTTGGATTCTGATTCTGGCCTTACCACTTGCCATGTATGTGTCCTTCTGCAAGTTACTTAACCTCCTATGTCTTGCTGTAAAATGGAGGATAATTATAGTACTTATTTCATGGTGTTGCTGTGAGGACTACATGACTTAGTACATGTAAAATGCTTAGTGCAGTGTCTGGTACATAATTGGTGTGCAGTAACTGTGAGCTATTATTATTTTATTAAATATTTCCATGAGCACTAGGAAATGAGTAAAGGGTCTTGGAATATGTACATTGGTAATATTCCATGAAGGAAATTACATGGGGGATGTTTTTGTATTAAAGCATTGATACAAATGTTACAAAATAAATAAATAAATCACCCATGATACAAATAGGGCAGGCAGTTGAGTAAATAACATTCATAACACTCAGTAAATGTTTGAAGAACTATTTTGTAATTTCAATGTCAAATTGAATATAAAGTAATTTTAAAATTTCTTTTAAAATTAATGTAACCTGGTCCAGTGAAGCATTATCTCAATAACATATTTTTGAAATATTCAGTGTAGAGTCTCAATTAGTATCTAACACTAAATTACTATGGAAAATGAGCATCATACTGGATTTGCAAACACATTAGTCTCATTTAGTTTTTAACATTTCACATGTGTTGAATACAATTATAGCCACCTCATGCTCATTCCAGCCCAAATATTAATTCATTAAAAAATTAACTTTATCATCCTCTTCCATCATTGAAAGGAAATGTTTGTTTTGAAGAATTCTGTTGCTTACAGGATCTTGCCAGAATGCTCTTTTCAAAGCACATATGTGCCAACTCCCCCACTAAAAAGCTTTCAATACTTTTTTTTTTTCTTTCTGAAATCAAGTGCAAAATTCTTGGTATGGTATTTTGGGCCTCTGTGATCTGGTCCTCATCTGCCCCTCCAGCTTGATTTAACCAGTGCTCTTCACTGTCTTGCCTTGTGGTTCCTTGAGAGCTCTATTACTTTTGACTTTTCCTTGGCATATATTGTTTTATCCATCTGGATGCTCTTTTCCCCCTCTGAATGCCTAGAGCACTTTTATTGTGTTTTCAGGACAATTCAAATTTCATATTTTGACGCCTTCTGTAAATTTCCTGGTGGAAACTGCTTGTACCTGTGGGTATAGATGCTATACATATTCTTCCTATAGTACTTTCACAATGGATAGTTATTCCTTATAATTTTTTAAACTATACATTAGTTATTTTAAACAGAGTTGCTAAATACATGTTTAAAGTATTGGTAGTGTCTCTTTCTGTTGTTCAACTTTATTTTCACATGCCCTTCGTTTCAGTGTAGCTGAGTTTTGGGTCACAGTCACTTTCTGACCCAACAGGTCCCATACGGGGCTAGTTTCCTGGACTTACTACTACCAAAGGAGTTGGAGAACCTTTGAGGAGAAGAAACCTGTTGGCCATAGTTTCTATACCAAGGGTACACATGTAAAATGTACTTTTGTTATACATCCATCATCCTTTTGAGTCCTTTGGTTGGAAGGTTTCTGAAGCTGTGGCAAACATTGAGTTAGGAACAATCCTTAGAGTTATCTATATTTGTGACAAGGTGGACTCTTAAGACAATATTGGAAATAATTTGGTGGGCCTGGCTGTATTCAGATTACTGCAGTTGGTAGAAAGTATAATTTGATTGTTGAAATTTAGAAGACAAAATGTGAAGTCACATTTGCAATTCACTTACTGATCTTGATCTGGTCCATCCAGTAAGAGGACTGTTCTGAATAAGCCTAGATTATTCTAATTTTAAAACAATTAACTTGTTTAAAAAAAGGAATAAATTAACAGAATATGAATTCTCTAACTAAAGCAGATCCTGTAGGGCAGAGGACTTAGACATTTTATGGTGGCAAGAATCTGGGCAGGTGTAATTAATATGTGGTCAAGTACTTGGGCTCTGGCTTCAGGCCTGATTGAACACCTGTTCTGCCACTTACCAGCTGTGTAAATTTCAACAATCCTAAACCATCACCTCAGTTTTGTAAACTTCTTAACCTCTAAGCCTTGGTTTTCTCATCTGTAAAATGGGGATGATAACATTATTTATCTTAATGCTTAATTTATAGTTCCCTGCACATAGGAAGTACTGAAAATGATAGGAGTTATTATTATTATTATTATTAATGAACTGTGGGTCAGTTGTTCATGTGTTAACTACTCAATGAGATGGAAAGAACCCGCTGGGACTTGGCGTATGGGACTGGTCAGCTATTTTGTTAGTGAATTAATGTAAGAGGACTATCAGAAGGAAAAAAAAGGAACATGGAACATTTTAGTTTGCTGCTCCTGCTTTATAATGGTGTTACTTTTTTTTTTTCTGTGATGGTGACACACTTATCTTTTTCGTTAGGCTATCACTCATACAATAAAAGTTTATGAGGTTTTGTGGATCTTCTGTCTGCAAATGGTAATAAGAATTTAGGTTTGGGAGATCTGGTTTGTGATGAGTTAAAGCACTATAGTAAATCATCATCAGTCTAGATATAGTCCAAGTCTTACAGTAGATGACAAGAAAGAAACAGAATCAACTCTGCTTGATTGCAGAGTAAGGTTATATAATTTGTTTTAAAATAGGATTTAAAATTTCTGTAATTCGTAGGGTGAAATCCCATTAATTTTACTGATTGAATTCTATTTTCCATTTATGTATTCTAATCAAACACATTGACTCTCACTACTAAATCTTAATATAATTTGGCCTATTGAGAACATTAGGAAAAAAAGTCAATGGAGGGCTTAATCAAGGAAGAAAGCTTAAATATGTTACTCTTCCTTTCTGATCTAGCATGGGGAAGAATGTTAATTTACTCACCGATTTCCTATCCCTATCCAAATGTACTGTATTCTCCTTTTATGTCTCTTGAATGTTATATTTCCGTTTTATACTGTATATCTTTCTGTATTATTTTGAATTTAAAATAGAGCTTAATTGGACAAAAGTTAGCACTAGAGTGTAAGCACCTAAAGACCCAGAGTGTTAGCTTATTCATATTTATATTAGTATAGTGACTGGTGAATACATGTTTACTGATGGTTGAGTGAAGTTTTTGGGAAGTGTGTGTATATGTGTGGAGAGTGGAGAGGAGATGAATGAAGGAAAATGTGCTCTTAATTAGAGGATTTAAGAGGTAAATTAGTACTTTTAGTAATTATCATTACTGTTGTTCTTAAAAGTCCTGTTCAATAGGACATTAGTTAAATCTAACCATGATGGTTCTTTAAAATGTTATCACTGAGCAATGGCAAAACAGTTAGATGGATGTAGACACCTAAATAGAATCGACATCCATGGCTTAATGTCTGTTTTGTTTTATCTTATCTGTGGATGACAGATATTGGCTATTCTTCTTTCTGTGAAATTTCATTTTATGTAAGAAACAGAAATATATTTCAATGTAATATCCCAATACTTTTGTTTCAGATGAATTGATAATCATGTTTGTAACTGAGGGAAAAAACATATGTAAAACTATGTCCTGGCTATTTTCACATCTTTTGCTCAAATTATAGAAATAGTTTTTGGCATGTACTCTTCCAATCCATTTTCTACATTGCAGTCAGAGGTATCTTTTCAATGCAAATCTGATTCTTGCTCTTTTCCCATTGTATGTGTATTTTCATATATGTCTCCTTAGAAAAAAATCAAAGCAAAATACAAACAACAGTCAATGTATATCAAATGTGCTCTGGAAAAACGCCAATATAGTTAGCCAGTATTGGGCTCTATATAGTCTGGACTGCTGAACTTTGGTTTCGTCTTGTACTACATCTCTTTATCCCAGGCTCACATGAAAGAGGCAACTTCTTAAACATTTTAAATTTTTTTCAGCTTTATTGAGGTATAATTGACAAAATTGTAAGATATTTAAAGTGTACGTTGCAATGATTGGATATATATATATATACACATTGTGAAAGGATTCCTCCCATGTAGTTAACATATATATATGGGTGTGTATATATATATGTACATATATACATATATATTTTAATTTATAATTTTTTAGTGAGAACATTTAAGTTCTACTCTCTTAGTAAATTTCAATTCTACAGTACAATGTTATCAACTCCAGTCACCATGTAATACATTACACCCTCAGAACTTATTCATCTTACAGCTGAAAGTTTATATCCTTTCACCAGCCTCTCCCTGTTTCCCCCAGCCCCCCGGCCTCTGACAATCACTTTTCTACTATCTGCTGCTATGAGTTTGAGTTGGACTTTTTGAAAAATTAGATTGCACATATAAGTGAAAACATGTAGTATTTGTCTTTCTTTGTCTGGCTTAGTTCACTTAGCATAATGCCCTCAAGGTCCCTCCATATTGTGGCAAATGGCAAGATTTCCTTCTTTCTCCTGAATGAATAACATTCCATTGTGTGTGTGTGTGTTTGTGTGTATGTGTGTATATCTTGTTTATCCATTCTGCTGTTGATGGAGATTTAGGTTATTTCCCTGTCTTGGCTATTATGAATAATACTGCAGTGATCATGGGGGTATGGATATCTCATCAATATCCTGTTTTCATTTCATTCAGATATATACCCAGAAGTGGGATTGCTGGATCATATGGTAGTTCTACTATTTTTAATTTTTTGAGGAACCTCCACATTGTTTTCCATAGTGGCTGTACCAATTTACATGCCAACCAACAGTGCACAAGGGTTCCCTTTTCACTATATCCTCACAAACACTTTCTATCATTTGTCATTTTGATGACAGCCATTCTAATAGGTGTGAGGTGATACCTCATTATCGTTTTGATTTGCATTTCTTTGATGATTAGTGATACTGAGCACCTTTTTATGTGTCTGTTGGCCATCCATACGTCTTCTTTGAAAAAATGTCTATTCGGTTCCTCTGTTCATTTTTTAATTGGATTGTTTGTTTTCTTGATATTTAGTTCTATGGGTTTTTTTTACACATGTTGGATATTGACCCCTTATCAGATATATGGTCTGCAAATAGTTTGTCCCATTCAGTAGGCTGCCTTTTCATTTTTATTTATTTATTTATTTATTTTTATATTTATTTTTGGCTGTGTTGGGTCTTCATTTCTGTGCGAGGGCTTTCTCTAGTTGCGTCAAGCGGGGGCCACTCTTCATCGCGGTGTGCGGGCCTCTTCACTATCGTGGCCTCTTCACTATCGCAGCCTCTGTTGTTGCAGAGCACAGGCTCCAGACGCGCAGGCTCAGTAATTGTGGCTCACGGGCCCAGTTGCTCCGCGGCATGTGGGATCTTCCCAGACCAGGGCTTGAACCCGTGTCCCCTGCATTAGCAGGCAGATTCTCAACCACTGCGCCACCAGGGAAGCCCTGCCTTTTCATTTTTTTGATGGTTTCCTTTGCTGTGCAGAGGCTTTAGTTTAATGTAGTCCTTTATTTATTTTTGTTTTTGTTGCCTTTGCTTTTGGTATCATGTCCAGAAAATCATTGTCAAGACTGATGTCAAGGAACTTACTGCCTATGCTTTGTTCTAGGAGTTTTATGGTTGCAGGTCTGTGTTCAAGTCTTTAATCCATCTCGAGTTGATTTTTGTGTTTGGTGTAAGATAATGGTCCAATTTCATTCTTTTGCATGTGGCTCTCCAGTTTTCCCAGCACCACTTATTGAAGAGACTGTCCTTTCTCCCACTGTGTATTCTTAGCTCCTTTGTCATAAATTTGCTGACCATATAGATTTATTTCTTGGCTCTCTTTTTTTCCATTGATCACGTGTCTGTTTTTAATGTCAACACCATACTGTTTTGATTACTATAGCTTTGTAATGTAGTTTGAAATCAGGACGCATGATATCTCCAGATTTGTTCTTCTTCCTCAAGGTTGCTTTTGCTATTCAGAGTCTTTTGTGGTTCCATACAAATTTGGGGAGTGTTTGTTCTATTTCTGTGAAAAATGCTACTGGTTTTGATAGGAATTGCATTGAATCTGTAGATTGCTTTGGGTAGTACGGACATTTTAACAGTATTAATTCTTCCAATCCATGAGCATGGACTTTCTATTTATTAGTGTCTTCTTCAATTTCTTTCATCAATGTCTGATAGTTTTCAGTTACAGGTCTTTCAACTCCTTTTTAAATTAATTAATTAATTTCAACATTTCTTGTAAGGCCATCTAGTGGTTATGAATTTCTTCAGCTTTTGGTTTTCTGGATAACTTTTGATCTCTCCTTCAATTCTGAAGGACACTTTGCCTTGTAGAGTATTCTTGAGTGGCAGGTTTTTTCTTTTCAGCACTCTGAATATATTATGCCAGTCCCTTATGGCCTGCAAAGTTTGTGCTGAATATCTTCTGATAGTTATATGGGGGTTCTCTTGCACATAACAAGTTGTTTTCTCTTGCTGGTTTTAAGAATCTCTCCTTTTATTTAACTGTTTACAATTTAATTATAGTGTGTCTTGGTGTGGATCTCTTTGGATTCATCTTTTTGGAGTTCTTTTTGGGCTTCCTGGATCTAGATGTCTATTTCTTTCCCCAATCAAGGGAAGTTTTCAGCCATTCTTTCTTTGAATAAGCTTTCTGCCCCTTTCTCTTTCTCTTCTCTTTCTGGTACCTCTATAATGTGTATATTTGTCTGCTTAAGTCCCTTAAGCATAGTCCCTTAAGCTATCTTCCCTCTTTTCCATTCTTTTTTCTTTTTTATTCTCTGATTGAATGGATTCCACTGCCATGTCTTTGAGTTCACTGATCCTTTCTTCCATTTCATCTAGTTTGATGTTGATCTCCTCTATTGAATTTTTCATTTCCATTACTGTGTTATTGTGTTCTGTGATTTCTGTTTGGTGCTTTATTATATTTTCTTTCCTTTTGTTGAAATTCTCACTTTGTTCGTGCAGTGTTCTCCTGACCTTGGTGAGCATTTTTGTGAACATTATTTTGAACTCTTTATCAGGTAAATCTCCTATCTCTGTTTAATTAAGGTGTGTTTCTGGAGTTTTATCTTGTTCTTTTGTTTGGAACATATTCCTCTGTTTCTTCATTTTCCTTGACTCTTTCTGTTTTAGTTTCTGTGCATTAGATAAACAGCCATCTCTCTCAATCTTGATGGACTGGTTTTATGTAGGAGATGAACCTCATCATTCAGCCTGGCCCTAGCTCTTAGTTGTATCTGAAACCTTTGTGATTGTCCAAACTGCCTTCTTTGTTCTTAGTGGCTTCTAGTAGTTGAAGGTAAGTCACAACCTGTCATGTTCCAAAGGGGACTATGTCGTCAGCATCTAGAGTCAGGCTGACTAGAGGCCATACCCTGAGGCAACAGCTGTTAAAATATGCAAGTAGATCTCTTTCAGGGCAAGACTGGAAAATGGCCATTTCTGTCTACTCCCTCTTTGCTGAGCCCTGGAGTGATATCTGGTTAAGAAGTGTTTCTTTGTACCTGTGAATGCAAGTCCTGTTGGCTAGGTGATCAAGGAATGCATCTCCTGGGTGGCAGCTGCAAAACCAGGAGCTCCTGATGGACGTGTCTATAACTTGATCCAGGAAGACACTGGCAACCTTTAGCTGGCCAGTGAGTGACCATGGAGAATGCATCACAGTGTTCCCTGGTCCAGAGAGAATTGCAGTTGACCCCCTACATATGTGTTGAATTAGAAGCCTGACCTTCAGGCTGCAGCTTTTAAGATATGCAAATTGGCCTCTTTTACAAAAAGACTCAGAGATAGGCATTTCTGACTGTTGCCTCTGTGCTGAGACTGGGGGAATAGCCAGTTAAGAACTATTCCTTTGTTTGCTACAATCCCATTGAACCTGTGAATGCAAGACCTGCTGGTCACCAAAGCCAGGTGATCGGGGTGTGTCTTCTGTGCAGCAGTTGCGAAAGCTGGTGCTCCAGACAGGTGCACAAACTCCTTTTAGGGAGATAGCAGTGACCTGGAGTGGGGCAGGCAATTGTGGAGATAACTCCAGCATTTTTGCCTGCTCTCTGAGGAAGATCACAATTTGCCCTTAGTTGTGTGTGAATTAGGAGCCTAAATCTCAGGCTTTCAGTTTTTAAGATATGCTAATTCTCCTGGGAGATGGGCATTTCTGTCTGCTGACTCTGCACTGAGCCCTTTTTCAATTTGTTTATTTCTTCTCTATCTGATGTACAGGAGTCATTCACCTAGTTTCTGGATTTCTTTTTTTTTTTTAATATTTTATTTTAATTAATTAATTAATTGAAGTATAACTGACCTACAAAACTATGGTAGGTGCACAGCATATTAATTCCATATTCCTATCCATTATAAAATATCACCATCATAGGTCTAGTTACCATCTGTCACCATACAAAAATATTACAATGTTACTGACTATATTTCCCATGCTGTACATTTCATCTCTGTGACTTATTTAATTTGTAACTGAAAGTTTGTACCTCTTTATCTCCCTCACCTATTTCATTTACCCCTTCCCCACCCTCTCCTCTGGCAACCATGTTTGTTCTCTATATCTATGAGTCTGTTTCTGTTTTACGTTTTTTCATTTCTTTTGCTTTTTAGATAACACATATAAGTGAAATAATATATTTGTCTTTCTCTAACTTGTTTCACTTAGCAAAATACCCTATAGGTCCACCCATGTCGTTGCTTTCTTGTGGCTGAATAATATCCCATTAAATATATACCACATCTTCTTGATCGATTCATCTATCAGTGGGCACTTAGGCTGCTTCTATATCTTGGCTATTGTAAATAATGCTGCAATAAACATAGGGGTACATATATCTTTTTGAATTACTATTTTTGCTTTCTTTAGAAAAATACCCAGAAGTGGAATTGCTGGGTTCAAAAGTAGTTCTATTTTTAAACTTCTTGAGTACCTCCATACTGTTTTCCATAGTGGCTGCACCAATTTATGTTCTCACTGACAAGTGCTGGAGGGTTCCCCTTTCTCTTGTTTTCTTTTTGATAATAGCCATTCTGACATGTGTGAGGTGGTATCTCATTGTGGTTTTGATTTGCATTTACCTAATGATTAGTGATATTGAGCATCTCTTCATGTGCCTATTGGCCATCTGTATGTCTTTTTTTTTGGAAAAAATTTCTATTCAGGTCCTATGCCCATTTTTCAATCTGTTTGTTATTTTGATGTTGAATGGTATGAGTTCTTTGTTTATTTTGGATATTAACCCCTTGTTGGATATATCATTTGCAAATATCTTCTCCCATTCAGTAGGCTGCCTTTTTGTTTTGTTGATAATTTCCTTTGCTATGCAAATACTTTTTAGTTTGATGTAGTCCTATTTGTTTATTTTTTGCTTTAGTTTCTCTTGCCTGAGGAGATATATCCAACAAAATATTGATAAGACTTGTGTCAGGAGCCTACTGCTTATGTTTTCTTCTACGAATGTTATAGTTTGAGGTCTTACATTTAAAATTTTAATCCATTTTGAATTTATTTTTGTGTATGGTGTAAGAGAGTAGTCTGTTTGATTCTTTTGCCTGTAGCTATCCAGTTTTTCCAACATCATTTATTGAAGAGGCTGTCTTTCCTCATTGTGTATTCTTGCTTCCTTTGTCATAGATTAATTGCCCTTTATAAGTGTGGGTTTATTTCTGGGCTCTCTATTCTGTTCCATTGATCTATCTGTCTGTTTTGTGTCAGTACCATACTGTTTTGATAACTGTAGCTTTGTAGTGTAGTTTGAAATCAGGGACCATGATACCTCATGCTGCTGGTGGGTGGGACTGAGTCCCTTTGCAATTGGCAGCACACCCTGTGGGTTCCCGGGGCTGGTGCCAGCCCACTGGTTGGTGGAGCCACTTCTTGGGGTGGTTGGCTGTGAGGCCTCGGTGTTCCAGGGCCTGGTGCTGGCTCACTGGTGGGCAGGAATGGGTCCCCATGCACCTGGCTGCTTGGCATGAGGGATCCCAGGGCTGGTGCCAATGGGCTGTTGGGTGGGTAAGCCCCCTGGCACTGTTAGGCTAGAAGGAGGATTCCAAAATGATGCTTGTCAGCACAAGTGTCCTTGTGGTAGAGCGAGATTCCCCAAATGTCTGCTTTCAGTGTGTTTGTCCCCAGGAAGCATCCCAGTTGCCTCCTACCTTTCTGGGAGGCTCTCCAAGATCAGCAAGTGGGTATGGCCCAGGCTCCTTTCAAATTACTACTCTGTGCTGATTCCAGAGCATGTGGAGATTTTGTGTGTGCTCTTTAAGAGCAGAGTCTATTTCTTACGGCCCTCCAGTTCTCCTGTACATAAGGCTCCCACCCCTGTCTTCAAAGCCAGACATTCTGGGGGCTTGTTTTCTCAGTGCAGGAACCCCAGTCTGGGGAGCCTGATGTGGGGCTCAAACCCCTTGCTCCTTGGGGAGAACCTCTGCAATTGTGATTATCCTCTCATTTGTGTGTTGCCTATCTTGGAAGTATGGGTCTTGATTATACTGCATCTCCACCCCTCCTGCCCTTCTTGTTGTGATTTCTACTTTATATCTTAAGTTGTAAGAAGTGTTTTCTTCTAGTCTTCAGATCATTCTCATAGATAGTTGCTCTGTAAATAGTTGTAATTTTGGTGTGCCTGTGGGAGGAGTTTAGGTCAGGGTCTTCCTACTTCACCATCTTGGTCACTCCCCTCTAGTTTCTGGATTTCTTTCACAGGGAATTGTTCTGTGTAGCTGTAGATTTGGTGTGTCCATGGGACAGTTGAGTTCAGGAGCCTCCTCTGTAGCCATGCTTGACCAGAGTGATCATTATTATTTTTGTTTTTTATACTAGTGTTTATTTAGATTTATCTACAGAGTGCAATCTTTCTTCCTCCTCATTCTTTCTTGTATCTTAGGTCTTCCTTTTGTGTGCAGTCCTTTTTTTTTTTTTATTAAGAATTCTAATTATTTTTTCATGAGGGGCTACCTGTCATAAACTGTCTCAAATTTTGCTCTCTGAAAATTTGTTTTACTCTCTCTTGAATGGTAATTTAGCTTAGTGTATAATTCTAGCTTGGCAGCTATTTCCTTTTAGCACTTTAAAGACATTATTTAATTTTGTTTTCTGATTTTTCTTGTTGCTGTTGAGAAGTTATTTCTTTTTTAGGTGATTTTTTTTTCTCTTTGTTATTAGTATTTTCTTTTTGTCTTTGGTTTTCTGCAGTTTTAATGTAATATATTAGTTCAGGATTCGTGTCTTTTATCAGTTCTTGAAAGTACTACATTTGTCTCTTCAAATATTGCTTCTTTACCATTATTTCTTTTTGAACTCCAGCTAGATATGTTAGATTTTCTTCTTTTATTTCCATAACTCATAACTTTGCTTTCACATTTTAAATCCCTTTATATCTTGGATTTGAATTTTCGGTAGTACCATTATATTTATCATCTGTTTCACTAATTTCTTTTGGGATAGGTCTTATGTTCTGTTAAGTAAATAAAATGTTAATTATCTGGATTTAAATATAAGAAAAATATTAAGTATCTGGGTGTGAATATAAGAAAAAATGTCCAACAGTTCTATACGGAAATTACAAAACTAAATTAAGGGTCATTAAAGAAAACCTAAACAGTTGGAGATACGTATCATTTTATTGTATAAGAATCCAATATAAAAATATCAGTTCTCCCCACATTTTTGTCTGTGAATTCAATGTATTTCCGATGAAAAGGCCAAAAGGGTTTTTTACTGTAATTTGATGATTTGATTTTAAAATATATGTGGAATATTATAGGGACAGGAATAGCCAAACACTGCTGAAGAACAGTAAGTAAAGATGACTTGCTCTATTATATATAACCAAGTTATTATTAACCTAATGTAAATAAGATAGTATGTTACTGATGCAGAGGTAAATACATCAACCAATGGGATAGAATAGCAAACCCAAAACAAGACTCACACATCTGTGGAACAAAAGTGGTATAGCAGATTAATTGGGAAAGAAAGGACTATTCAATAAATGCAACTAGAAAAAAACTGATTTACTTTATGGAAATAAAGTAATTGAATATTTACCTTATACCAGATATAAAAGTAAACTACAGATTCATCAAGGACTTAAATGTCAAATTCAAACTTTAAAATGTTTAGTGAAAAAATACTGGGGATGTTACTTGAAACTTACAGAGGGCTATCTTAAGAAAATCACAAAGAATGTTCATTATTAAAGTTTTAGATTATGATTTTTCATCCAATGAAATCTTAAATAAAGTGAAAATGTAAGTTATACATTTGGAGAAGATACTTATGATACATATTACCAACAATAAATGTCAAGAATGTGTAAATAATTCTTACATATTGGTAAGAAAAAAATAATTTGTTCAAGTCATACAGTGGAGTATTATTCATTACTCAGAATGAATTATCTGTAGCTACGTAATTGTATCTGTCAATATGTATCATATATTTATATGTGTTAATACAGATGAATCTTAGCGATATAACTGACTGAAAAAATAAAAAAATATATACAGGTTTTTACATGGCTTTTAAAGTTAAAAGATACTTTGTAAGAGTTCACACCCATATTCAGATATACACAGTCAAAACTAAGGAATGATAAAAAGAGATTTAGAATAGTGTTTATCTTGCATGGGAGCAGGCAGGGAATGGAATGAGGCAAGTCCATATAGGTAGATGCAAATTATTGTCAGTATCCTAGTTTTCATGTTGAATGGTGCTTTCATGGGTATTTATTATATTTAAACAAATAAACAAAAATCAAATGAGTAAAGAAGATTTTGCATGGACCAATAATGAGAATATGACGTGGATCACAGATATATTGAATCCAATTTTGGTCCATTAGAAGCAAAACAAAGTAAAATCAGGCAGCAGCCAGATGAAGAAGTGGGGTAAATATGCTTCAGGTTAGGCAACAGTCCATACATAGGTCCTTCAGTTGGAAAGCTTCAAGTGAATATTCTAGGAAGTGACAAAAGGCCAGACCAGTTAGAGGCTATTGAGTAGCACAAGTAATGGTGAGTTTTTCTAAGGGGGGTAACTCTGCAGAGAAGTGGACAGACTGAGAATTCCTTACTAAGATCGCTCAATCAATGGGATGTGTTTGATGTGAAGACATATGAAGAATTGAGGGAGATGGAAAAATGTGTATTTTAGAACTTTGAAAAAGGGTAGAGCTGGGTGGGTGGATGGATTCTTACCTAATATTAATTCCAGCTCAGCCTAGTATAGTTGTGTCAAGTTCAGCTCTCCATCTTAGGCCACTATTTCTCCTTATGGGATTTTTCCTTCTGGGATGAACAAAGGAGGAAGAAAATGAAGATGAGATGGGGAAAGAAGAAAGAGATATGTAAGGGAGTCATTATTTCTTAGTGAATGTGAGTTTTGGGGTCATATTATACTATAGTTAGTAATAAAACAAAACAGTAACTTCCATTTTACTCACAGCAATTTTTAGACTTTATAATTTTAACGTTATTTTCTGTAAACTTCAAGGACCATTGAACTATTTCAATGTTACTGTGTTTAGTAATGATCATATAAAATGTTAGATGCACTTAAGAGGAAGAAGAGATTTGAATTTGAATATCTGCTTTCTGTAGACATGTTAAATCTATAAACCAAGAGGTTCACTGTGGTTGTAGTGTGTGGGTGTCTTAGAATAAAAGTAATTCCAACATTATCCAGATGAATAGACAATAACAAAAATGAGCTTATTTCTAAGCAAGACCTATAATTGAGCTGGTGAGCATTTATTTCCTGACACATTTCTATGACTTCTCTGCATGTGCAGAGCAAATGTCTCTGACCCATATAAACCATATTAATGGCACTGATACAGTATTTGATACATTTTCTTAAGTGATTCAGTCTTTTGTAAATGCCATTCTGACAGCAAGAAGCTGGTCCTAGGCCTGATTCTTTGTAATTTTCCTCAGTGACTTGGGTGATGGACTAGAGACCATGAACAACAAACTTGTGGATGGTATCAGGTTGTCATTGTAAGCACTGGGTTAGAATGCAAAATGATTCTGGCCAAATGGAAAGGAGAGTTCAAAATGGAACAAGTTTAAGTTTTGATGGGCTATTTATGATACCGCGTGATATATGATAGAGAAGAATTTGACATTGAAGTGAGAAGAAGCCAAGGACTGAGGGGTTGGTGGATGGCAATATGCCAATTGGAGAACCCACTGGCAAGTGGATGTCACATAGACTTCCTCGTACACCAATTACCATGTGTCTACTCTAAGAGTATGATATGAAGAAGTTGTGCTAGTATAACATGTATCACATTCAACAGAAATAAGCCCAAGATAGTGCTTTATTAAGGGATGATTTTTCCACTTTTGATGGTGATAGCAAAGTGAGCACTGTTTAACTTAAGGTATGTAATCTATAGATGTGGTTATGTTACCTATAGATAATAGGTCATATTATATTATTTATAGATACAGTATCTACTTGATGGTACTTGATGAAGATAATAAAATAATGTTTTTTATCTAGAATAAGAACTCTGCATTTTACTGTACAGTTAACTTTAGCATACATATTCACTCAACTAAAATACCTATCCAATGTGTTCTAATGTCTTCTATTTACTTTGCTGAGGGAGAGACAAGAATACCAGTATGGCCAATAAAATAATCTTTATTCTGCTCCAGGATGGAATTCTTTTTTATCTCGTTTCTCTGATCCCTTCTGTCTTGTCCCAGCAGCTGTCTCTCACTTGAGCACTCTTTCCCCTATGCTTACACTCTGCTTGTACCTTGAGGATGGACACTCCTTGATTACAATCCAAACTCAAAATGGATCTCCTATTTTGTAACGTTATGATCCTCCCCGAGAAACACCAGGAAATAGCAGTTGAATATTTTAATTCTGCATATTGGTATGAGCAATGGATACTTCATTTTGAAACTTCAAGTTTTAAAGTGTTTTGTAAAAGCCATTTTTGGTGTTTAAATAATTAACTCATTGAACCTAAGGGATGAAACCTTAGGGATTTGTTGCTAAGATGTGCACAATCTCTAATAGACCTTTTTGAAAGGTGATCATTCAGGTTCTACTTGATTAGTAGCTGTAATGGGATGCTCAGTCTCCGAGGCAGCCCATCTTACTGTTGGATGAATTCAGTGGTTAAATTCTTATAATTTTTCTTAGGTAGATGTGATTGAATTCTTGAAGTTAATAACTCCAACCTATTGGCTTCTTATTGTTCTTATGATAAAGACAAATTCCTTATCATGCCCTACCAGTTCTTCATGGTCCGGCCCCTGCCTGCATCTTCAGCTTCATATTGTATGATTTTTTCTTTATCCAGTCAGTTCCAGCCACACTGGCCTTTTAGTTTTTCTTTCTTTGTTTTATTATTCCTTAAGGTCTTTGCATATGATGTTCCTTCAGCCTAGAAAGCTCTCTTGCCAATCTCCTTTGATCTTCCGCTAAATTAACCTTTACTTTTTAGATTTCAGCGCAATTATTTCTTCAGTTAATTCTTCCATGACCTTCTTGATTAGATCACACCTCCTCCCCCTGTTATATGTACTCATGGTGCTCTGTACCTCTTCTTTGTAGCTTGTACCATAATTGTGATTTTAATTAATCAGTGATTAATAGATGAATATCTTTTTAACCTATTACCCCTGTGTTTTGTTCACTGTATGTTGTTAGCACTTAGCACTGAGCCTGCCACATGGCAGGTGTGAAAAAAATATTTGTTGAATGAAATGAATGAAATCATCATAAGTCTGCCTATGCCTTACATAGGAAAATTTCACTTCTTCTGCATGATAATGCTTCAAAAATTTTGAGAATGTAGAATGTTTTTCTTTCAGAAGAAAATGTTGCACATATCCTGTCCTTAAGTTGTCTTTCCTGTGACAAACCAGAGCCTTTCACCATTCTGGCTGCTTGCTCTCCTCTGCATGCATTCATATTGGTCAATGTGCTTTGTACAGTGAGGCAGTTGGTTCTGAAAATAATGCTCCCAAATTGTGAGATGCCTTTAGGTTCTAGAAATTCATGTTAGAAAAAGAAATAGCTTTTTTGAGCTGAATTAATCTCTAGAGTGTGATATTTTAAGCTTTTGGTTCATTTTACACGCATTAAGTTAATTTCCATATAGGTTGTCTTTTGAAGAAGAGAAATCCATTTCTGCAAATCTTGAAAATCACTGTGAAGTGTTTTGTGTAAGTTAAACGATGTGCTTCCAAATCATTAATAAAGAATAAATATTTCCTGGACAATATTTCACAATAAAAATCCACTTTCACTCTTTCTTGTGATTTAGGAGGAAACAAAGCAAATAGTGGGAATGTGCAAATTAAAGACCTTACATAAACTATGTTGCTCTTTATATCTTTCAACATAAAATAAAGATAATAAGTACACATATATGAGTGAGGCATTGTTAGCCTTTCTTATCTAGATTAATTAACAAATTAAGAAGGATTTATTGATTGTCTACTACTTGTCATATTAAGCTAGATACTATTTTTCTGTCTTAGAATAATAACTTATATTTCTGGTTATAAAGTTTATACAAATTCAAAGTAGACCATTTAGAAAATAAAGAGAACACAAAGATATTTACTCTCTGCCCAGATATAACTACTGTTAAATCTCTAGTGCATTTATTTTTATTTTTATGTTAACCCAATAAATATTGAGTGCATAGTATTTGCTACTTATTATTCTAGAAGCTAGAGATCCATAAATTCACAAAATAGATGAAATTCCTGTTCTCATGGAATTTATAACCTAGTGAGGGAGATATAAATTAAACAGATAAAATATTATATATGTCAGATGATGCACTATAAAAAATAAATCAGAGTAGGGAACTAAAGAATGTTATATAAGGTGAAAAGAGAAGACATTTCTGAAAAAGTGATATTGAGCAGAGAACTGAAGGAATCGCTCAGCAAATATATGGTTCTAGAATGAGTCAGGCAGAGAGAATAGGAAGTGCAAAAGCTGTGAGGCAGGAGTACGCATGGCCTATTGGAGAAACAGCAAGCACGTAAATGTGGCTGCAGCAGAGTGTTTGAGCAGAAGAGGGACAAGATCTGACTTATATTTTAAAACAGCGGTCCCCAACTTTTTTGGTACCACGGACCGGTTTTGTGGAAGACAGTTTTTCCACAGATGGGGGGGTGTGGTGATGGTTCAGGCAGTAATGCAAGCTTTGGTTCAGGCGGTAATGCAAGCAATGGGGAGCGATGGGGAGCAGCAGATGAAGCTTCTCTTGCTCGCCCGCTGCTTACCTCCTGCTGTGCGGCCCTGTTCCTAACAGGCTGCGGACCCAGGGGTTGGGGATCCCTGTTTTAAAAGACCCACCCTGGATACTCTATGAAGTATAAGCTGTAGGGAAGGAGGTAGAAGTAGGGATACCAATCAGGAGGCTACTGTAATGGTACAGGAAAGAGAATATGGTGACTTAGACCAAAAAATGAGAAGTGGGTAGATGCTGGATATATTGTGATGGTAGAGGCATTGGGATTTGCTGATGGATCATAAGTGGGGGAGTGAGAGAAAGAAAAGTGTCAAATATAACTAATTTTTATTCTCAGTCTTTTAAAATTTAATTAAAAAGAAGTTTGAAAGCAGAAAAAAGTATAAAACATAACTGTATAGTATAATTAATATTTATAAAGCAAACATCTGTGTAACTATCATACAGATTTATAAATAGAATGTTAACACTACCCCAAAGCCTCACTTTTGTCTTTTCCCAGTTCCTAACTCTTTTCTTCCTCTTAGAAGCATCCATTATTCTGAGTTTTATGTTTATCACTTTCTTGCTGTTCTTTAAACATTTATTGCTTCCCTAAAATATATATTTAGTTAGCTTGTTTATGAACATTATATAAATTGAATAATGCTTTATGTGTTCTTTTGGGTTTTTCTTCCTTTATACGGGATTATGTCTGTGAGATTCATCTATGTTGTAGGGAATAGTGTTAGTCTGTTCATTTTTATTGTTGTATAGTATTCCATTGTATGACTATGTCATAATGTATCCATTCTTCAGCTGTGGACAGCTATGAACTTTTTTGTATTTGTATCCTGGTGCACAAGGGTTTTTCTAGGGAATTTTTCTAAGAGGTGAATTTTTGGATTTTAGAATAAGTGATCCTTCTACTTAAGTAGTATGGCTAAACTGTTTTCAAAGTGGTTGTACCAATTTAGACTTCCAACAGCAGTTATTTCACGTTATTCTGTATCCTTGCGCAAACTTATATTATTAATATTTTTGTCAACCTAGTGGATGGGTATTGGCTCCTTGTGGTTTAATTTGCATGGCTTTGATTACTAACGAGGTTAAGAATTCATTTTATGTTTATTGGCTATTTATATATTATTTTTTTGTAAAGTGCCTGTTCAAGCCTCTTGATCGTTTTTCTACTGGGCTGTCTTTTTGTTACTGATTTGTGGAAGTTGGTTATTAAATCCATGAATTAAGCTCATTGTTGTTATACATAATAAAGGTATCCTATTCCATGGCATGTTTTTCACTATTTTTATAATATCTCTTTTACTTTATGGTTGGTACTTACTGTGTTTGGTTTAAAATTTTTCCCACTACCTGAGGTCATAAGTATATTCTCCTATATTTCTTTAAAGAGCTTCATAATTTTATCTTTCACATTTAGGCTTAACTTTTTCTTAAGACCAAACTCTTTAATGGTTTATTTTGCAAATGTGCTTCTTCTGAAATACTTAATTTATCACTTTTATGAGGTTCATTAATCTTTGGACTCTCTAAAGATAAAACACACTGAAGACATTTTCCAGGAGTATTTTATAAGCTTATGTAATATAGAAAAAGTATGTCAGCAGCCTAATCCAGGACACTGTCTCATTTTGAGGATTAAAAAAAAACCCTTCTAAATTCAAACTCTGCTTACTTTCATTTTTTCTTCTTGTTTGCATATGCTTTTTTTACTTAAAACAGTGGAGTGACTGAGCTAAAAATTGTGGTTCAGTTTTTCCCAGTACCCACACCAGCCTAGCTTTTAGGCTGTAAATTTATGATACAACAGAGAGGGCTATTTTGCTCAGAAAATTATTATTTCACAAAAAATATTTTTTTCTAAGTATTTATTTCTCCCCTCATTTGGAGCAGCGATAATTTACCAAAAAAATTAAAAAAATCAATAAATGTTATAGAGGAAAATAAAATAGGTCAAGATAAAAAATGATAGGGTTGTTTTAGATAAGGTCACAGAAGGCTTCTCTGAGGAGGTGACATTTAAGCAGAAACGAAGTAAAATGAGGAGTTAAGACCTGAGAAGATCTTGGAGAAGGGAATTCCCAGTAGAGGGAGTAGCAACTTGCTGTAAGGTGGAAATGAGCAAAATAATGAGGCTGGAGTGGAGTGCAGTTGTAAATTTATTCAGTTTCTAGTTATACTTGAAAATGTTTTCAAAATCAATTCTAAACCTGCTTGTTTTAATCCAATATGATGCACCTTATATACTGCCATCATATAATCTTTCTCAAGTACTTTTACCAACTCATCAGTAGCCTGTTCATAAACCTCCTGTTTACTAGTTGTTTCTATTATTTATTGATTTATTGTTGGCCTGTCAATATGACTAAGGAAAGTCATTAACCATGGTTAATTAAATTTAACCCCTGTTTTTTTTGACCCTGGGGTATGATAGAGTTGTGTCCTTGAGAAACCTCTCCATCAAAAATCAGCATCTTCAGTTTGGAATGTCTGACATTGAGACTTTTACTTTGGGGCACATATTTGTAACCACGTCATTTTTTTTTTTCTTTCTATACCTTAACAATGGGGTCTATTTCTCTCTAACAGCAGTTGTTTGAGCCACTTATTTTTTTGTACACAGCAGCCAAAAGAAGATGACTGTTTATCCTTGTGAGGTACCATCTCAGGGCCACTCAGTGAATTTTAGTATGCCATGTAGGCTATATTTAAAGCTACACCATCTCAAACATACCCTCCAAATTTGATGAAAATGCCTAACTGCTTTCATATGCCTAACTGCTTTCATATGACATGGAAAAAAGCAAACAGAAACTTAATTTTATTTTTATATATTTACTTTATGTACTTAAAAAAAGGAATTTGAAACAATGAAAAGCAACACAAATTGTAAAAATGTAAATATCAATAGGATGTCAGTATTAAAGGCAAATGGGAATACAAATGAGTACGGGATACTTTAGCCATGACTACCTGATTTGAACTGTACTAGAGTATGTTTTCAACACCTCAGTATGTCCAGACATCTTAATCCATTTAGATGGTTTATTTTCAGTGTTACAAGTAGTCATACCTAGCAAGTAGTCATACCTAGCAAAAGTCTATATTGATTTTGAATTCAAAGTTTATAAGTAGAATTGGACAAAATTACAAAGTTATTTTCATTGAACTCTTAGGAATCCTAAAACCACCTTTTAAAAAAGTCTTTACTAAAATTCATGTTGAAATAGTAAAATGATTCTACTAGGAAACTATGTCCTTTAATGATAAGTATTTGAAATAAGTCCTATGTTTTTCTTCATGCTGTCCTGTTTCTTCCTTATGGTTTTATAACTTCTGTTATCTTTTTAATCAATTTAAATTCTGTTATTTTAAAGTCTATTTCAGATTGTTTTCTTTTCTCAGGTTCCTGGGGTGCTCATCCTTCTGTATGTTGTGTCTGCTGTCTTTCATGGTGGATTATTTTCCCGTGTGTTTTGTGAATTTAGATGTTTAATGATAAGTTTTAAAATCTATGTTTATTTATACTATCCTGAATGTAAACATGAGGTTTCTGGAGCAGAGATCAAAGCTATTATTTCTTTTATTCTTATTTCTTTATTTCAGTACTAATATCTCTTTTATCAGTAACTGCATTAGTTCTCCTTGCCCCACTTCTTTCCTCCTTCTAGGGTGAGGTGATGAGAGCCGAAGTCACTCTACATGTACTGAAGTCTGTACTGCAGGAGGGAAACTCTTTAGTTGCAATTCTTGCAGTTTATATGGGATGGTTTAAATAGCTGTCACACTCCCTTCCAGAGAGAGGGTGAGAAACCCAATCTCTCTAATGTAAATAAGAAGAAAAGAAAGAGAAAGGGAAGGTTTCTGGGTTCTTACCCTTTGGAATGTAACTACATGTCTCCAGGGAGAAGATAAGACTACTTACTGTCTCTGGGCTTACAATGCCTAGAATATCTCTATGTCTCATCCCCCTGTGAAAGCTAAACACATACTCCCAGGAAGGTAAATCTCTCAGAAGTTCTCTCACTATTCAGTCATCATTTAACTTCTAAGACGTGTTATCTAACTCAGTATCCAGTAAAATTTGCTCAGAAAGCCCTAACCATGTAGAAACATGAAAATACTCATTTCCTGGCAATAACATCTTCAGTGGAACTCTTTTTATTTGCTCCTATGGGAATCCCACGTGGCCTAGCTTATAAGAATTTTTATCCAAAATTGTTTTGCTTTTGCTTCTTCCAAGTACCCCAGGGATATCACTGGGCCAGGATATATATATATATTTTTAAGTTAAGTTATTGGGTTGGGGATTTCTGTTAATAAACAGGCAGTTTAATTTGGTTTCCATACTTTTGTAATTTCCCATCTGAGACACTTTACCTACCTTGTGGATATCTGGGGAGAAAATGTTCCAAGCAGAAGGAATAGTAAAGGCAAAACTTGCGAGTGTTAGAAGGACCGTGTGGCTGGAGGGTGGGTGAGTGACGGGCAAAATGGCAAGAATGAAGTTAGAGAGGTAGTGGGAAGGTAGCTGGAGCTTGTAGGACTTTGGATTTTATGCCAAGTGATATGGGAAGCCACTGGATGCCTTGGAGCAGAGAAGGGGCATAATCTGACTTTTGATTTAAATGGGTCTCTTTCACCGTTGTGTTAAAAATGGGTTATATAGATGGATAACTGGTAGGATTATCATGTTCAGTACTGATTCCCTTCAGCCTGTAAGAGAGAAGTTGACTTCTTTTAGAGCTCCATGGAAACCAAATACTTAAGGCAATCAATCCTGGTAGAATGCTTTAGTGGCAAAAATAGGTCACTAGCCTGCCACATCATATAATAGCAGCTACAAGCCTTATACCCTAACTCCTACAGGAGAGGCTGCTGTCTCCTAACTGAAGAATGCCAGTGTTGATGGAAGAGGGTTGAAGGCCAAGTTTCTACCATGACATAATTATTATATTTGGATCCCTTGGGGATCATACCAGGGTAGAGATTGGTGCCTTCCTAATTAAGTACCTTAAAAGTTCTACAACTCAGTGGCTAGAGTTTGATGTCCAGTCCTGTTAGATCCTTGTTCGTTACCTCAGAATTCAATGGGCAAAGAGGGACTCATGCTAATGCACATGCTTGTTTCTTTTGCTATAAATTTCCTGAAGTAAAAGCTGTTCCAGAAGGCCTGGTGTTTGATTGTTTGCTCTTGTTTTCATGACAAAGACTCAAAGGGTGGGACAGGGGTGGAGTATGGGTAGGAGCAGGGAGAGCAATAAAGTAGCTATTGAAATTACTCAGATGAGAGATGATGGCTTCTTTTAACAAGATGGTGGGGTAGAGGTGGTGAGAAGCAGTCATATTTGAGCTATATTTAGAAGGAAGAGCTGTTAGGATTTGCTGATGGAATGAAAGTGAGAGAAAGAGAAGAGCTATAATAATTTCATGGTTCTTGTTTTGCCCAGTTGGAGGAAGCAAGTTTCCATTTATTGAGGTGGGAAGAGTATGCACACTCAATAAATGTATATTGAATGAAGTAATAAAGGGAAATGAATAGAAGATTGAAAAATGTGTATAAACATAAGATCCTGTACCATCAATATGTTGTTGGTAACTAAACTAAAAGCTTAAAAAGAAGGCAGGGTCTATTTCGTTCACCACTGTCTATCTAGCAATGAATATAGTACCTTGTATATAATGCAGTCTGTCTATATCTGTCTTTCTGTCTGTATCTCTGTCTCTGTGTCTGTCTGTCTCTGTGTATATATGTATATGTATTTTGAATAAATGGATGAGTGTAGGAATGAAGAGATGGATGGATGTGACTGACATGCTTTGCTCTTTAGGCACTGCAGAAATGTCACAGCGAATACTGATTGTATTGTCTTGATACCAACATAAGTCCTTTTTTGGTTTGGGAGAGGCTTATGTCTTGTCCTTGTACTTGTGCTTATGGTCTTAGCACAACATTATAACTCAATGAGATTAATTTTTCAATATTCAGTACAGCAAATATTTTCTGTCCAGAGGAACTTTATTGTGCAAATACTGCAGAAAACTACAAATTATCACTCTGTTTTTGTCTTCTCCTGATAATAATAACACTTTACCCTTAAAAAAATTGCTTAGCATTTAAGAGTACATTCACAGTTGTATGAGACATGCAGGATGGGTGTTATTAATAGTTATTTTAGTTAGCAGAGATCTGAGATCAGAAGTATCTTGCTCTAGGTCACAGAACTAGTAAGCTATGATGCCATGATTTAAATTGAGTTTATTCAGCTAAACAATTCTGCCTCTTAACCAGCTGTAGTGGTGGTAGCATCGGTATCTGAAACTAAGTACTTTGTGTTGGGCACAAGAGAGCTGTGAGCTACCCAGGCAGGTGATATAGCAGAGGACAGAGGTGTGAATCCTGGCCTAAAATTTCTTTAGCAAGTTATTTTATTCACTTCTCTAAGACTCAATTTATTCATCTGAAAAATGGATACAAATCTACTTTCTCAAGGGTTTCTCTGAGAGTTGAATAAGATAGTGTATTAGGGCTTCCCTGGTGGCACAGTGGTTGAGAGTCTGCCTGCCAATGCAGGGGACACGGGTTCGAGCCCTGGTCTGGGGGGATCCCACATGCCGCAGAGCAGCTAGGCCCGTGAGCCCCAACTACTGAGCCTGCGCGTCTGGAGCCTGTGCTCCGCAACAAGAGAGGCCGCAATAGTGAGAGGCCCGTGCACCGCGATGAAGAGTGGCCCCTGCTTGCCGCAACTGGAGAAAGCCCTTGCACAGAAACGACCCAACACAGCCAAATATAAATAAATAATAAATAAATAAATTAAAAAAAAAAGATAGTGTATTAAATATGTAGTATAGTACTTGCCTTACAGTACATACCAAGATAATAGTACCTGACATTATTATTATATGCTCAAGCCCTCTCCATTGTCACTGTCTGTCTCTAGTACCATCAGTACCAATATCTGGGGGTGATTTTTGTTTTCTTTTTTATCTGCTCCACACATACCTCATTTCTGTATCTTTCTTTTCTCTCTCCTTAACCTTGCATGGTATATTAATATACTGTGACTCTTCTGCTGTTTTCTATTTCTATAGACATTATCTATTAATGACACTTCAAAATTCTGAGGGATGTTCAAGGAAAACACAGTATTGCCTAATTTTCTCCTGACTGAATTTTCATTTTTTAACAGTTTGCAGTTTTAAAAAAAAATACTTAATTAATTTATCTGCACCGGGTCTTTAGTTGTGGCATGAGGGATCTAGTTCCCTGACCAGGGGTTGAACCTGGGACCCTTGCATTGGGAGCGCAGAGTCTTAACCACTGGACCATCAGTGAAGTCCCCCAGTTTGCAGTTTTTATTGACTGATTAAATTATCAATAGTATAAGGCCCCTGAAACAAAGAATGTATCCAATCTTCGGTGTTCTATAGATCATCTAGATTGTTTTTTATTCTTAGCTCCAAAGCATGACCCACTCCAGTCCCAAATTCTGCATGTGGTGAATAGATCTAACTGGGATATTTTCCCCATCAACTTTGGCAATACTGTCCATATCCTTTCAGTTCAGTTCAACAAACATTTATTGAGCTCCTACTGTCAGTTAGCAATTGCATCATCTGCAAGTAGAGACCTCAATATTGTGCTTGAAGAAATAAAAAAATTTCCCCTTCAAAACAAGAAGTCCAGAGGAAAACAAGCCAGAACTGATACAATGATTCCATTATTCCCTCAATTTCCCAGCTTCTTACTATCTTTCCAGTCAACTGTTCACAGCATGTAGCTTTCGTCTTCATGCCTGTCATCTCATGAAGCAAGATAGCTACTATTCCAGTGTCACGTGCAAATTGCAGCCTAGAAGTATAAGAAATAAGGGGGAAAAATTGCCAGTATTAAATGGGGAAAACAAAATCTTGTGACCATTGTTCAGAACTGAATCACAGTCACAAAGCTCCTCTATCTGAAAGGCAGAAAAAAAAAAAAAAAAAAACCAGGAAAACGGATTTGGGATAGGTAACTGGCAGTATTTGTTACTTCCCTTTCCCACAGTCTAGTAAAGGAGAAAAACAGAAATTATTATGAAAAGATGTGGTAATATTGACAAGTTGATAATAATAGTCGAAATATAATATGATGGGAACACAAAAAGAGGAGGGAAGGGACTAACTTAACTCTCAGTTCAATTCACCAGCAGTTATTGAAGGCTATATTACTCTTGGAGATGCAAAGAAGAGTAAAACAGATTTCTTCATTCTGGGGAGTGTATTAGTCTGCTAGGGCTGCCATAACAAAATACCAGAGACGGGGTGACTTAAATGACAGAAATTTAATTTCTTACAGTTCTAGAGACTGAAAGTTCAGGCTCAAGGTGCCAGCAGTGTTGGTGTCTGGTGAAAGCTCTCCTCTTGGGTTATAGAGAGCTGACTTCTTGCTGTCTGCTCACATGTACTCTTTGTTCTCAAGGAGAGAGAGAGAAGAAAAAAATTCTTTGGTATCTCTTCTTATAAGGATACTTACAGTATCAGATAAGGGCTCCACCCTTATGACCTCATTTAACCTTAATTACTTCCTTAGAAGCCCCATCTCTAAGTACAGTCCTACTGGGGGTTAGGGCTGCAACTTATGAATTTTGGGAGGACAGAGACATTCTGTCCAAAGCAGGGAGTTATCACATGCTAGACTGACATGTCCCCTCAGCAGTTTCCATCACCTTTCTGAGGCTAAGTATGGCTTGGAAAAGCGAAGATAGTAGAGATATTGGAGATAAAAGTCAGGGAATATTTTTCCTGGTCTAAGTAAACACAATAAAACCATTAAAAAATAGCTGAGTCCCTCTCATCTCTGGCCTCCCTAGTTCCAGGTGCTCAAGGACTTTTCTCACTGTCATAGCATTGCTATGATATGGACTCTAAACATGGCAGCACACTCAGATTTAAGTATAATAGAGATCACCCAGGAAACTGCTAAACTATTTTTTGCCCAATGTCATGTTTTCCTTTCTTCTCTTTCCTTGTAGAAATAAGTTTTGTCACAATTGTCAATAAACCTGAAAGAAGAGAAAAATCTGCTTTTTGTCTCAACTATATTCTTTTTTTCCTCTTCTGTTCATTTCAGCAAGCATCCTGACACATTAAAATGGAGTATATAATAAACTTGAGGCTGAAAAAAGAAACCAAGAGAAGAAAAATGACAGGAAGGGTGTTTTACATCAAATAGAGAGAAATGACCTTAATATATATCTATTCTACAGCCTTTCTGTCTTTATATATGCTGGATTCCCTAGTGTATAAAACTTCTGTAGGAACACAAGTTCAACTCAAATAACTGCTGTTTCTATTTGAATAGTAAAGTTTAGGAATAGAAGCTGCTAAAAGAAAAATATATTTGTGGAGGTTCTCTGAAAAATTACCCTTCATTTTCTAGTGCAGGTCAACAAATAAGCACCACCAAAATTGAAATCAGAGTTAAAAAAAAAAGTGACCCAAACCCAAAACAAATGAAACTATACAATCCCAAATAAAAGTTTACCACTAGCAACACCAACAAGCCTCACAAATAAATATAAATTACAAAACCCCCAATTATGTTCTTTGTTTTTAAAAGCAGGAACTTTCAGGACTCTCCATAAAGAGCAGACAACTAGAACCTCTCTTCGTGATCCTGTGATGGAGAACAATTGTGAAGAAATTAGGACAGAGACAAGACAGATTGGTCAAAATATTGAAAAGTGAAGGCTGATTCTGTAAAATAAGAATATGGGTTATCCAATATGCAAAGGCCCAGAGTGAATTTGTATGGTACAAAAGGAATTATAACCAGGTGTTCTCAGTTTCCATTCAGAACTACATAAAAATCAACAAAATAAAGAAGTAAAATCTAAATGTATTAGGTGCTTACTATATAACTGATACTGTACTATATACATATTATCTAGTTTAATCTTCACAGTAATTCAGTGACATATTTTTACTATTCTGATTTAATAAATGTGGATATTGAGGCTAAGAGAAGTTAAGAAGCTTGTAAGAAGTTACAAATAGTAGCAAGTAGGAGTCAGGATCAGGATCCGAAACATGCAAGAGTGATAGAAAGAGTATTGTAGTCAGAAGTAGAAGATTTTTTTTTTTAAAGATTTAATTTTATTTATTTATTTTTGGCTGCGTTGGGTCCTTTGTTGCTGTGCACGGGCTTTCTCTAGTAGCGGCGAGCGAGGGCTGCTCTTCATCGCGGTGCACGGACTTCTCATTGCAGTGGCTTCTCTTGTTGCAGAGCACGGGCTCTAGGCTCACGGGCTTCAGTGGTTGCAGCACACGGGCTCAGTAGTTGTGGCTCGTGGGCTGTAGAGAGCAGGCTCTAGAGAGCAGGCTCAGGATTTGTGGCACACAAGCTTAGTTGCTCCGCGGCATGTGGGG
Source organism: Balaenoptera acutorostrata (assembly GCF_949987535.1). Classification (NCBI taxonomy): domain Eukaryota; kingdom Metazoa; phylum Chordata; class Mammalia; order Artiodactyla; family Balaenopteridae; genus Balaenoptera; species Balaenoptera acutorostrata. The sequence continues at coordinate 64,780,113 of NC_080072.1, read as the reverse complement.
TTTTTCTGGACCAGGGCTCGAACCCGTGTCCCCTTCTAACACATTAGAAGATGTTAAAGCTTCAAAGTTAGGGAAAGTTTGGTGTGTTTGTGTATTTGAAAGAAAACTATTGTGGCTGATATTTAATAACAAGCCTGATGAAGTAGGCAAGGCTAGATAAATAAGACCTTTCTTTTATGCCAAGTGAAGAATTTTGTTTTTTTATCCTAAAGGCATTAAGAAGCCTTTAACCAGGAGAGTGACACGATCCAGTTTAATATTTTAAGATTACTCTGGCTGTAGTTGATTTGGTGAGTGAGTAGTGGTTACTGAGTGAGCAGTGAAATCAGGTATCTGTTGCAGTATTGTGAAGTAAGAGATGATGGAGACTTAGCCTGGTGATGGAGACAAAGAGAAGTGGATAGATTCAAGATACATATTTTCACGTAGTATTTATGGGATTTGATAATGAGTTAGCTGTGGGTTAGTGGTGGAGAGGTTGAAGATGTTATCAAGGCTAACGTCTAGACTTCTGGCAAGAGTAACTGGGTTGATGGATGTGTCATTTGCAGATATGGATTAGATTGGAAGATGAAGTCTGAGATGCCTGTGAGAGGTACAGGTGGAGGTGTCATGTAGGTAGTTGCATATGTAGATTTGGAACCTAAAAGATAATTTGGGGTTGGTGATACGTATTTGGAAGCTGTTAATATATAGATACTATTTAAAACAATGAAAGTGATTGAGATTTCCTAGGAAGAGAGTTTAGAGTGAGGAGAGGATTTGGAAAAAAATCTCTGAACAGCTCAAATATTTAGAAATATGGAGGAAAAGAAACAGGCAAAGGAGTCATAAAAAGAAAAACAAGAAGAGTAGGAAGAAAACAGAGGTTATGATGTTTTACAGGGGCGTTATATTATGGAAACCAAGAAAATAAAAGAAGAAAAGAGAATTCAACTCCTTTGAAAGCTTCTGAAAAGTCAGATAAGACTCATGGAAAACAGTAGATAAGTTAGACATTTGTGAAAGTATTTATAGTGTCATGATGGAAGTAAAAGCCAGGTTGGTGTAGGTTGAAGAGTGAACTGAGTTCTGTTACCAGCAAAATTGCAGATAAGGTGTCCTGATAAAACCTCTAATGTAAAATACCTACAAATACTAGGTAAAGTAGCAACAATAATTTTAAATGCACAAGTGAGCTCACAAGGAAGTAAGGGGAATCCCTGGAGGCCAAAAAAGAAATGGAGTTGGAAATCAGAGTTGTAGGTGGTTGCTGATATCATGACTGTCCCTGAGGGCATTTGCTGATTTTGGTAAACTTTTAATGACCACAGCAGTGCAGGAGAAAAATCCCTGCATTCACATAGGTGGGAAAGTATCACCGAGAATACACATAAAGCTATGTCTTTTACTTTATGATTAATATGAGGATAGAGTTGAAAAAAATATATCTCCCTGTCAACTAAGGAAGATTACAAGGCAAATTGTCTCCTGGCCTGGACTCTGAGAAGAAATCAATAGAAATATCAAGGCAATATATGCCTTGAGAATTGGTAACTACTCATATCACTTTCAGGTTAGAATTTGTGTCATTTTTGTTGTCCAAGCAATCTAGAGCTGAGAAGAAAAAAAAAAAACTTGATGTAGTTCCAGTTTGATAGCACTCTTAGGTGACTGGCAGAAGCAAATGCATATCATCCTTCACTGAATGCAGCTTCAGTCCAGGCTTGTCCCTCAGAAAATTTTCAATAAAAGATGAATTGAGAATCCAAACTACAAAATAACTGAGAAATAAGTTGCCATGAGTGAGACATAGCAGAAAATATTCCTAAGCTCTTCAGATAATGTTGAAAATGTTTAAATAAAGGACAGACTCTCCAAGAAAGGGACAAATACAATAATAAAGATTCAGCAGGTTAGGAAATACAAAATAGAACTTCTAAAAGTGAAAATTATAATAATTGAAATAAAAAAGCAGATGACAGTGAAGATTAGACTAAAGAAAATTAAAGATTAATGAAATAAAAAATGGAGTTGCAGAAATTGTCACAGAGATAAAAATCATTAAAGAGAGTTTACGAGACGTGGAGGTTAGAAAGAGAAGGTCTGACATGTCTCATTGGAATTCCAGAAGAAAAGACTAGAAAAAATGTGGCAGAAGCACTTTGTGAGACCTGGATAAGAATATTCCAGAATTGATGGAACACATAATTCTCTGTTTCAGGAAGCACAGGAAGTCCCAACCAAGAAAAATAAGTAGAAAAGAAGAAAGGATGTAAATTAAGGAGCCAAGAGTCCAATTCAGGAAGTTAGGAAAAGGACAGAATAAACTCAATAAATAAGAAAGAAGGAAATAATAAAGTGGAAAATGTGTTGAAAAAGAAGGCAAACAGAATAAAGATAAGATTAAAGTAAATCAGTTTCTGAGCTGTTAAATAACACAGAGAGGGAGGGAGCAGGGAAGAAAGAGGAAGGGAGGGAGTTAGGAAAGGGGAAGGAAAGCAAGCAATCAAGAAGGAAGAGAGACAATTTAGAAATGAAAAATTCAAACTACTTTAAATGTGTAAGTGCTTGATAAGCTAAAAGGAAAGAAAGGAGCAAGACTGTGTGTAAATGGTTCAAGTATAGATGCTAAGTGGATTTATGGTGTTATTTCCCTGAAAGCAATAAAGTTAAGATAGATTTGGAGTATTGTGTCCTCCAAACCGTTCCCTTATCTGAAGCTATTTGCCTGGGTCCTAAATAGAGGCTTTCTATCTGTATGGAAGTATTTAGATTCTCCAGGCAAGAGTGGGATATTTCATTCTTACTGATATAATTTCAAAAGCAGTCTCTGATCATCTATGATTTTAGAGTACAAAGTTTCTTGGTGAATAAGAAAGCAGTCCTCATCCAAAGAAAGGAGTTGTTATGATCCTTTATAGCTGCAGCATTTTCTTGGGAGAAATATTTTTTCCTATTAACCTTGCAGCAGGCTTTATCTGCTTCTCTTATTCCATTGAGGTGAATGACAGGGCAAATTTGTGGTGTCTGAATTATTATTATTTTTTTTTTACTTTCTCACCCCAAATCTGGTCTCAGGGCCTCTGCTCATCATCTAAAATTTCAAGGAGAATTGAGGAAATTCCAGAATATTGAATATAATGTTTTAAAAAAGAAAAGTTTCCACAAACTAGGAAACTTTATGTTGTTCCTTATCAATATTCTAACTTATACGAGAAATTCATTGATATCCTTTTGTCATAGGGTTTTTTAGATTGGTAGATCAGCAAAATTAGTCCTCATCTTTGTAATGTGCTTTCAAGTGTACAAATTGCTTTAATTTTTATTATCTCATTTGTTTCTCACTATGAACTTCTGAATTTTCATATTAGGAATTGAGGTTAAGAAAGGCTAAGTAATTGCTCAGGGTCATGTAGCAGATTTATGTCTCTAAGGTCTATGATTTGTCCACTGATCCATGCTGCCTTTAAGTTCAAACAATTCCTGGAACTATTTGACATTTGAGAAAACATTTGCAAGGAGCAAGGTTGATATCAATTTGAGATATGATTGTTTTTTGTTTCTCTATCTCAAAATTGTTCTTCTCCCCTCCCCATTTTTATTGTTATACAACTCTAATTTCAGTTAAAGTTCCAAAATGAAAATTCTCAAGCATTTTCCAACCCTGGGTATTTAACCATGTTCATAATTGTGTTTGGGAAGTTTTAAGCTTCAAATTTTCACATGGGTGTTTAGAGTAATGAGTGAGGGGCCACAAATAAATAATGAATGTTACATTAGTTTTCTAGGGCTGCTGTAACAAATGATACAGACTGGGTGGCTTTAACAACAGAAATTAATTTTCTCACAATTCTGGAGGTTAGAAGTTCAAGATCCAAATGTCATTAGGGTTGATTTCTTCTGAACCTCTCTCCATGGCTTTCAGATGGCTGTCTTCTCTCTTTGTCTTCAGGTAATATTTCTTCTGTGTGTATGTATCCTAATCTCCTCTTTTTATAAGGACACTAGTCATATTGGATTAGCTTCCATCCTAATGACCTCATTTGACTTAAATACTTCTTTAAAGATCCTATCTCCAAAGTCAGATTTTTAAGTACTGGGAGTTAGGACTTAAAAATAAGAATTTGGGGGGACACAATTCAGTGCATAACAAGTATGTTGTTCATTATTATATTTCTGGAGTCTACCAAAGTTTCTAGAACTTAGTATTTGTTGAATGAAAAAACAGAAAATTAAATTATCAGGATGAGAGAAGTTTGAAGACTTAAAATGAGAACTGCAAGATTAGTTAGGCAACTAGTCAATTGGATGGCTGATTAGAACTTCTATATAGGGTTAACTGTGATATGAGGAGAAAAAGCATGAAGTAGCAGAATTTTGATTAATGTATGGTTATAAAATTTCCAGTGTTATTTTTGAGGCAAGGACATAGTAAACTTAAGATTTGATAGCAGCCAGGATACTGTCAGTTAGAGGGACTCCTTCCCCCAAAAGGGTGGATAGTTTAAGATGATCTTCCAGCTTTTGGGATAACCATTTCTGACTTCAGCCATTCACTTTTATATTCCTCCTAATCAGTGTGTAGTCAAAATTTGATCTGTTTTACTTAGCAAAGTCAGATTACCTAAAATAAAACAAAGGGCTAAATTTCTTATATGAATAATTAAATTTAGAAGCCAATTTAGTTATGCATAAAAGATTAAGTGGAACAGTTACCTGCTGAAAATTACACTACAATTTGACTTTTTATACAATCAGCGCACATTCTGTTGTGTCTTTCTTCTTTCTAAATAATGTAAAATCGCCATGATTCATTAGTATAAAAGGTTTTGTTAAAATGGCAGAATGTATTTCTTTTCTTTAATATGAAAAAGTGTTTTCTTAAAAGTTTTTTATTTAGAAATAAATTTATGTTCTAAATTTAAAAAAAAATAAATTTATGGCAGTGAAAATACTCTGTATGATACTGTAATGATGGGTATGTCATTATACATTTTTGTTTAAACCCATAGAATATGTAACACCAAGAGTAAACAGTAATGTAAACTATGGACTTTGGGTGATTATGATATGTCAGTGTTGATCCTTCAGTTGTAAAAATGTACCACTCTGATGGGGGAATATTGATAATGGGGGAAGTATGTATGTGCGGGGGTAAGGGGTACATGGGAAATCCCTGTATCTTTCCCTCACACCCCCCAACTGGTACCGCTGAGTAATATCTTTTCTAACATGGCTCCATCAGGACACAGTGGAGATAGCGTAGACGTTAGAGTTAGACTCATCTGGGTTCGCACTGTGGTTTCATCATTTATACTCTATGATCTAGTTAAGTTTTTAAAGCCTTATGAGATTGTAAAATGTGAAAAATACTATTCTTAGAGAGTTGGAGTGAGGACTAAATAAGATGTTTATAAAGTGCCTAGAACATTTACCTAATCAATAGTATTTACTAAATAAATGGAAGCTATTATTATAACTGATTAGTTTTAACCAATTAACTTTTATGAGACTTTCAAAGCAGTATATCTTTATTATGATAAGAATTGTTAATTTTTTAAAGACTCTGAGCAACATTTTGCAATCTCAGAAGTAAAATACGACTAACTTCTTTTAGAAATCTATAACAAAACAACTTCCTTCAAAGTTAACATTAAATGGCACTATTATTTCCTGTACTAATTAATAGAGCTTATTTTGGATTTGACCCGTCAACATGGTGTGGTAGATTGTACATTTTGTGGAGGCATGTTAACTGTCAGACTAGAAATGCCAAGTGAATTTAAAAGATCTTTAAATGTTCTCAAACATTTTGTCTTTAATGTGTCTCACTTTACAGTAACTCTAAACACTATACCAACACTGTATTTTTCAAACAGATAAATTCAGAATGTGATAGTTTGTAAGGTAAATTTTTTTCTTTTACTTAAGGGGTAAGGAATTCTTTAAAAAACAAAGCCACAAGTTATATTGTAAGAAATGGGACGTGTGTGGCTTTGGGCAAATTGTTTATTATCTCTGTGCTCATTTATAGAATGGATATAGTGCACCCATTGCATAGAATCTTTTAAGATACTGAATTCCTCAACAACATGCTATTTAAGATACACCAGGTACAGGGTTTGCTGGGGAAGTTTGTACAGGTTGGTCTATCATTGTTTCTTGCACATTTATACCCTGGATTTCTGTTGTTTTATCTGTTCTTTTCCTTTGTTTATTCTATTTTTGTCTTATTGTTTTAAATTCTGCCTCCTAATCCATTTTATTTTCTCATGAATATATTATTCTTTATAGTATATTGTTATATTCTTAATTTATAGCTTTTGAATTTCCTTCTCAATCTGCATTTTGGTTAATTTTCACTATATACTTTTTGTTTTATTTTCTTTATTTTAATATTTTTATCTTTGGTAACTTTATGTTTAAATTTTTATTTCATCGATTTTTAAAAATTATTTATTTATTTATGGCTGTGTTGCGTCTTCGTTTCTGTGTGAGGGCTTTCTCTAGTTGTGGCAAGTGGGGGCCACTCTTCATCGCGGTGCGCGGGCCTCTCACTATTGCGGCCTCTCTTGTTGCGGAGCACAGGCTCCAGATGCACAGGCTCAGTACTTGTGGCTCACGGGCCTAGCTGCTCTGTGGCATGTGGGATCTTCCCAGACCAGGGCTCGAACCCATGTCCCCTGCATTAGCAGGCAGATTCCCAACCACTGCGCCACCAGGGAAGCCCCTATTTCATTGAATTTTTTAACATCTTTATTGGAGTATAATTGCTTTACAATGGTGTGTTAGTTTCTGCTTTATAACAAAGGGAATCAGCTATACAGAAGGAGGGTCTATGGCTTCCTATTCTGCCATCTTGCTGAGGTCATCCTCCCTTTTCAGCCCTAGTTTTTGAAAAATATTTCTGCTAGGTGTAGAATTCTAGGTTGACTTTTTTAAAATGTTAGTATTTTAAAGATTTTGCTGTGCTGTTTTCTGGCTAGCATTATTACCAGTGAGAAGTCTGCTATCATTCTTATTATTTCTCTAGGTATTTCTCTGACTCCTATTAAGATTTTCTCTTTATTATTGGTTTTAACCAATTTGATTGTGATGTGGTTTGGGAGTAGTTTTTCTCATATTTATTTTGCTTGGAGTTCATTGAGCTTCTTGAATCTGGGGTTTTAAAAAATTTCAGCTATTTTGAGGTATAATTAATGTATAAAATTGTAAGGTATTTGAAGTGTACATCACAGTGATTTAATATACATACATATATATTGTGAAAGGACTCCCCTCATGTATTTCATTAACACATCCATCACTTCACATTTATCTTTTTGTGTTTGAGAACATTTAAGTTTTAGTCTCCTAGCAAGTTTCAAGGATACAGTACAGTGTTGTTAACGAGAGTCTCTATGGTTTTCATTAGATCCTCACACCTGTTCATATTACAGCTGAAATTTTGTACCCTTTTACAAACATCTCTCTATTTCTTCACTCCCGGTCCCAGTGGCAGTCAGAGTTTTTGTCTGTTCTCTCCGCACTGGGTTGGGTTGTAGAGCCAAAGTGGGTGGAGTGTTTTTGAGCTCATTAAGAACTTGTTATTTGTTTAGTGCAATCCTGTGACACTCCTGAATGTAAGCCCCATTGGCTTTCAGAGCCAGGCAATATGGGTGCAGATTGCCTGGCTCTCTCAGGTGGCAGCTGCTAAAGCTGGTGTGTCAGATGTGTGTACAAGGTCCTTCCAGAGAGATAACTGTGACTCAGAGCAGACCAAAAGGAGAGGGTATGGGAGGTGTCCACAGTCTTCCCTAGTGTTTGGAGAGGATTGCAGTGAGCCTCTAGATGCATGCTAAATTAGAAGCCTGACCTCAGGCAGCATCTTTTAAAGTATGCAAAGAGACCCCTTTTAGGGAAAGACTGGGAGATGGGGGTTTGTGCGTGCTTACTCTGTGCTGAGCCCTGGGGGTATAGCCAGTTTAAGAATTGCTTTTTTGTTTGCTATTGTCTGTGGGACTAGCGAATGGGAGCCTATTGGTTATCAGAGCCAGGAGATCTGGGGACCCACCCCTTGGGAAGCAGCTGCAAAAGCTGGGGTACAGATGAGTATATTAGCTCCTTCCAGGGAGATACTGGTGACTTGGAGCAGCCTCAAGAGAGAAGGTAGAAAGGTGACTTCTGGCTTCCCTGGTCTCTGGGAAGGATTGCAGTTAGCCCCTAGATGCAAGTTAAATTAGAATTCTGACCTTCAGGCAGCATTTGTTAAAGTGTGCAAAAATAAACCCCATTCAGGGAAGACTGGAAGCCTGGCATTTTTTGCCTGCTCCCTCTGCACTGAGCCCTGAGGATAGCTACAGCTAGTGCTCCTACAAATGGGTCTCATGGAGTTGCTGTAAGCCTACTGGCTTTCAGAACTAGGTGTTTTGAGGGGCCACTCCTCAGATGGAAGTCAAATGTTGTGGCACTAGGTGTTGGGTCCAAACCCTTCCCTTCCCTCGTCAGGGAGAAACTGGGATTTTCTTTTTTTTCCCCAATATCTTTATTGGAGTATAATTGCTGTACAATGGTGTGTTAGCTTCTGCTGTATAACAAAGTGAGTCAGTCATACGTATACACATATCCCCATATACCCTTTCTCTTGTGTCTCCCTCCCACCCTCCCTATCCCACCCCTCTAGGTGGTCACAAAGCACCGAGCTGATCTCCCTGTGCTATGCGGCTGCTTCCCACCAGCCATCCATTCTACATTTGCTAGTGTATATATGCCCATGCCACTCTCTCACCTGGTCTCAGCCCACCCCGCCCCCCAAGTCCTCAAGTCCACTCTCCACATCTGCGTCTTTACTCCTGTCCTGCCCCTAGGTTCTTCAGAACCATTTTATTTTATTTTTTTAAAAAATTCCATATATATATGTTAGCATATGGTATTTGTTTTTCTCTTTCTGACTTACTTCACTCTGTATGACAGACTCTAGGTCCATCCACCTCACCACAAATAACTCAATTTTGTTTCTTTTTATGGCTGATTAATAGTCCATTGTATATGTGTGCCACATTTTCTTTATCCATTCATCTGTCGATGGACACTTAGGTTGCTTCCATGTCCTGGCTATTGTAAATAGTGCTGCAGTGAACACTGTGGTACATGACTCTTTTTGAATTATGGTTTTCTCAGGGTATATAACCAGTAGTGGGATTCGTGGGTCATATGGTAGCTCTATTTTTAGTTTTTTAAGGAACCTCCATACTGTTCTCCATAGTGGCTGTATCAATTTACATTCCCACCAACAGTGCAAGAGGGTTCCCTTTTCTCCACACCCTCTCCAGCATTTATTGTTTGTAGATTTTTTGATGATGGCCATTATAACTGGTGTAACTGATACCTCATTGTGGTTTTGATTTGCATTTCTCTAGTGATTAGTGATGTTGAGCATCCTTTCATGTGTTTGTTGGCAATCTCTATATCTTCTTTGGAGAAATGTCTATTTAGGTCTTCTGCCCATTTTTGGATTGGGTTGTTTGATTTTTTAATATTGAGCTGCCTGAGCAGCTTGTCTATTTTGGGGATTAATCCTTTGTCAGTTGCTTGGTTTGCTAATATTTTCTCCCATTCTGAGGGTTGTCTTTTCATCTTGTTTACGGTTTCCTTTGCTGTGCAAAAGCTTTTAAGTTTAATTAGGTCCCATTTGTTTATTTTTGATTTTATTTCCATTTCTCTAGGAGGTGGGTCAAAAAGGATCTTGCTGTGATTTAATCATAGAGTGTTCTGCCCATGTTTTCCTCTAAGAGTTTTATAGTGTCTGGCCTTACATTTAGGTCTTTAATCCATTTTGAGGTTTTTTTTTGTGTATGGTGTTAGGAAGTGTTCTAATTTCATTCTTTCACATGTAGCTGTCCAGTTTTCCCAGCAGCAGTTATTGAAGAGGCTGTCTTTTCTCCATTGAATATTCTTGCCTCCTATATCAAAGATAAGGTGACCATATGTGCGTGAGTTATATCTCTGGGCTTTCTATCCTGTTCCAATGATGTATATTTCTATTTTTGTGCCAGTACCATACTGTCTTGATTACTGTAACTTTGTAGTATGGTCTGAAGTTAGGGAGCCTGATTCCTCCAGCTCCGTTTTGCTTTCTCAAGATTGCTTTGGCTATTCAGGGTCTTTTGTGTTTCCATACAAATTGTGAAAGTTTTTCTTCTAGTTCTGTGAAAAATGCCATTGGTAGTTTGCTAGGGATTGCATTGGATCTGTAAATTGCTTTGGGTAGTATAGTCATTTTCACAATGTTGATTCTTCCAATCCAAGAAGATGGTATATCTCTCCATCTGTTTGTGTCATGTCTGATTTCTTTCATCAGTTTGTTATGGTTTTCTGAGTACAGGTCTTTACCTCCTTAGGTAGGTTTATTCCTAGGTATTTTATTCTTTTTGTTGCAGTGGTAAACGGGAATGTTTCCTTTATTTCTCTTTCAGACTTTTCATCATTAGTGTATAAGAATGCAAGAGATTTCTGTTTTCCCTTTTTTTCTTGATGAGTCTGGCTAATGGTTTATCAATTTTTTTTATCTTCTCAAAGAACAAGCTATTAGTTTTATTGATCTTTGCTGTCGTTTCCTTCATTTATTTTTCATTTATTTCTGATCTGATGTTTATGATTTCTTCTGCTAACTTTGGTTTTTTTATGTTTGTTTTCTTTTTTTGTTCTTCTTTCTCTAGTTGCTTTAGGTGTAAGTTTGGTTGTTTATTTGAGATGTTTCTTGTTTCTTGAAGTACGGTAGTATTGCTATAAACTTCCCTCTTAGAACTGCTTTTGCTGCATTCCATAGGTTTTGCTTTTTCGCGTTTTCATTGTCATTTGTTTCTAGGTATTTTTTGATTTCCTCTTTGATATCTTCAGTGGTTTCTTGGTAATCTAGCAGTGATTGTTTAGCCTCCTTTGTATTTTTTATGGTTTTTTACCTGTAATTGATATCTAGTCTCATAGCGTTGAGGTTGGAAAAGATACTTGATATGATTTCCATTTCCTTAAATTTACCTAGGCTTGATTTGTGACCCAAGATATGACCTATCCTGGAGAATGTTCCATGAGCACTTGAGAAGAAAGTGTATTCTGTTATTTTTGGATGGAATATCCTATAAATATCAATTAAGTCCATTGTGTCTAATGTGTTATTTAAAGCTTGTGTTTCCTTATTTATTATCATTTTGGATGACCTGTCCATTGGTGAAAGTGGGGTGTTAAAGTCCCCTACTGTGATTGTGTTACTGTCGATTTCCCCTTGTATGGCTGTTAGCATTTGCCTTATGTATTGAGGTGCGCCTATGTCGGGTGCATAAATATTTACAATTGTTGTATCTTCTTCTTGGATTGATCACTTGATCATTATGTAGTGTCTTTTGTCTCTTGTAATAGTCTTTATTTTAAAGTGTATTTTGTCTGATATGAGTATTGCTACTGCAGCTTTCTTTTGATTTCCATTTGCATGGAATATCTTTTTCCATCCCCTCACTTTCAGTCTGTATGTGTCCCTAGGTCTGAAGTGGGTCTCTTGTAGACAGCATATATATGGGTCTTGTTTTTGTATCCATTTATCCATTCTATGTATTTTGGTGGGAGCATTTAATCCATTTACATTTAGGGTAATTATCAATATGTATACTCCTATTACCATTTTCTTAATTGTTTTGGGTTTGTTATTGTAGGTCTTTTCCTTCTCTTGTGTTTACTACCTAGAGAAGTTCCTTTAGCATTTGTTGTAAAGCTGGTTTGGTGGTGCTGAATTCTCTTAGCTTTTACTTCTCTGTAAAGGTTTTAATTTCTCTGTCGAATCTGAATTAGATCCTTGCTGGGTACAGTAATCTTGGTTGTAGGTTTTTTCCCTTTCATCACTTTAAATATGGCCTGCCCCTCTCTTCTGGCTTGCAGAGTTTCTGCTGAAAGATCAGCTGTTAACCTTATGGGGATTCCCTTGTATGTTATTTGTTGCTTTTCCCTTGCTGCTTTTAATATTTTTTCTTTGTATTTAATTTTTGATAGTTTGATTAATATGTGTCTTGACATGTTTCTGCTTGGATGTATCCTGTATGTGACTCTCTGCACTTCCTGGTGTTAATTGACTATTTCCTTTCCCTTATTAGGGAAGTTTTCAACTATAATCTCTTCAAATATTTTCTCAGTCCCTTTATTTTTCTCTTGTTCTTCTGGGACCCCTATAATTCGAATGTTGGTGTGTTTAATGTTGTCCCAGGGTTCTCTGAGACTGTCCTCAATTCTTTTCATTCTCTTTTCTTTATTCTGGCTCTGTGGTAGTTATTTCCACTATTTTATCTTCCAGGTCATTTATCCGTTTTTCTGCCTCAGTTATTCTGCTATTGATTCCTTCTAGAGAATTTTTAATTTCATTTATTGTGTTGTTCATCATTGTTTGTTTGCTCTTTAGTTCTTCTAGGTCCTTGTTAAACATTTCTTATATTTTCTCCATTCTATTTCCAAGATTTTGGATCTGTTTGCTATCATTACTCTGAACTCTTTGTCAGGTAGACTGCCTGTTTCCTCTTCATTTGGTGGGTTTTTACCTTGCTCCTTCATCTGCTGTCTGTTTCTCTGTCTTCTTATTTTGCTTAACTTACTGTGTTTGGGGTCTCCTTTTTGCAGGCTGCATGTTTGTCGTTCCTGTTGTTTTTGGTGTCTGCCCCCAGTGGCTTAGTTTGGTTCAGTGGGTTATGTAGGCTTCCTGGTGGCGGGGACTCGTTCCTGTGTTCTGGTGAATGAGGCTGGATCTTGTGTTTCTGGTGGGCACGACTGCGTCTGGTGGTATGTTTTGGTGTGTCTGTGACCTTCTTATGATTTTAGGCACCCTCTCTGCTAATGGGTGGGGTTGTGTTCCTGTCTTGCTAGTTGTTTGGCATAAGGTGTCCAGCACTGTAGCTTGCTGGTCTTTGAGTGGAGGTAGCTCTTAGCGTTGAGGTGGAGACCTCTGGGACAGCTTTCGCTGCTTGATATTACGTGGAGCTGGGAGGGCTCTGGTGGACCAATGTGCTGAACTCGGCTCTCACACCTCAGAGGCACAGGCCTGACACCCAGCTGGATCACCAAGACCCTGTTAGCCCCATGGAGAAAAATAAATAAATAAATAAGATGAAAAGAAATAAATTTATTAAAATAAAAATTAAAAAAAATATTAAAAATAAAAAAATAAGAAGTAAGAAAAAAAAAGAAAAAAGAAAGAAAGAAGAGGGCCACCAAACCGAAAAACAAATACACTAATGTTAAGAAGCGCTAAAAACTATACTAAAAAACAACAACAAAAAATGGACAGACAGAACCCTAGGACAAATGGTAAAAGCAGAGCTATACAGACAAAATCACACAGAGAAGCATACACATACACACTCACAAAAAGAGAAAAAGGAAAAAAAATATGTCTATATATAAAAAAAAAGAAGAGAGCAACCAAATCAATAAACAAATCTACCAATGATAATAACTCGAAATAGTAAACTAAGATAAACATAAAACCCGAAACCAGTCAGTTGCATACAGGAAACCCCATGTCTACAGTTGCTCCCAAAGTACACCACCTCCATTTTGGGATGATTTGTTGTCTCTTCAGGTATTCCAGAGATGAGGTTCTATCTATAGACTGACAACTCTTCAGATTTTATTTGTACTAAAGCTCTTCACTGAATTTGCTCATTTAACAATAGTTTTTGAGCACCTCTATCATGAGGATCAGGTACTATTTTAGGCAAGTAAACAACATACACACAAAATTTCTCGTAGAACTGCATTGTAGTGGGTAAAATGGGCAGTAAAATAAGTAACTAAAGTATATAAAATGTCAGATAGTGATAAGGGCTTTAGAGCATAAAGCAGGGAGAGGGGAGAGAGAGTGCCAGGATGAGAGGAGCATTGCAATTTAAAATAAGATGGCTCAGGAAAGTCTCATTTTTGAAAAGGTAACTTTTGAGCAAAGACCTAAAAGAGAGGAGGCAGTGAACAAGTGAGTATCTGAGAGAAGAATATTCCAATCAAAGAAAATAGCAAATGCAAAAGCCTTACGGTGGTATGTTACTCTGTGTCATCTCTCCAGCTAATGGGTTTGGATCTGAAAATTGGCTCAGGTCTGGGAACTGAGATTTTGACTTTTTATTGGGGAAACCACATTCAGCCTCCTGCTCCTTTTTACTTGCTTTTTGTGATTATGTATGTTAAGCAGCATCCTTATTGGCTGCCCTTTATTTTTGCCCTTGTGTACACCATGCTGTATTAACCACCTCCAAAACTCCTAGTATGTCAAGCCCCTTGGCTCTTCCTCTGACATTGCCACTCATTACAGTAATTGCTGCCTCCTGCCTTCTGGCAGTTAAATGCTGCCACTTTGCAACTCTGTGACCATCTATCCTTCCATTCTCCCAGCCCTGTAAGGAACCCACTATTGAATTTCTTAGTGATGCTGATGCCCCTCTTTCTAGTACATCTCTGATGGCCTCAGTGAATGATGTGTTCTCAGGACCTTTGTGTGGAACATAATCCTGAATCCTCTGGCCTTTTGAAATATGTATGTTCCAGCATGCCTACTTTCCTTAACCTCTTTGTTCCTGCTTCTACCATCTTTCAGGGAAGCACAGGCATTTCTGCTTTACTGAAGGTTGCTACTGTTTTTCCCAGGCTTTCTTAGTGCCAGTTCAGCAGAAAGTTTGCCCCATCCCTGGAGTTCCTGGTGAAGTTATTAAAGCCCATGTCTAAGTGTCTCCAAGTCGAAAAATTCATGCTTATCTACTCTGGCATTCCAGCCCACTTAGCAAGTACCCTCAAAATCTAATTCCAGGTGTACTTCCTTGGTTCCTGCCAGTATATGCCAGCTAGTTCTTATAATTCTTTACATGTATTCTTTCCTCCCTTACCAGACTCAGGAAGTCATCAACTGGGCTTAACCCTTGTTACTGGTCTGACAGTGAGAAGAGGTTGGGGCAGCTCTTGGGGCAGGGGGCATCTGTTTCCTTGTGGAAAAGAAGTGTCATCCATATTCTGCTGGTCACAATTTAGTCATCTGGCTGCGTCTAACTCCAAAGGAAGCTTGGTAATGGAATCTGTGTTCTGAGGAAGCAGAGGTAATACGTTTGGTGAGCATGTAGCCAATTTCTGCCAAAATGTCTCTAGGACTTAAAAGGGCATATTACCTTGCAAAGAAATGGCTCTTTTCCAGCTCTTGACATGCTGCATTTTAGGCAAAGAGTAATTCCACTGGGATTAATTTTCTTCTTGTGTAACAATAGCTGCAAATGTTTGGTCACGCATACTTCCCACCAGTGCGTCCTACCATACGTGTTCACTGGATTTCAGTATTTATTTTCCAGTTTATATTTTTAGATTATGTTTCATATGTTTTAATTATGCTTAATTATGTTTCATTACATATTTTTGTGTTTCTAAAAGATTTTCTATATTGGTAAGTTTTAAATTGGGATTAAAAATTTTCCATTGTAAAACATGTTGAGTTAGTAGGTGAATGAAATAGAACCAATGAACATAAGGTAAATATTGTATAATGGAGGATATGTACTTGCAAGGTTGATTCTCAATCAAATCACACTTAGCCATTGGTAGATATTTAAAAATTGGAGATTTGATACAATGATTAAAAAATAGAGTAGGTTGGTAAAAGAAATATAAAGAGCTAGAAGAGGTTATAGACTTGAGCTGTCCTTGTAATGATTCACATACAAAAGAACAGCTTGATGAAAGATGAAACAAAGAAAAATCATTAGTATGAACGTATCCTCTCAAAATGCAGTAAGACCTAATTTAGCAGGTAACGAGACTCATCTCCTATTACAAATCACTTTAGAAAAAAAATTCCCTCATTTACAGAATTTTGCTTATTATTCTAATCATTTGAAATTTAAATATGGTTTGCATCATCAGTGAGATTTTTTATGAAGGGGAGCAATATTTTAATTTTTATTTTACACATGAAGAAACAGAGGTATTGACTGTGTAGCACATTTAAGGCACATATACGTCTGGATTGGACTTTTAATGGATTGTATCTGACTTTCAGGCTTAATGTTTCCACATATCATAGAGAAAATTTAATCATAGACTATTAAAGTTGGAAGTGATCTTAAAGAGAGGCTCCCCATTATAATTGAGGAAAATGAGGCTCAGAGAGACTAAATAATTTCACTATTACACAGTTAGTTCACCCATTTACCACATAGGTATGTTTTATGTTCTATGTAACAAGTACTATGTTCTAGTTATTGTGCTAAATTCTGAATGAACAACAATGATTCCTGCCCTCAAGGGGCTCATAGTTTGATGGAGGAGATTGACATCTTAAAGGGTATTAAGAGAAACTGCTACAGTTGATCAAAACTCAGTGATGGATCTTAAGCAGGGGAATTTTCTAACCCAATTTATATTTTATAAAGATTATACTAGTAGTAATATAGAGATTTTTTTTTTCTATTCTGCTTTTCTCTGTTAAGAAAATTCCAGGTCTCCCCCTTCCCCACCATAGGAAGTCTTTCATGGTACCATCATTTTATATTATTTGCTACTATTGTATGTTGTCATATCTCGGTACTTTGCCTAACAACTTACTCTGTCTGAAGAAAACTCTTGATTTCCCTTTTGTTATCTCCCACATTTTCTTATTTCTAACTTCCTCTTCCCAGTTAATGGCACCACCACACACCCAGGTTTCTTATGCTAACCTCTGACAAATCATCTTTGATTCCTCATTCTCCTCACCCACACATCCAATCTATTATCAAGTCTCACTGACTGTACCTTTAAATACACCTTAAATATATTTACGCTTCTTGCATATTCTGTTGCTGCTACTCTAGTCCAAGCCACCATTATCTCTTGCTTGGATTGCTTTTGTGGTTGCGTTACTGGTCTATCTAATTCTACATTTGCTTCTGGAATCCATTTTTCCCACAGCAGCCAGAAGTCTCCTTTAAAAATGTAAATTTGATCATTTTATTTCCCTGCTTTAAACTTTCCATGGCCTTCCATTGCACTTAGGATAAAACCCAAGTCTTTACCATGTTCTGCAAAGCTCTACATGATATATTCTCTACTGAGCTTTCTGACCGTATCTCCTATTCTTTCTTCCTTGTTCAGTGTGCTTCAGCTTGGCCCTGTCTGAGGTCTTTTACACTGGTTCTTTCTCCTGCATAGGATATTCTACCTCTGGATCTTTTCATGGATGATTCCTTCTCATCATTTTGGTCTTAGCTCGCATCAGAAGAGCCTTCTCCAACTACCCAGATTAATTAGACTTCCTGACATTTCCCACTTATTCTTTATCATATCACTATTTATTATATTTTAATAGCACGTACCACTATTTGAACTTATCCTATTTTTAAAATTTAAATTTTTTTTTTCTGAGAGGAGGATCCTTGTCTGTCATTCACTACTATATCCTCAGAAGCTAGAAGAGTGCTTTCCCATACTGTTGGATGCTCAATAATATTTTTTAGGTGAATGAATCATAACATATACCACACTTTGTGCTATTAATAATTTCTCTCTCTCTGAAAACTGTGAACTCCAGAAGAGTAGGAACCATGCCTGCCTTGCTCAACATTGTATATTTTGAGTTTAACATATAATAGTAACTTAATAAATATTTATTGACTAAGTGAATAAATGACCAATTCAGTGATTGAGACTGGAGTCAAAGAGGTTACTTTGGAGACTACTGCATTGATAAATTGAAAGATAACGAGCACCTTAACAAAACCGGTGGCAGAAGGGAACGAGAGATTTAAGAAACACATAGGAGATATACTAGAGAAGACTTAGTGCCTATTATAAAACATTGGTTATGAAAATGGAGGGGTCAGAGTTTGCATGAGAGTGTAGATGACCGTACCATTTACAAAGATAGGGAAGACAAGCTTGGAGTAAACTGGATAAGGGGAAGAAGTGAGGTGAGATAAGGGAAGAAAGTAGTGAGTTTAGGTTTGGACTTGAGCTTGTGATGCCTATACATAATCCAGCAGAAAGTTTAATAGGATATATATATTTTGGTGCTCAGGAAAGATGTATAACTAACTGGCTTTATAGGTTGGTGTGGTAGGAGAACAAAGGGAGGGGAATATATCACGAAAGCTGAGGGAGAAATGGCAAGAATGAAAGAGTGATTGTTAACAGTATCAAATGATACAGAAAGTTTTAATAAATAGAAACTGGAAAGTGTTCATTGGCATTAAAAAAAAATTCAAATCCATTGATGATCTTATGAGAACCATTCCAGGTGAGTGGTTAAGGAGCTACTTAGTGACAGAGACAAGGGTAGAATTCATTATTCAAACTTTGTCACAGTTACCGCTTGCTCCATGATGCCTGTTCTGATCCTCCTCCAATGAGGTGTAAACTTTCCTCTTTTTTAAGCCTCATTGCACTCATTATATTCTGTCCTTGGTGTTTCTTTCTGACTGCTAATTAGGGAGACTTTCATTTTATCATTTAGATTTACAAATGTAAGATGGAAAAAGTCCCAATACTAAGCAGTCATATATTATATATATTTTTAGTTTAAAGTGACTATAAACGGCTATTGCAGATTTAAAGGAGAAATAGTACATTTTGAGATGCAAATATGTACTGTTCAAAACACAAGTAAAATTCACAGAATGTATAGACTCTGCTTAAAATGAGAGGTAGCCCTTTCTGAGATGCCCAGAGTAAACATTTCCTTTCATTTGTGACTTGTTTACTAGATGGTGCCCTACCCTCACCTCATCCTTCTATTTGTCCTTCATTTCATCTCTGAATCTCTTCTCATTTCTGAGATTTATTTCATCTTTAAATTACCCGGTCACTCATTCCATCTCCATCTTTAAACCAATCTGAATTTTAATCAATTTCTGACCCCACCTTTTTCCCCACCCTATCCTTGACCTCATCTCAAAGGGTTGAGACTTAGGGATGATGTGCCTATCTTAACACACGGTACACAATAATCATAAAAGCTGAAAGCGGAATCATTTGCTTTTAGGAGGTGTCAAAATGCTCCAATACCAAAATGCCCCTGAATTGAAGCTCCTGAGTTAAATGGACATGTCAGGATGCCACTGTGCTTCTCACAGGTGTTTACTTGAGATCTTATTAGTTTTGAGTTTACTCAACCAAATTATCCACTTCATAGGGTTACCTAGACTCAACGTTTCATGAACTTTATAACAGTGGTGTCTGTGGGTTCTTCCAGGAATCCCCATTCTACCTGCTGTGCTTTTATACCCACTCACAGAGAGTCCAAGTCTATCTTCTAATACGTTGTTAGAGATGAGAATGTGGGATGAGAATATGTGTGTGTTTACTTGATTTATTTCACTCTTAAAAAAAAAAGAATCATAATATTTTTTAGGTGAATGAAAAGTCATTATAATAACT
Organism: Balaenoptera acutorostrata; assembly: GCF_949987535.1. Classification (NCBI taxonomy): domain Eukaryota; kingdom Metazoa; phylum Chordata; class Mammalia; order Artiodactyla; family Balaenopteridae; genus Balaenoptera; species Balaenoptera acutorostrata. Next base: position 64,760,733 of record NC_080072.1, on the reverse strand, counting down.
TTCTCCTAATTTAGAGACCAACATTTTTAGAACTCAATTTTCAAAAACAATCTATAACCAGAAACTGAGCGTAAGACACTTCTGGGCTAATAAAATATAGTTTGCCATAAAGCTTCTGCACTCAAAACTTTATGTAGCAAATTAAACATCTGCACAAAGGCTTATTCCTAGGAAAATGACAGACGACAGCCTGACTCATGGGAGAAATAAGAAAAATGTCTTACAATATAGTAAAATAATTGGTGATTAGAAGAGGACGGGAACTAACATTTATCTCACATTTGCTATGTGCCAATTATCTTAAATATATTATCTCATTGAATCCTTATCACAGTCCTATAAAGGTCTATTCTTCTTGTACGGGTGAGGAAACTGAGATCCAGCAACTGTTACATGATTTGCCCAAGGTCACACAGCTAATAATAGAAGGGAGAAAAAGCAGACATTTAAAAATAATAATGGCTAACAATTATTTTGTGCTGGACATGATTCTAAATCCATTATGTGTATCAACACTTTTTTTTTTCATACACACACACACACACACACACACACACACACACTGTATTTTATTTTTACAAGAGATAAATAAACTGATACCAAGCATTGTAAATGGATGACCACAATAAAAGCAACAATGATTGCAATTACCAAACACGAAACACACTCATACTATGTCATAATATTGACATTCAGTCCACTGAATCCTCCACTGTAACAGCTCCTTTACTTTGCAGTGAAAATTGATTTGTATATTTTTTGCCTCTGAGACCTTGTGGGATTTTTTTTTTATTCAAACAGAAAGTCACAAAAATTACAATCATCCTCATCAGTTCACTCAGTCCCATGTAATTAATTTTTTTTTCATCTTGATCTTTTGTTAGCGCTTTTATGAATTCATCAGTTTTCCATTAGAGTTCTGAAAATGCTTATTCATTCAGTTCAGCAGTATAGTCAGTTACCAGAAACCTGTACTTGTCAGTCTTTTCCTTGAATTCCTTAAAGATGAAACCCTTTTATAGGAACATTTTTGCAAAAACCTCAGAGTACACCCAGAACTGTCTGTAAATGACAAAAGACTTAGAAATGACCATGGTTAAAGATTTGATGAAAGTTCATAATAATGCAGTTGACAAGGAAATTTAGTTATTTCTGAGATATACATTTTAAAGTAATAACTAGAATTATGACTTATAACATTATACCAGAACATATAAGATTTTTAGAAATTTCATGTAATGTCTGAAACATTTATATTAACATATTTCCATACAAATAACCCAAAGAAAGTTTAGTATTAGTTGTTTTTTTTTTTTTGTACTGCAGGTTCTTATCAGTCATCAATTTTATACACATCAGTGTATACATGTCAATCCCAATCGCCCAATTCAGCACACCACCATCCCCATCCCACTGCAGTTTTCCCTCCTTGGTGTCCATACGTTTGTTCTCTACATCTGTGTCTCAACTTGTGCCCTGCAAACCGGTTCATCTGTACCATTTTTCTAGGTTCCACATACATGCATTAATATACGATATTTGTTTTTCTCTTTCTGACTTACTTCACTCTGTATGACAGTCTCTAGATCCATCCACGTCTCAACAAATGACTCAATTTCATTCCTTTTTTATGGCTGAGTAATATTCCATTGTATATATGTACCACAACTTCTTTATCCATTCGTCTGTCGATGGGCATTTAGGTTGCTTCCATGACCTGGCTATTGTAAATAGTGCTGCAATGAACACTGGGGTGCATGTGTCTTTTTGAATTATGGTTTTCTCTGGGTATATGCCCAGTAGTGGGATTGCTGGATCATATGGTAATTCTATTTTCAGTTTTTTAAGGACTCTCCATACTGTTCTCCATAGTGACTGTATCAATTTACATTCCCACCAACAGTGCAAGAGGGTTCCCTTTTCTCCACACCCTCTCCAGCATTTGTTGTATGTAGATTTTCTGATGATGCCACTTCTAACTGGTGTGAGGTAATACCTCATTGTAGTTTTGTATCAACATTTCTAATCTTCACAACAGCTTGATGAAGTAAATAGTAGTATCACAGTTTTACAGATGAGGATATTAATGCCCAAAGAGGTTAAGTAACTTCCTCGAGTTGTACAATAAGAGAAAGAGGTGGAATTCAAATCCCAAAAGTCTAATTTCAGAGCCTATGCCTTTTACCTAGTAAGGTAAAATGCCTTTGCCAAGCATTTATGATCTTATTAAGAAAAGAGGGCCCTAACTTGTAGTTCCTATTCTCCTTCCTTCTGATATCCAGCTCTCACTTCTTGTCTCCAGGAAGTTTCTTTTTTTCCTTCAAGCATTTATAAAACAAGGCTTTCTAATATGCAGTCTGTCTTCTTAACCATTACTTTATACTCTCTGTTAATACTTGCTAACTTTTTGTTTTACACATGTTGTTTCCTTTAATCCCAGCAACAGCTCCATAAAACTATCATCTCTGTGTTAAAAACTGAGGAAACAAAGACTTAAAGTGATAAAGTAACTTGGCTAAGTTCATATGGTAAACATGGAGCAGATCCAGAAGTCAAAACTATATTTGGATGACTCATACATTGTTGGTGGGCATGTAAAATGGCACAGCCACTCTGGGAGAGTGTCTGATACTTTCTTATAAAAATTAAACATGAAATTACCATATGTTCACACAAAATCCTATACATGACTATTTACAGCAGCTTTGTTTGTAATAGCCAAAATCTGAAATCAACCAAGATAGCCTTCAGTAGGTGAATAGTTATACAATCTGTGGTACAGTCATACCATGGAATACTACTCAGCAATAAAAGGGATGAACTATTTAAAAAAATTTTTTTTATTGGAGTATAGTTGCTTTACAATGTTGTGTTAGTTTCTGCTGTACAACGAAGTGAATCAACTATATGCATACATATATGCCCTCCCTCTTGGACCTCCTTCCCACCACCCCCCAATCCCATCCATCTAGGTCACCACAGAGCACCGAGCTGAGCTCCCTGCACTATATAGCAGGTTCCCACTAGCTATCTGTTTTACACATGGCAGTGCACATGCATCAATCCCAATCTCCCAATTCATCCCCCCATCCCATGTCCGCACTTTGATTCCCTACATCTGCATCTCTATTCCTGCCCTGCAAATATGTTCATCTATACCATTTTCCTAGATTCCAAATACATACATTAATATACAGTATTTGTTTTCCTCTTTCTGGCTTACTTCACTCTGTATGACAGACTCTAGTTCCATCTACATCTCTACAAATGACCCAATTTCATTCCTTTTTATGGCTGAGTAATATTCCATTGTATATATGTACCACATCCTCTTTATCCATTCCTCTGTCGATGGACTTAGGTTGCTTCCATGTCCTAGCTATGGTAAATAGTTCTGCAATGAACACTGGGGTGCATGTGTCTTTTTGAATTATGGTTTTCTCTGGGTTTATGCCCAGTAGTGGGATTGCTGGGTTATATGGTAGTTCTATTTTTAGTTTTTTAAGGAACCTCCATACTGTTCTCCATAGTGGCTGTATCAATTTACATTCCCACCAACAGTGCAAGAGTGTTCCCTTTTCTCCACACCCTCTCCAGCATTTATTGTTTGTAGATTTTTTGATGATGACCATTCTGACTGGTGTGAGGTGATACCTGATTGTAATTTTGATTTGCATTTCTGTAATAACTAGTGATGTTGAGCATCTTTTCATGTGCCTATTGACCATCTGTATGTCTTCTTTGGAGAAATGTCTATTTGGGTCTTCTGCCCATTTTTTAATTGGATTGTTTTTTTTTTTGATATTGAGCTGCATGAGCTGTTTGTATATTTTGGAGATTAATCCCTTGTCAGTTGCTTCATTTGCAAATATTTTCTCTCATTCTGAGGGTTGTCTTTTCATCTCGTTTATAGTTTTCTTTGCTGTGCAAAAGCTTTTAAGTTTAATTAGGTCCCGTTTGTTTATTTTGTTTTTATTTTCATTACTCTAGGAGGTGGGTCAAAAAGACCTTGCTGTAATTTATGTCAAAGAGTGTTTTTCCTATGTTTCCCTCTAAGAGTTTTATAGTGTCCGGTCTTACATTTAGGTCTTTAATCCATTTTGAGTTTATTTTTGTGTGTGGTGTTAGGGAGTGTTCTAATTTCATTCTTTTACATGTAGCTGTCCAGTTTTCCCAGCACCACTTATTGAAGAGGCTGTCTTTTCTCCATTGAATATTCTTGCCTCCTTTATCAAAGATAAGGTGACCATATGTGCTTGGGTTTATCTCTGGGCTTTCTATCCTGTTCCATGGATCTATATTTCTGTTTTTGTGCCAGTACCATACTGTCTTGATTACTATAGCTTTGTAGTATAGTCTGAAGTCAGGGAGTCGGGTTCCTCCAGCTCCGTTTTTCTTTCTCAAGATTGCTTTGGCTATTCAGGGTCTTTTGTGTTTCCATACAAATTGTGAAATGTTTTGTTCTAGTTCTGTGAAAAATGCCATTGGTAGTTTGATAGGGATTGCATTGAATCTGTAGATTGCTTTGGGTAGTAGAGTCATTTTCACACTATTGATTCTTCCAACGAAGAACATGGTATGTGTCTCTGTCTTTTTCTGTCATCTTTGATTTCTTTCATCAGTGTCTTATGGTTTTCTGAGTACAGCTCTTTTGTCTCCTTAGGTAGGGTTATTCCTAGGTATTTTATTCTTTTTGTTGCAATGGTAAATGGGAGTGTTTCCTTAATTTCTCTTTCTGATCTTTCGTCGTTAGTGTATAGGAATGCAAGAGATTTCTGTGTATTAATTTTGTATCCTGCAACTCTACCAAATTCACTGATTAGCTCTAGTAGTTTTCTGGTGGCATCTTTAGGATTTTCTGTGTATAGTATTATGTCATCTGCAGACAGTGTCACTTTTACTTCTTGCTTTCCAATTCGTATTCCTTTTATTTCTTTTTCTTCTCTGATTGCTCTCACCACTATTATTCAACATTGTTTTGGAAGTCCTAGCCATGGGATGAACTACTGATAAATAGACTCGCTTGGATGAATCTCCAGGGAATTATACTGAGTAAACAAACAGCCAATATCAAAAGGTTACATACTATATGATTTCATTTACATAATATATTTGGAAAGACAAAATTTTAGAAATGGAGGACAGAATAGTGGTTGCTAGGGGTTAGGGATAGAGGTGGGAATGGGGTGAGGTGAGTGGGATTATAAAAGGAAGGGTATGAGAGATCTTTGTGGTGATCACATAGTCCAGTGTCTTGACTCTGGTGGAGGATGCAGGAACCTGCACATGTGATAAAATTGTATAGAATTAGATATGCATGCATGTGCATGTACACGCACAGATGAGTATAAGTAAAACTGGGAAATGTGAATGAAATCAGTTGGTGGTATCAATGTCAGAGTCCTGGTTTTGATACTGTACCATATATGGTATTGCAACTATAGTTTTTTAGCTACCATTGGGGGAAACTTCGTATAATATACAAAGCATCTCTATGTTATTTCTTAAAACATGCAATTATGTCAATTAAAATTTCAGTTAAAAGTATATCAGGGCATGAATAGTCCTGTAGGAAAGAAGGACAAACAAGAGGTACAGTAACAGTTAAGTAAAAAGAAAATTGTATTACAGAAGTATTAGCTCTGTATATGCTTATACATTCTTAGAAGGTACTCTGGGTGAATACAAAGTCTTCATGATAGTTATCTACAGATGAAGGATTATGAGTAAGTTTTTTCCTTTATTTTCCCTTTTTCTTTTAATTATGTCTATTTTTTGTTTTTCTAAATGAATTTGTATTAGTTCTATTATAAAGAAAAATTAAACAGATCTATACTGGTTATAAAAAACAAACCAGGTTTGTTTCACTCTAAAATCTGTGCTCATAAGCATTACGTGAGAAAATTAATAACTGGATTGTTGAATAGAGTTTATATACGTAAGCTATAGTACTTTGACAGTTTTGTTCCATTTGTACCCAAACCCAGTGACTTGAGGTTAAATCTGAGCTACCAGCAAATATTTTGGGAGCTATATGGGCTATCCATAATTGGTAAATTTTGCTTTATTTTATAATTTAGCTTATATTGCATCATGAGTATCTCCCCATGTCATTAAAGTTTTAAAAAATTGGATTTTTAATAAATTCACAGTATTTTATTCAGTAGATATATAATGATTTTCATAACTAGACTGATAGTATAGGATAATTAGATTTTTTCCCACTTTTATCATATTAAAAAAGACACCATATTCAACATTCTCAATCATATAAATTTTTTTCCCCTCTTTTGAATTATTTCTTTGGTGTAAATTTTAGAAAGTAGGATTGTTAGGTCAAAGGGTATAGGTATTTTCATGGCTCTTGCAATATATTTCTAAGTTATAGTCTAAATTTTTTTTTCAATTTAAAGTGTTACCAGTAATGTGTGAGGGTACTAATTTTACCATAAGCTCACTAAGATTGAGTATTAATAATTAAAGATTGACTATTTGTAATATGTATTTCCTTTATGGTAAATTTTCTATTTACATCCTCATTCATTTAACTGCCAGCACCTCCATGTTGTTTTAATATGCATTTGCTGTAGACTGGATGTTTGTATCCCTCCCAAATTTATATGTTGAAAACCTAATGCCAATGTGATTGTGTTAGGAGGTGAGGGCTTTGAGAGGTGATTAGGTCATGAAGGCAGAGCCCTCATGAATGGAATTGGTTCCCGTATTATAGAAGTTCGAGAAAGCTCCCTTGCCCCTTTTGCCATGTGAGGATACAGTGGAAAGTTGGTAGTCTGCAATCCACAAGAAGGCTCTCACCAGAACCTGACCATGGTGGCACCCTGATCTTGGACTTCTAGCCTCTGGAACTGTGAGAAATAAATTTCTGCAGTTTATAAGCCATCCAGTCAATGGTATTTTGTTACCACAACAGACTAAGATAGCAATATTAAACTTTTTTGAAATTATAGATATTAACCTTGTGAAGTTTATAAAGTAAATATTTTCCAGTTCTATTACTTTCCTTTTTATTTTGGTATTTTACTTTAAAAAATACTGATGTTTCAAATTTCATGTATTTAACAGTATTTTCTTTGTTAGATGCTCAGCTTCAAACCTTAGAAAATCAACATCTATCAAAAGACCTGGAGTAGTCTATTCTGTCTTCTGTAATTTCACTTTTAGGTTTTTCTTTTTTATTTTTTTTTTCTTTTTGGTTTCTGGGGTAAGGCATGGATTTATGTTTTTTCATGCTCTAGAAGAACTAAGTCCAATGGTTAAAGATAGTCATGGAAACAAACTAGCAGCATGATATGGGGGAATGAGTATGAGCTTTGGAGTTGGTTACATCTGTTTTTGTATGTTTACTCTTGGCTAAGTTTCTTAATCCTAAATCTCTATTTCTTTATTTGCAAAATGGGAATAATAATAGTACTTACCTTAAGATTGTTGTGAGCTTGTAAAGCACTAAAAACAGTACCTGGCATGTGGTAAGCACTCAGTAAATGCCTGCTATTTTTATTATTGCTGTTATTACTACTATTATTATTATTGTTATGGAATCTCTATTATTGTCTAAGTAAAACTCGTTCTATAAGTAAAACTTAGATCCTGTCCTTTCAGTCTTATAGGCTGCTTGGGGAGATAAATAACTTTGAACTCATACTTGTAATTGAAGTTAGAAAGTGAGCAATATTATAGGAGAAATATAAAAGATTATTGAAAATTAAATATAGGAAGGTTATTCTAGTTGGTTAAAGTAAGGTTTCTTTGGAGCATTATTTACAATTAAGGGAATGGAACGAAGGGAATTCTAGGCAGAGTTAGCAATATGAAAAGAAGTAAAGAGAAAAAGGGGGGACCTTCAAGATGGCAGAGGAGTAAGACGTGGAGATCACCTTCCTCCCCACAAATACATCAAAAATACATCTACATGTGGAACAACTCCTACAGAACACCTACTGAACACTGGCAGAAGACCTCAGACTTTCCAAAAGGCAAGAAAATCCCTATGTACCTGGGCAGGGCAAAAGGAAAAAGAAAAACAGAGACAAAAGAATAGGGACGGGACCTGCACCTCTGGGAAGGAGCTGTGAAGGAGGAAACGTTTCCACACGCTAGGAAAACCCTTCACTGGCGGAGATGGGGGGAGTGGGTGGAGAGGAAGCTTTGGAGCCACGGAGGAGAGCGCAGCCACAGGGGTGTGGAGGGCAAAGTGGAGAGATTCCCGCACAGAGGATCGGTGCCGACCAGCACTCACCAGCCTGAGAGGCTTGTCTGCTCACCCGCCAGGGCGAGTGGGGGCTGGGAGCTGAGGCTGGGATTCGGAGGTCAGATCCCAGGAAGAGGACTGGGGTTGGCTGTGTGAACACAGCCTGAAGGGGGCTAGTGCACCACAGCTAGCCGGGAGGGAGTCTGGAAAAAAGTCTGGATCTGCCTAAGAGGCAAGAGTCCATTGTTCTGGAGTGTGCGAGGAGAGGAACTTTCTTCCCCGTCTGCCCACAGAAGGCAGAGCACAGCCTAAATGAGCTCCAGAGATGGGTGCAAGCCGTGGCTATCAGCTTGGACCCCAGAGACGGGCATGAGATGCTAAGGCTGTGGCTGCAGCCACCAAGAAGCCTGTGTGCAAGCACAGGTCACTGTCCATACCTCCCCTCCTGGTAGCCTGTGCAGGCCACCACTGCCAGGGTCCCGTGATCCAGGGACAACTTCCCCGGGGGAACACACGGCACACCTCAGGCTGTTGCAATATCATGTTGGCCTCTGCTGCCGCAGGCTTGCCCCGCATTCCAGTTATAACTACCATACCCATCCCTCCCTCTGGCCTGAATGAGCAAGAGCCCCCTAATCAGCTGCTGCTTTAACCCCCTCCTGTCAGGGTGGTGAACACATGCCTGAGGGCGACCTACATGCAGAGGTGGGGCCAAACCAAAGCTGAACCCCGGGAGCTGTGCGAACAAAGAAGAGAAAGGGAAATTTCTCCTAGCAGCCTCAGGAGCAGTGGATTAAATCCCCACAATCAACTTGATGTACGCTGCATCTGTGGAATACCTGAATAGACAACGAATCATCCCAAAACTGAAGTGGTAGACTTTGGCAGCAACTGTAGACTTAGGGTTTGCTGTCTGCAACTGATTTGTTTCTGTTTTTTATGTTTATCTTAGTTTACTTTTTAGCACTTGGTATCATTGGTGGATTTGTTTATTGGTTTGGTTGCTCTCTTCTTTGTTTTATTATTTTCTTTATTTTTTAATTTTAATAATTAAAAAACAACTTTTTAAAATTTATTATTTAAAAAAAGTTTCTTTTCTGTCTTTTTTTCTCCCTTTTCTTCTGCGCCGCCTGGCTGACAGGGTCTAAGTGCTTCGGCCTGCTGTCAGGCCTGAGCCTCTGAGGTTGGAGAGCCGAGTTCAGGACATTAGACTACCAGAGACCTCCCGGCCCCACGTAATATCAGTCGGCGAGAGCTCTCCCAGAGATCTCCATCTCAGCGCTAAGACCCAGCTCCACCCAACGGCTAGCAAGCCCAGTGCTGGACACCTCATCCCTAACAACTAACAAGACAGGAACACAACCCCACCCATTAGCAGAGAGGCTGCTTAAAATCATACTAAGTCCACAGACACTCCAAAACACACCACTGGACATAGCCCTACCCACCAGAAAGACAAGATCCAGTCCCACCCACCAGAACATAGGCACCAGTCCCCTCTACCCGGAAGCCTACACAAGCCAATGAACCAACCTCACCCACTGGGGCAGATACCAAAAACAACGGGAACTACAAACCTGCAACCTGCAAAAAGGAGACCCCAAACACAGTAAGTTACACAAAATGAGAAGACAGAGAAATATGCAGCAGATGAAGGAGCAAGGTGAAAACCCACCAGACCAAACAAATGAAGAGGAAATAGGCAGTCTACATGAAAAAGAATTCAGAGTAATGAGAGTAAAGATGATCCAAAATCTTGGAAATACAATGGAGAAAATACAAGAAACTTTTAACCAAGACCTAGAAGAACTAAAGAGCAAACAAACAATGATGAACAACACAATAAATGAAATGAAAAATTCTCTGGAAGGAATCAATAGCAGAATAACTGAGGCAGAAGAACGGATAAGTGACCTGGAAGATAAAATAGTGGAAATAACTACTGCAGAGCAGAATAAAGAAAAAAGAATGAAAAGAATTGAGGACAGTCTCAGAGACCTCTGGGACAAAATTAAACACACCAACATTTGAATTATAGGGGTCCCAGAAGAAGAAGAGAAAAAGAAAGGGACTGAGAAAATATTTGAAGAGATAATAGTTGAAAACTTCCCTAATATGGGAAAGGAAATAGTTAATCAAGTCCAGGAAGCACAGAGACTCCCATACAGGATAAATCCAAGGAGAAACACGCCAAGACACATATTAATCAAACTATCAAAAATTAAATACAAAGAAAAAATATTAAAAGCAGCAAGGGAAAAGCAACAAATAACATACAAGGGAATCCCCATAAGTTTCTGATCTTTCAGCAGAAACTCTGCAAGCCAGAAGGGAGTGGCAGGACATATTTAAAGTGATGAAAGGGAAAAACCTACAACCAAGATTACTCTACCCAGCAAGGATCTCATTCAGATTTGACAGAGAAATTAAAACCTTTACAGACAAGCAAAAGCTAAGAGAATTCAGCACCACCAAACCAGCTTTACAACAAATTCTAAAGGACCTTCTCTAGGCAGGAAACACAAGAGAAGGAAAAGACCTACAAAAACAAACCCAAAACAATTAAGAAATTGGTAATAGGAGTATACATGTCGATAATTGCCTTAAATGTAGATGGATTAAATGCTCCAGCCAAAAGACATAGACTGGCTGAATGTATACAAAAACAAGACCTGTTTATATGCTGTCTACAAGAGACCCACTTTAGACCTAGGGACACATATAGCCTGAAAGTGAGGGGATGGAAAAAGATACTCCATACAAATGGCAATCAAAAGAAAGCCGGAGTAGCAATTCTCATATCAGACAAAATAGGCTTTAAAAGAAAGACTATTACAAGAGACAAAGAAGGACACTAACTAATGATCAAGGGATCAATCCAAGAAGAAGATATAACCATTGTAAATATTTATGCACCCGACAAAGGAGCACCTGAATACTTAAGGCAAATGCTAACAACCATAAAAGGGGAAATTGACAGTAACACAGTCATAGTAGGGGACTTTAACACTCCACTTTCACCAATGGACAGATCATCCAAAATGAAAATAAATAAGGAAACACAAGCTTTAAATGACACATTAGACATGATGGACTTAATTGATATTTATAGGATATTCCATCCAAAAACAACAGAATACACTTTCTTCTCAAGTGCTCATGGAATATTCTCCAGGATAGATAATCTCTTTGGTCACACATCAAGCCTTGGTAAATTTAAGAAAATTGAAATCGTATCAAGTATCTTTTCTGACCACAACACTATGAGACTAGATATAAATTACAGGAAAAAAACTGTAAAAAATACAAACACATGGAGGCTGAACAATACGCTACTAAATTACCAAGAGATCACTGAAGAAATCAAAGAGGAAATCAAAAAATGGGCGGAAGACCTAAATAGACATTTCTCCACAGAAGATATGCAGATTGCCCGCAAACACATGAAAGGATTCTCAACATCGCTAATCATTAGAGAAATACAAATCAAAACTACAATGAGGTGTCACCTCACACCGATCAGAATGACCATCATCAAAAAATCTACAAACAATAAATGCTGGAAAGGGTGTGGAGAAAAGGGAACCCTCTTGCACTGTTGGTGGGAATGTAAATTGATATGCCACTATGGAGAACAGTTCCTTAAAGATCTAAAAATAGAACTATCATATAACCCAGCAATCCCACTACTGGGCATATACCCTGAGAAAACCATAATTCAAAAAGAGTTATGTACCACAGTGTTCACTGCAGCACTGTTTACAATAGCCAGGACATGGAAGCAACCTAAGTGTCCACCGACAGATGAATGGATAAAGAAGATGTGGCACATATATACAATGGAATATTGCTCAGCCGTAAAAAGAAATGAAACTGAGTTATTTGTAGTGAGTTGGATGGACCTATAGTCTGTCATACAGAGTGAAGTAAGTCAGAAAGAGAAAAATGCCATATGCTAACTCATATATATGGAGTCTAAAAAAAAAAATATGGTTTTGATGAACCCAGAGGCAGGACAAGAATAACGACACAAATGTAGAGAATGGACTGGAGGACACTGGAAGTGGGGAGGGTAAGCTGGGTCGAAGTGGTGGAGTAGCATTGACATATGTACACTGCCAAATGTAAAATAGATAGCTAGTGGGAAGCAGCTTCATAGCACAGGGAGATCAGCTCAGTGCTTTGTAACCACCTAGAGGGATGGGATAGGGAGGTTGGGAGGGAGACGCAAGATGGAGGGGATATGGGGATATATGTATACATGTAGCTGATTCACTTTGTTGTACAGTGGAAACTAGCACAACAGTGTAAAGCAATTATACTCCAATAAAGATGTTAAAAAAAACCATATTTGTCTTTCAAATAAAAAAAAGTAAAGAGAAAAAATATCATGTACAAGATTCAGTTTGACTAGAATATAGTGAGCAAGAAAGAGAGCTTGGGTAGATATGGTTGGAAGCCTAGAGTGGGATCATATTGAGGACTTGAATGTCAGGGTAGATTAAGACCATTCTACAGAGAGGGTGGTTGACATTGACAGTGTTTGATGAGGGCATCACATGCTATGTATGTCTTATCTAGTAAACCATAAAGTGTTTTAGGGAAGAAACTATGATATTTTTAGTTTTTTTCTAATTTATTATTTTATTTTTAACTTTTTATTTTGAAATAATTTTAGACTTACAGAAAAGTTGCAAAAACAGTACATGGATTTCCTGTATATCTTTACTTGTATTTCCCACATCTTAACATTTTATCATGTTTACTTCATCATTGTATATTTGTATATTGTCATTTTTTTCTGGTTATAGTTGCAGACATAATGCTTCTTTATCTCTAAATTCTTCAGTGTGTGTTTCCTAAAAACAAGGCCATTTTCTTACATATTTACAGTACAAGTATCAAAATTAGGAAGTTAACATTAATATAGTAATATTATCTAAATCATAGATCTTATTCAAATTTTGGCAGTTATTTCACTAATGTTCTTTATGTCAAAAGAAAAGAAAATATTGTTTAGAATCCAACCCAGGATCACATATTGCATTTAGTTGTCAAGTCTCTCCATTTTCCTTTAATCTGTAATGGTTCTTTGTTTTTTATGACCTTGACATTTTGTGAAGAGTACAGGCCATTTATTTTGTAGAATTTTTTCAGTTTTGGTTTTTCTGATCTTTCCTAATGGTTAGATTTAGGTTGTGCATTTTGGGCAGGAATACAACAAAAATAATGTATCCTTCTCAGTGGATCATATCAGGAGGCACGTGGTATCAATTTTTGCCATCACTGGTGATGTTAACATTGATCACTTGGTTAAAATGGTGTCAGGTTTTTGTAGGTTACTGTTTTTCCTTTTGTCACTAATAAGTATTTTGTGAGGAGATACTTTGAGACTATGTTAGTATCCTATTTCTGGTCAAACTTTCACCTACTAGTTTTAGCATCCTTTGGTAATTTTTGCCTGGAACAATTATTACTACATGATTGAAAGGGTGATTTTCTAATTCCATAAATCCTTCTACATTTGTTAGTTGGCTTTCTACTGTATGAAACAACTTTCACTTTTCCCCCAGTTATTTATGTATTCATTTATAGTTCTTATTTTATTCCATAGTTTGTAATCAGTTACTAACATTATTTATTTTCATGTTCAGTTGGTCCCAGATTGACCACTGGGCGCCCTCCAAATGGTCTCATGTCATTTAGATATGTCATTATCATTATTTGAGCTCTTCTGGAGCAAGATGTTCCAGGCTGGACTGTTTTGAATATCTTTGTACTTTTCATTGTTTTGTACCTAGTAGATGATGAATAAATAATTTATGGGTGAATGAATACATGATTTACATAAACTGCAGGTGTACAAATGGACATACTGTTTGTTTTTCTTTCTTCGTGTTTATACACAGAAGTATAATCACTCCTTCCATAAAGACCTGGACAAAAGAAAGTCTCCAGTCTTCTGTGTTGCAAGAGCCTCATAGACTACTCTTACAAGTGTCTTGAAGTCCATCTAAATGCCACTTTTCCACTCTTCATTTCCAAGCTTTCTCTTTCCTTTCTCATTTTATGCTTTATGTTTTTATTTCTCCCTTTTGTTTCCTTTACTTTAAAATTTCTCTAGTTGCCTATTCCATGTACTGTATTATATTGCTTATGCTACTTCTTTCTCTTCTTTCCCACTGTTCATCCCCCTTTGTACTAATTCTCTCTGCTTCTACTTTTCTGTTTTCTGCTCTGAAGAGTGTTCTATCAACTAACTTCCTTTCACTCTCTTCCTTTCATTTCTCTTCCACTTTCCTTTTTCCTTTCTCTCTTTCCAGTGGGATAAATGATATCTGCCTTCCTAGGAGGTCCACTAACTAAAAGGAGAGTTTGCCTCAGGAAGCAAACCTGCTTTGGTTTGTTTTCTTCAGTTTAAAGCATCCCTCAGCTGAAGCAAAGAGTGACAGTGATAAGCATCAACCTGCTCCAAATGACTGGGGCTTACTGTTTTAGTTTTTATAATCATTGCCATTAAAGTGTGGGCAAATCTGTTGACACAGACTCCTTCAGGCAGGGTTAGGAATCCGTCCCTTGTGTCTTCATTAACACCCTGTATCAATCCCTAACACAGCACTTACTACGCCATAGTATAACTGTTTGTTTATTTGATTGCGAGGTTCTTGAGGGCTGAGACTGTATTTTCTTAAACATCTACATTTTTAGTGTTTATCACAGTACATTTTTATGACATACTTCACTCATTAAATACACATTAAGCAGAGCCTTTGATGTATAGTTGTACATGTTTGCACTACACAATCCTAGGGGACACCATTCATATTACACAGATTTCAAACAGGTATATTCATTGTAGTTTTCTAGCATTTGGTGGTAAAGTATCTAGTTATAAGAAAATCATTGTAATATGACAATTTCCCAACAGATGAAAGTAAATTTTTTTGAGGAAAGGGTACCTTTCTCTAGTTTACTCAGAAGTACCTTATGAGTCCCTGATTTGTATTTAATCTGTATTTACTAATATCCCATTTCCTGAGGATTGCATCTGGTTTATTTGCTGAAGGCAGGTCTGTTACTTTGAAGAAGGTGAAATTCAGTGTATCACTAATATAAAAAATGAGGAGCTGATCCTCCTGTTGGGAGAAAATGCCTCTTCTACCTCATTCCTTTTCATATATAGTTTCCTCTTCATTATTTTCATTGACTTGCCAACTTCCGTGGTTCTTTTTGGCCATGCCACGCGGCTTGCACGATCTTAGTTCCCTGACCAGGGATCGAACCTGTGCCCTCAGCAGTGAAAGCACAGTGTACTAACCACTGGACGGCCAGGGACGTCCCTTGCCAACTTTTTATTCATGTCTAATATGTCAGTCAATATAGCAGTAGTCATTTATTTGAGTATATATGTTTCAATACCATTGCAACTACAAAGTGCTAACCCCATACCATATACCCAAACCCACATCCATCCACATAAACATTGCTACCTAGGATCAGATTGTACCTTTTGGTCCCAAGATGAAATCCTGTCCATCACAGTTTCTTCTCCAATTTAATATGCATTTAACTGAGCAGTTCCATACATCCAGTAATAACAGTGAGCAACATTTATTGATTACTTCCTATGTTGGCACTGTTCTAAGAGTTTTTAGGTACCTTTGTTGTTCCCATTTTGTATGGGAAACCTTGGCACAGAGAGTTCAAAGACTTTGCTGAAGATCAGATAACTGTGGCAGAACCAGAGTTCAAACCCAGCAACCTGTATTTTTCTCCCCAAATATATACTGCCTCCTGCTGGCATTATTCTTGATAAGCTTAATCAGAACTGTAGAAAGCACTTTCAAGATTCTTTAGCATATAAACAGGCCTATACTAAAATTGTTATAACACTTTCCTTCTAAGATCCATCTCACTCCTTCTATGCAGTTTCTTTTCTCTATTCCATTTATTTTTTCTCTCTTCAATGTAAAATTCATACTGATAATAATAACAAACATTTATATGACACTTTTTCCTAACCAGATTTTTCAGATATTAATTATTTTAGTGCTCACAATTATCCTGATTTTGATGTTTTCATAGTCCCCATTTTTGGGAGGGGAAACTGCCCAAAGTCACACAGCTAAAGTGGACCTTGGAAGCCTTTGAGTCCAAGTAGTGTAGGTGTAGATTTCATGTGCTTAAACTTTGTACTATATATGAACTAAATTCTGTGTAAACAAGGACTCCAAAGTCCTGGAGTCTCTTTTATGTGACTGTGTAGTTTTGGGCTAATTACTTTATGTCCTAGTTTTCTCATGTGTAAGATAAAGAGTTTGATTTAAGTAATAACTACATTCAAGATGGTCAGTTCGTAATAGGAAAAAGTCATGGAAATAGGACATCTACAGTCCAAAGCCTCTTAACCAATAACTAGTGGTGCAACTTTGAGCAAGCCATTCAATTTCTCAGAGGCTCAATTTTTTTTTTTTTTTATAAAATGGAAATAATAATCCCTACTCTTCACCAAATTGTTATAAGAACTCATTAAGAAAACAGATAACATGCTGTTAAAGATTTCTATAAATATTAGACATTATATATCAGACATCATTATACAAGTAGTAACATATTTCTTGCAGAATCTTAATGATGAAGGGTGCACAAAAAAGAAGATAACAAGCACAAATAATTTTTACCATTCAGAAATAATCACCATTAACATTCTGTGGTATATACTGTCAGGTGTTTTGTTCCTCTTATGGATATGAAGCAGTTGCTCTCAGTACCCCACCTGTATTGCTCAGTTCAGACTGTTTTCACTGAGCTCCAGAAGACTTTCAACTGCCAGTGTGTGCCTCTATTTTTGTGTGCCGTTGTACCTGAGCGCTTTTTCAGGAGCCACAGCTGGCTATTCTGCTCATGAAAGACAGACAGGGACAGGCTGGAAGTGCCTGGAAATTAACACCCCCTAGGTGCAGCCTTTAAACCATGAACTGACCCAACTTGAAGTATAAATATTTATTCCATCCCCCTTGCTCCTTGGGTGGGACAATTCTGTGTTCTAGTCTGTTTCCCTGTATGATTAAGCTCCAGTTGTTCATTGTACTAGCTGGTTTGGTAACGTACTTTTTACAGGGTGCCTTTCCTTGCCTGTGTCACTTTCCCACTCCCTTAATCAATAAATTGCCTTCCTATTCTTTTCTCCTGGTCTGCTTCTGAGGGTAACTCAAAGTTATACATGAAAGGGTAGGGTCTGACACAGTAGTTGTTTAGTATATCCATTTGGATTCTTATTTTATATAGGAGGAAATCTAGGTTTGGGTATGTAGTTGAGCCAGGATTTGAAACCACAGGTTTGACTCCATAGCCTGAGCTTTAACTAATTCTGATGCGTTTGGGAATATACTCATAAGAACAGCCTCCTAACTAGTCCTCTTCTACTCTTGGTTCTACCACCTTTGAGCATCGTAGGTTAGATTATGTTACTTCTCTGCTAAGAAATTTGTGAAGGTTTTCCATTTCACTTACAGTAAAATCCAGAGTTCACCTAATGGCTATAAGATCATATGCGATTTGGCCTCTCTACCTCATTTCCCATGATTTTTCTCTCTCTCACTTTGCTCCAAGCATACTAGCTTCTTGGCTTTTCTGATAAATTGCTAAGAATACTCTTGCCTCAGGGCCTTTGCACTGGCCAATCTGTGTTCTTACCCTATATCTGCATGGCTCATCCCCCTATCGCCTTTAGGTTTCCACTTAAATGTTACCTGCTCAATGAGACCTTCCCTCTTAATCCTATTTAAACTGTCTCCCATATTCCTCATTTTCCCTTCCTTGCTTATTTTTCTTCATAGCACTTACCATCATCTGATATACTATATATTTCATTTTAAAAACTTATTTACTGGACCAGAATATAAGCTCTTACAAGAACATTATTATTTCCTTTACTGTGTTTCTGGTGCCCAAAACAGTGGCCTCAGTAAATATTTGTTGAATAATGAGTGAATAAGATTAATGCTGATTAGTGTTATTATTGAATGCCAGAGGAGTAGAAATTCCCTACCAATAGTTTTTTGGAATCTCAGCATTGTTTGCTGGCCCTCACCAGTTGTAGTGTCTTTATGGTTTAGTCATTAAAGCTGTAATTGGGTTTTCTGTCTCAGTGACATGATGACACATCACAGCAGCGGCTTGGACTTCAGTTTTGAAGAGAATTTAGTTTTGATAGGTTGTCCAGTGCTCTTGAGTGTGCTTTCAGTATTCTAATTTGTTTTGGGTTTTCAGAATTTCCTTTGAGACTTTCTTCCACTTCCCTTGAATACTGACTCTTAGATTCTCTCATACAGCTTGACTCTTTTCTTAGTGATGTCTATCTCAACTTATATAGACACCTCAGTTTTTTCCCTTCTTTTTCCTCCTGCTGTCTCCATCAGAGAGGATGTATTACACTTCAGTCTGGTTTCTCATACCCTGTCACAGATATTTGGATGTAATTGTCTAATGGTCTCGTGAATAAGTTTTCCATTCAGAACCTGGGGTTTGGCACTCATCAGTCTATCCTCTCTATATGCATTGTGTAACTCTATAATTGAAGAATAAATTGTGTGGAAACTCAGTACTGCCTATGACCTATGAAGTACAATTTACTGTGGTGAGTAGATGATAACTGTTGACTTAAAATGAATATATTCAATTTAGTTTTTTTTTTTCCATGAAAATGAAACACATTTGGATCATTTAGATTGATACTGTGGTAGTACATTTTGATAATCTAACTTTAAATCACACCTTCAGATCTAGCTCCTTTTTGAGACTTTCTTTCTCTGATTCACTTACATAATTTTTAATCTGTTGGTACGATTCTGGACTCAGTATTTTCTTTTCATTCCTCTTTACAGTTACCCTAATGTATAGGTTTAGTATTGTGGATTGGTGAAGGGTATGGGCTGTGGATTCATATTAATTGTATTTGAACCCATTACTGTCAGTGATTAGCTCTGTAACCTTGAACAAGTTACTTAATCTCTCTGAGTCTCAGTTTCTTTATCTGTAAAATGAGAGTAATAATAATAATTCCTACTTTATTGAGTTGTCATGGAGATTAGTAACATAGTACTTATGAAATACTTAGCATAGTGTCTGGCAGATGGTAAGAATTCAGTGCATATTAATTGTTTTTAAATATACACACAGAATACATGTATGTGCTGACTAGAAGTGAGCTGCATGCTCTCTCCATTCTCCACGTAAACTTTAATCTCCCCTCATGTTCTTTAGTTGCTTTTAGGTCTCTAAGTGTTATTAGGTAGAATTGTTATTAAACAGATAATTCACAGAGGACAAAGTCTTAGGCATAGGGACTTCTTGGCCATGCTGTACTTTTTTGTTTATTAGTCACTTATTCCTTAGAGACTGTCTCTTCTTTATATGAGTTAAACTCATTTAGCCCTAGAATGTTAGGACATTCTATTCATATCACCCATTTTAGAAAAGGAAAAACTAAAATCCAGCATGCAAGTGGCAGAGCTGGTACAAAGCACATGATGCTTAAGAGTGCCAAAATATGCTACCTGTCTTTCTGGATACTCAGGGAATCTCAGTGGCGGAATAAATGGAATGTCATTCAGCAATTTAAAAAAAGAGCATTATATTACTCATTGTTTTCCCTCTCCCAGTACTCTTTTCCATCTAGGAGAAAAATATATAATTCCTATGGAATTTCAAAGGATTTTCTACAATCCTCTGACTGTTAGAGGATCTCTTTACAGTCTCAAGATGGTTAATTTGGGTATAGAACCTATATACAATAATAAGAATAGTTTTCCTTTTTACAGCTTCTTAGACATGCCTACTCTCAGATAGAATGTTTAACGTGACCACTGAAAATATTTTGAGGGTTAAGAGTTAGTATGTTTTATTGGAAAGAGCAACTTGATATAAACTCTGAATACCAACATTCAAATTTTAATAATGTCTATGTGAGATCACATTTGCCAGGACTAATGCTCTCCTGTTTTTTGAGAATCTCTTTTCTCTTGGTTTCATTGATATAAGTTTTCTTAGTTCTCCTTTAAATAGGAGCCACCCTGTGCTCTCCTCACACCCTGTGGATTCCTCTATTGTAGAACCTGTGCAGCAGTTTTGCAAGTGTCTATTTGTCTATGAACCCCATTAGACAGCAATCCTTGTGCAGAAACTCTATCATATTAATCTTTATATCCCTACTCTCTGGCACAATGATCAGTCCATAATAGGTGATCAATGATAATGGAATAATTGGAATAGTTGGAAAATATGGAATAAATAAATTCTTATTCCTTTTCAGTCTCCTTTGATGGCTACAGTTCTTTTAATCCATTCAATGGTAGTGTTTCTAGGGCCTACACCTTTGGTCTTCTGAATTCACCTCTGTGTACTCTCCTTGAGTCATCTTACTTTCTTTTATTTTATGCCCATGTACGCCAATAACTCCCATATATTTATCTCTAATACTGTCCTTTTACCTGAGGTCAAACTTGTATTTCTATCTTCTAGGTATCTTTACCTGGATCCTACCCTTACCTCTAATCCAGAGTAAGTTAGGGTCTCCAGAGCTTCCTTTTTTGTAAAACAGTTCAAGCTGCACTTCAGTTTCTTTTCTACAGGTCTGTAAGCATCTATTAGTACTTCAAGCTTAAAATGTGCAAGTTAGAGGCTTGGAGCCTTATACGGTTCTTCTCCCCCCTCACCCACCATATCCCATAACTCATCAGATCCTGTTATTATTTCTACCTTAGAAATAGCTCTTGCATTGACCCCTGAGTCTCTATCTTCACGCCAATGTCTTGTTTCAGGCCTCTCTCTTCTTTTGCCCAGTGTATTGCAATGGCTTATCACGTTTGGTCCTTTCGCCACCCTCTTCTTCCCACTGCAGTCTGTCTTCCACCTGTCTGCCTGAGGCATCCTCCCCACAAACCAATAGGCTGAGGCCATTATCCTGCTGAAAGAGCTTTGTAGGTTTTCACTCTCTCCTTTCACAATCTGATATTAACCTACTTCTCCAATTGCATTTCCCATATACCACCAACACAAACTCTAGACTCTAGTCACATTCAACTTCACTTTTTCCCAGAACCTGGTTCTCTTACACCCTGTGTCTATATCTTTGCCCTCCCATTTGCCTGTTATGCCCTTCTCAGCTTTTTCTTCCCAACTTAAATGTTACCTCTTTTGTGAAGCCTTTCCTGAATATTCTAGCACTTTGTTCTTTATTAACATTTTCTCCATTTATGTTTATGTATCTGCCTCACAGTAGATTATTGAGAATACAGAACTTGTCTTAATCTATTCTTGAATTCCTGGGCCTTACTCAGTGATTTACTGCTCAATAAATGTCTGTTGAATTACTAAAACAGTGACTGAATGATTAGTTGCATTTTCTCAGCTTTCTGAGAAGTTGACAATTATTTTAACCTTCTTTAGTGCTAAGCCAGAGATGCTCACACATTTCAGTGTGTTTTGGCAGGGTCAGGGCCTGACGTCTGCTTCAGGTTGCACAGACATCAGTGTTGTCTTTTGCTGTAACTCACCTGCTGTGTGTTGCTTTAGCTCCCAAAGCTTTACACTTTTCATCTGAAATTGGCTATTGCTATGCTCAGTAGTTTGTAAAAAATTTTAGATGGACTAATGCTTTTTAATCTACTTCTTTCATTTGTTTTTAAACTACCTTCAAGTACACAAATCTTACAGTTTCCTGAACTTTTAAGCAAAAGATAAAAAGAGATAGAAGGCAGAGCAAAAAACCTGTCTTGTGCTCATTTTATACATTTTTTTCTAGAATTTCCATTTTCTAAAGATAATTAGATTTTATACCCATTGTTCTACATTTATTGAACTCAGCATAATATGGCCCCCTTCCAACATTACTGGCTTGACGGAAAGTAAGAGGATGCCCTTTTGCACATGGTGGTCAGAAATTAGCCAATATTCACGATTCACTATCGAGGTCATAAACAAAATACTTGGCTTCCTGACAGCTGCATAAGTTGCATTGTTCACATCCACAGCTGCCAGACTTAGAATGGTTACTGGCAGCTGACAAAGCTTGAATTCATAAGTGGTCCTTCCTAAGATTTATTTTTGAGAATGTTATACATTGATTGCGATTAAATTGGGATCTCACTAGTAGTACTTGTATTTAAATGGGAAAACTAAACCTAACATTTACTGATTTTTCAGAGAAATTGAGAACTTCCCCTAGTCCAAAGTATTGCTTGATTTTCAGGTTGGTTAACTCTGAGGTAAAATGGGCTAAATACCATCTTATATTTTCTTACCGGAACAACTGCTTGGAACTAAGGCAATTAATAAAATGTTATGAAAGAAATTATGGAGTAAACTTTGCAATAGTTGATGTGCACTGGAGGGTTCTTCACAAAGATAAAATGTATTTCATTAAAACAGAAGACTCTTCATCCTTACTGTTGGTTTTTTGGTTAGTTTGGTTGCCTTTCTGTTTTCTTTCTTGCCCTTTCTGTCTCTTTCCTTTCCTCCCATTACAGTTCCTCCCTCCTTTCTCTCCTTCTCGTTCATAAATATTAAACATCTTTTTTGTACTAGTCACCATATTAGACACTGTGACACTTACAAGGGCAAATAAAAAGACAAGCTCACTCCTTTTAAATGATCTAATAATTTAATGATGAAAAAAAGACATGTATACACATCTTGCAGGAAAGTGAACTAAGTGGGAACCAAGGCGTTAGGGAGAGTTTTAAATGGGGGCTCAATCTAAAACTTCCCCAACATCTATATTTCAAACTAGAACAGTGGTCTGGAGGGACCACTTTAATTTATTTTAATTATTAAAATTTTTTAAGATAAAAGTAAGTTTCCTTTATTTCAATAGAGAATATTACTTTCTGAAAACTAAGAGTATGTAACAATGGGATGAATATCATGATGAAGAAGATGGAAGCACAAAAATAGAATTTTGAAAATTATAGGCCAGGGATGCTGTAGAATGTATTTCTACTATGGCTGGTAATTTGAAGTAAATGATCCTTAAGTATTCTTATGTCTCTCTGATTTTATGACTTGTAACTCAGAAAAGTTAAAACATAAGGTGGTTGTAATATTTGTTAATGTTCAGTCATATACACAAACTGCAGAGTAATTGATACTAGAATTCTTCTTAATTCTTTGTATTGTTCTCTAAGTATCATGAAATTATATATTTTCCAGATATTGACAGGAGATTGATCTCTCTCTCTCCTTCTCCATGTGTATCTATCTATCTATCTATCTATCTATCTATCTATCTATCTATCATCTATCTATCTATTTATCTATAGAGAGGAATATATATGGGAGAAATAATGGGGCTGCTTTAATTTTAGATCCTACAGCATGATCTGTGTTAAGAGTCATCATAATTTATATTTATTATTTATCATGTATCTACTATGTGCCAGGAACTGTGCTTCATGTATATTATCTTATTTAATCTTCACAGTGTCCCTATGAATTTATTCTACTTTACAGTTGAAGAAAGATCAATGAAGAAAAAAATATCAGAAAAAGCACATTAGAAGTCAATGAGATAAGATAAGAGTACCTGCATTCAAATCTTAGTTCTGTCAGTGATTAGTTGTGGGGTTTGATCAAGCTACTTCATCTCTCTAAACTTCAGTTTTCTCATTTTTAAAGTGGAATCAATAATAATACCTACACATAGAGTTATTAGGAGGGATAAACAAGTTAACATATTAAAGTAGTTAGAATAACAGGTGGTACTAAGCATTATTATTACAAGCCTGAAATCAAATAACTAGAAAGTGGTAGAGCAGAGTTTTCAGATTCCAAAGCTTGTGGTTCTTTCACAATTTCATATTGCTTCTAAGACATATCGAGGTCTATGTATCACAGGATTTAAAAAGTGAAATTGTCAATAATTGACAACATTTCTGTTTATTTCTCAAAGAAAATATATATGAAAGGATTCTCATTTAAAGGACTATTATTCCTTGGGGGTGAACTCTGGCATCTCAGAGCCTATTAGTACTAAACAGTGGTGCACATGTCACTTTTCAGGGACTGTGGAGTAGAATAAAGAGGAACTGTTATCTTGGAGGTGAGTTACTTGTGTCTCTTCCTCAACAGGGATTTGAAATTTTGCTATTTCTTAGGATCATCCTGAGGAGGAGTTCAGTTCTCTCTCCCCAGCTGTTCAGAGCACCTGTTGTTTCCATGGCTCTCCTTTCCTTCTGGTCTCTTTCAAAAATCCTTTCCAGCCTCAGTGATGGTGGTAGTGGGAATAGCTTTTTAAAACCACCACTTTCACAGTCTCAGCACAGCTTGTGTAACTGGGATTTTAGGAATGAAGGCAAGAAGAATGTACTGATGTGAACAGGCTAAAGTATTATTATTTGTTTTTATCTTGGTTGGATTTTGTGTGAGAGATCCAGATTAATTTTGGATTTCTGATGTTCATCATTAGATTGGAAGTTCCCTACCTACAGATTTGCTCTGTAAACAAACAAACAAACAAACAAACAAAAACTGTTGTTTTTCATTATAATTCTCTTTTCTATTTATTCATCCTTACACAGAGCTTTATAAAATTTAAGAGGAAATAACTCCCCCACCCACTTTGTATGAAACCCTTTCAGCTGTACCTTCCACTGACCAGTGAAGAAATGATTATGATGCATGATGGTGTGCTTCAGCCTGGGCTACAGATCTCATCCCTTATCCCCAGTTCAAGAACATCTTGGGCTTCCAAAAAATAACCCTATTAGGTTTTGCTGCTAAAATATTGTTTGAGAGTCAGATTAACTCATTTATGTCTCACAATTCCTGTGTAAGACAGTTTTATTGTCCCTATTTTTACAGATGCAAAACTTGAAATTCAAACTTGGTCAGTAAGTTATTTATGATTGTCAGAAAGCTAAAGAGTTGTAGAACTACAACCAATGTGTTGATCTTAAAGAACAGGTTTATCTCATTAAGCCACTGTAAATAGGGGGCGGGCATGGGGAAAAGAGTATGAAAAGGAAGAAAACCTACATTTATTGAGCTCCTGCTATGTGCTAAGAATTTAACATTTCTGGCCTCATTTAATTCTCACAATAATCCAGTTACCTAAATATTATAATCTTCACATTACAAATGAGGAAATTGGGATTAAGATTCAATAATTTACCTCAGTTTGATTTATAAATGAGGAGCTGAAATTTGAACCAAGGCAAGTCTGAATCTAAAGCCTATACTCAAGATGAATGACTAATATTTTTGATGTTAGTTCCAACTAAGTGTTTAATGAGTCATCTTTGAAGACCTATTATATGCAATGCCCTGTATTAACCACTTTGTGGGAAACAGAGATGCCACCAAAGATGGACTAGTGTCAAATCTCAGACCTTCCCCTTACTGGTGGTCCTTGAACCAGTGATTTACCCTCTCCAAACATCAGTTTCTTCATCTTTAAAAGAGGGATAATAGTACCTATCCTTTAGGGTTGTTGTGAGCATTAGAGCTGATGTACTTGGTACCATGTTGGAATTTCATACATATTATAATTATGGGACTCACTGTTTAGAAAGGGAAAAAAAGACGAGTGCACATATCACTGTGAGAGCCACTAATAAGAAACATCTTCAGAGAGATAAAAGTTCTAAGAGAAGGTTTACTTCAGTCTGACCCTGATTGATGGGGGAGAACCAGTAAAAGTTTCATAAAGGAGGTGGCATTTTAAACACCAAAGTTTCGGTAGAATTCAGATATGGGAGAAGGGTATTCCAAATAGAAGCATATTTAAGAAAGCATGAGGGGTTTCAAGGCAAAGAGTGAGTCTAACTTGGCTGAAGTGTGGGGATCTCATACGGAATTTATAAGCTGAAAGATTGGAAAGATCAGTTAGCTTTAGGTTGTGGATAAAAGGAGACAGGGCTTTATTCAGTAGGCAGAAGGGAACTGTTTATAGTCTTGAACTATTCTTTTTCTAAAACATTGCTACTACTAAAATTTTAAGTACTAAATTTTATTTTAAATACTGAAATAGGATATGTATGCTGGTTGATTTTAGAAAATTGGACACTATTTGCTGCATTCTACTTTTGCAAAAATCCTTTTTTTAAAAATTTTCAAATAATCCTTTTAAATATTAGTAAGAGCCATTTTGATTTAGAATTTCTTTTAGGCAAAGGATGCAAAGTGGGTGAGCTGGACCTATTTTTTAAATAACTGATTTATTGAGATATAATTCATATGCATACAAATCACATTTTAAAGTGTATAATTTAGTGGTTTTTCTTTATATTCACAGAGTTGTACAGCCATCATCACTATCTAATTCCAGAACATTTTCATCATCCCCCAAAGAAATCCTCATACCCCTCTCTCCAGCACCTTGGCAACTACTAATCATTTTCTGTAGATTTGCCTATTTTAGATAAGTGGAATCATATAATAAGTGGTCTTTTGTGACTGGTTTCTTTCAATTAGCATAATGTTTTCAAGGTTCATGCACATTGTAGCATGCATTAGTATTTTATTCCTTTTTATTGCAAAATAGCATTTCATGGATGGATATACTACATATTTTTTATCCATTGTTGAACACTTGGGTTGTTTGCAAATTATGACTATTATGAATAATAATTTGTGAACAGATTTTTTGTGTGGAGATATGTTTTCATTTCTCTTGAAATGTGTACCTAGTAGTATAATTCCGGTGACTCTGTTTAACTCTTTGAGGAACTGCCAAATTTTTCCAAAGTGGCTGCACCATTTTTGTTCATACCAACAATGTTTTTCCAATTTCTCCACATCCTAACCAATACTTGTTATTGTTCATCTTTTACAGTAGCCACAATTTTTTGGTGTGAAAAGTATCTTACTGTCATTTGATTAGCATTTCCATAATTATTCAATACTAATGATGTTGAGCATCTTTTCATGTACTTGCTGGCCATTTGCATACCTTCTTTGGAGAAATGTCTGTTCAAATATTTGCCCATTTTAAAATTGGGTTGTTTGTCCTTCTGTTGTTGAGTTGTAATAGTTCTTTATTCTTGATAATGCCCCCTTATCAGATACAATATTTGTAAATATTTTCTTCCATCTATGGGTTGCATTTTGATTTTATTGATCCTTTCATTTGAAGCACAAATTTTGATGAAGTCTATTTTTTTCCTTTGGTTGCTTGTGCTTTTGATGTCATATCTAAGAAATCATTGCCTAACCCAAGGTTGTGAAGGTTTACACTTATGTCTTCTTCTAAGAGTTTTATAGTTTTGGTTCTTACATGTAGGTCTGTGATCCATTTTGAGTTAATTTTTACATGTGATATGAGGTAGGGGTCCAAATTCATTCGTGTGTGGATATTTAGTTTTCTCAAAGCCATTTGCTGAAAAGGCTATTCTTTCCCCCATTGAATTGTCTTGGCACCAGTGTTGAAAATCAATTGACTATAAATGTAAGAGTTTATTTCTGGACTCTCAGTTCTACTCAATTCAGGTATATCCTATCTTTATGCCAGTACCACACTGTCTTGATTATTGTAGTAAATTTTGAAATCAAGACGCTTAAATTATCCAATGTTTTTAGTCTTTTTCAAGATTCTTTTGCTTCCTCTGGGTCACTTGCATTTCTATTTGAATTTTAGGATCGGCTTGTCAATTTCTGCAAAAAAAAAAAAAAAGCTGGAATTTGTATAAGGGTCGTGTTGAATCTGAAAATCAGTTTGGGGAGTATTGCCATTTTAACAATATTAAGTCTTCTAATCCATGAATATGGGTTGTCTTTACATTTAATTTCTTTCAACAGTGTTTTTTGTAGTTTTTAGTGTACATGCCTTGCACTGCTTTTGTTAAATTTATTCCTAAGTATTTAAAAAATTCTTTACAAATGGAATTAAAAGCAATTATTTTCATGTGATAGAAATGCAATTGATTTTTTATATGTTGGACTTGCATCCTGCAACCTTGTTTAACTTGTTCACTAGTTCTTATAGTTTTATTGTGTTTGAATTCCTTAGGATTTTCTGTGTACAGCATCAAGTCACCTGTGGCTAGAGATAATTTTACTTCCCACCTTTCAATCTGGATTGTTTTTATTTCTTTTTCTTGCCTAATTGCCTTGGTTAGAACCTCTAACATAGTTTTGAATAGAAGTAGAGAGAGTGTGGACATTCTTGTATTAGTCCTCATCTTAGAGGGAAATCTTTCATTAAGTATGATGTTAGCTGTGAGTTTTCCAGTGATACTTTTTATTTATGTTGAAGGGGTTGGGTCTATTTTACAGATTGATTTTTTTTTTGAGTCCACCTTTTTAAAAAACATTGAGATGACATGTAAAAATTAGGAGATTTTACATAAAAATCTAAATTTCTGGCTTCTCTTGAAAAACAACAACAAAAGATCTAACAATGACAACACTTGGCTCACATCTGTACATAGTAACAATTACTGCCTCCTCTAGGTGGATGGCTATGCTCTCTTCAATTCTGAGTTTGTGAGTCTTCTCTGATTCTGCTAAGAGATCTGAGGATTTACAAGTTTAGATCGGTTTAGTAATAATTCTGGACTCCTATAATTTGAGTCATTACTAGGGTTATCCTCAGTAGCTTTTGTAGAAATTAGCTGGCTTTCAATGTGCAAATCCAATTTGATGTATAGTTAACTAGTCATAATGTTTCCCTGTACCTCTCTTTTCCATAGTCACTTTTAAATATCCCTGTATTCAGTATAGTTGACCAGAATTTACTTTCATGGAAAAAACCAGTATGGAATTCACTTGGTTGCAGGGATTTATGGAAATCAAAAACTGAGGGAGAATTTGAATGCAGTTTAATGCTATAGTATATCACTGGAAGAACCACTATATATATGGTAACCTTTTCACAAAAAGGTGTGTCTATCTTTTTTATATCTCTCGAATCTAGCACAGTGCCTGGCACTTTGTTGCCTCACTAAATTTGTGTTGAGTGAATATTAGCTGTTAGTAATATTTAGATGAGGATTTCTTATGTGTGTAAAAACTCCAGGGACAATATTTTATGAAAAATCAAATGTAGTACTTTTATGTTTTGATGACACAAATAGTCATAGGAAATAATGTTTACCTTCTTTTATGTAATTATGCCACAAATATAATTTGTAAGTGATAAGGCTAATAAGCAGAAAACTTGATATTTTGTGACATTAAAAGAGTTAGTGATTTTTTGTAATTAAAAATATTTTCTGTGAGTAAAAACTATGGCCATGAATTTTTAGCATATTAGGGAGTTTGGTGAAGATAAACTCTTTTTTATGTCCTATATGATATTGCAGAGGAAAACAGCAGCCAGGAGATATCTTTGGAATGTCTATAATATCATTGCCATCCACTGACTCTAGGCTTTTGTGTTGTAGAAGAGCCTTAATTAGATAGTCTTCATTTATTTTCTGGAAGTAATATATCCTGATGGCATCAGTTGCCTTTTTAACATTAAATGTTTCATCCTCAGTGGCACCCAAATGGCTTTGACATTTGTATTACATCCCAGAGTGCACATATTCCAGCTCAAAGAATAGAACTGTGTTGGGTAGCCTTAATATACTCCACGGAGCAACGGATGTGAAACAAATTATATAGTTCAGTTCCCAAGTTAAGCCAGTCTTCTTTTTGGAGGAACATGTAGGGAGATAGAGCTAGGGGATGATTTTTAAAAGCAATTTTCTTCTTGGCGATTTCCATATTACATGCTGCTATGTATTTTTGAAGAGATCTTGTTTAAACCTATAGACAGGATTAAAAGTCAGCTGTTAGGAAGAAGCGTCTGTGGTCATATGTTTGGTGAGCTGGTGGGAGCAAGAGACAGAGCTGGGGATTCTGCCAACTAGTAGCAGATATCTGTGTTTAGAAGTACAAGGTTACCCCACTTTTCTAAGCATTTTCATGGAGTCCAAGGAAGTTCTTGTTCACTGTAAGTTAATTTATTTTCCTATTGACCTACTTATGGTGAATGGGGCATGACTAGTGACTTGAAATATTTCCTTAATGATTTGCTTAAATATTGAATCCTGGAGCTCTTGTATATTGTTTGCTTTGTTTGTTCTCTGTACTACTAAAATCATTCCTAAACTTATGATTAGAAAATCAGGGATTTAAGTGCTGACAAAGGGCTGAAAAATTGTCTGGTAACTTGGAGCTTTACTTAGAAATTACATGTGTATTTCTCCTGTGAAAATGCCTATATTGTAATCTGACTAGTAAGTGCATGGAAAGATACATTAAAACTCTTATGTGTGTAACAAACTTGTAATTTGGTTTGCCTTTTTGTTGTGGTTTGAGTACAAGATTGCAAAATATCTTAATGGTATGTATTGAATATTGATCTGCCTAATTAAGAATTTGGAAGAAAATGTTGTCTTTTTTTTTTTTTCCCCTAAAATGGTGTTTCCTATGTGATTTTGAGTAAAATAGCTGCAAAACTAGTTTTCCTTTTACTAAAATAAGTTAGTTCATTTTTTTCTTCTAACATACATGTAGGTTATTTTTAATAGCTAAGGATGATGATAAAGTTAATGGGTAATTAATCATTAATTAATTACTAGTAATTAAATAAAGTGCTATACTAAACATTTTATATATCTTATCTCATTTGGTAACTTTAGGAGATAAGTGAAAATTTTCACTATATGTATGAGGAAATTGAGATCAGAACCGTTAGTTTCCCAACTTGTACATGCTAGAGGTAGGATTTATATCCCTCTCTATTTATATTTATCTATATGCTTGTCATCCTGATCCCAAAGTTGATGCTGTTAACCATTGCTAGACTGTACTCCATGAATAATCACATAGCACACAATAGTATTGCCAGTTCATGTCAACCAAAGGAGTGGAAACACCTTCAAGATGTAGAAATTGTTTCTTCAATTTCTGCTTGAATTGTTGGGAATTGACACTGAGCTCATCTCAGAGGAAGAGAAGACAACATTTTCCATCAAGTTTCTGTAGATCATGTTGATTCTGCTGTCTTTACAGTGGCACAATAGTGTCATCATGTACTAATCTACATTCCAGAAAAGTGTGCCCCACGGAGAGAATGTGTGGCAACAGCTGGTTATGGCAGCTGTAGGTAATAAACACAATGAGACAAGCCTCAAAGTTCAGTCTCTTCTTTCTGCGTATATCCCCTTTGTATATCAAAAGGAGGAGTTAAGTATGTGTGTGCTAATTGTACTTAGCAAAGAAACAGAATCACCATGGTATTGTTATTCAAGTTCTTAGAATGTTAATGCCAGAAAGTACCTCCTTTTGGGACTTAGTTCAATCATTAAGGAAAATGAACAAACTTGAATGAAGCTGCTTTCAGAGAGTAAGGAACAGTGTCTTTTTTACTGCTATATCCCCAAAGTACTTATAATAGATACTTACGTAAGACTCAATAAATATTTGCTGATTGATGGATTGATTGCTCTATTTCACATGGCTGATAGTAGTTCAGGCTATAATCTGAGTCTTTTGACATTCAGGTTCAGTGCTTTTCTTACCACACTGAGCTGCTTACATTCCCATCTCAAAATAATAATTGCTTTCTCTTTTCGAAAGAAGGAAATTAAAGCTCTAAGAGATTAAGTGGCCCAAATTCACACAGGTAGGCCGTGGCTGAAGAAGGTCATAAAGCCTAGTCTGCTTGATGCTAAAGTTTGTGTTCTTACATGCCACACTGTACTGCTGCTTTCCAGAACATTAACTCACACCATATTTTATAGATGTAATTTGTAGTAGTATCTTAAGACTTTAAAAAAAATTAATTTACTTATTTATTTATTTTTGGCTGCATTGGGTCTTCGTTGCTGCATGCGGGCTTTCTCTAGTTGTGGCGAGTGAGGGGCTACTCTTCATTGTGGTGCATGGGCTTCTCATTGTGGTGGCTTCTCTTGTTGTGGAGCATGGGCTCTAGACGCACGGGCTTCAGTAGTTGTGGCTTGCGGGCTCTAGAGCGCAGGCTCAGTAGTTGTGGTGCACGGGCTTAGTTGCTCCGCGACATGTGGGATCTTCCTGGACCAGGGCTCGAACCCGTGTCTCCTGCATTGGCAAGCGGATTCTTAACCACTGCACCACCAGGGAACCCCGTACTAGTATCTTAAAGCACTCTACAAAAAGAGAGTATGCAATCTTATTTTTGACATATGTTAGAGCTGAGTGGTTAAGAACAAGGATTCTATAGTCAGAGTTTAAATCCCAGCTCTACTACTTCACATGACTTTGGCTAAGTTTCTCTGTGGCTCAGATTCATCATCCACCAGTAGTGGTAATAATAATACCTATCTCATGGAGTTGTTTGAGAATTAAGTAAGCATGACGTGCTTAGAACAGTGTTTGACATACAGTAGGCCTCGTATGTATTCTTATTATTTCCTTGAGTATTAATTTCCATTGGGAAGAATTTATCTTATAGCCAGTGAAACTTAATCCTGTTGTCCTCTCTTGTTCTATCCTCTGGGGAAACAAAGACAAGTAGGGATCACCCTCGCTGCATACTACTCCCTCTATTTAGTTATCATGATGAAGTTACTTTTTACTCTTTTCTAATAGGTTTCTTAATCTTTAAGCAAAGATCTGACTTCCCCAGTCCTTACACTACAAGGAATTTTCTGTATTTAAAGCAGGAAATAACATTAATACTTAGAGGATAAGAGCATTTGTTTTCATATGGTATACAAAGAACAAACAAATTTATTATGATAGCAGGAATTAATAGTCTTTTTTAACATTACCCTGTTGTCTTGCCTAAAATTAAGCTGTGTCTTCTAGGGTGATATAGTGAATAAACACTAGACTTGGGAATCAGAAAACCTGCATTCATGTCTCAGTTGACATGAAAATGTATAAAAAACATAACAGTGACTGCTATGATTACCTCACAGTGTTTGGTGTTAACCAAATAATATTTTATATTTTCAAGGCCCATATTCAAATACTACCAGCTCAATGAAGCCTTCCCTGACTCCTCTGGTTAGATTACATCTCTACTCTCTCTATATATGGAAAACAATTCCTACAGCACTTTTCATCTCTGCAATATTCTATTTCTTTGAGTCAAACAGACCATATCTTCCACTGGATTGTAAGCTCTTTGTGGGTATATATTCATTTTTGTTTTTCACAGACTGTCTGATATAGTACCTTCAGTATGTGCTCCATTGAATTTGTGCAGTGGTACTTTGTAAACTGAAGTATATACAAACGTAAAATATTATTAATATCCACTTATATGTGGCACTCCTCTTTCTCGTGGGTTTATTTTCTAACTTACAGTAATGCGTTCAGTTCCATGTCCAGTCAGAGTTTTCTCTGCATCTCCAAGTACCTTATCTTGGGGAGTGTCAACCAGGAGCATAATTAAATTTTTTATTAAGTTCCTGAATGCAAGTTATATTGTCCTAACTACTGTCCAAATCAAATTGTCATGGTCTCTGCTGTACAAGAGCACAGTCAAAAATCATTATCAGATGTCTGCATGCAAGTTATGTTGTCCTTGGTAAATTTAATTAAATAATCAGATCAGTGATTTCTAGACTTAACAGTATAAGGAAGAAACACTTGTGTGAATACACTTATAATGGACTACTAAAAACTATTGAAAAAAACCCCACACTGATTGAATATATAACAAATTTTGTTCAGAATTATGACCGAAATGGGCAATTTTAGATTTGGGTGTTTGGTCTAATTCCACTACGCAAGGAACCTTCACATCACTTCTTATTGGGGAAAATCTATGAGTATTGAACTTTGCACAAGTTTTTGATGTAGTCCCTGGCAGCTACATAATGGATTTTGCCTGTCCTATAATATTCTATGAGATCATAAAGTTACTCTTCTGTGAAATTTGGTCAGTTTGGTCAGACATGAGGATGTTTTTGTTCAGTCTCATTATGATTAGAGAAGTAAGATCCTACGTGTGAATGTAGAAAAATGTTTCAGCATATAAAAATAAAAGTAAAAAAGAAGAAAGGAAACAAAAAATAAGAGGAAACAAAGGGAAAAGAAAAGAAATGAAAAGAAGGCCTGGATATTTATATTTGTTAACTTGTTTTAAACTGTAAGTATATATGATATGTGAAGTTTAAATGTTTATAGATGATTGAATGACATCTCATCAGCTCAACAGGCTTAAAATATCATTTAGGTCCTCAAAACAGTTAGAAAAGTATTTTGGGTTTGATAATTACTTTCTCAGAGGGGTGTGTGTGTGTGTAAAAGATGTAGCACAACCATGTTTAATAATTAACATTTATTAGGGGTTTATTCTATGCAATGCAGCACTCTAAGCATTTTACATTTAATCCTTTCAACAACCTTGAAATGTAGGTGCTATTATTATTTCCATTTTGTAGGTGAAGAAATAGAGAAGTTGAGTAACTTGCTGAAGGTCTCACAACTAGTGAGTGGGAAGCTGTTTATCTGGTCTTCCTGCTGATGGCAATAACATTTGATTGCAGTTTTCAGTTAGGGTCTACGCCATCCTGAAATCTTGCTCTAAAAATCCTTAGTTATATTTAGTAATTTAGAATTTATAAAGTCAATCAAAAAATAACTCCCTCAAAAAAAAAAAAAAAAAACTCCCTCAATGGAGTGTGAAGGATAAATTATATATTATAGAGTTTAGTATAATTATATATACTAAATCCTAAATAATATGTGTTGGGGTTCTGCTGCATAATGTCATTTCTTTTTTACCAAGAAATTGGTGAAAATTTTTATGTCTGGCTGAAAAAAAAATGGCTCTACACTAGTCTGGTCTAGGTTTTGCCTTGCATGTACTATTGTTTGCCTTCTGTACCTATATTGCACTGGTCCCTCATTGCTCTATAGTGGCCTGAATGCTTCCTTGCATCAGAAATTTCTGTAAAAACCACATAGAATTTTTAACCTCTACACCTCAAGTTCAGATTCCCCCAACTCTTTATTTAAAAAAATTAAAACTTACTGTGAAAAGAGTGGTACAAAAAACACCCATATACATTCTTGATTATCCAATTGTTAATATTTTGCCACAGTTGCACACCCTCTCTCTGTGTGTGTATGTATCTACTGAGTAATTTGAAATTAAATTGCAGATATCATGACACCCTAATGTTCCAGCATGTATCTCCTAAGTACATGAAAGTCTCTGACAGGATACCACAATCACATTTTCTGTTTTCTTTCCTTATAGATATGTATGACTATTGCTTGTGGTTTTCTTTTCATTTTTGAAACGTTTTATATTTTCTTGGACCAGCAATGACAGAGGATTCTTTGTAGGCAGGGTAGGTGCTTGGGTGGCTTGCTAGATTTCTTATTTTAAGTGCCCTTTTTTTTTTTTTTTTAAACGTGATAATCCATTTATTTATTTATTTATTTATTTATTTATGGCTGTGTTGGGTCTTCGTTTCTGTGCGAGGACTTTCTCTAGTTATGGCAAGTGGGGACCACTCTTCATCGCAGTGCGCCGGCCTCTCACTATCGCAGCCTCTCTTGTTGCGGAGCACAAGCTCCAGATGCGCAGGCTCAGTAATTGTGGCTCACGGGCCTAGTTGCTCCGTGGCATGTGGGATCTTCCCAGACCAGGGCTCGAACCCGTGTCCCCTGCATTGGCAGGCAGACTCTCAATCACTGCGCCACCAGGGAAGCCCCTTAAGTGCCCTTTTTATTGGTGTAGTAAAGTGCTTTTAAAAAGTATTTGCTAATACAAATGAATGTATATGCAAAACAGAAAACAGACTCACAAATATAGAAAACAAACTAGTGGTTACCAAAGAGGAGAGGGAATGGGGAGGGGCAAATTAGCGTTATGGGATTAAGAGATACAAACTACTATGAATAAAATAGATAAGCAACAAGGATATATTATATAGCACAGCAAATTATAGCCATTTTCTTGTAATAACTTTTAATGGAATATAACCTGTGAAAATACTGAACCACTATGCTGTATACCTGACACTAATATAATATTGTAAATTAACTCTACTTCAACAAAAAAATTGGCATTTTGTTTGGGGTAGGGGTGGGGTTAGTATACTTCTGATTTTGTGCTTCTCATTTGCTTCTGTAGGGCCCTTAATTTCTACCGCTTGCTTGCTTCTTTCCTTTCAATGCCAAGCCTCCAGGAGACTTCCCCTTCCAGGCTGCCTTTCTCTCTCCCTCTCTCTCTCTCTGCTCCAGAAGTGGATTCAACCTTCACTGAAGTTCTGGGATTCTTATGTAGTTAAGTCTTGGACTTGATCATCAACAATTTCTGCCTTCTGGCTGCAGGAGATGAGAGTGTCTTTATATATTGCTAGGGAGTTCTTCTGACTATTACAATTTGTCTTAATTTGTGATTAATGGCTCTGAGCTTTGCATTGTCTTTCTTCAAAGCTTTTATCGCACTTAGCAACATCCATTCAAATCTTTTGTTCTTATAATTATTATTTCCTCTGAAGCTCTTGTATGACTGAGATATTATACCTGCCATTATTTTCCCTACCAGTTTTTCATGCCAGTTGACCACAGGTGAAAGTTTTAACAATTGCACTGTTACAACACTCCAGGACTTATTATCAGTGCTCTACCTACCTCCAGTATTGGTGTTCTTGTTGCCAGCTGGCTGGTTGGTGCTAGAGCTCAAAAATTCCATTTTATAGTTTGCTTTTTTCAGAATACTCCTTGTACCAACTCTCTTAGGTCAGTGACCCTAGGAAACAGATTCTGGGATGGAGAATTTTCATATAGGAAACTTTACTGAGGAGAGCTCTCAGGAACACACCTATGAGGGAGTAAGGACACAAGAAGGCAAGTGATGAGTTGAACTACAAAGTGGTTACCAAAAAGTTCTCACTTGATGTACATAAGCCCTGGAGCTTAGATGACCTTTCAGAGTTATTCTAAATTGAGGCAAGGTGACCAGATCTCACATTGAGCAGTCATTGGATACTGACTACCTTTGCAGAAGGGATGTAACTTTGAGTGAGGGAGCTCCCTTTGAGCTGAGAGCAGTTTCTAGGGAGGGACTTAGATGTGAGCTGTTAGTAGCCAACAAAACTGGCAGCTAGAGATTTGAGGGCCTTGGTTTGATGGAGAAATCTAGGTCATACACCACAGTCTGCACTAGAAGACGTAAGAGAAAAAAGTAGGAAGACATATCAAAAGGTCAGTGAAGTACTTCAGATAATGATAGCTTGGAGTTTGGGAGAACAGTGGAGGTAGTGAGAGGTGGTTGGATTTGGGATATATTTCAAAGGATTTGCTGTTGGATAAGATGTCAGAGGAGAGAGGGGTAAAGGGTGTTTTCAAAGATTGGGGCCTGAACAACTGTAAGAATAAAGTTGCCTCATCAATTTAATGAGAAGTGATGGCTAGCACACTTGTTTACTTAAAGCAGTTATATTAGCTGAAGAATATAACCTCTTTTTATAATTTCTAGCTGAAAAGAATGTGGGCCTATAACTTTCTGTTTCTACAACATAAATTACCAAAATTGATCCATTTAGAAATTTAAAAATTGAATAGACTCATAACCTTGGAATAAATTAAAACTTGGTCAAAGAATTATCTTTAATGAAATAAACGCAGGTAGGATTAAAGTCAAATACTTTAAAACTTTCAAAAATAGGTAATTCTTATGAAAAGTACCTATTTCCGAAGGAGTGAAATAGCGAGAAACCTTTGTAACTAATTTTAAGAAAATAGCATAACTCTGATATCAAAACTGAACACAGGTAACACTAAGAGAAGAAAATGCAGATTAATCTCATTTGTGAATATAGATTAAAAATCCTAATCAAAGTACTAATAAATTCTGATTCAAGAGTACATTAAGGATGTCAGCAAAATGGTGGCACAGGAATTCTACTGCTCCTTTTCCCCCAGAAACATCATTTTGAATAACCGTCTACACATGAAATAACTTCACAGGAGCCAAGGATTCCAGGTGAAGTATTAGATTACAGCACCTGGATGAAGCAGAGAAATAAGAAAGGATGCATTGAGGAGGGTAGGAAAGATAGATTCATACTACTCCTCCATTAATCCTCCCCCAAACCAGAGCAGCCCAGCCCAGAGACAGATCCCATGGCACTGGGCTCTCTGCGGGCTCCCAGGAACCCA
Organism: Balaenoptera acutorostrata; assembly: GCF_949987535.1. Lineage (NCBI taxonomy): Eukaryota > Metazoa > Chordata > Mammalia > Artiodactyla > Balaenopteridae > Balaenoptera > Balaenoptera acutorostrata. Next base: position 64,722,428 of record NC_080072.1, on the reverse strand, counting down.
GGCACTTCTCTCCTTCTGGCACCTGCTGGCTCCAGTGGCCCCAGGCAGTTCCTGTGGCCTCAAATGGCATTCATAGCACCAGGTTCCTGGTCAGACTCCCAGGAACCCAGGTACCCCTCTCAACCTAGTGCCTGCTGGCTCCAGCAGCCCCAGGAGGCTCCTGTAGCCCCAGGCAATGACACCAGGCTGCCCATGAGCTCCTGTGAATCCAGGCCCCTGACTCACCCTGGTGCCTGTTGGCTCCAGCAGTCCTAGGTGGCTCCTGAAGCCCCTGGCAGTTACCATGGTACTAAGCTTCTGGCAGACTCCCGTGAATCATGGTCCATCGCTGACACTGGTGCCTGGCAGCTGTAGTGGCCCAGACAGCTCACATGGCTTCAAGCTCCCAGAGGGCCCCTTTGAACTCAGGCTCCTGGCTCACCCAGGTGCTGGCTGGCTCCAGCAGCCCCAAACAGCTCAGTGGCCTGAGGTGGCTCTCAGAGTTCCAGGCAGCTTCTTAAGCTGCAGGATCCCAATGGGCTTCCAGACTCCTGGCCCATCCCACCACTGGCTTGTTACCTTGGCTGTAGCCAGCTCCTATAGCCTGAGGGTCCCAATCAATGCCTGCAAACCTAGGCTCCAGGACACTTGTGAACCCATGGTGTCTATGGGGTCTGGCACCAGGCTGACTACCACTATCTCAAGCTTTCAAACCACCCCAGAACTAGACTTCCCAAGGACTCCAGCAGCAAGCCTGCTTTCAGGCATCACCAGACCTGCCTACCCAGAATCTCTGGATAGGTTGAGTGACAAAGGGCTTCACCTGCTGAAGCCAGTCTGTAATGACTAGAAGAGATGCCTATGACCTCAGATGCACAGACATCAATATAAGGTCACAAGGATCATGAATAATCAAGGACATATGACATCACCAAAGGAAACTAATAAAATTTCAATGGCTGACCCTAAAGAAATAGAGACATATAAACTGACAAAGAATTCAGAATAATCCTCTTAAAGAAATTCAGAGATCTAAAAAAAAAACACACAGACAACTGAATGAAATTAGAAAAACAATACATGAACAAAATGAGAAGTTTGACAAAGAAATAAAAAGAAATCTAAGAGTTGAAGAGTATAATGACAGAACTGAAGGATTTAGCAGAGGATTTCAACAAGAGATTTGACCAAACAAGAAAGAATTAGTGAACTAAAAAACAGGTTATTTGAAATCATATAATCAGAGAAGCTATGGGATAAAGTTTAAAGAAACAATCTTGGAACTGTTTGAGTCCCAGAAGGATAAGAGGAAGAGAAAGAAGCAGAAAACTCATTTAAAGAAATAATGGCAGAGAATCCCCCAATCTGGGGAGAGATTTAGATATCCAAGTTTATGAAATTAATAGGTCAAAATTTCAATCCCAAGTAGTCTTCACTAATATACATTGTAATAAAACTGTATAATATCAAAGGCAAAGAGAGAATTTTAAAAGCAGCAAGAGAAAAAATAGTCTCACATAAAAGGAAATACTCATAAGGCTGCCAGAGGGTTTCTCAGTAGCAATCTTTCAGGTTAGGAGAGAGTGGGATGATGTATTCAAAGTGCTGAAAACAAAAAAACAAAAAAAACTGCTAACCAAGAATACTTTGCCCAACAAAGCTGTCTTTCAGGAATGAGCAAGAGAGAGACTTTCCTAAACAAAACCTGAGAGAGTTCATCACAACTAGACTTTCTTTACAAGAAATGGTGAAAGGAGTTCTTCAAGCTGAAATTAAAGGATGCTAATTAGTCACAAGAAAACATGAAAATATATCATGCTGGTAAAGGTAAGGATATTGTCAAATTCAGAATATTCTAATATTGTGAAAAGCTGGGGGCACTAATCACTTAACTCTGGTATAAAGGTTTAAACGACAATCTGACCTACAGAATTGTAAGATAATGTGTTATGTCAGCAACAGAAAACTAATATAAGCACCCAGAGACAACATGTATGTGTCCACATGGCTTCATCTTCAGGATTTAGGAACTGGAAAATTAGCTAACTCTTCCACCCTAATTAAACAATATTAAAAGAGCTATCACTTCAAAAATAAAAAAAAAAGGTTTAAATGACAAAAAATCAAAAGTAACTATAGCTACAAAAATTTGTAAATGGGTACATAATATAGAAAGAGATAGATTATAATATTAAAACATAAATTATGTTGGAGAGAAAGGGTAAAACTTTGTACGTGATTGAAGTTGTCATTAGCATAAAATTGACTTATAACTAAAAAGATGTTTTATGTAAGCCTCATGGCTTACAAAGCAAAAACGTTCAGTAGGTACATACAAGATAAAGAAAAGGGAATCAAAGCCCTTGATTACAAAAAAATCATCAACCCAGAAAGAAAGACAACACAACAGGAAGGCAGGAACAAGGAAACTACAAAAAGCCAGAGAAGAATAAGATGGCATTGGTCAACCTTACCTATCAATGGTTACTTTCAATGTTATTGGATTAAATTCTCCAATAAAGAGGCATAAAGTGGCTGAATGGATTAAAAACAAGACCCAACTGTATGCTGCCTGCAAGAGACTCACTTCAGCTTTAAGGACACACACAGATTGAAAGTGAAGAGATGGATTCTATGCAAGTGGAAAACAAAAGAGAGCATGAATAGCTGTACTTATATCAGACAAAATAGACTTTAAGTCAAAAACTGTAACAGGAGACAGAGAGGTATTTATGTAATGATAATTCATTCAGAGTATATAACAATTATAAATATATATGCACCAAACATTACAGAACTTAAATAAGTTAAGCACAAATAGTAACTGATCTAAAGGGAGAAATAGACAAGGATACAATAATAGTAGGGGACTTCAGTACCCCATTTTCAACAATGGATAGATCATTCAGACAGAAAATCAACAAGGAAATATTAGACTTGAACCATACTTTAACCAAACGGAAGTAATAGACATATGTAGAACATTCCATCCAACAGCAGCAGAATACACATTCTTCTCAAGCACACAGGGAACATTCTCCAGGATAAATATGTATTAAGCCACAAAACAAGCCTTAGCAAATGAATGATGATTGAAACTACACCTAGTATCTTTTCCAACCACAATGGCATGAAATTAGAAATTAATAACAGGAGGAAAACTGGAAAATTCACAAATATGTGAAATCAAACAGCACACTCCTGAATAACCAATGGAACAAAAAGAAATTTGAAAAGAAATTTTAAAAAAATCTTAAAACAAAAGAAAATAGAAATACGACATACCAAAACTTATGGGAATCACCAAAAACAGTTCTTAGAGTGAAGTTTTTAGTGATAAGTGCCTACATTAGGAAAAAAGGAAAGGTCTCAAATAAATAACCTACCTTTGCACCTCAAGGCACTAGAAAGAGCAAAGTAAGCCCAAAGTTAGCAAAAAGAAGGAAATTACAAATATCAGAGCTGAAATAAATAGAGAAAGGAAAAAGATCAATAGATCTAAGAGGTGTTTTTTGGACAAGATAAACAATATTGACAAACCCTTAGCTAAACTAACTAAGAAAAACAGAGAGAAGACTCAAATACAATCCAAAAGGAAAGAGGAGACATTAAAATTGATAAAACAGAAATACAACAGCTCATGAGGCTGCTATGAACAGTTATGTGCCAACAAATTAGAATGACCTAGAAGAAATGCATAAATGCCTAAAAACATGTAACTTATCAAGATGGAATCATGAAGAAATAGAAAATCTGAACAGGCCAGTTTCTAGTAAGAGAGTGAATCAGTAATAAAAAAAGTCTCCCAACAAAGCCCAGACCAAATGGTTTCACTGGTGAATTCTACTAAACATTTAAAGAAGAATTAACACCAATCCTTCTCAAACTCTTCCAAAAAATTGAAGAGAAGTAAACACTCCCAAACTAATTTTACAAAGCCAGCTTTAACCTGACACCAAAACCAGATAAGGACACTATAAGAAAATAAAACCACAAACTAATATTCTTGATGAATATAGATGCAAAAATTCTCCAAAAAAAAATACTAGCAAACTGAATTCAACTGTACATTAAAAGGATCATACACCACAATCAAGTAGGATTTATCCCTGTGTTGCAAGGATGATTCAACATATGGAAATCAGTAAATATGATACACAACATTAACAAAATGAAGGATAAAAATCATACGATCATTTCAATAGATGCAGAAAAATCATTTGACAGAGTTCAATATCCTTTCATGATAAAGGCTCTCAACAAATTGAGTATAGAAGGAATATACCTCAACATAATAAAGGCTATTTATGACAAACCCATGGTACACATCAAACTCAACAGTTAAAGGTTAAAAGCTTTCCCACTAATATCAGAAAAAGTCAAGGGTGCCTACACTCACCATTCATATTCAACATAGGACTGTAAGTTTTAGAGTAATCAGGCAAGAAAAAGAAATAAAAGGCAACCAAATTGGAAAGAAAAAAATAAAGCTCTCTCTGTTTCCATATGATAAGAATTTTTATATAGAAAACCCTAATGACTCCTCCAAAAAAACTGTTAGAGATAATCAATGAATTCAGTAAAGTTGCAAGATACAAAATCAACATACAAAAATCAGTTGTGTGTCTGTACATAATAATGAATTATTGAAAAAAATAAAACATTGCCATGTATAATAGCATCAAAAGGAATAAAATACTTAGAAATAAATTTAACCAAGGAGGTGAAATATCTGTACACTGAAAATTACAAGACATTGATGAAAGAAATTGAAGAACACACAAATGAATGGGAAAATATTCCATATTCATGGATCAAAAGAATTAACTTTGTTAAATGTCCATATCACACAAGGCCATCTGTAGATGCAATGCAATCCCTATCAAAATTCCAGTGACGTATTTCACAGAAATAGAAAAAGCAATCCTAAAATTTGTGTAGAACCACAAAAGACCACAAATACACAAAGTAATCCTGAGAAAGAAGAACAAACCTGAAGGCATCACACTTCCAGCTTTCCAACTATATTACAAATCTACAGTAATCAAAATGGTATAGTACTGGCATAAAAATAGACCCATAGATCAATGGAACAGAATAGAGAGACTAGAAATAAGCCCACATATATACAATCAGCTAATATTTGGCAATGGAGCCAAGAAGACTCAATGGGGAAAGGATAGTCACTTTAATAAATGATGTTGGGAAAACTGGATAACCACTTGCCAAAGAATGAAATTGGACCCCTTACACCGCTCACAAAAATTAACTCAAAGTGAAATGAAGACTTAACTATAAAAACCATAACTGTAAAGCAACTAGAAGGAAACATAGGGGAAAAATTTCTTGATTGGTCTCAGCAAAGATTTTTTGGATGTGACACCAGAAGTGCAAACAACACAAGCAAAAATAAACTAGTAGGACTATATCAAGCTAAAAAGCTTCCACACAGCAAAAGAAACAATGAGCAAAATGAAAAGGCATCTTATGGAATGGGAGAAATATTTGCAAACCATATTTCAGATAAGAGGTTAATATCCAAAAATATATGAGGAACTCATACACCTCCATAGGAAAAAACCCAAGAATCCAATTAAAATATGGGCAAAGGACTTGAACAGCTTTCCAAAGAAGACAAACAGTTGGCCAATAGGTACATGAAAATGTGCTTGAATCACTAACTGTAGAAATGCAAGTCAAAACCACAATGAGATATTACCTCACACCTATTATCAAATCAAAAAGACAAGAGACAATAAATGTTGATGAGGCTATGGAGAAAAAGGGAATGGCTTTTTGTTGGTGGGGATGCAAATTGGTACAGCCACTGTGGAAAACAGTATGGAGGTTCCTCAAACAATTAAAAATGGAACTACGATTGGATTCAGTACTCCCACTTTTGGGTATATATCCCAAGGAATTAAAAACACTATCTTTTTTTTTTTTTTTTTTTGAAGTACAGTTCGTTTACAATGTTGTGTTAGATTTAGGTGTACAGCAAAGTAATTCAGTTTTATATATATATATATATATATATATATACACACACACACACACACACATATATATATATACACACACATACACATACATATTTTTTACAGAATCTTTTTCATTATAGGTTATTACAAGATATTGAATATGATTCCCTGTGCTATACAGTAGGTCCTTGTTGTCTATCTGTTTTATATATAGTAGTGTGTATCTCTTAATCTCAAAGATCTAATTCCCCAACCACCTTCCCTTTTGGTAACCATAAACTTGTTTTCTATGTCTGTGAGTCTATTTCTGTATTGTAAATAAGTTCATTTGTATCTTTTTTTTTTTTTTTAGATTCCACATATAAGCAATATCATATGATATTTGTCTTTCTCTGTCTGACTTACTTCACTTAATATGATGATATCTAGGTCCATCCATGTTGCTGCAACTGGCATTATTTCATTCTTTTTTATGGCTGAATAATATTCCATTTACACACACACACACACACACACACACACACATACATACATACAGATATGTTGAGCATCTTTTCATGTGCCTGTTGGCCATCTGTATGTTTTCTTTGGAGAAATGTCTATTTAGATCTTCTGCCCATTTTTTTTTTTTTTTAACTGAGCTATGTGAGCTGTTTGTATATCTTGGATATTAATCCCTTGTCGGTTGCATCATTTGCAATATATTTTCCTCCCTTTCTGTAGGTTTTTTTTCATTTCGTTTATGGTTTCCTTTGCTGTGCAAAAGCTTTTAAGTTTAACTAGGTTCCATCATTTATTTTTGCTTTTGTTTCTATTACTCTAGGAAATGGATCCAAAAAAATATTGCTGCAATTTATATAAAAGAGTATTTTCCCATGTTTTCCTCTAGGAGTTTTATAGTATCTGGTCTTACATTTAGGTCTTTAATCCATTTTGAGTGTGTTTTTGTATATGGTGTTAGAGAATATTCTAATTTCATTCTTTTACATGTAGCTGTCCAGTTTTCCTTAGCACCATTTATTGAAGAGACTCTCTTTTCTCTATTGTATATTCTTGCCTCCTTTGTTGCAGATTAATTGACCATAAGTACATGGGTTTATTTCTGGGCTTTCTATCTTGTTCCACTGATCTATGTGTCTGTTTCTGTGCCAGTACCATACTGTTTTGATTACTGTAGCTTTGTAGTATAGTCTAAAGTCAGAGAGCATGATTTCTCTAGCACCATTCTTCTTTCTCAAGATTGCTTTGGCTATTCGGGGTCTTTTGTGTTTCCATACAAATTGTAAAGTTTTTGTTTTAATTCTGTGAAAAATGCCATTGCTAATTTGAGAAAGATTGCATTGAATCTGTAAAGTGCCTTTGTAGTAAGGTCATTTTAAGAATATTGATTCTTGGTGCGCGTGCCCAGGCTGCAGCCAACCCGGCAAGAGAATCCACCTTGGGCTAAGAGGAGAAAGCCTTCAACCTCTCCCAAAATTTCAGGGACCTCCTCCTCCTCTCCAGTTCACCTCCTCAGTGCTGGCTGCCGCTTCCCTCTCAGCCCCAGTGAAGTAGACGTCCAAGGTTGCTGCTTTGACCTAGGACCTGTGGCTGTGCAGAAGGCCACCACTCAGCCTTCGGTGAAGAACCACATGGTCACCAGGGTCTTGGTGCTCTGACCGGGTGTCAGACCTGAGCTTCTGAGGTGGGAGAGCCGAATTCAGGACATTGGACCACCAGAGACCTCCCAGCCCCATATAATATCAATCAGCGAGAGCTCTCCCAAAGATCTCTGTCTCAGTGCTAAGACCCAGCTCCACTCAACGACCAACAAGCTCCAGTGCTTGACACCCCATGCCAAACAACTAGCAAGACACGAACACAACCCCACCCATTAGCAGAGAGGCTACCTAAAATCATAATAAGTTCACAGACACACCAAAACAAACCACTGGACACAGTCCTACCCACCAGAAACACAAGATCCAACCAAATCCACCAGAACACAGGCACCAGTCCCCTCCACCAGGAAGCCTAGACATCTCACTGAACCAACCTTACCCACTGGGGGCGGACACCAAAAACAACAGGAAATACGAACTTGCAGCCTGCGGAAAGGAGACCCCAAACACAGTAAGCGAAGCAAAATGAGAAGGCAGAGAAATACGCAGCAGATGAAGGAGCAAGGTAAAAACCCACAAGACCAAACAAATGAAGAGGAAATAGGCAGTCTACCTGAAAAAGAATTCAGAGTAATGATAGTAAAGGGGATCCAAAATCTTGGAAATACAATGGAGAAAATACAAGAAACATTTAACAAGGACCCAGAAGAACTAAACAGCAAACAAACAATGATGAACAACACAATAAATGAAATGAAAAATTCTCTAGAAGGAATCAATAGCAGAATAACTGAGGCAGAAGAACGGATAAGTGACCTGGAAGATAAAATAGTGGAAATAACTACTGCAGAGCAGAATAAGGAAAAAAGAATGTAAAGAATTGAGGACAGTCTCAGAGACCTCAGGGACAACATTAAACACACCAACATTCGAATTATAGGGGTCCCAGAAGAAGAAGAGAAAAAGAAAGGGACTGAAAATATATTTGAAGGGATTATAGTTGAAAACTTCCCTAATATGGGAAAGGAAATAGTCAATCAAGTCCAGGAAACACAGAGAGTCCCATATAGGATAAATCCAAGGAGAAACACGTCAAGACATATTAAACTATCAAAAATTTAAAACAAAGAAAAAATATAAAAGCAACAAGGGTAAATCAACAAATAACATACAAGGGAATCCCCATAAGGTAAACAGCTGATCTTTCAGCAGAAACTCTGCAAGCCAGAAGGGAGTGGCAGGACATATTTAAAGGGATGAAAGTGAAAAACCTACGATCAAGATTACTCTACTCAGCAAGGATCTCATTCAGATTCAACGGAGAAATTAAAAGCTTTAGAGACAAGCAAAAGTTAAGAGAATTCAGAACCACCAAACCAGCTTTACAACAAATGCTAAAGGAACTTCTTTAGGCAGGAAACACAAGAGAAGGAAAAGACCTACAATAACAAACACAAAACAATTAAGAAAATGGTAATAGGAGTATACATATCGATAATTGCCTTAAATGTAAATGGATTCTATGCTCCAACCAAAAGACATAGACTGGTTGAATGGATATGAAAACAAGACCCGTATATATGCTGTCTACAAGAGACCCACTTCAGACCTAGGGACACATACAGACTGAAAGTGAGGGGATGGAAAAAGATATTCCATGCAAATGGAAATCAAAAGAAAGCTGGAATAACAATTCTCGTATCAGACAAAATAGACTTTAAAATAAAGACTATTAAAAGAGACAAAGAAGGACAGTACATAATGATCAAGGGATCAATCCAAGAAGAAGATACAAAAATTGTAAATATTTATGCACCCAACATAGGAGCACCTCAATACATAAGGCAAATGCTAACAGCCATAAAAGGGGAAATCGACAGTAACACAATCATAGCAGGGAACTTTAACACCCCACTTTCACCAATGGACAGATCATCCAAAATGAAAATAAATAAGGAAACAGAAGCTTTAAATGACACATTAAACAAGATGGACTTAATTGGTAATTATAGGATATTCCATCCAAAAACAACAGAATACACTTTCTTCTCAAGTGTTCATGGAACATTCTCCAGGATAGACCACATCTTGGGTCACAAATCAAGCCTTGGTAAATTTAAGAAAATAGAAATCATATCAAGTATCTTTTCCAACCACAATGCTGTGAGACTAGATATCAATTACAGGTAAAAAAAACTGTAAAAAATACAAAGGAAGCTAAACAATCACTACTAGATAACCAAGAGACCACTGAAGATGTCAAAGAGGAAATCAAAAAATACCTAGAAACAAATGACAATTAAAACACGACAACCCAAAACCTTTGGGATGCAGCAAAAGCAGGTCTAGGAGGGAAGTTTATAGCAGTACAATTCTACCTCAAGACACAAGAAACATCTCAAATAAACAAACTAACCTTACACCTAAAGCAATTAGAGAAAGAAGAACAAAAAAACCCCCCAAAGTTAGCAGAAAGAAAGAAGTCATAAGGATTAGATCAGAAATAAAGGAAAAAGAAATGAAGGAAACAATGGCAAAGATCAATAAAACTAAAAGCTGGTTCTTTGAGAAGATAAACTAAATTGATAAACCATTAGCCAGACTCATCAAGAAAAAAAGGGAAAACACTCAAATCAACAGAATTAGAAATGAAAAAGGAGAAGTAACAACTGACACTGCAGAAATACAAAGGATAATGAGAGATGACTATAAGCAACTATATGCCAATAAAATGGACAACCTGGAAGAAATGGACATATTCTTAGAAAAGCACAACCTTCTGAGACTGAACCAGGAAGAAATAGAAAATATAAACAGACCAATCACAAGCACTGAAATTGAAACTGTGATGAAAAATCTTCCAACAAACAAAAGCCCAGGTCCAGATGGCTTCACAGGAGAATTCTATCAAACATTTAGAGAAGAGCTACCCCCTATCCTTCTCAAACTCTTCCAAAATGTAGCAGAGGGAGGAGCACACCCAAATGCATTCTACAAGGCCACCATCACCCTGATACCAAAACCAGACAAAGATGTCACAAAAAAAGAACACTACAGGCCAATATCACTGACGAACGTAGATGCAAAAATCCTCAACAAAATACTAACAAACAGAATCCAACAGCACATTAAAATTTAGGCTCATACACCATAATCAAGTGGGGTGTATCTCAGGAATGCAAGGATTTCTCAGTATATGCAAGTCAATCAGTGTGATACTCCATCTTAACTAATTGAAGCATAAAAACCATATGATCATCTCAATAGATGCAGAAAAAGCTTTTGACAAAATTCAACACCAATTTATGTTAAAATACCCTCCAGAAAGTAGACATAGATGGAACTTACCACAACATAAGAAAGGCCATATATGATGGACCCACAGCCAACATTGTTCTCAGTGGTGAAAAACTGAAAGCATTTCCTCTAAAATCAGGACCAAGTCAAGGTTGCCCACTCCCACCACTGTTATTCAACATAGTTTTGGAAGTTGTAGCAACAGCAATCAGAGAAGAAAAAGAAATAAAATGAATCCAAATTGGAGAAGAAGAAGTAAAACAGTCACTGTTTGCAGATGACTTGATACTATACATAGAGAATCCTAAAGATGCTACCAGAAAACTACTAGAGCCAATTAATGAATTTGGTAAAGTAGCAGGATACAAAAATAATGCACAGATATCTCTTGCATTCCAATACAGTAATGGTGAAAAATCTGAGAGAGAAATTAAGGAAACACTCCCATTTACCATTACAACAAAAAAGAATAAAATACCTAGGAATAAGCCTACCTAAGGAGACAAAAACCTGTATGCAGAAAACTATAAGACACTGATGAAAAAATATTAAAGATGATACCAACATATGGAGAGATATACCATGTTCTTGGATTGGAAGAATCAACATTGTGAAAAGGACTATACCACCCAAAGCAATCTACAGATTCAGTGCAATCCCTATCAAACTACCAATGGCATTTTTCACAGCACTAGGACAAAAAATTTCACAATTTGTATGGAAACACAAAACACCCTGAATAGCCAAAGCAATCTTGAGAAAGAAAAACGGAGCTGGAGGAATCAGGCTCCCTGATTTCAGAGTATACTACAAAGATTCAACAATCAAGACAGTATGGTACTGGCCCAAAAAGAGAAATACAGATCAATGGAACAGGATAGAAAGCCCAGAGATAAACCCATGCACATATGGTCACCTTATCTTTGATAAAGGAGGCAAGAATATGCAATGGAGAAAAGACAACCTCTTCAATAAGTGGTGCTCGGCAAACTGGACAGGTACATGTGAAAGAATGAAATTAGAACACTCCCTAACACCATACACCAAAATAAACTCAAAATGGATTAAAGACCTAAATGTAAGGCCAGACACTATAAATCTCTTAGAGGAAGACATAGGCAGAACAATCTATGACATAAATCACAGCAAGATCCTTTTGACCCACCTCCTAGAGAAATAGAAAGAAAAACAAAAATGAGCAAATGGGACCTAATGAAACTTAAAAGCTTTTGCACAGCAAAGGAAACCATAAACAAGATGAAAAGACAACCCACAGAATGGGAGAAAATATTTGCAAATGAATCAACGGATAAAGGATTAATCTCCAAAATATACAAACAGCTCATGCACCTCAATATCAAAAAACAAAAAACCCAATCCAAAAATGGGCAGTTGACCTAAATAGACATATCTCCAAAGAAGATATACGGACTGCCAACATACAAATGAAAGGATGCTCAACATCACTAATCATTAGAGAAATGCAAATCAAAACTACAATGAGGTATCACCTCACACGAGTCAGAATGGCCATCATCAAAAAAATCTACAAACAGTAAATGCTGGAGAGGGTGTGGAGAAAAGGGAACTCTCTTGCACTGTTGGTGGGAATGTAAATTGATACAGCCACTATGGAGAACAGTATGGAGGTTCCTTAAAAAACTAAAAATAGAACTACCATATGACCCAGCAATCCCACTACTGGGCATATACCCCGAGAAAAGCATAATTCAGAAAGAGTCATGTACCACAATGTTCATTTCAGCTCTATTTACAATAGCCAGGACATGGAAGCAACCTAAGTGTCCAGCGACAGATGAATGGATACAGAAGATGTGGCACATATATACAATGGAATATTACTCAGCCATGAAAATAAACGAAATTGAGTTATTTGTAGTGAGGTGGATGGTACCTAAAGTCTGTCATACAGAGTGAAGTAAGTCAGAAAGAGGAAAACAAATACTGTATGGTAACATGTATATATGGACTCTAAAATAAAAATGGTTCTGAAGAACCTAGGGGCAGGACAGGAATAAAGTCGCAGATGTAGAGAATGGACTTGAGGACACGGGTAGGGAGAAGTGTAAGCTGGGATGAAGTGGGAGAGTGGCATTGACATATATACACTACCAAATGTAAAATAGATAGCCAGCGGAAAGCAGCTACATAGCACAGGGAGATCAGCTCGGTGCTTTGTGACCAACTAGAGGGGTGGGATAGGGAGGGTAGGAGGGAGATGCAAGAGGCAGGGGATATGGGGATATATGTATACGTAGAGCTGATTCACTTTGTTATACAGCAGAAACTAAAACAACATTGGAAAGCGATTATACTCCAGTAAATACGTTAAAAAAACAAAGACTATTGATTCTTCCAATCCAAGAACATGGTATATGTTTCTATATGTTTGTGTCATCTTCAGTTTCTTTCATCAGGGTCTTATTGTTTTCAGAGTACAGGTCTTTTGCCTCCTTAGGTAGGTTTATTCCTAGGTATTTTATTGTTTTTGATGCGATGGTAAATGGGATTGTTTCCTTATTTCCCTTTCTGATATTTTGTTGTTAATGTATAAAAATGCAGCAGATTTCTGTATATTAATTTTGTATCTTGAAACTTTACCAAATCATTGATGATCTCTAGAAGTTTTCTGGCGGTGTCGTCACGATTTTCTATGTATAGTATCATGTTATCTGCATACATTGACAGTTTTACTTCTTCCTTTCCAATTTTGATCTCTTTTATTTCTTTCTCTTCTCTGATTGCTGTGGTTAGGACTTTCAAATCTATGTTGAATAAAGGTGATGAGAGTGGGCATCCTTTTCTTGTTCCTGATCTTAGAGGGATGCTTTCAGCTTTTCACAGTTAAGTATGATGTTAGGTGTGGAGAAAACAGTATCTTTAAAAGATAGTTGCACTTCTATGTTCATTGCAACCTTATTCACAATAGCCAAGACATAGAAACCACCTAAGTGTATATCAGTGGAATGGATATATGATGAAGTATTTTTCAGCTATAAGAAAGTAGGAGATCCTGCCGTTTGTGACAACATGGATGTAGCTTGAGGGCATTATGCTATGAACTAAGTTGTACAGAGGAAGACAAATACAGTTGCTCTCACTTATATGTGAGATCTAAAGGCGCTGAACTCAGAAGTTGAGAGCAGAATGGTGGTTGTCGGGGACTGAAGGGTTGGGAAAATTAGGAGATGTTGCTCAAAGTTTACAAACTTCCAGTTTTTAGATGATCAGTCCTGGAGATCTAATGTGCAGCATGATGACTATAATTAATAATACTATGCTATCTTGAATTTTTCACTACACACACAAAAAATGGTAATTATGTGAGGGGATGGAGGTTTTAACTAACCTTATTATCATAGTCATTTTGCACTACATATGTGTATCAAATCATTACAGTGTACACCTTAAACTTACATATGCTATTTGTCAATAATATCTCAATAAAGCTGAGGAAGAAAAGAGTAAATTGGAAAAAAAACACCAAGGAAGATTTATTCTGCAAATGCAGTGGAGGTTACTGTTAGGAAATATATTAATGTAACATATCAGTAATGGCACAAAGAAAATAAAAGAGACAATTTTAATAGGTAATAATACTAGCTCATGTTTTTGGAATCCTATAGTAAACTATGTTTTAGGTAGTGTTTTAAGTGATGTGTATAATTTATATACAGACCCCATGAGGTAGTCTTTTTATCTTCATATTTTGCATGAGAAAAACCGAAACACAAGAAGTTAATAACTTGCTCAAATTCACACAATGAGTATGTGCAAGAGCTAAGATATAAACCCAGGAAAAACTAGTAATATTAAAGTACTCTGCTAGATTGCCTCCCAATAAATAACAATAATAATGCTATAATGTTTATAATTGGCTAACATTTATCAAGTGATTACTATGTTCTTGATACTACCATAAGCGCTTTAAATTAACTTATCCTCTCTATAATGATATGATGTAGACATTATTGCTATTATTCCCATTTTACAGATAAGAAAAGTGAGGTAGAGAAAGGTTAAGTAAATTTCTCAAGATCACCCCACTGCTAAGTGGTGAGTTAGGATTTGATCCATGTAATCTGCCTTCATAGCAGATACTATACCACCTCTGAAACACTTTAACATTCATTATTGATAATAAAAGCAAACAATGCAAAACCAACCAATCATCCAAAAACTATGTTATTAAGCTGAATTAAAGGATTCTCCCTTAAAATTATTTTTTAAAAAATTTGTCTAAAATCACATTCCGTATTTTACTTCCTGGAGTTTTTAACACTAACTATATTAACAGTAAATTTAGTAACAGGGTCTGGTTACATTAAATCAATACAATGTTTCAAACAACTTTTCTGGAGATATACTATAAAAGATGTGAAAGCTACGCAATGAGAAGAGGAAAGCCGTACTGATACATACCTGAGATGAAGTCATGAATTGTGAATTCACAAAAATATAATTATTAATTGGTGCTTGCAAAAAAGCTTAAGAAATATGTATTTAACAATAATTGTATTTTACAAAGATTATGAAAATAAAAGGGCTCAAGATTGATGAAAATATGTTAAAACATAAACATTATTTCCTTGCTGGTGGTAATAAAAATAAGTTCAACATTCCGGTTATATATAAGTCAAAAACTTAAAAATACTTTAACTCTCTTATCCAACAAATTCCAGAGGAATTTATCCTCAAAATAGTCTGAGATAAGAGCAATTATTTATGCATAGGAATGTCAATTTCAGCATTGTTTATGATAGTAAAATATTAAATACACTTTGAACGTTGAATAGCAGAGTATTGGTTTTTAAATTATGCTGCATTCATTTAATGGGCTATATCCATTTAATAAAGACATACTGACTGAGGTTGCACTCCTGTCCCAAATTTCTCCTGTTTCTAATGCCCCACTCAAATTTATGGCTTTTCATTTTATTTGGGTTTGGCCTAATAACACTCTAGAGTAAATAATTTTGTTGATAATTTTCTTTTAAATATTCATTTATTATCTTTTTTGGAAAGAAGAAACAAGTCATTGCTTTTAGTTATGGAGTGAGATGAAACAGAAACAAGTTAAGCAGGGATGGAAATGGTATTTGTAAAGATAGGGTGAAATAATGAATGTTGAAAGGCCTAATAATTTTGTCTGGTTTATGTTCCCCTAGAGGAGGCACTAAAACAAGAGTTAATATTTAATTTAAGTGGTTTATTTGGGAGATGATCCCAGGAAGCTCCAGAAAAGCAGTGAGGAAGAAAGACAGGGAAGGTAGGTACCCAGTAAAGGGTGCATTGTCAAGCTGGTAACTTAATCACAGTGGGGAACTCCAGGAGTCAGTGTAGCATCAGCCAGCCTCAGTTATTCTCTGTCACCTCCAGTGACAAAGGAGCTAGGATATTTACATACCA
Source organism: Balaenoptera acutorostrata (assembly GCF_949987535.1). Taxonomy (NCBI): domain Eukaryota; kingdom Metazoa; phylum Chordata; class Mammalia; order Artiodactyla; family Balaenopteridae; genus Balaenoptera; species Balaenoptera acutorostrata. The sequence goes on along the minus strand of NC_080072.1, from coordinate 64,706,140 downwards.
ACTTCTGTTGCTAAGGGCTAGTTAAGGGCTGCTCTTTAGAGGAAAGGGATGTTCGTTTATTCTTTGGCACCTCCAGTCTGCCCTACACAGTGACAGAGGCGGTGCTAGCTCCAGAAAAAGCCCTAAAGTTCTTTGGAAGTATGGCTTGTACCATAATGGTGAGGCCTGGGGGGACATGGTTGGGATTTTGAGTGTCTGCTGCACCATCCTAAAAACATCTTTTTAAATAGATGACATCCACAATTTGACAAGTCAGTAATTTTTTAACTGTAACTCTACAAGTAGAGTAACAGCAACAGAATCTCATCTCAATATTTATCTGTTAAGGAGAATTTCGAAAAAGCAGCTTAGCTGGACCTCAACCAAGATGCTTATTTACTGAAGAAATGAAAGAATCTTGCTGTAACTAGTTCATCTATAAATTATTGGTCCTCAGAAACAGTTGCTAATACAATTATACCTGCTCGTTGGCAAATCTTCTATTAATAATGGGGAACATGATTTGTTTTAAGATCAGAAGGGACTAGACTTATTTTAATCCTATAAGCCAATCATCCTGCAAACTATATGAGAAATGATGCTGTCAACTTGTAATATACAAACCATATTTTCCCTGCATTGCATGAGAAGAGGGACTCTGAATTTATCTTCAATTACTATTGTTATATTCTGACAACCATATGAAAAGATGAATGAACATTTCCATGTTTTATAAGCATTAAAATTCCAAAGCATTTAAAAATTGTTCCAAATGGCTAGATCCTAGCATGGTGTCTGGTACACAGTAGATACTTAAAAGTTATTTTTTGAAACTCAATTACCATTAGCACCAAACTCTCTGGATTAGATTAATCTATTTTACTTATTCTGCAAATATTGAGTATCTACAACACGTCAGTGCCGATTTAGAATTTTAGCTAGGTGGATGTCTGTGTATTATCTGGCAGAGACAAATAGCTTAAATCACTTAGTAATGTTATACAACATATTTAACCATAGGAATGTTCCACAAGCAGAGGAAGTCTTCACCCTTATTGTAAATTTTAGAGACTTGTTTGTCTTTCTAAAACTATTCCTGTGTCTATTCAAGCCTCCCTTCCTTTCCATTCCCCTTTATTAGTCTAGCTGTTTAACAGCTTGCTTAATAAGAGAATAGCTCACTAAAACTCCTGGGAAATTTACAGAAGATTACAGAGAGAAGCAGTCTCCGCATTTCCTGCCTTTCTTCTCAGTAGAACATTGCATTTAATTGATAGATCAGTTTGGGCCCAGTGAGTACCATCATGGTTTCGCTCATTCTTCAGATGTTCTGAAATCTGTAAATTGGTTGGATAATTTCATGCTTGCCAAGGACTCCTAACCCCACTGCCCTGGAAATCATTAAATTCTTTTGCTCACTAGTTGTTTTAAGTTTCAGTTTAGTCATCTCTGAAATTTTGTATCTTCTGTGACAGTATCTGCAAGCTTTGTGACTGTTTAGCTTGGGGGAAGGGGATACATTTCAGGTAAAGTTAGCAATGTGAGCAAAGCTTGAAACAGCTTGGTAATTTAGAACTGGAAGCAATTTGGCAGGAGCCTCTTTGTAGTGGGATAGGAAGGAGTCTTCACAATAAGGTTCCACAGGGAGGATCAGGTCAAACCAAGCAGTTAAGACTGCATTCCTCAGTGATGTGGCAGCCTTGAATGAGTCTAAGCAAAATAAAGACTTACAGCTATGAGGAGGATGGACCAGGTCATGGGGGAGCAGTAGTGAAGGTAAGACCCAACTAATGACAGCACTTCCTGTGTACTAAATGCTTATATGACATTGTGGTGAGCCCTTTACATGTATGTACTATGTCATTTACCCCTAAGAACAACTGTGAGTTAGCTCCTAATATTATCCCCATTATACAGATGAGGAAATAGATCAGAGAGGTTAAGTAACTCACTCAAGGTTATGTACCTAGTAACTGGCAGAATGGAATTCTTTCAGACTTCATAGTATACACTTTCAATTGCCACACTGTAGTGCATACTTTTATTCTAAAACTCTTGTTTTCTGAACTTATTTGAAAACTGTGTTAAAAATTAGATCCCAAACTAAATCCTCTGTGCAGTGCAGGGATCCTCTGTGTATGATATCCTGTGGATAGTCTTTTGTTCTGCTTCAGCACAAATGAAGAGCTCAAATAGAGAGAATGGGTCTCTGATAATTTTCCTCATGTTGAACAGCTGAAGTATCTGTCCTGCTCCAAGCTCCACCCTCTGGAAAACATCTGGTTGTATAAATCTTTTTCACATTATAGCTCTTCAGATACTATAATTTCTTCCCTCTCAAGTCTTTATTTTCTTCACTGAAGTATCCTTAGTTCTCTCAACTGTTTCTCATATATTTTCTAGATAATTAATCATTCTAGCTTCTTTCTTCTTGATGTGTCCAAGTTTGTGGAGTGTAGTACTCAATAACAGATTCACTTTGCTGTACACCTGAAACTAACACAACATTGTAAATCACTTATACCCCAATAAAAATTAAAAAAAGACTGAACTCTGTGTGTCGCATATATTGTGTAGAGTAAGCTGAAGTACTCTTTTCATCTGAATACTATTGTCTGAAAAAAGAAACTACTACTCTTGCTTAGGCAGTAATAATGGGCATTAAGACTGGACTCTCGAATCAGAATACTTGCCTTTGGATTTTCGTAATGCTCTTTTATAGAAGTTGAGGTAATTTCTTAATCCTTCTAAGCCACTCCTCATCTGCAAAATGGGGTTAATTTTAATGCCTACCTGGTAACAAACTCATGTAGTTTTTAGGATTAAATGAAATAATATAGATAAGTCTCTTAGTGCATTACTGTTAGATGACTTCCCGTCTCATGTTGGGTAAAATCCATAATTTTATCATGGTCAATAAAGCCTATGTACAGTTTAGCCTCTATTATCTCTCTAAATTCATCTCTTATGTTCTCTTTGTTGCTCACTCTATTCCAGACACACTGGACTGTGCCGCTCCTTGATTCACAGGGCAAACTTCCACCTTACTCTTGTTCTTGTATTCAGTTATCTGCATGGCTCACTTCCTTACCTCCCTTAGATCTTTGCTCAAATATCCCTTTCTCAATGAGGCTTTCCCTGGTCATCATCCTATTTAAAATTGCTAACTACAGCCTTGTAATCTCCCCCAACACCCACTACATCCCTTCCTGGCTTGATTTTTCTTCTCATCATGTACCACCAACTCTCACTGATGTATTTAACTTATTTATGTGTTTATTGTCTGTGTCCTTTGTCCCTGATCCTGACAAGGATGTTAGTTTCATAAAGGTAGGACGTTTTTGTCTGTATTCTTCACTGTTGTACCCTGGAGCTCAAAACAGCAGCTAGCATGTTATTTATATTCAGTAAATCTGTACTAGTGGACTCGGGGCTATGATCTTTTTCTTTAAGTTTTTTTAAAAATAAATTTATTTATTTTATTTATTTTTGGCTGTGCTTGATCTTCATTGCTACGCACGGGCTCTCTCTAGTTGCGGTGAGCAGGGGCTACTGTTTGTTGTGGTGCGCGGGCTTCTCATAGCAGGGGCTACTCTTTGTTGTGGTGCGCGGGCTTCTCATTGCAGTGGCTTCTCTTGTTGTGGAGCATGGGCTGTAGGTGTGCGGGCTTCAGTAGTCGTGGCTCGTGGGCTCAGTAGCTGTGGCTCATTGGCTCTAGAGCGCAGAGTCAGTAGTTGTGGTGCACAGGCTTATTTGCTCCGTGGCATGTGGGATCTTCCCGGACTAGGGCTCAAACCTGTGTCCCCTGCATTGGCAGGTGGATTCTTAACCACTGTGCCACCAAGGAAACCCCAGGACTATGATTTTAACAGATTTATTAATAACAAGGTTTTATTTAGTCACATGTATTGCTTCCCATAGGATTCATCTAGTGCTTAAATTTAAACGAGTCAAGATCCAGTCTCTGGTGAGTTGTCATTTGGGTGGAAGGCTCTTGGAAAACTCCATAGAATTATACAAAAATGTATAGATTTTGCTCAGGCCTCTTTGATGTCTTCTTCACGCCTGGCATACCTGGCAGGGGTGGGGATGTTTTGATTCTTAAATTGAAGATCATTTTTATCTGTTGTTGTCATGGTTTTAGTGTATTGAGCTGAAGATCTCCTTTAACTTGAGTCTTCAGCCAGATCTTTCGTTTCTTCAGTCAGTATTAATTTTTTAGTCAAACAAAAGCAAATTCAGATTTCTCCAATAATCTTTACAGACTGTTCACTCTCCTTATACATGTATGTTTGGTTATGAATTTCCAACTGTTTAATAATGGCCGTATACTTAACATCTAAAAGTGTAGGCTGTGGAGAGATATAACATTGAGCCAGACTATCCAGGCTCTACTACCTATTAACTGTGTGACAACTAGGTACAGTATTTTTTTTTTTCTGTGCTTCCCTGTGCCTCAGTTTCCTCATCTGTAAAACAAATAATATATACAGAGGAACAGTTAGCAAGCAGTAAATATGCAAAATATGGTGGTGATTTTATTTAAGTAACCAACATTTCCTTCTAATTAATGTGTTATTAGTCCTTCTTTTATAACAGTTACTAATACAAGTCATTATGGTAGATCATTGTAATAATAGTATACTGATAATATAAAGTTTTTATAATATGCTGAAATATTGGAATGGGAAACTCTGGCCTTTAGGATGGCATCCAGAATTCTTTTTATGGTATTCCACACTCCAGCCAGTCTAAATTTGACCCTGTTCCCTCTTGACCCTAAATGTTTTTATGCTTCTTATGTCAGTCACTGCTCTTATAGTTTCTTGTCTTGTGATGGCTCTTCCCATATCTGTTTATACAAATTCTATCATGGTAAATCTCAGTTCAGTGCCATATCTTCTCTGAGGTGTTTTTCTGATCCACCTCTGATGATAATCACTTTCCATTTGACATTAAGTAATAACATGGGACTTCTGTGAGTTCCATGAAATGGAATAATGTACATCAATAACCCCTACCTTCAACCCCACTGCTTCCTATAACTCATCTCCTACCCTTTTCCCTCTAACTCACTCCCTTCTAACTACTTTGGTTTTCTTTCTGCTCCTTGAACATGCCAGTGTTCTTCTGGTTCCAAGATTTTTAACTTTATATTCCCCTTGCCTGGAAAACTTTTGCTTCAGATGTACTTCTGACTTGCCCCTCATTTTACTTGAGGACTTCACTAAATGGTACTTGTCAGGCAGGCGTTGTCTGACCACCCTATTAAAATAGCACCCCCATCATCGCTCTCAAATTCTTTACCCTGTTTTTTAAAAACTGAATTATTCCCTGATATTGTGCTATATATTAATGCATTCGTATGTCTATTATCTGTCTCACAAATAGTATGTAAGTTTCAAGAGGATAGGGATATTGTCTGTTCTGTTCATGACTGAATTCTTTTCGAGAAGGGTATGTGACACTTAGTAGGTATTCAATAAATATTTTCTGAATGAATGAATAATGAATGAATAAATAGAACTGCCTTTACTGACATAGTTTCCTACCTCCCCACTGTCCTGGGAACATTTTAAAATATGATCTGAGTTTGGATTCTCAACCCTCTTATCAGTGCCCTTATTAAAACAGAAGTTTAATAAGCAGAAAAATATATATGAAAACTGATACCGGTGTGTTTAAGTGAAAAATTGAATGTAGAAACTGTGATTGCTCATATTATACAAATCCGTTCTTTTGGATGTCCTTCTCACCACTCACATAGTTAAAGCGTATAGCAGATACTGTTAATGCTTTTGTCATTGTTATTTCATTTCTGATAGCCTTCATGTTGGAGAATTGCTCTCAAGCTGCTGGAGACCTCTTTCTGCTCCTTTCTCCCACTGGGGGCAGCTCTTAACCAATGGCTTAAGGGTGTGACTATATAAAAACTCCAGCCCTCTGGTCTCCTTAGGACTTCATACATGTTTTTTTGCACTGTTTTCAGAGCCCCTTCATGGATTTCAACTAAAGATACCATCTGTCAGATTGTGCTAAATACTGTACCCTTGTGTGGCCACTTTCCTTTTAAGTCCTGCTTTCCTACTCCTCTACAACGTTCCTCTAGGAACACACTTTCCAGTAAATAACTTTCACATAAATTCTATTTTCAGGGTCTGCTTCTGGGGAATCCAATCTAAAGCTAAGAGAGGATGTATCTTTTTGAGTTGGCTTCCCCATTGGCCTGTGCTGTGAATCAGCTAGCTTGGAGCCTTGGCTCTCTCATCTTCCCTGAGAGTTCAGATGTGGCTATCATCTATGGTCCTTCTAGGACCCAGAGGCAACTGGGTATATCCTTGTCTGTGTACTTGCCTCCTTAGATGTTTGAAATCTTCTGTTTTGCCTGTAAACTTAATAGGAGAGAAAAGAAAAAAAACAGAAGTGTGTGTCTGTGTGTGTGTGTCTGTATGTGTAGGGGGGAATAGCAGGCATCTTTTCCTTTTTTCCTGTAATCTACTCTACTTCTCTATGGTACTCTTCCCACCTCCACCCCAGTTCAAAAGTCATTAGAGTTTCTCATTCTTCTGTTCACCTGCTTCTCCCTCCCTCATAATATTTCCTCTGTCATACCATGTCCTTTATTAGTGAAGAGTATTGTCTAAGCTGTCAGCTCTCTAATTATAGTACAGCATGATTACAACTATGTTAAGCAATTTTTTTGTTGTGCATGTCACCTCTAGTTGATTGTGAGGTGCGTAAGGGCAGGGTCCATGTCTTATTGATCTTGTTTTTCCCACAGTGCTCAGCATAACATTTGACATGTGATTAAATATTTCTTAAACAAATTACAGTGACTAGATTAATATTAAAAGGGCATATATTGAGTAAATTTTTTTTCCTAATCTTACCCTCATCTCCATAAAGAATGATTATTTTCTTCTTTGAATTTGAGGACTTCTGGTTTGTTTTGTTAATTGCTTGTTGAAAAGTAGGTTTAAATTAACCTGCTTGTACTCGGGTACTTGGTGGAATTTTATAGGGTGAAGACTCATTTGTTGAGCAAAGAGGATTCTTTCTGTTCATCTAATGCTAATTACCACCCATCACTGAACTATCTAGAGCTTGAAGATGTATTCATTAAAGAGATTCTGAAGTGAACTTTACTCATGGGGACATCAGGTTAAAAGCCAACTCAATGAGACTGTGTAAATTATTATTGTGGTAACAACACATTTGCACAGTCTGAAGAAGAACAAAGTTTCATCTGCTTTTTACTAAGTAACTTGCTGAAATTGCATTCCTGGAGGTTGTTTAAATTTTTGATTTTTATATGAACAAATGGCAAATCTAGCCATATTTGTCTAGTCAAATTTCAGATAAAGTGCAGAGTAGTGAGTTCTGAAACAGAAACTTAGATAAGAAAAAGAAAAACAGTGATTAGCTCTGAGAAAATATGTAGAGGCCCTTTTTTAAAACTGAGGAAGCCAACAAGAAGTTGTTAATATTCAACTATTACCTTATGAAGAGAAGTACAATCCCTCCTTTAGTTGCATCTGTGTACATTCAACTAACAATTATTTATTAAATATCTACTAAGTAAGGGCCACACTATGCTGACTGTTCAAAAGAATTGATGATCCAATGTCTGGTTCCAGTTAGGAGTTTACAGTCTGGTGGGAAGAAATTACTTGAAGCAATAGTGAACATTATAAGACAGTATATGGAACATGCTACATTATACTGGCTCTGATTATTATTCCTTTTACTGTCTTAGTTTAGCATCTCATCATCTCTTGCTTTGATTATTGCAATAATATTTAGTGCTAGAAGCATAGTTATTGCTCATTTATTTGTTGTCTGAATGAGTGAATAAATGAATGGCCCAGAATCTAAAGACTATAGAAAATTAGAGGGGATTATGGGATCTGGAGTAGTCAGTAAAGTCTGCCTGTAGAAGGTATTAATTAGGTTGAAAGCCACATGGGAAACCTAGTAGAAACAGGGCAAACATGGTAAGAGAGCTGTGGCTGTCCATCAAAATTCTCAGGAGAGATGACTACAAATAATAAAGCCATATTTATTTTGGTTTCAGAGCTTTGTCCGTAATGTGAGCTCTTACCCTTATTGTGGTGATCCACAAGGGATACAACAACTGTGGAGTTTTTCTCTGAGGGGTGAGGGGTCTGAGTCCTACAATGGGAAGATGAGCCCACGAAATATCTGGCTTTGAAAACCAGTGGGACTTACATTCAGGAGAGCTGAGGGCTGTAGGAAGCCAAGACTTCACTCTTTAAAGGTCTGCAAAAACTCACGTATTCTGAGTCCCAGCATAGAGGCAGGAGCTTGAAAGGTGCTGGGGTCAGGCCCACTTACTGATCTTAGAGAGCCTCCTGGAGAGGCAGAAGGCAGCTGGGTCTCCTCCCAGGGAATGAGATGCTGGTGGCAGCCATTTTTGTGATCTTGTTCTACAGGGCTGACACCTGAGCTAGTGGGCATCTTTTTGGAATCCTCCCTTTAGTCTGTTAGTGCCAGAGGCCTGCCCTGCCCATGAGTACGCCCACAGCAGTCACTTACTGGGCCACACAGCCAGCTGTGCTGGGGGTCTGCCAGCCCAACAGCATGCCTGCAGCAACCACATGAGGCCAGGGGCCAGCCCCATCTACCATCATGCCCACAGCATTTGGCTCCACCACAACAAAAGGAAGGATGCAGCCCCATAGGTGACACCCCTGGAACATCTGACTCTGGTGGCCAGAGGGGAGCATGCTGCTGGGCCCCATAGGACATCTACATAAGGCCACTTCTCCAAAACCAGAAGACATAACAGACCTAACTAATACATAGAAATAAACACAAAGAATTCAGCAAAATTAAGAGGTAGAGGAATATATTCCAAACAAAAGAATAAGACAAAACCCCATAAAAAGATAAATGAAGCAAAGATAAACAATCTACCCAATAGAGTTCAAGATAAGGATCATAAAGATGCTCATTGAACTTGGGAGAAGAATGGATGAACACAGTGAGAACTTCAATAAAGAGTTAGAAAATATAAAAAATAACCAATCAGGGCTGAAAAATATAATAACTGAAATGAAAAAATATACTAGAGGAAATCAGTGGTAGATTAGATGATACAGAAATATGGAACAGCAATCTGGAAGACAGAATACTAGAAATCACCGAGCCTGAACAGAAAAAAGAATTTTAAAAAATGAGGACAGTTTTATGGACCTCTGGGACAACAACAAGCATACTAACATTTGCATTATAGGGGCCCCAGAAGGTGAAGAGGGAGAGAAAGCAGAGCAGAACTTATATGAAGAAATAATAGCTGAAAACTTTCCTAACATGGGGAAGGAAATAGATACTCAGGTCCAGGAAGCACAGAGTCCTAAACAAGAAAAGCCCAAAGAGGTCCATACTGAGACACATTATAATTAAAATGGTAAAAATTAAAGAGTGAATCTTAAAAGCAGCAAGGAAAAAGCAACGAGTTATGTACAAGGGAAGTCCCATCAACTGACTTTTCAGCAGAAACTTTGCAGGCCAGAAGGGAATGGCATGATATATTCAAAGTGCTGAAAGGAAAAAACCTACAACCAAGAATGCTTTACTCAGCTAGGTTATCATTCAGAATTGAAGGAGAGATAGAGTTTCCAAGATAAGCAAAAGCTAAAGCAGTTTATCACTCTAAACCAGCCTTATAAGAAATGTTAAAGGTACTTCTCTAAGCAGAGAAGAAAAGGCCACAACTACAAGTAAGATAATTATGAAAAAAGTCTCACTGGTAAAGGCAAACATATAAAAAGGTAGTGAATCAACCACATATAAAGCTAGTAGGAAGGTTAAAAGACAAAAGTAGTATAGTACAATCATCTTTATCTACAATGAGTTGTTAAGGGATATACAATATACAAAGATGTAAAATATATTGTCAAAAACAAAATGTAGTGAGGGAGAGTAAAAATGTAGGGCTTTTTAAAGGTATTTGAACCTAAATTGATTATTAAGTCAAAATAGGCCTGTATACGTAGGTTGTTATATGAACTTCATGGAAACCACAAACCAAAAACCTGTGATAGATACACAAAAAGTAAAGTAAAAGGAATTGAATAATGCTAAAGATAGTCATAAAATCACAAGGGAAGAGAACGAAAGAAGAAAGAGACAGAGAAGAACTACAAAAACAACCAGAGGACAGTTAACAAAATGGCAATAAGTACATACCTATCAATAATTACTTTAAATATAAATGGATTAAATGTTCCCATCAAAGACATAGGATGGCTGAATGGACAAAAACAAAAACAAAAACAAGATCCATATATATGCTGCCTACAAGAGACTCACTTCAGATCCAAAGACATTCACAGACTGAAAGTGAAGGGTGGAAGAAATATTCCATGCAAATGGAAGCAAAAACAAAGCTGGGGTAGCAATACTTATATCAGACAAAATAAACATTAAAATAAAAACTGTAACAAAGAAGGGTGTTACATAATGATAAAGGGATCAATCCAATGACAGGATGTAAGATCTGTAAATATCTATGCTCCCAACATGAGAGCATATAAATACATAAAGCAAATATTAACAAACATAAAGGGAGAAATTGACAGTAATGCAATAATACATATTCTTTTCAAGTGCACATGGAACATTCTCCAAGATCACATGCTAGGCCACAAAACAAGTCTTAATAATTTTAATAAGATAAGATAAAATCATAGCAAGCATCTATTCCGACCATAACAATATGATAGTAGAAATCATTTACAAGAAGAAAAATGGAAAAAACATGAAAACAAGGAGGCTGAACAGCTAAATAACAGTGAATGGGTCAACAAAGAAATCAATGGGGAAATAAAAAATAACTTGAAACAGATGAAAGCAAACACAATGTACCAAATCTATGGGACTCAACAAAAACAGTTTTAAGAGGGAACTTTATAGTGATACAGGCTTACCTCAAGAAACAGGAATAATCTCAAATAATCTAAGCTTACACCTAATAGAGCTAGAAAAAGAAGAAAAATAAAAGCCTAAAGTTAGTGGAAGGAAGGAGCTAATAAAAATAAGAGTGTAAATAAATGAAATTGAGACTAAGAAAATAACAAAAAAGATCAATGAAATTAAAAGCTGGTTCTTTGGAAAGATAAACAAAGTTGATGAAATGTTAGCCAGACTCATCAAGAAAAATAGAAAGGCCCAAATAAATAAAATCAGAACTGAAAAGAGAAACTACAACCAACAACACAGAGATACAAAGGATTGTAAGAGATTACTACAGACAATTATACAGCAACAAATTGGACAAGCTAGAAGATATGGATAAATTCCTAGAAACATGTAATCTTCCAAGACTGAATCTGAACAAACTGATTACTAGTAGTAAAATTGAATCAGTAATCAAAAACTAACACCATCAACAATTAGATGAAGAAGAAATGGTATACACACACACAAACAATGGAATGTTACTCAGCCATAAAAAAGAATGAAGTTCTGCCATTTGCAGCAACATAAATGGACCTAGAGAATATTATGCTTAGTGAAATAAGGCAGACAAAGACCAATACTGTATGATAGCACTTATATGTGGAATCTAAAAAATAATACAAATGAGTGTATATGCAAAACAGAAACAGACTGACAGACATAGAAAACAAACTTGTGGTTACCAACAGGGAGAGGGAAGGGGGAAGGGACAAATTAGGGGCTTAGGATTAATATCAATAGATACAAACTACTAGGTATAAAATAGATAAGCAACAAGCATATACTATAAGGCACAGGAAATTATTACTATTATCTTGTAATAACCTGTAATGCAGTATAATCTGCAAAAATACTGAATCACTATACTAGATACCTGAAACTAGTATAATATTGTAAATCAACTATACTTCAATTAAAAAAAAAAAACTCCTAACAAAAGTCTGGGACTAGTCAGCTTTACAGGTGAATTCTACCAAATATTTAAAGAAGAATTAGTACCTATCCCCCTCAAGCTATTACAAAAAATTGAAGGGGAAGGATCACTCCCAAATTTGTTCTATGAGGCCAGAATGACTGTGATACCAAAACCAAACAAGGATGCCATGAGGAAAGAAAATTACATGCCAATATCACTGATTAACATAGATTTAAAAATCCTCAACACAATACTAGCAAATGAATTCAACAGTGCATTAAAAGGATTGTACAACAGGATCAAGTAGAAGTTATCCCAGGGATGCAAGGATGTTTCAGTATCTGCAAATCAATCAACATGACATACCACATTAACAAGATGAAAGATGAAAACATATGATCGTCTCAACAGATGCGGAAAAAGCTTTTGACAAAATCCAGCATCTATTTATGGTAAAAACTCTCAAAAAAGTGGGTATAGAGGGAACACATTTCAAAACAATAAAGGCCATATATGACAAATACCCAGCTAACATCATACTCAGCAGAGAAAAGCTGAAAGCTTTTCCTCTAAGATCAGGAACAAGACAAGGATGCCCACTCTTGCCACTGTTTTCAGCATAGTATTAGAAGTCCTAGCCATAGCAATCAGGCAAGAAAAAAAGAAATAAAAGGCATGCAAATTGGAAAGGAAGAACTAAAACTAACTATTTGCAGATGGCATGATATTATATATAGAAAACTCTAAAGACTCCACTGAAAAACTATTAGAATAAATGAATCCAGTAAATTTGCAGGATACAAAACTAATATACAACAATCTGTTGCATTTCTAAACACTAATAATAAACTATCAAAAAGAGAAATCAAGAAAACAATCCTGTATATAATTGCATCAGAAAGAATAAAAATAGCTAGGAAGAAACCTACCTAAGGAGGTGAAAATCCTGTACTCTGAAAACCGTAAGATACAGATGAAGGGAATTGAAGACAACACAAATAAATAGATATACTGTGCTCATGGATTGGAACAATTAATATTAAAATGTCCATACTACCCAGAACAATCTACAGATTCAATGCAATCCCTATCAAAATACCAATGGTATTTTTCAGAGATTTAGAACAAATAATCCTAAAATTTGTATGGAATCACAAAAGACCTTGAATAGCCAAAACAATCTTGAGAAAGAAGAACAAATATGGAAGTATCATGCTCACTGATTTCAAACTATGCTACAAAGCTGTATTAATCAAAACAGTATAGTACTGGCACAAAAACAGGCACATAGATCAATGGAACAGAATAGTGAGCCTAGAAATAAACCTACACTTGTATGGTCAATTAATCTATGACAGAGAGACAGGAGCATACAGTTGACTTTTGAACACTGTGGGGATTAGGGTCACCAACCCTCTATGCAGTCACAAATCGGAATATAACTTTACAGTTGACCTTCTGTATCTGTGGTTCTGCAGCTGCAGATTCAACCATTTATAGTGCAGTACTGTAGTATGTATTTAGTGAAAAAAATCTGTGTTTAAGCAGAGCTACACTGTTCAAACCTGTGTGGTTCAAAGGTCAACTGTGTAATAGGGAAAAAACAGTCTCTTCAATAAATGCTGTTGGGACAACTTGTCAGATACATGCAAAGGAATGAAACTGTATCACTTTTTCATACCATATACAAAAATAAGCTCAAAATGGATTAAAGACTTCAATGTAAGACCTGAACGCGTAAAGCTCCTAGAAGAAAACATAGGCAGTAAACTCTTGACATTGGTGTTAGCAATGTCTTTTTGGATCTGTCTCCTCAAACAAGGGCAACAAAAGGAAAAATAAACAAATGGGACTATAGTAAATAAAAAGCTTTTGCACAGCAAAGGAAACCATTAACAAAACAAAAAGACAACCTACTAATTGGAAAAGATATTTACAAATGATATATCTGATAAAGGATATCCAATGGTATATTTTACTATTCAAAATATACAAAGAACTTATAGAGGTCAATATCAGAAAAACAAAAAAACCAAAACCTCCCCCCGACCCAAATTCAATTAAAAAATGGGTAGAGGACCTGAATAGATATTTTTTCCAAAGAAGACATACAGACGGCCAACAGACACATGAAAAGATGCCGAACATCATTAATCATCAGGGAAAGTCAAATCAATACCACAATGAAATTTCACTTCATACCTGTCAGAATGGCTGGTAGTAAAATGAATGACAACAAATAACAAGTCTTTGGGAAGTTGTGGAGAAAAGTGAACCCCAGTATACTATTGTTGGGAATGTTAATTGGTGTAGCCACTACAGAAAATGGTATAGAGGTTCCTCAAAAAATTAAAAATAGAAGTACCATGTGATCCAGCAAATTCATTTCTAGGTATCTATCTGAAAAAAAAACACTAGTTGAAAGAGATATATGTGCCCCTATGTTCATTGCGGCATTATTTACAATAGCCAAGATATGGAAGCAACCTAGGTATCCATCAATAGATGAAGAAGATGTGGTATACACACACACATACACACATCCATACATGCATACACACAGTGGAATATAACTCAGCTGTAAAAAAATTAAATCTTGCCATTTGCAACAACCTGGATGGATCTAGAGGCAGTTATGCTAAGTGAAATAAATCAGACAGAGAAAGACAAATACGGTGTCATCTCACATATATGTGGAATCTAAAAAACAAAACAAATGAAACAAAAGAGGAACAAACTCATAGAGTACAAACTGGTGGTTGCCAGAGGGAAAGGGGGAGGGGAATGGATGAAATAAGTGAAGGGGATTAAGAGATACAAACTTCCAGTCATAAAAATGAGTAAGTCATGGAGATGTAATGTACAACATAAGTAATATAGTCAATGATATCATAATAATTTTGTATGGTGATAGATGGTTACTAGACTTATCATGGTGATCACTCCATAAATTATATAAAAGTTGAAGCACTGTGTTGTACACCTGAAAGGAATATACTATTGTATGCCAATTATACCTCAATGAAAAAAAGAAAAACAAATAACTTATTTTCTTTAAAATATTCTCTAAGATGTTTCATTAATTTAGTCTGACAACCCCCTACATTTCAATTATTCTGTCATTTGAGTAGTTTTTGTAAAACAAAAACCTGATCAAGTTATTCCTTTGTTTAAAAGCCCTTATTGGTTCCCTATGATTTTAAGATAGAATCTGAAGTTCTTAGAGGCAGGAGGGAGTAAGATTATGAGCCTTACTATGTGCCAAGCACCATCCTAAGTGCTTTCCATATATTATACCATGTAACATATATGTATATATGTAATTATATATAATTATTTTTAATAATTCTTACAACATTCTTATGTGGTAGAAACCATTGTTAGTCCCATGTGTATGGAGGAAAGTTAAAGTTAGATAGATAAGGTGGTCGATCATAGGGGTAATATATGGTAAAGCTAGTATCCCAAATCTGGGTAGTTCAACTCCGAAGGCTAAGGTCTTGGCGACTACATTGTACTGACTCCTGAGAGGAGATAAATGTCTAATGGCATCAGGCTAAAATACTTTAATACATCCATCATATTATATGAAGACTGTCCAATCAAAGTGAAAGTTGATGGCTGCCAGTATTTTCTTTTGTGATTCATTTTTTATTTTTTTAGTGTTTCCTTAGCTAATGGCATTCATTCTGTTAGTTTAAAAAAGTAAGTTATGGTCAGAGACTGATCCTTTTCCTCTATTTATAAGTTCTTGGAGGTAATCTTTATTATAGTAGCTAAGAACATAGATAGCATTTTAAGCCCGACTGCTTGGTTTGAATCCTGATATTCCTATTTGCTAGCTTTGTAACCATGGGTTTTTTGTGTCTCATTATCTTCATCTGTGAATTGGAGGGTGGTGGTGGAGGTGGTAATAATACTCACCTCCCAGAGTTGTTGGGAGGATCAAATAAAATAATCTTCAGAACAGTGCCTGGTATGTGGTAAGGACTACATATACAGTCGCTATATACCCTTCAGATCCTACAAGAAAGAGGTTTTAGCTGGATAATGAGTTGCCCATTATTGACATAAGAGCGTCAGGGAAAGAGGAAGCCAATAAACTAGATCCAAAGAGTTGTAGTCATAGACAAGAATAAAAGCAATTACAATAGTGCTACCTCCAACTAATGGAGAGAGGAGATAAAAGGAGTCTAAAAAGTTGCTCTCAAACCTCATCCTTTTGGGGCTATACGTAGGGAAAGGGAAACACAGGCTAGGCTGCTCTGTAACTTGTAGTTACTCTGTAGTAACTCTGTAGTTACTCTGTAACTTGTACTCTGTAACTAATAGTTAATTGAGTGCCTATTTGGTGCTATTTTTCACAGGAAGCTGAGGCCTAATTAAGTTCTGTAAATTGCCAAATATTATACATAGGAATTTATATTATACATAGGAAAGGTAACTTAGGCTGACTGAACCCAGATGTTTTCCAGAAAAGTGCATGTTTCCTAAGTCCTTTAACCAAATTCTGGAAACACACTGTCCAGGAATGGGGAGGGGTGATTGAAATAAATTTTACTGGATAAGGTGGAAAAGAAAATAATTATATATAAATTATATATAAAATCTATAATTCTCTTTTGGTTTCAAAAAGATTTCAAGTGCCTCAATGAATGAATATACATTCAATAAATTTTAATTATTGTACCATGTACTAGGCACTGCTCTAGATATAGGGCATACCATAGTAAATGAAATAGGCATGATTCCTGTCCTCCTGGAGTTCTTTAGATCCAAAAGAAAGAATGCTATCTCTTTTGTAAATACAAAAAAGCTTGAGGACATGCTCAAGGAATAAATTGTCCTATAGGAACTCACATCATTCTTTGTCATGAATAAACAATTTGTGATTCTCTTGTTCTGAATGATTCATTATAATAGACCTACTTCAGATTTACGAAAATGGACCTCTGTCTCATAATAATTCCATAAATATTTCTTTGTTCTCTGGGAACTTACATTTTCTTCTTGGGTTCTCATCTATCTATCAAGTATAATTCCCTTTCTTCATCATTATGCTTTAAAAAAGGACAAATTCTGTTATTCCTCAGTTTGAAGCAATTCAGACTATACAGTATCACACTGTGTTAATGGTAAAAATGCCTCTGACCGGGAAAAATTATTCAGCAAGGGCTTTATATAAACAAGAGCAAAAAATAACGTGGAATTACAATGAGCTACAGCAGATGAAGATAAAGAGGGTTCTGTGTGTTTATACCATATTTTCCCAGAAAAAGGCACCAAATGGGGATTCTGTGTCTGTCCTACCTCTTTTTCTTGTAACTTGTTGTCTGCAATATGAAATTGGCTTTGATATGGCTAAATGGATAGCTCAGGCAGTTTGTAATGAGATTCAGATTCTTTCATCTCTAAGCTTCGGGTTTTAAAGAGCCAAAGCTATTACTCTCTGTTGGGTGTTTGGTGATCTGTGCCAGATGGGTCACAGCCCAGCTTCTCAAAGGCGGATAGATAGATCACTAAAAAGCTGATAAATGGTGGGAAAGGGCAATCTCATTAGCTAGATCATTAACAATATTGTTTTTAGAGAAACCCAAGTGTGACTAAACATGGAGATTAAATTCTCAGCCTTGGATAGCAAACAGGGCCACATTAACAAGGCATCATGAAAAATTTTTATCCTACTACTGCCTTAGCTGGGGCGTTGGATGGGTTGATATTGTACTATCTAGAAACTTTCATAAACATTTCATTAAAAATAAAAATATGCCTTTTTATCTTTAAAGCTCATGCTTCAAACAGAAGTGCAGCTTTTCCTTTATAGTTAAACACATAAATCTCACCATCATCTCCCAGGAGAAAACTTATTTTTACTGCATCAGCAGCAAAGCTGTTCTGAGAAACCTATTTCTTTTGAACATGAGCAAGTAACAAATAAAATTTTAGGAAGAATTTTGATAAGTATTCTTTAATATATTAAATTCACAAGGATTATATTTGACCACCATTTTCAAAGTTAGGTATTTTGGAAAAAAGAAAACAAAATAGTAAAGAAAAATAAACGGTTATTCAAAAATAATCTCCACCCCATTTCAGAATGTTTTAAAGTAACTGAATGATCATCCACCATATATTGGATTGTAGTTTCATTAAAGCACATATCAAACCTTTAATGCCTTGAAAAATACCTTGCATGTAACTGAAACTCAGTATGTTTTCAATATTTCTTTCAATCAGTGTTTATTGAGTATCTCCTGTGTGCTGAGTACTGAAGTGTTTGGTGTACGTTGCATATATACCACAAAAATTTCATGTATAATATTCAAAAGCCTAATTTATTCAATAAAAGCCTCATTTTCAAGCCTCATTTTTCAATGGTGAGTATAAAACGTATTCTCAGAATATTTTTTGCAAAAACAAAATAGCATGATTTAGAGTACCAGACTGAAAATTCGAAGTCTTGGGTTATAATTTTTCAGCAAGACATCTTATCTCTCTGTTTTTTCTCATTTGTGAAAGGAAGGGACAAGAGTTAATTATCTCTCAGTTTTGTAGTGGTCTCTGTTCTAAGACATGTGTGAAATGTGGGAGAGACTAGCCAAAAATATCTGAGGAATGAATATGCGTAAGTGTGTGTGTGTGTGTGTGTGTGTGTGTGTGTCTGTGTGTGTGAGAGAGAGAGAGTGGGGGGAAGAGGACGAAGAAGAGCAGAAGAAGAGGAGGAGGAGGAGGAGGGGGAAGAGGGGAAGAGAGGAAAGGGGATGGGAGAGGGAGACATGGAAACAGTGACCTTAAAAGCGAGTCAAATGTGGCATCTCCTGGGAATGATTTAGCAGTTATTCAACACAGTGCCAGCATGCCAGGAATTAAGTCAAAGAGAAAAGATGATGTTCAACCCTTGGGGAAATTACACCCAAATGAATGGTGGTGACACGTGGCTGTCATAAAAGCTAAATGTATTGGTGCCTCCATGAGAGGAAACCCAGGAATTATAAAAGCTGGAGGCATGGAATGCCCCTGGCTTTGTGAGGAGGTGCAACTGTGGACATTTGTAGACCTCCCTTCTGTTCTCTTCAGGTGGGAGAGTGACCTTCATATATCTGGGTTTGCAGTAATTATATATACAAATAAATATCGTGCTTAGTGTGATTGGTGTATAGGAATCAATAAACAAATCATTTTGTCAAGTTAGTTTTAATTTATACCATTTTTTACTTCATGTCTTGGAATAATTCTCTCAAGATGTGAGGTTGCTTTGGCCTTAAAATTTTGTGCTACTTAAGGATTAAAAGTTGGGAATAACTTTTCTTTTTTCCCTTTGCTTTTTGGATGTATAACGTGGTAGGACGGAGAAGAGAAGGCTAGGAAAAAAAAAAAGAATAACAGGATAGCGCCTAAACAGACCTCTGATTCCTCCAAGTGAAGTAGTGACTCTATTATGATTTAGTTTTTACAAGTTACAATGAGCGAGCAATTTTCTGTTATAGATTTAGATACATAGTTGTTTCTGTCAATCATTTTGGATTAAGTTTTTACTTTTAAAATGTGACTTATAATGCTCATAGTTTAATGATTCAGGTATTTCTACAAGCTCAGGTCTACAGTGATCTTTTGACCCTTCTTTCTGTCATCTCTTGCTCCCCAGAAGTAACCAGTTTCAATTCTGATAGCTGATTCTTTTAATTGTGGTTATCTATCTCTTTATCACCAAATAACACACTTATACGTCTACCTCATATCTTTTTTTTTTAAAAAAGAGTATCTATTAATTTCATACCCCAGAAGATGGAGATATAGCCCTCCTTCATAGGAACCCCCTCCCCCAAATACACATGCAACCATTTTTGCTTCCTTCCTATCCTCTTCTTCTGAATAAGGATAAGTTTGGTTAAATCAATATTTGTGTGTGTGTGTGTGTGTGTGTGTGTGACACTATGTAAACCTCACATAAGCTAAGCTATGTAGTATAATCTAATTACTTTTAATATTCCTACTGATCTTGTTGTTTTCCCTGTAGTTAATACTTGACTTTTTTTCATTTGCTGGATTTTTAATGTAGCACTTGCTAATTTAATTCCATACTCCCTAACAATGTCAAATTTGTCTCAGTACATTGACTCATCAGCTATTCTTATCAAATTTATCTACTTGATGACATCTCAGTAGCTTTCTGATCTGAAGGATCTTCTAATGTAGACTGGCTGCTCTTTATCCCTGGTTTACAATTCTTTTCCTGGGATCTTTCTTTTTTTTTTTAAATTTTTTAAAAATTTTATTTATTTATTTATTTATTTATTTTTGGCTGTGTTGGGTCTTCGTTTCTGTGCGAGGGCTTTCTCTAGTTGTGGCAAGTGGGGGCCACTCTTCATCGTGGTGCGCGGGCCTCTCACTATTGCGGCCTCTCTTGTTGCGGAGCACAGGCTCCAGACGCGCAGGCTCAGCAGTTGTGGCTCACGGGCCCCGTTGCTCCGCGGCATGTGGGATCTTCCCAGACCAGGGCTCGAACCTGTGTCCCCTGCATTGGCAGGCAGATTCTTAACCACTGTGCCACCAGAGAAGCCCCTGGGATCTTTCTTTACCATTATCCTGGGGATTCTTTTTACCTCTCTCTTGAGTTGGAGCTCTTATTTCCTGTATACTGTCTCTTCCCCCTTATTGGTTTATTCGTATATTTGGTGGAGTATCCAGTAACTTCTTTATAAAAGATTCATATGAGGTACATTTTGTGAGATTTTTTCATGTCTTTAAATGACTTCATGCTTATGTAATAGTTTGGCTGGATATAGAATTGAAGGTTTGAAAGTATTTTTCCTCAGAAATTTGAAGGTATTTTCCACTGTTTCCTAGCTTCAAATGTTGCTGTTGAGTTCAGTGTCATTATAATTTCACATCCTTTGTATGTGACCTGTTTCTCTCCAAGTCCTTCACTCCTCCTCCAGGAAGCTTGTAAGATACTATCTTGTCATCAGTATTCTAGAATTTTAAAATGATGTCTTTTGATGTGGATATTTATGAATTGCCTGGGTACTTGGGAGAGCTCTTTAAGTCTAGAAACACATGCCCTTCAAGTTTAGAAAAGTGCCTTAAATTATTTTATTAATAATCTTCTTTTCTCTATTTTTTCTGATCTATCTTTCTAGAAATTCTATTATTCAGATATGGGACCTGCAGGATGGGTCATCTGATTTTGTTAGATTTTCTCTCTATAGTCCATCTCTTTTTGCTCTACTTTATGAGTGGTTTTCTCACTTCATCTTACAATCTTTCTACTCAACTTTTGATTTCTGTTATCATGTTTTAGATAATTTTCGTTCTTTGAACCAAATTTATAAAATCTTCTTGTTTTATTAATGCAATATTTTCTCATCTGTCAGAGGCTCCTAATGATTATTTCTTGAAGTTTTTTCCCTATTTTATCTCTGCTTCATTCAAGTTTTTGTTTATTTTGTACTCTATCTTATAGACATGTTCATCAGATGTTTGGTGATCTTTGATTTTTGATTGTCTGCTTATATTTAAACTGGGGCATTAAAACCTGGATAGAGGCCTTGAATGTGAATTGCCAATCATGGGCTTCACAGTAAGGTCATGTGGCTGAGTTGTTTAATTGGGGAAACTCAAGTGTCAGCATCTTCTGATCATTTTGGGGAACCAATGACACTCTGCAGAGAAGGACCTTCCAGTACTTTTCCTGGAAGGTACAAGCCTGTCTGGTGTTCTGGTAGTTAAGTTGGGGAAGAGGGCTGAGGTATGCAAGTGTTCATTTAATTCCTATGTTTTGCATTATGGTATCTCACTCTCATCTTTGTGTCCCCTAGTCCAGAAACCCCATTTTTCCATGCAGAGAATAAATCTCCAACTTTCTGCTAGTGGGGAGGGACAGTCATCTGGTACACAGTGTGGAGGAGGGATCTAAGGTTCTATATACTTCTTGGATAGGTTTTCAGAAAGGTTCTTCTGTTTTAGCCCTTTATTTCCAGAGATACTCAGTGCTGGTAATTCTTGATGCTTTTGGAGGTTCTGCAAAGTAAATTTGGTTGTTTGCTTTTTCTATTCCTTCATTAAGTGTTCTAGATGGATTATTGTTTATCCAGTTGCTTTCTGGCATCTACAATTTTGTGTCTGTTGCCTCATTTCCCTTTCTCTTTGTCACTGTGAATTTATGCATTTTGAAAAACTCATTGCCAGTGCCTTATTTCAGAAGGAAGAGACAATAAATGCATGTCTTTTTTTCCCACAGAAGTGCCATTGATTCTTTGAACTGGAGTTTAGTTCATAAGCAGTACAATTACTTTGAGCATACTTCAGTGGTTTAAGATGGGGAGGAGAGTCTTTCCTCATAAGCTTTGAAAATTCAACTGCATCATCCTCCTTTGGTGTCCTTTCTCTAGAGTTCACACAGTGTGTTGCTATTCTCTTACTTTTTTTCTCTCTTTATCTTTCTATACCCTTGGTTCAGAACCCTCAAATAGCCCAACCTTCTGAGCCTGAAATCCAAAGCTGTCCATAATATATGCCTCTGTTTGTTCTCTCTCTCTAACATAAAATCTCTGCTTTGGTTAGTCTGGTTTCCCTCCATCACTCTTTCCTTCCATTTCCTTCCAGTTATTTCTTTGTTTATCAGACATCTATAAACCCTTGTTATATGTTCTTTTATTAAAGATTCAAAAATGAACTGTCCCTTTCCTTGAGATGCTTGCAATCTAATGAAAGACACAGATGTAAAAAATTTAATGCTCTGACATAGCACAGGTGCTATAATAAGATTCTAACAGAATACTGTGGGGCTACTTGGGGACAGAGTCGAATCCCATGTGGGAAGGTAAGCAAAGGTCTCACTAATGAGGCATATTTAGCTTGAGTCTTACAATGTAGTATCTAGGAGGTCTTAGTGCTAGGACTTGGTTAGAGGACAGACACTCCAGATTGGCATGTACTACTTGAGGAAGGTGAAGGGGCGAGTGCGAAAGATCTTGGGGCATAAAGGCAGATGTAGGAGTAGTGAGGATGGAAAATGATGGGTGGGTCCAAGATGGTGGATATTTGTACTTTAGAAACAACGCTCTTGTAGCAATGAGGAGGGTAGATTGTATGGGTGCTCTTCCCAGTCAGTATGTCACAATCAGGAGTTTCCATGGAATTCTCACCTCATGCCTCTTCTTCATTCCAAATCTGGCTCACCCTTCAAGTTCCTTTTTATAAAGCCTTTCTTACCTGTTCTAGCATGTGTGCTCTTCCGTTTTTCCTTAGACTTTTAAAATGTGAATTATACCACATAGCACTTGATTATATATAATTGTAAACTTGATACTATTTCCTTTATATGTGTGTGTGTGTGTGTGTGTGTACTGCACCTCTTGTCACTTTAACAAATGTGCAGGCTCCTAGAAGACTAATATAGTCCTGTGTATAATGTGACCCAACAGATATTTGATTTTTATAGCATTGATTAAACAAATATGTAGTGAGATACCACTATGTGCCAAGCCTGTGACATGTTCTGCAAATTGATAGTGCATGGGTAAGGGTGCAGTCTCTGCCATCTAAGAGGGCAGAGTTCAATTTTTAAATATATCTAAAATTTAATTTACTGGTTATATCCTTAATAGTCACAACCAGATTCTGATTTACCTATTCCCTCCCCACAGTTTAAGACACTTACCAGAGCAGTGATTCTTTTAGCTTTTACTTACCCATAAGTAGAAGATCTGGTGAATGTCTTGATACTGCCTTTCCTTGAGGCATCATTTTAATTAACAGTCACTTTGATTTGAATTTTGGGGCCTAGAGGCTGCCAATGAATGCAAGAATTTTAAAACTGAATTTATTTATGAGCCGAAAGAGTCACAGAGTATTTTACCGTTTTTTTAATCTATTTTTTAAAGCTTGTTCAAATTTGGCAATAAAGAAGATAGATCTTCAATTTAACTGTAAATATAAGAGAACTGTGAATAGAAATTGGAAGTACATTCTGGGATAGAATTGTGGTTATTTAAACCTTTACGTGCAGTAGCCAGCTTTATCTTGATAAAGTGCAAATCATGATTCCAACCTCACTTAAATTTCTCTCCTTTTTTTTTTTTTTTTTGGTTTAAAAGAGTTTGGAATTTGTTTTATATTTCTAAGACCAAAGTTCTCTTAGGAAGTTCATATATCATCTTAATTTATGTAGAAATAAATGGAGATATATTGTGAAGAGCATTTAACCTTTTAGGCGTATTTAGAGGAAGATATCAGAGAAGACGTTCTATATTATGGACCTTGTTGTATTCATACATATTGAAAGTGCATTAAACTTGAAATGTTATCTGATTGTGTTATCTAATTAAATCTTATGGAAATTAATAAAGACTTAGTTAAGGGGTTCCATCTGATTGTTAGTTGAGGCTTGATTGATTATAGCTTGACCAATATTGGCTAATATTTGTTGAGTGTTTACTGGATACAAGAAGGTGATAAAGGTCTGATGAAGTATGATCAGACATAAAAAGTGGATGGCTAATGGTGCTCCCCACAGGTCATCTGGGAATTCTTTTAACAGTTTGGTTGCTGTGCCCATCACACATCTGATGCAGGTTCAGTGAGCTTATATCTCACACTCGCAACCTTCTCAGAACCATTACCCTTGGGCTATCTCAGCAACTCAACTTGAAGCACTCCTCCCATCCCCTGTTGGTCTGATAGGGCTGTAGGGGATTTTAGGCCAAATCCAACATGTTCTTGCATCATGCCTTTCCATCCCCCATCTTGTTTCCCTGATCTCCTACTGGTTACTCCTCAAAGAAATTCCTTAATAAATTGCATGACACTAATCCTCCTCTTAGGTTCTGCTTCTAGAGAACTTGATATATGGCAGTTGATATGTAAGAAATAAGGAATGGTGGTTGTATTAAATATTGAAGAAAGCAGCTCCTGTACTGGAAAGAATGACCCAAGATTTCAGAGAAGCCTTGAGCAGAATCAAAAGCTAGAGGTTTTTCGCAAGAAAATGCATTATCAGAGCAGGTATCAGGGCCGTGTTTTCTAACATTCATAAGTTAACTGTTTCCTAAGTTCGCTAAGTTTCTTGTTCTAGAAGGGCCTGATTGTTTTCCCAGAGGGAAGAACTTCGCACACTGTACTGAAGAGAGTTGTAGCGAGTTTCTTTTTTTTTTATTGGGGTATAGTTGTTTTACAATGTTGTGTTAGTTTCTACTATACAGCAAAGTGAAGTAGAGTTCCCTGTGCTATACAGCAGGTTCTTATTAGTTATCTATTATATATATATTAGTGTATATATGTCAATTCCAATCTCCCAATTCATCCCCCCACCCACGATTTCCCATCGTGGTGTCCATACGTTTGTTCTCTACATCTGTGTCTCTATTTCCGCCTTGCCAACCGGTTCATCTGTACCATTTTTCTAGGTTCCACATATATGCGTTAATATACGATATTTGTTTTTCTCTTTCTTACTTCACTCTGTATAATAGTCTCTAGGTCCATCCACGTCTCTACAAATGACCTAATTTCGTTCCTTTTTATAGCTGAGTAATATTCCATTGTATATATGTACCACATCTTCTTTATCCATTCATCTGTTAATGGACATTTAGGTTGCTTCCATGACCTGGCAATGGTAAATAGTCCTTCAATGAACATTGGGGTGTATGTGTCTGTTTGAATTATGGTTTTCCTGGGTATATGCCCAGTAATGGGATTGCTGGGTCATATGGTAATTCTACTTTTAGTTTTTTAGTGAACCTCCATACTGTTTTCTATAGTGGCTGTATCTATTAACATTCCCACCAACAGTGCAAAAGGGTTCCCTTTTCTCCACACCCTCTCCAGCATTTGTTGTTTGTAGATTTTCTGATGATGCCCATTCTAACCGGTGTGAGGTGATACCTCATTGTAGTTTTGATTTCCATTTCTCTAATAATTAGTGATGTTGACCAGCTTTTCATGTGCCTCTTGGCCATCTGTATATCTTCTTTGGAGAAATGTCTATTTAGATCTTCTGCCCATTTTTTGATTGGGTTGTTTGTTTCTTTGCATGTGTTGTTTATCTGTTTTGGAGATTAATCCTTTGTCTGTTGATTCATTTGAAAATATTTTCTCCCAATCTGAGTGTTGTCTTTTTGTCTTGTTTATAGTTTCCTTTGCTGTGCAAAAGCTTTTAAGTTTCATTAGGTCCCATTTGTTTA
The DNA here is from genome assembly GCF_949987535.1 of Balaenoptera acutorostrata. Lineage (NCBI taxonomy): Eukaryota > Metazoa > Chordata > Mammalia > Artiodactyla > Balaenopteridae > Balaenoptera > Balaenoptera acutorostrata. The sequence goes on along the minus strand of NC_080072.1, from coordinate 64,680,076 downwards.
TTTTTGTTTTTATTTCCATTACTCTAGGAGATGGGTCAAAAAGAATCTTGCTGTGATTTATGTCATAGAGTGTTCTGCCTATGTTTTCCTCTAAGGGTTTTATAGTATCTGGCCTTATATTTAGGTCTTTAATCCATTTTGAGTTTATTTTTGTGTATGGTGTTAAGGAGTGTTCTAATTTCATTCTTTTACCTGTAGCTGTCCAGTTTTCCCAGCACCACTTTTGAAGAGGCTGTCTTTTCTCCACTGTATATCCTTTCCTCCTTTGTCATAGATTAGTTGACCATAGGTGTATGGGTTGATCTCTGGGCTTTCTATCCTGTTCCATTGATCTATATTTCTGTTTTTGTGCCAGTACCATATTGTCTTGATTACTGTAGCTTTGTAGTATAGTCTGAAGTCAGGGAGTCTGATTCCTCCAGCTGCGTTTTTTTTCCCTCAAGACTGCTTTGGCTATTCGGGGTCTTTTGTGTCTCCATACAAATTTTAAGATTTTTTGTTCTAGTTCTGTAAAAAATGCCATTGGTAATTTGATAGGGATTGCATTGAATCTGTAGATTGCTTTGAACAGTATAGTCATTTTCACAATATTGATTCTTCCAATCCAAGAAGATGTTATATCTCTCCATCTGTTTGTGTCATCTTTGATTTCTTTTATCAGTGTCTTACGGTTTTCTGAGTACAGGTCTTTTAGCTCCTTAGATAGGTTTATTCCTAGGTATTTTATTCTTCCTGTTGCAATGGTAAATGAGGTTGTTTCCTTAATTTCTCTTTCTCATATTTTGTTGTTAGTGTATAGGAATGCAAGAGATTTCTGTGCATTAATTTTGTATCTTGCAACTTTACCAAATTCATTGATTAACTCTAGTAGTTTTCTGGTAGCATCCTTAGGATTTTCTATGTATAGTATCATGTCATCTGCAAACAGTGACAGTTTTACTTATTCTTTTCCAATTTGTATTCCTTTTATTTCTTTTTCTTCTCTGACTGCCATGGCTAGGACTTCCAAAACTATGTTGAATAATAGTGGTGAGAGTGGACATCCTTGTCTTGTTCCTGATCTTAGAGGAAATGCTTTCAGTTTTTCACCATTGAGAATGATGTTTGCTGTGAGTTTTTCATATATGGCCTTTATTATGTTGAGGTTTTTCATATATGGCCTTTATTATGGTGAGGTAAGTTCCCTCTATGCCCAGTTTCTGGAGAGTTTTTATCATAAATGGGTGTTGAATTTTGTCAAAAGCTTTTTCTGCATCTATTGAGATGGTCATATGGTTTTTATTCTTCAATTTGTTAATATGGTGTATCACATTGATTGATTTGTGTATATTGAAGAATCCTTGCATCCCTGGGATAAATCCCACTTGATCATGGTGTATGATCCTTTTAATGTGTTGTTGGACTCTGTTTGCTAGTATTTTGTTGAGGATTTTTGCATCTATATTCATCAGTGATATTGGTCTGTAATTTTCTTTTTTTGTAGTATGTTTGTCAGGTTCTGATATCAGGGTGATGGTGGCCTCATAGAATGCGTTTGGGAGTGTTCCTTCCTCCTCAATTTTTTGGAAGAGTTTCAGAAGGATTGTGTTAGCTCTTCTTTAAATGTTTGTTAGAATTCACCTGTGAAGCCATCTGGTCCTGGGCTTTTGTTTGTTGGAAGATTATTAATCACAGTTTCAATTTCAGTGCATGTGATTGGTCTGTTCATATATTCTACTTCTTCCTGGTTCAGTCTTGGAAGGTTATACCTTTCTAAGGATTTGTCCATTTCTTCGAGGTTGTCCATTTTATTGGCATAGGGTTGCTTGTAGTAGTCTCTTATGATGCTTTGTATTTCTGTGGTGTCCGTGGTAACTTCTCCTTTTTCATTTCTAATTTTATTGATTTGAGTCCTCTCCCTCTTTTTCTTGATTAGTTTGGCTAAAGGATTATCAATTTTGTTTATCTTCTCAAAGAACCAGCTTTTAGTTTTATTGATCTTTGCTATTGTTTTCTTTGTTTCTATTTCATTTATTTCTGCTCTGATCTTTATGATTTCTTTCCTTCTGCTAACTTTGGGTTTTGTTCTTCTTTCTCTAGTTCCTTTAGGTGTAAGGTTAGATTGTTTATTTGAAAATTTTCTTGCTTCTTGAGGTAGGGTTGTATTGCTGTAAACATCCCTCTTAGAACTGCTTTTGCTGCATCCCGTAGGTTTTGGATCGTTGTGTTTTCATTGTCATTTGTCTCTAGGTATTTTTGATTTCCTCTTTAATTTCATCAGTGATCTCTTGGTCATTTAGTAACGTATTGTTTAGCCTCCATGTGTTTGTGTTTTTTACGGGGTTTTTTTTCCTGTAATTTATTTCTAATCTTATAGCCTTGTCATCAGGAAAGATGCTTGATATGATATGATTTCAATTTTCTTAAATTTACCAAGGCTTGGTTCATGACCCAAGATGTTGTCTCTCCTGAAGAATGTTCCTTGTGCCCTTGAGAAGAAAGTTTAATATGCTGTTTTCAGATAGAATGTCCTATAATTAACAATTAAATCTATCTGGTCTTTTGTGGCATTTAAAGCTTGTGTTTCCTTATTAATTTTTTGTGTGGATGATCTGTCCATTGGTGTAAGTGAGGTGTTAAAATCCCCCACTATTATTGTGTTACTGTTGATTTCCTCCTTTATAGCTGTTAGCATTTGCCTTATGTATTCAGGTGCTCTTATGTTGGGTGCATATATATTTATAATTGTTGTATCTTCTTCTTGGATTGATCCCTTGATGATTATGTAGTGTCCTTCCTTGTCCCTTGTAATAGTCTTTATTTTAAAGTCTATTTTATCTGATACGAGTATTGCTACTCCAGCTTTCTTTTGATTTCCATTTGCATAGAATATCTTTTTCCATCCCCTCACTTTCAGTCTCTATGTGTCCCTAGGTCTGAAGTGGCTGTCTTGTAGACAGCATTTATATGGGTCTTGTTTTTGTATCCATTCAGCCAGTTTGTGTCTTTTGTTTGGAACATTTAATCTATTTACATTTAAGGTAATTATCGATATTTATGTTCCTATTACCATTTTCTTAATTGTTTTGAGTTTGTGTTTGTAGGTCCTTTTCTTCTCTTGTTTTTGCCACTTAGAGAAGTTCCTTTAGCATTTGCTGTAGAGCTGGCTTGGTGGTGCTGAATTTTCTTAGCTTTTGCTTGTTTGTAAAGCTTTTGATATCTCCATCAAATCTGAAAGAGATCCTTGCCAGGTAGCGTATTCTTGGTTGTAGGTTCTTCCCTTTCATCATTTTAAATATATAGTGCTGCTCCCTTCTGGCTTGCAGAGTTTCTGCTGATAAATCAGCTGTTAATCTTATGGGAGTTCCCTTGTATGTTATTTTTCATTTTTCCCTGGTTGCTTTTAATAATTTTTCTTTGTCTTTAATTTTTGTCAGTTTGATTAGTGTGTGTCTTGGCGTGTTTCTCCTTGGGTTTAACCTGCCTGGGACTCTCTGTGCTTTGTGGACTTGGGTGGCTATTTCCTTTCCCATTAGTGAAGTTTTTGACTATAATCTCTTCAGATATTTTCTCGGGTCCTCTCTCTCTCTCTCTTCTCCTTCTGGGACCCCTGTAATGCGAATGTTGGTGCGTTTAATGTTGCCCCAGAGGTCTCTTAGGCTGTCTTCATTTCTTTTCATTCTTTATTCTGTATTCTGTTCTGTTGCAGTGATTTCCACTATTCTGTCTTCTAGGTCACTTATCCGTTCTTCTGCCTCAGTTATTCTGCTACTGATTCCTTCTAGTGTATTTTTCATTTCAGTTATTGTATTGTTCATCTCTGTTTGTTTGTTCTTTAATTCTTCTAGGTCTTTGTTAAACATTTCTTGCATCTTCTCGATCCCTTCGTTTTCTGAGGTCTTGGATCATCTTCAGTATCACTATTCTGAATTCTTTTTCTGGAAGGTGGCCTATCTCCACTTTGTTTAATTGATTTTCTGGGGTTTTATCTTGTTCCTTCATGTGGGACATAGTCCTCTGCCTTTTCATTTTTTCTATCTTTCTATCAGTGTGGTTTTCATTCCACAGGCTGCAGGATTGTAGTTCTTCTTGCTTCTGCTGTCTGCCCTCTGGTGGATGAGGCTATCTAAGAGGCTTGTGCAAGTTTCCTGATGGGAGGGACTGTTGGTGGGTAGAGCTAGGTGTTGCCCTGGTGGACAGAGTTCAGTAAAACTTTAATCGACTTGTCTGCTGATGGGTGGGGCTGGGTTCCCTCCTGTTGGTTGTTTGGTCTGATGTGACCCAGCACTGGAGCCTACAGGATCTTTGGTGGGGCTAATGGTGGACTCCAGCAGGGCTCACACCAAGGAGTACTTTCCAGACCTTCTGCCTCCAGTTTCCTTGTCCCTATGGTGAGCCACAGCCACCCCCAGCCTCTGCAGGAGACCCTCCAACACTAGCAGGTAGGTCTGGTTCTGTCTCCTATGGGGTCACTTCTCCTTCCCCCTGGGTCCTGGTGTGCACACTACTTTGTGCCCTCCAAGAGTGGAGTCTCTGTTTCCCTCAGTCCTATTGAAGTCCTGCAGTCGAATCCTGCTGGCCTTCAAAGTCTGATTCTCTGGAGATTCCTCCTCCCATTGCTGGACCCCCAGGTTGGGAAGCCTGACGTGGGGCTCAGAACCTTCACTTCAGCGGGTGGACTTCTGTGGTATAATTTTTCTCCAGTTTGTGAGTCACCCACCCAGTGGTTATGGGATTTGATTTTATCGTGATTGTACCCTTCCTACTGTCTCATTGCAGCTGTTCCTTTGTCTTTGGATGTCGGGTATCTTTTTTTGTGAGTTCCAGTATCTTCCTGTTGATGATTGTTCAGCAGTTAGTTGTGATTCTGGTGCTCTCACAAGAGGGAGTGAGTGCACATCCTTCTATTCTGTGATCTTCTGTAGCGAGATTCTTTATGTTGTTATATGCAGATAGTTGAAATTGCAGTCTAGAACTAGGTCCCATGTTCAGGTTGTGTAGAAATTGATATGACAAGTATGTTGAGGCAGTAACAATCAGTATGAATGAAAAGAAATACACATGACTGAGAGTTAAATTGGCTGAAGTGGGGACTGAGGATTGGTTAAAGGGATTCTCAAGGAATCATTACCAAATATTTCTGAAAGCAGTCACCCAGGAAAGTAGTACTGTCTCCTGGAGTGCTTTACTGAGTCACATATGCTTGCAGTGATTTTTTGCCCTGGGATGCAGTTATTTTTAGCTGAGGAAATGTAGACTCTGTTGGGTTAAGTAAGTTGGGATTAGTAAGTGACAGAATCAGGGCCTCACTTTAGAGTTTTTCAGTCACTCATTTATTCACAAATACGTATTGAAGTAGTTATAATTTGATGAGATTAGTGTATGATACAGCTAAGCACAGGTGTTACTTAAGGTATTTGAATCTTAAAGAATAAGCAGAAAGGGCGGTTGAAGTTAGCATGACTTTTGAAGTAAAGGGACATGGATAAAGGACAATTTCCTTTGCCAAAGGAAGTGTGAATAGTTTGGTATAGCTGCATTGTAGTATGTGTCTTTGTGGTCAAATATGAGGCTGAATTGCTAGGTAGAAACTAGACTATGAAGGACCTTGTACATCATATTCAGAAGTTGTAATTTTAATCTTGAAAGGGATGGTGTGTGACTAGAGGATTTTAAATGGGGAAGCAAATGGATCAGATTTGCATGTTAGAAGAACACTGTCAGCAGTATAGAAGAACTATAATAATTCAAAGGAAAAATAATGAGAACCAGAATCATCATGTATTAATGGGGATGGAGATGAGAGGAAGACTGGAGAGATGCTTAGAGGTAGCTGGGTTACTCAAGATTGGTAATTCTATCTCCAGGAAAAGGAAAGTAGTAGAGGAGTAGGTTGTTGTTATGGGAAAGTCTTGGAGGAGAGGAAAGAGACAATAACATCACTTTTGGACATGTTGAAATTAAAATGCTAGTTGGATAGTCAAATGCCTTGTTACAGGCTCCTGATCATAAGTTCAGAATGCTTCTTACTCTACCATGCCACTGATGGGAAAAAAAACAATAGTAGCAAAGTAGAACGAGACATGAAAATTATGTACATGTACATCTATGTTGTTTCTTTGATTTAAAAAATTTTTAAATTTGAGGTGAGCAATGGTGATTTGAAATCCCTTTTTATGTATGGTTGTCTTTTATTGAAAATAATTTTCTTCCATGGCACTTCTATGATCACTTTCCCTACTTCTGTAAAGTCCTTACTCTGCCCTTTGGTCAGAGCTGCCATATTTCCTGGGCTCTGTCCTCTTGCCTTCATCACCTTTCTACAACTTCCTGCCTCACAGTCTGCCTTCTTCATTCACTGTCAACTTTCTGCCTCTAGCCTGTTAAGGAATGGATGCCTCACCCCCATTTGCTCTCTTTGGGACATCCCTTACTGTTTTTGATATCTTACTGCAGCCCCATGAATACTTATCTGTCCAATCATATAAACCAAATTTGGTATTTTTAAAAGCAATAGTATATATCACGTGTGATCTATGAACTTTTGCTGTTGAGAAGGCACCACATAGGCACAGTCCTTGCCCTTCAGGGTAACAAATCTTAATGGTCTTCTTTCTAAAGCCTTTGTCTTCTCATCCTTTCATCAGGCTAATGGAGGTAAGATTTTCAGGTAAGCAGAAAGAGGGATGGAAGGGGGGTAGTTGCTGTTTCTTAGGCAGGCCAGTTGAGATATTTTATAGGAATAAGAGTTGTATAGCAATGCAGCATGGGCTGGTGAAGTAAGCTGGATTTATCACACAGACCTGGTTTAAATCCTGGTTCCATTTCTTCTAGTTGTATGATCCTGGGGAAATTACTTAATCTCTCCCAGCTTCAATTTTCTCATGGAGTTGTTGTGAAATTTAAAATAAATAATATATGAAAAAATATGTACTACTTGACATCTAGCAGTACTTCAAAAACATGTGAATTTCCTTTTCTTCTTGAAGTCTCTCTCAAGTGACACACTGTTGTACCTTCCTATTCTGTTGAATTGTAGGGCATTTTCCTTTAGGTTGGTAAGCAATATTGTGCCCCAAGAGTTCTTTAACATGCCAGTACTTACACAAAACTCAGATATTACTGTAAATATTTTTTTAAAGAATGGTCCTTATGAAATGTCCAAGAAGAATTTTGTCAATATTTAGAATGATATATAACTAGAATAAGGAGACTATGTGCATAATGATTTGAAATAGTCCATTTCTACAGTGTTGTCATCCAGCCTGATTTGTAAAGCATTTAAAGGGTATGCGCCTTCGTTACTTCAACCCTGTGTGCTGCTTTCCTCTAGATATAATGGAAGACATTGGTTTTGCAGTCAACTTTCTGGAACAAAGAAACAACTATATTGAATTTTTGTTTATTTAAGTACAGTCTGTCCCATTGCTGTTTGTTCTTTTGGTTTTAAATCATGTATCTGATTTCAACATTTATTGCTCTGTTTGGAACAGTGTATAGCGTACAGTGTCACTGTCAGTTATTTTTTTTTAATTCCTTTAAGATTTAAAATAAATTCTACAACAAAAAGTTAAAAAAAACTGTAAGCAAGAGTAAAAATACATACAATATGTTTAAGGGATATCTGACTCATCAGTATTGAATATAAATGAGAAATCAATCAAGGTATAGCATATAGCCTGTAGGAATCATAATGCCCACATAAATGGAAGGCACTTTGAGATACTGTGAAAACACAATCAAAATGATAAATCACTATACTTATTACAGTGTCTTATTGGAATAAGTAGTGTTGCATACTCTAAAGAGGAAGTGGAAGAAATTACAGTAGAAACAGTTTTTACTGAGTAGCAGTTCAGAGAGCATAGTCATAGGTTTTATCTTATTGTTGTCCAGAGGTAAGAGAATAGAATACATGTGATAACTACTTTCAGGGGAAGCTAAATCCATATATCTTTATCATTGTTTTGAGCATTGCTTCTGCCTCTGTTTGTCATTAGGCTCTAAAGAACTCACCAATTCTTGTAACAAAACCAAGCCCTGAGCCTTTGAGATGGCAAGGTAAGGATAATCTCCTGAGAAAGTCTCATAGAAAAGATATTCATCATAAAGAGCTAAGAGCTGGGGCCTAAGACAAGGATATCCCACAAGAATTCCTTCCTTTTATTGTCTTCCTTGAAAGATGAGGCTTGATCAGATTAAGGAAGCCGACAGTTCTACTTAAGACAATAAAAGTGTTATCTATACTTTATAGATGGAGGACAGAGGCACAGAGAAGTAAATGCTTTATTGAAAATAACACACAACAGTGGGAGAGCTGGAATCAGGTTTTATGATACTTATTTTGAGTGCTTCTGTGCATGCTTTATTTGTAAACATAGGGTTCTGCTATTATTATTATTATTATTTTACTCCCTTCACAACAGCTTTTTCGAATAAGTGGTACATTCTACATCTGTATCTTAAATTTCTCTGTCAAAATGATGTGTGATTTCTGGAAACATTTATGCTCAAAGCCCATTTGCTGTGGAAATACTACCTGTTGTTCTCATAATAGCAATATTTACACTGTGTAATCACTGCCTTTATCATTCTACTTCAGATTTTCCTAGCTGCTCTACCAGGTTCCCATCTACCTCAAAAACTATATACCATCATTATGTTTTTGTAGTTTCAAATGTTATTTTCTAGTTCGTGTGTGTGTGAGTGTGTGTGTGTGTGAGAGAGAGAGAGAGAGAGAATGAGAACTTTTTAGGCCATAGCAATCTGAAACAAATGCCAGGTTTTGCTATTAACCTTTAGGAAAAACTGACCTTTCATGAGTCAATCCAACACATATTTTATTTAAAACAAAAACAAAAATTGACCGTGGTCTGGGCCAGACATGCTGTTGTTTTGGGGAATACAAAAATGAACAGGTCACAGTCCTGGACCATTAGAAGTTTGCCATCTAGTTTAGGGAGAGAGAGATAGACAGGAAATAGAAGAGAGAGAAGAAATTATCTCATTGCCATCCCATAGTAGCAGTCAGACAAATCCAGACAGTAAGACATGCAGCAGGACTACTAGTTTGGTCTCTTCAGCAAGCCCTTCTCCTATGAAAAAATAGGGGAACAGAGTAGTGCTGGATTAAAAGAATGGTTAACAGACATTAAAACCAAATGCAATATGTGAACCTGGGTTCTGTACTGGTTTGGACAAAGCGGTTTAAAGAATACTTTTTGGACAAGCAGGGCAATGTGAATATAGACTGTATCAAAGGAAATGAAAATTTATTGACATAGAAAGGTAGAGAATAGTAATTGAAAAGTTCGTATTATGAAGTAGCATGTAAGTTAGGGAGACCAACTTTTTAGAGAGCCAACTGAGGACACAGCTGTATTATACACATATGAGTTATTACTTTAACATAAAAATGTTATCCATATTCTTACATATTACATATTTATGCATGTATGCTATTACTTTACCACATGTTACATATACATATTAAATGTTATGACTTTATTATACATTAGACACATTGCAAATATGTTATTATTTCAACATAAAAATATAAAAATAGGTCTTTTGGGGATTATATATTATTTAGTTTTCTGTTACATAAATGCTATTATTTAAACATTGTGAGTAAAAAGAAAGGTTGAAAAAAGTAATATCATCAGGGTCCTACAAAATCCCACCTCTAGCCACCCACCAGAGAGCTTTGCTGGGAGGAAAGGCAACCAAGAAAAATTACTAAGAAGACAAATGAAGATGCTGAAGAGGGAGCCTGAGATAGAGTTGTAGCAACTACAGTACTAGAAAGATTAAATCCATCCTAAATCTGAAAATACTATGAAAGTGCTTGGGTTGATCAGAGCAGGACTACAGGAAAAGGATTTCAAAATACAGCCCATTTAAAGGACCAACCACATGATTCAGAGGAACAGATTCATCTTAAAGAGACAGTCTTGGTTTAAAGGATCAAGCATGATTTAAATCTATATCCTGCTTTTAAAAAATTAACAAAATAAACCACTAGATAACTTGCTCAAGAAAGAAAAGAGAAAATACAGATATATAAAATAAGAAATTATAACAGGAAGTAACTACTGAAACAGAATAAATGGAAAAAATTATAAGTCAAGTTTGTAGACAATTTTGAAAACCTACCTAAATGAAATGGAAAATTTTCTAGGGAAATACAGATTATTGAAACTAATCCTATTAGAGTTAAAAAGGCTTAAAAGTCCAATTTCTATAGAAGAGATAAAGTTATTAAGGAAATACATCACAAATAAAACAAAACAAAATATGAGGCCCAGATAGTTTCACAAAGAAATTCTACTAAACCTTTAAAGGCCAGATATTTTTAATGCTTTATAAATTATTGCAGAGCATTGAAAAGGAAGACAATTAACATAGATATCTAACCCAAATAAGGACAAACAAATAAAACTATTGTCTAATATCTCTCATGGATATTGATGTAAAAATTCTAAACAAAATATTCGCAAACAGAATCCAATATCATGTTAAGAAAATAATACATCATAACCACATGGGATTTATTCTCCAAATGCAAGGAAATCCACTATTATCACATACCAAATTAATAAATCCAAGGGAAAATTGTATAATTATTGCCATTCAGACTGACTAAATCTTTGGAAAAAATTCCACTTCAATTCATGATAAAACACATTCTAGGAAATAGGAATTGAGGGATACTTTCTCAAGATGATAAAAAATATTTACCTTTGCCCTAAAACAAGTATTCCTTCAAAATCAAGAAACACTAGAGGCGGAGGCACCCGCTCTGGAGTTTGCATTAGGAGCTGGCCATGCAAAGGAAGGATCTGGAAAGTCTTTCTGGAGGGAGCTTGGGCAACATGGAGTTCCTGGGATAGCTGTGAAGGAGCGTGGGCATCGCCTGGCTGGCTCTGTGGCAGAACTGGAGTGGGGGTCTTGTCTCTTACCTTCTGCCGTCTTCTTCATGTGGGCTGCCTGCCCTCCTAGGTGTTCGAACCTGTGTGGGACATGCCTGACCTCAGACTGGACCAAGGCTGACACCCTCCCACCCACCCCAGGGAGCTTTGGGATGCTGGAACGCCTCTCAGATCCACCAGGAGTCCTCCTTGCCTGAGCACCCTGGGGGCTCCTGGAAGCAAAGGGAAGGGGCCTTCTGGGATGGTCAGTCCTGACTCTGAGATCTAGTGGTGGCTATTCCCCATCCCACACCCAGCCCTTCAGCAAGGCCTCCTGGCCATGTGTGTCCACCCGTCTCCATCCCTGTGGCCACCACCCTGGTGCAGGCACCCCTTCTCACACCTGGACTGATCATGGCAACAGCCTGGTCTCCTGGACCCCACTCTTCCACTGTTCCACTTGCCATCCTGCTTTGCCTGTTGTCAGGATGGGGTCCAGGCCTGGGCCTGCAAGGCCAGGTGGAGGACCCCTGCATAGGGCTCCCCACCCACCCCTCTCCATGCTCCTACCCCACCTGCCTTCCCTGTCTGCATCTCTCAATCCTTGTGACGCCCCCTGCCTCCTTCACACATGCTGGTCCCTCGGCCTTGTGGGACCGGTTAGTTGAAGTCAAGCGGGGGCTCCCCCCTTGGGCAGCCTGGGCCCTCTGCTCCCCATGGCTCCACCCCCAATCTATCATGGCACTTGTTTTATCGTCTTCTGAGACGTGAGGTGCATTTCTCATCCTTGGTCTCCATCAAACGGGGTATCTGGGGAGGGCGGTGAGCTGGTACAGGCCACTCTTGGTTCATTCATTTATGTCACTTCCCTGCACCTAGAGGCAGCTGAGTTTGCAACCTCTGAGGGCTGGGGGCCACCTGAGAGGAGGGGGTTATCCACCAGCTCTGTGTGGACAGTCAGGAGGCCCCTGGGCATCCCCACGAGAGATGAAGGTAGCTGTGGGGATGGAGAGAAGCAAACATTTTCCAGAAACAGGAGTCAAATCAGGAGTATTCAGCAGTGGCGGCAGGCGCTGTGGGTGCCCCGCCCACGTCCCCCAGCCCTTCACTGCCTCCTGCATCCTCTCAAGGAACTTTCTCTGCAGCAGCCAGCACCTGCCCTTCTGTCAGACACCATTCACTGCCAGCACCAGCTTTGCCTGCACCCAAGAGAGCCGAACAGCCTGGGCATCCACTCCCGCAAGAAGTTTGCCCCTACCAGTCACGGGACGTGCGGGTAAAACATCTCCACCTCGCTGGCCTGATCAGGTCCCCCGCGGGGTGGCCCTCACTGCTCTTGCGTGAGGCCCCCGCGGGGTCCGCCCCCATGCTGAGCTTTCCCCCACCCATGTCTTTCCTGGGAACACAGCTGGACCCTCATCTGGGGTCTGCCACCAGGGAACCCACACTGAGGACAGTCGCTGATCAGATCTGGAGGCTGAGAGGAGGGGAGAGGCCAAGTCCAGGCTACAAGGGCGGCGGTCCCGAGACAGAGCACACTGGACTGGGAGCCCTGGCTGGAGGCAGGGCAGGGGTAAAGGTTTCCTTGTGGACAAGTTGCTATATTGGTCATGTTGCCAAAAGTGCACTGGGCAGTTCACCATCCAGAAAAAAGGTGCCCCAACCCAGTGAGGCTCCCCTCCCGGGGGGGCGCTGACGAGCCTTTTCCTGGCCTGGACAGGCGGGCACAGCTGAGCCTCGGACACCTGCACAGGGCAGAGGGGGCCAAAGGGAGCCCTCCTGGAAATTCCCCCCCGGGGGGACAGGGCTGGTCCCAGAAAGCATGAGTCATGAACAAAGCAACCCAATCAAGCCCCACCCCCTCCCCGGGCCAGGGCAGGCAGTGCCTCCCAGGCACTTGCCTCAAAGGAGCTCACCCTCCTGTCATCCTCAGAGTCAGGACGGATATGGGGACCCCACCTCTCATCTCTGCCTTGATCCCAGGCAGCCCACATATGCCACTGGGCCCAGAGGACGTACCCATCAGCAAGTGGCGTGGCTGTGCCTCAGGACTCGCCGGGCTCACACAGTGACACAGAGCCTCAGCCAGCTTCCTAACATGTTTCTGCTCGACCAGGCTGATACTCCGGTTTCCCACGTGGGAATTCCCTAGGGCCCCTCCCCGCCGCCTGTGCTGGCATCCTGTAGATTCATGTGGCATGTGGGTACCAGTCATCCAAACGCCCTTCCCAGCACAGGACAGGGAGAGAGCCCAGCTCTGGGTGGACTGAAGTCCAGGGCACCCCCACCTCAGGACCCCTCAGCCCCTCCCTGCACCTCTAGACCCTCCCACTCCTCCAAGTGATGCCTTATGGTTGGTGGGCCTCTGCCCTGTCCCTCCCAACTGTGAGTCCTGGGGCAAGGCCAGAACACATACAGGGAGGATGGGGGGCTAGGTGGGCAGGTGATCCTGGAGTGGGGTCTCTCTCACCCTGTCGTCCCTCCTGGCCTTCATAATCCTCTCACCCAGCTTCTACCCTGGAAGGCTGGCTCGGCTGTCCCCTGTAGGCCACCTACCCTAGCCTGCCTCCAGAGCTGGGGGCAAGGGACTCAGTGGGTTCTCCAGTCTCCTGGCCCAGGGCAGGATCCTGGAAGCTTATTATCAATAACAACCAAATCTATTAAGTGTTTACCCCATGCCTGGTCTTTGAACATTAGGCCCCTGTCATTGTATTGATGATCCCCATTTTTAAGATAAACTGAAGATCAGAGAGGTTAAGCAACCTACCCCAAGGCACACAGCTAGTACATGGTGGCACTCCTATGTGACTCTCAATCCCCGGCCCTTGTATTCTTCATAATCCCATGTTGTAGATTAAGCCACACATACTCAAGGGTGACTTCTGGCAGCTTGAGAAATATCCATGGAATGAATAATCACAGCTGCTACTCTCTGAGGGTTGCCTACGTTTTTATTTACTTATTTGCCATTCAGGTGATCTTTTTGAAAAGATGGTTCAAAATGCCAAAGGGACAAAAAGGTCCCCATCGCCACCCCTCTGTCCCTCAGCCACCCTCCCTGATACAAGTTTCTTAAGTTTCACTGGTGAGATAGTTAATGCATTCACTCCAATCCTAGTATACTATACATACTGTATTAGTTATCTATTGCTGTATAACAAGTTACTCCCATATTTAGCAGCTTAAAATATCAATAAATCTTTATTACCTCACACACACACAAAGAAACACTAGAGGCATTTTCACTAAGATCAGGAACAAGGCAAGGATAACAACTATCTCCACTATTATTCAACATTCATTAGGGTTATCAGTCAATGCAATTAGGCAAGGTAAATCAATTAGAGGCTTAAGAATGAGTAAAGAAGAAACAAAACTATCTTTATTTGCAGGTGATATAATTTTGTATCAAGTTCACCACCCCCCACCCACCCCCACCAATGCCCCAGAGAATCAATGTTAAAACTAACTCAACAACAAAATAGTTCAGTCAAGCATAGGTTATAAAATTAATATACAAAATTAAGTAGGCTTCATATACGCAAACAATAAACAGAGAACATAGTGGTAGAGAAAACATTATTTATAATAGCAAAGATTAATACATAGGAATAAATTTAAGAAGTGCGCAAAATCATATATGAGGAAAATTTTAAAACACTCTTGAAAGATAGTAATGACGATTTGAACAAGTGGAAAAACATCTCCTATTCTTTTTTGTTTTTCCAGGTGTGTTGAGATATAATTGACATATAACATTGTGTAAGTTTAAGGTGTACAATGTGATGGTTTGATATATGTATATATTGTGAAAGTGTTACCTCAGTAAGGTTATTTAACATATCTATCACTGCATATACAGTTATTTTGTGTGTGTGTCTGTGTGTGTTGAGAACTTTTAAAATCTACTCTCTTAGCAACTTTCAAATATACAGTACAGTGCTGTTAACTATAGTCACCCTGCTGTATAATTCATCTCTGGAACTTATTAATCTTATAACTGAAAGTTTGAACACTTTGACCACATTAACACATTCCCCATCTCCCCACCCACCCCTGGCAGCTACCAATCTACTTTCTGTTTCTATGAGTTTCGTTTTTATAGACTTCAAATATAAGTGAGATCGTATAGTATTTGTCTTTTTCTGTCTGACTTATTTCACTTAGCATGATGCCCTCAGGGTTCATCCATGTTGTTGCAAATGGCAGATTTTCTTTCTTTTTCTTGGTTGAATAGTATTCCATCATATATATCACATCTTCTTTATTTATCGATCAGTTAACACTTAGGTTGTTTCCACGTCTTGACTGTGGTGAATAAGGCTGCAGTGAATATGGGGGTGCAGATATTTCTTCAAAATACTGATTTCGTTTCCTTTGGATATTTACTTAGAAGTGGGATTGCTGGATTATATAGTCCTATTTTCAACTTTTTGAGGAAACTCTACACTGTTTCTCATAGTGGCTTGTACCAATTTACATTCCCACCAACAGTGCCCAAGGGTTCCCTTCTCTCTACATCCTCACCAGTACTTGTTATTTCTTGTCTTTTTGATGATGGCCATTTTTACAGGTGTGAGGTGATATCTCATTGTGGTTTTGATTTGCATTTCCCTGATGATTAGTGATGCTGAGCACCTTTTTGTGTACCTGTTGGCCATTTGAGTATCTTTTCTGGAAAAAAGACATACCCTATTTTTGGATAAGGTGACTTAAAGTTATACAGATGTCAGTTTTCTCTAAATTAATTTATAAAAAGTATAATCTCAATAGAAATGCTAATATTTTATATAATTAAACAAGTTGATCCTAAAATTCCTATGGAAAAACGGACATGAAAGAATAGTTGGGTAAACACAGAAAAAGAAAAACTATGAGGGGAAACCTAAATTTACCAGACATTAAAACGTATTTTAAAACATTTATAATTAAAATAGTGTTGCACTGGTGCATGAATAGAAACAAGTGGAATAGAATAGAAATTCCAGAATTAGCCCCCCAATACATATGGAAATTTACTATATGACAAAGGCAGCATCTGTAATCGCTGCAGTAAAGGTGGACACTTAATATGCATGGTGCTAGGGCAATTGTGTGACTATTTGGAAAAAGACAAAATTATATCTGTATTTCACACCATACAAAATAATTAATTCCTAATGGATTATGTATCCATTTTTACATTCCAGTGGAAATGTAAAAATTGAAATCATATAAGTACAAAAATTAAATATACATGAATTTCTTTTTCATCTTATATAGGGAAAGTCTTTCTACCTTAACTCAAATTCTAGCGACAATAAAAAGAAGATTTATAAATTGATTACATAAAAGTGAAATATGACAACTAATAATAAACAAAGTTAAAAGCCGTCTGACACACTGGGATAAAATATTCATAACCTGTACCACAGACAAAGGGCTAATGTTCCTCATATATAAAGAATTCTCAAAAGTCAAGGAACAAATGACTGAAAACCCAATAAAAAATGGGAAAAAGATATGAACAGAAAATTCGTAAGAAAGAGATATAAAAATGGCCTTCAAATATATGAAAAAAATCCTCAAATTCGCTTATATTTAGAGAAATGCAAATTTAAACAACACTGAAATACTGTTTCTCCCCTAAGACTGACAAACATTGAAGAAATATGACAACATATTCTGTTGGCAAAGCTGTGCAGAAACAGGCACTTTCATACATTGCTGGTGGGGATGCAAATTGATACCATCCTCTGGAGGGAAATTTGGCAATACGTAACAAAATTACAGATGCATTTGTCTTTCAGTTTAATAGTCTGCCTTGTAGGAATCTACCCTAAAGGTATACCTCCAAAAAACCAAAATGTTTATGCAGAAGGTTATTCATTGCAGCATGGTTTGTAATTGAAAAATTTTGAAAGCAACTACAATGTCCATAGGTAGGAGAGTGATTAAATAAGCTATAGTACTTCCATATGGAATACTATGCATCTGTTAAAAAAAGAATAATGAAGATATCTATGAATTGATAAAGTATGAGTTCTAGGACATGCTGTTTAGTTAAAAAAAAAGCAAAGGCCAAAAGGATATCTATGATATTCTATCCCTCATATAAGAAAGAAGGGGATCCAAGAAAACACATAGGTATCTGCTATAAGTGCAAAATAAATATAGGTAGGCTTAATCAGAAACTAAAGAGATTGGTTATTTACAGAGGATGAGTGGGAAAGGGATAGAAAGAAGTGGGGAATGGGATTCATGTAGCAGGTGTCTGATATACTTCTCTGAGTTCATCTTTTTGTGTAACTCTGACTCTTAGAACCATAGTAACATTTCATATACCCTCACTGATCCTCAAAATAAACAAAATCAACGAGAATATAGATGAAACCCTAAATTTGAATACAAATATATAGGTTTCCCCTGCTTTTGGAAAGTAGAACATTCCTATGAAACCTTTCATAAGCCAAAATGGCATAAAGGAAAGAGTATCCCCCATTTTCCGAAAGTTCATGCTGCTTTTACGAAAGACCTACATTAGTATGGTAATAGATTTTTTCATAAAAGCAAAAATCCTGTCTTTATTTCTTTAGGTTAGCAAAAACAGGTACTAATGTAGGTCTCTGGTAAAAGCAAAGTGGCCTAACTTGAACTTTCTGAAAGTGGGGTGTACTTAGTAAATTAACCTAACTTATTACAAATGAGTAACCTAACTACATTGAAGTGGATAAGAAAGAAAACAACCAACGTAAGTAACTGTGGAAACTATCTTGATTGGCTCCTCCAAGGCTGAAGATCAAAAGAATTGTACATAAATGCTGTTCCAAGTGTCAAGGTCAAATGGGTTCTCTTTAAATTTATTATGAGAGATAAATTCTTTTTATCTTTTCTTCTGCTCTTCTGTTCTGGTGATACTTGGGTGTGACTATTTCTTGTATCTTATGTCATATTCTCTTTTGTATTCTCTTCTTTTTTCTAGAATGAACCCTCAAATATAATTTTTATTTAAGATGCGTTTATGGGAAACGTTCTCTGCCATTAACTCTTCAAACAGTGCCTTTCTTATACTTGCTATTCTCTCCTCTGGGAATTCCATTTTTTTTTTTTTTTTTTTGAGTTTCTGGTCTCATTTAAAAAAAATTATTGGAGTATAGTTGATTTACAATGTTGTGTTAGTTTCAGGTGTACAGCAAAGTGATTCAGTTATACATATATATATATATTCATTCTTTTTTTTAGATTGTTTTCTCATATAGGTTATCACAGAATATTAAGTAGAGTTGGGAACTCCAATTTGATGTATATTTTTTGTCTCTTAATCTCTCTTTGTACATTCTAATACTTGCCACTCTGTGTTTCATTCTAGTTGATTTTTTCAGTTCTATCGTCTATGCTACTAATTATTTCTGCAGCTATATCCAATCTGCCATTTAATCTTATATTTTTTAAATTAATGAATATATTTAATATTTCTAGATATTCTATTTGATTCCCTTGCAAAATCTGCCTGGTCACATTTGATAGTGCTGTCATTTTTCATTATGCTTTCTACCCCTCTGTTGTTTTAATTATTTTTTATTTTGCACATGATAAACCTGATATCGGTAGAGTTTGTGGATCTATTTGTAGTTTGTTGTTTTTGCTGACTCTTGCTTATGGTAACTTGCTTCTTCAGGATTTTAGTGATTTTTAAATAATTGTTAGCTCATATTCCTTGGAGGGATTATTTGAGGCCTAGTTTGCAGGTACATTCTTCCAAAGAGGTTTTGGTGTTTGCTGCTGACAAGTTCCTGGGGCTCTACAAAGCTGGAACCACTTTAAACTACATTTTTAGTTTTGACTCTGTATAGGTAGTATAAACTCTGGCCCCAAACCAGTATGAGTGTAGGCTTGCATTTAGGAATTCTCCAGGGACATGTCGTCTTCTTCTTTTTTTTTTTTTTTTTTTCTTCTCTTTTTTTCCTATCCCTCCAAGATTTAAGACCAAAGCATACAGGTTTCTTACCATTTCCCTTTATGAATTAGCTTTTTTTTTTTTTTTCATTGCCTTTGGAGGGTCCTGTATTTGTTCCAGTGTCTCAATCCAATCTGTCATCTTTTCAGGGACCAATTTTTCTTTTCCACCTTGTATAGGACCCAGGTTTGTCTTCTGTAAAAACCTGAGCCCTAGGCCACCATGGATTGGTAGGTTACTTCTGTGATAAATGCCAGCTTCAGAGCTTGCTTACCTCTCTGGATTTTTGCTTTCTCTTCATTTCTAACCCCTGAGGATTTTCTTTATTTTCTTTCTTTTTTTATTTTTTGGCTGCGTTGGGTCTTCCTTGCTGCACGTGGGTGTTCTCTACTTGCAGCGAGCAGGGGCTACTCTTCGTTGCAGTGCGCAGACTTCTCATTGCGGTGGCTTCTAGAGCACAGGCTCTAGGCGCCTGGCCTTCACTAATTGCAGTATGCAGGCTCAGTAGTTGCGGCACTCAGGCCCTAGAGCACGTGTGCTTCAGTAGTTGTGGAGCGTGGGCTCAGTAGTTGTGGCTCGCAGGCTCTAGAGTGCAGGCTCAGTAGTTGTGGCGCACGGGCTTAGTTGCTCTGCGGCATGTGGGATCTTCCCGGACCAGGGATCGAACCTGTGTCCCCTGCATTGGCAAGTGGATTCTTAACCACTGTGCTACCAGGAAAGTCCCTTTACTTTCTTCTTTACTCAGACAAACATATAAGAAAATTAATTCTATCCAGCATTTTCTTCTATTCTAAATTGAGAGAGTTCTCTGGACATCTAATCTGACTTACTGCCTGGTATGGAAGTTTCCTTTTTGTTTTAGAGCAATGAAGGAAATGTAGACCCCATTTCTCATTCTTATTTTATGTCATTGTTACAGTTTCATTTCTTATCCATGTATACATATAAATTTCCCTCTCTCTCTACACACATATATATGTATGTATGTATATATATATATATATATATATAGTTTCATTTGTTATCCATATATACATATACACTTCCCTCTCTCTCTGCACACACACACACACACACACACACACACACACACACACATTCAACAGGTCTTTAAAGGGAGAAAATGTCAATGTATTCATTCTGCCATATGGAACTGCATGCTCAATTAGATCATTTTAAGTTTCTATTTTAAAATCTTGTGAAATTTTGTGCTAGAGAATACTGATTACGATGTTCAATGTGTAGATGCAGGGTACTTTTACCCTGACATTTTAACCCAGTCAGTATTTTGACTTCCCGATTTTAATTCTAAAGATATGTTGATTTTATATCATAATTTATAATTTTTTTCTTCAGATTTAAATCAATACTGAAAAATTTTCTTTGAAAAAGTATCTTAGTCAGTCTGTTCTATAGTGCAGTTAAATGACTTCTATTTTTTTTTTAATTTAAATTTTTATCTCCTGAAGCTTTTTCATCAAAATCATTTCTCTTCCACCTAATCTTTACAAAGAAGTTTTGATAGCAAATCAGGGTTTGTTTTTTCCCCAATGAGATTATGTCTTCAGTTGTGAGTTTTCCTTTGGGGCCACTGTTTCTAACAAGCACAATTTACCAAGTTCAAATTTTGCAATCTAATATTTACCATTTGCAGTTCAGCTGTTGTCAAGTTTGTGTTCTTTGAATTATTCTTACCAGTAATAATGTGTTACTGGATAAACTGAATTGGAGAATAATTTGTACTTGTTTCGTAGTCAAATCTTGAGAGCCATTTCTCTCAGTTATTTCAGAATGACCTACTTTTCCAGGTTCATTTTATGGCTAATATGGTTTTTCCATATTCTACTAATTAGTTTGTGTACCTTATACTAAATGTTCACACTGGTGGGGAATCAGAGGATAAACAGAAGGGTCAGACAGAAGAAACAAAATAAATTCAGAGTTAAAGTAGTAAGTAAAATGGCAGAATGAAACAGTGTAGTGAGAATGGGGGCCCAGAATGTCCTGCTTGGACACGTTTCATACTGTTCCAGCAAGGGTTTTTGACAGAGACTAGTTGGAAATTTAGTTGATAAAGGCAACCTAAGCTATCAGTATCAAAGCTAGAGGCTGAATGGATATCATGTGGAGGGGAAACTTAATTCCTTTTCGGAAAGTGGAAAAATATTCTTTTCCGATGGCAAAAAAAGACGTAATTTCTTGCTAATAGTTTAAAAGAAAGCATCAGAGTGGTACTTTTTCTCTTTTGCTTTGGTTGTATGGAGTAAGAAGAAGACAAAATATTAGAGGAAATATTATATCTTCCTAGTGTAAAACATCTGGAATGGCTAATCTAGACTTTCTCCTTTATTGAGTTTAATCAGCATAAGCAGGTGGATTTAGGCAATCTGGAGCTGTGATAGAGAAGTCTCCTGTTACCTGCAAGCACCTGAAATAACGTTTTTGCCCCAAAGAGATTAAAGTTCTAGAGACAGAATTTCCTGAATTATCTAGGGTGTTTGATATTTTTTAAAAATTGAAATATGGTTGATGTATAATATTATGTAAGTTACACATGTTCAGTATAGTGATTCACAATTTTTAAAGGTTATACTCCACTTATAGTTATAAAATATTGGCTATATTCCCTGTTTTGTATAATATATCCTTGTAGCTTATTTTATTATTTAATTTTAATTTTTAACTTTTTATTTTATATTGGAGTATAGTCGATTAACAATGTTGTGTTAGCCTTGTGGCTTATTTTATACATAATAATTTGTACCTCTTTATCCCTACCGCTATACGCCCCTCCCCCCTTCCTTCTCCCTACTGGTAACCACTAGTCTGTCCTCTATATTAGTGAATCTGTTTCTTTTCTTTTCTTTTTTTTTAATTTATTTTTGGCTGTGTTGGGTCTTTGTTGCTGTGCGTGGGCTTTCTCTAGTTGCGGAAAGTGGGGGCTACTCTTCGTTGCGGTGTGCGGGCTTCTCATTGAGGTGGCTTCTCTTGTTGCAGAACACAGGCTCTAGGTGTGCAGGCTTTACTAGTTGTGGCTCGCGGCCTCAGTAGTTGTGGCTCGTGGGCTCTAGAGAGCAGGGTCAGTAGTTATGGCGCACGGGCTTAGTTGCTCTGCGGCATGTGGGACCTTGCCGGACCAGGGCTCGAACCCATGTCCCCTGCATTGGCAGGCTGATTCTTAACCACTGCACCACCAGGGAAGTCCTGTTTCTTTTTTGTTATATTTACTAGTTTTTTTTTATTTTTCAGATTCCACAGATAAGTGATATCATACAGTTTTTGTCTTTCTCCGTCTGATTCTTAACCACTGCACCACCAGGGAAGTCCTGTTTCTTTTTTGTTACATTTACTAGTTTTTTTTAATTTTTCAGATTCCACATATAAGTGATATCATACAGTTTTTGTCTTTCTCTGTCTGACTTATTTCACTTAGCATAACGCCCATCTATTCCATGTTGTTGCAAATGGCAAACTTTCATTATTTTTCATGGCTGAGTAGTATTCCATTGTGTGTGTGTATATACCACATCTTCTTTATCCATTCATCTGCTGATGGACACTTAGGATGTTTGCTAAAAATGAAAAATCTTGAATCTTACACCCAAGAATTCTGATTCAGTAACTTTGGTGTGGATCCCAGGATATTGCATTTTGAATGAGCACTCCAGGTAACTACAATGAACACTAAATTTGAGAATAATTATCTGGAAGGGTACATACCAGATCAATGTTGGAATGTCTTCAAGGGAAGAATTCAGGGCGACATAGATATATTTTAGTTGTATTTGGAAATAAAATCCAGGATAAATTAAACTGTGAATGATAATAGCTTAGGCTAATATATCTTACTCACTTCAGTGTCCTAGCCTTCAGGACTTCCTCTCTTATCTTATTCAACTGTTCAAGTTTTGGTTCAATTGATTCAATGAAGAGCTATATTTTTGCCTTTTATTTATTTATGTATTTTAAGAAAAGATGCAAATAAGAGTTTGTTTGTCAAACTCTGCAAATCATGACTATAGCTGAAGCCAGCATTTCTTAATGCCTATGGATACACCCTAGTGTCATATGAGATCTTAATTTTGTGATAAAATGGATTCATTTTTAACTATATCTGTGGAACAGTGGGTTCAATAAAGTTAAAAGGTTTTAACTTCAAAATCTTTAAAAGTGAATATGCATCTTTATTCTCCAAGAGAAATGTATATTAAGTATTTATATGTCTTAAAAATTTTTTTTGACCAGAAAACTCTTTTTTTATGAGACATCTATTAACACATTTGGGGATATTGGTGTTCTTAGGAAAACAGCTTGTGGCCTCCTTGTTGAAACCAGTGCCACATGTCTGTAGACCATGGCAATATACTTAAAAATTAGGTTCAGATCTTCAGAAAACTGAATCTACAAGCTTGGACAAAGTGAAGTGAGGTGCCAACTTTATGGGTTGATTTTTGTGCTTGTTTTAAATCTTTCGTATGTACTAGATTGTAAGCTTAATGCAGACAGGCACCATGTCTTATATAAAAAACATATGTTTTATCATTTTACATGTCAGTGATTTATTTTAGGTATAGTAATACTAGTATACATGGAAAATAACAATACTCACTTCTACACTGTTAAAAACCACCAGGTGGAAATAGGGGTTTTTGTGTAAGAATTTGAGTAGAATATGACAAATGAAAAAATTTACTTCTCTTTTTTTCCCTTCTTCAGGTACACCATCAGTCACTTACAAATCATTTTGCTTTGTCCTGCATTATTCAGAAATATAGCAAACTTCTAAGTTCCTTACATAACTTTTTCCTTTAGGCAGCATTTCTGATGTATATTAGAAATTGCTAAAGATAAAACAGTTTTTAGAAAAATCTAGATTTTAGTTGTCATTTTCCTTAGTAAATGGAGGTGAAGTTTTGGAAGTTTAAAAATAATAGTGTATCAATAATCAGATGTTCAGATGATTTCATTCTTTCCTTAATTTTAGATAAAAATATTGAAGATAAAATAGGTATTAAATTAAACTCAGTGTATACATACTGAGTGCCCACTATGTAGTAAGAGTTAAGGATGAAATGATGATATGAATATAAAGCTATCCTCATGGAGCTCACAGTCTAGCAGTTAAGAGAGACAGGTATTGAACAAATAATTGTACATGCAACAAATACTTTGAAGGGAAATATAAAGTGTTAACCTATTTTACCTTGTTAGGAATGGGGTCCTTTGGAGCTAACATTTCAGCTGGCTATATTTTAGGAGACTGTTAATGATGGTGATGGTGGAGAGAGGGTTGAATTCTAACATTAGGTCAAAGGCCTGGAGGCAAGAGAGAGAGAGAAAGGTTTTCTCCAGCTACTGATGGAAGTCCAATACGATACATCTCAAATTTACCACGTCCAATACTGAACTCTTCATGCTCTGCTCCAAGCCTGCTTCTCCTATTATCTTCTCCATTTTAATAAATAGCAACTCCATTTTCCAATTACTCAGACTTAAAAAAAAAAGCTGATTATTTTTTTCTCATAGCCTTCATTTAGTCTCAGCAAAGTCTCTTGCCCCCTCCTTTCAAAATATATCCAACAATTTCTCATTACCTTGCCCATTATTACCCTATTTCAAGCCACTATCATCTCTTGCCTTGAGAGTTAATAGCTTCCTATTCTCCCCACGGTAGCCAGAGGGACACTTCAACATGGAAGTTAAATCATTATGTTTTTCTACTCAGACCGTCCAGTGACTTCCCTCTCTCTGAAAAAAAGCCAAAGGCCTAAATATTATGCCACCACACTATGTTTCCAATATCTTCTATCACAATTCACCTTTGTTCACTCTGCTCTAGCCTCTCTTTTTTTTTTTTTGCTGATTCTTGAGCATGCAATAGCATATTCCTGTCCTAAGATGTTTTCACTTTCTCTTCTCTTTTCCTGGAATACTTTACCCCTGGATAACTACATGACTTCCCTCCATTCCTTTCTTCAGATGTCTGCCTAAATTTCACCTCATTACTCACCACTTGATATAAAATAATATCTTTCTTCATTCTTCATCCCTTTACCCTACTTTATTTTTCTCCAGAGCACTGACACATACCATATATTAATTTTGTTTATATAATTCTTGTATTTTTTGCCCTCACACTTGAATGTAAGCTCCATTAGAATAGGGACTACATATTTCTTTTTTCATTCACTGCTGTAATCCCTGTGCATCTTTTTTTTTTTTTTAAACATCTTTATTGGAGTACAATTGCTTTACAGTGGTGTGTTAGTTTCTGCTTTATAACAAAGTGAATCAGTTATACATATACATATATCCCCATATCTCTTCCCTCTTGTGTCTCCCTCCCTCCCACCCTCCCTATCCCACCCCTCTAGGTGGTCACAAAGCACCGAGCTGATCTCCCTGTGCTATGTGGCTGCTTCCCACTAGTTAGCTATTTTATGTTTGGTAGTGTATATACGTCCATGCCACTCTGTCACTTTGTCCCAGCTTACCCTTCCCACTCCCCGTGTCCTCAAGTCCATTCTCTAGTAGGTCTGCATCTTTATTCCCGTTTTGCCCCTATGTTCTTCATGACCATTTTTTTTTTTTTTAGATTCCATATATATGTGTTAACATATGGTGTTTGTTTTTCTCTTTCTAACTTGCTTGACTCTGTATGACAGACTCTAGGTCCATCCACCTCACTACAAATAGCTCAATTTCATTTCTTTTTATGGCTGAGTAATAGTCCATTGTATATAGATGCCACATCTTCTTTATCCATTCATCTGTCGATGGACACTTAGGTTGCTTCCATGTCCTGGCTATTGTAAATAGAGCTATAATGAACATTGTGGTACATGACTCTTTTTGAATTATGGTTTTCTCAAGTTATATGCCTGTGCCTCTTAATCAGCTTCTGTTGAATGAATAAATGTATCTTTTTTATTGAGAGGCTGCATCAAACAGAAGTACAAATGCTGAACCAAGAATAAGATGAATCTGAATTCTTAGCTCACCTCTGGTATTTATAGGCTCTGGAAATTTAGGCAAGCTGTTTAATTTTTCTGAATTTCAGTTTTGTTATCTGTAAATTATGGCAGCTGGGCTATATGCAATCTAAGGACTCTTCTTTCTCTGAACAGTGCTTATGGTCCTGTAAGTCTTCAGTCTTTGGGCTCTTTCACAGATGTTTTGGTCACAGCATGTGATAAGATGTCTGTGGGCTGATGTTGAGGAGTCACTCTGTAAGGTGGCATGGGCTGGTAGTACATGGCTTCTTTGTTCAGGCAGCTGTAAAATATATGAGAAGCTCTCAGAACATGATTTAAGAACTTCTACGTACATCAGTGTCATGGGCTTTTCCCATAGAGTGAAACATGATTGAATACCCTAAAATGATGCCTTTTTTCCCCCCACAACTAATATTGCCAAGTTGTAAACTTTGATTTAGGAACAATTTAAAACCACAGCTACTTATAAACAAACAAAATTGATGGTTGTAGACGCCCCAGATTTCAAGCTGCAGTTGAGGTCATCAAAGACACATAGTGTTTTAAAACTATAACTTCTTAAGTGCTAGAGAGTACAAAGAGTTAAACTTCCTTGACTATGCTATTTAACGCAAATTACACTTTCTCCATGAATGGTGCCTCAGTGAACTCTCTTGTCAGAACTCTCTTGGTTGCTTCTTCCTTAATAATTTCCAAATTACTCAGATACTATGTTGCATTTCTCTTCTCTACAGCACTTTCCAGATGATATCTCCTTACAACATGAGCTTCATAATTCAACACAAATTGCTGAAACTGCACCTTATAAGAGGCTTTTCTTTAAAATACAGGAGGCAGTGTTTAAATAGATTGTATCATGTTGCCCTAATAAAAACATTGATATAGCAAGATCCCCAGAATTATTGAACAAATATTTGAACTATATAAAGCAGTAGAGAAAATCACACTGAAGGAAGCATTTATTAGAACATTCATAAAGTTAATGGCCCATAAGAATATGCTCCAAGTTCACTATTGGTAAACTTCAGTATTAATAATTTCAGATGGGTTTGGAAGAGAAATTGCTATTTTTCAACTTAGTTTTGGGAAAAGGAAAGATTTTAAAACATTCTTGAATTTTTTTCCATTACTCTTTAAAGTTATAAGCCTTCGTGGTTTGGGACTAAGAAATACCATATTACATGGTTTTATTTTGGGCTGAAAGGAATTGCTTAGCTGTGCATTATCATGAAGTAGAGATGTATAAAAAGAAACAGATCATTAAGTTACAGAAAGAGTCATTTGAAAAATAACATTTTTTATTTAAAAATCAAAATGTAATTAGTCATTTGAGATGTTTCTTGTTTGAAATAACTTTCTATCATCAACAGAATAGTGGAGATTAACTTGTGTTGCTTTTGTTAATGATGGCTTTATTTGTGGGTAAAATAAACAGTGGTAAATGCTTATGTAATCATTTGCATAATGTGATAAACTTTAATATCTTGAATCTATAACTGTCAAGAATTAATCTCAACAGTGTGCCCTAATTGGCAGAAGTATTTAGAGGGTTGCCAGGCGGGATAGTGGGCAGGGGGCGGGTGCAGTGGGGAGGGAAGGAGGTGGAAGGTAAAGATACTGCAACAATGTTCAACTTTCATGTTTTCTTATGGGCTACCCTTACCTTCTGAATCGTGAAATTATTTTTCTTAGAAATTTTTCTTCCATTTGCTTTCTGCCAAAATTCCTCCTTCTCTATTCTTTTCTAGTCCAGTTGATTTTATATTTATTCCCCTTTTCACTCTCCTTATATTTCAACCAAGTATAAGCCACAAGGCCTTTCAGGGAACATTTTATCAGCTCAGAGATAATGAAAAATGAGAACTTATCCAAGGTAAGGCTGCCTGATTTCTTCTTTGCGCTGTTATCCCATTGTATTCAAAATGTACTTAATCCTCTTCCTACTCGTTAGCATTGTGGACTATTTATATCCCAAGTCTACTGGGCTTCTGGTACTTATGTTTTTTTTTAAGCACTTGATGAGTATTGATCAGGAGCCTCCAGTTCTCAAACCATAATTTTTGGGGATTGATTTGGCTGTCTTGGAAAGCTGCATTAGCTTTCAGTCTACCAGGACTCCATTGAGCATGGGAAGAATTAGTTCTCTGATTCAGTGATCATTTAGGGATGCCAATATGCTGATTTGTTTCATAATACAGCTGATCTTAAAACTGTACATTTTCTAAAACTGGCAAATTATTGATAATCCACTCAAATTAAATTATGCTTCCACTATTGCTTATTCACTAGATTCTTTGTTGAGTCCCTAGAAATATTGGGAAGTGCATGAGAGCTTCCTAAACGTGCAATCCTTCTCCTTCAGGAAGGAAAAAGAGGAAGCGAAAGAGACTATATTCTCATAGCATAGAGTGCATACCACTATTTTAGCACTTACAATATTTTCTTCAAATAAGAACCTGTGTTCACCACCAAGCTTTGAGATCCTTGAAAGATCCTTGAATTCTCCTTCACTCATTTTTTCTAGTCCAGGGCCTGCTACATACTGGAGAAACAAATATTTTGTGGGCACAAAACCATATCATCAGGCTTCCTTCAGAGCTATGATCCCTTCTACCTCCTGGCTTGGGGCCTCCTGTGTTTTATTTTAGAGGTTTTGTGGATGTTGATTCTTTTGTATTCAGCATTGGAGAAGGTGGAGTGTTTGTTGCTCAGTGGTTTTTAGTTAGAGTAAAGGATAAATACTAAACCCTTTTAATGGCTTTACATTCTTTTATCATAAAGGCCAAAATACGTGGCTCCTCCTGCGGCTTTACCACATGCTCTTCTCTTACTTACTCTTAGGCCACTGGCATTCTTTCAGATCCTCAAGCAAACCATGTTCCCTCCTCCCTCAGAACTTTTGCATATGCTGTTCCCTCTGCCTGGAATATAATTCGTCTGTATTCACTCTCCACATCCTGCCATCCTTCACCTTGAAAATTGTTATTCATTCTTTGGCTCTCATCTGGGAGCAGGGAAGACTTTCCTGATATCCCACAAATGGTCATGTTCCCCAGTTGTGCTATATTGTACCTTTTCTACATTGCACTTACTCTAGTTTTCATTTATTTATGTATGTATTTATGTGATTGTTTTTGTTTCTCCCACAAGACTGTAAGTTCCAGGAAGGTAAGGAGCATTATTTTGTTTATCATTTTATCCTCTGTCTTGAATAGTCCCTGGCACAGAGAAAAGACTCAGTTCATCAAAATTTTGGTGAAAAAATAAAAACCCAGTTTTTTTTTTATTCTACCTGTTTTATTCCCCCCCCCGGCAAAGCAGGTTTTCACATGAATGTAGTGGGGAAGCCCTCTCTGTAGAGGGAGCTGAGTTCATTCTGGCTGCTCTGTCCAATTCCCCAGCTGCATCCCCTTTAACTTTTGCATGTCTGAGGTGTTTGCTGAGAGCA
The DNA here is from genome assembly GCF_949987535.1 of Balaenoptera acutorostrata. Taxonomy (NCBI): domain Eukaryota; kingdom Metazoa; phylum Chordata; class Mammalia; order Artiodactyla; family Balaenopteridae; genus Balaenoptera; species Balaenoptera acutorostrata. The sequence continues at coordinate 64,650,808 of NC_080072.1, read as the reverse complement.
GTAAATAAGCACAAGAAGAAGAGATATTTTTTCCTTCCTATTCTGTTGCACCATCTATATATTCACTCATTCCTCTTCTTTTCTGCAATCTGTACGCCCACCCTGCCCCATTACTATGCCACTCTGAGGTTTCAAGGTAATGTCTCAATGCCAGTATTGCTCCTACCTGGTGGAAGACGGTACCAGATATTTTGAAATATAAGTCTTACAACTCTGGCCACCTATGGCCCAAATAACTGAACATCAGGATACTCAAATTAATAGTTAGAGTATAGAACTCAATCCTTCTAGTTTATGAAGAACTATTTATAAATAGAAGTAATATTAAATTAACAGGTGAAATTGAGAATAGCCATTTTAGGATGAAGACTCAGATAATAAGAAACAATTATCAGTTAAATAATAATAGCTTATTTGATCTATTTGTAGGTATGTCTGACTGGATTCACAGACCAAAAAAAAAAATGCACCCTTTTCTGTTAGATCTGTTCACAGCTCAAGCCCAAGTAATAAATGATGAGCAGTAATTTGATCCTTGATTTTAAAGTTTTTCCTAATTCGAATTGGGGTCATATCTTCCTCGGAGAGGAAGGGGATGTAGCTGGGCGCTGACAGAGAAGTCAAGTGGGGTGTGAGCTGAAGAGAAGCAGGAGAGCCTTCCAACCTGTGACTGGTGAACATTTTATTACTCCCTGTGTTTTTCCAAATCTTGTGCTGCTCTTCTGATAGGGGAAGGTGGAGAGGCAGTTTCCAAATATCTTGCATGGTCTTTTGGAGGAAGTAGGAAACAAAATGGCCTCATCCCTCTGTGGACTAAGTCTTAGAGAATTGGCACCCTAATAAGACAGCTGTGGAGTAAGCAGCTCAGGTCGGCAATTTTGGCTTCGAAGAAACATGAGAGCTGCCTTAAGAGGTATCCTGTCTCCATCTTGGGTTGAGATGCTGACATCTCCTTTACTGTGGCCTGATGCATGATTCTGTGCCTGTATCAGTGTAGAGCACGTGGAGCTATCCAGGAATAGAAAGTGGCTTGTTGTATAGTTATCTTACCCCAGGTTGTTAAGACTCTAGGGTCATGCCACTGCTGAGCCCTCCTGCCGGCCCCATTCCAAATGTTCAGCAGAGCTGAGCTTTTTATGAGGCTATCTCAGAAGTGATTGTACCTAGGGAGTCATCACAACTAGAATGGTTGTTTACCAAACTGATTAAAAACTTAGTGAGACAGAACAGGATGGTAATAATGGCGTACAACATTGGACAGCTTTTCATATGCTTATCTACTGTCTGTATATATTTTGGAGAAGGTGTCTGTTTAAATATTTTCCCCACTTTTTACTTGAGTTGTCTGTTTTCCTATTGTTGAGCTTTAAGAGTTTTTTTTGGTATATTTTGCTTACAAGTATTTTTTATCAGATATGTGTTTTCCAAATATCTTCTTCCAGTCTGTGGCTTGTCTTCTCATTCTCTTTACAGTTCCCAGAGAGAAATTTTTAATTTTAATAAAGAATAACTGATCAGAAAAAAAAGAACAGAATGGTAAGACAGGGTTGAATGGGGAAAGACTTGACACATGCTAAGACAGGAGACGCTAACAACATTGACAGAATCATAGTGCTACTGTGGGACACTTCTTGGTATAGTAGGAAGTACTTGGAGAAGCTGGGAGCTCAGTGACGATCCTGCCAGAGACTTGTTGCCAGTGACATTACTCCCACTCCCCTACCTTTCCCAGGTTGGAAATCTATCATTTTTTGCACACTTATTATGACAGGCACTTTATGCATGCCTCAAATCCTCACAACAACCCTAAAAGGTTGGACCTCCAGGCTTACATGCCTATAAATCTTTCCTGCCAATCCTATGTACCCTGAGACACCTCAGACTTCCCAGGTTTAGATGAAATGATACATTTGGGATCTGGCTCTGAAGTAGCCATTGGGGAGCTGGATGATATAACACAGAGGTATGGAGGAATTAGCTCTGCATGGGAGTGAGATGGGAGATAGGGGTACAGTACCAGGTAGACACTATAAATTTTCTTTGTCCCCTCCATGAACTGCTCCATGGTATAGTTGCTCTTTGCAAACCTTCCAAAGAAATATCCTTTGCTGAAAGATCTGCTAGGGCTCTTCATGGCTTTTTGTGAAGCTAATGTAATTATGCCTTACACTGCACTGCTTTGTGCATTTCTTTGCTCTCCTTGCCCTGTTTTCTTCTCCTCACTGCTCCTCCTAAATAAAGGGCTTCTACCTTCTAAATAAATTATCAGCCCTTTATATGCCTTAAGTTCTGCTTTCTAGGGGACCTGAGCTAAGACATACTATTATCTGAAATTGACAAAATTAAGGTATGTATAATTTACCTTATAAATTATATATATATTCATTCTGTTCTTGTATTGTTGAATCTTTTCCTAGCTGACCTATTATTCTCTCCTTCATGTAACATCTAATCCTATCCACAATGTATTGACATTTCCAAAAGATGCTTTATTAGCAGTGAGCTTGGAGTTTGCTTTATTTTTCTATGATATCATGCACAAATATTTTAGACTTCAGGATACTGAAGGAAAATAATTACTTACTTCATGTTTTTATCTTTTACACATCCTGGAAATTGGGAGCTGATTTAATATCCGTCATATTGCTTATCACAGAGCCTGGCACATTGTATCTTCTCAATAAATGTTTCTTGAATGAAGAAATGATAATAACCTCAAGCCACTAAAATAAAGAAGCAACTCCATTTTTCTTTAGTTTTTTTTTCCCTTTAGTCCATTTCCTAAGTCTCCTATGCAGCTCCTTCTTATACACAACTTTTGCTACTGAAATGTTTAATCCAGAGGGAGTTGATTGTGCTATTTAAGTTTTTCAGGAATTCTATTGAGTTGTCATAGATCAGATTGATTTTTAAATTACTTTGGAGAGACCCAGTGAGTTTTGCAATTGAGGTCATATATTTGGAGAAAGGTATTATCTCAGTAGGATTGTAGTTATTGCTCAAGATTTTTCAGCTGCTGAATATTAAAAAAAAAAAAAGACACATCGGTAGGCATATATCAGCAAACGCCAACCAAGAAGTAAACTCTTGTAGCTTCAAGGATGCTGCAGTTTTCAATGATGAGTCAATAGAGTCATTCATATTTAAATGCTAAAGATTAAAGATTATTTTTTACTTCACTCCATGTAGCACCCCTGTTGGGATGCTTTTGCATGAGAAACACTGTAAACACCTTGACTATTTCATATAGACTATTATATTATTTTAGTCTGTAATTCTATTTAAATGAAGATGGGGATCACCTGCAAAAAGTTATTATTGGCTAGGTCTAGACATGATGTACATCACTTCTGCCCGCATTCCACAAGCCAGAACTAAGTCATATGGCCATGTCTAAATGCCAGGGAAGCTGGGAATTATGACCTGGCCGTGTGTCCAAAAGGGTTTTGGTGATGCGTGGCAGTCTCTGACAGCTCTTAAAGAGTGTATTGATCCTAAAGGATTTGAGGGTAGCCTGGCTAGCTTAGTTGGTAGAGCATGAGATCTTAAAGGGTTTGACGGCATTTTTAAAGATTATTCATTTCTCAACATTTTTGCAATGTTTTTCTTTCCAAGTTACATTCATCAATTTAATGGCAAAAGCTGCTTGCGCTATAAAATCAAGATGGGGTAGGTATCAGGCTGCATAGACAGAAAATTTCTAGAGGATTGATGTATCTTGAGTGATTTTCTTTCTTTTTGACTCTCAAATATTTGATTTTTCAAGCTCCTAAGTGAGTAAAAACATATTTTAAAAAGTGGATGGAGACAAATCTGCCTTGGATTTTTTTTGTACTCTGAATTCTGTTTACCAGAGTAAAACTGCAACTTTAATTTCTGGGGATTTAGGAATTTGGGAATCTTTCATGCTGTCCATGTGAATAAATCATATCTCAAAATAATGTCCAATATCTAATTTAATATTTACAACACCTCTAAGAATGTTAACTATGATAAGTTTATGAATTTTTTTATTTAGGCTTTTTTTTTCAACATCTTTATTGGAGTTTAATTGCTTTACAATGTTGTGTTAGTTGCTGCTGTATAACAAAGTGAATCAGCTATACGTATACATATATCCCCATATCCCCTCCCTCTTGTATCTCCCTCCCATCCTACCTATCCCACCCCTCTAGGTAGTCACAAAGCACGAGCTTATCTCCCTGTGCTATGTAGCTGCTTCCCACTAGCTACTGTTTTACATTTGGTAGTGTATATATGTCCACGCCACTCTCTCATTCATCCCAGCTTACCCTTCCCCCTCCCCGTGTCCTCAAGTCCATTCTCTACGTCTGTGTCTTTATTGCTGTCCTGCCCCTAGGTTCATCGGAACCATTTTTTTTTTTTTAGATTCCATATATATGTGTTAGCATACAGTATTTGTTTTTCTCTTTCTGACTTACTTCACTCTATGACAGACTCTAGGTAGATCCACCACACTACCAATAACTCATTTCATTTCTTTTTATGGCTGAATAATATTCCATTGTATATATGTGCCACATCTTCTTTATCCATTCATCTGTCGGTGGACACTTAGGTTGCTTCCATGTCATGGCTACTGTAAATAGTGCTGCAATGAACATTGTGGTACATGACTCTTTTTGAATTATGGTTTTCTCAAGGTATACGCCCAGTGGTGGGATTCCTGGGTCATATGGTAGTTTTGTTTTTAGTTTTTAAAGGAACCTCCATACTGTTCTCCATGGTGGCTGTATCAATTTACATTCCCACCAACAGTGCAAGAGGGTTCCCCTTTCTCCACACCCTCTCCAGCATTTATTGTTTGTAGATTTTTTGATGATGGCCATTCTGACCAGTGTGAGGTGATACCTCATTATAGTTTTGATGTGCATTTCTCTAATAATTAGTTATGTTGAGCATCCTTTCATGTGTTTGTTGGCAATCTGTATATCTTCTTTGGGGAAATGTCTATTTAGGTCTTCTGCCCATTTTTGGAGTGGGTTGTTTGTTTTTTTGATATTGAGCTGCATGAGCTGCTTGTATATTTTGGAGATTAATCCTTTGTCACTTGCTTTGTTTGCAGATATTTTCTCCCATTACAGGGTTGTCTTTTCGTCTTGTTTATGGTTTCCTTTGCAGTGCAAAAGCTTTTAAGTTTCATTAGGTCCCATTTGTTTATTTCTGTTGTTATTCCCATTACTCTAGGAGGTGGGTCAAAAAGGATCCTGCTGTGATTTATGTCATAGAGTGTTCTGCCTATGTTTTCCTCTAAGAGTTTTATAGTGTCTGGCCTTACATTTAGGTCTTTAATCCATTTGGAGTTTATTTTTGTGTGTGGTGTTAAGGAATGTTTTAATTTCATTCTTTTACATGTAGCTGTCCAGTTTTCCTAGCACCACTTATTGAGGAGGCTGTCTTTTCTGCATTGTGTATTCTTGCCTCCTTTATCAAAGATAAGGCAACCATTGTAAAGCAAGTATACTCCAATAAAGATGTTAAAAAAAAATAAGGTGACCATATGTGCGTGGGTTTATCTCTGGGCTTTCAATCCTGTTCCATTGATCTATATTTCTGTTTTTGTGCCAGTACCATACTGTCTTGATTACTGTGGCTTTGTGGTATAGTCTGAAGTCTGGGAGCCTGATTCCTCCAGCTCCGTTTTTCTTTCTCAAGATGGCTTTGGCTATTTGGGGTGTTTTGTGTTTCCATACAGATTGTGAAGTTTTTTGTTCTACTTCTGTGAAAGATGCCATTGGTAGTTTGATAGGGATTGCATTGAATCTGTAGATTGCTTTGGGTAGTAGAGTCATTTTCACAAGGTTGATTCTTCCAATCTAAGAACATGATATATCTCTCCATCTGTTGGTATCATCTGTAATTTCTTTCATCAGTGTCTTATAGTTTTCTGCATACAGGTCTTCTGTCTCCTTAGGTAGGTTTATTCCTAGGTATTTTATTCTTTTTGTTGCAATGGTTAAATGGGAGTGTTTCCTTAACTTCTCTTTCAGATTTTTCCTCATTAGTGTATAAGAATGCAAGAGATTTCTGTGCATTAATTTTGTATCCTACTCCTTTACCAAATTCATTGATTAGCTCTAGTAGTTTCCTGGTAGCATCTTTAGGATTCTCTATGAATAGTATCATGTCATCTGCAAGCAGTGATAGTTTTACTTCTTCTTTTCTGATTTGGATTCCTTTTATTTCTTTTTCTTCTCTGATTGCTGTGGCTAAAACTTCCAAAACTATGTTGAATAATAGTGGTGAGAATGGGCAACCTTGTCTTTTTCCTGATCTTAAGGGAAATGGTTTAAGTTTTTCACCATTGAGAATGATGTTGGCTGTGGGTCTGTCATATATGGCCTTTATTATGTTGAGGTAAGTTCCCTCTGTGCCTACTTTCTGGAGAGTTTTTATCATAAATGGGTGTTGAATTTTGTTGAAAGCTTTTTCTGCATCTATTGAGATTATCTTTTGGTTTTTCTCCTTCAATTTGTTAATATGATGTATCACATTGATTGATTTGCATATATTGTAGAATCCTTGCATTCCTGGATAAACCCCACTTGATCATGGTGTATGATCCTTTTAATGTGCTGTTGGATGCTGTTTGCTAGTATTTTGCTGAGGATTTTTGCATCTATGTTCATCAGTGATATTGGCCTGTAGTTTTCTTTCTTTGTGACATCTTTGTCTGGTTTTGGTATCAGGGTGATGGTGGCCTCATACAATGAGTTTAAGAGTGTTCCTCCCTCTGCTATATTTTGGAATAGTTTGAGAAGGATAGGTGTTAGCTCTTCTCTAACTGTTTGATAGAATTCGCCTCTGAAGCCATCTGGTCCTGGGCTTTTGTTTGTTAGAAGATTTTTAATCATAGTTTCAATTTCAGTGCTTGTGATTGGTCTGTTTATATTTTCTATTTCTTCCTGGTTCAGTCTCAGAAGGTTGTGCTTTTCAAAGAATTGTCCATTTCTTCCAGGTTGTCCATTTTATTGGCATATAGTTGCTGTAGTAATCCCTTATGATTCTTTGTATTTCTGCAGTGTCACTTGTTACTTCTCCTTTTTCATGTCTAATTCTGTTGATTTGTGTCTTCTCCCTTTTTTTCTTGATGAGTCTGGCTAATGGTTTGTCAATTTAGTTTATCTTCTCAAAGAACCAGCTTTTAGTTTTAATTGATCTTTGCCATTGTTTCCTTCATTTCTTTTTCATTTATTTCTGATCTGATCTTTATGATTTCTTTCCTTCTGCTAACTTTTGGGGTATTTTTGTTCTTCTTTCTCTAATTGCTTTAGGTGTAAGGTTAGGTGGTTTATTTGAGATGTTTCTTGTGTTGAGGTAGGATTGTATTGCTATAAACTTCCCTCTTAGAACTGCTTTTGCTGCATCCCATAGGTTTAGGGTCATCGTGTTTTCTTTGTCATTTGTTTCTAGGTATTTTTTGATTTCCTATTTGCTTTCTTCAGCGAGCTCTTGGTTATTTAGTAGCATATTGTTTAGCCTCCATGTGTTTCTGTTTTTTACAGTTTTTTTTCCTGTAATTGATAGCTTTGGGGTTGGAAAAGATACTTGGTATGATTTCAGTTTTCTTAAATTTACCAAAGTTTGATTTGTGACCCAAGTTATGATCTATACTGGAGAATGTTCCATGAGCATTTGAGAAGAAAGTGTATTCTGTTGTTTTTGGATGGAATGTCCTATAAATGTCAATTAAGTCCATGTTGTCTAATGTTTCATGAAAACTTGTGTTTTCGTATTTATTTTGGATGATCTGTCCATTGGTGAATGTGGGGTGTTAAAATCCCCTACTATGATTCTGTTACTGTCTACTTCCCCTTTTATGGCTGTTAGCATTTGCCTTCTGTACTGAGGTGCTCCTATGTTGGGTACATAAACATTTATAATTGTTATATCTTCTTCTTAGATTGATCCCTTGATCACTATGTAGTGTCCTTCTTGGTCTGTTGTAATAGTCTTTCTTTTAAAGTCTCTTATGTTTGATATGAGAATTGCTACTCCAGCTTTCTTTTGATTTCTATTTGCATGGAATATCTTTTTCCATCACCTCAATTTCAGTCTGTATGTGTCCCCAGGTCTGAAGTGTATCTCTTGTAGACAGCATATATATGGGTCTTGTTTGTGTATCCATTCAGCCAGTCTGTCTTTTGGTTGGAGCATGTAATCCATTTACATTTAAGGTAATTATCAATATGTATGTTCCTATTTCCATTTTCTTAATTGTTTTGGGTTTGTTATTGTAGGTCTTTTCCTTCTCTTGTGTTTCCTGCCTAAAGAAGTTCCTTTAGCTTTTGTTGTAAAGCTGGTTTGGTGGTGCTGAATTCTCTTAACTTTGCTTGTCTGTAAATGTTTTAATTTCTCTGTCGAATCTGTATGAGATCCTTGCTGGGTAGAGTAATCTTGGTTGTAGTTTTTTCCCTTTCATCGCTTTAAATATGTCCTGCCACTCCCGTCTGGCTTGCAGAGTTTCTGCTGAAAGATCAGCTGTTAACCTTATGGGGATTCCCTTGTATGTTATTTGTTGCTTTTCCCTTGCTGCTTTTAATATTTTTTCTTTGTATTTAATTTTTGATAGTTTGATTGATATGTGTTTTGGCGTGTTTCTCCTTGGATTTATCCTGTATGGGACTCCCTGCACTTCCTGGACTTGATTAACTATTTCCTTTCCCATATTAGGGAAGTTTTCAACTATAATCTCTTCAAATATTTTCTCAGTCCCTTTCTTATTCTCTTCTTCTTCTGGTACGCCTGTAATTCAAATGTTGGTGTGTTTAATTTTGTCCCAGATGTCTCTGAGACTGTCCTCAGTTCTTTTTGTTCTTTTTTCTTTATTCTGCTTTGTGGTAGTTATTTCCACTATTTTATCTTCCAGGTCACTTATCCGTTCTTTTGCCTCAGTTATTCTGCTGTTGATTCCTTCCAGAGAATTTTAAATTTCATTTATTGTGTTGGTCATCATTGTTTGTTTGCTCTTTAGTTCTTCTAGGTCCTTGTTAACCATTTCTTGTATTTTCTCCATTCTATTTCCGATATTTTGGATCATCTTTATTATCATTTCTCTGAATTCTTTTTCAGGTAGACTGCCTATTTCCTCTTCGTTTTTTTGGTCTGGTGTGTTTTTACTTTGCTCCTTCATCTGCTGCATATTTCTCTGTCTTATCATTTTGCTTCACTTACTTTGTTTGGCCTCTCCTTTTCACAGGCTGCAGGTTCATATTTCCCTTTGTTTTTGGTGTTTGTCCCCAGTGGGTAAGGTTGGTTTAGTGTGTTGTGTAGGCTTCCTGATGGAGGGGACTGGTGCCTGTGTTCTGGTGGATGAGGCTGGATCTTGTCTTTCTGGTGGGCAGGACCGCATCTAGTGGTGTGTTTTGGGGTGTCTGTGAACTTATTCTCATTTTAGGCAGCCACTCTGCTAATGGGTGGGGTTGTGTTCCTGTCATGTTAGTTGTTTGGCATGGGTCATCCAGCACCGGAACTTGCTGGTCGTTGAGTGGAGCTGGGTTTTAGCGTTGAGACAGAGATCTCTGGGAGAGCTCTCTTGGTTGATAGTACGTGGGGCCAGGAGGTCTCTGGTGGTCCAATGTCCTGAACTCGGCCCTCCCACCTCAGAGGCTCAGGCCTGATACCCAGCCAGAGCACCAAGACCCTGTCAGCCACACAGCCAGGTAAGTGGGGAGTTTCTTGGCTTTTTGGAAGTCTGAGGTCTTCTGCCAGCATTCAGTAGGTGTTTTTTAGGAATTGTTGCACATATAGATGTATTTTTGATGTATTTGTGTGGAGGAAGGTGATCTCAGTTCTTACTCATCTGCCATCTTGAAGGTCCTGGTTCAAGTTTATAAATTATAATTATAGGTTTTACAAATCCAAGAGATCTCATATTTAGGGTTTCCTTATGTAGGTTTGACATTAGCTGCCTAAGTAACATGGACAAACTGTTGATGGTGTTATCAGGCTAAGTTACTATCCATTCTTTTTTGAAGTATAATCGACAGTAAAATTGTATGACATTTACAGTATACAATGTGGTGATTTGATATACATATATATTGTGAAAGGATTCCTCCAATAGAGTTAATGAACACATCCATCACCTCACATATTTGTCATTCTTTTTGTTTTCCTAGTGAGATCATTTAAGTTCTAATTTCTTGGCAAATTTTAATTATACAATACAGTGTTATCAACTATCATCATTTTGTTATACATTAGATCCTCAGGCCTTATTCATATTATAACGAAGTTTGTGGTATTATCCATTCTTGATTCTTAAATGTATTTATTCATACAAAAATGAATAAGACAGTCTTTTCTCTTAAAAAGACCTAAACTTGTATGTGAGTCAATTAATAAATACAATGTAATATGGCACATTTTACTGGAGAGGAATGAACAGAGTGTGGTTAAAACACAGAGACAATTGAGACTTCAAAATGATTAGAAGTTTGATTCACAAGAGAAGGGGAAAGAACATTCTTTATAGAGATAAAAAGCATATGCAAAAAGCCTAGGGTTATGAAAGAGAATGGTGTGTTTAGTGAACATTGACTCTGTCCAGGTAGCTAGAGAACAGTAGAAATATTTGGTATTTTACAGTTCTTGGTATGTCTCAAGATACTTTATGATGTAGTGCTAACCAAGGAGTATGACTCAGGTTGTGAGAAGGTCTTGAAATTCCATTAAATAAAAAATAATGAAGATTACTTGAAAAGTTTTTGGCTGATATGTGGGATGAAATACAACCTTGGAAAGATATGAGTTATCTTGAAATACTTAAAGAGCATGTAATAAAGGGTATAACTTTTGACTATATGGTCCAGAGGAAGCAAATAAGACTAAGGGATGAAAGTTATCTTGAGGTTTCATCTTAAAATGTGGAAGACTTCCAAATTTAGAGCTGCGCAATGATAGAACAGTTCACCTCAGTGTGTGTAACCATAGACCAGATAATCCTTTGTTAGATTACTGTAAAGGGGATTATATATTGACTCTAAGATATTCTGATTCTGTTGATTCTGGGAAGTACTATAACATGGACTCTTTAAATGGACTGTGTGGATTTGAATCCAGGCTTGGCAACTTTCTATAGCGGTGGCTAAGGGCAAGTGATTTAAACTTTCCACATCTGTAAATAAGGATATTATAGCACTGTCCTCAAAGAGTGTTTGTGGGCTTCTCTGGTGGCACAGTGGTTAAGAATCTGCCTGCCAGTGTAGGGGACACAGGTTCGAGCCCTGGTCTGGGAAGATCCTATATGCCACGGAGCAACTAAGCCTGTGCACCACAACTACTGAGCCTGTGCTCTATAGCCCATGCTCTAGAGCCCGCGAGCCACAACTACTGAGCCTGCATGCCACAACTACTGAAGCCCGCACACCTAGAGCCCATGCTCCACAACAAGAGAAGACACCACAAGGAGAAGCCCGTGCACTGTAACAAAGAGTAGCCCCCGCTCACTGCAGCTAGAGAGAGCCCACATGCAGCAATGAAGACCCAACACTGCCAAAAATTAATAAATAAAATAAATAAATTTATATATAAAAAGGGTGTTAGTAGAAGTTAACTGAGATAATCTATGTAAAATGCTTGGCATGGTTCCTGGCAAATGGTAAACATACTATAAATATTGATACTCATTATCACCATGTTGTGGCTCAGCACAAGCCTCCCCAAAATATTCCACAATGGCATATTGATTATTTTGAACTGAAGTTACCTGAGAAGTAGCCATTGCAAGAAGAAAACTCTGACCCTTCTCTGTCCCTCTGAAAGCAGGAAATAAATCTCGCAGGTGAAAGGCACCCTCCGTGCATCTGGAGGTAGAAAGATACCCTTATTGCCAGAGATGGGGAATTCTGGGCTGAGAAGCCTGTATAAACAAACTTTGTTACTTTAATTCAGTGGTCCCCAACCTTTTTGGCACCAGGGACCGGTTTAGTGGAAGACAATTTTTCCACAGATGGGGGCGGAGGGGGGATGGTTCAGGTGGTATGGAGAGAGATGGGGAGTGATGGGGAGCAGCAGATGAGGCTTTGCTCACTCACCCGCTGCTCATCTCCTGCTATGCGGCACCGTTTCTAACAGGCTGCGGACCGGCACCAGACTGCGGCCTGAGGGTTGGGGACCCTTGCCTTAATATACTACCCCAAACCCAAACTCTCTTTAGATTCCTAAGTAAGCACCCAAAGCCTAAGTTTCCTTGTCCTGTCAATTCCTCACATAATTTTTTAAAATTTAATTTAATTAATTTATTTTTTGTACAACAGGTTCTTATTAGTTATCTATTTTATACATATTATTGTATATATGTCAATCCCAGTCTCCCAATTTATCCCACAACCATCACCATGCCACCCCCCCCCCCCACCCCTTGCTTTCCCCCTTGGTGTCCATATGTCTGTTATCTACATCTGTGTCTCTATTTCTGCAAAATGGTTCATCTGTACCATTTTTCTAGATTCCACATACATGTATTAATATATGATATTTGTTTTTCTTTTTCTGACTTACTTCTCTCTGTATGACACTCTCTAGGTCCATCCATGTCTCTACAAATGACCCAATTTCATTCCTTTTTATGACTAAGTAATATTCCATTGTATATATGTACCACATTTTCTTTATGCATTCATCTGCCGATGGGCATTTAGGTTGCTTCCATGACCTGGCTATTGTAAATAGTGCTGCAATGAACATTGGGGTGCATGTGTCTTTCTGAATTATGGCTTTCCCTGGGTATATGCCCAGTAGTGGGATTTCTGGGTCATATGGTAATTCTACTTTTAGTTTTTAAGGAACCTCCATACTGTTCTCCATAGTGGCTGTATCACTTTACAATCCCAGCAACAGTGCAAGACGGTTCCCTTTTCTCCACACCCTCTCCAGCATTTACTGTTAGTAGATTTTCAGATGATGCCCATTCTAACTGGTGTGATATGACACCTCATTGTAGTTTTGATTTGCATTTCTGTAATAATTAGTGATGTTGAGCAGCTTTTCATGTGCCTCTTGGCCATCTGTATGACTTCTTTGGAGAAATGTCTACTTAGGTCTTCCTCCCATTTTTTGATTCAGTTGTTTGCTATTTTAATACTGAGCAGCATGAGCTGTTTATATATTCCGGAGATTAATCCTTTGTCTGTTGATTCATTTGCAGATATTTTCTCCCATTCTGAGTGTTGTGTTTTCGTCTAGTTTTTAGTTTCCTTTGCTATGCAAAAACTTTTAAGTTTCATTAGGCCCCATTTGTTTATTTTTGTTTTTATTTCCATTACTCTAGGAGGTGGGTCAAAAAGGACCTTGCTGTGATTTATGTCATAGAGTGTTCTTCCTATGTTTTCTTCAGAGAGTTTTATAGTGTCTGGTCTTACATTTTGGTCTTTAATCCATTTTAAGTTTATTTTTGTGTATGGTGTTAAGAAGTGTTCTAATTTCATTCTTTTACATGTAGTTGTCCAGTTTTCCCAGCACCACTTACTGAAGAGACTGTCTTTGCTCTATTGTATATCCTTGCCTCCTTTGTCATAGATTACTTGACCATATGTGCGTGGGTTTATCTCTGGGCTTTCTATCCTGTTCCATTGATCTATATTTCTGTTTTTATGCCAGTACCATATTGTCTTGATTACTTTAGCTTTGTAGTATAGTCTGAAGTCAGGGAGTCTGATTCCTCCAGCTCCGTTTTTTTTTCCCTCAAGATTGCTTTGGCTCTTCGGGGTCTTTTGTGTCTCCATACAGATTTTAAGATTTTATGTTCTAGTTCTGTTTAAAATGCCATTGGTTATTTGATAGGGATTGCATTGAATCTGTAGATTGCTTTGGGTTGTATAGTCATTTTCACGATACTGATTCCTCCAATCCAAGAACATGGCATATCTCTCTATCTGTGCCATCTTTGATTTCTTTCATCAGTGTCTTTATAGATTCTGAGTACTGGTCTTTTAGCTCCTTAGATAGGTTTATTCCTAGGTATTTTATTCTTTATGTTGCACTGGTGAATGGGATTGTTTCCTTAATTTCTCTTTATGATCTTTTGTTGTTAGTGTATAGGAATGCAAGAGATTTCTGTGCATTAATTTTGTATCCTGCAACGTTACCAGATTCATTGATTAGCTCTTGTAGTTTTTTGGTGGCATCTTTAGGATTTTCCATGTATAGTATCATGGCCTCATCAAACAGTGACGATTTTACTGTTCTTTTCCAATTTGGATTCTTTTATTCCTTTTTCTTCTCTGATTGCCATGGCTAGCACTTCCCAAACTATGTTGAATTATAGTGGTGAGAGTGGACATCCTTGCCTTTTCCTGATCTTAGTGGAAATGCTTTCAATTTTTCACCATTGAGAATGATGTTTGCTATGGGTTTGTCGTATATGACCTTTATTATGTCGAGGTAGGTTCCCTCTATGCCCACTTTCTGGAGAGCTTTTATCATAAATGGGTGTTGAATTTTGTCAAAAGCTTTTTCTGCACCTATTGAGATGATCATATGGTTTTTATTCTTCAGTTTGTTAATATGGTGTATCACATTGATTCACTTGCATGTATTGAAGAATCCTTGCATCCCTGGGATAAATCCCACTTGATCATGGTGTATGATCTTTTAAATGTGTTGTTGGATTCTGTTTGCTAGTATTTTGTTGAGGATTTTTGCATCTATATTCATCAGTGATATTGGTCTGTAATTTGCCTATTTTGTAGTACCTTTGTCCGGTTTTGGTATCAGGGTGATGGTGGCCTCCTAGAATGAGTTTTCGAGTGTTCCTTCCTCTGCAATTTTTTGGAAGAGTTTGAGAAGGATGGGTGTTAGCTCTTCTCTAAATGTTTGATAGAATTCACCTGTGAAGCCATCTGGTCCTTGCCTTTTGTTTGTTGGAAGATATTTAATCACACTTTCAATTTAATTATTTGTGATTGGTCTGTTCATATATTCTATTTCTCCCTGGTTCAATCTTGGAAGGTCATACCTTTCTAAGAATTTGTCCATTTCTTCCAGGTTGTCCATTTTTTTGGCATAGAGTTGCTTGTAGTGCAACTCTTATGCACTACAAGCATAAGCATCTTATGATGCTTTGTATTTCTGTGGTGTCCATTGTAACCTCTTCTTTTTCATTTCTAATATCATTGATTTGAGTCCTCTCCCTCTTTTTCTTTTCTTTTTTTTAAAATTTATTTATTTATTTATTTTTGGCTGTGTTGGGTCTTCGTTTCTGTGCGAGGGCTTTCTCTAGTTGCGGCGAGCGGGGGCCACTCTTCATTGCGGTGCATGGGCCTCTCACTGTCGTGGCCTCTCTTGTTGCGGAGCACAGGCTCCAGACGCGCAGGCTCAGTAGTTGTGGCTCACAGGCCTAGGTGCTCTGCGGCATGTGGAATCTTCCTAGACCAGGGCTTGAACCCGTGTCCCCCTGCATTGACAGGCAGATTCTCAATCACTGTGCCACCAGGGGAGCCCTCCCTCTTTTTCTTGATGAGTCTGGCTAATGGTTTATCAATTTTGTTTATCTTCTCAAAGAACCAACTTTTAGTTTTATTGATCTTTGCTATTGTTTTCTTTGTTTCTGTTTTCTTTATTTCTGCTCTGATCTTTATGATTTCTTTCCTTCTACTATGGGTTTTGTTTGTTCTTCTTTCTCTAGTTCCTTTAGGTTTAAAGTTAGATCATTTATTTGAGATGTTTGTTGTTTCTTGAGGTAGGATTGTATTGCTAAAAACTTCCCTCTTAGAACTGCTTTTACTGCATCCCATAGGTTTTGGATCATCGTGTTTTCATTGTCATTTGTCTCTAGGCATTTTTTGATTTCCTCTTTGATTTCTTCAGTGATCTCTTGATTATTTAGTAACGTCTTGTTCAGCCTCCATGTGTTTGTGTTTTTTACGTTTTTTTCCCTGTAATTGATTTTTAATCTCATAGCGTTGTGGTCAGAAAAGATGCTTGATATGGTTTCAGTTCTCTTAAATTTACGGAGGCTTGATTTGTGACCCAAGATGTGATCTATCCTGGAGAATGTTCCGTGTGCACTTGAAAAGAAAGTGTAATATGCTGTTTCGGTTGGAATGTCCTATAAATATCAATTAAATCTATCTGGTCTGTTGTGACATTTAAAGCTTGTGTTTCCTTATTCAGTTTTTGTCTGGATGATCTCTCCACTGGTGTAAGTGAGGTGTTAAAGTCCCCTGCTCTTATTGTGTTGTTGTTGATTTCCTCTTTTATAGCTGTTAGCATTTGCCTTATGTATTGAGGTGCTCCTATGTTGGTTGCATATATATTTATAATTGTTTTATCTTCTTCTTGGATTGATCCCTTGATCTTTATGTAGTGTCCTTCCTTGTCTCTTGTAATAGTCTTTTTTTAAAAGTCTATTTTATCTGATATGAGTATTGCTACTCCAGCTTTCTTTTCATTTCCATTTGTATGGAATATCTTTTTCCATCCCCTCACTTTTAGTCTGTATGTGTCCCTAGGTCTGAAGTGGTGCTTTTGTAGACAGCATATATGTATATGGGTATTGTTTTTGTATCCATTCAGTGAGCCTTTATCTTTTGGTTGGAGCATTTAATCTATTCACATTTAAGGTAATTTTTGATATGTATGTTCCTATTACTATTTTCTTAATTGTTTTGGGTTTGTTTTTGTAGGTCCTTTTCTTCTCTTGTGTTTCCCACCTAGAGAAGTTCCTTTAGCATTTGTTGTAGAGCTGGTTTGGTGGTGCTGAATTCTCTTAGCTTTTGCTTGTATGTAAAGCTTTTGGTATCTCCATCAAATCTGAATGAGATCCTTACTGGGTAGAGTAATCTTAGTTATAGGTTCTTCCCTTTCATCACTTTAAATATATCGTGCCACTCCCTTCTTGCTTATAGAGTTTCTGCTGAGAAATCAGAAACAATTTAACCATCGGGTTAAATTGTTAACCTTATGGGAGTTCCCTTGTATGTTATTTGTCATTTTTCCCTTGTTGCTTTTAATAATTTTTCTTTGTCTTTAAGTTTTGTCAATTTGATTACCATGTGTTTCAGCATGTTTCTCCTGGGTGTAACCTGCCTGGGACTCTCTGAACTTCCTGGACTTGGGTGGCTATTTCCTTTCCCATTAGGGAAGTTTTTGACTGTAATCTCTTCAAATATTTTCTCGGGTCCTTTTTCTCTCTTCTTCTGGGACCCCTATAATGTGAAAGTTGGTTCATTTAATGTTGTCCCAGAGGTCTCTTAGGCTGTCTTCATTTCTTTTCATTTTTTTTTTTCTTTATTCTGTTCTGTGGCAGTGGATTCCACCATTTTGTCTTCCAGGTCACTTATCTGTTCTTCTGCCTCAGTTATTCTGCTATTGATTCCTTCTAGTGTATTTTTCATTTCAATTATTGTTTGTTCATCTCTGTTTGTTTCATCTTTAATTCTTCTAGGTGCTTGTTCTTTAATTCTTCTAGGTCTGTGTTAAACATTTCTTGCATCTTCTCGATCTTTGCCTGCATTGTTTTCCCGAGGTCCTGGATCATCTTCACTATCATTATTCTTTTTCTGGAAGGTTGCCTATCTCCACTTCATTTAGTTGTTTTTCTGGGGTTTTATCTTGTTCCTTCATGTGGAACATTGTCCTCTGCCTTTTCATTTTGTCTATCTTTCTGTGAATGTGGTTTTTGTTCCACAGGCTGCAAGATTGTAGTTCTTCTTGTTTGTGCTGTCTGCCCTCTCCCTCACAAATTTATTGTTTATTTGTCTAATAAGTATAAAAAACTGATTGCTTTTGCCACTTCTTAAGTTCCATTTCTGTGAGACCTCTGTGCGCACAAATTAAATTTATTTCTTTTTCTCATGTTTATCTGTCTGTGTCAATTTCATAATTATTCCAACCACAAGAACTCAAGATGGGTAGAGTGGGAAATTTCCCCCTCCCCAACAATGATCATTATCAAATGCTGGATAAATTAGCCTTCCTTATGTTTAATGACTCATGGTCTGTAATGGACAGTGTTGTTATAGTGCAAGGGTTGGGAAGCATTTTCTGTAATTGGCCTGATTGCATATATTTTAGAATCTGTGGGTCACTAACAGTCTTTGTTGAATATTCTTCTGTTTATGTTTGTAGTTTTACAACACTTTAGATATGTAAAAAACATTCTTAGTTCATATGAAAGTAGACTGTCAAATAGATTTGGTGTATGGGCTACTGACCTCTCTGATATACATGGATGGAGAAATTAACTGAATAAATAAGCAGCATGGAATTAAGAGAAAGCATCTGTGTTCATTAATAAGTTAAGGTGAAAATGCTGATATTTACGGAGCATAGTGTATGAGTGGGACGTTTCATGTCCAGACTTGGAAGAGGAAAGGAGTGCTTGCATGTTGGAGCTACTTAGATGGAAGAGGAAGAAAGTAGAATCACAAAAATGCCTATTATAGCATCAGAAATAAATGTTATGTAAGAGCCCCAGAATAGCACGATGGCTGTAAACATGTCAGATATAAAAGCCAAGAGCCTAATTACAGTTCCCATCTAGTCTAATCCTGTTACCATTAGCAACAGGGAGGACAGCATCTGGGTTTGCTATCCTACTAGTCTGATTTTTTTCTAGCTTTTCTCCCCCCCAGCAATTGCTACCACTGTAGAGCACTGTAGGGAAAGAGATATCCAAAGACGTCTGCTGTCTGCTTTAGACCACGCCTCCTGGGGTGAAGGGACAGTCTCTTGGTGGACTTTTTATAGGTCATGATTGGTTCCTTGCTTTGGAAATCCTACAATAAAGTTTTAGTTCATTCATTCAAAAGAGATTGACTTCTGGAAATAGATTCATGCTAACCTATTTCTATAAGGTGTGCTTGGCTCCAGAATAAGACATTGATTGTTTTCACTATTCCCATCCCCCTGCCCCCCACCTCCTCCTGTTGTCACCAATATTATTTCCACTCAGGAAACCAGTTTGGCACAAGGTTGCTTAGTTAGCAAAGAATTAGACAAAGAGGATTAGATATTCTTAAGGAATGTGTACCTCAAGCTAAGGCAGCCTGATGGATTGCTTTTCTCTACTCTAGAGATATTTGTATCAAGAACCAGGAATCAAAGAACTTTTCTGTCTAGATAGTGCTGAATTAAGACTGACAAACTCTTACTCTCCAATTCCCTTTTCTGTTAGTCACCAAATCACTATTTCCTCCAATGTAACTGGATAGTTTATAGCTTTCTAAAATGATTATGTCAGCATTTCAGAGCCTACTATGTGCCAGGTTATATAGTGGGAATATGGTGATGAACAGAAAGCAAATTACTGGCCCTCAAGGAACTCACAGTTAAATTTAGTACTATAATGACTATGAGAGTGGTAAGCTTAGACATGCACAGAACACTGAACAAAGACACCAGACTCAGCCTGCAGGAATTAGAGTAAAAGGATGCTGGAGGAGTTAAGAAATAAGAGGTAGAAGAACTCTTCAGGCAGAGAGAACAGTATGTGTAAAGGAAGACTGTATACCATGCCCAGCTAGCTATAGATAATTTTGTGTGGCTCAAGTGATGGGTGGGAGCAGGGATGCCAGATTGGAAGAATATAGACATGAACAGGGGCCAGGTTATGACATCTTATATATTATTGTAATGAGTTTATGTTTCATCTGAATGGCAGTTGGGAATCTTCTCCTGGGGTAAGTTGTTTCTGCAGATTAGTGTTCTAATGGTTTATGACTTCATTTTACTAGAGGATGACTTTTGATTGACATAGTGCTAATTTGTTTTGGGTAGAAAACCCTATTTGGAGCTTATGGTCACTTCTGTATAAATTGGTATTTTATCGGTTTGCAATTGGTATAAAACTGCTGCATAATAGGCCATCCAAAAACTCAGTGGCTTAAAACAACAATTTTTTATTCTAGTAGGTCTGTGGGTTGGCTTGGGATTGTCTGATGTAGGCTTAGATTACTTAGGAGGTTCTGGTGATCTTGGCTGGGCTCATGCTACAGTTCTCTGGGGGTGGATTGATCGTGTTGTCTTTGACTAAGATGACTTTTGCACATGTGCCTCTAAGCCTCCTCCTGAGATTAAGAGGCTACCCTGGGCATGCCCCGCTCATGGTGATGGTAGAGGTGTTGGAGAGTGAGAACCATTTAAGACCTAGGCTTAGAATTGTCACACCATTACTTCCTCCCTCTCTATAGACCAAAGCAAGTAACAAGACCAAGCCCAACATCAATGGAGTAAGTATATTAGTCCCATGGAAGTGAAGTGAGGAGGATGGAGTGAATATGTCTTAAAAATAATCTATCATAGGAATAATAATAATAATAATAATAGTATTTTTTGTGTGTGAGGATTAAATGAAAAATAATCCATGTAAGGTACTCAGCATAGAGTCTATCATATAAAAAAGCATTCAATAACTGCTAGCTGCTATTATTATTATTATTTGTTACATAATAAAGTTAAATGATTTTGTGTATTTGTCAGTTCTGGCAGGAAATGAATGTCACTCCCAAAGTTTGGGTTGAAGATGATTTATTGGAGGTATTATTTACAGAGATGGGCATGATTAAGGGAAATCATAAAAAATTGGAAGCCATTACCACCCTTATGCCTGAGAGAAAAGATTTTACCCAGATTCAGTAACAGCTTCAGCTACGGGAGAGGTGCTGCCTGATAGGAGCTGTGGCCTTAGAGAAAAGAACATAGCCACTGCCAAAACCTTAGCCTAGCAGGGAGGGAGCTGGTGGAACAAATACCTTGACCTTTCTCTTCTCGTACTCTCTGGTTTTCTGCCACATCCTCACATTAGCTGATCCCAGCCAGAAGCCAAAAGGCAAGGAATCTTAGTGACTTAGCCTGTATAAGTCAGCATCCCGGGGTGCAGAATAAGGAAGAGAAAGGTGGGGAATGGATGTGAAGGGGTAAACAGGATAACCAGCATGCTTTCTGAGTCAATGAGTTTTCAAATAAAAAATATCCCTTTTCTTCTCTTTAGTATTTTTTAAATTAGAATCTGGCTTTCCAGAAAAGTTTGTTGCTTTCTCTTCCTTTTTTATTTTGTTGTGTGCACATGTCGCTACCAAAAACATTATAACACTAAAGTGTCAGTGGTTTGATTATTCAAATAAGCACAAAGAAAACTGTGCCTAAATAAGGGGACCAGACCAAACAGCACATGGATAAGGGATTGAATCAGTGTCCTGAATCAGTAGAGAATCTATTTTCACAGTTTTGAAATTGGATCATTGATGCTGCAGAATCGGAAAACACCTCTTCCCTCATTGCTTTTCGAAATTATTTTATGCTGTGGAGTGATTCAACATTCCTGTGAAATTGAGCAGAGAGATCATCATGGTTTAGAGACAAATGACCTCATGGTGAATTTGGCCCATCTTTGCTGTCAGCTAGCCAAAGTCTTCTGAAAAATGCTAGAAAAAGTATTTCCATATAAAGTAGTTCTCATCATAATTAAATTCTCTGCTAACAAAAAGGCATTTTTTTTTCCCACATGTTTAGAATCTGGGCAGAAATTCTGATTCTTTTTCTTTCTTTTTCCCTCTATAGGCTGTCTTTCTTCTGTTTCTTATATTTCTGTTTTATGTATTTTTCGTTTCTCTCTTAGTTTTATTCTCTTCCTTTTTTTTTTTTTTGGAAAGGTCATTCATTCTGACAGATCATAGTCACAGGCATTCATTCATCTGTTTAACAGATGTTTGTGAAGCACTCCTTGTGACGTGGAGACAGGGCAGCCTCTCCTTTCATTATATTATGTGGATGGCCAACCTGTCTTTACCTATAATGTTTTATTCAGTTCTGTTTTGCTATTTTCTTGTAGTATTTTTTATTTCTTCCCCGGCAGTCTGTGAATTTCTTCCTGTGATTATATTTACTTTGTCATGAATTCCCAATTCCCAATACTTTGTCTTGACTCATTAGTATAAAAGAGCCCATTTCTTTACCTGTCAAATTTGGAGATGGGGACCCTTTTGCCTTCCAGGTTGAAGGTAATGCTGACATTTAAAAAGACCAACTACTGACCTGCCTGTGGCCAAGTTTCTACTTACAGTTTCCAAAGGGTTGGAAGGTTTGTTCAGACCCACGGAACTGGCAGCAAAGTATATTTGGACAGTTTGTGGTTAATCTCGAAGCCCAGAGCCTGGGACTAACCATATTTTTTCAATATCCATCTCAAATGTTTATCTTATATCTCCTACTTGGGTCAAGCATTTCATAGAATGTAAGCTCCATGAGAGCAGGGCCCTTGTTCTTTGCCACGTCCATAGTACATGGTACATAGAGCAATGACATAGAAAGTGCTCAATAATAAATGTTTGTTTGTAGAATAAATGTATTATCCATGTCAATGGTATAGGAGGGACTTACAGAAGAGGAACCAGGAGAGGGGGAAGTAAACTCACATTTCATGAACTACTATGTGCCAGTTACTATTCTGTATATAATTTAATTTATTCTTACAATAATCCTATGAGATGATTGTTATTTCCCTATTTTATGTGAGGAAATTGAATCTCATAGAAGTTAAGTAACTTGGCCAAAGCTACACAGCCAGTTTGTGGCAAAAGTGGAATTCAAACCTGTTTGTCTGATTCTAATGTGTATCTTCTTCCCCCTCTATATTGCTTACTTGTGATCCAGGAATATATGAAGATAAAGGAACTGGATCCATGGGTAGAGGGGGAGTTAAATATATACTAAGGGCTGCAAATTTTCTATGACATTTAAAACATTTTTGTGTTTTTCTTTCAAACATAGTATAAAAGAAATAAATTTAAAGCCTATTTGGGATTGTTTGGATAACCACTTTATAACTAAGTGCTGCTGCATGATTTCCTGGAAGACCTGTACTTGTGCTTGTGTTTATAGTTTCACTGAAGACAAGTGGTACTCTTTAAATGTCACAGCCTATTGTAAAGAGAACAGAGGTGGACTTTATCCATAATCACTGCTTTACACCAAGCTAAGGCCAAGTGACATCAAGGCATGGTTAACAAAAGAATTTGCATAGTAATAGTGAGTATCCTTTATGTTGGATGTAGCAGCTTAGCTTCAGCAAAACATTATCATTCATCACATTAGATTAATGTTAATTTGAAGTTTATTGGTTTAGGAGTTTTGATTTATTCAATTTATAGTTTTCAATTTTTATAGTTGTATAGGAGTTAGAAGCATAAGTAATTTATACCTAGTTTTATTTTTGTATATTCTTAAATGATTCTATAATAAAATGTATTGCCAACATGATAGTGTTTCCTATTTCAAATTTTCTCTTTTAAAATACATAACACTTTATTAAAGTATGAAAAATTGATATAGCTGCTTGTGAACTAGTATATGTCTCTCATTTGATTGTAAGCTTCTCAAAGACAGAATCCATGTGATACTCATTTTGCAATCCCTACTCCACACCCTGATACCTAGCATGTGGATGGTGTCAGCATGCAGGGGTAGGGAGTGCATGGTGTCAGGGGTAGGGAGTGGATGGTGTCAGGGTGCAGGGGTCATTCAATCATCCAACAATAAGAACATCCAACAACTGAGAACCTACAATTCCAGGCACTAGTTTTACAGAAGTGAACGTGACTGGCAAGGTCCTTGCCCTCATGGAGCTTATATTCTGATGGGGGGAGACAGACAGTATATAAATAAACACATATGGAAATAAAATGCTTATATATTGAATAAATGCTGTGGGGAAATAAATCATTTCCATCTTCAGCAGTCCACTGATGCTGCCATTGTTAAGGTCAGCAATGACCTCCTTGCTGCCAAATCCATTGGCTGCTTTAGTGTCCTTAAATATTTTGTCCAATAGGCATTTTGTACTAAAATCTTTTTTGTTTTAATATTGAGTTGTGTTAAATAACCTTCTTGGACCTTGACTCATTCTCTCCTGTGCATTTCCTCAGAACCTAGGTTTATGTTCTTTACCCAGACTTTTTTTTTTTTTTTTTTGCTTTATGGTTTTCTTAAAACAGTTCTCAAATTTATGCCAGATTTCTTCATGGAGACCATATGCAACTTGAGAGCAGAGGCTCTCTTTTACTTTTCTATATGTTGTATATTGCTCTACACATAGTGGATGAACAATACCTTTTGACTTGACTAATTGGGCTCCACTCTCAGGTTTGCTATAGTTTTTAAACTATGTTCCCTGGAATTGTAAGGGTTCACAAATCTGACCTAGGTAGGAACTGATGTGTCTGATGGCTAGGCTCCCTCCACCCTCTCTTCAACAGAACTTCCTTCCCTTCCTTTCCTTTCCCTGTCCTTCTCTTCCCTTTCCTTTCTCCTCCTTGACTAAGTTTATTCCTAGGTATTTTATTCTTTTTGATGTGATTTTAAAAGGGATTTTCTTGCTTTCTCTTTCTGATAATTCATTAATGTATAGGAAAGCAACAGATTTTTGTATATTAATCTTGTATCCTGCAACTCTACTGAATTCATTCATTAGTTCTAATAGTTCTACAGTGGAGACTTTAGGGTTTTCTATATATAGTATTAGGTCATTTGCAAGTAGTGACAGTTTTACTTATTCCCTTCCAATTTGGATGCTTTCTATTTCTTTTTCTTGCCTGATTACTGTGGCTAGGACTTCCAATCCTATATTATATAGAAGTGATGAGACTGGGTATCCTTGTCTTGACCCTGATTTTAGAGGAAAACCTTTCATTTTTTTTTTAACACTGAGTGTGCTGGTAGCTGTGGGTTTGTCATAAATGGCCTTTATAATGTTGAGATATGTTCCTCTATGCCAACTTTGATAATAGTTTTTATCATGAAGGATGTTGAATTTTGTCAGATGCTTTTTCTGCATCTATTCAGATGATCATGTGGTTTTTATCTTTTTTTTTTTTAATGTGCTGTATCACATTGATCGATTTGCAGATATTAAACTGTCTTTGCATCCCTGGAGTAAATCCCACTTGACCATATTGTATGATCCTTTTCGTATATTGTTGAATTCAGTTTGCTAGGATTTTTGCATCTATATTCATCAGAGATATTGGCCTATAATTTTTTTGTATGTGTAGTTTCTTTGACTGATTTTGATATCAGGGTAATAGTGGCATTGTAGAATGAATTGGGGAGTGTTGCCTCCTCTTCAGTTTTTTTTTGAAATAGTTTAAGAAAGGAGGTATTAGCTTTATTTTCTGTATTTGGTAGAATTCCCCTGTGAAGCCATCCAGTCCTGGACTTTTGTTTGCTGGGAATTTTTGATTACTGATTCAATTTTGCTACCAGTGGTTGGTCTGTTAAGAACTTTCTGATTCACTTTTGGAAGATTGTATGTTTCTAGGAATTTATCCATTTCTTCTGGATTGTCCAATTTGTTGGCATATATCTGTTCATAGTATTCTCTTATGACTTTTTGTATCTCTGTGCTTTTGGTTGTTATTTTTCATCTTTCATTTCTTATTTTATTTGGGTTCTCTCTTTTTTCTTAATGAGCCTGGCTAAAGGTTCATCAATTTTGTTTATCTTTTCAGGAAAAAACAGCTCTTGGTTTTATTGATCTTTTCTATTTTTTAAAATTTCTATTTTATTGATTTCCTCTCTGATCTTTATTATTTCCTTCCTTATCCTGACTTTGGGCTTTGTTTGTTCTTCTTTTCTAATTACTTTAGATCGTAGTTTAGGTTGTTTATTTGAGATTTTTCTTGCTTATTGAGGTAGGCCTGAATTGCTGTAAATATCCCTCTTCGAATTGCTTTTGCTGCATCTCATAGATTTTGGAAAGTTGTGTTTTTATTTTCATTTGTCTCAAGGTATTTTATGATATCCGCTTTGATTTCTTCACTGATCCATTGATTTTTTTAGTAGCATGTTGTTTGGCCTCCACTTGATTGTGTTTTTCCCATTTCTCTTCCTATAATAGATTTCTAGTGTCATACTGATGTGGTCAGAAAGAATGCTTGATGTGATTTCTATCCTGTTAAATTTGGAGACTAACTTTATGGCCTAGCATGTGATCTGTCCTGGAGAAAATCCCATGTGTGCTTCAAAAGAATGTGTCTTCTGCTGTTTTTGGATGGAATGTCCTGTAGATATCTATTAAGTTCAACTGGTCTAATGTGCATTTAAAGCCACTGTTTCCTTAGTGATTTTCTGGCTGAATGATTTGTCCGTGGATGTAAGTGGGGTGCAAAAGTCCCCTGCCATTATTTTATCATTGTCAGTTTCTACCTTTAGGTATGTTAATATTTGCTTTATATACTTAGGTGCTCCTATATTCGGTGCATATATGTTGACGAGTGTAATATACTCTTCTTGTATTGATTCTTTTATCATTATATAATGCTTTTCTTTGTCTTTTGTTGTAGTTTTTGTTTTAAAGACAACTTTGATATGATCAGCTTTCTTTCTGTTTCCATTTGCATAGAATATCTTTTTCCATCCCTTCACTTTCAGTCTATGTTTATCTTTAGCTCTGAAGTTATAGTCTCTTGTAGATAGCATATAGATGGCTCTTGTTTTTTATCTAATCAACCACTGTATGTCTTTTGATTGGAGCATTTATTCCATTGACATTCAAAGTGATTATTGATAGGTATGTACTTATTGCCATTTTCTTGCTTGTTTTCTGGTTGTTTTTGTAGTTCTTCTCTTTTTTTTCTTCTTCCTTTAGTTTCTTCCTTTGTGATTTGATAATTTTTTTAGTGTTATGCTTGTGTTCTTTTCTCTCCATTTTTTATGTATCTATTGTGGTTTTTCATTTGTGGTTACCATGGGGTTAATATATGTTGACCTATAACTATATCTACTTGTTTTCAACTGATTGTCATTTAAGTTGAAACACATTCTAAAAGATCCACATTTTTTACTCCCCTCTTCCATGTTTTGTGGTTTTGATGTCCTATTTTATTTACCTCTTTATGTTTATCCCTTAACCATTTATTGTGGTTATAGTTGCTTTTTGTCTTTGGACTAGCTTGAGTGGTTGATCCACAGGCTTTACTGTATATTTGCTATTACTAGTGGTTTTTTCCTTTCCTATAGATACTTCTTGTTGTATAGCCTTTTCTTTTCCACTTACAGTGTTCCTTTAACAGTTCTTGTTCATATTGATGAACTCTTAGTTTTTGCTTCTCTCAGAGGTTCTTTATGTCTTCTTCAATTCTGAATGATAACCTTGTTGGGTAGAGTATACTAGGTTTTAGGTTTTTCCGTTTCAGCACTTTAAATACATCACGCCACTCCCTTCTGGCTTGCAATGTTTCTGCAGAAAAATCAGCTAGTAGCCTTATGGGGATTCCTTTGTATGTGACTCTGTTTTTCTCTTGCTGTCTTTAGAATTTTCTCTTTAACTCTTGCCATTTTATTTATGATATGTCTTGGTATGGGTCTTTTTGAGTTCAACTTACTTGGGACTCTCTGTGCTTCCTGCACCTGGAAATCTATTTCCTTCTTCAGCTTTGGGAAGCTTTCAGCCCCACTTTCATCAGATACATTTTCTATTCCTTTCTGTCTCCCATCTCCTTCTGGGACCCCTGTAATGCAAATGTTAATATGCTTGATGTTGTCCTAGAGGTGCCTTAAATTATCTTCAGTTTTTAAAATTTGTTTTGCTTTTTGCTCTTCTGATTGGGTGATTTCCATTATCCTATCTTCCCGATTGCTTATGCATTCTTCTGTATCACCTAGTTTGCTATTAATTCCTTCTAGTGTATTTTTCATTTCACTTATTGTATTCTTCAGCTTGACAGGTTATTTTTTATATTTTCTAGTTCCTTATTAAAATTCTCACTGTGTTGATCTATTCTTTTCCCCAAATCAGTAAGCATTCTTGTTTCTAATGCTTTGAACTCTTTATCTGGTAAATTATTTATAGGTTTTTTCAGCGTCTTTTTTTCTTGTTCTTTTGTTTGAAACATATTCCTGTCTTCTTATTTAACTTTCTCTGTCTCTATGAAATTAGGTGAAACAGTCTCCCAGTCTTGAAAGGGTGTCCTTGTGTGGGAGCATCCCTATGCAGTTTGCACATGCCCAGTGGCTTTGGTGGGAGAACTGGATCTGAAGTGAGCATGCGTCATGTCTTCCCCTGGGGTGTGCTGGAAGCTAACATCTTAATGGGAGATAGGGCTAGAGATGGAGGGGCTAGAATCAGAGCCAGGTGTGAGCCAAGACTTCTCCTGTGCTCACTGGTTGTCACCTCCCTATTGGGAGTGGGGTTGGGGCCCAAGATGCTGGTGCAGAAGACCTAAGGGTTAGGTCCAAGCTTATTCAGTTCCTTCTAATTGTGTGCACTTTCCTTGGCAGTGTTACCTCTGCTCTAGTGCAGAGCAGCACCAGAGCCAGAGGGACTGGAGCAGGCATCTGGTGCAGGCTGGGGTACACTGTGGGATGGTCGTGGAAAGCCAGCCAGAGTCTAGGCAGTTTTCAATCTGCTTCTTCTGTGCTGTTCCCGGGAGTAAGCAAGCTTGTATGTGTATGCTTCATGAGCAGAGGCTTGGTTTCTTACAGCCTTCTGGTAAGTCCCACTGGGTTTCAAACCAGCTAAAGGGACTCGTCTTCCTAGTGGTGGACCCCAGGGTTGGGGTGCCCAATATGTGGCTCAAACCTTTCACTCCCTGTGGACGATCCCTGAGCCTGTGATATTCCCTTCCTCTTCTGTGTCCCCTGCTAGGGGTGCAGTGCAGTTCCTGGGCAAGAGTCGCTCCATATGTAGGTGTGTTTTTGATGTGTATGTTTGGGGAAGTGAGCTCGGAGTTCTCCTACTTTGCCATCTTGATCTCCCTCTTGTGTTGTGACTTTTGTATCAACCTAGGTAATAATATAGCCTAAGTAGAGGAGGTGATACATAGGGTTTTGTGTACATTTACATGCGTATAGATATCACTAAATATTTATTGAATTGCATAGACCAAGATATTTACATATATGTCCTCATACTCTAACTTTCTTCTCTCCTCCCTCTACTATTATTACCATTCCCCATGGTCAAAATTAATAAAGAAAGATTATGAAGCTAATGCACAGTAAGATACCAGAGATGTGATTAAGATAAGTCTGAGTATCACTTCAAAGGTTTTTAGAAAACGTAACTTTAGGCCTTAGGATTCCAATATCAACCCTGAGTGTACTTTTTAGGTCCAGAGCCCCACCTTTCCTGTGTTCAGTTTTCCTTAAGTAATGAGGGTTTCCTGTACAAATTCAGGTGCAAGTAAAAAAGGGCAGAATCTCAAACACTGTATTAAGCCTGAAATATCATTCGAGACATAAATCAAACTCTAATTTGGATAGTGGGTAAGAGCAGGGATTCTAGGATCAAACAAATCTGGGTTAGAATCCTGATTCTACCATATAGGAGGAATCTCCTTAACTTCTTAACTTCTCTCTGACTTAGTTTTCTCAACTGTGAAATGGAGATAATAATAGAAGCAAACTCATAGGTAGTTGTAAGGTTTGGGGGAATAATAGGTGTGAATTTCTTACCATATCTGGAACATAGAGAGGGCTCAATAAGTGTAAGCCCTTATTATTGTTGTTGTTATTAACTACTAGGTTATCCTGCCATACCCTCAGCTGTAATGCTCCCAACTCTAATCTCTACCACTATGCTAACTCTCTGTTTTGGCTTCTGTTCCTCCTACCATTATATTAAATGACTTTTTCTGCTTTATTAAAAAAAAAACTTCTCAAGTGAAAGGAACTGATTCATTTAGTCTATCACCACCCCTGTAAGGCAGAATTCTTATACCAGGCCGTTTCAGAGCCTACCATGCAGTCTAACAATTGACTGATCTTGGGTCAGGTGCTCAGCCATCACCAGGCAGGCTGGTATAGCTTATGAGTAGGAAATCCCTCAGAAGGGGAATAGAGGTCTGTCAGGCACTCTGGTGCTTCCTAAAAGAGGATGGGGAAGCATGTACCTGCCATGTGGCTTGAAAGGGAGTACAGAAAAAAAGAGCCAAATTGTAATACTTTGATTAATAACAAATATGGTGCTTAAATGAGTCAAAGTTATATTGTTTGTTTAGGTAACTCATCGTTAGTGAGTTTGGGCAGCCAGGAAAAAGAAGTTTGGAAATAAAACAACAGACCAAACAGGTCACTCAGGGCAAAACCTGTTTTTGTGATGTATGACTAGAGTCTGTCCAAGTTTCTGACAAACAGTTGTTACCTAAAGAGGAACAGAAAGTGGAGTCAGCCTTTCAGAATCTATTGTCTCTAACCTCTTGTGAATTATAGGTAGTTATGCAGCTTCTTGGAGAGATTTCTTCCCATGATAGGCTGACCTCAAGTGCTCTCAAGATCATTTTGTGCTGAGTGTTTCTACTACATCATTTGTATTAATTCTTTTAGGCTAAAGGTAGAAAAAGAAATGGTAACACTAATTTTTCTTTTAATGAATCAGTTGGATGACAGGGAGGGATGGACATTTTTCTTGGATCTACAAAGCTAAGTCCTAAAGCTTCAACTGGAAAAATAGTGACAGCTGTTAGTTGTTATGTATCCTTTAGAGATAAGGTTCTGATGTGCTTGGCATCTGCCTGCATAGTGACTGTTAGAGGCTTATTCTTATATTTCTAGATACAGAACAAGCCATGACTATAGTGGAAATCTTCTTTGAGAATCAGGAGATTCAAGTCCTGGTTTAGTCACTACTAGCTTTATGTTCTTGGAGAAGTCACCTTAATTCACCAGCTCCAGTTTCATCATCTGTACAGTGAGGGGTTAATAAGATGATTCTCATCACTCTCACAGTTCTAGCACTGCATGATTCAGACTCATGGCTTCTTTTCTTTTTTGTATTAGTCCATTCAACCTTTTGTTTCCAGATCACGCCATGCAGTTTTATGCCTCTATCTTTTGAACCATATATATTCTTTGCTCATTCATTCATTAACTTCTGTATCCATCCTTTCATCTATTGATTCTCTAATTCCACATTTATTGAGTATATACTATTTTCCTAGCAGTGATGTTACAAAATTTACTGACATGATCTCTGCTCTCAAGATCCTAAAAGTCAAGTCAGAATATAACCATATCTCTGCCTGCTTTTCCAGCCTTGTGTTATACCATTCTCTTTCTTTATTGGATTTCTTTAATGTCTTTGCCATGCTTTCTTCTTCCTCAGGTTTCTGCACATTCTTCATCCCTTCCACTTCCCTGTCCTTAAATTCCCATGCCTGAAAATGCCTACTTATCCTTAGGGCTTAGTCAAAAGTTCTTCCTCCTTTGGGAATTAAACTCCCTAGGTTAGACTTTCTATCATGTGCAGTTGACCCTTGAACAACACAGGTTTGAACTGTGCGGGTCCACTTACATGGATTCTTTTCAATAGTAAAAACTGTAGTACTACCCCATCCATGGTTGGTTGAATCTGCAGGTGCAGAACCATGGATAAGGAGGAACCTTGGCTAGGGAGGGACAACTATAAGTTATGCATGGAGTTTCAGCTGTGCAGAGGGTTGGCTCCCCTAACCCCTTCGTTTTTCAAGGGTCAACCATATTCTCATTAATTATGCTTTCTACTTCTAGCCTGACATTCATGACACTATAGTAATAACTTGGTAAACCATTACATATGTCCATAATATGTCCAGAAAGAAAACTTTACTTCTGGATAATATGAATGTACATGTGTCCCCAAGGATGCTTCAGAATTCTTATTTTCCTTTCCCATCTATCTGTTCATACAGAGTCCACCTCTGATGGACATAATATTAATATTTCTTTCCTTTATGGTCTTCCTACCTTTTTCTCCTTTTATTCTCCTTGTCTGATAGCTTCCCTTCAGAAGGAGATTCCATT
Source organism: Balaenoptera acutorostrata (assembly GCF_949987535.1). Lineage (NCBI taxonomy): Eukaryota > Metazoa > Chordata > Mammalia > Artiodactyla > Balaenopteridae > Balaenoptera > Balaenoptera acutorostrata. The sequence continues at coordinate 64,619,068 of NC_080072.1, read as the reverse complement.
TATTGTCCCCTGAGGAGTTGGAGGGAGTGTTGTATTTTCAAGTTTACATATCTTTGAAGGTTAGTTTAGACCCTTAGGTACTTCAGAGTGAAAAATCTACAAGACAAACAAATCGTTCTGTGCCTAACCTATTATAACTTAATTTCAATGTGTTAACTGTGCTAATAAACATTTTGTTTCTTTGCTCCCCAAAAAACAAAAGAGGAGGGAAATAGAGTGAAGGTAGGGAAATTTGTTTTGCCTCATTGTTTAGTATTCTTTTTTTCTGCTAGACTGTTAGTTTTTGTCAAGGCAGAGACCAATCTGTCTTATTCACTGCTGTATTTCCAGTGCCAGGCACAAAATACATGCTTAGTAATATTTGTGGGATAAATGAATGAATGAATGAAGGGTGAAAAAAGATATACTAACAAACTGATTTTTACCCTACAGTGTGAGATGTTCTATAGCATAGTTATATGATATTCCTATTTGGGTAAATTATATTTAAAGAAGATAATGTACGTATTATAGTTTTGTAGATCCTAAAACACTATATAGCTACTTTGGCAAGACACTGATAAGCTCTATACTGCAATGGTTCTCAAAGTATGGTCCCTGGATCAGCAATATCAACATCACCTGGAAATTTATTAGAAAAGTAAATTTGGGGCCACATGTTAGACCTACTGAATCGGAAATTCTAGGGTGTGGCCCAGTAATCTGTTTTTTAAATCAGCTCTTCAGGTGATATTGGTGCATGATAAAATTTGACCACCACTGCTCACAAGGGATAAAAAGTGGAGTGTGACTTGGCCTATAACTTTGCAAAGCTTAGATGTAGGGAGATAAAACATATATACCAGTGACATGGGGCTGTAAGAATCACAAGATAAATGCAAAGTGCAAAGGCAATAGAGGGGAGGATGGGAGAAATGACTTGTGGTGGCAGAGGCTTCAGGGATAAAGAACATTTGAGCTGGAACTGCTGAATCATGGTCCATAAAACACTCTAGATGAAGAGAAAAACAAAATAAACAAATAAAATCCCTGTAAACCCAGACCAAAACAAAGAAAATCCTACAATTATTCTAGACATAAAAAATCAGTTTGTAATAGTTAAGACCACAGACTTTGGAGTTAGACATATGTGGTTCCTATCCAGGCTCCAAAAGTTATGAGCTAAGCAAACTGGGCAAATTTCTTAACTTCTCTCTTCCTGAGTTTCCTCCTTTGTAAAGTACGTAAAATACTAGTTCTTATGTCGTAGGATATTTGGGAATAGTAAATGAGATAATGTATTACATGTAGTGCTTAACGTGCTATGGTAAAGCCTTGATAAATGGTACTTATTATTATTACTAACACAGAAATAAACTATTGAAGTTTAAAAGTTGCATAAGGGGTCTTCATCTAGTCAACCAAGAAGAATTTACATCTTCTATTTCCTAGATGTAATTTTCATTCTTTTTTATTAAAAAAAATTTTTTTAATGTTATTTTTAAGACATTAAAAGAAACTTTGAAACAATCTCAAACTTGAACGTTCAATACAAAAATTTTTATCTCGAACTATTTGAAAGTAATTGGTCAACTTGTTGTTCCATCACCTCCTGATACATTAGTGTGTATTTCCTGTGAACAAGGACATTCTCCTATGTAACTGCAAGGTAACCAACAAAATCAGGAAATTAACAAATGTCCCAGTAAAATTGTGTTATAGTGAAGAATTCAGTTTAGAACCACATGTGGCCTTTAGGTGTCATGTCTTTTTAGTTTCCTTAATTCTGGAATAGTTCCTCAGCCTTAACTTGTTTTCTGTGACTTGGACACTTCTGAAGATAGGAGTATCACAGAAGCAAGGCTGTGTTCTTTTCACTGTATCCTATCAGGTGGCTCATGATTATATTTGCTCCATTTACTCATGATGTTTACTTTGAATACTCGATTGATGTGTTCCAGGTTTTAGGCTTCTCCACTGTGAGGTTACTCTTTTCCATTTTGTGTATGTTTATACACGTACATGTTTACATCTATATGAATATTTATGTCTATTAAAAACCATGAGCTCACGCTAATCCAGTACCACATAGTTCATTATAGTTTTCTTTATTTTCATATTTTGACTCCCTTTTCTGATAAACTCTCATTATCCTTATTTTATTTACTTATTTGGTCAATCTCCCTATATGTAACCAGTCTTCCATTATCACTGCCACAGACACACTTCTTACCAAACTTAGGTTCTCACAACCCTCACTAGGCCACCCGTCTGCATAGATGACCTCCTCACCCTACGTAGCCGTGACAAAGCATCCCAGGCCTTCCCACAGCATGGGTACCCTCCTCATAGAGGTCAGGCTCTGAGCCAATGCTCCAACAATATCTGAACTGTTTGGCCCTCTTCAACTTGTTTTGGTTTCAACAGCTCACATCTGGCTACCTCTCTGTGAGAACTCCTTCCATAGTCTGTCAGTCTCTGTAGCTGCTTTGGGCCGCCTTCACATGTTGATGTCCTCTTCACCCTCCTTGAGCTCTGGCACCCTGCTCTGAGCCAACATAGCTCCTTTGCTCAACCTCCTCCACCACCAGAATAGGCCTTGCTCTACTTTACCTAATGGCTTTAGAACTGAATTGTTCAGTAAGGAAGGAAGGGGAAGGTAGGGTAGGGAAGGGAATGGAAAAGTAGAAAGGGGATGGGGAGAGGAAGACGAAAGTAAGAGGAGCTCATAGATGTATTTTTCGATAAATCAAGAGTAAGTATTACTATTTTTCAAAGATGGTGAATAGAACTATTATCATGAAGTTTTTCTCATCTGGGGAATAGGTAAGATGGCCTTCTTGTTTGATTATGGGGTCTGTATGGCTTTCCACCTGTTTCAAGATTATTGCACAACATTAGCTAGTCTAAAAGAGAACAGCAAAGCTTCCTGTCACACTTGTAGACTGCAATGGATTGGATAGTTCTTGTACCATAAAAACCATCTATCTGCAGGCTGGCTTTCCACTCTCACTTCAGAACAAAAGGTAGTATACTTTATTTAGCCAATATATAGGTAAGCTACTAATAGCTTTAATATATAGGGTAGCATATTTTCTAACCTGTACTTTTGTATTTGGGCATATGATTTTCCCTCATGCAGACCTTTTAGATATTGGGGAAGTTGGGAAGAAAGGGAGGTGACATGTTCAATAGCTCTAGACTTTATTTTTCTACAATTTTATTTAAGCAGTATGTTTTAGTAAGTTGAGTTAGCACAGTAGATTGTAAGGTTAATATAATATAATGGATATGATTATACCTGTGCTATAAGGATATACATATGATAATTTTACATAATTAATATAATCTATCAACTCCAATCAATTATAATATAATTATGTCATTTATGTATGATAACGTAATTATATATAATGGAAATTATACCATAATTATAATAAAATATTATCATAAATTTTATAGGAGTATATTTTCAATAATTTTAACGATCTAAAATTGGTCTTTCAGATAAATTGGTACACTGATGCTGCAGAACAGTATTCTTTTTGAGATTAACCATCAGCTGTCACTTCTTGGACCAGTTCCAAATGAAGTGATTACAGACTGTCATTTAAATCAGTCCTTTTGGAGTAGTAGAATGTGACACTTTTCTCAAGTGGTAGTTGACATTAGGTGTTTAATCTGCCAAAGAAACACCCTTCACCTCATGTTACACGTAGAAAAGACTAAACTTTTGGTATTCATCAATAAAGCTCTATATAGTCTTGTGTTATAATTCAGAACTATATGTCCAAAATAAGAAAAAAGTAAAGAACAAAGTGAAACAAATTGAAAACAAAAAAGAAAATATTTTGGCAAGTTGTAATAAGAGTACCTGTGTACCAGATTCGAGGAGATGAGAGGGACACTGTCTTTTTGCATATCAGAGACAGAATTTTATTTTCCTACTTAACACATGGTGCTATCTCTAGGTATAACTTCTCTCTGCAGACTGAATACTATTCTGGCCTCATCTGAGATGTAGTTGGATTGATCATAAAATTGCATAAAATCACCATTAAACAGAATATTAAGTAAATCTGTACTTACGTGCCTGACAGTAAAGTTTTCCCCACAGTCTGGTTTCTTATTTCATACCTATCTTGTCATCTTTTTATCTTCTGCTTCTTATTTTCTGTTAAAGTCATCTCCAATTCCACAGGAAAAATTGTTACAATAGTATTGCATAACTAATATTTATTGAATACCCTGTATTCATGGCATGTGTAAAGCAAACCTGAATTGTTGATGCCAATTATGCCATGTGTAGTAACCTCTTTTTAATGTTTAAAATTTAACATTGTCTCCAAGCTTAACTATGCTGACCGTCTGTAGCTACCTCTATGCAGAAACATCTTTGCCTCCCCTTGGTATTCATCAGCTAGGAAGATACAGTCCCTGGAGCCCAAACTCTCATTCTGTTTGAGTTTCCGCTGATGGGGAGAGAAACTCAATAGCTTCTGCTAAGCACTGTGCAGTTGAGATTAGTTAAAATATTCTTGGTAACAGGTCTTGGAAAGTTTTTGAAAGAGTTTCTTAGGTTTGGTTTTCCTTCCATCTGGTGATCTGAAGAATTTCCTAAATGATATTTTAGTCCTGCATTTACAATGAGATATGCTTGTTTTAACATCGATACCATTCAATTAACCCCTAATGTTCCATTAGGCATATTACTGAGCATGTTGTAGCAAAAAGAGTGTAGGCTTTTGTGTCAAATGTAGATTCTAATCCTAGCCTCGCTACTGCACAGCCCTGTGACCTTGAGTAAGTCTCAGTTTCTCCATCTTTAAAATATAGGTGTAATAATAATGCCTCATAATATGATTGCAAGGACTAAGTAAAATAAATGATGTTTCAAAGTGTGGCTGCCGAACATATGGTGGGTAAACGACAAATGCTAATTTCTTTCTTCATTTCTTCCCTCAACGAGCAATATCAATACCTAAACACAGACTGGGAGATATGTGGGGTTTTTTGGAGGTGGGGAGGAAATGTGGAATTTATGCAAGAATATGGAGTTTAAAACTAAGATCATACCAGATTACCTATAGTTTCTTATCTTTCCAGTATTTGTAGAGTTTACATGGTAAACCTTTGTGAGGTTAAAAAGGATGTATAACATTCCTGTATCTTGGATGATTGATGTGAAATTGAAGTTTAATTATCTCTTAGATATAGAATAAGATGTACCTGGTGGTAGTTTGGGAATATAAGTGCTGATAAAAGGTAGCTGATTTGCATTAACAATATCTTGAGTTTATTTAGTGCCTGCTTTTTGAGCAACTTGAAGTATCACACTTATTCATCAAAGAGATATTTTGAATTAAAGTTTGTTTTAGGGGTTGTATTTTTAAGAACCTTTTTTTTGAGGCAAAAAAATACTGCATTTTGCTTCATGCACATCTTATTGCATTTCTATTAACATTTCTGTTTTAATTAGCTATTTTTTTTTTTACTTGTAAGTAACAGTTTTCTGCCTCCTTTTCAAGTATTAATTCTACTTTATTGCTCCAAGTGTTCACTCTTAACTGTTCTGGAAGAAATGACTCCTACCTAAGCATATTCTGTGTTCAGGTTTCCAGCATTTAATGAGACCTCCTGTGTACACAGTATTGTTCAAAGATGATGTATTAATCAAAAGAATAATAGCATTTACTGAGTATGTTCTATGTAACTGTTCAACTGTTTGAAGTACTTATGTATGTAAATTTTTTAGGTGAAAAACTGAGGCTTAAAGAGTTTAAATGTCTTGCCAAAAGTCATACATTTAGTAAGTAGCAGAGCCAGGGCCTGTCTGACTTCAGTGCTCATGCTTTAACTTCTAGATTACTATACTACTTCACTTTTGCACTACTGATCTACCTCTCCCATCACATTCTGCACTTTATACTTTGTTCCCCTTGGAGTCTTTTTTCTCTAGATATTTCTTAAAATGTTCCTGGATATTTCTCAATGCCATACTTATCCCTAATATCTCCTAGTCACCTTCCCATTTTTTAAAACTTTATATTTTGAAATAAGTTCAAATCCACGGAAAAGTTGCAAGAGTAGTACAGAGAGCTCCTGTATATTTACTTTACTCAGATTCACCAATTGTTTACATTTTGCCCTATTTGATTTATCATTCTTTCTATATGTGTGTCTTTCTTTCTCTGTATATTTATATACATACATACATACACATGTATATGTGCATATTATTAATGAACCATTTGAGAATGATTTGGGGACATCAGGCCCCATTATGACTAAATAATTCAATGTCTGTTTCCTAAAAACAAGAATATTTCCTTACATAGTGCAGTTATCAAAATCAGGACATTTTACATTGATACAATACTATTATCTAATGCACAGTCCATATTCAGTTTCAGCAGTAGTCACCAAAATATATTTTATAGCTATGTTTCCCCAGTCTATCAGGATCTATCCAGGATCACACATTACATTTAATTGTCATGCCTCTTTTTTCTTTTATATTTTGTTTATTTATTTATTTGGCTGTGTTGGGTCTTAGTTGTGGCATGCGGAATCTTTCATTTTGGCATGCGGGCTTCTCTCTAGTTGTGACATGGGCTCCAGAGTACTCAGGCTCAGTAGTTGCAGCACACGGGCTCCCTAGTTGTGGCACGCAGGCTCAGTAGTTGCGGCATGCGGGCTTATTATTATTGCCCCACGACATGTGGGATCTTAGTTCCCTAACCAGGGATTGAACCCGTGTCCCCTGCATTGGAAGGCAGATTCTTAAACACTGGACCACCAGGGAAGTCCCTGTCATGCCTCTTTAGTCCCCTGTAATCTACAGTTTCTTGACCTGGATATTTTTGAAGATTCCAGGTCAGGTATTTTGTAGACTGTCCTACAATTTGGTTTCATCTGATGTTTCCTAATGATTAGATTCAGTTTATGCATTTCTGGGAGGAGTAACACAGAAATGATGCTATATCCATCTTGGTGGTTGATAACAGGAGGCTCCCAGTGCCAGTTTGCTCTAATTTGTGGGGAGATACTTTGAGACTATGTAACATTATGTTCCTCACCAAATTTTTGCCCACTAGTTGCAATGTCCATTGATGATTTTCTAATTCCATCATTTCTTCTATATTTTTTAAATGGAATTCTCCTGTAAGGAAGAGCTTTCCCTTCTCTTCCATTTAATCACTCATTTATTTTTATGTCAGGATGAACACATAGATTCTTATTTTATTCAATAGGTTATAATCTATTACTATTATTAATTTACTTTAATGCTCAAATTGTTCCAGATTTTGTTAGTAGGAGCCCCTTCAAGATGGCTTTCATGCCTTTTTGATATGTTCCCATGATTTTTCAGTACTTCCTTACTTTCTGATGCAAGTCCCAGGTTCATCTTATAGTTTCTCTGCTGTAGCCCTAGAGCGAGTCTTTATCCAAAAAGCCCTGGGGTTTCCCTGGTGGCGCAGTGGTTGAGAGTCTGCCTGCCAATGGAGGGGACACGGGTTCGAGCCCTGGTCCGGGAAGATCCCACATGCCACGGAGCAACTGGGCCCGTGAGCCACAATTACTGAGCCTGCGCGTCTGGAGCCTGTGCTCCGCAACAAGAGAGGCCGCGATGGTGAGAGGTCCGCGCACCGCGATGAAGAGTGGCCCCCACTTGCCGCAACTAGAGAAAGCCCTCGCACAGAAACGAAGACCCAACACAGCCAAAAATAAATAAAATAAATAAATTAAAAAAAAAAAAAGCCCTGGTTCCTTTTAGTAGAAGAAAGTATTTTGAATCCAAATTTCCCTCCTCATCCCTTTTTTCCTTCCTCCCTCCTCTCCATTCTCCCTCCTTTTCTTTCTCTGCCTCCTCTTCCCTCCCTCCCTCCCTCCCTCCTTCCTTCCTTCCATGCTTTGTCCAGGCATAGAAGAAGCTCAATCATATCAGTATATTATGGAAATTTGTTTGAATCTTTTGTGTGTAAGCATTTCCTGATTCTGTGGTCTTAATTCTTCAATATATATTGGGTTTGATCATGTCCTTGGACTCTGGGTTTCACACTCATCCCTGCTATGGTTTGGGCTCCTTTGTTCCCTAACTTGGTACTTGATTTGTACCTACCACTGATGTTGCTTTCACTCTCTTTTCTTGGCTGTAAAATTTAACTTATATTTTCTTTTCATCCACATTTAACTTTAGCCTACTCCTCATATTCATATTTATTCTTCTAGTCCCAGGTAATATACTTAAAGAAACTTGACTGGCTGCCAGACTAAGATAGGACACTTACTCCATTGATAAGGACTTTATTAGAAATTCTGTTACTATGCTTCAGTGTCTAGTAGTCTTGGGCTCAAATGGACCAAGACAATGATAAGTTTTTATTTTGCAGAAGTATGGTACCTGGATGCAGCATAAGGAAATTGGTTATAAGCATTTATCTGGCTACCAAATAGAACCAAATGTTCAGGAAAAGCTAATGGAACACCAAGACTGCACTTTGTAACATCTTTAAATATAGCAAGATCAACTGTGTTATACTGTTAAGCTGAATTCATAATCAGGTGTGTGGTATGGGAAATCCTGCAGAGAAAAGGGGATGCTAGAAGAAGCACAAGACATATGTTTTAAAAGAAGGTACATCTTATGAAGATTACGATTTCTTTATTGAGGCTGTATGGTGAAAATCCTCAGCTGATTTCAGTGAATTCTTTAGCGAGTTATAGCCATATCTGCGAATCACAAAAAACCAGATGAACCAACAATAACAAGCTCCAAAGAGGTTTCTGGTTGGCAGGCTGGAGAGATGACTGTAATTGTTCCCATGAATACTATGTGTAGCAACATGATAGCTGGGATGGGAGGAAGCAAGAAAGAGCCTTTCCCCAGTCACTTTTATTCCAGCCTTTGAGCTAATAGATAAGAAAGTATATAAATATGTTAAACATCTTGCATTCTGGTTACTTTTTTGTTTTACTGTGGGTAAGTAGATAATTACAGAGCAATTTGTGAGTCATACTAGGAAAAAAAATCTCATGATTTAAGTCATATTTTCTTAATTTAATTCAAGTTGTGTAAAAGGAAATCCATTTCTCAATCAATCACTCACCATATTCACAGTTTGTTCATTGAGTTTTGGCAGTAAAAAAAAAAATCAAATCTCCTTCAAATGAAACAAGACTCACCACTTCTGAGGATATTAAAAATAAGTTCCTCAGATGCTGGAAGGCATATCTCAAAGAGGATCTCTAAGGATCTTTTGAAGAAACAGCACCATCACTGAAATAAGTATGTCATGTTGGATTGTCTCTGCTTGGAAAAAGATGAAATATTTTGAGTATATGAGTTTTTAAGGGTGTGCTGAAAAAGACAGTTCTATTTACTATGAATTCCCTTGATCATGCTGTTTGATAGTTGAAGACCCAGCTGCGGCAGAATCATCTTTACAAAGGCCAGATCTCATCTTTATGGAATGTAGGTTAAAACAAAGAGAGAGATTGGACTGAATAGAGACTGTCTCAGATATCACCTGGAAGTTGATTTTTTTCTGTTTTAATGTGTCCTAAAGGCAGAGTACTGAAATATAGTTCCTTTTAGTTGACTTTGTAGGTAATTGAATCTGAATCAATTTAGTCAATAATATTCACTAAGTAGTTATTATTAATTTTTCAATCAACAGGCAGAGTTCTTCTCTTGCCAATTTGCTTCTCTTACTGGGATTTCCCCTGACCCCTCACTCTGAAGAGAAAGAGGATTGTAATAATTCAGTAAGAGATGTTTGAAATGAGAGTATGAAGCCTTGGGTTCTAATCACAGAGGTGCTGTTTCTTACATCCAGTGTTGCTGGTGGATCAGAAGCCATTGGTACCACCTGGGAGTTTGTTAGAAATACAGAGATCCAGGTTCCATTCCTGACTTTAGTCATAATTTGCACTTTAACAAAATCTCCGGGTGATTGAGATTCATGTGTATGTTAGAGTTGGAGAAGCACTCATCTGTAAATTTGATAATAATTTATAGACTATTTAAAAATAATTGTGAGGTCAATATGGGTATGCCTTCAAGCATTTGAGGAATTTATTTAGAATGTATCCTTAGAGATGGCAAAATATTTTCATTTGAGGGAGGACTGTGCAAAATAAAAAGTGCTTGCATTTGTGATCAAATAGTCAAGTAGTCAAATCACATAGAAACATACTCCCAATAATGTGTAGGTTTTCTGCAGTCCTGGGTGTGAAAAGGCTTGACTTTATTCAATGATGTTTCTTCTCTATGAGCCTTAAATAGAGAGGGAATGCAAAAAGGCTACAATTAGTAAGCATTCATTGTGTGCTTACCTGGTGTAAAGAATGATGCTAGGTAGTAGAGAATAGGTGGCTGGCTCTGACACGGTCTTCATTCCTAAGGGCCGTGCCTGACACTTAAAAATTACTTATTGAATTGAAATGTTGAATTGAGGATAGGTGGGTGAACAAGTACTTCTGATATGAGATAGAATGAGAAATGACTGTCAAATAGATGTGAGCAGTACTCTGTGGGAATGGGAGAAAGAAGCATCACTGCCCACCTTCCCCTCCCCCCACAACCCCCAACACAAATATTTTCCTTTATGGTGGTTGCTGCTTGGGTGTTCTGACTCTCCTACGTCCTACTGAACTGAACTCAGTTTTAGTTTCTTACTTACAGAAATTCTTACAGAATTTCTATTCTGATGGCACTTCGTATTTAGATCTCTGACTTCCAATACCCTTTTTATAAAGGCATAGTACTGGGACTGGGCAACGAAGGAGAGGTGGGATTTCTTTGTGTGGGAAAGGGCATCTGGGCCTAGTGGAGAGTGTGAGAAAGAGATGGTGAGGGCCTGAACTTTGGCAGTGGCGAATGGACGGAAAGCGGTGGTGGTGGTTTTGATGGTGGGGATACAAGAGGGTGCCAAAGAGAGGTGCCTTGAGAATGACAAACATATATATGCTGGGCATTCAAAAATAATGCTGACTAACCAGAAGTAAAATTTGACCTTTGTTGCAGAATTATCTTCAAATTTAAGTAATGTTTGATGTAATTAAGGCTACTTTCTTCCTCTCTAGTAGTTGCTTAGGCAGGGACTATAAATAGATGGAGTGAAATAGACTGAACACTTCACCAGGTTTGGGGTAATAAGTTAATTAAGATTTTCAAATTGAGTAGTAAAATACTGTCCAGGGTTTTTTTCTAAATGTGATCAAGTTACTGGTATCCATTATGTTTCAAAGTATAGCTTGTTGGTATGAATCCTTAACATTCATGTGATATACATTCTTCTATTTCTGGGTAATTTATACAACTAATATTTTCAAAACTTGGCAACTTGGAAATGCTGCTTATGAAACAGTGTTTACATCCTTAAAATTGATGCAAAGAAAAAGAATCTTGAAATTTGACAATCTGCAAAAATTATTTCACTCATTACAAGCCATTATTCTTTAGACAAAATGTAACTGCAGAGGCCTTTATAGAAATTCTTTTTTTCTTTTCTTTTTAATTATTACTTGAGACCAGATAATATAAACATATCTTATTTTTTGGATTTTACTTCTTAAAAATTCCTTATACTTCTCACTTTTGTCAAATCAATTAATACCCTACCAACTCTTACAATATTCAAAAATATGGAAAGGATTTGTATGAATTTATATCTGTATGACTTTTGCCTTCTGCTCATACACATTTTCCATACATGACTTCACAGCCTCTTTATCGCTAGTGGCAGAATAAAGTTGTAGTTGTGCATGAAATTTGAGAACTTCTTAATATTTATGAAACAGTCAAAATTTTCTTCATTATTTAAAAAATGTAATATTTAATACATGTAAAAGAATATATGTAATTTATATATAATATATATAGCATGATAATAAAATAAACATTTCTGAAATCACCTCCCAAATCTGGAACTAGACTATTACCATTAATTTGCATCTACCTATGTGTTCCTCCTTTATCCCATTTTCTTGCCCATCCCTTGCACTGCAGTAATTACAACTTTTCACGTGCTTTTTGCTTTGGTCTCATTTTTTTTTTTCACATATGTTTGTATGAATGCCTGAAAATCTATAGTTTAGTTTTGCCTGTTTTTGAACTTTACAAAAATATTTTTATACTGAGACTTGCTTTTTTGCACTCAACATTATGTTTCTAAGATTTGTTCCTATTATCTCATGATACTATAGTTCATTCATTTTTACTGCTACATAAATTCCATTTTGAGAACATACCACATTTATCCATCTTCCTTTTGATGAATAATCGATTGTTTCTAATTATTTCTCCATGATCTTTGTTGCTATGAGCATTTGGTTTGTTTCCTGGTGCATATATGTAAGAGTTTATCTAGGATATGTACTGAGTAGTAGAAATAATGGATTATAAGAGAAATGAATGTTCAATTTCACAAGACAATACAAGATTGTTTTCTAAAGTAGTCATGGCAATTCAGACTCATCAGGAATAAATAAGTTACCATTGATCCATATTTTGTTTTTTTCTTCTTTTTTAAATTGGAGTGTAGTTGACATACAGTATTATATGTTACAGGTGTACAATATAGTGATTCACAATTTTTAAAGGTCATACTCAATTTATAGTTACTATCAAATATTGGCTATATTCCAAGTGTTTTAAAATGTATCCTTGTAACTTATTTTATACATAATAGTTTGTACCTCTTAATCCCCTACCCATATATTGCCCCTCCCCTTTCCTTTCCCCACTGCTAACCACTAGTTTGTTCTCTATATCTGTGAGTGAAATGCCTAGGAATAAATTTACCTAAGGAGGTAAAAGACCATACTTGGAAAACTGTAACACACTGTTGAAAGAAACTAAAGATGACACAAACAGATGGAAAGATATACCGTGTTCTTGGATTGGAAGAATTAATATTGTTAAATCACCATACTACCCAAGGCAATGTACAGATTCAATGCAATCCCTATCAAAACACCAACGACATTTTTCACAAAGTTTGAACAAATAATTTAAAATTTTTTATGGAAACACAAAAGACCCTGAATAGCTAAAACTATCTTAAGAAAGAAGAATAGAGCTGGAGGAATCACCCTCTCTGATATCAGAATATACTAAGCTACAGTAATATTTTAGCCAATATTATTGGTGTAGATGGTGTTTGGTTATGATCTTAGTTTGTATTTATCATCACTAATAAGGTTGAGAATCTTTTCCCTTATCAAGCTTATCAGTGATATATGTTTACTGTGAAATGCCCTGTTTATACTTCTTACCCATTTTTTTCTTTTGGTTTGCATGTCTTTTCCTTTTTGGTTTGTTGGTCTTTACATGTCTGGATACTGTTCCTTTGTCTATATGTTATGAAATTATCTTCTCTCAATTTGCATCTTGTCTTTTTTGCTTTCTTTATTGAGGTGTAATTGATACATGATAAACTGCACATATGTGAAATAGATGATTTAATATGTTTTGACATATGTATACACCAGTTAAACTATTAGCACAATCAAGATAGTGAGTGTACCCATTACTCCTAAAGTTTCCTCTTGTCCCTTTATAATCTCTCCTACTCACACTTTGCTACCAACCCTCACACCCCCATTCCCAGGCAACTACTGAATTGTTTTCTGTCAATATAGATTAGTTTGCATTTTCTAGAATTTTATATAACTGGTATTATAAAGATGCATTCATTTTTGTCTGACTTCTTTTACTTGACATATTATTTTGAGATTCATCCATGTTGTGTGTATCAATACTTTGCTTTTTTTTTTTATTGATGAGTAGTAGTCCATTGTATGGGTATACCAAAATTTGTTTATTCATTCACCTATTGATGGAGATTTGTATTGTTTTCAAATCTGACCTTTTCTTAAAAAAATTTTTATTGGGGTATAGTTGATTTACAATCTTGTGTGAGTTTCAGGTGTACAGCAAAGTGAATCTGTTATACATATACATATATCCACTCTTTTTTAGATTCTTTTCCCATATAGGCCACTACAGAGTACTGAGTTACATCTGTAACTCTATTTCTGTTTTGTAGATAAGTTCATTTGTTGCCTTTTATTAGATTCCACATATAAGCGATATCATATGATATTTGTCTTTCTCTGTCTGGCTTACTTCATTCAGTATGACAATCTCTAGGTCCATCCATGTTGCAGCAAATGCCGTTATTTCATTCTTTTTTACGGCTGAGTAATATTCCATTGTATATATGTACCACATCTTCTTTATCCATTCCTCTGCTTCCATGTTCTGGCTATTGTAAATAGTGCTGCAATGAACACTGGGGTGCAAATATCTTTTTGAATTATGGTTTTCTCCGGATATATGCCCAGAGTGGGATTCATAGATCATATGGTAGCTCTATTTTTAGTTTTTAAAGGAGCCTCCATACTGTTCTCCATAGTGGCTGTACCAGTTTACATTCCCACCAGGAGTGTAGGAGGGTTCCCTTTTCTCCACATCCTCTGCAGCATTTATTATTTGTAGATTTTTTTGGAGATGGTCATTCTGACTGGTGTGAGGTGATACCTCATTGTAGTTTTGATTTGTGTTTGTCTAATAGTTAGTGATGTTGAGCATCTTTTCATGTGCTTTTTAACCATATCTATGTCTTCTTTGGAGAAATGTCTATTTAGATATTCCACCCATTTTTTTGATGGGGTTGTTTGTTTTATTTGATGTTGCTCTGCATGAGCTGTTTCCATATGTTGGAGATTAATCCCTAGTTGGTTGCTTCGTTTGCAAATATTTTCTCCCATTCTGAGGGTTGCCTTTTCCTTTCATTTACAGTTTCCTTTGCAGTGCAAAAGCTTTTAAGTTTTATTAGGTCCCATTTGTTTATTTCTGTTTTTATTTTCATTACTCTAGGAGATGGATCGAAATAGATCTTTCTGCGATTTATGTCAGAGAGTGTTCTGCCTATGTTTTCCTCTAACAGTTTTATAGTATCCAGCCTTACATTTAGATCTTTAATCCATTTTGGGTTTATTTTTGTGTATGGTGTTAGGGTGTGTTATAATTTCATTCTTTTGCATGTAGCTGTCCAGTTTTCCCAGCACCACTTATTGAAGAGACTGTCTTTTCTCCATTGTATATTCTTGCCTCCTTTGTCATAGATTAGGTGACCATAGGTACACGGGTTTATCTCTGGACTTTCTGTCCTGTTCCGTAGTTCTATATTTCTGTTTTTGTGGCAGTACCATACTGTCTTGATTACTGGTAGCTTTGTAGTATAATCTGAAGTCAGGTAGCCGGATTCTTCCAGCTCCATTTTTCTTTCTCAAGATTGCTTTGGCTATGTGGGTCTTTTGTGTTTCCATACAAATTGCAAAATTTTTTGTTCTAATTATGTGAAAAATGCCATTGGTAATTTGATAGGGATTGCATTGAATCCATAGATAGCTTTGGGTAGAATAGTCATTTTCACAATATTGATTATTCCAACCAAGAACATGGTATGTGTCTCCATCTTTTTGTGTCATCAGCGTCTTATGGTTTTCTGAGTACAGGTCTTTTACCTCCTTAGGTAGTTTTATTCCTAGGTATTATATTCTTTTTGATGCAATGGTAAATGGGATTGTTTCCTTGATTTTTCTTTCTGATCTTTTGTTGTTAGTGTACAAGAATGCAAGAGATTTCTGTGTATTAATTTTGTATCCTGCAACTTTTCTAAATTTATTGATGAGTTGTAGTAGTTTTCTGGTGGCATCTTTAGGGTTTTCTATGTACAGTATCATGTCATCTGGAAACACTGACAATTTTACTTCTTCTTTTCCAATATAGATTCCTTTTATTTCTTTTTTTTTTAACATCTTTATTGGAGTATAATTACTTTAAAATGTTGTGTTAGTTTGTGCTGTATAACAAAGTGAATCAGCTATATGTATACATATATTCCCATATTCCCTCTCTCTAGCACTTCCCTCCCACCCTCCCTATCCCACCCCTCTAGGTGGTCACAAAGCACCAAGGTGATCTCCTGGTGCTATGCAGCTGCTTCCCACTACCTATCTATTTTACATTTGGTAGTGTATATATGTCAGTGTTACTCTCTCGCTTCATCCCAGCTTACGCTTCCCCCTCCCCATGTCCTCAAGTCCATTCTCTACGTCTGCATCTTTATTGCTGTCCTGCCCCTAGGTTCATCAGAACCTTTTTTTTTTTTTTTAGATTCCATATATATGTGTTAGCATATGGTATTTGTTTTTCTCTTTCTGACTTACTTCACTCTGTATGACAGACTCTTGGTCCATCCACCTCACTACAAATAACTCAATTTCATTTCTTTTTATGGCTGAGTAATATTCCATTGTATATATGTGCCACATCTTCTTTACCCATTCATCTGTCGATGGACACTTAGTTTGCTTCCATGTCCTGGCTATTGTAAATAGAGCTGAAATGAACATTGTGGTACATGACTCTTTCTGAATTATGGTTTTCTCAGGGTATATGCCCAGTAGTGGGATTACTGGGTCATATGATAGTTCTATCTTTAGTTTTTTAAGAAAACTCCATACTGTTCTCCATAGTGGCTGTATCAATTTACATTCCCACCAACAGTGCAAGAGGGTTCCCTTTACTCCACACCCTTTCCAGCATTTACTGTTTGTAGACTTTTTGATGATGGCCATTCCGACTGGTGTGAGGTGATACATCATTGTAGTTTTGATTTGCATTTCTCTAATGATTAGTGATGTTGAGCATCCTTTCATGTGTTTGTTGGCAATCTGTGTATCTTCTTTGGAGAAATGTCTATTGAGGTCTTCCATCCATATTTGGATTGGGTTGTTTGTTTTTATGATATTGAGCTGCATGAGCTGCTTGTATATTTTGGAGATTAATCCTTTTTCCATTGATTCATTTGCAAATATTTTCTCCCATTCTGAGGGTTGTCTTTTCATCTTGTTTATGGTTTCCTTGGCTGTGCAAAAGCTTTTAAGTTTCATTAGGTCCCATTTGTTTATTTTTGTTTATATTTCCTTTTCTCTAGGAGGTGGTTCGAAAAGGATCTTGCTGTGATGTATGTCATAGAGTGTTCTGCCTATGTTTTCCACTAAGAGTTTTATAGTGTCTGGCCTTACATTTAGGTCTTTAATCCATTTTGAGTTTATTTTTGTGTGTGGTGTTAGGGAGTGTTCTAATTTCATTCTTTTACATGTAGCTGTCCAGTTTTCCCAGCACCACTTATTGAAGAGGCTGTCTTTTCTCCATTGTATATTCTTGCCTCCTTTATCAAAGATAAGGTGACCATATGTGCATGGATTGATCTCTGGGCTCTCTATCCTGTTCCATTGATCTATATTTCTGTTTTTGTGCCAGTACCATACTGTCTTGATTACTGTAGCTTTGTAATATAGTCTAAAGTCAGGGATCCTGATTCCTCCAGCTCCATTTTTATTTCTCAAGATTGCTTTGGCTATTTGGGGTCTTTTGTGTTTCCATACAAGTTGTGAAAGTTTTTGTTCTAGTTCTGTGGAAAATGCCCTTGGTAGTTAGATAGGGATTGCATTGAATGTGTAGATTGCTTTGGGTTCTATAGTCATTTTCACAATATTGATTCTTCTAATCCAAGAACATGGTATATTTCTCCATCTGTTTGTATCGTCTTTAATTTGTTTCATCAGTGTCTTATAGTTTTCTGCATACAGGTCTTTTGTCTCCTTAGGTAGGTTTATTCCTAGGTATTTTATTCTTTTTGCTGCAACGGTAAATGGGAGTGTTTCCTTAATTTCTCTTTCAGATTTTTCACCATTAGTGTATAGGTATGCAAGAGATTCCTGTGCATTAATTTTGTATCCTGCAACTTTACCAAATTCATTGATTAGCTCTAGTAGTTTTCTAGTAACATCTTTAGGATTCTCTATGTGTAGTATCATGTCATCTGCAAGCAGTGATAGTTTTACTTCTTCTTTTCCAGTTTGGATTCCTTTTATTTCTTTTTCTTCTCTGATTGTTGTGGCTGACACTTCCAAAACTATGTTGAGTAATAGTGATGAGAGTGGACAACTGTCTTTTTCCTGATTTTAGAGGAAATGGTTTTAGTTTTTCACCATTAAGAATGATGTTGGCTGTGGATGTTGTCATATATGGCCTTTATTATGTTGAGGTAGGTTCACTCTCTGCCTACTTTCTGGAGAGTTTTTATCATGAATGGATGTTGAATTTCGTCAAAAGCTTTTTCTGCATCTATTGAGACTATCATATGGTTTTTATCCTTCAATTTGTTAATATGGTGTATCACATTGATTGATTTGCCTATATTGAAGAATCCTTGCATTCCTGGGGTAAACCCCACTTGAGCATGGTGTATGATCCTTTTAATGTGTTGTTGGATTCTGTTTGCTAGTATTTTGTTGACGATTTTTACATCTATGGTTATCAGTGATATTGGCCTATAGTTTTCTTTTTTGAGACATCTTTGACCGGTTTTGGTATCAGGGTGCTGGTGGCCTCGTAGAATGAGTTTGGGAGTGTTCCTCTCTCTGCTATATTTCCTTTTATTTCTTTTACTTCTGTGATTGCTGTGGCTAGTACTTCCAAAACTATGTTGAATAATAGTGGTGAGAGTGGACAACCTTGTCTTGTCCCTGATCTTAGAGGAAATGCTTTCAGTTTTTCACCATGACCAATGATATTTGCTTTGGGTTTGTATGGACGTATATTTCCTTTTTCTTAGATAAGTATCTAGAACAGTGATGGCTGGATTATATAGTAGCTGTATGTTTAAGTGTTTAAGAAGCTGCCAAACTGATTTTCGAAGTGTTTGTACCATTTTCCATTCTCACCGTCAGTGACTGAGAGTTCTAGTTCCTTCAGATCACTCTCAGTGCTTGGGATGATCAATTTTTTATCATTTTAGCCATTCTAATAAATATGTAGTAAATATGTAGTAGTATCTCATTGTGGTTTTAAATTTTCCTTTCCCTAATTATTAGTTGAATATCTTTTCATGTGCTTATCTGCCACCTTTTATTTTCTTTGGTGAAGTGCCTATTCAGTACTTTGCCCATTTTTCTATTGGATTATTTGACTTCTTTGTGTTTTGAGAGTTCTTTATATATTCTAGATACAAACTTTAAAAAAATAAGATATATGATTTGCAAAGGAAGGCAATTCTATAGTAATAGTTATTTTCTCTAGAAATTTTGAAGTTGTTCTGTCACCTAGCTTCCATTATTGCTACTGAGATGTCTGATTGATCTTTTCTCTGTGTTTGCATTTAAGGACTTTGCTTTGTCTTTGGTATTCTGCTAATTATGCTATGTCTATTCCTAGGCATAGGTTTTATTTATTCTCTTTTTTATTAACTGTTACTTTCAGGACCTGAGAATCCATATTTTTATAAATTCGAAAAATTTTGTATCCATATCCCTTTAAATATCGCTTGTTATTTATCATATTTTTGCCTGAAGACATCTATCAAAAAAATAATGGACCTTCTTATCTATCCTCTGTTACATTCTGGGTAATTTCTTTTCCAGTTCTGCTTTGTCTAGTCTACTGTTTAACCCATCCATTGAGTTTTCTAAAAAAAAATAATGACACATTTTCATTAATTAATTAATCAATTCATTCATACCAATATAAATTATTGGATATTTATTTAATACTTTGGGTATAATCCAATCCTATGTTATATATATATTTGCTCAAATTGCTCCAGTTTGGCCATCTTTGGTTGCTCTTTCATATAAGTTCTGTGTTGTTTTTCTTTAGGATTCTTTTTTTAAATTAAAAAAAAATTTTAACATCTTTATTGGAGTATAATTGCTTTACAAATGTGTGTTAGTTTATGCTTTATAACAAAGTGAATCAGCTATACATATATATATATCCCCATATCTCCTCCCTCTTCCGTCTCTCTACCACCCTCCCTATCCCACCCCTCTAGGTGGTCACAAAGCACCGAGCTGATCTCCCTGTGCTATGTGGCTGCTTCCCACTAGCTGTCTGTTTTACATTTGGTAGTGTATATATGTCCATGCCACTCTCTCACTTTGTCCCAGCTTACCCTTCCCCCTCCCCATGTCCTGAAGCCCATTCTCTACATCTGTGTCTTTATTCCTGTCCTGCCCCTAGATTCATCAGAACCATTTGTTTTTAGATTCCATATAAATGTATTGGCATACAGTATTTGTTTTTCTCTTTCTGACTTACTTCACTCTGTATGACAATCTCTAGGTCCGTCCACCTCACTACAAATAACTCAGTTTCATTACTTTTTATGGCTGAGTAATATTCCATTGTATACATGTGCCACATCTTCTTTGTCCATTCATCTGTCGATGGACACTTAGGTTGCTTCCATGTCCTGGCTATTGTAAATAGAGCTGCAGAGAACATTGTGGTACATGACTCTTTTTGAATTATGGTTTTCTCAGGGTATATGCCCAGTAGTGGGATTGCTGGGTCATATGGTAGTTCTAGTTTTAGTTTTTTAAGGAACCTGCATACTGTTCTCCATAGTGGCTGTATCAATTTACATTCCCACCAACAGTGCAGCAGGGTTCCTTTTTCTCTACACCCTCTCCAGCATTTATTGTTTGTAGATTTTTTGATGATGGCCATTCTGACCGGTGTGAGGTGATGCCTCATTGTAGTTTTGATTTACATTTCTCTAATGATTAGTGATGTTGAGCATCCTTTCATGTGTTTGTTGGCAATCTGTATATCTTCTTTGGAGAAATGTCTATTTAGGTCTTCTGCCCAATTTTGTATTGGGTTGTTTGTTTTTTTGATATTGAGCTGCATGAGCTGCTTGTATATTTTAGAGATTAATCCTTTGTCTGTTGATTCATTTGCAAATATTTACTCCCATTCTGAGAGTTGTCTTTTCATCTTGTTTATGGTGCCCTTTGCTGTGCAAACGCTTTTAAGTTTCATTAGGTCCCATTTGTTTATTTTTGTTTTTATTTCCATTTCTCTAGGAGGTGGGTGAAAATGGATCTTGCTGTGATTTATGTCATAGAGTGTTCTGCTTATGTTTTCCAGTAAGAGTTTTATAGTGTCTGGCCTTACATTTAGGTCTTTAGTCCATTTTGAGTTTATTTTTGTGTTAGGGAGTGTTCTAATTTCATTCTTTTACATATAGCTGTCCAATTTTCCCAGCACCACTTATTGAAGAGGCTGTCTTTTCTCCATTGTATATTCTTGCCTCCTTTATCAAAAATAAGGTGACCATATGTGCGTGGGTTTATATCTGGGCTTCCTTCCTCCCTCCCTCCCTTCCTTCCTTCCACAACTTTTGAATTCATATAGATACCCCCAATTCTAAGCTAATACCAACTGTACTTATTCATTACCCTCTACCATTTGGTGGAGAAGACTGTATAGACGTCAGAGTCATTACTTGTAGGCCCTTTCAGCAGACAGAGTTAGAGAATATATGTGTTTATACTAACCTGTGTGTATGCATATTTGTAAGTATTTCTGTATGTATCTATTCATATCTCTGTTAAGCCAAACAGGAGTTTGTAATGTTGTCTTCAAATATAATCCAAAATCATATGACTCAGTCTAGTACGACACCCCACCCACTTTCTTTTTTGTAACTTCCTACTCCAACAGTGAGAAACCTGCCTCCCACTATCTGCCATCCATTTATTTAATTGTTCAGTTCTAGTTATATATGTACAGTGGCTTCAAAATTGTTGACTTGGATTCCAGGAGAAACAAATTTACCAACTAGAGTATAGACTAGGATGCTTTTGTGTAGTTTCTTTGTCTTTGGTTTTACAGTCTCTACTCATTTTTAGGTTATCAACTTTTTCTCCTACTGCCTTCAGTGAGGTTATTTCATTCATTTGTAATATAGTTAGATTCTTTTGTCACATTCTGCGCATCTTGGGATTCCCTGACCTCCTAAATGATTTTTTAAATTTGCATGCATTTGGTTTACTCTCTGTGCTGTAAAATTCTTTGGGTTTTGACAAATGCTTCTTGTTAGGTGCCCACCATTATTATTACAGAATGTTTTCATCACCCTGTGATTTACCTGTTAAACCCTCCTCTCCTCTCCCAGAACCTCTAGAAATCAGTGACCATTTTATTGTCTCTTTAGTTTTGCTTTTTCCAAAAATTATATAAATGGAATCATACACTGTGTAGCCCAGCTATATGCCTGGCATTTTTAAACTTAGCAATATATATTTAAGATTCATCCATGTTTTTACATGGCTTGATAACTCATTCATTCTTATTGCTGAATAGTATTCCATTAAATGAATTTACTACAGTTTGTTTATCCATTCACTAATTGCAGGATATTTTGATTTCTTCCAATTTTTGCAGTTCCTAATAAAGTTGCTATAAGAATTTTCATACAGGTAAAAATGCAATTTTTAGGATTTCCTCTATTAATGTTGTT
Organism: Balaenoptera acutorostrata; assembly: GCF_949987535.1. Classification (NCBI taxonomy): domain Eukaryota; kingdom Metazoa; phylum Chordata; class Mammalia; order Artiodactyla; family Balaenopteridae; genus Balaenoptera; species Balaenoptera acutorostrata. The sequence goes on along the minus strand of NC_080072.1, from coordinate 64,596,701 downwards.
TTTCTTTGAATACATAGTTATGCAGTTTTTTTAATCAGCAAAATTTTCCATATACATATACCTGGAGAAGCTATCTGTGAGGTGGTATATGACATTTCGATTTTTCCCTTGCATTTCTTTACAGATATTCAAGAATTTTATGAGATGACATTGCTAAATTCTCAAAAAAGTTGTGAGCAGAAGATAGAAGAAGCCAATCAAGTTGCACAGAAATGGGAGAAGACATCCCTTCTTGCTCCATGCCATGAAAACCTTCAAAAGTCTGTAGAGGTATATTATTGAAACTTTTGAAAGTACTAAATATTTATTTATACTAGTAAATACCAAAATTATTTATACCAGTAAAGAAGTAGTAGTTGTTAGTAGTGGTAATTGTTGCAGTAGTAGTAATCATTATCAACAAATGTGAACAGTAATAACAGAAACTTAGTTACATACCGTACTGCCAATATTACATACCAGTATTACATACCATGCTGTATATAATATTTACATTTGAAAATCCAGATTTTGCCAAAAGATAAAATAGGCATAGGAAGGACATGTTTCTTCATATTATATAAGTGAGTTCTGTTATGAATATTGTCATAGTTTGAGCTGACTCAAGTATTGGGTGGGCCAAAAGTTTCATTCGGTTTTTTCTGTAAGATGACTCTAGTAGCACTTAGTTGTCTTTAACTTCAATCGAAACAGTTTTGCTAGATTGTATGTGACAGCTGTCATATCAGTGTGCATTATAAAAAAGACATCAAAATTGGTGAATTTTTGTTTAGCTATTTTAATATTCAAGATGGAAGAAAAAAAGCAACATTTTCAGCATATTATGCTTTATTATTTCAAGAAAGGTAAAAATGCAACTGAAATGCAAAAAAAGATTTGTGCAATGTATGGAGAAGGTGCTGTGACTGATCAAATATGGCAAAAGTAGTTTGCAATGTTTTGTGTTGGAGATTTCTCGCTGGATGATGCTCCACAGTCAGGTAGACCAGTTGAAGTTGATAGCGATCAAATTGAGACCAATCAACATTATACCACGTGGGAGATAGCCAACATACTCAAAATATCCAAATCAAGTGTTGAAAATTATTTTGTACCGGCTTGGTTATGTTCATCGCTTTGATGTTTGGGTTCCACATAAGTTAAGGGAAAAAAACCTCTTCACTGATTCTCTACTTAAACGTAATGAAAATGTTCTGTTTTTAAAACAAATTGTGATGGGCAATGAAAAGTGGATACTGTACAATAATGTGGAATGGAAGAGATCGTGGGTGAGGCGAAATGAGCCACCACCAACCACACCAAAGGCTGGTCTTCATCTAAAGAAGGTGATGTTGTGTATATGGTGGAATTGGAAGGGAGTCCTCTACTATGAGCTCCTTCCAGAAAACCAAACGATTAATTCCAACAAGTACTGCTCCCAATTAGACCAACTGAAAGCAGCACTCAACGAAAAGTGTCCGAAATTAGTAAACAGAAAACGCATAATCTTCCATCAGGATAATGCAAGACTGCATGTTTCTTTGATGACCAAGCAGAAACTTACAGCTTGGCTGGGAAGTTCTGATTCATCCACCATATTCACTAGACATTGCACCTTCAAATTTCCGTTTATTTCGGTCTTTACAAAATTTTCGTAATGGAAAAAAATTTCAATTTTCTGGAAGACTGTAAAAGGCACCTGGAACAGTTCTTTGCTGAAAAAGATAAAAAGTTTTGGGAAGACGGAATTATGAAGTTGCCTGAAAAATGGCAGAAGGTAGTGGAACAAAAGGTTGAATACATGGTTCAATAAAGTTCTTGGCAAAAATGAAAAATATGTCTTTTATTTTTACTTAAAAACCGAAGGCACTTTTTGGCCAACACAAAATAAGGCATTCTTGAATTTCAGAACATGCTTCTGATGCAGTGGGGGAAGGAGATGGAAAGTGGGATTGCAGAGTGTGGTCTAAGGCTGTGATGTCTGTAGAAGAGCCGTATATCCTGGGGCAAATAAAATGATTCATTGGGTATAGGAACAAAATAATAGAACTCCTATTTGTATTGCTTTTTATCACATTATTTATAATCTTTTATATTTAGGTAATTTATAACATATATTAAATTATTTATAACCTATAACAGTAATACATGTATATTTAAAAATAAATATGAAGCTATTAGAGAGACATCTCTCAAGATGGTGGAGTAGAAGGACAAGCCCTTCCTCCCTCTTGTGAGAGCACTGGAATCACACCTAACTGCTGAACAGTCATCAACAGGAAGACACTGGAACTCACCAAAAAAGATACCCCACATCCAAAGACAAAGGAGAAGCGACAATGAGACAGACTTTGACAGGACTGGGGGAAACAGAGACTCCACTCTTGGATGGCACACACAAAGTAGTGTGCGCATCGGGACCCAAGGGAAGGAACAGTGACCCCATAGGAGAGTGAACCAACCTACCTGCTAGGGTTGGAGGGTCTCCTGCAGAGGTGGGGGGTGGCTGTGTCTCACAGTGAGGACAAGGACACTGGCAGCAGAAGTTCTGGGAAGTACACCTTGGCATGAACCATCCCAGAGTCGGCCATTAACCCCACCAAAGAGACCGGGTAGGATCCACTGTTGGGTCGCCTCAGGCCAAGCAACCAACAGGGGGGTAACCCAGCCCCACCCATTAGCACACAAGCGGATTAAAGTTTTACTGAGCTCTGAGCACCAGAGCAACAGCCAGCTCTACCCACCACCAATCCCTCCCATCAGGAAACTTGCACAAGCCTCTTAGATAGCCTCATCCACCAGAGGGCAGACAGCAGAAGCAAGAAGAACTACAATCCTGCAGCCTGTGGACCAAAAACCACATTCACAGAAAGATAGATGAGATGAAAAGGCAGAGGGCTATGTCCCACATGAAGGAACAAGATAAAACTCCAGAAAAACAATTAAATGAAGTGGAGATAGACAACCTTCCAGAAAAAGAATTCAGAATAATGATAGTGAAGATGATCCAGGACCTCAGAAAAGGAATGGAGGCAAACATCGAGAAGATGCAAGAAATGTTTAACAAAGACCTAGAAGAATTAAAGAAGAAACAAACAGAGAGGAACAAAGAATAACTGAAATGAAAAATACACTAGAAGGAATCAGTAGCAGAATAACTGAGGCAGAAGAACAGATAAGTGACCTGGAAGACAGAATGGTGGAATTCACTGCCATGGAACAGAATAAAGAAAAAAGAATGAAAAGAAATGAAGACAGCCTAAGAGACCTATGGGACAACATTAAATGCAACAACATTCGCATTATAGGGGTCTCAGAAGGAGAAGAGAAAGAGAAAGGACCCGAGAAAATATTTGAAGAGATTATAGTCGAAAACTTCCCTAACATGGGAAAGGAAATAGCCACCCAAATCCAGGAAGCACAGAGAGTCCCATCCAGGATAAACCCAAGGAGAAACATGCCGAGACACACAGCAATCAAATTGGCAAAAATTAAAGACAAAGAAAAATTATTGAAAGCAGCAAGGGAAAAATGACAAATAACATAAGGGAACTCCCATAAGGTTAACAGCTGATTTCTCAGCAGAAACTCTACAAGCCAGAAGAGAGTGGCATGACATATTTAAAGTGATGAAAGGGAGAAACCTACAACCAAGATTACTCTACCCAGCAAGGATCTCATTTAGATTCAATGGAGAAATCAAAAGCTTTACATACAAGCAAAAGCTAAGAGAATTCAGCGCCACCAAACCAGCTCTACAACAAATGCTAAAGGAAGTTTTCTAAGTGGGAAACACAGGAGAAGAAAAGGACCTACAAAAATAAACCTAAAACAATTAAGAAAATGGTCATAGGAATATACATATCAATAATTACCTTAAACGTGAATGGATCAAATGCTCCAACCAAAAGACACAGGCTCGCTGAATGGATACCAAAACAAGACCCATACATATGCTGTCTACAAGAGACCCACTTCAGATCTAGGGCCACATAGAGACTGAAAGTGAGGGGATGGACGAAGATATTCCATGCAATGGAAATCAAAAGAAAGCTGCAGTAGCAATACTCGTATCAGATAAAATAGACTTTAAAATAATGATACAAGAGACAAGGAAGGACACTACATAATGATCAAGGGATCAATCCAAGAAGAAGATATAACAATTATAAATATATAGGCATCCAACATAGGAGCACCTCAATACATAAGGCAACTGCTAACAGCTCTAAAAGAGGAAATCGACAGTAACACTGTAATAGTGGGGGAATTTAACACCTCACTTACACCAATAGACAGATCATCCAAACAGAAAATTAATAAGGAGACACAAGCTTTAAATGACAGAATAGACCAGATAGATTTAATTGATATTTATAGGACATTCCATCCAAAAGCAGCAGAATACACTTTCTTCTCAAGTGTTCATGGAACATTCTCCAGGATAGATCACATCTTGGGTCAGAAATCAAGCCTCAGTAAATTTAAGAAAATTGAAATCATATCAAGCATCTTTTCTGACCACAACGCTGTGAGATTAAAAATCAATTACAGGGAAAAATACGTAAAAAACACAAACACATGGAGGCTGAACAACACGTTATTAAATAATCAAGAGATCACTGAAGAAATCAAAGAGGAAATCAAAAAATACCTAGAGACAAATGACAATGAAAACATGATGATCCAAAACCTATGGGATGCAGCAAAAGCAGTTCTAAGAGGGAAGTTTTTAGCAATACAATCCTACCTCAAGAAACAGCAAACATCTCAAATACACAATCTGAGTTTACACCTAAAGGAACTAGAGAAAGAAGAACAAACAAAACCCAAAGTTAGTAGAAGGAGAGAAATCATAAAGATCAGAGCAGAAATAAATGAAATAGAAACAAAGAAAACAGTAGCAAAGATCAATAAAACTAAAAGCTGGTTCTTTGAGAAGATAAACAAAATTGATAAACCATTAGCCAGACTCATCAAGAAAAAGAGGGAGAGGACTCAAATCAATAAAATTAGAAATGAAAAAGGAGAAGTTCCAACAGACAGCGCAGAAATACAAAGCATCCTAAGAGACTACCTCAAGCAACTCTATGCCAATAAAATGGACAACCTGCAAGAAATGGACAAATTCTTAGAAAGGTATAACCTTCCAAGACTGAACCAGGAAGAAATAGAAAATATAAACAGACCAATCACAAGTAATGAAATTGAAACTGTAATTAAAAATCTTCCAGCAAAGAAACATCCAGGACCAGATGGCTTCACAGGTGAATTCTATCAAACATTTAGAGAAGAGCTAACACCCATCCTTCTCACACTCTTCCAAAAAATTGCAGAGGAAGGAACACTCCCAAACTCGTTCTATGAGGCCACCATCACCCTGATACCAAAACCAGACAAAGATACTACAAAAAAAGACAATTACAGACCTATATCACTCATGAATATAGATGCAAAAATCCTCAACAAAATACTAGCAAACAGAATCCAACAACACATTAGAAGAATCATACACCATGATCAAGTGGGATTTATCCCAGGGATGCAAGCATTCTTCAATATACGCAAATCAATCAATGTGATACACCATATTAACAAACAGAAGAAGAAAAATCATATGACCATCTCAGTAGGTGCAGAAAAAGCTTTTGACAAAATTCCACACCCATTTATGATAAAAACTCTCCAGAAAGTGGGCATAGAGGGAAACTATCGCAATATAATAAAGGCCATATATGACAAACCCACAGCCAACATCATTCTCAATGGTGAAAAACTGAATGTATTTTCTCTAAGATCAGGAACAAGACAAGGATGTCCACTCTCACCACTGTTATTCAACATAGTTTTGGAAGTCCTTGCCTCGGCAATCAGAGAAGAAAAAGAAATAAAAGGAATACAAATTGGAAAAGAAGAAGTAAAACTATCACTGTTTGCAGATGACATGATACTATTCATAGAGAATGCTAAAGATGCCACCAGAAAACTACTAGAGCTAATCAATGAATTTGGTAATGTTGCAGGATACAAAATTAATGCACAGGAATCTCTTGCATTCCTATACACTAATGATGAAAAATCTGAAGGAGAAATTCAGGAAACACTCCCATTTACCATTTCAACAAAAAGAGTAAAGTACTTAGGAATAAATCTACCTAGGGAGACAAAAGACCTGTATGCAGAAAACTATAAGACACTGATGAAAGAAATTAAAGATGATAGAAACAGATGGAAAGATATACCGTGTTCTTGGATTAGAAGAATCAATATTGTGAAAATGATTATACTACCCAAAGCAATCTACAGATTCAATGCAATCCCTATCAAACTACCAATGGCATTTTTAACAGAACTAGAATAAAAAATCTTAAAATTTGTATGGAGACACAAAAGACCCTGAATATCCAAAGCATTCTTGAGGGAACTGAACAGAGCTAGAGGAATCAGACTCCCTGTCTTCAGACTATACTACAAAGCTACAGTATTCAAGACAATATGGTACTGGCACAAAAACAGAAATATAGATCAATGGAACAGGTTAGAAAGCCCAGAGATAAACACACGCACCTATGGTCAACTAATCTATGGCAAAGGAGGCAAGGATATACAATGGAGAAAAGACAGTCTCTTCAGTAAGTGGTGCTGAGAAAATGTACAGCTACATGCAAAAGAATGAAATTAGAACACTCCCTAAACCACACACAAAAATAAACTCAAAATGGATTAGGGACGTAAATGTAAGCCCAGACGCTATAAATCTCTTAGAGGAAAACACAGGAAGAACACTCTGACATAAATCACACTAAGATCTTTTTTATCCACCTCCTAGAGTAATGGAAACAAAAACAAAAATAAACAAATGGGACCTGATGAAACTTAAAAGCTTTTGCACAGCAAAGGAAACTACAAACAAGATGAAAAGACAACCCTCAGAATGGGATAAGATATTTGCAAGCGAATCAACGGACAAAGGATTAATCTCCAAAATTTGCAAGCGGCTCATGCAGCTCAATATCAAAAAAACAAACAACCCAATCCAAAAGTGGGCAGAAGATCTAAATAGACATTTCTCCAAAGAGGATATACAGATGGTCAAGAAGCATATGAAAAACTGCTCAGTATCACCAATTATTAGAGAAATGCAAATCAAAACTGCAGTGAGGTATCACCTCACACCAGTTAGAATGGGCATCATCACAAAATCTACAAACAACAAATGCTGGAGAGGGTGTGGAGAAAAGGGAACCCTCTTGCACTGTTGGTGGGAATGTAAATTGATACAGCCACTATGGAGAACAGTATGGAGGTTCCTTAAAAAACTAAAAATAGAATTACCATATGACTCAGCAATCCCACTACTGGGCATATACCCAGAGAAAACTATAATTCAAAAAGACACATGCACCCCAATGATCATTGCAGCACTATTTACAATAGCCAGGTCATGGAAGCAACCTCCATGCCCATCTACAGACAAATGAATAAAGAAGAAGTGGTACATATATACAATGGGATATTACTCAGTCATAAAAAGGAATGAAATTGGGTCATTTGTAGAGACGTGGATGGATCTAGAGACTGTCATACGGGGTGAGGTAAGTCAGAAAGAGAAAAACAAATATCGTATATTAACACATCTATGTGGAACCTAGAAAAATGATACAGATGAACCAGTTTGCAGGGCAGACATTGAGACACAGATGTAGAGAACAAACGTATGGACACCAAGGGGGGAAAGTGGCCTGGGGTGGTGGTGGTGATGTGTTGAATTGCGAGATTGGGATTGACATATATACACTAATATGTATAAAATAGATGACTAATAAGAACCTGCTCTATAAAAAATAAATAAAATAAAATTCCAAAAAAAATTAATAAAGCTATTAGAATTGTATGCTCAAATGCTTTTTTACACATAGGATTGTGGAATCAAAAGTTTGGAGACTACTGTTGGGGTTAACAGTTACGAAGGAGTAAGGGAAGTTGAGGTATGTCTCATTTTCATAGCTGAGGTTAATATGGAGGCAGGGGCTGATCAGTGATGTTTTTAAGTGGCAGTCAGTACTTTGAAGGCAGGTAGTAGTGTGTGTGCGTGCAACACACACACACAGTCTGTCAAAATTGGGGTTGTGTAGCTGATTTGGAAGGTACATGGAATCCTAGTGCTAATCAATGGCACTTTGATTGCCTAATCTTTGAATTGTTAAGATTGAGGCCTCTGATGTACTTTCCATCCTGCTCAGAATTGATTTGGAAACTGAGTAAGACTGAGTCTAATAATTACCTTGATTCCTTGGAGAAAAAGTTAACAGTGACAATAATGTGTTAATTCATAGATACCAACTATGTGACATTCATAAAATACTTAAAAGCATTAAAACATCTTAATTTCAATACCTAGAAGTAATTATTTTGACTTCTTCAGTCTTTTTTTCTGTGCAAATATATGTACATAAAATAGGGTGTTTTTATGACTTATAAATTGAATGCTGTACTAATAGTATTTACCCATATCATGTCATTAAATATTTTAAAATATTTTTTTGAAAGTATTTTAATGGCTGTATTATATTCTACCGTTTGGAAGTTACTTGAGCAGTTCTCCATTCAGAATTGAAGCTCTCTCCAGTTTTCTGCTCTGAGCAATGTGTAATGGCCATCCATGTATATAAACCCTTGTGCTTTTTCCAATTATTTCATTAGGGTTGATTTTATAAATGAAACTACTGAGGCCAAGGATATTGACATTTTTAAGACTCTTGTGACAAATTGTCAAAGTACTTTGTGGAAAGGTGTTACCAGCAGTGTTTGAAAAGGCATATCTACCTATACCCTTAGTAGCATTAACTATTTAAAGTATTTTGTCATATTAATAGATAAAATTTGTTACTTAATGCTTTAGGTTGAAATTATTTATTTATTATTGAGACTGAACTGTATTTTCCTTTTTTTTTTTTTTTTGTGCTTATAGGGATATAGAAACTCAGGTCTTACAGGCTACTTAAGAGATTTTCTCATATAACCCCTTGGTTTCTGTGCAGTATTATTATTTTTTTAATTAATTAATTTATTTATTTATGGCTGTGTTGGGTCTTCCTTTCTGTGCGAGGGCTTTCTCTAGTTGCGGCAAGTGGGGGCCACTCTTCATCGCGGTGCGTGGGCCTCTCACTATCGCGGCCTCTGTTGTTGCGGAGCACACCCTCCAGACGCGCAGGCTCAGTAATTGTGGCTCACGGGCCCAGTTGCTCCACGGCATGTGGGATCTTCCCAGACCAGGGCTCGAACCCGTGTCCCCTGCATTGGCAGGCAGACTCTCAACCACTGCGCCACCAGGGAAGCCCTGAACTGTATTTTCTTATGATTATTGGCTATTTATATTTCTTTTGTGATTTATTCAAGTGCTTTGTCCATTTTTCTAAGTGGTGCTAGAATTCTTTTGGTTTTGCAAGAGCATTTTATTTATGAAATATGCCTTTTGTCATAACTGTTGCAATATTTCTAGTTTGTGGATTACTATTAATTTTGCTTATAGTGCTTTTTGACATTCAAAATATTTAAAATTTTTATGTGATACAATTTGCCACCTTTTTTAAAAAATTCTTTTTGCTTTGTGCTTCCTCATTCCAGGATTAGTTAGTTAAGTATTCTCCTATATTTTTTGTAGCCTCTTATTGCTTTGATATTTTCTCTTTTTGAATTTTTAAAAATTATTTTTAGTAAATTTCTAGATGCGTAGTCCCAGACATATACCTAATTTTGTATAAATTATCAAATATATGCTTTTTATTCTAAATGAAGTTTTTTTTTTAAACTTTCATTTTTGCATGTCTCTTCTTTTACTTGTTTCCTTCCTATGCTGCATTAGCTCTACCCTTCTCACGTACAAGGTACAAAGATTAATGTGTTTAATCTTTCTTCACTCATATAATATGTATTCATATACAAACTATGTACATGTATATTGGAGATGGATATATATATGTGTGTGTATATTATATATATATATTTGTGTATATATATATCCATACTGGAGCATGCACACACATATACACACAGAATTTGCACAGTAACTCTTTCTCAAAAAATGTTCATATTATTTGAATGTTTCTTCAAGTTGTCTGGTATAGCTTTAGTTCATTATTCTCATGGATGAATAATTTCATATTGAGTCTATCATAATTAATTCAGTCATTCCCCTCTTTTTTTAAATTTTATTTATTTATTTATTGGCTGTGTTGGGTCTTCGTCTCTGTGCGAGGACTTTCTCTAGTTGTGGCAAGCGGGGGCCACTCTTCACGATGAGCGGGCCTCTCACTATCGCGGCCTCTCTTGTTGCGGAGCACAGGCTCCAGACGCGCAGGCTCAGTAATTGTGGCTCATGGGCCCAGTTGCTCCGCGGCATGTGGGATCTTCCCAGACCAGGGCTCGAACCCGTGTCCCCTGCATTGGCAGGCAGACTCTCAACCACTGCGCCACCAGGGAAGCCCATCATTCCCCTCTTAATGGGAATTTACTGTTTCCAGTTTTCTGTCACTATGAATAGTGCTGCAATCTAATGATTGTATGTTCATTCAAACTTACTGATGCTTTTTATATCTATAGGATAGATTCTCAGGGGTGGTATTTCTGGCTTCCAGGGTATGCAAATTTTTAATTTAAATAAGTGTTGCCAGACTGATTTCACCTTTCAAATTTCTGCCGACACTGCATGTCAGTACAATTTTATCTCATATCTATCCCAGCAATAGGTGTTACTGCTCTTCTTAATTTTTGCCAGTTTAATAAGCTTAGTGATGCTTCATTTTTAACTTAATTTCCTGTTTCCAGACTATTAGTGAATTTGAGCATTGTTTCATATGTTTGTTGGGTATTTTAGTCTGCTCTTCTGTGAATTTATTCATATTGTTTTCTCATTTTTCTATTATATATCTCTTTGTTATCTACTTTTATGGGCTTTTTGTATATTCAAATGATTGAATTTACGCGATCTTGCTATATGTAGATTTTCTTAGGGATAAAGATTTTCCATGAATTGATATATACATGTAATGACTTTGGTTTATGATTAGTATCCTTTCAACAAATATGTCACGTAGAAAACTCATTTAGAAAATCCTTTAAGCTATTTACTCAGTGGTTATCTAAAAGATTACTTGATTGAATCCATATAAATCAAGACTTTTAATTGGTTCATGAACAGATACCAGCAATATAAGGAAGAATGATGAGAAAAAAATTCACGTGGTTATTAGCTTATTTATTTTTCAACATCAAAATGAGGATAGGCAAAATATATTTAATGTAATCTGGGTTTTTCCATGTGCAATTTAGGGTTTCTTTTAACTCTATTCTATACATCTTAAAATCTCTTGTTTGGGAAGTCGTCAGTCTATGATGACTTAAATATTGGCCAGTTATACCCAAAATATAAGAACATGAATGCACACTAACTTCAATCAATATGCTTCTGAAGTAAGTCTCATCGCTCTTCCTTAATGGGCTATGCGAGGCAAAGAGACAGTTCTGGCTGGTTTATTTCACTGAAGATAGAAGTGGGCACAGGGGAAAAGCATCTCTTATTTGGGGTCTCAGTGACCTGGGCCAGGACAGCTGAGGATCTTGTCCTGTGGGGGTCGGCTTTCTAAAGTCAAAGTTTGGAAAGTGAGTCCAAATTAAGTTGTTGCTAAAATGGTCTAAGTGAAGAACAGTAATTGAGAAATGAAGTGAAAATGAAGTTCATAACCAGAAAAGCTTAGAATAACATTAGCCTAGGTTGATTCTGAAGATGTAGTACAAATGCTTTTTATGTTTTTTAATTCTCACTTTGTATCCCCTCCTTTGAACAAACTGAGCTTATTTAAAGCAGCTGGGAAAGACATGTAAGCTCTGTAAGGGCAACAATCATAAATCTCCCTTTTCTCTGATTCCTTAGCACCCACAAGAGTGTTTGTCACATAATACGGTCAAGAAATATATGTTAAACCAGAAAGAAGTCCCTCTAAGCATCCTCTGGTTCCCAACTTCAGTCTGGCCTTAGAACTCCTTGCCTATCCCATTATGCTTCTCCTTTTCTATTCTCTTAGCTAAGTCTCCCCATGATGTAGACTAGAGTGGAGAATAAATTGGTATGCCTTAGTTGATCAAAGCTGGCAAAGGATGTCATGGATAATATCTTCTGAATCAACAAGAATGATATTCTTATGTGACTGGTACATTGGCTCTGGAAACAGAAGTTTCAAAAACACTAAGGCAATGGTCATACCACTGGGATATTACTTTCTGGTGGGTTATATATGTACTAGTACCTTTATTTTTAAAAAGGTTTTGTTAAGACATCCATAGCCTTTAAAAATCGTTGATAATGCAGGAAAATGCAAAAGGAGGTATCCTCTGACAACTGCAGTCTACTAGTCTGAGGCAAAAGTCAAGAATAGTGGTTGAAATAATGACTTTATTTTATGGATTCAGGATTTAACTTAGTGTTCTGGTGTTTTTGTTTTTTGTTTTTTGTTTTAGTAGAGTCAAGTCAATCTCTTGAAGTATTTTGGCAATGTAAAGACAAAACCTGACAGCATAAGAATGAGCGTTTCAGGGCAAGTAACCATTGGACTGGATATTTTAAAGACAGATAGGCATCAAATGTCTTCTGGCTGCAAGATGTCAGTGTTATTTTAATGCCAAGGAGGTGTTGCCACCCCAGCAGAAGGCTCCACAAGGAAGGGCACCATTGTACACTCAGTGTCTAGCGTAGTGCCTGGCGCAGATGAATAGTAAAGAACTATAATAGTGCATAGAAATTTTAACTTTATATTTCTGTAAATCAGCATGATCTTGGTATGAAGCCTTGAATCTTAGTCAATTCTGGGTTTTCTCAAAGCATTTCTGCTTTATACTTAATCACTCCCCCACTTTTCCTGCTCCATCCTTTTTTTCTCAGAGGGGACAATTCCCTGGGGCACATATTCTGCCACTGCATCTCAGTGAGAGCAGAGACATTGTGTAATACTGTATATCACTGTGTTGAGGACAGTGCCCCAATTACTATTGATGGACTGAATAATGTTGCTGGGAGAGACATGCAAGGAAGTGATACCGAGCAGGACCATATGGGGCCCCTGGGCACAAAAGCCTTCCTGTGTCCCCCATTTCTTTGATTACAGGTTTCAGTCAGCCTCCACGTCCTTCTCTGAGTTCCAACGGGCAGTTTCAGAGAGTTGTTAATTAGGGAAGGGAGGGGACGTGAGACAAGGGAGGAACAGTCAAAGAGAAACAATAGTGCAGCTTTGGGGCAAGGTCCTGGTTCCCCCTCAAGGGATATACACAATATCTTTGAGCTGTTTTGCAAATACTGAAAGCCCCTCCAGGTGGGAGAAGTTAACTATATGCTGCCCACAAGCACATAGACCCCAGATGGTTGGAACCAGAAGGTTGATGATGCTGACTCCCACTTACCTCACTACCATCCAATCAGAAGAATGTCCACGAGCTGATCACGCCCTCTTTGAACCATTTCTATAAAACTTCTCACTACCCCCTCCAGGTTGGGGCACAGTTTTGAGGGCATTAGCCTGCTGTGGCCCCCTTTGCCTGGCAACACAATAAGGCTATTCTTTTCTACCTCACCCAAAACTCTGTCTCTGAGATTGAATTCGGTGTTGGGGTAAAGAGGCCAGATTTGGCTTCAGAAGCATCATGGTCATCAGTCAGCATCTACTGTGAGCTAACTCCTATTGGGACATTTCCTTCCTAATCTTCAGTAGTCATCACTCCTTTAAGTTGGCATTCGCAGCTGAGATGCATGTTTCCACCTGGTCTCTAGCTTTAAGGTCCACTCCACCATCTGCTCCTCCTCTTCATTCCAGCCACAAAGCTTCTTCACTTAAAAAAAAACAACAACTCCATCTGTGTATCTCATAGCTATTGTTTATGGGCAAAAACTAGCAGCAAAATGAGCATTTGGCTGCTTCCTGCTCTTCTTGGGGTACGACGGGATCTTGTGAAGCTGTTCAGGATTTGCTATCTGGATATTCCTTTGCCATTGTTTCCCCTTTATTCTCCTGTGCCGCACTGGTGCCAGGGAACTTCTTTAAAGGCTTAGGGTTGGGAGAAGGATGCAAGCCGAAATGATTCTCATCAAAGTTTTCTTTTTCTCTTCTTTTACTCTTTTTATCTCACTCTTTAACATGAGTTTTTTGGTCAGAGAGAGGTGGACCACGTATATATAGTTGGGGAGAAACAGATTCCGTTTAACTGCATATTCTTATAAATCTTTCCAGTCTTATACCTGGACTATAGTTTTTGAATTTAAAAGCAAAAATACGGTGACTGTGCTTTCTGTTCTTATGCCCCTTGGAAGGTCTGGAGACCTTTAATACAGCAACTCAATTGTAGGATGGTAGGGTAAAAAGGATTTGCAAGGAAAACCCATTATTAATAAGTCATTAGGTCTTTCTGCAACAGATGCAGAAAGATTTGCTGCATTGACAGTAGCATATATCCTGCAACTTGAATTTTAATGCCTGGCTTCCTACAGGAAAATTTACTGTAAAGAAAAGAGGACAGTAGATAGAAATCTCTTAATCAGGTTCTGAAAAATAAGAAAAAATAAAGTGAAGCTTAAGTCTCAATCAAACCTTTTTTTTCCCTTTGTTTTTTTTGAAACATAATTGATGTACAGCACTGTGTTTAAGTTTAAGGTGTACAGCATAATGACTTCACTTACATATATTGTGAAGTTATTACCACAGTAAATTTAGTTAACGTCCATTAGTTTATATAGCTACCAAAAAGAAAAAAAAGAAAAAAGAAAAGTTTTGTTCTTATGATGAGAACTTTTAGAATTTATTCTCTTAACAATTTTCAAATGTACCATACAGCAGTGTTAACTGTAGTCATCATGTTGTACATTACATCCCCAGTATTTATGTATCTTCTAACTGGAAGTTTGTACCTTATGAAACCTTTGTTTTTAAAAGATACTTGTGAAAAATGCTGTACATCTTGCCTTGCAATTCAACTCAGTAGTTCTTTGATATTTTTGATTCTGTGGTAGTGTCTCTCTACTTTCAGTATTTTGCTATAAAATAAATCAGAAGTGATGGAAAAATGAGATTGGAATTTTGTACCATGTAGTATGACACTGTATCATACTTAATATAATTTTAAGTGACTGGTTTTCTACTGCCCTGTTTTCAAACAGTGTACGTGCAATCTAGAAACCTTCACAGAGGAGAAGGTTTTAGCATTTCTGGTGGAACATAAGACAGTGTGACTCCTTTGCCAAAACCTGCCAGTATCTTTCCACTCAAAGTGAAGGTTAATTTCCTCACAGTGACCTATGGAGCCCTACAAGTTGTGGCCACAGTTACCTCTCAGATCTAAATCCTAGTCCTCACTCACTCCTGTCCTGCTTCTCTAGCCTCCTCACTGCTCCTCAAACACTTAGAACCTTGAATTTTTGCACTTGCTTTGTCCTTGGCCTGAAATGCTATTTCTCCAGATAGCTGCATGGGGAAGGGGAGTCATCTCTTTCAAGTCTTCAATGTCACCTTCTCAGTGATTCCTACCCCATTCTACTTAAAATATCCTTCTCACCTGCCCAGAACCCCTGTTATCATTCCTTGCCTTGTTTTTATTCATTGCACTTTTCATTATCTATCAGAGGAGCATTACGTTTTGTTAAGAGCAAGCCCTCTACAGTCAAACCATTTGGGTTTGACTCCAAGCTCCACCACTTACTGGTTGTGTGAATTTGGGGGAAATTACTTAATCCCACTATATCTCAGCTGCTTCTTCTAAAATGGAATTGTCACAAGAATTAAACATTTTTTCCCCCTCACAATGAAATATTAGCTGCATGAGGGCAAGGACTTTTGTCTGTTTATCGCTTTTACTCTAGCACCTAGAATATTTCTCCCATTTTATCAATTACTTGTTTAGAAGTTTAGTTATATGATTTTGGCTTATAGCAAGTTTTCCTAAGAACAAATATTCTGAAGTTTGCTCCACCTTTCTAGCCAGGACCATTTGAATCTTCCATGACAGTGAGCTGTATTTTTAAAATAAGGGCATAGCCCAAGTGACAGTTAATAGAATGATTCACTCATCCATTACATCTTTCATTTAAATATTTATTGTCTAAGCTACTGTTTTTTGTTAGACTCTGTGCTAGATACATTCACTGGGAGACACTGAAATTTAAAACATATGTTTCCATTGACCCTGACCTCAAGGAGCTTGTTTTCCAGTTGAGAGTCTGGGCTTTTAAGGTCAGTGCATGGGGATGGTGACTAAAACACTAACCTTGTAGTCAAATATATCTGGTTTATATATTTTATTCCTGCCACTCGCAAGCTATATTACCTTGAATAAGTTATTCAATCATTCTAAACTGTAGGTTCCTAATCAATGAAGCAGGGAAAATAATTGTACCTACCTCAAAGGGCTTTGAAGTTATTATATGAAATTATCTATGTAATGTGCTTAATATAGTGCCTGGTACATAGTAGGAACTCAATAATTTTTATCTACTATTACTGTTGCCTTGAAGGATGGATAGAGTGTGTAGAAAGAGGCAAAAAGTGTGCTCCAGGCAGAGAGAACAACCTGATTTAAGTCAGAGAAATGGTAAAGCATGGGATGTATATGGGAGATTACAACTAGTTCTGTTTGACTGAAATGTGGAATACATTAAAGTAGGTAGGGAATGTAGAAAAATCAAAGCTCTGTCATGTAATTCTTCACCATGAAGTAACCACTGCTAGCATGTTGGCATATTTCCTTCTAGCTATTTTTTTAATACAGTGTAAATTTGTGTAAAAGAGTGCTTATTATAGAATTGAGATTAGAAATACAGATGATACTAGTAAACATTTATACAGTGCTATTTATTTGCCAGACAATGTTCTAAATGTTTTACTTGTATTAACCCCATTGCTTCCCATCTGGCTCTTCTTAACAGATCAATTATGTCTTCTAGGGTTTTAATAAAAGAAAAGAAAAAAAAAGAAAAACTCACTCTGAAATACTCCCAAGGTAGTGTATATCTCTATGTATAAGATAATCCTGGTTTGATACTCCATAGCTGATCATTTGGCAGTATTTCTCCAGCTGTCTTCTAATATGGCTGTGCCTGGTTCAGTCTACTTCCATTTCCATAATAGGAGTTATTTCTCTGAGTACAGATTTCTTTAGAATAGAATCTTTCTATTTTTAAAAGGGGAAAGGAGAAGTTGGCTAGATCAGGAGTTATCCATTACGTAGAGTTTTAGAATGAGTTTATGTTGTTTCTGTTGGTTGTCCCTCTGACCCTTATTTGGTAGCATGGACCTTCCATATTACTACTTTCTGAAGAGATGGAGAAAACTTCTTTTCATCTCCCTCCTGTATCCCCACACAAACTGAGGGAAGGCTCTTAAGGTAGAGGGAAGTGACACCATCAGCTTCGCTGCTCAGTCCTCTGTCTCTAATTTACTGAGGAGACTATTCTGGTGACATTAGAGTTCCTGAGGGTAGAGTTTGGGGTAATTATTCAATAGGCAGGGCTTAAGGTATAATGGTAAGTCCCTTCAGATTGTGAGAGGGTCCTAGATCAGGAAAGATACCTGCTATTTCCAGCCCTATGAAGCAACATTTTCCCTAAGACTTCTGATGAAAGATCTTGTTATTCCAGCTATCTTCCTCTTTGTCTGATTCCATTTCTCATAGTCCTAGTTTATGAAAATTGTCCTTTTCTAGCTGATTCACCAAACCTCAGTTCTTAGTGAGGATAACATTATTTATTAATTTATTCTGCCAATATATGTATATATATTTATTTTCAAGTCATCAAGTTTATTTTGCTCAACAAATATTTATCAAGTGCTTTTTATGTTCAGGTACTTTTCTAGGTGATGAGAGTAAATTCTACTGGGTGTGAGGTGGGGAGCAGACAGAAAATAAACAAGTAAGAAGAAAAAAAACCACAAGGCAGATTCTGATAATTGCTCTGAAAAGAGAAAAAAAACCCTCAGGTTGACAAGGAGTCACTAGAAGGCTATATTTTACAACGTGACCAGAAAACATTTTATGTTGTTTCAGGCCTTTTTCTACTATAAAAGTCATGGTGATAAATATACATTGGACCCCACGAAATTGCTTATAATCAACATTTTTCACCCACAAAAATGGCAATTTTATGTGGTTCAACCTAATAGCTGATAACCCTGAGAACTTCTATCTGAGCAGATAGAATTTTAAGAGCTAAGATCTTTATATTAAAGTTTTATTTCAAATACATAATTGCTCTCTACCAATATTCATTGAGTATATTATTATATGTCAGAATAGATATATATCAACAAACAGAAAACATTTCTTTTGATTGCATACCCATTATAATCTAGTGGAGGGGACAAGCAGTAAGTAATTATCAAAATTAAATAAAGTATATAATACATTAGTATGTGATGACTGCTATGGGAACAATAAATATGGTTGAAAGGCATTAGGAATGCTGGTTACAAGGGATAGCAATTTTAACTGAGTGGTCAGTGTAGACCTCAATGACAAGGTGATATCTGAGCAAAGAACGTGAAGGGTGGTAATGTAATTATCTGTGAGATTATCTGGAGAAAGACCATTACAGGTGGAGGAATCGCTAGTATGAAGGTCCTATAGTGGGAGCATACTTAGTATATTCATGAATAGTGGGGCCAGCCTGTTTGGCTGCAGCTGAGGGGAAAAATGGAAGAATAATAGAAGGTGAGGTCAAAGAGGTAATAGGGGACCGGATTATGTACAGTCTTATAGGCTACTGGAAAGATTTTACTCTGAGAGAAGTGAGAAACTATTGGAAGGTTTTGAACATATGAATGACTTAATCTGACCTTCCCAAAAGGCATGCAGAATCTTATGTTTTTAGGAATTAGAAATATTTTATTTTTGCCTGGGTTGGCTTGACTTGCCATTATTTTCCACAGGCTTCTTTACTGTAGGTCTATATTTAATGTCTATTGAAATGGATAGCAAGGATACTGGAGTCATTGTTTTGGATCCTATGAAGTCCCTGTAGTGTGCCCCCCAATGACTGATTTCTCCCTTGAAACAAAATCAGATGATCCCCAAAGTAAAAGCTTTGACATAGTTTTAGTAGTATGTAGTTTAAAAAGACCTGGAGGTCATGGTTTTAGACTTTTCTTGTCTTGAAAGAAAGTGACATTTACCTGTTTGCATTCAGCCTGGGATCATTTTAAACATAAGCTCCACCTATTAGTTCTTGAAATTTCTTCTCGGGTGCCTAGAGGGAGAGATCTCTCTTCTCACTTCCTCAGCATGTGTATGATAAAATTCTAACTGTTTAACTAAAAATCTGATTTATATAAGGTTTTTGGAAAATGTAGATCAGAAAGTTTTTTGCCACCCCATTAAAGCATTTAACCTGTAATATGTTGTTGATATCACAAGGTGGCAGCAGCAGCATCGTAAGAGAGCTGTTCCGTGTTGAGTTGTTGAAGTTTTGAAACAAGTTGGAAATTATTCATTCAGCCTTTACTTTAGGAATAAAACAAAAGAAATTCCTTGTTTTAAACATTTTAAAGTAAGCATACAATTTGAAGTTAGATTTTGTTCATTTGTTTGTTCTTTAGGCGATTTTTCCTGAGCTATAAGTGATTTATCTTTCTCGTCTATTCTGGTCTATGCTGAGGCACATATTGCTCTTCTTCTATCTGCTAACACTATTTTAACTGATTTTTAGCTCCCAGGTATGGTGAGTTTTCTATCTTTTATTCTTTTGTGAAAGAAGTGGACATAGCATCCTCCCCACTTCTGCTTTAAGAATTTATATATATTAGTCTGTTTTTTTCCACAGAGCTTGAATTGCTGAGCTGAAGCCTGCAATTCTTACTTGGTAACAGAAAGAAAGCATTTTTATATTACTGAACAATTATTAAACCATGTTGCAGTAACAGCCTTGGGCCGGGAAGGAGGAAGCTTGGCACAACAGAAAAATTGAGCCATCTGAGACCTCTGTGTTTGGATTTTGGTTTTGCCATTTGTTAGTTTTGTGGCCATGGCCAAATTACTTAACCTCTGTGAACGTCAATTCCTTTATCTGTAGAATGTTAAAATAATAATAATGCTTACCTCATAAGATTGTTGTGAAGAATGAATAATACATAAGGCATATAAAGTACTTAGTACAGTTCCTGAACCTAATAAATACTCCATAAATAGCAGCTATTTTGATATGATCTTATGGAAAGTCCTTTCACATCTCTGAGTCTCATTTACTTCATCAGTAAATGGAGAAAAAAAAATCCTACATGTTAGGGAGAAGCAAATGAAAGGATGTATATAAGAAAGTTTTGAAAACTGAATTCTGTAAACTGCATTATATTAAAATGTGTGGTAAAAATAGGATTTTATTTTCCTATTTCATCATTCCTCCCTGGGGATTCAGATCAAATAATAGATGAGAATGCATTTTGCAAAGCTGAAGCATTATGTGAATATAAGATAATATCATCATTACTATATGACGTCCAAATATCTTCTCATATGCCCATTGCTGTTACTTGGAATTCTTTCCATGGGTAGTTTGGTGGAGCTGAACAGGAGAAAGAGAATAATAGTTATTCCTGTTAAAATGTGCATACCTACTGTAAGACAGTACTGCTGTTAGCAGGCTCTTGCATGAGCTTGTCAGAGCTCCATAGTGATATTTAAATAAGAACAGTAGTTTTTGTTTGTTTTGTTTTGTTTGTCTATTTGAGAGAGTGGGTGGAAAAAGAGTAATTATTTGGCACGGGGGACCTGGGTAATGGTAGGAAGGAGGTAGGGAATAAATGATAAATGGGAGTTGGGAGAGATGTGGAGTGGAGAGAAGAGGCAGAATCAGGGAAAGGGAACCTTGAAGAAGAGGATGGTCTCAAACATAAGCTTTAAACTACTAGTTAATGTTTTTGTTATACCAGTCTGGCAAGAAGCACAGAAATTAGCCGTTATAAGGAATGATGAAACTGTCTTCCCTTCTGTTCCCCTTCCCTCTTCTCCCTTTCTTTCCCTCACTTTTCTCCCTCCTTCCCTTCCCTTTGCTATCAGTTGTAGAATATCTGCTATCTGTAGTGTCTTTAAGCTGCCACCTGCCTTTGCACACAACTGGTTTGTAAAAGCGAACCTCAGGAACACCTTCTTTATAGCCTCAGTTCAGTTCTGCCCAGCTCCCTTTGACTTGTCCCTTTCACTTTATTCCTTCTTTCTTCCAGTCTTCTAATTCCTGACCTGAATACTAGTTATTTTCTTCTTCTTGGACTTGATATCTTTCTTTATATCAGTGATAAAGATGCGGAAGACCAAGGCTTCTTTTTTGATCTTATTCTTTAGTAGGAGAAACAGTGTCTCATATGTATAGACCATTACATGTTTGAAAATACCACTTATCTTAATTGATTCTCAAAACGGTTTAGTAGGCCAGGTAGAGTTGACGTCACTGTCCATATTAGAAATGAGGAAGCTGTGGATAGGCAACTTGTCCAGAATCATATTGTTAGAAAGTGATGGAGTTAGGAGTTTGACTCAAGGCAGGGATTTTCCCATTACACTACAGGAGAAAAAGAGCAATTTTCACTAGGATATTGGAGATGGGTTTCATGGCTAGGTAGCATTAGCACTGGTGTTTGTGTGATGCTTAAGACTTTGGTTGAAGAGACAGGTGTTCCAGATAGAGAAAACTAAGTGAAAGCTTGGAAGAGTAATAAAACCTGCTACCTATAATTGAAGTCCGAGCTAGGCACTTTTCATGTATTATCTCCTAATCTCTATAATAATCCAGCAAGGTAAGCATTTTATTGATTGATTGCTTATCTTTTTTTTAAATAGGATTTGAGGTGGTAGGTAGATATTATTATTTCTAATTTGTAGAAGATGAAACTAAACCTCAGAAAAGTTAAGTAACTTGATCAACATCACATAGTAAAATGTGGTGTCATGGGGATGAATAAACATGTGCCTGACATCCCATGTCCCTTCCTAGGAAGAGAGGGGAAAGGCTTTATGGATAACAAGTAGTCAGGTTCAGCAGGCAGGGGGGCTGAGAATAAGATAGGTGATTTTAGCTGATTGAGAGCTTTAATTACAATACTACAGAGTTTAGACATTCTTCTTTAGGCATTTGTGAGCAATAGAAAG
Source organism: Balaenoptera acutorostrata (assembly GCF_949987535.1). Lineage (NCBI taxonomy): Eukaryota > Metazoa > Chordata > Mammalia > Artiodactyla > Balaenopteridae > Balaenoptera > Balaenoptera acutorostrata. The sequence continues at coordinate 64,574,555 of NC_080072.1, read as the reverse complement.
TTTTTGTGTAAGGAAGTAGCATTATCAGCTGTGATGAGGAAGATTCAGCTGGCAGCATCATGCATGATAGATTGGAGAAGGGAGAAACTGGTGGCAGGGAGACCAATTGCGTGGCTGTCACACTAGAAAATATTCAACTGAGTACCTGGAGAATTATGCATTTCCCTTCTTAAGGATACTGAATAGTGGATTTTTCTTTACAACTATCATTTCTCCTGGGTAATAACTTGACTTATAAAGAACAAAATTATGTTAAATTTAGAAAACACAGTCAAACTAACTTGTAAAAGAAAGGAAAATCCTAGTGACAAAATTAGTTACCTAGGGAAACCTGTGAGTAACTTAATGGAGCTGGTGGTTACTTTGCTGAGGTTGAAGGTTATCTATGAATAATTTAAAGTAATAATTTTCTTTGGAGTATTCTAGCTAATCTTCTAATAATCTGATCCAAAATAGTGAGAGTACTTTAGTTTTCTACCTGATATTGCTCAAATGTAATGAAAGTGGATCACATTCATACTTACTGGAATCACTGGACCTTAAAGGATATATTATTGAGATAGTGTATAGATATTTAACTGTAAAATTCCACTAATTTTAATCACTTTGAAATTTCTCTAAGTTTGACCTTCCTCTTCATCCACAGTGCCACTGATCTAATTCAGTCTTTCATAGAATCTTGCTAAGAGATTTGACAACAGGCTTCTAACTGATCCTCATAATCTAGTCTTTCCTCTTTTAATTCAACCTCCATAATCCAACAGTTTAAAAACTACCTATTGATCCTTATTGATTACTGACTGTTGTTCCATTTCCTTAACATAGCAATTACCTTGGGCCTTTATAGTCTGGCCCAAACTTAAGTTAAGCCTAACTTAAGCCTTGTTCTTGTTCCTTCTTCTGTCTGAAATATTCTTCCCTTTGTTTTCATCTGGAAATTTCCTGCTTAATCTTTTAAAGGCTTACTTGTCTATCACCAGTCTTCTAATGACCTCAAGTAGAACAAATTCTGCTCTCCTGTAGAACAAATTCTTCTCTCCTGTGTGCTGCTCAAGGCCTCTGTTAGAGGGTTCATTGTATTTTATTAGAACTAGTTGCTCAAGTGCTTCACCTGTTAGATTTTGAGCAGCCTGATATCATGTATTAAATTTGTCCATACAGCTGTAATATGGTTTATTTATGGCTCATTAGGCAGTAAGTACTCAATAAATGTTTATTGATGATTGACTCTACTTTCCTTGATGTCTAAGAAAAATACGCTGTTTTTCTAAATATATATATATTGTACTAGAAGCCTGTCTTAAAATTTCCTGGTTGACCCAGGGAAAAGGTTCTAGTTCTAGACAAGGAGTTTGTTAAAAGTACAAAAATGAGTCATGGTGGTTAACAGCTTACTCTGTCCTTTAAAGTACTTATTATGTGGCAGACTATGAGACAGTTATGGGCTTAAAATGATGTCATGTAGTTCTACATCCTTCCCTGTGCAGGAACCTTATTAACAGATTGTGTTACTCTCAGAGTCAGAGATGTTACTGGCTCATTAGCAGTCTTGGAGAGAATGGTTAGGGTGGAGGGACTATTTTTCCTGCTACAGAATTGATATGGGTCGATTGCTTACCCATTTTAATAACTTGTTCTCTTTAAAAATTCATTTTTTGCCATTTTTGGAATTATGCAATTTTACAATTCCAAGCCTAATTCAACAGGCAGAGTATCTTAGCAAAAAAGACATAGAAGTCTTCACATTCCCTAAAGTTTTCCTCCCATAGAGAAAGGAGCTTGCAGTGTATGTAAGGGGTCAATCCAACTCTGAAAATATTATGGTGAGGGAATGAGATTTGTTCATGAGGTAGAACTATCAATAACTTAAAAATAAAAATGTAACTGTGAAAAATATTTCAAATATTCATACTCTATAAGCTTTATGTCATGACACCTGTATGACATGGGAGTAGGTCTAGGGAAGTCTACCTGCCTTAGACTCTGTCCATGGGGAGTTTATATGGAAACCTCAAAAGGACTTGATATTTTTATCAAGAAGTATAGTCTTTCTTTGAATCAGCTTAGTATTTTTTCTCTTAGGGAGATTAGCACTTTCCACAATGTATTGGGTTGGCCAAAATGTTCGTTTGGGTTTTCCATATCTTATGGAAAAACCCGAGCGAACTTTTTGGCCAACCCAATATTATAGTTATTTGTGAGCAAAGTAGAAGTCCTTTACAATATTATGGACTCAGGAACTGTTCCATGTGTATATGGCTTACATACCCTCAGTACTAGCCCAGATCCCTACATATAGTAGCCACTTACTAAATGTTCATTGGATAAATAAATTGATTATATTATTATCTAAAAGTACTATAGTTTTCAAACTATATAAAAATATGAAACTGGGCACAGTAATTGAAACTGGGAGTGTTACAGAAAATTTCTGATGTATGATTATCCAACTTGTAACACTGGTTCAGGAACACATTCCACATTTTAAGTGGAGAATTTCTTCGTAAAATGAATGATATGCACCTTCCTTTCTCTCCCACCATACTTTTGTTCCATTAATTTTTGTTTGTTTACTTTTTTGTTTGTTTTTGTTTGTTTTCTGCTTTTTTAACGACTTTATTGGAGTATAATTGCTTTACAATGTTGTGTTAATTTCTGCTGTATAACAAAGTGAATCAGCTATATGTATGCATATATCCCCATATCCCCTCCATCTTGCGTCACCCTCCCACACTCCCTATCCCACCCCTCTAGGTGGTCACAAAGCACTGAGCTGATCTCCCCGTGTGATGCAGCTGCTTCCCGCTAGCTATCTATTTTACATTTGGTAGTGTATATATGTCCATGCCACTCTCTCACTTCATCCCAGCTTACCCTTCCCCCACCCCGTGTCCTCAAGTCGATTCTCTAGGTTCGCATCTTTATTCTGGTCCTGCTCCTAGGTTCATCAAAACCATTCTTTTTTTAGATTCCATATATATGTGTTAGCATATGGTATTTGTTTTTCTCTTTCTGACTTCACTCTGTATGACAGACTCTAGGTCGATCCAACTCACTACAAATAACTCAGTTTCATTTCTTTTTATGGCTGAGTAATATTCCATTGTATATATATGCCACATCTTCTTTATCCATTCCTCTGTTGATGGACACTTAGGATGCTTCCATGTCCTGGCTATTGTAAATAGAGCTGCAATGAACATTGTGGTACCTGACCCTTTTTGACTTGTGGTTTTCTCAGGGTATATGCCCAGTAGTGGGATTGCTGGGTCGTATGGTAGTTTTATTTTTAGTTTTTTAAGGAACCTCCATACTGTTCTCCATAGTGGCTGTACCAATTTACATTCCCACCAACAGCGCAAGAAGGTTCCCTTTACTCCACACCCTCTCCACATTTATTGTTTGTAGATTTTTTGATGATGACCATTCTGATTGGTGTGAGGTGATATACCTCACTGTAGTTTTGATTTGCATTTCTCTAATGATTAGTGATGTTGAGCATCCTTTCATGTGTTTGTTGGTAATCTGTATATCTTCTTTGGAGAAATGTCTACTTAGATTCTCTGCCCATTTTTGGATTGCGTTGTTTGTTTTTTTGATATTGAGCTACATGAGCTGGTTGTATATTTTGGAGATTAATCCTTTATCAGTTGGTTCATTTGCAAATATTTTCTCCCATTCTTAGGGTTGTCTTTTCGTCTTGTTCACGGTTTCCTTGCTGTGCAAAGCCTTTTAAGTTTCATTAGGTCCCATTTGTTTATTTTTGTTTTTATTTCCTTTTCTCTAGGAGGTGGGTAAAAAAGGATCTTGCTGTGATTTATGTCATAGAGTTTTATGCTTATGTTCTCCTCTAAAAGTTTTATAGTGTCTGACCTTACATTTAGGTCTTTAATCCATTTTGAGTTTATTTTTGTGTATGGTGTTATGAAGTGTTCTAATTTCATTCTTTTACATGTAGCTGTTCAGTTTTCCCAGCACCACTTATTGAAGAGGCTGTCTTTTCTCCATTGTATATTCTTGCCTCCTTTATCAAAGATAAGGTGACTGTATGTGCATGGGTTGATCTCTGGGCCTTCTAGCCTGTTCCATTGATCTATATTTCTGTGTTTGTGCCAGTACCATACTGTAGCTTTGTAGTATAGTCTGAAGTCAGAGAGCCTGATTCCTCCAACTCCATTTTTCTTTCTCAAGATTGCTTTGGCTATTTGGGGTCTTTTGTGTTTCCATACAGAGTGTGAAGCTTTTTGTTCTAGTTCTGTGAAAAGTGCCATTGGTAGTCTGATAGGGATTGCACTGAATCTGTAGATTGCTTTGTGTAGTATAGTCATTTTCACAATGTTGATTCTTTCAATTCAAGAACATGGTATACCTCTCCATCTGTTTGTATCATCTTTAATTTCTTTCATCAGTGTCTTATACTTTTCTGCATACAGGTCTTTTGTTTCCTTAGGTAGGTTTATTCCTGGGTATTTTATTCTTTTTGCTGCAGTGGTAAATGGGAATATTTTCTTAATTTCTCTTTCAGATTTTTTGTCAATAGTGTATAGGAATGCAAGAGATTTCTGTGCATTAATTTTGTATCCTGCTACTTTACTAAATTCATTGATTAGCTCTAGTAGTTTTCTGATAGCATCTTTAGGATTCTCTATGTATAGTATCATTTCATCTGCAAACAGTAACAGCTTTACTTTTTCTTTACCAATTTGGATTCCTTTTATTTCTTTTTCTTCTCTGATTGCCGTGGCTAAAACTTCCTTAACTATGTTGAATAATAGTGGTGAAAGTGAGCATCCTTGTCTTGTTCCTGATTTTAAAGGAAATGGTTTCAGTTTTTCATCACAGAGAACGATATTGGCTGTGGGTCATATACGGCCTTTATTATGTTGAGGAAAGTTCCCTTTATGCCTACTTTCTAGAGAGTTTTTATCATAAATGGGTGTTGAATTTTGTCGAAAGTTTTTCTGCATCTATTGAGATTATTATATGGTTTTTATCCTTCAGTTTGTTAATATGATTTATTACATTGTTTGATTTGCATATATTGAAGAATCCTTGCATTCCTGAGATAAACCCCACTTGATCATGGTGTATGATCCTTTTACTGTGCTGTTGGATTCTGTTTGCTAGTATTTTGTTGAGGATTTTTACATCTACATTCATCAGTGATATTGGCCTGCAGTTTTCTTTTTCTGTGACATCTTTCTCTGGTTTTGGTATCAGGATGATGGTGACCTCATAGAATGAGTTTGGGAGTGTTCCTCCCTCTGCTATATTTTGGAAGAGTTTGAGAAGGAATGGTGTTAGCTCTTCTCCAAATATTTGATAGAATTCACCTGTGAATCCATCTGGTCCTAGGTTTCTGTTTGTTGGAAGATTTTTAATCACAGTTTCAATTTCAGTGCTTGTGATTGGTGTTTATATTTTCTGTTTCTTCCTGGTTCAGTCTTGGAAGGTTATGCCTTTCTAATAATTTGTCCATTTCTTCCAGGTTGTCCATTTTATTGGTCTATAGTTGCTTGTAGTAATCACTCCTGATTCTTTGTATTTCTGCAGTGTCAGTTTTTACTTTTCCTTTTTCATTTCTAATTCTGTTGATTTGAGTCTTCTCCCTTTTTTTCTTGATGAGTTGGCCTAATGGTTTACCAGTTTTGTTTATCTTCTCAAAGAACCAGCTTTTAGTTTTACTGATCTTTGCTACTGTTTCCTTCATTTCTTTTTCATTTATTTCTGATCTGATCTTTCTGATTTCTTTCCTTCTGCTAACTTTGGGTTCTTTTTGTTCTTCTTTCTCTAATCGCTTTAGGTGTATGGTTAGGTTGTTTATTTGAGATGTTTCTTGTGTCTTGAGGTAGGATTGTATTGCTATAAACTTCCCTCTTAGAACTGCTTTTGCTGCATCCCATGGGTTTTGGGTCGTCGTGTTTTCATTGTCATTTGTTTCTAGGTATTTTTTGATTTCCTCAGTGACCTCTTGGTTATTAAGTAGTGTATTGTTTAGCCTCCATGTATTTGTATTTTTTACAGATTTTTTCCTGTAAGTGATATCTAGTCTCATAGCATTGTGGTTGGAAAAGATACTTGATACAATTTCAGTTTTCTTAAATTTACCAAGGCTTGATTTGTGACCCAAGATATGATCTATCATGGAGAATGTTCCATGAGCACTTGAGAAGAAAGTGTATTCTGTTGTTTTTGGATGGAATGTCCTGTAAATATCAATTAAGTCCATCTTGTTTAATGTGTCATTTAAAGCTTCTGGTTCCTTATTTATTTTCATTTTGGATGATCAGTCCATTGGTGAAAGTGGGGTGTTAAAGTCCCCTACTATTATTGTATTACTGTCAATTTCCCCTTTTATAGCTGTTAGCATTTGTCTTATGTATTGAGGTGCTCCTATGTTAGGTGCATAAATATTTACAATTGTTATGTCTTCTTCTTGGATTGATCACTTGATCATTAGTTAGTGTCCTTCTTTGCCTCTTGTAATAGTCTTTATTTTAAAGTCTGTTTTGTTTGATATGAGAATTGCAACTCCAGCTTTCTTTTGATTTCCATTTGCATGGAATATCTTTTTCTATCCCATCACTTTCAGTCTGTATGTGTCTGAAACCCTGTGTCTAGGGTTTGAAGTGGGTCTCTTGTAGGCAGCATATGTATGGGTCTTGTTTTTGTATCCATTCAGCCAGTCTATGTCTTTTGGTTGGAGCATTTAATCCTATTACATTTAAGGTAATTATCAATATGTAGTTTCCTATTTCCATTTTCTTAATTGTTTTGGGTTTGTTTTTGTAGGTCTTTTCCTTCTCTTGTATTTCCTGCCCAGAGAAGTTCCTTTAGCATTTGTTGTAAAGCTGGTTTGGTGGTGCTGAATTCTCTTAAGTTTTGCTTATCTGTAAAGGTTTTAATTTCTCCATCGAATCTGAATGAGATCCTTGCTGGGTAGAGTAATCTTGGTTGTAGGTTTTTCCCTTTCATCACTTTAAATATGTCCTGCCATTCCCTTCTGGCTTGCAGAGTTTCTGCTGAAAAATCAGCTGTTAACCTTATGGGGATTCCTTTGTATGTTATTTTTTGCTTTTCCCTTGTTGCTTTTAATATTTTTTCTTTGTATTTTATTTTTGATAGTTTGATTAATATGTGTCTTGGCATGTTTCTCTTTGGTTTTATCCTGTATGGTACTCTCTTTGCTTCCTGGATTTGATTGACTATTTCCTTTCCCATGTTAGGGAAGTTTTTGACTATAATCTCTTCAAATATTGTCTCAGACCCTTTCTGTCTCTCTTCTTCTTCTGGGACCTCTATGATTTGAATGTTGGTGCATTAAATTTGTCCCAGAGGTCTCTGAGACTGTCTTCAATTCTTTTCATTCTTTTTTCTTTATTCTGCTCCCTGGCAGTTATTTCCACAGTTTTATCTTCCAGCTCACTTAACCATTCTTCTGCCTCAGTTATTCTGTTATTGATTCCTTCTAGAGTATTTTTAATTTCAGTAATTGTGTTGTTCATCACTGTTTGTTTGTTCTTTAGTTCTTCTAGGTCCTTGTAAAACATTTCTTGTATTTTCTCCATTCTATTTCCAAGATTTTGGATCATCTTTACTATCATTAGTCTGAATTCTTTTTCAGGTAGACTGCCTATTTCTTCTTCATTTGTTTGATCTGGTGGGTTTTTACCTTGCTCCTTCATCTGTTGCATATTCCTCTGTCTTCCCATTTTGCTTAACTTACTGTGTTTGGTGGTCTCCTTTTCGCAGGCTACAGGTTCGTAGTTCCTGTTGTTTTTGGTGTCTGCCCCCAGTGTCTAAGGTTGGTTCAGTGGGTTGTGTAGGCTTCCTGGTGGAGGGGACTGGTGCCTGTGTTCTGGTGGGTGGGGCTGGATCTTGTCTTTCTGGTGGGCAAGGCTGCATCCAGTGGTGTGTTTTGGAGTGTTTGTGAACTAATATGACTTTAAGCAGCCTCTCTGCTAATGGGTGGTGTTGTGTTCCTGTCTTGCTAGGTGTTTTGGCCTGAGGCATCCAGCACTGGAGCTTGCTGGCCATTGGGTGGATCTGGGTCTTAGCATTGAGACAGAGATCTCTAGGAGAGCTCTCAGCAATTGATATTACTTTGGGCCGCGAGGTCTCTGGTGGTCCAGTGTCATGAACTCAGCTCTCCCACCTCAGAGGCTCAGGCCTGCCACCCGGCCAGAGCACCAAGCCCCTGTCAGCCCCATGACTTAGAAGAAAAAGAAGAAAAAAAGAAAGAAAGAATTATAATAAAATAAAATAATTAAAATTAAAAATATAAAATAATATTAAAATTTTTTTAAAAAGTAATAAAAAAATGAAAAGAGTAACCAAACCAATAAACACATCCACCAATGATAACAAGCTCTAAAAACTATACTAAAGATAAACATAAAAGTCAGAGAAATGTTGGTCTGAGACAGCAAACCCCAAGTCTACAGTTGCTCCCAAAGTCCACTGCCCCAATTTTGGGTCGATTCATTGTCTATTCACGTATTCCACAGATGCAGGTTATCTCAAGTTGATTGTGGGGATTTAATCTTCTGCTTCTGAGGCTGCTGGGAGAGATTTCCCTTTCTCTTCTTTGTTGGCACAGCTCCTGGGGTTCAGCTTTGGATTTGGCCCCAACTCTGTGTGTAGGTCGCCCTCAGGCTTCTATTCCCTCCCAGACAGAATGGGTTAAAGCAGCGGTTGATTAGGGGGCTCTGGCTCACTCATGCCGGGGGGCAGGAAGGTTATGGTAGTTGTAAGTGGAATGAGGGGCAAGTCTGTGGCGACAAGAGGCCGGCATGACTTTGCAGCAGCCTGAGGCACACTGTGTGCTCCACCCCCCTGCCGGGGAAGATCACGGGACCCTGGCAGTGGTGGGCTGCACAGGCTTCTAGGGGGAGGGGATGGGGGTGGGGGCGTGTGGATAGTGACCTGTGCTTGCACACAGGATTCTTGGTGGCTGCAGCAGTAGCGTTTGCGTTTCATGCCCGTCTCTGGTGTCCAAGCTGATAGCTGCGGCTCGCACCTGTTTCTGCAGCTCGTTTAGGTGGTGCTCTGCCTTCTTTGGGCAGACAGGGAAGGATCCCTTCTCCTCACGCACACTGAAACAATGGCCTCTTGCCTCTTAGGCAGTTCCAGACTTTTTCCTGGCCTCCCTCCCCGCTACCTGAGGCGCACTAGCCCCCTTCAGGCTGTGTTCACGCAGCCAACCCCAGTTCTCTCCCTGGGATCTGACCTCCGAAGCTCGAGCCTCAGCTCCCAGCCCCACCTACCCTGGTGGGTGAGCAGACAAGCCTCTCAGGCTGGTGAGTGCTGGTGAGCACCGATCCTCTGTGTGGGAATCTCTCCGCTTTGCCCTCTGCACCCCTGTTGCTGTGCTCTCCTCCGTGGCTTGAAAGCTTCCCCCCAGCCCACCCGCCATCTCCGCCAGTGAAGGGGCTTCCTAGTGTGTGGAAGCTTTTCCTCCTTCACAGCTCCCTCCTAGAGGTGCAGGTCCCGTCCCTATTCTTTTGTCTCTGTTTTTTCTTTTTCCCTACCCAGGTACATGGGGATTTTCTTGCCTTTTGGGAAGTCTCAGGTCTTCTGCCAGCGTTCAGCAGGTGTTCTGTAGGGGTTGTTCCACATGTAGATGTATTTCTGATGTATTTGTGGGAGGAAGGTGATCTCCATGTGTTACTCCTCCGCCATCTTGAAGGTCCATCCCTGTTCCACTAATTTTATACTCTGAAATTTTCAAACACTGTGTTTAAAATTGTGTCTGTCAATATTGCACTTGTAATATGTTTGAGAACACATTCTAGTCTCCTGGAAAATATAGTATTCAATTTGTGGTTGAATTGTTTTCTTTAATTATGATATTTGCAGTACTTTTGTAAGAGAAATTAGTCTCTCAGTATTGGCACCCATGTTGATCACTGTGGGAAGAAATGCTTTAAAAATATATTGGTAATAAGCTTTCAAGTTTCCTCCATGTCTTTTCATGGCTTGATAGTGCATTTCTTTTTGGTGTTGAATAATATTCCATTGTCTGGATGTACCACAGTATGTTTATTCATTCACCTACTGAAGGATATCTTAGTTGCTTCCAAGTTTTGGCAATTATGAATAACACTCTTGTAAACATCTGCCAAAAAAAAAAAAAAAAGAACATATTCCAGGGTGTTTTGGGGACTACAAAATCTATATTAATGCACTATCAGTTAAACATTTTATGAAATTTTCACATACAGTACTGTTCTCAGTTATAATTTCATTATTAGTAATTATATGACATATTTGTATGTCTGCAACTGTGATTGAAAGTAAATAACACAAGATCATGGCTTAACATATGAATAAACCTCTGTTATTTAAGGAAAGAAAGTTGTTTTATTTTGAAATCTGTCATGGTCATTCTCTACAACCAGATGAAAAATGAATCACTTAATATAATACCAGGTATCATTCCAGCAGGAAAACCTAAGGAGTTCTGTTGTACAGAGCCTACAAGAGCAAGTGAGTCATAAACCCAAAGCCTTTAACACCTCAAGTCATTGGCTTAGATAATTTCTTAAAGAAGTATATAATACAAAATATTCAGGAGATTTCTTTATGGTATGGTGATGGTTCATTTTATGTGTCAGTTTATTTAGGCTATAGCACCAAATTATTTAATCAAACGCTAATCTAGATGTTGCTGTGAAGGTATTTTGTACATGTGTTTAACATACAACTGGTTGACTTTAAATAAAGGAGGTTACTCTTGATAATAGATGTAAGCCTCATGCAATTAGTTGAAGGCCTTAAAAGCAAAAACTGATGCTTCCCAGAGAAGGAATTCTGCCTTAAGACTGCAACACCAACTCCTCTTGAGACTCCAACCCGCTTGCTGGTCTGCCTTATATATTTCAGGCTTAGCAGTCTCCGTGATTACAAGAGTCAATTCCTTAAAATCAGTCTCTCTTTGTATCTCTGTCACTCTCTCCTATTAGTTCTGTTACTCTGGAGAACCCTAACTGATATAAGTACTAACACATTTAATAATAGCTAATATTATACAATACTTATGTAGCACTTATTATATTCCAGGCTGTTATCTAAGCATTTTACATATATTAAGTCATTTAATTCTCATAGCAGTCATATAAGATAGGTAGTATTACTTTCATTTTACAGAAGAATAAGCTAAGGTGCAGAAGCTTTAAATGATTTGCCCAAGGTCACACAGGTAGGAGATAGAAGAGCTAGGATTCAATCCTAGGCAGTCCATTTTCTGCTACATACTTCACAGAATGATAGGTTGTGTTCCTGGACACAAATCACAAAACAAATAGATCAAGAACAGACCTTCATTTAATTCTTTTTCTACTTTGTTTGTGATGGATTCAAGGTTGGAACCAGTACCATTATACTTGCTACTGGCCTAATGTTAACACTACTATGAGCAGTTAACATTTATTAAGCATTTTAACTGTATTCTAAACTCTTACATACACTATCTCAGTTAATTCTTTCAATAACCATGTGAAGTTGGTCCTATTATTTACTATATTTTGCAATGCAGTAGAACATTATGAACCCAAACTCAGTTCTCTCTGACTCCACAATCTGTAGTCGTGATTCTTTCTGTTTCTTGGGGTATCATGGAATCCTAAGAATTTTAAGGAATCTTATTGTTCAACTAGTTAAAGGACTTATCCAATGCAGGATGTTTTATGTAGTATCCCATCCAGTGTCATCCCAAATTTCTCTACCATTGCAGAAACCTGAGCAGGTCAGCTAAGTGTGAACTAGCGGACTGAGGACCAGGTCTGACATACTTTCTGAGGCAGTCTAAAGCAGAGAGTATGGGTGTGGCAGATCCAAGCTGGAGGTTACAAGGAAGAAGTTGAAAGTCAGGACGCTGAGCAACAAAATGCAAATATAATTCCAACAAAGAAGTAGTGGGCTTGTAACTGAAAGGATCCAGGTGAGAACTAGATTGAAGCAAATACTTGCCTGGGATACTTTAACAGGCCAGTAGCTGTATGGTTGGAATGCCAGGCTACTTTAAAAGTATAGCATTGAGATATAGAGTTTACTATTTCCATTATGGGACTGTTCAAGTTGTTAGAAAGTTCTCCCATGATGGAATAAAAGCATGCTTTCTTAAAATTCTACCCATTACTTGTAATTCTGCATCACAGAGCAAATATACATTCTTTGCCATCAGTTTGAAAACCATCAATTATCCCCTATTTCTACTCTCAACCTTTCCTACCAAGTATTTATCTGATATAAGCATCACATAGAGCTTTTTGAGAGACATTAGCAGTCTCAATTATGTGTTATTTTAAACATTAAGTAAGAGTGTACGAATAGGGTAATAAACAGTGAAGTATCTACCCACACTGTAATGGTGCTAACTGAAATAAAATCATTTGGAAGGGGCTGAAAAAAGGGATGATAACAATTCAGCCACATTTAGTTATAACCCAAATATTTAGAATAAACTATACAGCTTTACTCATGAGGAACATGTCAGTAAAAACAGAAAAAGTGCTCTGAGGAGCTAGAGCCAATTCTGCATTCTTTTAGATATTTGTCAGGATTAAGTTAAATAATGCAAATAAAGTGCTTAGCACACTGCTTGTCAGTAAATACCCCCAAAATGAAAGTTATTAAATATAGGGAGCAATTCCTATTGACAGACACATTCATGATCCTGAGGAGTGAAATCTCACAGTTTGATAGTAAAAGAAGGCAGGGAGAGAAAAATTAAAAGCAAAAAGCAAACATAAAAATATAAAAAGTGCCATAGTCTGAGACCATTGTGCATGAGGTAAACTGTCTGAAGCAATTATTCTGCTATAGCAGAGAAATAATTAATGTTCAAAGTAGTTTAAATTATTTTGTGTGATTTCCTTAAGAGGAAAGGAACAAGCATATTTTAGAAAGGCTTCCATGCAAAATAAAATTTTTATTTTAAAGGATTAAGCTCAAAGATACCTGGGAAACTCTTTAAAATGATTATTCCACATGGTTTCAGACAGCTTGATGTTTGTTTGGCTTGGATTGGTTTGGTGTTGCTATGTCAGATTATTTGACAACATCCATTCAACACCCACTGACTAAATGCCTTATGGGGGAAATGAATGAGACCAGATCCTTGCCCTAAAGTAGGTAATTATCTAGAAGGAAGACAGACATGCACTCAAGTAGCACCCAAGTAGATTAATATCAAGTGCTAAAGTAGAGATGGATGCAAAATTTTATGGGAACACAGAGCAGGTTTATTAAATATGAATTATGTAATTGCTGCCAAGGAAATCCTGAACAAAATGTTATTACCTAGAATTGAAAGTTCTTGCTCTCTAGAACTTGTAGTGCAACATTAAATGGCTTTGTTTTCTAATGTTTTGCTGGGACTATGATAAAAATGACTCCCTATTGAGACAAATATTTTTTCATCACAATTGATTGGTTCTGAGTAATAGAAAGCAAAGTGGGCATAAGAAACACTTAAGCAATCACTTCTTCACTCTTTCAACACATTTTTATTGAGTGTTTAGAGTTCCCACTTTGTGTCCCATACTAAGGATACAAGATGAATGAGACCCCAATGTTTCTAGTGGGAGCTGGAGTCCTGCCATGGAAGGAGCACTGGCCTGGAGCCAAAAGGGCTGGGGTAAGAATTCTGCTTCCTCAACTTATAGCAATGTGATTTTGAACCTGCCCCTCTTAACCTGTACAATGAAAATAAAAATATTTGCCTTGATAGTTGTTTTAAAGGTGGAGCTGTATAAGTAAAACATCTAATTTGTTTTGGTCTTGGCACACAGCACATGCTCAGTAAATGGAAGCTATGTACATGACAGTGCTTGTCTTTAAGAAGCTCATAAGCCAGTGGGGGTGTGCAGAAGTGCAGTCTATAATATAATATGATGTCACATAATAGGGAGTGCTTAAGCTTGCTGTATAGAAAAAGGAGGGCTTCTTAGAGCAGGCAACTTGAGAAAAATCTTGAAGAATGCAATGACAGTAAATAGAGTGGGAGGAGTTTCTAGCAGACGGAGCAGCATTTGCAAAGGTATGGTGTTTGAAAGAGAAAGCATACCTTTTTTCCCCCTAGGAATTGTAAGTAGCTCTGCATGGCTAGAGCACAGGGTTTCTGTCTGGTGGAGCATGGTGGGAGGTAAGACTGGAGCGTGGATAGGATCAGATTAAGAACCTTACTTGATCTCTAAGGATTTAGGTAGTGGGAAGCCATGGGAAGATTTTAAGTACAAAATAATGCAGTTCAATAATAATAGCATGTAGACTATTAGGAAACTACACTCATGGGGCCAAAACAAACAAACAAAAAGTAACTTTCCTTGTGAAAAATCCCTGGGACAAATACTGATTTTGAGAGGGCAAGTTGTCTAATACCATGTAGTCTGAGAAGGGCTCCATGTAGTCTGTGCTTTCGGAGCCCTTGAGAGAGTCCATGTGGATCCAGTACTGTAAGCTTGGCTTGGCTTTAGTCTTTTTAGCTAAAATGGTATCCATTCAATATCAATGGTCATCAATAGTCCTTATCTGTGGGTTTGGCGAATATAGTGTAGCAAAACTGAGTATTAATCAGGTTCAAACAAAAAATAAACCTAATGATAGAATATAGCTGGCATCCTAAATGCCTATTCTGTTGTAGCTTTCATACCTTTGAAGTTCCTTTGATGGGAGAGATGCACAAAGGACAAGAACAGGCAAATAGACACTTTGTTACTAGATGGGCTTTGGCCCCAGGCTTCAGTTTGTTCTCCTACTGAGGTGGATAGTACCATGTAGAGTTTGGAGGTCTTCTGTCTTGCTTATAACTAGGCCTAAGGCCTACATGAAAACTGGCTGAAGTACCTTTTTGGTACCTTTGTCTAATATGGCCTTCATCCTCATCTCAGACCTTGAGATGCTACTATTTTGATGATGAAAAGAGGCAGGATTAGATAAACTTAAGGGAAAAATTGCCAAAGAAAAGGAAAATATGTCTCTTTAAGGCCTAGAACATCAAGCTTAAGATGACATTTGTACCTCCTGAGACTTATCCCTGGTTTCTGCTTGGTTTTCAAGGGCCAAGGGATAGGAAGAGGATATTCTTTTCAAGCAGGTGGAGATTACAGGCTTTTTTTTTTTTACTGCACTGGATGCATGAGATGAGAGACTCTAAATACAGTGAATCCCCCAAAGGGAAAACCTCAAGAGAGACTTTAAATAAAAAAGAAGACACCATTTGGATCCAACAGCTTTTAATCCCTTCCCTCTGCACCCCACCCCTACCATGACCCATGCAGAGTGGGATGGGACTGTGTCTAGACTGGAGAGATTGATGTGTTCCAGCCTCTAATGCCCTCTTATGCAGAGATCTGTGTAACGAAAAAAATGCTTTACTCATTGTTGGTCAGATGTGGTGCTCTTTTTTGGAAACTTTAGGAGGGAGATAGATAAACTTGAGGGCATTCAAAGAAGAGAGACCAGGAGGGCCAAGAGAGACAAAACCATGTCAATCTCCTACATAGAAATACATGTGTTGAAGGCTGAAATTATATTTCATTAATCTCTATTTATGTTATCTAGCAGAGTGCCTGGCACATTGTAGGAGCTTAAAAGATGATAGATATGTTTTAATGAGTAAATGGGTAAGTCTGTGAATGAATACATATGAAGGAATTTAGAATTTAAATGATTAGGGGTGCGTAAACCAAAAAGTAATAGCCATGGAAGCATGAAAGATT
Organism: Balaenoptera acutorostrata; assembly: GCF_949987535.1. NCBI lineage: Eukaryota > Metazoa > Chordata > Mammalia > Artiodactyla > Balaenopteridae > Balaenoptera > Balaenoptera acutorostrata. The sequence continues at coordinate 64,558,833 of NC_080072.1, read as the reverse complement.
TGACCTTCTTGTGGAAAAAGATCCTCAAAGGACAGATCTAGAACAAAAGTGTTAGGAATATATGGAGGCTGATACAGGCACGATGGAAGAAATAGTTGTCTAATGATCAATTTCATTTTATTATAGTCATAGATATTCTATCCAAAAAATGTCTATTAGAAGTCAAGATGTAGAACTCTTTGTGGTCTCAGTTATATAGAACACAAGGTGAGAGAGAGATTCTTCTGAGTGCTTGTAATGCACCAGGCCTGTTAAGATTGTCACATGAATTCTCTCACTTAATCTTCAAAACTTTCCATGATGCGAGTTCCATCATTATCTCCTTTTTAAAAATCAGGAATCTGAAGCAAAGAAGTTAAATATCTTGCCAAAGGTCATATAGTTCTTGGTAGAGCCAGGATTTAAATGCAGAATTTCTCATTCTGGGGCCTGCACTCAGATAAAGGCAGCAGAAAAACCAGAGAATCAGCCTCAGGAACTTTAGCCCCATGTTTATTGATATATTCACTCACTCACTCACTCACTCATTTGTTAGTTTAAAAAGTATCTGGGAGCCTGCCTGTAGCAGATATTATGTTAGGTACAAGGAATATATAAATGAATATGAAACAATTCCTCCACTCAAGGAGCTCATCTTCTCAATAGCTGTAAATTGTCTCAAATATGTCTGAGGAAGTATAATGAGGGGGAAGGCTAATGTGGGTTTATTAAATACTCCACAATTACTGGTCAAGGTTTTAAGGAGAAGGTAAAACAGAGCATGTGGAGAGAGAGGCCAAGGTGGGGAGAATCCTGATGGAGGGTGGGCCAGAGTCAGGCAAGGAGAAGAGGTGGGACCCAAACAGGTTGAGGCCTTGGTAGCAATCCAGAACAAGCAGAGGTGGTGTATGAAATCCACCTTAGAATCCAGAGAAGCCAAGGAAGTTATCTTGGGAGGGTCAGCTGGACTGTTTATAGTTGACATGGTAGAACCAGTCTCGAACTGAGGGGACGTGGAGCTGTGACAGAACCTCAAAGGAGACAGAATGAGCTAATGATTTTGAATTCCAGCTTTGCCATATGTTAGGTGTATGATCTTTACTCTCTATGAACATCAGTTTTCTTATCTGTGAAATAGGGATTATAATACTTACATCAAAAGACAGTTGTGAGGATTAAATGAGATTAACTGCAGGTAAAACTTAGCACACTGCCTGAACAAAGCAGGTACTCAATAAATGTTAGTTCCCTTCTCCACTGTTCAGCTTTGAGGGGAGCAGAGCTTGAGCCTCCCTTTCCCCCACGCTGATCCTTCCTGATGCTAAAGAGCTTCTGCCTTCAGACATTTTATAGGTTTCATAAAAGTCAGACTTTTGGATAGAACACAATTGTCTATTATAGAAGGGTTTTAGGGAGGACCCTCTCTTAGAAGTTTTCTAAGAACTGTTACATGCCTATAAACATTAAACGTGTACAACCGGGTGACCATTTATATTAAAAGTCAATTCAGTAAAGGTGTATTGAAAGTTGTTGTGATAAACCAAGATCCTCGGGGGTTTGCATTCTCACAAGCAAAGTCACATATCCCAAGAAATAACATTTCATTTCCTTGAATTTTGTCCTTTAAGCAGAATACTAGATCTGATATCGTGGCTTGAATATTTTCCTAAAAATCTATTTGAGATAGTGCCTTGACCTTTTGTTGATTTACTGATCCCTGTCACTTAAATATTACTTACACAAATAATAGGAAATACTCATAAGATTACAGTTTTTCAATTTCAGTGTTAAAGGGATAAAGAATAGTAGAGAGGGACCTATTAAACAGGTGAATCAAAATAATCTGTATCCAGTATTTCTACAGCAGGAAAAGATTTTGAGAAAATGCATTTGCTGTGGAAGAAAGTGGTGGAAGGCCGCAAATTACATCTTACTCTAAATTTGGTCTTTTGAGGCCTATTTTTTACAAGGAGGAAGACACTCCTTAGTTAATGTAAGGCAGGTGAAAACCTTTCTCAAACTGTTCATAAGACAATCACACTATCAGTTCCTGGGTCCTCCGAGTAAAAAGACATATAAGAGCCCTTCTACAGAACCAGGGTCCAGCTATTCAAAACCTCATTTAGATCCTGACTTCATAATATATTGTCTTGTGGCCTTTGGTAAATTTCTTAATCTCTCCAAACCGCAATTTACTCATTTGTAAAACTCTTCAAAGGATCAAATATTATTATATATGAATGCAGTTTATAAACTTAAATCCTCTACAATATTGTTGTTTTAATCTTCTGGAAGGGTTCCTTTGCTGGGAAGGTAAACTCAACCACAGCTTTGAAAGAGTCAGAGTTTAACATGAGATGACATTGGTTCATCTACCACCTTGTTATACAAATAGATTTAGGAGAATATTGCCTAAATAGTTCCATGATCATGTCTCAGACTTACATGTACAAAATAGCAAGCTTTTCCATCCTTCTTATCCTTATCTTTATTTTAAAAAGCTTTACTGCATTGTTATTTAAAAATTCTGATCACATTTTTGTCAAAAGGAAAGTCTGATGAATTGTTGTAACTAACATTTCTCACAGACACACCTCCCTTGTGTTTATATAGTTTCAGAAATTCTTCAAATATAAAAATCTAACATTGATTCTCAAATGACTGTTTTGCTTCTTATGAACAACTGTATCATGTTTCCCTTCTCCATATGCTTCTGTTCAGTAGAAGGCACTTCTAAGTCTAACTTCTTCCATACTATTTTGAAGAGATTTCATTTGACCAAGAAATAATACCCCTCTCAGGCTTGATGTGCATATTTGCATGCCAATAAATGGAATGTGATTTTTACCTTAGGGCTATTTTCAGGGCAGTGATGATTTTTGGGTTCTCAGAACTAAGCAAATGTGTCTAGATGGTCCAGGATCCACTTTTTGTATCATTAGGCATAGTAAAATTACTCATTTGCTGTGTATAGCATACATCAATCTTTATTTTACATCAAAAAAGGCTGAGATCATTTTATTCCTTTCTTCCCTGTTTTTGCTCTTTCATTTTCTAAATTTAGTTCACATGTACATTGTTTCTATTTTTTTTTTTTTTCCAGCTGGAGTAATTTATTGTAGTGCATTTTTTAGTCTATGTAATCACCTGAAGGATTTTGAGTTAGGTTTCTGTAATCATTCAGATAATTATAAATTATTTCATATTAGGTAGCTTATCTGAATACAGATTTTTCTGATTGTCTCTTCATCTGCTGCAGGAACTGTTGCAAATAATAGTATTGAGAGCTTTGATGTCAGTAATACACCAAACACAAAAAATAAACAACAACAACAACCATAAAATAATACATCAGACTTTTTTATTGAAGTATAGTTGATTTACAATATACTAGATTCAGGTGTACAGCATTGGGGTTCAGTATTTTTACAGATTATACTCCATTAAAAGTTATTATAAGATAATGGCTATAGTTTCCTGTGCAATACAATATATCCTTTTTTCTTATCTATTTTATGCATAGTAGTTTGTATCTCTTAATCCCATAATGCTAATTTGCCCCTCGACCCTTCCTTCTCCCCTTTGGTAACCACTAGTTTATTTTCTGTATCTGTAAGTCTGTTTCTGTTTTGCATATACATTCACTTGTACTTTTTAGATTCCACATATAAGTTATATCATATAGTATTTGTCTTTCTCTGTCTGGCTTATTTCACTAAGCATAGTATTCTTTAAGTCCATCCACCTTGCTACAAATGGCAGAACTTCATTCTTTTTTATGGCCAAGTAATATTCCATTGTGTATGTGCATGTATAAATATATGTACACACTACATCTTAATCCATTCATCTGTTGATGAACACTTGGGTTGCTTCCATGACTTGGCTATTGTAAATAGTGCTGCTATGAACATTGGGATGCATGTATCTTTTTGAATTAAAGTTTTCATTTTTTCCAGATATATACCTGGGAGTGGAATTGCTAGATCACAAGGTAGTTCTATTTTTAGTTTTTGGGGTACCTCCATACTGTTTTTCATAGTGGCTGCATCAATTTACATTTTCACCAACAGTGTACTAGGGTTCCCTTTTCTCTACATCCCTGCCAACATGTATTTGTGATGTTTTTGATGATAGCCATTCAGAAAGGTGTGAGGTGATATCTCATCTTATTTTGATTTGCATTTATCTGATAATTAGTGGTGTTGAGCATCTTTTCATGTGCCTGTTAGCCATCTGTATGTCTTCTTTGGAAAAATGTCTGTTCAGATCTTCTGCCCATTTATTGATTGAGTTGTTTGGCTTTTTGATATTGAGTTATATGAGCTGTTTATATATTTTGGATGTTAACCCCTTGTTGGTCATATCATATGCAAATATTTCTCCCACTCCATAGGTTGTCTTTTCATTCTGTTGATAATTTCCTTGGTTGTGCAAAAGCTTTTAAGTTTAATTAGGTCCCATTTGTTTATTTTTGCTTTTATTTCTTTTTTCTTGAGAGGCAAATCCAGAAAATATTGCTATGATTTATGTTAAAGAGTGTTCTGCCTGTGTTCTCTTCTAGGAGTTTTATGGTTCCATGTCTTACATTTAAGTCTTTCATTTTGAGTTTATTTTTGCATATGGTGTGAGAAAACGTTGTAATCTCATTTTACATATAGCTGTCTAGTTTTCCCAGCACCGCTTGTTGAAGAGACTGTCTTTTCTCCATTGCATATTCTTGCCTCCTTCCTCATAGATTTATTGACCATAGGTGTGTGGGTTTATTTCTGGGCTCTCTACTATGTTCCACTGATCTAACTATATATCTATCTATATATCTCTTTTGAGCCAGTACCATGCTGTTTTGATTACTATAGCTTTGTAGTATAGTCTGAAGTCTGGGAGGGTTATACTCCAGCTTTGTTTTTTGTTTATTTTGGGGTTTTTTTTGGAAGATTGCTTTGGCAATTTGGGGTCATTTGTGGTTCCATGTGAATTTAAGGATTATTTATTCTAGTTCCATGAAAAATGTCATGGGTATTTTAATAGAGATTTCGTTAAATCTGTAGATTGCTTTGGATAGTTTGGCCATTTTAACAATACTAATTCTTCCAATCTAAAAGCATGGGATGTGGACTTCCCTGGTGGTCCAGTGGTTAAGACTGCATGCTTCCACTGCAGGGGGCATGGTTTGATCCCTGGTCAGGGAACTAAGATACCACATGCCACGTGGCACAGCCAAAAAAAAAACCAGAGTATATCTTTCCATTTCTTTGTATCATCTTCAGTTTTCCTCACTGATGTTTTATAGTTTTCAGAGTATAGGTCTTTCATCTTCTTGGTTAAGTTTATTCTTAGGTATTTTATCCTTTTTTGATGCAATTTTAAATAGAATTGTTATTTTACTTTCTCTTTCTGATAGTTCATTATTAGTGTATATAAAAGCAACAATATATGTATGTTAATCTTGTATCCTGCAACTTTGCTGAAATCATTTATTAGTTCTGATAATTAATGGGTTAGAGACTTTAGAGTTTTCTATATAAAGTATTATGTCATTCACAAATAGTGACAGTTTTACTTCTTCCCTTCCAATTTGTATGCCTTTTATTTCTTTTTTTTGTCTGACTACTGTGGCTAGGACTTCCAATACCATGTTAAAGAGAAATGGAAGAGTGGGCACCCTTGTCTTCTTCCTGAATTTAGAAGACTTTCAGATTTTCACCATTGAGTATGATGTTAGCTGTGGGTTTGTCATAAATGGCCTTTATTATGTTGAGATATGTTCCCACTATACCCACTTTGATGAGAGTTTTTATGATGAATGGATGTTGATTTTTGTCAAATTCTTTTTTTGCATCTATTGAGATGATCATGTGATTTTTATCCTTCCTTTTGTTAATGTGGTGTATCACATTGATTGATTTGTGAATGTTGAACCATCCTTGTGTCCCTGGAATAAATCCCACTTGATCATGGTGTATCATCCTTTTTCTATACTGTTGGATTTGGTTTGCTAATATTTTGTTGAGGATTTTTGTATCTATAGTCATCAAAGATATTGGCCTGTAGTTTTCTTTTTCTGTAGTGTCTGCTTTTGGTATCAGGGTAATGGTGACCTCGTGGAATGAATTTTGGAAAGTTCCATCCTCTTTGGTCTTTTGGAACAGTTTAAGAAGAATAGTTATTAGTTTTCTTTATATGTTTGGTAGAATCCTGTGAAGCCATCCAGTCCTGGACTTTTGTTTGCTGGGAGTTTTAAAAATTACAATTCAATTTTACCTCTAGTGATTCATCTGTTCAAATTATTTGTTTCTTCTTGACTCAGTCTTTGCACGTTGCTTATTTCTAGAAATTTGTCCATTTCTTCTAGGGTCCTATTTGTTGGCTTATAACTATTTACAGTATCCTATTATGATTTTTTGTACCTCTGTGGTATTTGTTGTTATTTCTCCTCTTTCATTTCTTATTTTATTTGTTTGGGTCCTCTCTCTTTTTGTGAGCCTAGCTAAAAGTTTATCAATTTTGTGTATCTTTTCAAAAGCCCAGCTCTTTGTTTCATTGATCTTTCCTCCTGTTTTTCTGTTGTCTCTATTTTATTGGTTTCCTCTCTGATCTTTATTATTTCCTTCCTTCTGCTGACTTTGGGCTTTGTTCTTCTTTTTCTAATTCCTTTAGGTGGTAGGTTAAGTTGTTTATTTGAGATTTTTCTTGTTTATTGAGGTAGGACTGGATTACTGTAAAATTTCCTCTTAGAACTGCTTTTGCTGCATCTCATAGATGTTGGAGTATAATGTTTCCATTTGCACTTGTCTCAGGATATTCCTGATTTCCTTTTTGGTTTCTTCATTGACCATTGGTTTTTTAGGAGCATGTTGTTTTGTTTCCATGTGTTTGTTCTTCTCTGATTTTTTTTTCTTTTATTGATTTCTAGTTTTATACCATTCTGGTTGGAAAAAATGCTTCTTGTGATTTCTATCCTCTTAAATTTGTTGAGACTTGCTTTTTGTCCTAGCATGTGATCTATCCTGGAGAATGTTCCATGTGCACTAGAAAATAATTTGTATTCTTTTGTTTGTAGATGGAATGTACTGTAGATATCTATTAAGTCCAGCCAGTCTATTGTGTCATTTAAGAGCACTGTTGCCTTATTGATTTTCTGTATGGATGATCTGTCCATTGATGTAAATGGGATGTTAAAGTCCCCTAATATTATTGTATTGTTGTCAATTTCTCCCTTTATGTCTGTTATTATTTGCTTTATATATTTAGATGTTTCTGTATTGGGTGCATGTATGTTAATGAGTGTAATATCCTCTTCTTGTATTGATCCTTTTATCATTATATAATGCCCTTCTTTGTCTTTTGCTTTGGCCTTTATTTTACAGTCTATTTTGTCTGATAATAGGTATTGCTACTATTGCTTTCTTGTCATTTCTGTTTTCATGAAATATCTTTTTCTATCCCCTCACTTTCAATCTGTGTGTTACCTTAGCCCTGAAGTGAGTCTCTTGTAGGCAGCATATTGAAGAGAAGACCTTGTTTGTTTGTTTTTTTTTAATCCAATCAGCCACCTTATGTTTTTTGATTGGAGCTTATATTCCATTGACATTTAAAGTAACTAGTGAGGGGGCTTCCCTGGTGGCACAGTGGTTGAGAATCTGCCTGCCAATGCAGGGGACACGGGTTCGAGCCCTGGTCTGGGAAGATCCCACATGCTGCGGAGCAATTAGGCCTGTGAGCCACAATTACTGAGCCTGCGCATCTGGAGCCTGTGCTCCGCAATAAGAGAAGCCGCGATAGTGAGAGGGCCACGCACCGCGATGAAGAGTGGCCCCCGCTTGCCACAACTAGAGAAAGCCCTCGCACAGAAACGAAGACCCATCACAGCCATAAATAAACAAATAAATAAAATTAAAAAAAAAATTAAAGTAACTAATGAAAAATATGTACCTAGTGGCATTTTATTACTTGTTTTCCAATTGTTTTTGTAGTTCTTTGCATTTCTTTTTTTTTTGTTTCTTCCCTTGTGATTTGATGATTTTCTTTAGTAGTATATTTGTGTTCCTTTCTTTCTAGTTTTTGTGTATCTGTTGTAGGTTTTTGATTTGTGGCTACCATGGGGTTTGTATATATTGACATATAATTATATCTACTTGTTTTAAATTCACCAGACTTTTCTGTAAGAACTCTAACTTTTTTAATTGGCCAAAAGGTATAAGGCAATTTCCTTATTCATTCCTTTTTAGCTGTAGGTGCGGATAATGTTCCTGAATGTTCTTTGCCCCTAACTCTTGATGACCATTGATGGCAGCTGTAGGACAGCCTGGTCAGATTTCCAGGTTACCTGGTTACTTGCAGCATGTTTTTTTTTTTTTTTTTCTTCTTTTTCTGCTAACTCTCCCTCTTTCTCCCTTTATTCCTCTCTCTTTTTGTATTTCTTTCAGTATTCTGCTTTACTTCCTTCTTCTAGTAGTGAACAAATATAGTTTTAAATTTGTCCTTCAGTGCAAAGACATTAGAAATCATTTTCAAGCTTAAAACGTATTTTCAAATTTAGAAGTTTAAGAGATGTGTTTGCATTCTAAGTATTTGATATTGCTCTTCAGATGTACCTAAGATTCTATTAATTTAGACTGCCTGATGTTATCAGGGGCATAGGGTACTAAAAGATGTAACTAGAAAATTAGGTGGCAGACTTGAAGTGTTTCTAAATAAATAGTGACTCTTTAATTTCCCACTGAGTTCTCTGAAAATTAAATGTTTGGAATTTTAAGTGAAAATAATTTAAATGTTTAGGGCCTAGAGTCTGTCATATAGAGTGAAGTAAGTCAGAAAGAGGAAAACAAATACCATATGCTAATGCATATATATGGAATTTTAAAAAGTGGTACTGATGAACCTAGTGGCAGGGCAGGAATAAAGACACAGATGTAGAGAATGGACTTGAGGGCACAGGGGGGCAGGGAAGGGGAAGCTGGGTTGAAGTGAGAGAGTAGTATTGACATATATACACTACCAAATGTAAAATGGATGGCTAGTGGGAAGCTGCTGCATAGCACAGGGAGACCAGCTCGGTGCTTTGTGACGACCTAGAGGGATGGGATAGGGAGGGTGGGAGTGAGGCTCAAGAGGAAGGGGATATGGGGATATATGTATACATATAGCTGATTCACTTTGCTGTACAGCAGAAACTAACACAACATTGTAAAGCATTTATACTCCAATAAAGATGTGGAAAAAAAAGAATATATAGCATTCTCTGATGCAATTTATATACATAATTATCTATGTGTGTTAGGAATGTGTGGGTATAAATATCCACATGCATGTGTGTGTGTGCGTATATAATTTCCTTGCTATATAAGCATTAACTGTGGTAAATATCAAAATAGAATTAAAATACTAGCAAATATTAGAAATGAAAGTGTGAATTAGTAGTGTGATATCAGTGGAACTGAATAGGAATTCTTTTCATTGTAAACCCACAAAAGGTTATGTTGGGAATTTAACTTTAAGACTATGTTATAGAAAATTTACTTGAGATATTTAGTGACTATATATAGTGGATGACTTGTACAAAAAGATAGTTATTTAATGTAATTTTAGTTTTGTTTTTTTATTTATTTATTTATTTATTTATTTATTTATGACTGTGTTGGGTCTTCGGTTCGTGCGAGGGTTTTCTCTAGTTGCGGCAAGTGGGGGCCACTCCTCATTGCGGTGCGGGGACCGCTCTTCATCGCGGTGCGCGGGCCTTTCACTATTGCGGCCCCTCCCGTTGCGGGGCACAGGCTCCAGACGCGCAGGCTCAGTAGTTGTGGCTCACGGGCCCAGCTGCTCCGTGGCATGTGGGATCTTCCCAGACCAGGGCTCGAACCCGTGTCCCCTGCATTAGCAGGCAGATTCTCAACCACTGCGCCACCAGGGAAGCCCTTTAGTTTTGTTTTGATTCAATTTCATAAAATTATTTAAGATTCCCCAACTAAATGACATATAAACAATTATAATTATTAGAAATAAATATGATAACTGATGTTGGAGGAAAAAATTTGTCAGTAATTAACTGTACCAAGATTCCTGTAAAATCATGCAGTCAAGGGCCAGAGTTAAACATTTTCAACTTTTCAACTATTATTTTGTGACTTCTTTTCCTGTTTTTTATGACTTTTTTCTAATAACAAAGCAATAATTCTTAACGTTGAAAACTTGGAAAATATAAATGTGCCTAAATTAAAAACAGAATGAAAAAGCAAATCATTAATAATGCCATAACACAAGGTAAACAGTGGGCTTTTTAGGGAATGTCTTTCTAGTATTTTCCCACATAAGTATATGCATATTTTTGTTTAAAAAATTGTATACTGCACATACTGTTTTGTAATCTGTTTTTAACTTAGTAATATATTATAGATATTTTTTCTTTTTTTGATAATTTTCCACTTTGATAAATATTCTTTCCCACATGATTTTTAATGAGTTAAGGATAATTGTGATAATACATACTTTATCTTACTTACCAGTTTCCTATTACATTTAATTTGTTTACAGTATTTCACTTTATAAGTAATCCTCCCACAAAATGTCTTATGTATCAATTTTGTTTTACCACATGTGATTATTTCCTTAAGCAATTCCTAGGAGTGGAATTTTTGGGCCAACCACCTCTTTGATTTTTACTTCCATTACTATGCAGATTGTGCTATTTCTCTCAGATTTTAGGAAACAAGCTAGGCTAGTTTTCATAGTCTCACTTTTCTGAGACAGTTCTTAATTATTGATCTCTGACTCACAGACAACACCTAAGTTCTATGTCCAGCTATCTTGTTGAGTAAAGCTGCAAATATCTGCAAATCTGCTTTCAGTATTTGACCATTTTAGCTGAGTAATGCTGCTGAGGCCATTGGTCGGGAACTTTATTACTCCAGTGGTGAAAAAACTACATCAGAGAAAACATCAATAAATGTAACAATATTTTATGTTTGTGTGTTTCATAGTAGACTATAGAAAGCTAAGGTTTAAAATAAATCAATATTATACTGGGCAGTTATATAGGGAAAAATAGAAATTTATTTAGATCAAGAGGACTAATTTAAATATACTCACAAAAATAGGAAATGATTGTGTGTGTATAATAAATATGTAATAAATAAATAAATATTACGTATGAATAAATAGGTGGTATAAATTCTGGACAATTTTCAGAGATTTTTACCAGTAGATTTAGACCAGTTTCCTCAAATTTAAGAACCTATGGACTCCTGAGATTACATCCAGGAGTCTCAATTTTAGAAACACTGGTTTAGATTAATTAGTTTTCATTGCTGGAGGGATGGATTCAGTAGATTACCCTAGATACTCAAACTCTGGTATTTGCTAATACTTTTGTGTGTGTGTGTATGTATATGTGTATATATATATATATATATTTTTTTTTTTTTTTTTTGGCCCTTTTTACCAGTTCATGCTTTCCTTTCCTCTTAGTGTTTTGTTATTGGCCACTGACTTCTATTTAGCAAATTGATACATAAGAACTTATATTGGAGTGATTTTTCCAGCATCATTCCTTAGCCATCCCTTTCTTCCACCACGTCAGAATGAGTTGCAACAGCTTCTGTGGACATACACCAAAGACCACCCTCCATCTTATTCAGTTGACTCAGTGCTACTATTCTGATAACGCTGACTCAAAAACTTTAGCTTTTACATCCATTTGTGAATGCTTTCTTGTGTTGGCTGTATAGTTGGGTTGCCTCCTCCATTTCAATTAAGGCTCAGATCTCAATGCCTTTGTTTCATTGTCTCTGTTTGGCATTCCTTCCCTCCATCAGCCTCGGCCTGAGGGAGCTCCATCACTGGGCACTGACCTTTGCTATCTTATGAGAAAGGAAAATTTAGATGAAAAGAAAAGTATTATAGCAGATCTAGGTTTTGTGTGGCCTGAAGATTTTGTAACTTGGGAGCCTCTCTTTCATGTAAAGAGTATAAAATTACCAGTATGAAATTAGGTAAGAAAGTGAGTATTTATATAGAATAAAAATGTATTATAATCAATTATAAACTTTAAAAAGTGGAAAGTAACTAAATATCACAAAATCGTGAAATATTACATGACATTTTAATTAATTATGGCTAACACTTCTATAATAATTTTCCCCCTATTTTTTGGCTGTATACTCAATAATAAGCTCTTAATAAGACCCCAAATTTGTAATATTATTTTCTATAGAGAGAGTTGAAGCATTTTTCTATCTTTTCTCTGCTGTGCTTGATCAAAATTTGTTTTTTTATTCATAATTTTGGAAAGTTTCTTTCAGCTTCATCAGCTGTTATTTATTATTTGATATTAGTAAAATTTTAGGATGTTTTAAGATCTTCAGATTTGGAAAAAAATATATCAAGTTTTTCATATATGTGCTATTAGAGACATGCTTATGATTTATTGTAGTTGCTGCAGATTTGTACTGTTTAAGAACAGGAATTCTGATAATGCCTATTTCATTTGATTCCCATTAAAAAAAATATGGAACATTTATAATTATATTTGCTGCATTCTCAAGTATAAACCTGGCAGGTGAGAACTTTCATTTTGCCTAGGTGTTAATGAAAACCGAATACAGTATTACATGTCTAATGATTGGAAGTATTTTCCACAGGCTAGTTTCTGGCATCATATATTCAGACCTTTTCCTTCTCCACTTTCTGCACTTCTGGTTCCAGGTATCACAGGACATGCTCATATCACAATGCCACCTCTTGCCCCGCCACATTGGATGGTAGGAGTGTACTTAGAAACCATTTTTATACTGAGAAAGGTAACAATCCAACTATTGACAGAAGTGACTGTGAACTTCTTCTTTTTTTTTTTTTTAAATTTATTTATTTATTTATTTATTTTTGGCTGTGTTGGGTCTTCGTTTCTGTGTGAGGGCTTTCTCTAGTTGCGGCAAGTGGGGTCCACTCTTCATCGCGGTGCACGGGGCTCTCACTATCGCGGCCTCTCTTGTTGCGGAGCGCAGGCTCCAGACGCGCAGGCTCAGTAGTTGTGGCTCACGGGCCCAGTTGCTCCGCGGCATGTGGGATCCTCCCAGACCAGGGCTCGAACCCGCGTTCCCTGCATTGGCAGGCAGACTCCCAACCACTGCGCCACCAGGGAAGCCCAACTGTGAACTTCTTAAGTCAAGTCTATTAAATTCAAACTAAATGTGTTCCCAACTCAATAACTCCTTTGCTAAATCTCCAAGAGGCCTTTGGTCATTCCAGTGATACCTTGTTCATGGGAGATATAATGGAAAAGTTGGAATGGAAAGACATAAAAATCTTAAACATTTATGGTTAAAATATCTTATATTTTTATAAATTTTACAAAAACATATGACCACGGAAGACATCCTTAGGCCTCTTCCTAGGGCTTGGGAGACGCTCATCTAAGAGAGAGGTCTTGAAGCTTAAAGTTCACTACTTCACTAGTTGCGCCTTTGATTATTTTTCTTATCACATTTAATTTTTGTTAGCTGTTTATATTTCTCTTCCACTAAATTATAGCTCTATTATCTACTCATCTTTGTATCTTCAAGTGCCTAAAAGAGGTCTGGGAACATAGCAGATGCTAAATAATTATATTTTAAGTATTGGATGAATAATACTCTTCTTGCAAGTAAAGGATGCAGTCAGCATGAGACTCCCCTCCAAAACTGGGCAGTGAATTTAAACCATATTATCACAAGAAAAGTACATGCATAACTTTTTATGAGACCAGTGCTCTAACCCCTGAGCTATGGAGCCTCAGCTGCATGTATAACTTTTTAAAGGGTTAATTTCTTCATCATTTTATTTAAAAATCAGTGCAATAATTGAGTACAGATTTTGAGATAGGTGCATTGCTATGACAATTTGCTAAACAGAATAAAAATTTATATTGTTAAGATATTAATTGTGTATTAAACTAATCCAGTGACTGATGCATAGCAGACAGACAATAAATATGTATCCATGTATTCATTATCCATCTATACAGAGTATTTTCATTGCCTTAAAAATCCTTATGCTCTGCTTATTCTCCCCTCCAACCAACTCCAGCCCCTGGCAACCACTGATCTTTTTAGTGGGTCTATAGTTTTGATTTTTCCGAAGTGTCATATAGTTGGAATCATACAGTATTTAACCATTTTAAATTGACTTCTTCCACTTAATAGTATGTGCTTAAGGTTCCTTTATGTCTTTTCATAATGTGACAGCTTCTTTCTTTTTAGTGCTGAATCATATTCCATTGTCTGAATGTACCACAGTCCAACACTGTTTCTTAAGCTGCATCTACTCTCACAGGAAAATATTTCCCAGCATCAAAATAGTAGTTGATTAATATGCAGTTGTAACTAGTTTTCAATCTCATGGCACATGACCATAAACTATGATATATCTGAAAAAATTATACATAGTCCCAAGTGAACATAAGAACTCTAGAAATAAAGCAGTAAAAATAATAATCCCCGGCAGAATTAGTGAAACCTAAGGCATTCATAAAGCATAGTTTATTTCCAACATTTAATAATGGAACTTTTTTTTTTAATGCTTATAGTGTCTACACTCTTTAAAAAACATTCCTAGATCTATATTATCTCCAAGAACAAATTAGTTTTGCTGAATACATTTGGAATTTTGAAATATTCTCCAATATTATTAGCAAACCTATGTACTAAATATTATCCCTAGAACTTGTTCTCTAGCCAAAAGATTCCCAAGTCTGAATCTGTGACACCTTGTCTTTGGTTACCAGACTATCCTTAAGCCCTCCAGTGTGTCCATAGGAATATGCAAAATGATGCTATAGTTGTATATTCTCAAATTTGGTAATTATTCTTTGCTTAGCTCTCTGACATTCTCACATTTAAGCACATCCACATATCTTTCCGTATATGGACTTAGTAACCTTGCTTCAGACTGCCTGCTTTAAATGGAACGATCATCCCTATTGAACAAAGTCACTAGGAATCTCTGTCTCTTTCCTCTCATTCCCATTGCCACCTCCATCCTAACATCCACTCCTCTCCCAGTCTACAACTTCTATACTTTGCAGTTGTGATTATAAGCTGCTACACCCTAACTCATATCCATGAGACATGGCTGGCCAGCAGAAAGGATTTTTTGCTGATTTTGAAGCATGTCTCTAAATATTCTTTGTTTTTTGAACTGGAAAAAAGCTTTAATTCAAACAAAATCTGTCATGTTGAGAACTTTTAACCGAATGAAGCCAGGAATGGAAATATATTACAACTTTAAAATAATAATAGTCTTAATGTACTTTGCAAGAGTGGTTGCAACAAAAGGGTGTAAACATGCTGTCATGGCATCAGGGCTAAATAATGAGGCAGTGAGAACACTAACATAGGCTTTGCCATTACCTAGGTAAGTCACTAAGCAGATTAGGCCTCAGTTCCCTTGGTTGTGAAATGGCATTACTATGGCATTACGCTTGATCTAGCTATCTCACACAGTCCAGCGAGATATTGAGAATGAAAGTGCTTTGAAAAACAAAATGTGATGTACAGATATGAAAAATGATGACTATGTATCTGGTCTACATTTCTAGGTTGGAATGACAGAGAGTACACTGGCAATAATCTATAGAAGGTTGGCATCTGAGATCACAGAGCTGAAAAAAATAAGGTCCTAAGCTTCTTTAGGGTGGCAAGTTACAGAAAATGAATGTTGTCAAGACAATTGAATTTGGAAAGAGACCAAAGCAATAACTGGAAAATGCTGTTTGAGTTGCTGAGACATTGAAATACAAGGACCAACAGAAATATGTAATATATATATAGTCCTTTGAGTTAGGAAGATGATGAGCTAGTCTATATATTAATGTTCATGCTTAGGATATCAAGCTAAGCCTTCAATCTCTTTGTTGAACTTGGATAATGAGACTTCTAGGGAGCTGGAAAATATTCTGCTGTAAGTTCCTTGGCTATCTCTTGTCTCTGAAATAAGGGCAGCCTTTGGGTATGAGTAGGGAAAGACTGCACCCCCCTGGAAAGTTTGGAAAGCTTCGTTGTCACCTAAAGTATAGGTGTTAGGAATTACTAAGAATAAGAAAATTGAATAAGTAAAACATATAGTTTGTTAGTGATGAATGCTAAGGGAAAAAATTAGGCAGGAAGGGGCTGTAGGAAATGTTTGGGTAATTCTGAGTAGAATGACCAGGAAGGACTCACTGAAAAAATGGTGTTTGAGTAAAGACCTAAAGGATATTCCTATGGTCATCAATGAGTCATGCTTCATTCCTTCCTCTGCCAACTCTACTGATCTCACGCCCAGGAGGACGTAGATGGATGCAGCAGTAATAGCATTACCGTTGAGCCACATGGTATTAAAAAAAAAATAAAAATAATTTTATTTCTTTTTCTTCACTATTTCTTCTTTTAATATTTTCCCAATGGTATTGATAGCAAAAGGGCTATCCTTAGTTATATTTAGGATAAATGGGATAAACTTGCATATAATTATTTGAGAAAATGTGTGATTAAAGTAGGACTTCTATTCTTATAAATAGTGATAGAAGAAAGCAAAATAAACATTATTTGATTTTAACATTAAATTTTATTAGCATAAAATGTGTACTTTGTTATTTCAGTGATTGATATACATGAAGTTTCAGAAGGCCATTCCAAATTACATATGTTTAGAAGAGGTTCTGGAATGGTATTCTAGTGGACTCCCCAGCTAAAGCAACAATGCTCTTTAATTATACTAAATGCCTAGTTACTGTCTGATACTAATTGGATACATTTGTTAGTTATCGTTATGTATCTTCTATGTTCAGATTGGCTATAGACTAATGTTAATGTTATTTAACAACTATACAAATACAAATATTCAATTATAAAGTACAATAAAATTATGCAACTATTATGTAACTATATGACTACTATCAAATACAACTGTTGTCATGAAGACACATCATAAATTTCGTTAATGAGAATGATTCTCCATTGTACTCATTTAAAACTCCATGTTTGCTTTATTTTATCTGGTACATAGAACTAGATGATAAAATAATAGTTGAGAGAGAGAGACAGAGACAGAGAGAGAGAGGAAGACTGAGAGAGAGAAACATCATAAAATGGTACCACTTGGAAAATCTGCATGAAGTGTATGTGAGAAATCCTTGTACTATTTGTTGCAGTGTTTCCTTAAGTATGATATTATACTCAAAATACAAAGTTTTAAAAAATGACTTTATTTTACCCTCATCATTTATGGATAGATAGTTTTGGTATGGAATTCAAGGTTAATATTCCTCAGAAATGAATAACTTTGCTGCACTGTCTTTTAGTATTCATGAAGGCTAGTCTGATGTTTGTTCCTTTGTCAGTAAACCTTGAATTCTATATCCATTTCTTTGTTTCTTGAGTACTTATTTACTACCTATTTTTTGAGTTTTAAACTTTGTTGATAGTGTTGTAGGCATTCAAAATGGATCCTTTAACAAAACAAATAAAGATCCCTACCGTTCTGGAGTTCACATTCTAGCCAGGTGGGTGGTGGGTAGGGAAAGACACACTAAAAATAATAAATAAATAAATAATGTAGTATGTTGAAAAAAGAAAAATTCTATGGAAAAACAAAAAGTACAGTAGGTAAGGGTGAGCAGTATTGGAGTGGGAGTGGGTTGTAATTTTAAATATGATAGGGTAGGCACTGTAGAGAATATGAAAAATGAGCAATGTTGAAGCAGGTGAAGGAATTATCTATATAGATATTTAGTGGAAGAACATTGCAAACAGAGGTAACAACCAGTCTAAAAATTCTTAGGGGTATGCCTTCTGGGTTTTAGCGAAAGCAGAGAAGACAGTGAGGCTGGAGTAGAGTAGATGAGAGGGGGAACAGTAGAATCTAGAAGGTGAAGTCAGAGAGGGAATGGAGAGTCCGGTCACTTGGGTTTGTTTCTGTTGGTTATTTTAAATGACTTTGGCTTTTTCTCTGAGCAAATGGGTATTTACTTCAGAGTGTTGAGCAGAGAGGTGATATGATCTGCCATTATTTAAAAGGATGACTCTGGTTGCTGGGTGAATAGTTTATAGAGGCCAAGAGTAAATGCAGGAGTCTAGGCAGAAGACCATTGCATAATCCAGGTAGGAAATGTTAGTGAGCAATGGAAGTGATGAGCAGTGTTAGGATTCTTGATATATTTTGAAGGTAAAGCCAACATATTGCCTAACATTTTAGTTTTGTCTGTGAAAGAGAGCAAGAAGTCAAGAATGTCTTCAGGGTTTCCATTATGAGCAGTAGAAAGAAGGAATGGACATCAGCTGAAATGGAAGAGGCTATAATTGGAGCAAGTTTGAAGTGGGGAGGATCTGGCATTCAAGTTTCTTCAGGCTGAGCATGGAATTCCTATTAGATATCCAAGAGAAGATGTTAAAAATTTAGCTGGATATACTCAGCCAAATTATTATTCAAGCGTTAATATGTATCTGAAGCCACTTTCATTTCCTTTTTGATGCCCTGGTTTTATCTCTAGAATCTTGAATCTTGTCTTTATTATAGGGTTCTTAAATTTTACAATGATGACAAAATGAATGAATTTATTAATTTACTTTTATGATTAGAAGAAATAAATTTTTGAAGCATAAAATCCTACTTAACTCAAAACCCCGAAGCCTATCTATGATGCTATGTTGCTGGCTTTTTAGGATGAACAGAAAAAAATGGATTGAATCCTGTGGGATACTTTTACTAAAGAGCCCTTGTGATAGGTGAGAAACTGTCCCATGATCAACATTTGGATCACTGGCAAGAGTTCTGATTACTCTTATTCTAATACAACTACCATGATGCAGTGTTTAATTTCACAGAAACCATTGAACCATATCACTTACTTGATGGGTCTATTGTGTAAATAGTTCAGTAGAGACTTCCTGGCACATACTCATTTTTCTCTGATCATTGACACATGTAATAATTTAACTGGGACTGTTTCCTTAGTGCTATACTCAAACACATTTCATTTTAGTATAATTAATAGATATTTATTTTTGCTGCCAAAAACAAAGGTACCAATAGCAATCTGACTATAATTATCATTTCTTTCCTTTGGCCCTTGACATAAATTCATTACATCATCCCATTATGGTTGCCATTCATTTCACAGCTATAAGCAGTAACACATACATTTTTAAACCACAGATGTTGATTTCCATATTTTTGCCCCAATGCATAAATAATTCTCTAGTATATCATTGGTAGATGACTATGTCACTGGAGCAGTTGCTGATGTTTATAATATAAATGATATATGCACATCGCTTTGCTCTTCCTCTCCTTGCATACACTTTTACCACTAGCCAGTGATGACTGAATGTTTAACACCTAGAAGCATTGAAGTACACCTATTTAACTTCTAGATCACTTATGACTAAAAGTTGATATCTAAAAGAAATTGTTAGCTCTCAGGAGAAATAATACAATGTGGAAACTTTGGTAGGCATCCTCTTGGATTAGAGAAATAGGCTTAAATTCAATAAATCATCTAGATTTATAGCTATATAAAGCTGAAAGCTGCACCCCACCTGAAAAAATGTGGAGTGGTTGTGAAAAAACTAATATTTTAGGAGCACTTCATATATAACTAATGCTGTGCAAGGTGCTTTACATGCATTATGTCATTGAAACTATAGCAACTCTAAGAAAGAAGTGATACTAACTTTATTCAAGATACGGTCACTGAAGCTAAAATGGTTAAGACATTGATGTAAGTACCATAGGAAGAAAGTGGGAGACCTGGGTTTCAACCCCAGCTTATCTTCTATGTCATTATGCATCTATAATTCTCTGATTTTCAAATTGAGGAAAATATTTAGAGATATTTAATGAGTTATTCAAAGTCAGGCAGGTGGTTTATGGCAGAGCTGGAATTAAAAGCCAGAGTCTCTCTAGGCTTTCCTATTTACTACATTATTCTATCTCCCTGGAAAGTTCTATAATTCATAATACTTAGAATTTGACCTTATTTTGAAATTATGGGAAATTCCACAATTTGATTTCTCCCTAGAAATAAATGGTCCTTGCTTTCAAGAATAAGTAAGTGAGATTATGGAACAACTTAACTATGTTAATAAATAGTTTGGCTGCTTTGGCATGTGGCTCTTTTCTCTTTAACTTTGAAATAAAAGATCTGTCTCATGTGTTGGTAAGGCCTACTGCTGCACTGAACCCTTTAGACGAGAAACAGAGGGCTGGAGAGCTTAAGCGGCTTCTCCAGGGAAACATAGCTGCTTGATAAGTGATAGGCTGCCATAAAAGAAGAGACCAATGGTAATGATCACAGGAGAAAGTTTTTAGTGAAATATTTCCAACTTTAAGTAAAGAGATTATTCATCCAACCCAGAATTATCTATTGAATGTCAGCTATACACCGTATGCTGTATAGGTCTAGGGATGTAATATTGGTATAATTTCTGAATTTAAGAAGCTCAATGTCTGACTAGATGTCTCAATGTCTGACTAGTGGAAAACATAGAGAACTAAATAAACAATTATAGTTATGAATCCTGTTCCTGATAAAATACAAAATTGGCATAGGCTTCTAGCTTTCTCCCTCAAGGTCAACTATTGATAGAAACCCGAACTATTAAGAATAATAAGAAACCTATGGATAGATAGATGCCTGTTTGAACTGTTGGTGGTAGGGGGATAGTTGTAGCCTAGGCCAGGTTTGGCCAATGAAGCTATAAGAAGTTAAATTAGGGAAAGAAACCATTTGAGTTCTGCTTTTGATTGTTTTCTGCCTTTGCCTTGGGACACCCAATGCCTGACTGGTTATTACGGGAATTGACAACTACACCTCAGACTTCTGATACCCACTTACTTGGGGTTGGGGCTTTATTAATTTGGGGCAGTGCTTAGATACCCAGAGTGGAATATAAACTCATAGGCAAATGTAATGAGACATCTGAGGAGCACAACAACTTCAAATAGAAAAAAGGCAACAAACATAAATTACAGATGCCATGTATTATAAATCAGAATTGTTAAAACAGAAGGATAAGAATTTCAGATAAGCATAAAAACCCATCCAAAAATTAAGATATTAGAATTGTAAGAAAAAGAAAAAATTTTAAAAGGATCCAGATATTTTGTATAAGAAATATAATACTTGAAATAAAGAGCATAGTAAATAGAATGGGATGAATAATGGAATGAATATAGCTAAAAAATGGATTAGGAACTTGAAAGCAAAGAGGAATTGTTCAAGGAAGATGCAAGAACAGCTAAACACATATAATATGTAAATACAAATCAAGAGAAATAGAGGATAGAAACTGAAGTGCCACTATTTGGATAATAAGAGTTCCAAAAAAGTGAAAACTAAAATTATCAAGGTGACTTTTGAGAAAGTAATGGAGGTAGATTCCACAGAAGTAAGAATTTAAAAAGATGACTAACCTAAAAATAATGGGTCCAAAATACCAGACTGAAAAGATAAGACCCACGTTAAGAAACATTATAGAAAAATTAAGAATATAAAAGACAAAATGAAGTTTATAAAAATTTCCAAAGAGAAAGGGCAGATCCTATTGATAGGAACAAGAATCAAATTGACATCAGACTTGTCAATAGTAACACTGGATGAAAGAAGATGATGGTTTAACATTTTTAAAGTTTGGAATGAAAAAGACTTTGATCTGGGTATGAAGTTGAAGTACTGGCCTGTAATCTATTTCTCTTCCTATTACTGGGCATGAGTGGCATGATCTTTGGCAGGTGACCTAGACTAATACCCATTTATACATGCTGATAACTGACCTTCTGATAAGTAGACATATAAATGATATTTGCTAGGAGGAGAATCCTTATATATGGAATGTTCTTTTCACTGTGTCTCTGGGATAGAATTGCTTATGGTAAATAAATTGTAATCTATGGATTTATGAGACATGGCTACTCAGAAAATGTCATGTAAGCTATACAACTACTTGGGGTATAAAACAGATGTTTTGTAACCTAAACATGTGTAAAGTCTCACAAACTTTAGTTAGAGACTTCATCTATTCTGGTCAGATAGTGTGTCTAATGCAAGAAGTAAGGATTTGAAGAGCCATGTGGGATGTTCTAGATCTCTCCTTGATTTACTTGTGCCTCTTGATTGCTTCCATCCTTAAAATTATTAGCAAAGTTTGGTACTGCGTAAGATCTTAGAGTCATATGAGTTTGATTTGCTAATCTGATTCGTTTCATTAGCAAACTTACAATTTTATATCCAACCTAACCATCAAAGGCATAGAAAAGAATGTCTTTAAATCTGATAAAGTTCCTCTTACACACACACACACACACACACACACAAACACACACACACACACACACAACCTAAATTGAGAAATGTAAGAAATATTCCCTTTAAAATTGAGAATTGAGACAAGAATGGCCATTATGACCAGTTCTAGTGAGCAGTGTATAGGAGGTCCTATATAATGTTATAAAACAATAAAAAGAAATTAAGGACCTAAGGTTTGGAAAAGAGGAAATAAAATCAAAATTTTTGGTAGATGAGATGAATGTCTACTATTAACTACTCCAAAAAAATCTATAAACAAGTTAATAGAAATAATAGAGTTTAGTAAGGGGCTGAATATAAAATCACTAAGCAAAAATCAATTGTATATCTAAACATTAGTGACAAATAACTGGAAAATATAATTTTAAAAGGCATTTATTATAGCATCAAAAATCAAGTATCTAGTAATAAGTCTAACAAAAAAGTAAGTATGCAAATATTGCAAAACTTTATTGAGGTATTAATAAGATCAAAATAAGTAAAGATATCTATTATGTTCATGAATAGGAATATTTAATATAAAAATGTCAATTTTTCTACAAATTGATCTATATGTAGAATGTCATCTACACAATTCCCAACAGTATTTTTCTTGGAACTTGGTAACCTTATTAAAAATTCATATGGAATAGCAGGTGTCAAGAATAGGCAAGATACTTATAAAGAAGAGTAAAGAGGGGTGCCTTTCACCACCAGGCACCAAGAATTATTATAAAGTTATAGTAATTATGACAATATGTTACAGTCCCTGGTATTCACCAATTACCAAGAATGAAAGATAACCTAAAAACAGACTTATGTATTTGAAACTTTGACATATAAAAGTGGTGGTATAATAGATCAATGGAGATAGGAGGAGTTATTCAATAAATTTTTCATACACATGGGAAAGAAAAGTTAGGTCCTTATTATCCACCATGCACAAAAATCAATTCCACATGGATGAAGAATTTAAATATCAAAGGCAAACCTTTAAAACCTTAACAAAAATTATATATGAACACTACTCTAATATCGGAGATAGGGAATGACTTTTTAAAATACAAGAAGAGCTAACCATATGGAAAAGGTGATAAATTTGACTTTAAAATATAAGAACTTTTATTCATCATGTCATTTTAAGAAAGTGAAAAACCAAAGTACAAACTGTAAGATGTGTGCAATCCATATCATCAACACAGGATTTATTTCACAAATATTTGATGAACAACATATTAATAAATGTCAGGTAACTCAAAAGAGAAATAATCAGGCATTTCACAGATGAGGAAACACATGTGGTCAATAAATATATGAAGGAATGTTAAACTTTGTTATAATCAAGGAAAAGCAAAACAAGACTAAGAGGAAATACCATTTTATATCCATTTAGGTGGGAAAAGTAGACTGACAATACCAAAGAGGATGTGGAACAGCAGGATCTCATGTATTGCTCGTGGGAGCATGAATTGGCACAGCAAATCTGTTCGGCATTATCTTATAAAATAGAACATTTGCATATTCTATGGGCCAGCATTTCTAGTCCTAGACATATACCCTAGGGAAACTTTTGAAAATTTTGTACAGGAGACATTTACAGAAGTATTCATAGCATGTCACCATAGTAAAGACCTGGAAATGACCTAAATATCCATTTACAGAAGAATGGATAGTGTTATGTTCATGCAATGTAATATTATACAGTATTCAAAATGAAGAAACTAAAGCACAAGCAAAAATATGGGTCAACTTTAACAATGTAATATTGAGTGAAAACGGGGGTCCCAAAAGATTACATAAATAAGAAAGCCTTTCATAAAGTAAAAGCACTAAATCTAAATGATACATTTTTTTCTCAGAACATATATGAATAGAAAATTGTATATGTACATGTATATATACATATACATGTATAGTGAAAGTCTATGTGTAAATATACGTAAATATTCACATAAAAGTATGCACTTATACATATAAAACCAAGGAAACCTATCATACAATTTAAGATAGTAGTCAGGATAGTTTCAGGGGCTGGGATTGCGATCAGCCCCAAAAGTAAATAGAAGTTATTGTCATTTTCTAGTTTCTATTTCAAGTGGTGGTTTGCTGATATTGTATTACTAAAGAGAAAGGAAGAAATAAAAGAGGGCCAGGTAAAGACCAGCGAAGAGAATGTGTCATGAACCAAAGAGGATAATCAATCTAATTTGGGGTACTTGAATCACACACATACACACAAATCTAAAATAATATTTGTATTTTCTATGAGATGGGTAAGTATAAGTTGTTATGGGAGTACGGGAAAGTAGCATTTAATCCAAAATGGATGAAGGGAAGAATCTGGAAATAGCTTGCCCAAAAAGAGAATGTCTGAGCTATAGCATTGATAACTTTCATTGTGCACATTCTATGTGTCAGACACTGTTCTAAGTATATTATGTGTGCTGACTCATTTAATCCTCATAATAATAGGTACTATTATCACACTTATTTTAACGCGTACAGATCACTTAAGTAACAATGTTACTCAACTAACAAGTGGCAATTATTCTCCGAGATAGTTATTCTCTCCCACATACATGGTATTATTACTATTCTTTCTTGACTAAATTTTAATTTCTGTTTCCATCGTCAAAGTTTGAGGGCCTTGACAGTGTGACCCATGTCCCATTCATTGTTTATTTCCAGACCTAGAACAAGGTCTGAAACACATTATGTACTTACTAAGTGCTCATATAATGAGTAAATATATGAATGAATAAATGAAGATTTAATAGTTTTTTTTTTTTTTTTTTGGTGAGTGGACAAAGCAGGACCAACATGTAAACAACATACTATAATGCAAGATATTTGCCTCCAGAGAAATATGCACAAAGGTCATGACCTATTGTGAGAAATCATGTAAAATTTCTTAGAAGTGCTGTTTTAAGGAGTGATAATCCGTATTTAGTCAGGGAAAATTTTTTGCTATTGAAAAAAAA
Organism: Balaenoptera acutorostrata; assembly: GCF_949987535.1. Lineage (NCBI taxonomy): Eukaryota > Metazoa > Chordata > Mammalia > Artiodactyla > Balaenopteridae > Balaenoptera > Balaenoptera acutorostrata. Next base: position 64,533,576 of record NC_080072.1, on the reverse strand, counting down.
GTGAGAATGATGCCAAATAGGTCAGCAACACATAATTACTTAGCCAAGGCTAGTTATTTCATAGGCCCTTATATAGATGGAGCATCAGACAGATTAGAAGGAAATGTTTCAAAGTAGAAAAATATAATGCCATGAAGTCTCTAATATAATATGTAATAAAACAACACATTAGATTACCCAAAGTTAACTGCAGGAGGATGATGTTGTTGGGGGAAGGGGATAGGACTAAAGAAAACCCTTGAAAGCACAGTGATGGAAAGAATTCCCACACAGCTGATATAGGTAGCAGTGGGCATCAGTGCTTCCAGCCATTAAGATAGGGTGAGGTTCATAGTGTTATGAAGTTCCACTTAAATCAAGATCCTGAGAGAGCACAGAACAATGAATGGATTGTCTCATCCTGTAATCCTTGGCCATGATATGTAGCTTAGGGCAGATCATTGTGGAGAGAATTCATCTACCCACATGATACTGAGTAATTGTTCATAGAGATTAAATTTACAAACTCTATTGGATCATGAAAAAAAAATCAATATAGCACAGAGATTAAGAACGTGGATTCTAGAGTCAGACTGTCCAAAATCTAATTCTGCACTTGTTACTTAAGTGATCTGTACATGTTAAAATAAATGTGGTAATAGTACCTCTTATTGTAAGGATGAAATGAATCAGCACACATAATATACTTAGTGTCTGACACGTAGAACGTGCACAATGAAAGTTATCTATCAATACTATAGCTCAAAAACCCTTTCTTTGGGAAGCTATTTCCAGATTCTTTTCTTCATCCATTTTGAATTAAGTGCTACTTTGCTATACTCCCACAACAACTTGTACTTATTCATTTCATAGCAAATACCACTATTATTGTGTATTTGTCTGTATGTGTGTGATTCAAGTACCCCAAATGGGACTGATTATAATCACTGGTTCATGACACATTCTCATCCCTGGTCTTTGCATGGCCCTCTTTTATTCCTTTCTTTCTCCTTTCTTTTATCTTTAGTCTCAGAGTTCTCCAAGACAGGCAGCAGGTGTTCTCAGTCTAAGGAAGAGTCAGGCAAAGAACAGGGTAAGAGGGTAAATGTCTCATTTTGCTTCATGATATCCTGAAGGTACATGCTCAAAAATTTGTTAGGGAGTTTTAATTTGTTTGTTCAACAAAGATTTTTGAGCCATTATATGCTAGGCACTTTAGCCAAACACCAATAAATATAAGTTTTTGTTCTTGACCTCAGGTAAATTAAAGTAAGGTAGAAGAGCTCATAATTAATTAAAAATAATCCTGTGGCTTCAAAAGTTTACTTAAATTCAGTGAAATAGTGTATACTTTTGGGCTGACAGATTGGCTCTCATTACATGTTTCTTAATAATTGTTTCTTTTGTTGTTAATGGCAGATTATTCTACAAAGGAGAGTAATTAAAAATGAAAAAGCAAAGCTCCCTCTTATTTCTGCCTGTCTCTGACATGGTAAATATCCATGCACTCACCTGTTACACGTATTTTAATTACTTTTTCCTCAGCTCAGGCTCTTGTAAGGATTTTTGTAAAAATCTCTTTGTTAAGGCATCTCACTTATTTCTCTACTAATTAATCAGAAAATTCATTTATTTCTCCCCTTTTTGCCATTTAGCAAAGAATGTGAAGCTGTAAGAACTTTTCACGTAAATTTATGAAAGCTCAGTCTGGATTACTTTTCTGCTATGGAAGCAGTAGCTGTTTTATGGTTGGATCTAACTCTGGCACTTCTTTGGTGACATTTTGCTTAGTCAGTGGCATCTTTTCAGGTGCTGGGAAATGCCATTTCAGCAGATGGATTAATGTGTGCCGATTGGCATGGCTCTCATGAAGTTTTGCTTCTGTGGGCTATGCATCTCCACATACATTCGTGTAGTTTCTAGGAATCTTCTTTTTAAACATAGTTCTTGGCAACTTTGAGGGGAAAGGATGGATTTGTCTTAATTTTAACCCATTGTGTCCTCACAGAAAAGTTTTCTTATAAATGAAGTTTTTATATTCCTGAAGTGGAAAGATCAGATGGATTTGGGTTGAAATCTCAGTCTAACTGTGAATTTGGGCAAGTTATTAAAAATTTTGGAACCTCAATTTCCTCATTTGCTAAATGTAGGATGAATCTTATATAGTCATTTGAGGTTTAAGAACATTTATAAAATGTCTAACACATAGTTGGTGTTATGAGCTGAATTGTGTCCCTCCAAAATTCTTATGTTGAAGTCCTAATCTCCAGTACCTCACAATGTGACTGTATTTGAAGATAGGGCCTTTAAAGAGGGCATTAGGGTTGTCTGTAATCTGATCTGACTGATGTCCTTATAAGGAGAGTTTTGAGCATGCAGAGATACACCAGGGCTGTGCATGTACAGAGGGGTGACCATATGAAGAGGCAGGAGAGTGTCCTTCTGAAAACCAAGAAGAGAGGCCTTACAAGAAACTAACTCTGCCAGTACCTAGATCTTAGACTTCGAGCCTCCAGAACTGTGTGAAAATAAATTTCTGTAGTTTAAGCCTCCCAGTCTTTCATATTTTTTTATGGAAGCCCTAGCAAAGTAATACAGTTGGCACTCAACAAATGGCAGCTTTCTTTCTTTTTTTTTTTTTTTAAATTAACTTTTAGAATGTTGGATTTGGAGCCAGTGAGCCTGGGTTTGAATTCTCTGTGCTTCAATTTCTTCATCTGTAAAGTGGAGTGAATAATATCTGTCTTATAGTTAGTTGTAAGGATTAAATTAGTTAATACATATAAAGTTCTTAGAATAGGGACTTAATTTCTTTTTTTTTAGTAAGCTATCTCACATCTGCCTGATCCTTCCCTCATCCTGACTGCACAAGTGTTAAAAACATAAGCAATTGATATGTGCATAGTGCTTTCATCTACTGAAGAAGCCTCTTGACTTGTGTTCTTACTTTCAGCCAATGACTCATATATATTCTGCACATTTCCCAGGACTAGATTCAGAAGAGGCTCTTTAATTATTTTATAGCAGCTTTTAGTGGCTCATCATTAACAATGAAATGATCTCTATATTATCTATTCTGGCATTCAAAGCCTTCCAAAATCTAGATCCTAACTGCCTTTCCAGTCTTGTTTCCTGTAACTCTTCTCCCTATTGCAAATCCTCTTATTTATATTACTTATATAGATACTTATAAGTGATCATAAGTACTTATGTTAACTTACTTAGATTGATTCATCTTCTCCTAAACACACTCTTTCCTACTTATGTGGTTTGATCCAGACTTTTCCTTCTAGCTGTAATTCTTTCTATGTTTATCTACCCCTATTAAAATCCTAATTGTTTTTAGGTTTCAGTTGGTCTTTTGAAGTTTTCCTTAACAATTTCAAACAAAAATGAGTTTTGCTTGCACTTCTGAACTTTTTATTACTATAATTGTTGACTTTAAACAGTTGTCGAATGCATAAAACGTGGATATATGGATGGATGAATGAATGAAAGGATGGGAGCACTTGAAAATGTTAATTTCCATGAAAGATGGCACACTTTTGAAATAAATTATTACCTGCAGTGAATGATCCAATAGTATTGCTTTTTTCCTCTTTATCTCTGTTTTCTACTTAAATATACTAGTCAAAATTGATTTAGAAGTTATTGCATCTGCATTATTATAAGCCTTAGTGCATGAGTTGAAATTGAGAATTTAAGTTTGTCTTCATTAAAATACTGGGTAAGCTGGGACGAAGTGAGGGAGTGGCATGGACTTATATATACTACCAAATGTAAAATAGATAGCTAGTGAGGAGCAGCCTCATAGCACAGGGAGATCAGCTTGGTGCTTTGTGACCACCTAGAGGGGTGGGATAGGGAGGGTGGGAGGGAGACGCAAGAGGGAGGAGATATGGGGATATATGTATATGTATAGCTGATTCAATTTGTTATAAAGTAGAAACTAACACACCATTGTAAAGCAATTATACTCCAATAAAGATGTTAAGAAAAAAATACTGAGTTGAACATGTTGCTAGGCTTCCCTAATGTTTGTGAAATTGAATGAATAGTTAGATAGATGCATGTATAGTAACATTGTAATTTTCTTTTCTGACAGGGACATTGGGAAGGTTAATTAGTGCCTGTAATGATTTTTGTCCCCCTTGATGGAAAGACACTATGCAAATATAGAGTGCAGAATAAAGAATTCCATCAAAACCAGAAGGGTTATATTGTCAGTGGCTGACAATATAACCAGAAGGGTTATATTGTTATATTGTCAGTGGCTGTTGATGGATTAAAAAAGTTGTGCCAAAAGGAAGAGAATCTAAAACATTACTTCTAACCCTGAGGCATGGTTTCGGGCTGAACATCTTAACCTGAGGTCTTATGATGAACATGTTTTCATTCAGCTGAAACTATCACCTAGTAGATAGAATTATGGACTTAAGACTCTAATGGCCAGACAGAAAGTACGGGAGAAAATAGCTATTTCTCCCTCTCTGGTACCCACACAGGTGCCTCATTTCATTATTTACTTAAAATTGATCATTAGGTGTTTCCTATCCTACATATATCAGGTGCATTGCTAAACTCTCGAGTTACAGTGTCTTGACATAAGCAGATCCCGCCCTTAACCTGCCTGATCTGGGTCTGGCTTTCAGAATTTCATTCTCATCAGCTTATACCTAGAGATAATAAACATTCTTGCTATGCACACTGTCTAATGGCTTCTTTCCAACAATATTAGAAGTAGGCAATACAGAATGCCATTGCGTTTTGCAGATGTTTGGAGGTTCAGGAAGGAAGAGAATGTCTTAGTCTGCTTGAACTGCTATAACATAATATCACAGACTAACTAAGTGGTTTAAACAACGAACACTTACTTCTCACAGCTCTGGAGGCTGGAGAGTCCAAGATCATCTTCCTTGTTTATAGATAGTCATTGTCTTGTTATATTGTGGAGAACAGAGAGGGTAAGCAAGCTTTCTCCTGTCTTTTCTTATAGAGGTGCTAATTCCAACATAAGGACTTTACCCTCATGACTTAGTTACCCCCCAAATTTCCAATCTCTAAATATCATCACGCCAGGGATTAGAGTTTCAACATATGAATTTTGGAGGTACACAATCATTCAATTCATTGTAGAGAATTAATATCTTCTGAGTATCTGCTATATTCCAGCACTGGACTTTGTATTTTATAAACTTAAAAAGCTCTCAATGACATTGTATTAGACATCTTTGTTATGAAGTATACCTTCTTCTATCACAGAACTTATTTTACTGGTGGTTTGTGTCTATTTATCCAACTAGTGGGTAAGCTCTTGAGGGAAGGGACTATGTGTATCTTTTTCATTTCTGTATCTTCATTATTATTTTTATTATTTTTTATTGATTTATTTATTTTTGGCTGCGCTGGGTCTTCATATCTGCACACGGGCTTTCTCTAGTTGCGGTGCATGGGCTTCTCATTGCGGCGGCCTCTCTTGTTGCAGAGCACAGGCTCTAGGCATGCAGGCTTCAGCAGTTGTGGCACACAGGCTCAGTAGTTGTGGCTCGCGGGCTCTAGACCACAGGCTCAGTAGTTGTGGCGCACAGGCTTAGTCGCTCTGGGGCATGTGGGATCTTCCCGGACCAGGGCTTGAACCCATGTCCCCTGCATTGGCAGGCGGATTCTTAACCACTGTGCCACCAGGTAAGCCCTGTATCCTCCTTATATAGCAGGGTGTTTGGCATGTTGAAGGAGCTCAACTAATATTATTAAGTCACGAAAAATTTACAACATTACTTAATCTTTTCATTGACATTCCTAACCTCTCTGCACTTTAAAACGGCAAAGCTAATAGTCCTCAGGATTGTTCTGAAAATCAAATTAAAGGTGCCGTTAGATTAAGTTGGCATATTGAAACTGCAGCACAGATTTTCCCTTTCCCAATACTTAATTACGAAAGCAAAAAGTAGTTAAAACTAGCCAGCACACACACACACGCACACACCCCACCATCACCACCACCACCACCACCAAATGAGGAAAGGGAGATACTCTAAGGCAACAATCTTTAAAAACTAGTGGCCAAGGATGGACAATAAGGGTTTTAGAGTGGAATAGAGATATGCAGCAGAGTTTGGCTTCTAGTGGCATCCAGACCTCCTACCCATGGTCTTACCTACATTGTCAGCCCTATCTCCAGTAAAAATCTAATTAGAAAGTAAGTTATAAGCAAAGGCTACTGGAAATAGCTGCTGGGGAGAAACAGCTGAAATGATAAAGTACATAGTGAGGCTGGCTTTCTTTGTGGAAAGTAAAGGATTCTAGGGAAACCATATGAAATATAACATTAAAATTAGGAAAAGTCGGTCCTAGGACAGGATGTTTAACAAAATCTCAGAAGAGATAATGATCAGTTTTACTCCAAAGACTCCATATCTGCATGGTCTAGTTTTTCTCCTGTCCTTTTTATTCCCCTAAGAGTAAGAAATATCCAGACCTTACTTAAGCTGTAGCTGGGGACAGGAATGATGGGAAATGGCACCAAGAAGTCATCCCCATCATATCAGAGCAAAGAGAATGATCAGCAGAATGTCTTTTTATCTTATGAGGAAAAGAAAAAAAATGTCATAGTAACCTCCCAAACTACTACAACAAAAACAAATTAAAGGTATGAAAGACAAAAATTCAACATAGAATTAAATATAACTCATTGGCAGAAAGAAATTTATGCTATATAGAATCAGTATCTCCAGACTGGAGTTTCTGTTTTACCTTTTTCTTCTAGAGACTTATGATATGTTGCTTAGCTGTAAAATTATCTGGGGCACCAAATAAAAGTACATTTAGAAATTGTGATGTCTGCAAAGTACCATTAACTAGGCCCCATAAACCTGTGATAGGGCTACCTGTATTTCCATGTCTTTTACATGTTTCTGTTATGGAAAAATCAAGGTAATTAGATGGATTATTTTTACTCATACTGCCATATTCTGAATTCAGATTACTATTGAGTGAGACAGTAAGAGAGATGTCAATTTTTGTTTAATAGCCTCACTACTTCTATCCCTTTACTATTGTAAAAGATAAATCACTACCATAAGACAAAAACAAAGAAAGGATACATAAGAAATATTGAAGGTATTGGTACTTAGTATTTAGATAACACATTCATGGAAATGTTCCATTGTGTCTGTCTGTCTATCTATCTATATATCCATCCATTGTGCTTTGAATGAAGAAGTGAAACTGTTGTCCTGGAAAGGTGTATTGATACCTCTGTTTGAATTAAAAATAAATTCAGGCTTCTGTTTTGGGAGAAAGCAAATATGATTTACTGATGGTTTGATAATAACCGGCTTTGTCAATAAGATTATTTTGTGAGCATTTTCCATTAATTGAAGTGGGCTAATTTCACTCCAAGATTTTGATGAAAATATAAGTTATCAAAGAAATATTGTTCATAGGTGATGGAATAATGGGTATCAAACTTACTTTTGTGCCATAAACAACTGTAAAACTGGACAAAAGGCATAAAGCAGCTGTTTTGGGGGCATTCAGCAACAGACAAGAAAAGATGGTAATCCCTGAAAAAAAATAAAATAGGTGAGTTTTATCTAAATCCTAACTTTCTGCCTGGCAGAGAATAAAAATTTTAAAGGGTGGAGAAAAGTGGTGTTGGAGCTTATTCCTGCTGAAGTGGCTAGAATTTGCAGGGCAAAATACTAGAAATGAGAGAACTACCCAGAGAAGGAACTCCATTAATCTGCATGAGAAATACCACTAAGTCTTACTGAAACAAAGATCACAAATGCAGGATGAAACTTAGTGAGGCCTGGCAGAGAGCAGCTTAAAGTAAATCTGTACTTTAAGAAATATTAAATTAAGTCCTTCAAAATGAAGGAAAATGACACCAGGTAGAAGCTCAGATATACATAAATGAATGAAGAGTACCCAAAATGGTAAATATGTGGGTAAATATAAAATATTTTTTCTCTCATTTCTTAATTTCTTAAAACAATTAACTCTTTAAAGCAAAAATAGTAACCATGTGTTTTTGATTTATAAAAAGGTAGAAAAACATATAAAAAACAAGAGCACAAAAAACAAAAAGTGGTAAATGGAAGTGTACTATTGTAAGGTTCTTACATTCATCTGTGAAGTAGCTTAATATTAATTCGATGTAGACTATGATAATTTAAAGAAGAATATTGTAATTCCTAAAAGAACTAAAAATCAAAGATGTATAGTAAAATAGCTAATAGAGGAGATAAAAAAATACTGTGTATATTATTTAAACCCAAAATAAGACAAGAAAGGAGGTTAAAAAATACAAAGATGGGACAAATAGAAAACAAAACAAATAGCAAAATGGTATTCTTAAACCCAACCATATCAATAATTACATTAAGTATGAACAGGCTAAGAACTATAATTAAAAGGCAGAGATTGTTAAACTGGATTTAAAAACAAGACCACCTACATGCTTTTTACAAGAGAAAAGTTTAAATATAAATATGCCAATAGGGTAAAAATAAGAATATGAAGAAAAGATAAACCATGCAAACATCGATCAGAAAGAAAAAGCTGAGTGGCTATATTAATATCAGACACAGTAGATTTAAATATAAGAAGTATTACCAAAGATAGTGAGATAAATTTCATAATGATAAAGGGTAATTTAAATACCTGAGATGTCTTGAACCCTTTGTGAATGAGTCACTAAAAAAGATGAAAACCTCATCTTAAATGAGCATTCTAAAGTATACATTTCCCTGCTCCACTGTATTTAAACATTTAAAAAATATTCTTTCATGTTTGCTTCTCTGATTCTTTTTTTTTTTTTTTTTTTTTATAGCTACTTTATTTATTTATTTTTTTGGCTGTGTTGGGTCTTCGGTTCGTGCGAGGGCTTTCTCTGGTTACGGCAAGTGGGGGCCACTCTTCATCGCGGTGCGGGGACCGCTCTTCATCGCGGTGCGCGGGCCTTTCACTATCGCGGCCCCTCCCGTTGCGGGGCACAGGCTCCAGAGGCGCAGGCTCAGTAGTTGTGGCTCACGGGCCCAGCTGCTCCGTGGCACGTGGGATCTTCCCAGACCAGGGCTCGAACCCGTGTCCCCTGCATTAGCAGGCAGATTCTCAACCACTGCGCCACCAGGGAAGCCCTGCTTCTCTGATTCTTGTCATGAAGTTCTTTCACGTAAAATGCTGTTTCTCCTCCTTGAAACCCCTTTGCTATGTGACAACCTTCCTATTCCTCCTTCATGGAACAACTCGTGTATCAAGCAGACCTCACAAATCCCTTTTGGTGGCCTCATCATATTTAACCCTTTACTAGTTAGTCATCCAGTAAATATTTTTTGAGCTCCTACTGTGTACTAGGCATTGTTCTAGGCCCTGAGGATACAACAATGAATAAAATTCCTCCTGGGATATAGGGGATGGAGAACAGAATATAAATAAACAAATAAATATGGAGCATGCCAGGCAGTGATATATGCAATAGAAAAAAATAGGAATTTAGGAAATGTCATTGAGGAATGGTAGAGTAAGGCATCTCTGTAAAGATGTCATCTTTGCAGACCTGGAGAAAGTGAGGTAGCACTTTTAGATACCTGGGAGAAGATCAGCCTTGGTAGAGGCAACATCTGCAAAGGCGCTAAATCAGGAGTATACCTTGTTAGTATGTAAGGTAGATAGGATAAGAGTGTGGCTAGAAGGGAGTGAGAGAGGGACAGGGTCATAGCAGAGGAGGCCAGAGAGGTGGTAGGGGGCTACATATAGGTTTGTGAATACCTCATCATGGACTGAAAGGCCACTGGAGGGAGTTTTGAGCAGAGTAACATTACCTGACATATTCTCTAGTATCACTCTGCCTACAGTGTAGATTGAATTCCTTATCCCTTAAGGTAGCTAAGAAAGGATTATGCAAGGCAGACAGAAAATACTTGCAGATTTATTGGCCGGTCCTCCCAAGTAGATTTATGTCAGTGCCTTTTATGTGCCCTTTAGTGATCCTTTGAGTTATTCAGAGAGATCTTTGACATTCATCTATTGAAATATTTTTACAAATAGTCATATATCTTATGAGTGACTAAAGAGGTAAACATTGTATATTTTTACAGTTAATGGAAAAAACAAAACAAAAACACATATCCATTAAACCTATGACAGAAATACCTACAAGAATTTTTTTCTTTTTCAATTTCTTTTTCTTAGCTCCAGATTAAAAACAGATGACCTTTGTTTATAACTTAAATAACTTTGTTTGTAACTTATTTATTTATAACAGCTATCATTTCTCTTGACTTTAGGAGTTCTGGTAATATCCTCAACTGATTGATTATCACTAGGATGACCCAGAAACCTTCCCTTTATAGATGCTATTTCTCTTTTATTCCAGTTTCTAGTTTTGCCTTTGACCTTCTGGGATAGGCAGGCATTGGGAGTGGTTTTCACTTGCAGTCATTTCCACTTGAACTCTCCTCCCCGACACCATTCTGTCTTTTTCAGTTGCTTGAGAAAGAAGCCAAGACGTTTAAATGGAACACTGACTAAGAAGATTTAAGCTTCACCAAAGACTTTTAACTTTGATGTACAAGCTCCCTGTTTTTTAACTATCACAGGCAATATCCTTGGTCGATAACTCAGTTTTGGCTCTGAAGAGTCTTTTGTATAAGTTTTTCTTACTAGGAGAGCAGGGATAGGGTACAACCTAGGAAGTTTTCAGTTTCAGGTCATGAGATGAGGATTTTCAGAACTCAGGAACAACAGTATTCTCTTTCCATTGTGTTAAACTTGAATTCACTTTAGAGTAATCACTGTTTCCAACACATCATTCTCTTGAGTTTGTTATTTTACCAGTTCCTACAGTGTGTTCACCCCTTTCCACATTTATGAATTCATGGCATATTTATTCAGTTTGTGTTACTGTGTCTCAGTGTTTTGTCCTGAAATATTCAAATAGAGAAACAAGTGAATTACTGAATTTTTCATAAATACATTTTTAGTGTTCTTCTTGTTGATTTATTTTTTGTGAATGACTATGCACAACATACTGGTTTTTCTTACAGCCTTCCCTTTATTTTGGGCATTTATCCATCCGTTCAGCCATCCAGCCATCCGTCCAGCCAGCCACCTGTCTAACGAATGTGCTATGTAGTTTTACTAAATTTCAGGCACTGAGCTATAATATTTGATACAAAATGAATAAGAATTATAGGTGTTTCATAAATGTGGTTTGATTACAGTTAAAACAAAGATTTTTTGAGTTCATTGGAATTTAGTTTCAAGAATATTTCTGTGTTTACTTATTCACTTATGAATTCATTTAACAAATGTTTAATCAGTGTCTACTATATGCCAGACACTGTTAGAGGTTAGTATGTGAGAATGAACAAGGGATGGTCTCTGTCCTTCAAAGAGTTGCAGTTTAGTGGGAGATAAAGAAACATAACAAATGATTATGTCACAAAATGAAATAACTGTAAGAAAGGTCAATGCAGTGTTCTGATAGCAGCAGAGGGATAGGAGTGACTAACTTTGGGGGAGACAGAAAGCTTTCAGAGGAGGTCATGTTTAAGTTGGGCCCAGTTCTTCCTATTCAAAATGTGGTCAATAGACTAGCAGCAGTATCACCTGTTCCCAGGTATTACCTGGGAGTTTCTTAGAAATTCAGTTCTCAGGCCCCAGGCCAGACTGATGGAGTCCGATTTTAATTTTAACAAGATCCTCAGGTCAATTGTAAGCACACTAAAATTTGAGAAGCACTGATTTAAAGTAAGAATACTTTGGCAGTCATTGGTAAATGTGATTTGAGGGTTAATTTCCACTTTCTGTATTCTTCACAGTGGCCCTTGCTGCATCTTCCTCAACTTTGATACTTTTAAAAAAAAATAGTCATGATTAACTCCACAGGTTTAGGACATGCTTTTGACCTTGTATGTTTCTTCACTACTTCAGGGATTGGGTTTAGGTACACTTGTAACAAAAATAATTAATAAGGAAGGAAGTGGTAAAAACAAATAAACAAACAAAAAGAATACTTTGGCAGGTAAAGAAGGTAGATAAGACAGTTTAAACAGAGGAAGGACCACATGCAAAGGCACAGGACATGGAGGCACATGGCACATTTGTTGTGTTAAATCTTAAGGTGCATCACAGAAGGGAAGGGAGAGGAATTTGGTAAAACACATGAGTACCAGGCTGTGAAGGACTTATATGCGATGTAAAGAATTTTAACTTTTTCTGAGCCATAGGCTACAATTGGAAGTTTTTAAGCAGATAAATGACATGATGCTTGAGAAAGACAATGAAGACATGTGAAGAATGGATTAGAAATGAGTTAAGGAAATGTCTGCTGACTACTCAAGAAGTTGTTTCAGATGAGAGGACCTAAACTAGCAGTGAATATTCAGAGCAGGGGTTGCATTCAATAAATATTTTGGAAATTGAAATGATGGAAATTCATGCTTGACTAAATGAAGGAGATGAGGAATGAATCAGAGATGACTCAGAGAAATTGAAAGATGGAAGCTAAGAAGCTATAGGGATGTTTGAGACCACCTCTGGGGTAGCAGCATAATAATATCTGCCCCAAATCAATGTCAGACTGCTTTGGGTTGTAAATAAACAGAGAGAAGAAAAGGAAAGAGAAGGCAGTAGCATGAGGAAGAGATAGAACTCAGAGATAGTATGGAGAGAAGGAATCAGTGGAGAAGAGACTAAAGTAACAACCCAGGGGAGGTACAAAAAAATGGGACCAGGAGTGTAAAAAAGAGAGTTGAATTTGGAAAGAAACAGGAACATCTATCTCTCCTTCCCTGAAGGGTTGAGTTTTTAAGATATGGGGGAGCTTGGGATGGAAGCTAGAGGACGGAAGAGAAGGAACTTTGTTCTTTATGACTGCTGTTTTCTCGATGAAGTAGGAAGCAAGGTCATCTGCGGAGAGAGAGTGGGCTGGGACAGGATCTTGATGAGAGTGATGAAGGTTTATAATAGCCACTTTAGGGTGTGGGAGAAGTAGCTGACTAGAGACAACTAAAAGGATTGCTGGGCAGTGCTGAAAGCCTAGAAGGGGTTGAAAACCGTAAATAACTTGTTCTTTTCTCACTCCATCATTCCATGACAGTCCCTCTTTCCCCTCCTGCCTGCTTTCTTTTCTTTTATAGTTTGAGCAGGAAATAATTTTCCAGTAAATTCAAAGCCTAATTCAGGCAGCAGAAAAACAAAGGCTTGTATTTCAAACACCTAAGGTAAATCTACTTGAGATTTTACGTTTTAGTTAAAATTAATTGGCACTCTTCCCTAATGAAAGTACCACATGTCCATTATTGAAAACTTGAAAAATAAAAAATCAGATAATATCATCCACTGAGAAAATGATTGTTGATACTTTTTTCTTTCAAGTACTTTCTCTAAACACAGTTTTGTCTGCTTGCTTATGGTACATGATTGTGTTAATCATAGATTAAACTCTCTTGTATCTTTCTCTTTTCACCTTTTTAGGATTTGTAATTTTTTTCCTGATCATAAAAGCAATTTATATTCATTGTCAATTTTTGAAAATACAGAAGAGTACAATGATGAAAATATAAATCACTCATAATTCCATCACTGCCATATGATGACTCAGTTGCTAAGGGTTTTGATGAAAGCTTTTATGTCACACTTCAGAAAACATTTCCTAGCAACATTTCCTGCTAGTATTTGATGCCAGGTTTTCTTCTTCATTAAGTTTAAACAGCATGGACCATAACAGAATTTTACCTGGAGAAAATCTAATCAGTGCCGCTACTACAAACAGCCCAGTAAGCTTTACCGAATTTCCCCCACACCCTACTGGCAGAGGTAAGGACTCAAGAGCAGAATGTGAAGAGGAGGAAGCATTGTAAGCTCCTATTTACCAAACATGTTCCTATGTCTTTGAACAATTATAAAGTACAGTTAACAAGCAACACGAAACCTGCTCTTCTCATGAATGTAAGAGCTATTTTCCTTCCCCTCCCCTGTTGCCTCCTACCCCAAAGCTGACTTCTGTCAATTATGTCCTCAAGCAGTGGTGGCTCTAGAAATTTGTATGGGAGGGACTTTGAGGAGTGTAATAATCTCAAACACTGATACAGCACTGTCTATGCGTCAAGCAGTATTCTAAATATTTTACATAGATTAATTTTATTTAATCCTCACAACAAAACTGCGCGTTAGGTAGTGCTATTATCCCCACTTTGAAAATAATGAAACTAAGGCATGAAGAGATTTAGTAATTTGCCAAGAACACAATCTTTAAGCGGGGTAACTGAGTTTCAAATTTAAGATGTCTGTCTCAGGATCCTTTTCATAACCCATGAAAAATATCCAGCTGGAAGGGTAGCTGAGTGGTTTGCCTTGAGTTTGTATTGTAAGAACACATTTTATTTAGAATATGTATTTGGCGTGGCTTGAGGGTTGATTAAAATTTTCCCAACTCCCACCCTTATTCTACTTCCAACATCGAACCTTGGTATTATGACCGCTTTCTAAATTTTCTTGGTGGTCGCCACGACGTGATCCAGATGTTTTAGTAAAGGCTAGTAGTGTAAGCTTCTCTGTATTCTAGATTCTTATCATGGTTTTAACTGCCATTCTCTTGTCTTCTCATCTTCCAGAAAAAGACCAGCTTGATTTAGGTGCTTCTTGCTTTTCCAAGCTTGAAAATTCCTATGGCATTGCTGTTTAGTCCTATGTCCTTAAAAATTATAAATGGTTCTTTAGCTGCTTCTAATAGTTTATAAAAATTAAATACTTATTCTTTAAATTACCACCAAAGCTCCTTTCTTGGCATCAGCTTTGCTTGACACACTCAATCCTGCCTTTCTTGCCTTCTCAACTTCCTTGACTGCTTCTTGTTTAGTTTCCAGGCATAGAATGGTTGCTCTTCTGTCCCAGCATTGAGAAATCTGGAATGCACACTGGTGCTGTGTTCAGTGTTCTCACAAGCTGCTGGATGGAGGAAAGAGAATTGTAAAGGTAGTCTGTTGGTGCTTATGTCCCTGGCAAGCTAGCTTGGCTCTTCAGTTAGAGTTGACCATTGTGTCTCCAGAAGTGTTGCGCATAGGACCAGCTGGAACAAATGTTAGAAGGCAGGATGGTGCAAGGAAAAGAGCAATAAATTCATCATTGAATCCATATCACAACTTTAATTATATAACATCTCCCTCTCTCCTTCCCTCCCTCCCTCCCTCCTATTCTCCCTTCTTCCTTGCCTTCCTCCCTTTCTCCTTTCCTTCCTTCCCTCCCTCCATCCCTTCCTTTTCTCCTCCTCCTCCTTCTTCTTTCTCTCTCCCTTTCTTTCTCTTCCTTCCTTTCTTTTTCTCTTTCTTCCCCATTCCTATGAGAAATATAGCATAGCAGAAAGAGCACAGGTTCTGAAGTTAGATAGCCTGGGTTCAAAGCCCAGTTTCACCCCTTTACAATCTGTACATTGATCTGATTAACTTCTTTGGGGCTCATTTTGCTTATGCAAAAAACCATCTCATGAGGCTAGTATGAATATTAGATGAGATAATACCAGTAAAATGTTTAGAATAGTAATTTGCTCATTAAGCACTTAATAAATATTAGTTATCATTGTGAAAATATCTCTCTTTAGACTGTAAGTTCCAGAAGAGTGGGTATTTTCTTCACTATGTATGTCCAGTGCTGAGCAGAGTAGGTTCTTCATAAATAGTGGTTGAACAAATAAATGAATGAGTGGTTGAATCTACTGCTAAATAGATATGTGACTTAGGGCACATTATTTAACCTCTTTGAAAATGTGTGCTGGGTGTTTGGGATATAATGTGTAACTCACAGGGCTGTTAAAGAATTTCATGGGATGAGAATATGAGAGAGGCACAAGAGCCCACAGTTTCAGAGCAAAGGCTTTGAAGTCAGGCACAGATAGTTTTGACTCTTATTCTGCAAGAAGATATGATCTTGAATAAACCACTACTCTTTGAGATTCAGTTTTTTCATCTGCAAAATGGAGATCATAATTTTTATCTCAGAGAGTTGATGGAAGGATGAAATGAGACATGTATATACTAACAACATTGTTTTCTTAAAATAGTTTGTTATTAAGGGAAAGGACTTTATAAGCACGAGAGCAACATAAAAACAGATTTTGACTTTTTATTAAATAGACAATTTTCCATTAAATTCTCCTGTATAGTGGCACCAAGTAAGAGTCTAACTGTATCCTCAAAATTTAGGCAAGACTGAAGGAAATCAAGAAATAAAATTTTTGTTTAAAGAACCTAATGGTAATTTTGACAAGTTGCGATAATTCAAGTCTCATAGCTAGACTGATACGGTGTCCTAGAAAGTAATTATTTTAACGGATAGAAGTGTGATTTGCATAAAAATAAAGATTTATTTATAATAGTCCAGATATATACATTGTTTCTACTTTCCTATTAATACGGCACAGAGTTGAAGGACACTAAGAAAGGTTTGAATTTTTATATTTAATGAGCATATTATTTTCTGTTTTGGAGAAATAGATTTTCTTAAGAACTCAAGATATTCCTTTTGTAGAAACCAGGAATGTGTTTTGCAGTAATCACTTAGTTGATATTGGAGAGAGGAAGAACATCCTCTCTCCAATATCACAGGCACTGTGTTTTGTTTCCCTTTATACCTTAAATCTTTGGCTTACAGAATGTATTCTTCATATATAGTTGTTGAGTGAATGAAATGAAAGTATTTGAGAAAAAGATTTCCACAGGATTCAACAAACATTTATATTTTAAATTTAGTTATATCAGTAAATAATACTTAAGCACCCATAGTACCATTATAAAGACTGAATTGGTTCATGAATTTTATATGTACACAATAGACACATAATATCAAACATGGCCCCCCAAAAAGTATAAAAATACACAAATGTTTCAGCAGGCTTGTATTATAAGTCTGTGTTTACAAAAATTGTGTTTGATTTATTCATTGCTTCTAATACCATTCTTGGAATTTTTATTTCAGTTCCTTGAAAAGCAATCACATTCTTAACTCAGTCTCTAGTATTAAAATAGGTTACCGTGATAGGTCTCTCAGAATACAAATACACACAGAATTGGTATTTGGGGCAAGATCTGACTTGGATAAGTTCTAATTGTAAAAATATTATAGGACAATTTGTCTTACCCATAAATCTCTCTATTTTTGATAAGAGATTTACCATTCAGAACAGCCAGGCAAGGGTAATTGAAAAACCTTAGCCACAGGTCTCCTAGTAACTGAATATTTATAATTGAGTATTTCTTTTTCTTTTTTTTTTTTCACATCTTTATTGGAGTATAATTGCTTTACAATAGTGTGTTAGTTTCTGCTGTATAACAAAGTGAATCAGCTATACATAAACATATATCCCCATATCTCCTCCCTCTTGCGTCTCCCTACCTCCCACCCTCCCTATCCCACCCCTCTAGGTGGTCACAAAGCACCCAGCTGATCTCCCTGTGTTATGCGGCTGCTTCCCACTAGCTATCTATTTTACATTTGGTAGTGTCTATAAGTCCATGCCACTCTCTCACTTTGTCCCAGCTTACCCATCCCCCTCCCCGTGTCCTCAAGTCCATTCCCTAGTAGGTCTGAGTCTTTATTTCTGTCCTGCCCCTAGGTTCTTCATTACCATTTTTTTTAAAGATTCCATATATATGTGTTAGCATATGGTATTTGTTTTTCTCCCTCTGACTTACCTCACTCTGTATGAGAGACTCTAGGTCTGTCCACCTCACTACAAATAACTCAATTTTGTTTCTTTTTATGGCTGAGTAATATTCCATTGTATACATGTGCTACATCTTCTTTATCCATTCATCTGTCGATGGACACTTAGGTTGCTTTGATGTCCTGGCAATTGTAAATAGAGCTGCAAGGAACACTGTGGTACATGACTCTTTTTGAATTATGGTTTTCTCAGGGATCCCCAGTAGTGGGATTGCTGGATCATATGGTAGTTTTATTTTTAGTTTTTTAAGGAACCTCCATAGTGTTCTCCATAGTGGTTGTATCAATTAACATTCCCACCAACAGTGCAAGAGGGTTCCCTTTTCTCCACACCCTCTCCAGCATTTATTGTTTGTAAATTTTTTGATGATGGCCATTCTGACCGGTGTGAGGTGATGCCTCATTGTAGTTTTGATTTGCATTTCTCTAATGATTAGTGATGCTGAGCATCCTTTCATGTGTTTGTTGGCAATCTGTGTATCTTCTTTGGGGAAATGTCTATTTAGGACTTCTGCCCATTTTTGGATTGGGTTGTTTGTTTTTGTGATATTGACCTGCATGAGTTGCCTGTATATTCTGAAGATTAATCCTTTGTCCGTTGATTCATTTCCAAATATTTTCTCCGATTCTGAGGGTTGTCTTTTCGTCTTGTTTATGGTTTCCTTTACTGTGCAGAAGCTTTTAAGTTTCATTAGGTCCCATTTGTTTATTTTTGTTTTTATTTCCATTTCTCTAGGAGCTGGGTCAAAAAGGATCTTGCTGTGATTTATGTCATAAAGTGTTCTGCC
Organism: Balaenoptera acutorostrata; assembly: GCF_949987535.1. NCBI lineage: Eukaryota > Metazoa > Chordata > Mammalia > Artiodactyla > Balaenopteridae > Balaenoptera > Balaenoptera acutorostrata. The sequence continues at coordinate 64,515,082 of NC_080072.1, read as the reverse complement.
TATGTTTTCCTCTAAGAGTTTTATAGTGTCTGGCCTTACATTTAAGTCTTTAATCCATTTTGAGATTATTTTTGTGCATGGTGTTAGGGAGTGTTCTAATTTCATACTTTTACATGTACCTGTCCAGTTTTCCCAGCACCACTTATTGCAGAGGCTGTCTTTTCCCCATTGTATATTTTGCCTCCTTTATCAAAGATAGGGTTACCATAAGTGTGTGGGTTTATCTGTGGGCTTTCTATCCTGTTCCATTGATCTATATTTCTGTTTTTGTGCCAGTACCATACTGTCTTGATTATTGTAGCTTTGTAGTATAGTTTGAAGTCAGGGAGTCTGATTCCTCCAGCTCCGTTTTTGTCTCAAGATTGCTTTGGCTATTCGGGGTCTTTTGTGTTTCCATACAAATTGTGAAATGTTTTCTTCTTGTTCTGTGAAAAATGCCATTGGTAATTTGATAGGGATTGCATTGAATCTGTAGATTGTTTTTGGTAGTGTAGTCATTTTCACAATGTTGATTCTTCCAATCCAAGAACATGGTATATCTCTCCATCTGTTTGTATCATCTTTAATTTCTTTCATCAGTGTCTTATAGTTTTCTGCATACAGGTCTTTTGTCTCCTTAAGTAGGTTTATTCCTAGGTATTTTATTCTTTTTGTTGCACTGGTAAATGGGAGTGTTTCCTTAATTTCTCTTTCTGAGTTTTCATCATTAGTGTATAGGAATGCAAGAGATTTCTATGCATTAATTTTATATCCTGCTACATTACCAAATTCATTGATTAGGTCTAGGAGTTTTCTGGTAGCATCTTTGGGATTCTCTATGGATAGTGTCATGTCATCTGTAAACAGTGACCGTTTTATTTCTTCTTTTCTGATTTGGATTTCTTTTATTTCTTTTTCTTCTCTGATTGCTGTGACTACAACTTCCTAAACTATGTTGAGTAATAGTGGTGAGAGTGGGCATCCTTGTCTTGTTCCTGTGCTTAGTGGAAATGGTTTCAGTTTTTCACCATTGAGAATGATGTTGGCTGTGGATTTGACATATATGGCCTTTATTATGTTGAGGAAAGTTCCCTCTATGCCTACTTTCTGAAGGAGTTTTTAATCATAAATGGGTGTTGAATTTTTTCAAAGGCTATTTCTGCATCTATTGAGATGATCATATGGTTTTTCTCCTTCCATTTTTTTAATATGTTGTATCACATTGATTGATTTACGCATATTGAAGTATCCTTGCATTCCTGGAATAAACCCCACTTGATCATGGTGTATGATCCTTTTATTGTGCTATTGGATTCCGTTTGTGAGTATTTTGTTGAGGATATTTGCATCTATGTTCATCAGTGATATTGGCCGGTAGTTTTCTTTTTTGTGGCATCTTTGTCTGGTTTTGGTATCAGGGTGATGGTGACCTTGTAGAATGAGTTTGGGAGTGTTCCTCCCTCTGCTTTATTTTGGAAGAGTTTGAGAAGGATAGGTGGTAACTCTTCTCTAAATGTTTGATAGAATTCACTTATAAAGCCATGTGGTCCTGGGTTTTTGTTTGTTGGAAGATTTTTAATCACAGTTTCAATTTCAGTGCTTGTGATTGGTCTGTTTATATTTTCTATTTCTTCCTGGTTCAGTCTCAGAAGGTTGTGCTTTTCTAAGAATTTGTCCATTTCTTCCAGGTTGTCCATTTTATTGGCATATAGTTGCTTGTAGTAATCTCTCATGATCCTCTTTATTTCTGCAGTGTCTGTTGCTACTTCTTTTTCATTTCTAGTTCTGTTGATTTTAGTCATCTTCCTTTTTTTCTTGATGAGTCTGGCTAATCGTTAGTCAATTTTGTTTATCTTCTCAAAGAACCAGCTTTTAGTTTTGTTGATCTTTGCTCTTGTTTCCTTCATTTCTTTTTCATTTATTTTTGATCTGATCTTTATGATTTCGTTCCTTCTGCTAACTTTGGGGGTTTTTTTGTTCTTCTTTCTCTAATTGCTCTAAGTGTAAGGTTAAGTTGTTTATCTGAGATGTTTCTTGTTTGTTGAGGTAGGATTGTATTGCTATAAACTTCCCTCTTAGAACTGCTTTTGCTGCGTCGCATAGGTTTTGAGTCCTCGTATTTTCGTTGTCCTTTGTTTCTCGATATTTTTGATATCCCCGTTGATATCTTCAGTGATCTCCTGGTTATTTAGTAGTGTTTATTAAGGCTCAGTGTGTTTGTATTGTTTACAGGTTTTTTCCTGTAATTGATATCTAGTCTCATAGCGTTGTGGTCAGAAAAGATACTTGATACAATTTCAATTTTCTTAAATTTACCAAGGTTTTATTTGTGACCCAAGATATGATCTATACTGGAGAATGTTCCATGAGCACTTTGTAAGAAAATGTATCCTGGGCTTCCCTGGTGGCGCAGTGGTTGAGAATCTGCCTGCCAATGCAGGGGACACGGGTTTGAGCTCTGGTCTGGGAAGATCCCACATGCCGCGGAGCAACTAGGCCCGTGAGACAAAATTGCTGAGCCTGCGCGTCTGGAGCCTGTGCTCCACAGCAAGAGAGGCTGTGATAGTGAGAGGCCCGCGCACCGTGATGAGGAGTGGCCCCCACTTGCCGCAACTAGAGAAAGCCCTCGCACAGAAACGAAGACCCAACACAGCCATAAATAAATAAATAAATAAAATTTAAAAATTAAAAAAAAAAAAGAAAATGTATCCTGTTGTTTTTGGATGGAATGTCATAAAAATATCACTTAAGTCCATCTTGTTTAATGTATCATTTAAAGCTTGTGTTTCCTTATTTATTTTCATTTTGGATGATCTGTCCATTGATGAAAGTGGAGTGTTAAAGTCCCCTACTATGATTGTGTTACTGTTGATTTCCCCTTTTATGGCTGTTAACATTTGCCTTATGTATTGAGGTACTCCTATGTTGGGTGCATAAATATTTACAATTGTTATATCTTCTTCTTGCATTGATCGCTGGGTCATTTTGTAGTGTCCTTCTTTGTCTCTTGTAATAGTCTTTATTTTAAAGTCTATTTTGTTTGATATGAGAATTGCTACTTCAGCTTTCTTTTGATTTCCATTTGCATGGAATATCTTCTTCCATCCCCTCACTTTCAGTCTGTATGTGTCCCTAGGTCTGAAGTGAGTCTCTTGTAGACAGCAAATATACAGGTCTTGTTTCTGTATCCACTCAGCCAGTCTATGTCTTTTGGTTGGAACATTTACTTTTATGGTAGTTATCGATATGTAAGTTCCTATTACCATTTTCTTAGTTGTTTTGGATTTGTTATTGTAGGTCTTTTCCTTCTCTTTTGTTTCTTGACTCAAGAAGTTCCTTTAGCATTTGTTGTAAAGCTGGTTTGGTGGTGCTGAATTCTCTTAGCTTTTGCTTGTCTCTAAAGGTTTTAATTTCTCTGTCGAATCTGAATGAGGTCTTTGCTGGGTTGAGTAATCTTGGTTGTAGGTTTTTCTCTTTCATCACTTTCAATATGTCCTTCCACTGCCTTCTGGCTTGCAGAGTTTCTGCTGAAAGTTCAGCTGTTAACCTTATGGGGATTCCCTTGTATGTTATTTGTTGCTTTTCCTGTGCTGCTTTTAATATTTTTTCTTTGTCTTTAATTTTTGATAGTTTGATTAATATGTGGCTTGGTGTGTTTCTCCTTGGATTTATCCTGTATGGGAGTCTCTGTGCTTCCAGGACTTGATTGACTATTTCCTTTCCCATAATAGGGAAGTTTTCAACTATAATCTCTTCAAATATATTCTCGGTCCCTTTATTTTCTCTTCTTCTTCTGGGACCCCTATTATTTGAATGTTGGTGTGTTTAATGTTGTCCCTGAGGTCTCTGAGACTGTCCTAAATTCTTTTCATTCTTTTTTCTGCTCCGTGGTAGTTATTTCCACTATTTTATCTTCCAGGTCACTTATCCATTCTTCTGCCTCAGTTATTCTGCTATTGATTCCTTCCAGAGAATTTTAAATTTCATTCCTTGTGTTGTCCATCATTGTTTGTTTGCTCTTTAGTTCTTCTAGGTCCTTTTGAAACGTTTCTTGTATTTTCTCCATTCTAGTTCCAAGATTTTGGATCATCTTTATTGTCATTACTCTGAATTCTTTTTTAGGTAGACTGCCTATTTCCTCTTCATTTGTTTGGTCTGGTGAGTTTTTGCCTTGCTCCTTCATCTGCTGTGTGTTTCTCTGTCTTCTCATTTTGCTTAACTTACTGTGTTTGGGGTCTCCTTTGCACAGGCTGCAGGTTTGTAGTTCCTGTTGTTTTTGGTGTCTGGCCCCAGTGGCTACGGTTGGTTCAGTGGGTTGTGTAGGCTCCCTGGTGGAGGGGACTGGTGCCTGTGTTCTCGTGGATGAGGCTGGATCTTGTCTTTCTTTTGGGCAGGACCATGTCTGGTGGTGTGTTTTGGGGTGTCTGTGAACTTATTATGATTTTAGGCGGCCTCTCTGCTAATGAGTGGGTTTGTGTTCCTGTCTTGCTAGTTGTTTGGCATAGGGTGTCCAGCACTGTAGCTTGCTGGTCATTGAGTGGAGCTGAGTCTTAGCATTGTGATGGAGATCTCTGCAAGAGCTTTCACCGTTTGATATTATGTGGGGCCGGGAGGTCTCTGGTGGACCAATGTGTTGAACTCGGCTCTCTCACCTCAGAGGCTCAGGCCTGACACCCGGCCGGAGCACCAATATCCTATCAGCCACACGGCTCAGAAGAAAAGGGAGAAAGGAAAGAAAGAAAAATAAAGTTATTAAAATAAAAAATAATTATTAAAAATAAAAAAATTAAAAAGTCATTAAAAAAGAAAGAAAGAAGAGAGCAACCTAACCAAAAAACAAATCCACCAATGATAGCATAAGCCAAAAAGTATAGTTTAAAAACAAACAAACAAACAAACCCAGAGAGACAGAACTTTAGGACAAATGGTACTTTTCTTGTTCTGCCATAGAATTGATCAGAGTCCTGGAACGAAGCTCTGATGAGAGGATGGATTTCCAGAAAGAGCCAATGGGATGCAGAGCTCATATTCTCTTTTTTTTTTTTTTTTTTGTGAGGGTGGTTTAGGGCTAGACTTGGGCATTTAAGAGGAAATGTGAACTGAGGCCTTAGTTGATGTGAATTGTCCACCCCCCCCCCACCCCGCCCCACGCTTTTCTCCTGACTCTTCCTCATGCATCACCTTCTGTTCTGAGGATCGTTTCCTGGGCAGGAAGCTAAACTCCTCTTAGGGCATCTGAAGATATGTAGTTTACTCTGAGAGACCTTTTGGAATTACTGTGCCAGGTCCTAATATTTCTACATTTATCTACATTTTTTGTCTTTCCCCTTTTCTTTGCTTCTTGCTTATGAGGTCACATAAAACATTACTAAATATCCAGACAACAAAGAAATAAAGAAGGAAGTTAAATCAGATATCTACTCTACATAATTATGGCCAAGCTTACCTACTCACCTTTTGTAAGAGGGCAGTAAGCAATTTTCACCTTATTTTGGCAGGTTGCTTGCTAATTTCAGGCCTTGAAAACACAGAGGGACAATTGAGGTAGTCTGGTAAGAAAGTCTTTTGTCTGATCCAGTGTTCAGCTTTCCTCCCTGCTATTTAATAGAAATAGCAGTCATCAATTAGTTGTATGACCTAATAGGCATTTAACTTCTCAGTGCCTTACATACCTAGTCCAAGAAGGTTGTAGTGCAGGAAGATAAGAAGATAATAGATGTGATAGTGCTTTGAAATTTTTGAGAGCTGATGCAGAAATACAGAGCATTTTTTTTTGTAGCTCCTAAAGGCTGATTGCTGCAAATTTTCAGGTTAGATTGATTTACTCAACCACAGATTTGTTTGTCCTCTACACTTTTCCTGGCATTAGTGGTTATTTTCCTGAAGTCAGTACAGTCTGTCCTCAGTGATCAGCAGATCAGTTGTGATGAGAGACAGAAATGAGACTCAGACCCCGGCAAAGACTTCTGACTCAAAATCCATTCTCCTTTTACCGTGCTTTTGCCTTCATGACTTCTTGTAAAGTGTGTGTGTGTGTGTGTGTGTGTGAGAGAGAGAGAGAGAGAGAGAGAGGGAGACAGACAGACAGAGAGACAGAGAGAATGAATGTGTGTTTAGAAAAATGTAAATGCAAACTCAGAACTTTATAAACTAACATCAACTATCCTTCCCTTTTCCTAACATTTCTTCACTCTCTTCTTCATCCCTTTTGCACATTCCTCTTGCCCATCCTCTTTCCATTCATTTTTCTGCTTTATATAAGTTGGTGGTAGCATGGATGGTGATTGCTAACTTACAGGGGTTGATATGGTAGAAATTTATTAGGATTCTCTTCTGTTTTCTTTTTCTCCTTGTTTAAGAGAATCTTATTATTTGAAGAATTTTTAATCCTCTGCTTAAAACCATGCTCTCCACCTGTGCTTCAAAGCCACCCTCCTACCATCTCAAGCCCAGTTAACCTGTCTGCTGGGACTCTTTCCCCAGCAACCGCTGTCTCTTTTGGAAGCTGTATTTTGGGTTTCTCAGAGGCTTCTCTCTCTCCTTTCAACTGCTTGAAGTTGTACCTCTTTAGTCCATTATGCAGCAACTTCTCCAGATACTACTGTTTCTCTTCTGAGTGAGATGATGGCGTCAGCTGGTAATGAGCACCACTGCAGCAGTGGTGGAGGACAGCTCGAAGTTAGAGGAGAAACTTGGGAAGCAAACAGAATCAGGCCAACTTCATCTCTTTATAATGGATTTGGTTATACTGAAATAAGTGGGGATTATCTGTAACTTGAACAAGATATATCCACCATAAATAAAAATACCTGATTCCCTACTTTGTGCAAGGCACTCTTTTAGGTCTTAAGGGGGATACAGACAAAAATTATACCTTTTGGGACACTTAGAATTCAGCAAGAGAGCTAAATATGGTTATTAATAACTGCAATTCAAGATAGAATGTGTGTTTCACGTTATAATATAGAAGAATGTAGCATAAAGGGGATAGAAGTTGGATGACTGAATGGATAGAAGGGATTTTAAAGGACTCTCTGGAGACAGAAGTGACTGGTAGGACAGAGTTAAGAAAAAAAAAAAAAAAGGGAAGAAGAGATATAAGACATCTTTCAGCAAAAGGAGTTTAATTCATCTGTCCCTAGAACAGAAGGCAGGCTGCTCAAGCAATGAGTGCTACAGTCTGGGGTTTACCCAGAGCTAGAAAGTAAAGAAACCCAGACAAAGTGATTAGAAGCAGGAGAGGTGACCATTCTTCTAGGATGGAAACAAGAGGATCATTCTTTGTCACATCCAAATCCTAACTCAGTTAACACCTGGGAATGCTGAGTCATTGATCTCAGGAGCAACTGAATCTGAAGGTTTTCATGCCTGTGACAAGAGTGGTGAAAATGTACCACTCTTCACTATTTTGAAAAGCTTTCACCTACATCATGAATGGATAGAAGGAGTGTAAGAAGTATATTTAAAATGCAATGGGAATTTAGATACGGGAGATAATTTTACAGTTGAGTATATGGGGGAAAATTTTTTATATCATTCATTCATTCATTTTTAATTTATTCATCCATTCTTCCATATAAGCCATTCGAGAAATACTAATTGAGACCATACTCAGATCAGGTGCTGGAGATACAGTAGTCAATATAATAGATGTGGTTCTCTCATGGAACTTATTATCTACTAATGAGACAATTCACAAATGACTAATGCATTACACTTTTGGTAAATTCTAAGAAGGAAAAATACAGGGTGCTTTGACAGCATATAAAACAAGGGACTGGGACTTCTGTTGCGTTCCAGTGGTTAAGACTCTGTACTTCCACTGCAGGGGGCATGGGTTTGATCCCTAGGTAAAAAACAAACAAACAAAAACAAAAAACAACAACAACAAGGGAGTGACCTAGTTTTGAGGGAATCATAACAGTGTTCATAGAGTAGACAGAATTTGAGGTGGACTACTTTTACAGACTTGATCTAGAAAAGTTTTAATAATATCGCTGATTCACACATTGTTTTCGCCTTTCAAAAAACATTCAATTTCACTTTTACCTAGTTTATCAGTGTAATATTGAGCAGTGTACCGCTATACAGTAAGGAATGGCCTTCACTTTACTTTGTACACCTGAAGAAAATCTTCACAAGGAACATTTGCTTCTAAAGAGGTCTTGAGGGCAAAGACAAGGGACCTTGCTTATTGAAGTTGAATTACTCCTTGTATAATTCATGGGATATTCATAGTACTTTATCATAAATAGGTATATGATTTAAATTTTTACATGTTTATGCAAAGTTATTTGTGCTCCGTACATTGTGAATACTTTTAATAAAGCCTTCACACAGTTTACTTAAATTACTTGTTTAGATGTTTATGTTTTCTACTAGATCCTTGATTTACTGAGTACTTAGCATAGTGCCTAAAAGAAAGTAGACACTCAATATTTTCTTTCATGAATGAATTAAATTAATAGAAAGTGGTAATATTTCTCATTAAAAGATATTTTTTAATGATGCTTTGCAAGCATCACTTTATATGCTCTATATATAACAGTAAATAAAATAGACTAAGTCTACTTTCATGAGGTGAGGGAGGTGGGCAATTAAAAATAAACAATCATGTTATTAGTTTTATTGTGTTAGTTCAGGTACTCCAAGAAGCAAATACATTCTAAGACAGGATTAAACGGTGTAAGAGACTCTTGGGGGGAGATACCTGTGAAGAATAAAGGGGAGGGAACAGGAATGAACAAGGAGAACCTCAGGGCATGATGCAGGTATGAAAACTGTGAAAAGAAAGGGGGAAGGTAGGAGTTTTGGGGAGGAAGAATCAGAGAGTGCAGTGCAGTTCTAAGAAAGTTTCAGCAGGGTCAATGGGGAGTCCCTGAACTAAAGTTGCCTATTACAGGACTTCTGAACCCCTTAGGAATCAGCCTTTAGTAATGCTGTGCTCGGTTATTGGCTGGGAGCAGCCCAGGGGAAGCATGGCCTCAGAGACCACAGAGTGGATACAGACAGCTGGAGGTATCAGTCAGTTTGCTCCCCTGGAAACTTCCCTTGAAGGAGATCTGAGTGGCTCACTTCTACCACTGTTGCAGTTATGAGGGAAAAAAGAGTAAGAAAAATATATGAAGAATAATGTTGCCATTTTAGATACTTTGAACCGAGAAGGTCTTTTGGACAAGATAACACTTGAATATAAATCTGAGTATAAAGATAAGGAAGGCTACTTGGAAATCTTTGGAAGGAGTTTCCAGGCAGAAGGAAGTGCAAATACAAAGGTCCTGAGGAGGAGTATACTTGGATTTCATGATAAGGAAGGAGAAGATCAGTGTGTCTGGATTACAGTGAGTGATGGGAAAAGGGATTTTATTCATCCATTCAACAAATATAATACTTACTGGATGCCTACTATATCCTGGACAGTGTTCTAGGCACTGGGGATTCAGAAAGGAACTAAACAGGCCCCAAATCCTCTTCCCTTACTGGGTTTAAATTCTACTGGGGGAGATAGGCAATCAACAAGATGATTAATTAATTAGATAGTGATCAATGCTGAGGAGAGAGAATAAGGTAGGGATGGGGGATATGAAATGTTGAGTGGATGGTAGTGAGGGCAGGCCTTATTGAGAAAATGAGTTTTTAATGAAGATCTGAAGAAAGTGAGAGAGCAAACCAGGCAGCTATGAGATAGAGGGATATTCCAGGTAGAAGAAAAAAATACAAAGCCTTTGAGGTGGGAGTCTGCCTAGTGTGATAGAGGAACAGCCAGGAGGTAGAGGATGAATGAAGAGGGGGTGAGTGAGGGAGAATAGGAATCGAAATTAGAGAGGTATTGGAAGGCCAGATCCTGAAGAGCTGTTAGATCATATAAATGAATTTCAGTTAAGGGACCTGTTTCTTCATAGGTGAAGAGAAGCACTGGAGACATTGAATTTTACATTGAAAATTGTAAAAATAATTCTGCTCCCTAGTTTTGTTCTTGTTGTTGTTGTTGTTTTTATAAATTTATTTATTTTATTATTTATTTTTATTTTTGGCTGCGTTGCGTCTTCATTGCTGTGCGCGGGCTTTCTCTGGTTATGGCGAGCGGGGGCTACTCTTTGTTGCGGTGTGCTGGCTTCTCACTGTGATGGCTTCTCTTGTTGAGAGCACAGGCTCTAGGCACACAGGCTTCAGTAGTTGTGGCGTGCAGGCTCAGTAGTTGTGGCTCGCGGGCTCTAGAGTGCAGGCCCAATAGTTGTGGCACACGGGCTTAGTTACTCTGCAGCATGTGGTATCTTCCTGGACCAGGGCTGGAACCCGTGTCCCCTGCACTGGCAGGCAGATTCTTAACCACTGCGTCACCAGGGAAGCCCCTGCTCCCTAGTTTTTGATGCGTTCTTGTACCAGCAGCTTTGGCTGGTATAAGAAGGATCACTGCTGGGGCAGATTGCCAACAGTGATGTAAGTTTAGAAACAGAGAGTGGGGAAAATTGAACTTAAATGAGTTGGTATCTGTATTCAGTGGTAAAGTATTACATGTTAGAATTGGAAGGATCTTAGACTGAACTAGGGTTATCTTTCAATTTTATTGGTAAGGAAACAGGGGCTCTATGAGAAAAAAAGAGACCAAGGTCACAGAAGTTGTTAGTGGCAGACCCAGGACTGGAATCTACATTAGAACCCTGAACCACAGCTGCCTCTCCACGTCGTGTATTAACCCAGTGTGCTTGCATAGAGGGTAAATGCATTTTGTGGGAGGATAGATGAGGGAGTGCAGATGAGCTTGTTTTTCACATAAGCCTTTTTCATTAAGGACTAGAACAGTTGGTGGATTCCTCCTTCTCACCTCTCCCTGGAGAGCACTTCTATCCCTCCCTTGCTGGCAATTGCCTATTTAGGTTATACATCTATTGAGCAGGAAGTGTGCTGATTTTGTGGTTCACCTCTTACTAAGACCTCCCTGGTCCTCTGGTAGCTGATCTTATTTGACTGATAATTGCAAATCATCATATAATGTTAATAATATTAGTCTCTTAAATGAAATTCATTTAACCTGGCTCAGCAGATATTTTATGCATGTTATATCTCCCTGTTGGGATCACTGGGGCTGATAACCAAGGAAAATGTGATCAGTATGGGCTTAAATGGAAATAATATATAATGAAGCTGGCTTGACAGTGGGATTCTGAGTTGGGAAACTGTATTCTAAAATGCTCAGTTGCAGTAGGTGATCTTTGTCATGATTCCAAGAGGATTACATTTAAATTGTGGTGCGTTCTTTGCCGTGAGCGAGCGTCAGGTGTGTTAACATAGGCATCTTAACGCACTCCAATATATCAAATGGTAAATGTGAAAAGGAAGGTGAAATCTGTGATTTATGTTAGTCACTTGTGTGTTCATGAGAATATGCTATCCTTTGTCAGGTCACATTTAGTCAGTCATTTATTTATTTATACAGGGAAGATATGTGCTTTGGAGTCAGCGTCTAGTTTGAATTCTTGTTTTGTGGATTACTACCTGTGTGACCTTTGGTAGGTTACTTAATTCCTTTGAGCCTCCACTTTTTTCAAAAATGAAATGAAAGTCTGTTTTGTATGGTTCTTACAAGAATAAAATTAAGTAAATTTTATAGGATGTCTAATTACAATGCCCACCCATAGTAGGTATTGGGTTGGCCAAAATGGTTCTTCATTTTTTTCCATAAGATGGCTCTAGTAGCGCTTAGTTGTCTTTAACCTCATTCGAAACAATTTTGTTAGATTGTATTGTGACAGCTGTCATATCAGTGTGCATTAAAAAAAAAAACTTATCAAAATTGGTGAATTTTTGTATAGCCATTTTAATATTGAAGATGGAAGAAAAAAAGCAACATTTTCAACATATTATGCTTTATTATTTCAAGAAAGGTAAAAATGCAACTGAAATGCAAAAAAAAAAAAAAAAAGATTTGTGCAGTGTATGAAGAAGGTGCTGTGACTGATCAAACGTGTCAAAAGTGGTTTGCGAAGTTTTGTGCTGGAGATTTCTCTCTGGAAGGTGCTCCACGGTCGGGTAGACCAGTTGAAATTGATAGCGATCAAACCGAGACATTGAGAACAATCAACGTTATACCACGCGGGAGATAGCCAACATACTCAAAATATCCAAACCAAGAGTTGAAAATCATTTGCACCAGCTTGGTGTTTGGATTCCACATAAGTTAAGCAAAAAAACCCTTCTTGACTGTATTTCCACATGCGATTCTCTACTGAAATGAAATGAAAACGTTCCATTTTTAAAACAAATTGTGATGGGCAATGAAAAGTGGATACTGTACAATAATGTGGAATGGAAGAGATCGTGGGACAAGCGAATGAACCACCACCAACCACACCAAAGGCCGGTCTTCTTCCAAAGAAGGTGATGTTGTGTATATGGTGGGATTGGGAGGGAGTCCTCTACTATGAGCTCCTTCCGGAAGACCAAATGATTAATTCCAACAAGTACTGCTCCCAATTAGACCAACTGAAAGCAGCACTCGACGAAAGACATCTGGAATTAGTCAACAGAAAATGCATCATCTTCCATCAGGATAATGCAAGGCTGCGTTTCTTTGATGACCAGGCAAAAACTGTTACAGCTTGGCTGGGAAGTTCTGAATCATCTGCCATATTCACCAGACATTGCACCTTCAGATTTCCATTTATTTCGGTCTCTACAAAATTTTCTTGGTGGAAAAATATTTCCATTCCCTGGAAAACTGTAAAAGGGACCTGGAACAGTTCTTTGCTCAAAAAGATAAAACATTTTGGGAAGATGGAATTATGAAGTTGCCTGGAAAATGGCAGAAGGTAGTGGAACAAAAGGGTGAATACGTTCCTCAATAAAGTTCTTGGTGAAAATGAAAAATGTGTCTTTTATTTTTACTTAAAAACTGAAGGAACTTTTTGGCCAACCCAATACTTCATTACTTGTAGCTATGTACCATTGCTAGTAGTAAAAAAAGAGCACTGTGGAAACTCAGAGAAGGTAGTGAATGTCTGAGGAAATCAGAGAGGGCATCTTGAAGGAGGTGACTTTTGATATGTATTTTAAATGATAAGAGGCAGTTTGCCAGATGCAGAGGACATGGAGGGGTAATCAGGCAGAGGCAGTAGTTTGGCTGGAGGCTAGGTGTAAAGATTAGAATGGAAAGATAGGTGAGTGGGTGAAACAGTTCCTTTATAGTTTGATGTGATTTGAGTAGTGACAGGAAAGTTGTACTTTTCACCTCGTTTATAAATATCTCCTTCATCTAAGTCCAAGTTATGCATGTATGGAGTATAAGCTTGCATTGTGTACTTGTTTCTTTCAAAGTGCAAATGCTCTTTCAGAATGTAAAATTGATCCATTTCAATTTAATTTAAATGGAATTCAATTTAATTATCAATTATGTTTAATACATCTATGTGCCAAGCATGGTGCTAATCCCTGAGAAGACTATAATTAATAAAAGGGATTTAACTTTGCCTCAAGATACTCAACATATTGGGAAGGCCCATCCACTAATCAGCAGTCAAATGTTACTATCAAGAAGTAAAAAATGTACAATGGAAGGATCGTTGCTTGAGCTAGAGCTTAAAAGAGGAATAGAATTCCCAATTGTTTTAAACAATCATTAGTACTTTAGAGGGAATTTATTGAACATGATTTGGATAGCTTGGGTAGCTAGAAAGACTTTTGGGAGGTAGGCTAGGGAAGTGGGGCTTCTGCTTCATAGTTACACCTTTGGCTAGCCCTGTACTTGGAAAAATAATGCAATTGTTTGTATAGTTGGAGAAGCCATCTGAGAGTGTAAACTCTATTTTCCATGCTTATTAGCACAATATATGTGTGGCTGATGTTTGACATATAAAATGTGAATTATGCATGAGCAATAGGGGTGAGATGTTGTATACGATAAAAATTTAGTTACTATACACTACATTGCTGATGAGAAGGACAATTGAGTATCACTGACAAGTTGTCTCAGCAGTGAAATGTGTTTGATGAAATGTCCATTCAATGATGAGATAATGAATTATCCCACTAGAACTGTGATAACTATAGCTTTGAAAAACAACTACCGAAAGGAAATTGAAATTACATAGGTGAATCCTTGAAGATTTTTTTTTTGACGACAAAGAATACTTGTGATGCTAATGAACTTAAAATAATAATAAAAGACTAGAACTTTCTGATCTTTAAGAAGGAATAGAGTATAAATCTATCCCATTATAAACTCAGGTGGTTTCCCATTTTATTTTATTTTATGAAACCTGGAAATATCTCTTCAGCACTTATTGAGATGAAATAAGGCAAACATTTATTGTTTATATTCCATGTACTTGCTGCTTTCACAGTCATTAAGTCAAAGCAATATCAAAAACTCCATTTTAGCCAAAGTGGAATCTGAATCTCAAAGTAGATAAATGAGTGTCACGTGGTTTGAACCAGTGTCACGTGGTTTGAAGGGAGCAGAGTTAAAATTCCAACTCAAGTCCACCTGGTTTTAAATTCTTAGGTCTTTCTACTATAAAACATTGCCCCTACTGGTTATTTTTTTTTTTTCCTACTGGTTATTGATTGAATAAAGGAATGCAAATATTTTGCATTACGTTTTGAAAAATTGAGAACAAAAATATTGGACCTGGATCTTTCTGATGTAAAGAAAAGATATAGTTGAACAGATGACTACATCACACTTTGATTTCTCCCTTAGCTAATACTTACTGTCTGGATCAATCTTTCCTAAATTAGGTTGCTCATTTGAATCCCTTGGGTGAACTTTTAAAAATATAGATTCCTGGGCTAACCACAGAAAGATTCTGCATTCTTGGTACAATTATGGAATGTATTTTATAAGGTTGCCTGTGTGATTCTGAAGTGCACCCAGGTTTGGGACCTACAGTCTAGCCCACGTGATGAGTGGCTTACTCTTTCTACTTATTTGTGCCTTACCATATGTACAGCCGCCCAGAGTCATGGTTAAAACTCTATTTTATTTTTTGTTTTTATTATTTCATGGAAAGTATAATATAAGGAAAAGGACAAGTTTTAATCCCTCACAGGTAGTGCTTTCCATCGAGAGGTCAATGAGCCACCTACATAAGAATCCCCTTTGGTAGTGTTAAAAAGTAGATCTATTACAAGACAGGGAGAATTTTAGAATTAATATTTATAAAACCAAGCCAAGTAATAACTGAGTCATAGTTTACCTACAATAAAGTACAGAGATCTTAAGTGCTTTGTTCAATAAACTTTGATTTTGTGTATATTCATGTAACCACCACCCAAAACTTTCAAACTTTCATCACCCCAGAAAGCTCTCTTTTGCCTTTTTTCAATCACCTCACACATAATCTCAGACTTTTTTGTCACCATTGGTTAGTTGTGCCTCTTCTAGAACTTCATATGAATGGAATCATACAGAATCTATGAATTTGTGTCAGGGTTCTTTTGCTCAACATGCTGCCTTTAGTTAACTGATGTTTTTACATGCATTAATATTTTATTCCTCTTTATTGCTGAATAGTATTACATTGTGTTAATATAATACAACTTGTTTGTTCATTTACCTATTGATGAGTTATTTTATGAATTTTGGCTATTATGAATAAAGCTACTATAAACAGTTTTGTACAAGTCTTTACATAGACATAGGCTTTCAGTTCTCTTTGGTGAATACCTAGGAATGGAATTGCTGGGTTCTAGGATGTATATTTAACTTATAAAAAACTTCCAAATAATTCTCCAAAATGATTGTACCCTTTTATACTCCCAGCAGCCAGGTATGAGAATTCCAGTTGCTCCAAATCCTCAATATTTGGCAAAGTCAGTATTTTTTATTTTAGTCATTTTAATGTCATTTTTTTTTAATGAATTTTTTTTTTTAAAGAGCTCCTGACTTATTTATTTATTTATTTATTTATTTTGCTGTGTTAACGTCTTCGTTTCTATGCGAGGGCTTTCTCTAGTTGTGGCAAGTGGGGGCCACTCTTCATCACGGTGCGCGGGCCTTTCACTGTCGCGGCCTCTCTTGTTGCGGGGCACAGGCTCCAGACGTGCAGGCTCAGTAGTTGTGGCTCACGGGCCTAGTCGCTCCGCGGCATGTGGGATCTTCCCAGACCAGGGCTCGAACCCGTGTCCCCTGCATTGGCAGGCAGATTCTCAACCACTGCGCTACCAGGGAAGCCCTAATGTCATTTTTTTAAAAAAATTTATTTATTTATTTATCTATTTATGGCTGTGTTGGGTCTTCGTTTCTGTGTGAGGGCTTTCTCTAGTTGCGGCAAGTGGGGGCCACTCTTCATCGCGGTGCGCGGGCTTCTCACTATCGCGGCCTCTCTTGTTGCGGAGCACAGGCTCCAGACGCGCAGGCTCAGTAATTGTAGCTCACGGGCTTAGTTGGCCTAGTTGCTCCGCGGCATGCAGGATCTTCCCAGACCAGGGCTCGAACCCGTGTCCCCTGCATTGGCAGGCAGATTCTCAACCACTGCGCCACCAGGGAAGCCTCCTAATGTCATTTTTTAAAGTAAAAAATTTAAAATAGTTTTCCATCTTACTGGAGAGAACAATTTAATAAAAAAATACTCCATTAAAATGTTGGACAGTTAATATCTGCACTCTGATAAACATTAGAGAACAGAGTGAAAAAGAAAGTAGGCAAGAGCTATACCAAGGGATAGCTCTGAATTGAGAGAGAAAACTAGGCTTTACTTAATAACAGTTAAATACAATGATTGAGCTGTTTAGCTTGGACTTAGGGGGTTATATTACTTTTAACTCTTGATCTAATTTATGTCCTTAATTTGTGCTCTAATGTATGAAGTAGATATTAGTTGTTTAACATTTTATATACCATTACTTTAACAAAAGTTACTATTTTTGAAGAAAAGACACATGAAAAATCAGATTGCTAAAGACCTACTTCTTTACTGGTAGTGTTTCATGCCTAGGAAGTGACTAAAATGTACATTCTTTATCAGCACCGGTAATAGTGAGATATTTATATTCTTTTTTTTATTTAAGTCTTCAAAACCCAGTATCTGTTTTATACTTACAGTACAGTTCAATATAGCTCCTCAGCCACAATAACCATATTTCAAGTGTTTAAGAGCCACATGTGACTAGTGGCTACTATATTGGACAGCACAGCTCTAGATATTGACTTAGTAAAAACTGCAGACAGAATTATAGAAGCTTACAGTTTGGTCTTTCTAACAAAAGTTCAAGAAGGAGTATCTCCTTTCCACTGGGCCTTTAAATAGTTTATTCAGAACCTTGTGAGAGGGTACAGATTCCCTGAAAGCATCTGAGCACTATCATACTGCCATAACTGCTTTTATTGCACACCTACCCTATGATAGTGCTTTATCCATTATCACATTTAAGTCTCACAACAAACCTGAGGAATAGCATTGTTCACATTTCATAGATGAATTAACTATGGCTCAGAGTGGTCAAGTAAGTTGCCAAAGGTTATACACCTGTTAAGTTTTCATTGTGTTCTTACAGGGGTCTGGTTGTGACACCTCTACAAATGTTTAAGAAGCTCTGCTCCCTGTAAAATATGAGGTGTAGAGGTCTGAGGTGATTTGCCAGTTTTCTAGTTAATAGCAGATTTAGAACTTGAACCCAGATCTCTTAACTCCTAATCTAGTGCTTTTTCCCTTATCCCACTTTGTAATAGATGTCGTTCCTATGACCACTAACCCCAGCACCTTTGTATGTTTTTTTCTTTGTAAAAGACTTTATCTCAGGTGTTAGCTAGACCTGAATCTGAAAGATTCGTATGCACAAAGAATATGGTTCATCTGTCATTTATCATAATCTTTAAAAAAATAATTTTACCTCATTCTTTTTAAAAGCTATGCATCATTCTATAAAGATGTACCTTAATTTATCTAGCTATTTTTCTTTCAGAAATATTTTGGCTATTTCCATCCTTCCACTATTACAAACAATGCTGCAATGAATAACCTGTACAGGTATCTTAGTTCAGTGTGTGAGTATTTTTTCAGGATAGATAACTGGAAATGAAGTCAAGATTTTAGTAGAAATAGTCCCCCTAAGAAATTGTACCCATGACTATATTGCCAACATTGGATATTACCAATATTTTATTGTTTTTGTTGAGATATTATTAATATATAAAATTATATTAGTTTTAGGTATACAACATAATGATTCAGTATAAGTATATATTGCAAAATTATTACCACAATAAGTCTAGTTAACATCCATCACCACACATAGTTAGAAATTTTTTTTCCAGTGATGAGAATTTTTAAGATCTACTCTCTTAGCCACCTTCAAATACACAACCCAGTATTATTAACTATAGTCACCATGCTGTACATTACATCCCCAGGCATACTGTAACTATTGACTACCTTCACCCATTCTGCTCAGTCCCCACTCCAGCAAACACCAATCTGTCTCTGTATTTATGAGTTCAGTTTGTTTGTTTGGTTTTTAGATGTCACACATAAGGGAGAGCGTATGGTATTTGTCGTTCTCTGTTTGACTTTCTTCATTTAACGTAATGGCTTCAAGGTCCACCCATATTGTTGAAAATGGCAGGATTTCTTTCTTTTTTTAGGCTGAATAATATTTTATATCTATCTAAATATATGAATAATATTATTTATATCTGTATATCTATATCTAGCTCACATTTTCTTTATCCATTCATCCATTGATGGACATTTAGGTTATTTCCATGTCTTGGCTATTGTAAGTAATGCTGCAACAGATATGGGGGTACAGATATCTTTTCAAGTTAGTGTTTTTGTTTCCTTTAGATAAATACCCAGAAGTGGAATTGCTGCATCATATGGTAGTTTTATTTTTAATTTTTGAGCAGTCTCCATAGTTTCCATAGTGCCTGCAACAATTTACATTCCTGGCAACAGTGGGAAAGTGTTCTCTTTTGTCTACATCCTTGTCAACACTTGTTATTTCTTGTCTTTTTGATGATAGCCCTTCTAAAAGGTGTGAGGTGATATCTCGTTGTGGTTTTGATTTGCATTTTTCTGATGATCAATGATGCTGAGTACTCTTTATGGACCTGTTGACCATCTGTATTGTTTCCTTTGGGACAATGTCTATTCAGTTCCCTCCCAATTTTTAATTATTTATATTTTTACTATTGAGTTTTTTATATATTTTGGATGTTAACCCCTTATCAGATATGTGATTTGCAAATATTTTCTCCCATTCTATAGCATAATTATGAAACTTTTACCTTGTTACATGACATTTTAATATTTACTATTTTCTTAAATATCATCTCATTTAATTCTTTTAAGAACTTTGCGTTATAAATAAGCTAAATGATGTGCCCAATACCATGTAGGTCATAAATGTCAGGACTTGACTAGAACTCAGGGCTTCTGATGTCCAGGGCTATTTCCCTTATACAATGGCATGAGACCTCCTAGTCATGGAGACTTTGTTGTAGCTGATTCAGTGCTTGCAGCCTCTGTTTCCCCATTTGTAAAATGAGGGACTTGTGGTATTTGACCCCTAAATCCCTTTATCTCCTTATATCTGTGACTCTGTCTTTCAACTCCATAAATAAAAGATTAATTTAAGGAAAATATAAATTAAGGTGGTTGCTTTCTTTTACAGCTAATCCTTTTGCCTTTCTTAAGTAATCGTCTTGGGTTTTCTTTGAACATCAAGGTGTCCTTTATACTTAAAATATGGGTTCTTTATGTGAGTCTAGCAGCCAATGGTTGAGTTACAGAATGTCTGTAAGTTCTTTAACGTTTTATGCAAAATTTGCTGCCTATGCAGTTATGTGCATTTTCTGTAAAAGGGTTCAAAGTTTTTGTTAGATTTTCAAGGATGTCTAAGATCAAACAGAACCATGGATCTAAAATGTTACTTGACTTTTCACAGTGTAATAAACACGCATCATTTTACTAATATACCAGCTGTAAAAAGCAAGGTTCAATTATACCTGAAAAAGGTCTACCAGATTATATGGTTCTCTTATTGCATAGAGGCCTAACAATTTAGTGCCTGTACTGCTTTGCCATAACCATATTTCATAAGCCGTTTTAAATCTATCCTCAGTTTTCTTTGATCTTTACAAGGTAGAGAGAAACTTTCACACTTTGTATAGACATAGCTATTCTATTGTGTTTTATGAGTGGACTACAAGTTGACAAAATGAAACAGATACAGGTGATTCCTTTAATGCGGATCTCACAGAAGGATGCTTGCCTTGGTTTCTGTTCTCTCAAATATTACTGCTTTCTAGAGAATTGTGTGTGTGAAGATCTAATACTTTCTTTTGTATTTGGCTAGGGGAAATTGCAAGAGAAAGCTACTCTTTCCATGCATTTTAGATAACGTATTCTAATTTCATGATAATTATCCATGTTAACTGTAGAGCTGTTCTTAAAACACTTCAGTGTATTGTCCCAGTGAAATCTCCTGAATTCTAACAAGTCAATGCTCAAGTCAGCCTCTGCTCTGGAGATAAAAACGCAGGCTCCAGTGGTGTGCTAGAGCTAGCTTGTCATTAGCTCATGAAACTGATTTTTAAATTTTCAAGGAATTTTGCCACCTGCTTGGCATCATGTTGGTAGCTTGAAATTGGTCATGATGGGAGTATTTATACCATGAAAATAAGCAACCTCTACTATTAATCAGGACTCCTACCCCCTGGGAACTGGGCTGTTAAACACTGACCAGCACACGCATGTTTGGTTTAGATATTTTCCCAGTTAGGATTGCATACTTTGCATATTATCTAATCAGCAATCCCTAGAGAAAATTCAAAATAAGGCAAAGTTTGAATATTTTTTTTCTTAAATTCTACCTCTGTAAAAATTCACATAGAAGGAAACTCCAGTCTCTGAAGTACCTGTGTCAAGTACTTCTCATTTGTTGCCAAATTGTAAGATGACAGAAGTACCACTGGAATAGAAGACAAGAGACTGGGATTCAAATTTCCTCTTTGTTACTGATTTTATGACCTTGAACAATCACTTCACCTTCTGGGCTCCCGTTTCTCTAAGTGTAAAAGGAGGTAGAGCTGGGTGGAGTTTGCTAGTCTTTATGAAGCTACCTAGTATAAAAGTTCTTATTCCAAAGGAAGAATGAGTATTTATAGTCACCATACAAAGAGTTAATATTTCATCTAAAATAATTAATAATACTTGTTCAGTGATTATACATTTCATAGTCACAAAACCATGGGGGAGCAGTAATGAAACTTTTTTTTAAACAAAATTTTTACGTGGAACAAAAAGTAAACGTAAAATAGTAATATTTTTACAAATTACATTTTTAAAATTTTTACAAATTATTACAAATTTATTTTATAAATTCAACTTGAATTACTTATTATAAAGCCAATCAATAAAAACAATTAGATTACTTCAATAACATCATAATTTGAAATGGGAGATTAGGAATGATGGTATCAGTCCTTCACATCATCCTCTGCATTCATGAAATTCTAATTAAGTTTACAAAACAACCCATCAGACGCCTTCTAGGAAACCCACTTTCAAAATCCCTGTCTAACTAGTTTAACATAAGGAAGAGCATTTTAAATGTAAGAGTGGTGGAATTACTGAAGCAGCCTGTTGAGGAAGTAGATAACTGGACTTCTATTACAAATGAGAAAAAAATGTGTAAAGCTTGAACATGCTTGAATGCAGAATGCACCACACAATCCCTGTTTCACTTATATGTCACAAAAATCATACAAATAGATTTCCCCCCAGCTTTACTGAGGTATAATTGACAAATAAAAATTGTAGGGACTTGAGGTGTACAATATGATATTTGATATAATACACATATACAAATAGATTTTATTACAATCATTCCACAGATGAGAAAACAAGTTCAAGAATAATGTGTATATAAAGGATGTTAAAATGGAGCATTTCCAAAGTGAGTTATTTGAACACCATGGCTGAGAACTTCTTGGATGACTCTCCTGCATCTAAGGTTATGATATGAGTACTGGAGAGCTGGAGATGAGGAGAGAATTTGGGAGGAAGATTTCTTTGTTCCTGCCAGCCTCCTCCAGGTCCTCAAGCCTAGTGAGAGTTTTAGTTAAGTAGAAACTTTCCTAAATCCCCTATTTCTCCTTTCTGTACTCCAACCCTGAAGGGGTCAGAAACTTTGGTAGAAGGCAATTTTATTATATACATGAGGAAATTTAATTACTGAACTGAGACAATGTTGGTGTTTAAGGCAACTATAGATTTTTTTTTTTTTTTTTTTTTTTTTTTAGTTTTTGGCTGCGCCACGCAGCATGTGGGATCTCAGTTCCCCGACCAGGGATGGAACCCGTGCCCCCTGCAGTGGAAGCACAGAGTCTTAACCACTGGACCTCTAGGGAAGTCCCCTAGATTTTTTTTTTTTAACATTACCGAAGAGTGAGCATAAATGTCATGGGACTGCCTGAATATCTGTCTAATGGCAAAAACTTCCCCCATTCCATAGGGTTAAAGGAAAAATAGGAGAAAATATAAAGATGCTTTATGATTTCATCCCATGAGTCTTGCTTGTCTGACCCACTGCTTCAGAGAGGTTAAGTGATTTAACCAAAAGTATAATCAAAACAGATGTCTGATTGCACACATTGTAGGCTTACCACCCACCACATTCATATGTTCAGTTCAGCTATAGGTGGTGGAGGGAGGCACCAAAGAGCTACAAGTTGTGGTCCCTGAACTCAAGGAGACAAAGCAACTAATGTGAAGCAGTTGTGATATGTAGCTGTGGTTGTAAGCCCAAAGAAGTTTAGAGAAGGAAGAACCAATGTGGATAGGAGTAGTTGAACATGTTATATAAGATGAAGTGGGATATATGTTGAGCCATGAAAGTTGGGCAGGATTTGGCAAGATGTTTAAACCTAGTGTGTATGGAGAAAAGTAGGAAATAACCACTGCAATTTATTGAGAACCTAGTTGATACTGTGTACTTGACCAAGTTATTTACATCACTTCCCTGAAGGAAGGCTTTATTATCTTTATTTTCTAAATGTAGAACTTGAGCTTAAGAGAGGTTAAATATCCTATCTTCTAGTGATTGGCAGAGTTGGTATTATAATCAGGCCTATCCAGTTGTTTCTCAGGTTGACACCTAAACCATAAACAACCAAAGAAAAAAGAGATAAATTGGATTTCATCAAAATTGAAAGCTTTTGTACTTCAAAGGACACTATCAAGAAAGTGAAATGACAACCCACAGAATGGGAAAAAATATGCAAACAATGAATATGAAAGGGTCAAATTTCAGAATATATAAAAAACTCTTACAACTCACCACAAATAACCCAATTTAAAGTGGACAAAAGGTTTGAATATGCATTTCTCCAAAGAAAACAAAATGGCCTACAAGCGCACGAAAAAATGCTCAACATCATTAATCATTAGGGGAATACAAGTCAAAACATGAGATACCACTTCACATCCAGTATAGCAGCTAAATCAAAAAGACAGACAATTACAAATATTTGCTAGCATATGGAGAAATTGGAACGCTTATACACTGCTGGTGGGACCGTTAGATGGTGTAGCCACTTTGGAAAACACTCTGGCCGTTTCTCAAGAAACTAAACATAGTTACCATATGATCCAGCAATTCCACTTCTAGGTATATACCCAAGAGAATTGAAAACATATCTACACAAAAAATTATACACACATGTTCATAGCAGCATTATTCATAATAGTCAAAGAGTGGAGCTAATCCAAATATCCATCAACTGACATATAGATAACCATACAACTGACATGTGGTATATCCATACAATGTAATATTAATCAGCCATATAAAGGAATGAAGTGCTAATACAAGTTGAAACATGGATGAACCTTGAAAACATTACACTAAGTGGAAGAAGTAGACCCCAAAAACATGTATGATTCCATTTGTATGAAATGTCCAGAATAGGCAAATCCAGAGAGATAGGAAGTACTGTAGGTTGCCAGGGGCTGGAGGAAGAAGGAATAGGTAGAGACTGCTAATGGATACAGAGTTTCTTTCTGGGGTGATGAAAATGTTCTGGAATTAGACAGGGGTGATGAACATGTGCTAAAAACCACTGTGAAGTGTTGTGTACTTCAAAAGGGCAAACTTTATGATATGTGAATTATATCTCAACTTAAAAAGCAAAACATGCAGTCTTTAGAGATGGCATCACAGGAGGCTCCTGAACTCCCCTCTTACCATGTACACACCGAATGAATAGTTACGTATGGAGCAGTTCCCTCTAAAAGAAACCCAGAAACTAAATGTGTGACTCCTGTATATCAAGTGAGTGAGAAAATACTCACATTGAAATGGATAGGACATGCTAAGACATACTCTTGCCATAAACTAGACCTCTGGCACAATGCCATTCAATTGGGAGGGAATCCCAACTCCAACTTCTTCCTGAGGAGTGAAGGGTTAGGACCCCACATGTAGAGCTCCAACTTTTAATATTCCCACCCAAGGGACAGGCCCCCAATACACCTAGTTCTGAAAGCCAATGGAGCTTGCTTCCATAGCTTTTGTCCCTGAGACCCACAGGACTATAACAAACAAACAAGCTGTTATTCATGGGAGCTCAAACACTCATTAGGCTCAGCCTAGAGGGAACAGGCAAAAACAGTCCATCTCCCAGTTCTTCCCTGAATAGGGTCTATTTGCATACTTTAAAAGCTGCTGCCCAAGGGGTCAGCCTTCTAATTTAGCAAGCATCTAGGGGCTCACTGCAGTCCTCCCTGGAGCTCAGGGAAACGTGCAGACATCTTCCCTGCTCTCCCCCTTTAGCCTGCTCTGCATCACTAGTATCTCCCTGGGAGGAACTTATATATACTTCTGGCACTCCACCTCCTTGTCTGTCTGTTGTCTGAGGGATGGGTCCCTGGATCACCTGGCTGTAATAGCCCATGGGGATTGCATTCAGGAGTCCCACAGGACTATAGCACACAAAGAAGTAGTTCTAAACAGGCTTAAGAGTACATATGACTATTATTCAGCCATGAGAAAAGAGGGAAATCTTGCCATTTGTGACAACATAGATGGACCTTGTGGCCATACTGCTTAGTGAAATAAGTCAGCCAGTGGTCAGAAAATACTGTATGATCTCACTTATATGTGGAATCTAAAAAAGCCAAGCTCATAAAAACAGTAGGATAGTGGTTATGAGGACCTGGAATGTAGGGAAAAGGGGGAGGTATTGGTCAAAGGGTACATACAAACTTCCAGTTTTAAGATGAGTAAGTTCTGGGCTTCT
Source organism: Balaenoptera acutorostrata (assembly GCF_949987535.1). NCBI lineage: Eukaryota > Metazoa > Chordata > Mammalia > Artiodactyla > Balaenopteridae > Balaenoptera > Balaenoptera acutorostrata. The sequence continues at coordinate 64,489,863 of NC_080072.1, read as the reverse complement.
AATATACAGCATGGTGATTATAGGTGTAACATATACTCCTAAGTTGCTGAGAGAGTAGATCTTTGCACCATAAAAAAGAAATGGTAGTTACATGATGTGATGTAGGTGTTAGCAAATGCTATGGTGGTAATCATATTGCAATATAAGTATATCAAACCGTATGTTGTACACCTTAAACTTACACAATGTCGTATGTCAGTTATATCTTAATAAAGCTGGAAAAAAATCAAAACAAACAAAACAGGCCTGTCTTCATCCAGAGGCTTATTGCTTTCCATGCTGAACTAAGGAACTTGGGTAGATTGAAGTAGAGAACAGAGAACACACTGTTTTTATGCCAGTTCAGGCATCTGAGTGTAAGAGGATGAGTTCTTGATTTAGGGAGATGGCAGAAGGAATGAGAGGAACAGCAGGAGACAAGGAATCTCAGAGAAATTTCAAAGCGAAAAAATAGGATCTGATGATATCTTGGACTCTAATGAAAAATTAGAAGAAAAAGTTGGGTCTCCTGATTCCAGATTAAATAAAGATAAAGAATGTAAGGTAGCTCTCCTCGTTCCTAGCATTTAATAAGTGCCTGTTAAATGTTAATTCTCTTCTACTTCCTACTGCAATGACTGTTCCACTTATTTTCATTTCAAGGATCTCAGGTCTGTCTCTACATTCCCTGGCCATTCAGGAACTCCTGTGATTCCTCACCTGGGTCCCCTTTGTTTTGTACACTTGACCTCCCCACCCCATTCTTTAAAGATAACTAATGCTGTGTCATATCCCATCAGAGTTTCTCTGCTGAATTAAGTTAATTGTGCAAGATTATAATGATGATAGTAATAACTGCTATTTCTATGAAGTAATTACTATGTACCAAACACAATACTTGCTTTATCTCTTTTATACTTACAACTACCCTTGAAGCGGGTATTATTATTCTCATTTTACAGGTGAGGAAACCAAGGCACAAAGAGGTTAATTCATGTGTCCAAGGTCATAGTAAGTAGAAAGGATGGATTATCACCCTAAATAATACTGTCTTGAAAGCCTGTACTCTTAATAATTGCAGTCTATAGCCTTCCCCAGCAATTAGACCTAGCTATGTTCTTGTCTCCTCTAATCCACCTCACTAAACATATAAATTTGTTGTCAGATCACATTACATTCTGATTCTAGTTCATCCCCTTCATATTTATGTAACGTTGGCTAAGTCATTTTACTTCTCTCACATATACAATGGCAGTGATAAATTTTTCATGGATATTTGAAGGTAACTGCATTACTTTGAGAAACTTATTTAACACGTCTGAGCCTCACAAAGCTCAGGATACTATGTAAATAATAGCTACCTCTCAAACTTATTTTAAGGCTTAAATAATGTGTGTAAGGCATATAGTAAGTATTCAGTATGTAGTAGTTCAACTTTTGCTGGAATGTCTGCCTATCTATCAATGGTAAGGCTGACAATTTATTTCTGTCATATCTGTGCACGGGAAAAAGAAACCCTGGATAACAAATCCACATACTTGGTCATACTTTGTATGTGAGATATAGCTTTGAGGGAGAAAGGCTAAGAAGTCTCATTGTAGCAACTTGCTGTCACAATCCCAAGGTTTCCTTCAATACCCCTGAGAAAGCCATTTCCGTGCACTAGAAATTAGTGATGGGATAAAGATTTTTTTGACATGAATTCATCTGGGAGCATGTCAGTAAATTTTTCATCCTAATTAGGACTTTTTTCTTCCTCGCATTTCATAGAGATTGAGCTTTGTGGCCAGGGGAACTTGAAGGGGCCTAGTGTGTAAGCCTGCGTGTGCACGGACGTGCATGTGCATGCGCGTGTGTGTATGTAGTGGGGACAGGGTATGACATGGATGGCATAGTATTGGTTAAAGGAGGCGGATTTAACTTCTGGTATTCCCCTCCACTACGGGGTCCAAAAATGTCTTAGCAAAGAGTATAAAAATTTATGGCATACAATTTTGACTCAGGAGACACTTAGGTCCAGATATTCTGATCCTAGGAATGTTTAAACACTTAGTTTATGAATGTGAATACTTTTAATAGGACTATACCAGTAATTTTGCTCAAGGGAGAATTTTCTGGGGTACACTCTATTAAACCAACTTAATTCTTTGTGTGAATTTTCTATACTGAATATATAATATATATTCCAGTACCTGAAGTATTATTGGTTCCAAGTTTGCTGGAGTGAACCAAACTTTCATTCCTGTAGGGTCCGTACCATTAGCAGTCCTTCATACACTAGGTTGTTTTAGTTTTCCACTAACTTTTATTTCTTTAACAGCTTTATTGAAGTATAATTTATATACCATAAAATCCACTGTGATATATAATTTAATGACGGTTTTCTTATTTTAATATTTCAAATCATCATAAAGTAAAGATGACTTTTTGTGGTATACTGTTCTATGAATTTTAACATATGTAGCTACTACCATAATCAAGATACAGAACAATTCCATTATCCCTAAAACTCCCTTAAGCTAGCCCTCAATAATCATACCATCTCCCTACTTCTAGTCCATAGCAACTATTGATTTATTCCCCATTGCTATAGTTTTGTCTTTTCAAAAATATTATATAGGGCTTCCCTGGTGGCGCAGTGGTTGAGAGTCTGCCTGCTAATGCAGGGGACACGGGTTCGAGCCCTGGTCTGGGAGGATCCCACGTGCCGCGGAGCAACTGGGCCCATGAGCCACAACTACTGAGCCTGCGCGTCTGGAGCCTGTGCCCCGCAGCGGGAGGGGCCGCGATAGTGAAAGGCCCAAGCACCGCGATGAAGAGTGGCCCCTGCTTGCCGCAACTAGAGAAAGCCCTCGCACGAACCGAGGACCCAACACAGCCAAAAAGAAAGAAAGAAAGACAGAAAGAAAGACAGAAAGAAAGGAAGGAAGGAAGGAAGGAAGGAAGGAAAGAAAGAAAAAGAAAGAAAGAATAAAAAACAGGCAAACAGGGCTTCCCTGGTGGCGCAGTGGTTGAGAATCTGCCTGCCAATGCAGGGGACACGGGTTCGAGCCCTGGCCTGGGAAGATCCCACATGCCACGGAGCAGCTGGGCCCGTGAGCCACGGCTGCTGAGCCTGCGCATCTGGAGCCTGTGCCCCGCGACGGGAGGGGCCGCGATAGAGAAAGGCCCGCGCACCGCGATGAAGAGCGGTCCCCGCACCGCGATGAAGAGTGGCCCCCGCTTGCCGCAACTGGAGAAAGCCCTCGCAGGAACCGAAGACCCAACACAGCCAAAAATAAAATAAATAAATAAATAAATAAGAAAATCCAAAAAAAAAAAAAAAAAAAAAAAAAAAAAAAAAAAAAAAAAAAAAAACAGGCAAACACAACTAATCTGGTATTTAAAAAATATATATATAAATGGAATCATACACTTTGTAATCTTTTGAGGCTAGCTTCTTTCACTCAGCATAATGCCTTGAGATACATTCATTGTTGTGTGTATCAATAGTTTGAATTTTTAAATTGCTAAGTAGCATTACATTCAATGGATGTACTACAGTTTGTTTATCCATTCACCCATTGAAGGCTATTTGTGTTTTTACAGTTTGGGTGATTATGAATAGAGCATTTATAAAATGTCACATACAAGTTTTATGTAAACATAAATTTTCATTTCTCTAGAGTATATGCCCAGGAATGGGATTTCTGGGTCATTTGGTAAATATATGTTTAACTTTATAAGAAACTGCCAAACTCTTTCCAGATGATTGTGCCATTTTGTGTTCCAACTAGCAAGGTGTGAGAGATGCAATTGCTCTGTATCCTCACAAGTACTAGCTATTGTCAGTTTTTAAAATTTTAGCTATTTTAATAGGTGTGTAGGTAGGCAGTGGTGTCTTATCGAGTTTTAATTTGCTTTTCCTGATGGATAATGACGTTGAGCATCTTTTCGTGTGATCCTTTGCTGTTTTTGTATCTTCTTTGGTGAAGTAACTGTTCAAGTCACTTGTCCATTTTTAAGACTGAGATTGGGGAGTTCTTTATATATCCTGGATTCAAGTCCTTTGTTGGATACGTGATTTGCAAACATTTTCTCTTAATTTGTGGCTTGTCTTTTATTTTCTTAATAGGCTTTTATAGAATAGAAATTTTAAATTTTGTTAAAGCCTAATTTATCAACTATTTCTTTTAAGAATTGGGCTTTTGTTGTCATATATGTATAAACTCACCTTAGGTTTTTTAATTCTTATTTTTATTTTAAAGCCTGGCTTCCTATGGATCACCCCAATATTCGGTCAGAACTTGTGTCTAAATACATTGTCAGTAAGGCTTCTACCCTCCACTGATGGATCTGTGTTTGGGCTGGGCAGTCCATTCAAAGTTCGAGCAGTTTACAAGTCAATGCCAATTTTTACTTTCTTCAGGCACTCTCATGTCTCCTCTGCACTTGTGCTCTCTATTCAGGCAGGGATGTGTGGAAAGGCTAGGGCCCTCTCTGGTCTCCCCTTGTAGCTGAGCAAGACCCTCTGGGGTCTTCCTGGGGACAGACCCCTCCCCCATATCCTCTGCTTTAGCTCCTCTCTGAAGTACCGAGATAGCAGTATCTGATGCACATTTCCTGAGTTGTTTTATGGACCCCAAATCCCTCCACCAAATGGAAGATGTTAACTACTTGATGACCATGAGCACACAGTCCCCAGGCCTCCTGGAGCCTAAGGATTGATAATGTTAACCCCTGTGACACTGCCCTGTTACCTCACCATCAACCAATTAGAGAACTGTGCACGAGCTGATCACATACCCTGAAACTCCCCTTTCTTCACCTTGCCTTTAAAAATGCTTTGCTGAAACCCATTGGGGAGTTTAGGCTTTTGATCACTAGCTGAACTTGAACTTGAACTCTTTGCTTGGTGCCCTGCAATAAATGCTGCACTTTCTTTCACCACAAACTGGTGTCAGTAGATTGGCTTTACTGTGCGGGGGTGGGTGGACCCAAGATAGGCTCTCAGTAACATCTGGAACTGTTACCAGGCTTTCCTGTCAGCCAAGATTGCATAAATCGTTTTTCAAGTCCCCCTATCGCTATCTCATTTCCTTGAATCTTCCTATTAGACTTCTGACTAGTCTCCTGGTGTTTTGCATACCAGAGCCAGAACCACAGCCTCAGGTTATCTGAGTTACTGGCTTTCTCTGTTTACTTGCCACAGACATTGCTGCCATTACTGCCAATGTCACTGAGTGTGGTTTTTTTTCATGTTCCATTCCAAATCAAGTGATTCCGTTTGGGTGGCAAAGATAATGTTTTTTGTTTTTGTTTTTAAATAACTTTTCCCATTCTGCTAGCACTAGTAAACTAACTGAGCTGGGAGGAGTAGAGATGGGAGTAGGCCCAGGCAAGAGTGGTACTAAATTCCACTGTTCTTATCTCATGTTGAGTAGTTTTATATAAATAAGCATTTCTCAACTTGTTGTATGCCTTTGGTCAATTTCCATAGTCTTGAAACCGTCATTTTCAGCAATTTTGTCTAGTTTTATCATGGCTTTGTAAAGAGAGCACTTCACTATTCTAGAAGTCCCACCTCCATTTATAACCTTTTACATTTTATTCTTTTTTTTTTTTTTTTAGAAGAGTAACATTGATTTACATTTTTTTTTTTGCCAATCTCTTTTTTTTTTTTTTTAATTTTATAGCTACTTTATTTATTTATTTCTTTATTTTTGGCTGTGTTGGGTCTTCGGTTCGTGCGAGGGCTTTCTCCAGCTGCGGCAAGCGGGGGCCACTCTTCATCGCGGTGCGGGGACCGCTCTTCATCGCGGTGCGCGGGCCTTTCACTTTCGCGGCCCCTCCCGTTGCAGGGCACAGGCTCCAGATGCGCAGGCTCAGTAGTTGTGGCTCACGGGCCCAGTTGCTCCGCGGCATGTGGGATCTTCCCAGACCAGGGCTCGAACCCGTGTCCCCTGCATTGGCAGGCAGATTCTCAACCACTGCGCCACCAGGGAAGCCCTACATTTTATTCTTATTTTAATGAAGGTATTTTAACTTGGGTCCTTTTTTTCCACATAACTTTAAGACAAACATTTGACTCATTGATCTTTGTTTTTGTCCATGTAAAATTGTACAGATTATAGCTTCTGTCATGGTGAATTGCTGCTGCTGTTGTTTGTGAGCGTGTGCCATTTTTCCTATTATGTCAGTCGTCCCTAGTCAAATTGTATAGATCTAAATTTCTTCAGTTTAAGTCAAGAATAATTTTATTATGTGCCATTTTAGCAATAGTCAGTTTTATTTTAAGGATTTCCTCCCACCAAGGTCAGGTTTAGTAATACTCAATATTATCGTTGAGATGTGATTCCATGGTTAGTGTTTTGAGTGTAAAAGATACTACAATGTTCAGCTTAGCTATTATCATATTAATGGCTTTTAAAAATGTTGATTATTTCTACCAGTATTATCACCACAGTATCAAAAATATCCATGGGTTCAAAAAATCCTGCTTTAAATATCCTTTACATGGCGTACTTTGGGATATACTTTAAAAATAATTATATATATATGTGCTGATTTGATTTGGTATAATTTAAAAATGTGTATTCTTAACCTACTTTTAATAGTTATTGATTAAAGTGATCTAAAGGAGCTTTGAAAATGAAATATATAATGAATTTAAACCTGGAACCCGAGACTAACAGTGTGATCTAACATTGGGGGGCTAAAGTTTGAGCTGACTGAGACACAGCTTAGATACGATTACAAACAAGTGGCTAAGCAGACAGTTCTCCATGATAGGTCAGTGTGTGGCAGTAATCCTGCAATTATCACAATATGCATGCATTAATACCTATGTATGCTCTTTTTAAAAATAGACACTTTTAACTTCTCCGCAAACAGACCTTTAAGGGTTCCACATAGGTGAATTAGATCTTTCTATAATGCAAATCAGCAATTCTCCATTTCTGTGCATTGTATTTATTTATTATATTATTTATTATTTTATTTATTTATTAAACAAAACTATATTGAGCACTCTTTGCATGTGTACTTATCAGGCATGGGTTAAACCTGCCTTGTCCAATGTGGTAATCATAAGCACATGAATTGAGATGTCAAGTACATATAAAATACACTGTAGATTTTAAAGAATTAGTACTAACTGCTAAGAATTAGTACTAAACTACTAAGAAATGTAAATGTAAAATATCTCAATAATTTTTGCATTGATTATATGTAGAAAAGGTAATTTTTTTAATATATTGGGTTAAGTTAAATCTACTTTAAAATTAATTTTACTTCTCTCTTTTTACTTTTTTAATGTATCTACTAGAAAATTTAAAATTTTTTATATGTCTGACATTTGTGGTTCACATTATGTTTCTGTTGGTCAGTACAAGAGACAGCAAAGACAAGCTATTTATTCATACAACTACAGTGTAGACACAGGGAAGTTACCAGAGGTTTCAATCTAAAGGGGAGACAAACCAAAGACAATTTTTCACTGATTGGCTAAGTGATAAAGAACATGGACTTTGATGTTTCATTGATATGGATTCAAGTCTCTCTTTTCTGTAACTTACTCAGTATGTGATTTAAATCAAGTGACTTAAACACTAGGTTTCAGTTTTCCTTACTTTGTAAAATTTTTTACCGTTTTACCTTATAGAGTTTTTGTGAAGATTTAATGAAATGCTACTTGAGAAGTACTTAGCAGAGTCACTAGACTATAGATAATGCTTAATAAGTAACAGCTGTTATGATGATGGTGTTGATTATATTGTTTTGATGAGAATTATGGCACTTATCTGTAAGTATGTACAGGGACACTTGGATCAAATGGGTAGACCATAGAAAGTGACTTCCAAACTACATTTTACAGCATGATTAAGAACCAACCAAGTAGACAGAAGGATAGAGGGAAAAGTGTGTGGCAGTGGGAAAAATCATAGAAAAATGCATGGAGTCATGAGAAAATCTCTCCTTTCCTGCTCAGAGTGAGATACTCTACCTGAGCGTATGCAAAGTGATGTGGAAAATTGAGGCATGCCACTAGAAAATTCAGTCCACAACAACTAGTTGTGCTGCTTAAAGAAGTGTGGGTGTGTTTATGTGTGTGTTTGTGTGCTCAAAATATCAGAAGGCTTTCTAAATATCTAAATTTATCATGTAATTCTTCAACCCATACCCAGCCTAAGAGGGAGACCTCCAAAGCCAGGTAAAGAAAACATAATGAATTTGATTCATCAAGTAAGGGAGAGCTTCTTCTTTAAGAATAAAAAGCAGATAGAATAGACGTTTTTTAAAAGAAGATTTAAAAAGTAAAAGAAACCTAAACATGCTATTTTGAAATTGGCTTTTGCACCATTTTCTGCAAACTAAATTGCATCTTGGTGTATTGATGCCAAAAAACAAGCTGAACTGAAAATACAAATGCTCCCAATTTAAAATCACCCATTGGAACTAAAAGAAAAAGCAGACAAAGTAATAAAAACACTTTAATGCTTATAGATAAGTACTATTTGGAGGATATTTTAATAAGCAAATGTTTATTTTACTTCCTTAGAATATTCTCTTGGATTCTGGATACATAAATTTCAACCCACGTTCCCCAGTTGCCATAACAACTTGATGCATTTGTTCCTGTGTCATTTTTTTATCACATCAGTTTTTTTTTTTTTTAAACTTTGGTTGCTATGATAACACAGTATAGTTGTTAAATTTATTCTATTCACATTTTGTTCTACTGGAAACTGGTAATTTGCTTTTATTTTTCTATGAAGAAGCTCATATTACAGAAGTGTAATAAGGAAAATAGTGGCCTAAATTCTAATACAAGTTAATATTAAAAATTTAATTATGTGTATTAATTTATGCCCCAGTGCTATTACCTTTGTGACATGGAAGATGGGTAGTGATTAAATATTCTATTCTGAAGAAAGAACCAACCTTTGCTGTACAGAATGAGGGAAATGGACAGTGTGAGTTGCAGTTAATCTCCATTCATGACTTCAACCAGTCTTAGCTAGAGAAAACTGGTGGTTTCAAGAAACAGTCACACCAAAACTGCAATTACTGGCTCCCTTAGTCGTTACCTTGCTTCACTACAAAATGTGAGCTCATTTATTACAAAGAATGAACCCTGGCTTAATAGAAACCCCTAATCTATGCTGACCCATCCCTAAAAAAAGAGATCTCTTTTATCAAAAGTCTTCTTGTCCTGAATTAGGTATTGAGGGCATAGGGCTTTACATAAATTTGTTTCTATTTATTCAGCTAACACCTACAGTTTCCTCTGTTTTTATTGCTTTTAATGGTCCTTTCATAAAAACAACTAATTACATCACTTAAAATTGATGATATTCTGGTCCCTTCTAGCTCTAGAGATTGTTACAATTAGGACAGGCTGGATTGAGAGGCATTTCAGGGTATAAGGGAAAAAAGGCAAGTGACGAGGGTCAAAGAGACTTGGTTAGACTTTAATAATTACTAACTGTGTAACCCTGGGTAATTATCTGCTGATTCTTAGTTGTCAGGTCTGTAAAATATGAATGAAAGTACTTAGCCCATAGATTTTTACGGGGGGAATTCAGAGAGACTATATTCAAAAGGCCTAGTATAGAACACACCACATAATAGACACTGAAAACATCATCTTTCTCCTATTCCCTTACACTGAAGGCCAGTGAGAGTGAGAAGCAGAAACCAGTGGAGTTCCAGTAAAGTAATGAGTCCAGGAGCAACCTCGTCTCTCAATCAGTAATCTAATGTTGAGAGGTAAAGGGAGCATGGCTAATTTGAACTTAATTTGGACAGGGGTTGCTGTTCCTGATATCTCAGCCTGCCCAGTGCGGTAAATGGGGGGTATGGCAGCAGGAGCCTCCAAGAAGCCATAGTATTCAGTGTCTTGTGTTTCTGTAAGGGTGTTTGAGTTAGAACATGGACCCAACCACAACCTGAGATTTCATGTAATAAGAGAAATCCTCCTGGCATAGGATTTGTCATTGGATCTGGAGTCAAATTTTGGCTCTGTGTTGGAACCTTGGAAAAATCACCTAACTTCTTGAAACCGCAATGTCCATATAAGTGTAACATACTAATCAAAACATTAGTTGAGGGCTTTCCTGGTGGCACAGTGGTTAAGAATCTGCCTGCCAATGCAGGGGACATGGGTTTGAGCCCTGGTCTGGGAAGAACCCACATGCCGTGGAGAAACTAAGCCCGTGCACCACAACTACTGAGCCTGCACTCTAGAGCCCCTGAGCCACAACTACTGAGCCCGCGCGCTCTAGGGCCCGAGTGCCACAGCTACTGAACCTGTGTACTGCAACTACTGAAGCCCGTGCACCTAGAGCCCGTGCTTTGCAACAAGAGAAGCCACTGCAATGAGAAGCCTGTGTACTGCAACGAAGAGTAGCCCCTGCTCGCCGCAACTAGAGAATGCCCACGTGCAGCAATGAAGACCCAACACAGCCAAAAATAAATAAAATAAATAAATTAAAAAACAAACAAAACAACCCATTACTTGAGCACCTGTAGATAACACCTACTTTAGGGTTTGTTACTAGTATTACAGGTAATAAATGTAACATACTTTCAATAAATGTTCTTATTTTTAATACTAGACTACTGTGGCTGATGGTGGTATTAATAACAATGACAATGTTGAATGGCAGTTTTGGGACTCTGGCTGATTTGCCTGGGAACCAGTGCAGACTTCTGTCCTAACAGGAAAACAAAGAGGGATTTAGGAGAACAAATGAGTGCTCAGTGCTGATTCCAGGCACACTGCATCTTTGACTCAAGTCAGTAAGGTAAATGCCTGCTATTTTCAGCCATAGGTGAATATGAGAATGCTAGTATTCTTCCAGGCTTGGTCCAGACTGACTCTGGAAATGAGAGTGCTATGTCTCCAGATTGAAGAAACAAGGATCTTTGCTTGAGAGGGATTGGGGAGGCTGGAAATGACAAGTGTTTGTGATCCTATTCCTTCTCAATGCCTAAAGCACTTTGGAGTAATAAGCGAGAGCATTCAGGGAGATGCATCGACTGTATCAGGCCACTAGGGTGTCATTTAGAATCTCTCTGTTGGAACAATGGAGACATATAAATTTAAACCCACATTCTCAGGTTGCCATGGTAACTTGATGCACTTGCTTTGAAGTGTCTTTTGTGTCCCCCCTTTCTTTCTTTTCTTTTTTTTTAATCATCAGGATTTTTACTTTGCCAGCAGTTCCCCAAATGTGGTTCACGTGGCTTCCTATCCTTCTATCTCCTTATCTCCCAGATAAATTTCTGCATTTGTTGCTGGAAAATGATTTTTACTTGACAATAATAGCTGAATATACATGTTCACACAGACATGCCTATGTGCCTGTAAGTCAATGCCCCCGCAACACGTGCATGTGCGCATGCACGTGCACACACGTGCGCGCACACACACGCGCGCGCACACACACACACACACAGAGCCAGATAATTATGTTAGAAAAAGGATAGATTTCTAAAGCCTTTCAATGCTTTTAAAAAGGCAGATCGTGTGTCTTAAATAAAAATTGTAGAGTTAAGTGGTTCATTCCTAGAACAACTAACTGATTTAGTATTTCCTTAGTAACTGCAATGTGACAGGCTGAATAAAGAGTGTAATTCTCATTGCGTTTTTTTTCTCCGCTTGATTACTTTAACATATTTACATTGTGATGAGAAGTGTGCTCCCGTGTAAAGAGCACAAGAGACTCAGGTTTGCGTTCAGACTCTTGTCATCTCTTACCTGTGTGACATTGGACACGTTACTTGACCACTCTGAGCTTCATATTAAAATGGGTTGATGGTACCTTGTAAGATATTTGTGAGGAATAAACTGAGATCATAGAGGTAGAGTACCTAGAATAGGTCCTAGGACGTTATAAACAAATGTTAATTCCTTTACATCTAAAGAACTAACAAAATGTATTTGAAAAGTAAAATCTATTTTGATCTCACTCATTAGATGAATGCATACTTTCTTTTTTACCATACACATTTCCACATCACAAAGGTGATCAAATATGAAAATACAGGAGCTGAATAGTATGTGGTCTCCTTGCCTGGATGCTCACCATGTACAGAACTGACAATGGAAAAAGGCATTTCCTGGAAACCTCCAAGGGGAGATGACCTCTTGTTACCTTCCGTTAGGATTTTTCATCTAGGTCTAAGCCTGGTTAGAAATATCAAGCTAATAGCATTTAGAAACTGTTCTATCTACTGAAAAATAATAGTCACCACCACACAAAATTCCCCTTTCATGTAGGAAGTGGCTGTGCTACATACAAGTATATTCTAAATATGAAAATATGTTTAATCAGGGGCTACAGGGAAGCAGGAAAATAACATTAGCCACGCAGGCAAAGGGCTCTTGCCAAGCTGTGAGTGCTACTATTGCTATGCATTTGTGTGTAGTGTTGACAGCAAAAAAATAAGGGGATAGAAGCAAAATTAAATTTTAAAAGGAGAACTGCAATTATATGACACAGCACCTGCTTTGTAAAAGTATTGGGTCTTTCAGAGAGTAAGTCACAGAAAACTAAGAATAAAGGAAAGAGATCACAAGGAAAATTCTTAAAGGAATAATATCCAAATCACAATAATTTAAAAAATATATTTTCAAGTAACAGGGAAAATAAGCATAAAAGAAGAAATAATTTCTCCTTTAGTGCTAGTAAGATAGAGGTGATAGGTGAATAAAAATGATTGAATAAATATTTGACAGATTTATCAATCAAATAATGTTCCACTGAACAATTGAAGAATTGTTTATTTGATTATAATTCAGAAAGAGGATGCATTTTGGAATCTAATTAAACCAAATTAGAATCCTGTTCCAGCGTCTTGGTAGCTGAGTAATTTCGGCCAAGTAATTCAACCCCAATAAGCCTCAGTTTCTTTATCTGAGATAGGAAAACTGAATTCCAGTGTGGGTTCTTCTATGAAACTTTGTGTAAAATTGGAAGCAAATCTTTTTGCTTCTGTGGATCTTTTTCTCTGATGTATAAAAGGGAGGGAGTTAGTCTCTAGGTGGCAATTTCCATGAGTATATATGCAGCTCTGATATTCCTAGACCCTATGTTCTATTTTAGTGCTGATATTTTATTACATTGCTACAGCTAAAGCCATTAAGTCCTTTATTTTCAGGCTTCTTCTGAAGCCACAGTTTAGGTTGGATCCAAAACTCAGATCCTGAAAGTAATACAGGAGGGCATCTTGTAAGGATTTCAGGTCTTTGCCATGTACTGCTGTATCTTCTTGGAAGTATGAAGTTTATTTGTCCCTGGAATCTGAGTGTTGATAGTCAGGTAACACAGTATCCCCAGTTCTCTAACTTGCACTCAGCCTTAATGAGAGGACTTTTTGGTTTTGCTTCTCTTTCTTGAACATTAATGAAGCACATACTTTGTGCCAGGCACTGTACAAGGCTCATTAAAGAAAGGTTTAGGGCTTCCCAGGTGGCGCAGTGGTTGAGAATCTGCCTGCCAATGCAGGGGACACGGTTCGAGCCCTGGTCTGGGAAGATCCCACATGCCGCAGAGCAACTGGGCCCGTGAGCCACAACTACTGAGCCTGTGCGTCTGGAGCCTGTGCTCCGCAACAAGAGAGGCCGCGATAGTGAGAGGCCCACGCACCGCGATGAAGAGTGGCCCCCGCTTGCCACAACTAGAGAAAGCCCTCACACAGAAACGAAGACCCAACACAGCCATAAATAAATAAATAAATAAATAAATAAATAAATAAAATTTAAAAAAAAGAAAGGTTTAATAAAAATGACATACAATGTTATTCATTGTGAAAAATATAGAAATATATAAAGAACAAAATAAATAGTCACAAAAAAATAAATAAATAAATAAATAAATAGTCACCCACTATCACAGTATTCAGAGGTAATCACAACTATATTTTGATGGATTTTTTTCTCAGTATTTGTGTGTGTGTGTAAACAAACTTTGAGTATCATTAGTATATATTCTTTTGTAACATACTTTTTTCATTTAAAATATTTATGCCAGCATTTTTTATGTCCATGAAGATTCTTCTATAGCATAACATTTAATACATACATAACATTTGATCATATGACTATATTGAGTCATTACAGAATGGACCAGTGGCTAAGGATATGGACTCTGGAGTGAGACTATGTGGGTGGAAAACACAGCCACGCCTCCTTACTAACTATGTGTTCTTAGGCAATTTATTTAACTTCTCTAAGCCTCAATTTCTTGATCCATAAAATGGATACAACGATAGTATAAGACCTCATAGACTATTGTGATGATTCAATAACTTAATTCTTGTAAAGCATCTAGAGACTAGCCAGTCAATAATTATAATTATAATTATGAACATTTATTTTGTCCAGTCTGGTATCTGTTTTAAATAGGTAAGTTTAGTTCATTTGCATTTATTGTAGGTCCCAAAATATTTAGATATATTCTATCATTTTAGGACATAATTTTTTTATTAACTATCCTTTTTCTCTCTACCTATCCTCCCATTATTTATCTCCTATTGTACTTAAAATGCTTCTATATTTGCTTTTTATTTTTCTTCTGCTGGCTTGGAAAGTGTTGATTGTATTTCTATTTTTTAATGGTTATCTTTTTGGCATATACAATAATATATAAATTACTCTAAGAAATTGGAAGTTATTAAGTATGGTTCTCTCTGAAAAATGACAGGGACCTTAATGTACTTTTAACTTATTGAACACTCCAGTCTCTCAATTTGTTACCCTTATTTGAACATAAAAATTAATTTTTATTTAAAATCAATGGCATTTTAAACTCATGATATATTTTGTTAATTTATGTGCTCACCATTGATCCATGAACTTATGTGTTCCTCTGAGTTCACTCTTCTTGCTTATCTATATCCTTTAATAATTTTTTTGGTAAGCGTCTTGATTATTAAATTATCTTGGTATTTGTATGCAAGTACTCCCACTTTTGCATGATAATTTAGCTGTATATCAACTTGTAATTTAGTAGTTACTTTCTCTTGACATTGTCAACATATATTCTGTTGTCTTTTGGTCTCTATTATTGCTGAGGAGAATCTGCTTATCTTAATTGTTTTTCTGTAGTTAATCAGCTTTTTCTCTCTTGCAGCTCTTGAGATTTTCTCTTTATCTCTAATAATTTTCACTTTTACTGCCATGTGTCTGACTACATACTTAACTTTATCTTGGCCAGTTCTTTAAAAGCTTTTTCGATCAGAGAACATTTATTTTATAAAATAGTTTTTTTTTTTTTAAGTTTATTTATTATTTATGGCTGTGTTGGGTCTTCGTTTCTGTGCGAGGGCTTTCTGTAGTTGCGGCAAGTGGGGGCCACTCTTCATCGCGGTGCGCGGGCCTCTCGTTATCGCGGCCTCTCTTGTTGCGGAGCACAGGCTCCAGATGCGCAGGCTCAGTAATTGTGGCTCACGGGCTTAGTCGCTCCGCAGCATATGGGATCCTCCCGGACCAGGGCTCGAACCCGTGTCCCCTGCACTGGCAGGCAGATTCTCAACCACTGCGCCACCAGGGAAGCCCTAAAATAGTTTTTAATTTGGGTTTTTCTGGTGTCTCCTATGATTAGATTCAGATTATACATTTCTGGTAGAAGAACTGCAAAAGGGTTATGTCTTTCTCAATACCTTGCAGAAGGTATCTAAAATATTTGTCCAACCACTGATCATGCTAACTTCGTTCACTTGATTAACGTAGCTTCTAGATTCTCCAGTGTAAATGTACTATTTTTTTCTGAGTAATTAGTTAGAATCTGGTAGAAGATACTTTGAGTTTAGATAAATATCCTGTTTTACCCACTTCCATTCACTAATTTTGGCAATCATTGATCATTCTTGCTCAAAACAATTATTACTATGGAGGTTGCCAGTTAGTGGTTTTCTCATTTCTTCATTTCTTCTACACTTTCTTAATTGACATTTTCCTATTAGGAAGAGCTTTCCCTTCTCCCTCATTTGTTGATTTGTTTATTTATTTATTTCTACCAGTATAAATTCATGGAAAGTAAGTCTTGCATGGAATTTTGTGGTTGTCTCCCCTTTGGCTTCTTGGGCTTCTAGTCTAGAATCAGGTCTTAAAACCATATTTTATTTCTCCCTCTCTGTTTTAATACAGAGAGTTTAAAAATCTAACTGTAGAGCCAGCACTCAGGTTGACTCAATTCCTAGTGATAAGGTAATCTTTGTAGATCTTCTTTTTACTGCATTGAATATTTGTTTCATTTCTGATCCACAAAGATGTTTATATTGTTACAGATCCCAGCTATACCTTTTGTTTTTCCCCTTTCATATAGTAACTATTATTCCTGGGTATTTAGAACAGAAGAAGTATGTTGTAAATATAAAATCACTGGGTCACCTTAACAGGAAACATGAATATTATTTATTATGTCTTTTCACTATTTAAGGATGTATAGGTTATTTCACTATGATTAATAAAATTGTAATAAACATTCCCATACATACATTTTATGTGCATCTCTAGTTACTTCTTTAGGATATATTTCTATAAGTAAAGTTATTGCATCAATGGATAACTGTATTTCCAAGAACTTTTATAGATATTTCCCGTTCACTTTCCAGAATTATCGTACCAATTTATATTCCAACTCACTATGAAGAATAGTACCTTTCCAAGAAACCTTTGCTGACGTTGCTTTGAATTATTGTTATTATTTTTTCTAGGCTTGATAAGTAAAGAGTGTTATTTCGACATTTCATTAAATGTTCTAGGCATGGTTTAATAAGATATTTTGTTATTCTCTTGACATTTCTCCTCTTCTCTCAGAAGAATTATTTACAGCTTTTATCACAGAATTCTGTAGCCAGTTGTTTATTGTCTGTCTTCTCAACTAGGTAGTCTGCAACTTAAGGGGACTGACCCTGTTTTATTGAACAGTGATTTTCTTATGCTTGGCACAGAGTAGGTGGTCCATATATATTAGTTGAATTGACAAATTTACAAATTCAAATGAAGAAATAATTCTTAGATTTTAGGTCTAGACTAGTTCTCATTCATTAACATTTTCCTCTGTGGTTTAGCATCCCATGGTTCTCTTTTTTCCTTTTTTCTAGTCAGTGGTAGAGTAAGATTTGATATTCTGTAGTAAGACTAACTTAGTTTCCTATGTGTCCCATCTTTGTTGTTGTTATTAATGATGATGATGGTGTTTTTGCTTTTCCTTTCTTGCCTTCTTTTGGAGTAACTGAATATTTTTTAGAATTCTATTTTTATCACCTCTATTAAGTTTATATTTTAGTGGTTGCACTAAGTATTACAATATATAATCCTTAATTTATCACATAGACTAGTATGAGTTAATATTTTGACACTTCACATATAATGTAAGAACATTACAATAGTATACTTCCATTTACCACTGCCTGTTCTTTGTGCCATTATTGTCATACATTTTACTTTTACACATACTATAAACCCCAAATTACATTGTTATTATTTTGTTTTTAAAAAGTTTGAAGAAGTTAAGACATGAGGGAAAAAAATTATTTACATATTTATTATTTCTGGCACTCTTCAGTCTCTAGTGTAGATCTGAGGGTCCGTTTTGTATCATCCTTCAGCTTAAAGAATTTTTTTTTTTTAATATTTCTTGTGTTAAGGTCTTTTGGTGATGAGTTCTCTCAAATTTTCTTATGAGAAAATGACTTTATTGTGCTTCCATATTTAGAATAATATTTTTGCTGCATATAGAATTGCAGAATGTGAGGATTTTTTTCTTTTTCTTTCAGTACTTTAAAGATATCTTTCACTGTATTCTGGATTACTTTGTTCCTGATGAGAATTCAGTGAGCATTCTTATTGTTCCCCATTATGAAATGTGTCTATTTTATTGATTGCTTTTAAGATTTTAAAATTCATCTCTGGTTTCCATTAATATGACTGTGATGTGCCTGAGTATAGCTTTCATTGTATTTATCCTGTGTGGGGTTTGTTGAGACTCTTAGATCTCTGGGTTTATATTTTTCATCATATTTGGAAAAAATTTAGGCACTATCTCTTTAAATATTTTTCTATCCTAATCTTTCTCTACTCTGCTTTTAAAACTTCAATAACATATATATTAGACCATGAGATATTTTCCTGCATCTTCAAATTCTTAGATACTTTTTTTTGTAGTATCCATCTCCTGTTATGCCCATTCAGCAATTTTTTAAAATATTGTATATTAAATTTTTTATGTCTTAAATTTCTGTTTGTGTCTTTTTTGCACTTCCCTTTCTTAATATTTTCCCATCTGTTTCACTCATTATGTTCAACTTAAAAAATTCTTAAATATATTTATAATAGCTGTTTTAAAATCTTCATTAGTTAATTCCAATATTTTGATGCATTTGGATCTTTTTGTGTTGATTTGGCTTCCCCTCTTGGTTATAGGTCACATTTTTCTTCTTCTTTACATGACTAGTAAATTTTGATTGCATGCTGAATACTATGGACTATTCATTTTGAGAGTTTGGATTTTGTTATCCTCCTTTAAATAGTATTGGGTTTGTTCTGGCAGGTAATTTACTGATAGGTGAGCATAATCCTTTCAAGGCTTGTTTTTAAAGCTTTGTTACAGCAGGACTAGAGTAGCCATTATTCTACAAACAGGATAGCTCTATTTCTATGGCATGGCTTTTCTAGGTCCTCAATTTGAATTCCTGGTGTTGAGCATTGTCTCTCCCCTCTGGCTGGTCAGATAACATATCTCGCAGCACAGTGCCACCTCTAGAATCTATTCAGCTTACAGTTCCCCAGTAGCTATTTTATGCCAGGCATTGCAGACTTCCTCTTTCTCTCTTCCTTTCTTTCTCTCTCTCTCTCTCTTTCTCTCTCTCTCTATCTCACTCTCTCTCTTTCTACATGGGAAGCATTTTATTAAGCCAAAGACTTGAGAGAAATCCTACACAAATTTCTGGAGCCACTTCTCTTCTAAGATTTCACTTCTCTGGTACCGTGCTCTGCAAATTTCAGCTCCTTTAGCAGCTCTGAATTCTGATATCAACCTCTTCAGATCAGAGAGACCACTGTTCATTATTTGTCCTCTACTACTTTCTCAGATCAGAAAGTAACTCCAGGCAGAAAGTCAGAGAAATTGTGTGGCTCACCTCATAAGTTTCTGTTTTCTTAGGGAATCACAGTCTTGCATTGCCTATTGTCCAGAATCTGAAGTATTGCTTCATATGTCTTACCCAGTTTTATAGTTGTTTATGGCATTTGGTCTTATCCAGTACCAGGTCCTCTATTATGGCTGCAAACAGAAGTCTTTGTCATTGTAAACCTTTAAAAAGTCTGTCTGACTGCAATGCAGGTGTCAGAAAAAATGAGAAAGATTTTTATGAACAAATATAGAGTTATTTCCAGGATATACTGTTGAAGTGAAAAAAGCAAAGTGCCAAAGGATACTTATAATATGCTATTTTTCATGTAAAAAAGGAGAAATAAAAACATAAACATGTACTTCCTTGTTTGTGCAATGGTCAAAATAAGAAGAAGAAGTCAGACATTAATGGTATTGGTTATTTACAAAGGATGATTATGTTGGAATAAAAACAGTAGAAGGAGAGTAACTCTTTTCTGATAATACTTTTTTATGTAGTTCTGAATTTTAGAAGCACATTAATATTTCACATTCAAAAATAAATAATTGAAATGAAAATGGAACATAAACATAAACATAAAAATGATTAAACCAAAATGGAACATTAACAAATTAGCCTAACTACTACAAATGAATGATATAAGCATCTTGAAGGAGAGAGAGAGAAAAGACTTAATTAACTTTGAAAACCCAAGATTTGAATATATTGACTAAGGTTAATGGTAAAAAGATGAACATTTAGTTAGGTTTTTGTGTTTTTGTTTTGTTTGTTTTTTACAGGGCTATGAGTTAGCAATTTCAAAGCCACCTTATGGGTTTTCAAAGATTGAATAAATAAATAATTATACTGTGAAGAATACACAAAGGAGAGAGGTCAGTAAGACCTCTCTCTATTTGTTTCTCTTTATCTCTCTCTATGTACACACATACATTCATAATATTATATATATAATATATAATATGTATAATTTCTTGCTGTATCTGCTAAGGTGGCCTAGAAGCAGTGATGCTCAGTAATAATGAGCACAGCTAGGCCTCAAATTTTGGTTTCTAATTACCGTTCTCTACCAAACGGAACGTGGGCTCCTTGGAGAAATGGCTGATTCCAAGGCTGAGAGACAAAGAAAAAAAGTACAAGATGAGCCTGGAAGATCTTACTCTGCCAGGAAGTAAGAAAGTGCTCAAAACTTAATGAAGATATTTCAAAAAGACACAGGGGCCAACTTGAAGAGAGCCCCATGGGCCAAATTCTGGACAATTTGAGCAACAAAGTAATTAAATATAGTAACAGATTATAACCCATACAATAAAATGAAAATCCATGCGTTTATACTGGGAAAAATATATGGATGAATGAATAAACAAATGAAGAAGATGAGACAGCTCTTCTTTACTGGAGAATGCCAACTAACAAGTATGGAAGGAATGAAGGAATTAGAAAACCAGCATTGGCAACCTCCAGAGTAATAATTGTTTCAAGCAAGAATCATCAATGAATGTTAAAATTAGTGAGTGGACATGGGTGAAACACAGGATATTTATTTAAACTCAAAGTATCTTCTACAAGATTCTTATTATGCAGGGAAAATAACTTTACAGTGAAGAAACCTGGCAGAATCACCTTAACTAAGTGATCAGCAGTAATATTACCAGTCAATGGGACAAACTGACAGCATGTGCCTCCTGATATGGCATACTGAGAAGCACCCATTGTCACTTCTGTGGTAATCTTATGAAATATGTATAACCTGAATTTATTCATAAGGAAATATTAGCCAAACCTAAATTAAGAACATTTGACAGAATGTCCAGTACTCTTCAAAACATCAAGGTCTTGAAAGACAAAGGAAGACTGAATTGTTTCAGATTAAAGAAAAGTAAAAATACATGAAAAATAATGTGACAAATGATCCTGGATTGGATCCTGGACCAAAAACTAATGACATCAGCAGGATAATTGGTAAAAGTTGAATAAGGTCCATATATTAGATTGTAATATTTTATCAATGCCATTTTCTTGATTTTTACAATGTTAACATTTTGGAAATGTGTGTGAGGGAAACAGGGTATTCTTTGTCCTATTTCTGCAACATTTTATAAGCCTGAAGTTATTTCAAAATATATTTTAAAATTAAGGAAAAATATAAGCAGTAAATAAATAAGGCCAATATGTCTGTGTGACCTTTACTTTTTAAATATTTCTCCATTTTGACTCCTTCCCTATCATATCTCCCCTCCACCCTTCTTTGGTTTTGTATTTCCCATGAGATAATCTAAATTCTTTGGCTTGATGTGTAAGACCTTCCTAAACTGCCCTCTGCTTATCTTTTCTATTTTATTTTTTTGCAACTCCTTGCCTCATGGTTCAGCAACACTAGATTCTCCAACTACCCCATTCTGTTTTATTGTCCTATGTCTCTGCTTATCTCACAAATTATTTTTCCATGGCATTCTTTGCATGTTTCTAACACTTCAAATTGAAATTGAAATTATCAGTTTATATAATTGCCTCACCTGCTTCACTCTAAATTCCTTAAAGGTCTGGCATAGTAAACACTTTTGAAATGTTCACTGAACCGAACCTATTTGAATTTCCAGAGCACTTTATCTGTATTTCTTTTTTGATGTGCAAAGTCTTCTACCTGATTTATAATGATTTTTGTGTGTATCTCATTTCCTTTCTTTATTTTTTTTTGTTTATGGACCACATCTTATTTGTGCTTTCCTCATGGCATCTAGTTCAATACCTTGTATGTAATATAATATTTTTTTGGCCACACTGTGCAGTTTGTGGGATCTTAGTTCCCCCACCAGGGATCAAACCCAGGCTCCCTGTAGTGGAAGCAGAGTCCTAACCACTGGACTGCCAGGGAATTCCCTGTAATATAATTCAATAAATGTTTGTGGAATGAACACACAGACTGAGGACCTTTTTTGCGAACTGATATCTAGTCTCTTGAGCTCTTTGGTAGTGGCGAGTTTTGTTTCTTCCTGTTCACCTTTTCAAGGAACTCTGAGGCATTTATCTTCAGGGCAGTCACAATGGAGTTCACTGTTCTCCAGCAAAAGAAAATGATTTAAATTCATCAGTTGTTTGTAATGCTGAGGTAGAGTCTATGAAGCAGCAGCATGATGTTTCCTATGACATGAAAGGGTATCTAACCGCACATTTCTGTAGATTGCAATGTTTCTTATATCTGAAGAGGATATTATAAATGACCCCGAAAGCTCAGCTTCTCTGTTTACCGGTGCCAAATCAAATCTCAGAGACAGAGTTTTGGGTGAAGTAGAAAAGGACAGCTTTATTTCTTTGCCATGCAAAGGGGGAACACGGTAGCCTAGTACCTCAAGAACTGTGTCCCCCTCCCTGGGGAATAGGGAGAGGTCTTATAGGTCGGGGCTCCTGGTCAGGGGTATGTGATAATGATCAAGGCAGTAACAGTTTTGCATTCTTCTCATGGGTTGGTGGTGAGGTGAGTAGGAGTCAGCATCATCAACCTTCAGGTCCAACTGGTCTCAGGTTTACATGTTTGTGGGCAGCATACCATCATTAATCATTAACTTCTCCCACCTGGAGGGAGTTTCAGCATCTGCAAAATAGCTCAAAGATATTGTTGTGTGTATCCTTGATGGGGAAACAGGACCTTGCCCCAAGGCTACTCTTTTTTTTTTTAATTTTTTTTATTGCATTTTTATTTATTTATTTATTTATTTATTTAAAAAAATTTTTATATTTATTTTTGGCTGTGTTGGGTCTTCGTTTATGTGCGAGGGCTTTCTCTAGTTGCGGCAAGCGGGGGCCACTCTTCATCGCGGTGCGCGGGCCTCTCACCGTCGCGGCCTCTCTCGTTGCGGAGCACAGGCTCCAGACGCGCAGGCTCAGTAGTTGTGACGCACGGGCCCAGCCGCTCCGCGGCATGTGGGATCTTCCCAGACCAGGGCTCGAACCCGTGTCCCTGCATTGGCAGGCAGACTCTCAACCACTGCGCCACCAGGGAAGCCCCCAAGGCTACTCTTGACTGTTTGTTTCTCCCTGGTCTCGCATTCCCTCCCTTCCCGAATTAACAACTGCTTGAAACTACCCATTGGAACTCAGGGAAGGTCATGGAGGCTGAATGAAGGCTGTTTCCTGTAATCAAAGAAATGGGGGACACAGAAAGGTGTTGTGCTCAGAAACCCCATAGGGCCCTACTCGATATCATAAAGTGAAGTAAAATTAGATACCTTATATATGTAAAGGACAGAAAATATTAAACAGGATTGGACTATTCCAGAGCACAAACGTCATATGCCTCAGGCTAATCTGTACAGTTCACAGCCATAGAGGATGGGAAGGGGCAGTGCTTCCCAGTGGCCTGGCATCACAGAGCTTGTTTAACTTACTTTTCTGATTTTACAAGGCTCTTGGTCCTTGAAAAGACACAGTTTTTGTGCGTGATGCTCACCAGTACTAACATTTATTTTCACAGAAAAAAATTCCAGGTTTGAGCAAAATATTGATAGAATAAATAAGTAAACAAAATAAATAAATAGACCAAGCAAATAGATCTACAAAACAGTTAAATCTGGTGATTGCTTATTTACCATACAGATTTTTAAAAAGAAATTTACTATAGGATTCTTTTAAATAGAAAACTTTTCCGATATATAAAAAGATAAATCCGTTTAAAGTTGGTAAATATTTGTCAAGACATTGTATAATGCAGAATACACCTGTGTAAACACCGTGTAATTAAATAATTCAATAAATACCTATGCACATTTATTTTGTTCAGGCACGTGAAGGATATGGAGATAGTAGTACACTCATTGCTTTCAAGGAACTTAAAATGTACTTGAGTGGATAAGATAAAATTATAAAGTTAGTTTTTCCTTTTGTTTATGTTCTAAGTTGTTCTTAAAAGAAACCAGGTGGACTAATCATTATTAGAGATGTAATGGGGAAGTATATATCCTGAGGACGTCATGGAATAAGAGTGCCCCATCTAGCTGGATAAAGGGAGGGATCAGCGCTGGCTTTGTGGAAGACAGGGTATATGTGTAATCCTTAAGAAATTGAGTAGTGGTGTTAACAGAAATGGGATACCCAGGAATAAAGTAGGTTCTGAAGAGAAAATGATTCCATTTAGATTGAATGGATTTGAGATACCAATATGATTTTTAGAGGAAATACATACAAGCGATTGAAAATGCAGGACTAGAAACTGGAGAAAAGGTCCTCTAGATTTGAGTCATCTGGAAGTGAGTATTGAGGAAGAACTAGACGAAGGGAATTTTGGAGTAACAGCTGAGCTCTGGGGGGTTAAAAAGAGGAAGAGGAAATGAAAGGGAAGAACAAACAGGTAGGGTATCATCTAGGAGAGAGATGTGTTTCGAATATAGAGATAACAGTTTCAAGAAGGAGGAATTAGTTAATGGTATGAAATACCAGAGAAAGTGGAAGACAATAAGAACACCAGCAAGTTAGAGAAAGTGGAAGACAGTGAGGACTAGGAAGTCCTTGGTGAGTTTTAACAGTGCAGTATTCAGGGAAGAAATGGCAGCATTCAGGGATTAAAGCAGAAGCCACAAACCAGCTGTCCTTATGCAGACTCCGGCCTAAATTTATATTTTGTTTGGTCCATTCTGTGTTAGCTCAATGAAAATTTTAAAATATATAATTTTTGTCAACATTTAAAAATGAAAATATTTCACATAAAAGTTCAGACTTCCAAGTTTTCTTGAAAATTCTAAACATCTGGCAATACTGGGTCTGGGTTTCCTCATTGCAACAGAAATGCCTGAAAATGTCTAGAGACTGCACCCACTAGACAGGCCATGAGCTCTCCATTTTGCCAAGGACCATCCATCTCTTCCTAAATATTTCTTATACGTGGCTCACTTTACTTATTTTAAGCACCTGACATTATCTGACATTTTGACATCTAGATCAGTGATTTTCAAACTAGGATGTGTCAAAGTCACACAAGAACCAAGATTGCAGGACCCTGCTCCTACTGTTTCTGATTCAGTAAGTCTGGAGTGGGGGCCAAGAATTTCTCTTTCTAACAAGTTTCCAGGTAGTGCTATTGCTGTTAGTCTGGGGACCACAGTTTGAAAGGTTAAAGGGTGAGTTGTAAGGAGGTGGTTCAGGAGTTTAGTGCAATGGTTAGGTGCATAGACTTTGCGTTCAGACAGAACTAGGTTCTGCTTTTTCAACCCAGGAAATAAGGATGATAGTGCCTACTTTATAGATTTCTGTTTTAATCTAAATGAGATAATGCATATAAAATATGTATCCGTATTCCTCAAAGCACCTAGCTTATTGTAACTTTTCATTAAATAATTCTATTGTTGTATTGTTGCTATTACTGCTGCTGTTATGTCTTTCAAGAATATTGATTCCGGGAAAGAGAAGGTCAGAGATAAGAGTGATCAGGGTCTCTTTTTTTTTTTTTTTAAAGAATGAAGGAAGTATAGAAGTATAGAAGAAAATTACTATTTCCATGAGAGCCAAATTGATGGGAAGTAACCAGTGGAAGGAGTAATGGTAGGGATATGAAAGCATAGAAGTTCAGTCAAGGTACTGTACTGAGATTCAGGAGGTATATATGGCATACCAGCTGGTATGAGGTAGGAAAGCTGGAGATTCATAGCATCCAACTCAGCTGTGAGCTGCTTGATAAGAAGGGAACCTTATGCAATGGGTGGCATTATCTCCATATTTTAGATGACAAATGTGAGATTCAGAGAATTTAAATATGGTTCCATTCCACACAGCTAGTAGATAAAGGTAAAAGGATTCTAACTCATTTCTTCCTTATTCTAAAACCCAAGCTCTTTTCCAGAGGTGAAGAAACCTCTCTTACTCAGAGACTTGTATCTCAGAGGAATCATTAAAGTTGTGGAGCTACAAAGGTACAGAGTGCACCACAGCTTGCCAGGAGCTTCCCACATAGCCTGCTGATTTGAGCCTCACTTTAAGGATGCTGATTTGTGTGTTAGCTGATAATGAAGACTGAGTGAACTGTCCAAATAAGACCATACTCTCTCTTGAGTCCACTAAGGTGCTGGGCCTCCTTTCTGATGGTTGAGACTAAAAAGACAGTAGTCTTTTCTTGACTGCTAGAGGAAATTTGCCCAGATAGTCCCTCAATTTTGTCAAGAGTTTGTTATTCACTCCTGCTGGCTAAGGTTTCTGACTTGCCAACTAACAGGCCATATCATCTATATAGAAACAACTTTGAATATCAGAAAGTGAAGCCACCTCAGTGCTAAATCTTTATGGCAAAAGGCAGAGGAATTTAGGTATTTTGGAAGTACTGTAAACATATTGGAGGCCTTGCCATATGAATAGAAATTGGTCTTGGGCCTTGAGTGCCAGTGGAATAGAAAAAAGATGTTGGAAAGGTAACATACCAAGTGCCATAAGTGCAATGGATTTAGTTGCAGTTACAATGTTTGGAATAGCTGAGGCTGTAGGATCAACAACTAAAATCACTTAGCAATAATCCACTGTAAGCCTCCAGCTCCCATTAGCCTTTTCTGCTCTTCATACTTGGCTATTGTTTTAAGATATTGCATCTTGTACTATCCCTGCAGCCTTTAAGTCCTTAAGGCTGTAATTTCTTTTTCCTCCTGAGATTCTCCATTATTTCTGCTGGACTACCTGAGGAAAAAAACAAAAAAGAATTGGGGAGTGATTTACATGTTCCTTTCACATTTCTCTGCATTAGCTCCTCCTGATGAGGAGAATCCCCTCTGGGCTTTATGAGATTTACAGTGAAATGTTAATACCAATTGGGTATTCAGCAGTGAAAGCCACACACATGGTACGTTGAATCAGCCCAAAGGGCCCCATGCACAGGGTCATTTAGCTTTTCTTCCCCACGATGAACCCTGCCTGAACCCAATTAGCTGAATCCTGGTGCCCCCCTCGCCAACCCAGCAGACTGTGATTTTGGTGCCTGTGCAACAGAATTGTAAGCGTTTTAAGTCCTTGCCCTCCCCAAAGTTCTCCAGCATGTTTGGACAGTGTGCATGACTATTATTCCCTCTTGGGAGCAGGGAAACTTTAGCTCCAGTCTTAATCATCTTTTCTCTTAAAGCATCAGTATAAAAGGGAGGGAGGGATCATGAATCATGGAGAGTGAGAGCAGCTCTGTAGCAATAAGCAAGGTACAATTACTTTTTTTTTTTTTTTTTTTGTCTGCGTTGGGTCTTTGTTGCTGCGCGGGGGCTTTCTCTAGTTGTGGTTCACGGGCTTAGTAGTTGTGGCTTACGGGCTTAGTAGTTGTGGCTCACGGGCTCCGTAGTTGTGGCTCTCGGTCTCTAGAGCGCAGGCTCAGTAGTTGTGGCGCACGGGCTTAGTTGCTCCATGGCATGTGGGATCTTCCCGGATCAGGGCTTGAACCCGTGTCCCCTGCATTGGCAGGTGGATTCTTAACCACTGCGCCACCAGGAAAGTCCCCATTTACTTTTAATTATGGCTGGTGTAAAGGTGGCTTGCAGCTCAGTGAAATGAACTTTTAATGTTTTTGGTCCACCCAGCGTCCTATATTAGCAACAATGCCATCAATACTGCCAATCTATAGATTGGTAGATTAAACACTTGCCTCTCTGAGGACATAAACTGTACAAATCTGCATTACTCTGGTAGAGGCCCACAGTAAGAGCCTGATAAGACCAACTGGAATTAAGCTGCTGAATGAGCCTGCACTGCTACCACTGCTGCCTGTATTAATCATCATATCAAATGTGGTAGCATATCCACCATGCCAGATTGAGAACATGGTAAAGGACTCTGTGTTTCTGATGCAGAGGTTAACTGGGTATCCTCAGGTGGTTGAGCTTGACATTCCTCTTAGCCAGATCAGAGCCCTTGTTCATTGTTTGTTCCTCTGTCTAAGCATCCATCTATTCATCTAATTTAATCTTTTATTTTTTATTTATTAAACAAATATTTATTGACCCCTGGAAATTGAAATAGAATAAGATATATTGCCTGTCCTCCAAGGGACTCTAGCAGGACAGAGAGATATATAAACATGTGATATTTATAAATTATGGGAACAGAGAAGAGGAGTATCTACAACCAGACTGGAGTCAGAGAAATCTTGGTTTCTGCTCACCATGGTTGCAAATTTCTCTTCTTTCATAATCAGCCCAGGTATGTTTCTCCATAACTGTTTCCGAAAGGGGGCAGGAATTTCTGCTCACCCACTCAGAAAAGAGTTAGTCACAGCCAGGACACCATTTGGGAGATGTCTTTGAGTTTATTTCCCAGTACTCAGCCTGCAATTTGTAAATTCCTCCTCATTAACAGTCATTAAAGTAGAAGACCATCATTATGCAGCTGAGCATACAACTTGGTCAATATGTTTGCTCCCAATTCCAAAAGATGTCCCAGAAATCCTCTTTATCACCCCGCAAGTCCCTGATTCTTGTAGAAAATTATGACTCTGTCAGCATGCTCTCCTTGTCACCACAACTGTCAAGAACTGTGAAGGGTCTAAGATTTTATCCAACTTGCAAGCCAAGAACCCTGTCACAGTTTCATGGATGCTGTCAAAAGACTCCTAGGACAAAGACAAAGGACTTTATTTGCAACAATAGCAGTAGCCAGACAGAATTTTCTTGAATTAGCTCCTCAATCCCCCATTTCTACAGGGCAATGCAAAGATGGCCAAGCAATACATTCACACACACTGTATACCAACTCTCAGTTTAGGGAACACAGATGTTTTACAATGGTCAGTAAGCAAAACTATCCTTTGCTTTGGAAGTAGACATTATTTCTATCATCCGAAGCTGTAGTGAGACAAACATCCTTGAAAAGAAAATCCAGAGCAAAGACAGTCAGTGCCTCTGCTTGTTCTGAGGTTTCCAGTAGGTACCATAACGTAGAGATTTCTTCAAGTATGGGAACTTACATAAGGTGAAATCAACCCTTCTACCTTCATCTTCCCTTTAACCATGTTCAGCTTTTACCAGGTCATCAATTTACATTTGAATAATCCAAGTTCAACACTCCCTGGTGAGAAGCTTTGAAATTCATAAATTTGCCTTTGAATAACTGTCCCATTTTATGCTTCCTCTTTGGGAGAAATATAAAAATGGGTTAGACAGTGTAGTCATATCCTAAACTGACATAAGCAATACCTAATAATATTTATTCAGGTCTTAGACATTTTAATGTGAGTGTAAAAAGTTTGAAAAACACTGAATTCACATTGCAGAAAATAAGAAGTATTGATTTTTTTAAACTTTATTTTTAGCTTACATGTTGCAGTGGACCAAAGGAAAATGCTTCATGTACTGAGCAAAATAAAGACAATCAGTGTTTTGAAAATGAAACTGACAAAAAGACAAGTGTAAGTGTTAGAGCATTTTCTTTGTTTCTACGTTTAACGGGCAAGATATTTCTTGTTTTCTGTAGAGTATAATCTAATTTCTGGCTTTGGCCTGATCAGCATATTGGGTTCTCCTGCTACTGAGCTGACATCAACTGTCTATCATTTTGAGTAGTTGTGTATGTCCGTTTTGAGAATTTTGTTTTCTGTGTTTTGGTGTATATTCTTAAGTTGCTGGTGGTCACCAACCATTTGGTAAACTACTTCACTTCTCCTCTCTTTTCCTGTTTGCTTCAGGCCTTCCAGAAAAACCCTCACACTCTCTTTTGGTGGTGGTTTTCAGGTCCTGTTGGGCTTTTGGGGCAATAGTTTCCCCTAAGCAGTCTGAAAACTACTTCCATCAGTTTTTGATTGTCATCTTGTGTATTTATTCAAGACAAGGAATCAAAAATCAATCATGTACAGGGTAATGTTAAAGAGGTCATAGTGCTTTATGTGATGAAACCAAGAAGAACTTGAGTCCAAGGAAAGTACATATAAGTATTTTACTAAGTGTCAACCTCAGATTTAATTTAACTCTGATCAGTTGTCACAAGGTGGCCCTTATTTACTATAGCCCAATGATGTAAAATGGGGTTCCATTCTCTATTTTATTTATAAAGACACCAAACTTAATCATGAAAACAGTGAAAATAAATCACAAATATTATTATTATAAACATGTATTAAATATTTAAAGCACACATAAAATTCTTTTGGGATATCATTTCATAGGAATTGCATTTATTGAGGCTTCTTGAAATATACCTTCAATGATGATTCTTCTTGTCTTCTAAATCTGTTAGCAAGCAGAGACAGTTGTCGTTTTGGCTCCATAGGCCATCAAATTTCTTTCAAATATAGGGTGATATGTCTATGATATTCATTGAGTGGTAAATGTCAATAAAGGAACAGTTTCTCTGTTGATTATCATTTACAACCTGGACTAATCTTCTGGCACTGCCAATTGATTGAGACTCCTGGTGTTGACTTGGGCTTGGGATTTGGATGGAGTTCTGAGTCAGTTCTGATTTTGAATTTTGATAATTACTGTGAGGAATTTAGTAAAGTAAGAAAGGTTGTATGGCGAATTGTCCTTTACCTTTATAAGATCATGAAGCTTAGAGCCAAATTTAACTATTGGCCAGTTTATAGAATGTCTCTGTTAAGGACCATTGTCTCCTCTGCCAAAACATGTTTTTGTTTTACATAGAGGATGTTATTTAAACTATTTGAGATTGTTATAATATGCTAAATGTGCTTCCAAGAAAGGAAGTCATCTAATTTGGCAGTGGCACTGTTTTTCTCTAAAAGGGGAGAGGGAGGGTGGATGTCCCTACTGGACTTATGAATACTTAGAAAACAAATTTTTAGACTTCCTGGCTGTCTAAATAGGATATCTGTATTTTTGCTTCCTGAAAATGAAGTCATCAGGGCTTAGTAGGATACAAATGTGCCAACTTGTCAAATGGCTAAATTAAATAAGTGCTGGCAAATATACTAGGAAAACTTTTGTGTTTTATCATGGGAAAACATATTGCTAGCCTAGCCTATGCTATTTAAACTCTAAAAGCTTTTGTTTCTTTATCTTACAGGGTGGTTAAGAGATTTTAATGAGATCCTGATTATGAACGTGTTTAGTACTGCCTGGCAAATAGTAGATTTTCATTCTATTGAAAAGAATTGCAAGTCTAACATTTATGTTATTGGACTCTTACAAGTAGTTCTTAGGGTTTCCTTGGATTCATGCCTGTATTATATAACAAAGAGTCTATACCATTTTTTTGCCTGGAAACCACTTGGCCAAAAGAGGCTCCTGCCTTGTAGATTTCTACTTGTCACTGCTCAAAATAAGTTCTGGTTGAATTAAAGTAAGTATCAGTGAGAATTTCTTAACTACCTTAAGAAAAAAAAATTAATTGTATGACAAACAAAAGAATAGTCATGATTATTATATGAACGTAATATATTATTGTAACTGTTTAGTTCATAGGACATTCTTCAAAAGCAGACCTCAGTTTGGAAGTCACAATTGTGTAGATCTATTAAATATGACACTGAACTTTTTTTCTTCATCTTCAGAATTAGGGTGTTAGATCAGATTATTCCTAGGAATTCTTCAGATCTAATCATTCTGTGACAGTCAATATCAGACAATAAATTATATTGTGTGAATAGAGGACCCACTGATAATATAATTAAAGTACTTAAGCCAGCAGTAGCTTCTGAGCCCCACACAAATTTAGGCGTATGTTATATATCAAGAACAGCAGACAGGAACAGCTTTATTAGGCCACATTAGTTTGAGAAGATTTCAATAGCACAATCCATAGGCCAGTGATTCTTGAAGTATGGTCCTCTAGCCAGCAGCTTTAGCGTCCTTTAGGGACTTGTTAGAAAAGTAAATTCTTGGGCTCCACCCTAGATCAACTAAATCAGATATTTTGGGTGCGGGACCCAGACATCTGTGTTTTAATAAGCCCTTCAAATGATTCTTAACTACGCTACAATTTGAGAACCACTGCCATGAGTAATAAACCTCTAGGCTTCCCTTTGGGGAGTTACTCACCATCTTTCCTGTCACACACTTTAAACCAGTCAGTTTAGGGAAAGCCCAGAAACTGATCCAAAGATTTATAAGTCAAATAAGATAGAAGAAATTGCACCATACCGACTCTTTAGGTTTCTTGTTTGCATTTCTCGTTTTTTTCCGTGATCTGCCAAAAAAACCCTAGGGGCTGATTTTCTAACATCATTCAGAAACATGTGTTAGTATCCTGTATTGCTCTCTACTCTTTCTCAGTTGCCCATTTTTGACTGTAGCTTAATTTGTAAAGGTCTTTTGGAAGCTCTTTTGCCAGGTGAGAGGTGTCTTCCCTTCAGGTATTGATCCACAGAAATAACAATCTGAAATAACTTTCAATCGCATTTGTTACCTGTGTCCAGCAGGGAACGTTCCCCCCTTTCGTTATACTTTTAACCTAATTTCAATATGTTTGGAGATGTTTTTCCCATTATTGAGGCTTAGACAACTGATTTCTGCTCCTTACAAAGCAGTGTTTTAAGTGAAGACTTTATCTTTGCTCTGGTTTAAGGGCTTAAGCGAATCTTGGTGTTGCCACTGGTCATACAATGTAGAAAATCCTGGAGTTACAAAGGGCAACACAATTTGCAAAATCTGTTGTAGACATGTCTTCCAGACTGATGAAATTATGTAAATCTAGTGAGAAAATTAAAATTTAGAAAATGAAAAAAAGACATCATTGAGAATTTTAGACCTCTATTGAGGAATAAATAGTTTACATTTAATGTGATTCCTTCTGTTGACTGAAAAAAATATGCACAGCGTAAGAGTTGTGAGTTAAGTTTTATTTGGGGCAAAATGAGGTCTATAGCCCTATAGCATTTCAGATAGCTCTGAGAAACTGCTCCAAAGAGGCAGGGGGAGAGGTCATTGTATATATGATTTTAGTGAAGGGGGATACATGCAGTCAAGCACATGTTTTGGCAGAGGCTAGCTGCTAGTCACGAGGGGCAAATAGTACTGTTAATGATTTTAGTGCTTTTCTAGATATGAGGAGATTCAAGAATTGGGCTCATAAAATCTTCTCCTTAAAATATCTAACTATCTAAAGGCCTGTTCAGCCAGTTTTTCCCAGAGCACAGAGTGCCTCATTCCTTATCTCCACCCTGAACTTCTTTCAGGGGGTGTTGAAGATCAGTGGCTGCAGTGGCTAGGGACCTAATCCTTGTAGAGGCAGATGGCAAGTGCCAATTTTTAGTTGATACTTCCTTTATTTTTATCTTATTCCTATTATTCTCTTTGATCAATTTTAAATAATTGGAAGTATCTTTTAGGGGTGTGTTCTGTGTTTAAATAAACCTAGTAAGCAAAAGGTAAAATTTGGAGATTTGGTCTTCCAGAGTCCTAGTGAGAAACAATGAGGATTTTTAATCAGATCATAGAAAGAAGAGATAACTTAAAGAAAGAATTGACAGGACCTGGCAACTAAGTAGATTGAAAGTTGGGTGGTACCAGAACAAAACTGGAGATATTTAGGTTGACTAATGGATAAATAGGGTAAATTCAATGATGACATATTAATTTTAAGATAATAGTGGAACAGCTAAGAGGAAATATTTTTAAAGGAGTTGGACATATTGGTTGAGAACAAAGTGTGATATCAAAAGCAGGACAGTATGATAGAGTGAAAAGAGCAAAAGATCTATAGTCAGAGACCAGAGTTTATACCTTGGCTCTATCACTAATTAGTCATGTGACCTTGAACAGATTAAATGACCTCTATTTTTATTTGTAAAATGTATATAATACCTATTTTGCCTATCTTATAGGGGTACAATAAGGATCAAAACAAATAGTTATGTGAAAGGACTGACAGCTAAATACTTTGGTTATTGCATAACATTTGGAGACATGACCAGAGTGTTAAATGCCCCTTGAAAATATTTTAAGTTTTAGATAATTTTTTAGTTGTTTGGTATTTTAAACTTAATTTCTTAAGCAGAAAATAGATTCTTGTCAATCTTGTGCATTAGAACTAGTTAGTAAAGGGACTAAGTGAATACCCGGCAAATACAACAATGGATAGGGCAGAAAGTTGGGTCTCTTCTAACAAGAACAGAGAGGGAATCAGATGGTGAGAAACTTCACTCTAGGAAACATAGCAGACTGAAAAGGAAGCACGGTATAGGAATAAGTTATTATTGGAAGCCAGAGAACTTGGGTTATTTTCTTTGGACTCTTACTATCTGGGTGTTCTTGGGCAAATCACTTGGCCAATCTCTGCCTCAGTTTTCTAATCTAAAGTGAAGGACTTTGACTAGATAATTTGTAGGTCCTTTTAAGTGATAGTAACACTTTCACTAAGTGAAATAAGGAAATAATAAGGAAATTATTAATTTTAGAGAATCCCAACATTGCCCTTAATTGTTTTTCAGACTAAAATGTAACTGTTAATGTACTATGTTGAACATCCACACCTTCTGATTAAGAATAATTTTGCAGTTCAGCTGTATTTCTCTATTTACTGTCCTTGCCAATATTTATAAGGAAACTTCTTTTTGGGAGAAAAGAAGCCATGGGAAAGAAGGTTTTTTTATGGTGGTTTGTTTTAGGGGATGAGAACATTTTTTGTGTGTACATTAGATACTCTCCTTGGTCCTTATTTTAAAAGTGATGGTTCTGAGTGAATCTTCCTGGAGAACTAAGGTCAAAAATAGCACAGAATCAGAGAATTAAAAGTAATTTTAATGGTAATCCCGGGCAATGACTTTCCTCAGTCTTAAATCTCCTCTTCTGCTGCCC
Organism: Balaenoptera acutorostrata; assembly: GCF_949987535.1. Taxonomy (NCBI): domain Eukaryota; kingdom Metazoa; phylum Chordata; class Mammalia; order Artiodactyla; family Balaenopteridae; genus Balaenoptera; species Balaenoptera acutorostrata. The sequence continues at coordinate 64,455,064 of NC_080072.1, read as the reverse complement.
TGATAAAGGGGAATGTATCATCTGCTGGAAAGTCTCTAGTTATATTATATGTCTATTACATATCTATATTTACCACCTCCCAAAGTAGCTCATTCCATCTGGGCAAGTTTAAGTATTATGTGGTTATTCTTTTTTTTTAAAAGAAAGATTTTTTATTTTATTTTATTTTTAAATTAATTAATTAATTTATTTATTTATTTATTTTTGGCTGCATTGGGCCTTCGTTGCTGTGCACAGGCTTTCTGTAATTGCGGTGAGCAGGGCCTACTCTTCATTGCGGTGCACGGGCTTCTCATTGTGATGGCTTCTCTTGTTGCGGAGCACAGGCTCTAGGCACGCTGGCTTCAGTAGTTGTGGCACGTGGGCTCAGTAGTTGTGGCTCGCGGGCTCTAGAGCACAGGTTCAGTAGTTGTGGTGCACGGGCTTAGCTGCCCTGTGGCATGTGGGATCTTCCCGCACCAGGGCTCAAACCGGTGTCCCCTGCACTGGCAGGCGGATTCTTAACCACTGCTCCACCAGGGGAGTCCCTGTGTGGTTATTCTTATTAAACTCGTGATATTCAAATTATTTTAGCATTGATTATATATTTTCTATTTTCCAATGCCAGTTAAAGTTAAGTGGCAAACTTCTTAGTATCTGGAATTAATGGGGGAATAATCTTTTTTATTTTATTTCTTTAATGGAATACTGTGGTTAACTCTGGCTAATTTTGTTTAAAACAAAATTTAAACATCGAATGTAATTACTCCTCATTTCCAGGTTGTTGAGGATACTGTGCTTTGCCTTTGAGCATCTTGTAGTGCCTCAGGGTCAGTGTTCTGCCTTTGAACGATTAATGACTGGACTTCTGTACTAGCATTGCTGGAGATCAGGTTTCTTGTTACTAACTTTGACATATTCATAAAGCTATTTTTAAACTAGTCAATCCAAATATCAATTTATCTATTAGCTGCCTCTAAAGCAACACAAATACTATAGAAATGAGATTCTGATCATTTGATATATCTGTATTTAGGAGCCTGGTTTTTACATATGTTTGAAAACAGCAATATGTATTCTGTTCAGATAAAGAACAGAATATCTTAGAACCAAATATTTGCGGTTTATGGTATTTACTACCTGGATCAATGAGTTCAGTGATTTTGCAAGTGATTTTGCAATAGATCACCATTATAACAATAATGGGATGCGACTTGGAGTTAGATGATTGAGGTTCACGTCCTGGCTTATCTACTCAGTCAGTGGAGTACCCATTATGCACTGGTTTACCAACTCAGTAGCTGTATAAATTTGGGCAAGTCAATTTTCTAAGCCTCAGTTTCATCACCTGCAAAACTAAACTTATTTCACTGGTTGGGAATACTTAATGATAATAGGTATATGAGTGTGCCTAATCACAACCTGCTTAATAAAAAGTTAATGCTTAATCCAAAAACTATATTTTATGTATTTATAAATACTGTGGTTAGTGTAAATCACATCTCTAGAAAACAAGCTGTATTAAAAGCAATAGATTGCAAATTTCATGTTGACTCCTGACTATAACCCTATTTAAAAATGAAATAGTTTCCCTGTGATACATCTTATTCATTTATTTGAAAAAGTCTTTATTTAGCATCTGCTATTTGTTGGGCACTGTTCTAAACACTGATGATATAGCCATGGACAAAACAGACAAACTTCTTATTCTCCGGAATAAATTTCAAAAAATAAGAGAGGAGTAAGGAATATAATTTCAGACTGTGGTAATTGCTAAGAAAGAAATAAACAGAATTATTTAATGGAGAATGATGGAAGGGAATCTAACTTAAGGAGGTCAGGTGAAGAAGGCTTTACTGAAGTGGTAACATCTAAACAGAGACTTGGATGATGCGAAGGAGCCAGCCACGTGAAGATCCAGGGGAAGAGAGTTTCTGGCAGAGAGAACAACAAATTCAAGGCCCTGAGGAAGAATGAGAGTGAAATACTGTTATTTGAGGAAGAGACAGCAGGCAAGTATGATGGGGTGTAGGAAGGTGGAATGTGGAAGGGCATTTAGCAATACTACTGAGGTTATTTACATTAACTGGAAAGCAAAATTGCATTTCAGACCATATAGCTTTTTTGATTTGTGGTCTGTGCACACCTATTTGAATTTCTGTACTCTGTTCAACTCATAGCATTGTATAATAGTGGGAAACATTGATCCTCATAAGGAGTATACTTGATGTTCAACAAAGTTTATATAAACTGATTTGTTAGGGAAACAGAATTTTTATAGGATGATTTCATGATTTATAGTTTACTATACAAAATTATCTCAATTTTAAAAGTGTTTTAGATTTTGGTGATAATAATAAAGCGGGAGTTACTGCTTATCAATTAGCTATGTTCCATTTCATTTATATAAGTAAAATTGACATGCATTTCTGGTCTACACAATGAAAAATCATGAGAAAGTAGGTGAAAAGTGAACATTTCTTGATTTCTGTAGCAATTTTTGATTCACTCAAAATTTTTTTATTTAAGTTTTATGTTTCTCTTACAAAGAATCACACACACTTAACGTGTGCAGGATACATAGACTCCAGCCTTCCATGATTTAATTTCAGGATCCAGTACTATCCAGATATTTTTTCATCATGGGAATTCTTTGGAAAAGTCAGTCCTTTTCTAGTTGATCTGAATTTCCTATTTGCCTCTGGAGACTGGAAATGAGGGCAGGCATTTTGCCATGACCTGCCTGCAGTCTATTTATTTTACTAAGTTAACAAGCTTTGCAGATGTCACTTGTGTGCCTGCTGTCCTGGGTAAATGGGGAACAGACAGACTGGGATGAGAGTCCCCATGGGTAGATTTCTTTAGTTATTTTCCTTGGAGATAATCTTTCTTTTGGAGAGTCCATTCCTTCTGGGTTGCTCCCAAGGTCCTCATAAGCTAGGTAGGACTCAGTATAGGAGCCCAGAGACATGCCTATCTTTTTAGGGGGGATCACAAATTGTTTATACTTAGTCTGCATGGAGTCTAGGCTACCTTTGGCTAGAGAGGGCCTTTTGGCTCTGTCTGTGCCATACTGTCAAGTTGGACCAAGGGAGGCAGAAACTGCCTCAGGATTTGAGGTGTGGTGAGATGGAAAGCTCACAGACTTTGCACTTCAGGTTGGAGGCGTGTAGGTGCTGTGTCATCTAGGGAAACTTGTATAATCTCAGGGAGCTTTACTTTCTTCATCTATGAAATGGGAATTATATTCCCTTTCTGCAGGGTGTTGTGACCATCAGAGATAATATGTAACGTATCTGCCACAATACTTCAGGTAATAGCCAATTGATAAATTACAGCTATTAGTAATAAAAATGCTTTTATTTATTACTGTGTTTCTATCACAAGGGCAAATGCCTAGTTTCAGCAGCATGCAGTGGTTGTTGCAGCACTTTAGCTGGAAACTGTCCTTTTCCATTATAAATTGGGTTGTTCCAAACCAACATTCTTGCATCAGACTGGATTTGCCAATAAAAATATTTGTAGCTGCATATACAGCTACCTGTACCAATCTATTTCTTTCTTACATATATATATTTATTTTACTATATATTATATATTCTTTGTTTCTTAAATATATATATATAATATATATGCATATATGGTTACTATATGCATATATGGTTCTCACGTGGACAAATGATGCATATTATAGGGTTTTTTTTGAATTTTTGAATTTTATTTAATTTATTTTTTATACAGCAGGTTCTTATTAGTTATCTATTTTATATATATTAGTGTATTCATGTCAATCCCTATCTCCCAATTCATCCCACACACACACCCCGACCCCCCCGCCACTTTCCCCCTTTGGTGTCCATACGTTTGTTCTCTACATCTGTGTCTCAATTTCTGCCCTGCATACTGGTTCATCTGTACCATTTTTCTAGGTTCCACATATATGCGTTAATATATGATATTTGTTTTTCTCTTTCTGACTTACTTTACTCTGTATCACAGTCTCTAAGTCCATCCATGTCTCTACAAATGACCCAATTTCGTTCCTTTTTATGGCTGAGTAATATTCCATTGTATATATGTACCACCTCTTCTTTGTCCGTTTGTCTGTCGATGGCCATTTAGGTTGCTTCCATGACCTGGCTATTGTAAATAGTGCTGCAATGAACATTGGGGTGCGTGTAACTTTTTGAATTATGGTTTTCTCTGGGCATATGCCCAATAGTGAGATTGCTGGTCATATGGTAGTTCTTTTTTTAGTTTTTAAAGGAACCTCCATACTGTTCTCCATAGTGGCTGTATCAATTTACATTCCCACCAACAGTGCAAGAGGGTTCCCTTTTCTCCACACCCTCTCCAGCATTTGCTGTTTGTAGATTTTCTGATGATGCCCATTCTGACTGGTGTGACGTGTCTTGGTGTGTTTCTCCTTGGGTTTATCCTGTATGGGACTCTCTGTGCTTCCTGGACTTGGGTGGCTATTTCCTTTCCCATGTTAGGGAAGTTTTCGACTATACTCTCTTCAAATATTTTCTCGAGTCTTTTCTCTCTCTTTTCTCCTTCTGGGACCCCTATAATGTGAATGTTGTTGCTTTTAATGTTGTCTCAGAGGTCTCTTAGGCTGTCTTCATTTCTTTTCATTCTTTTTTCTTTATTCTGTTCCGTGGCAGTGAATTCCACCATTCTGTCTTCCAGGTCACTTATCCGTTCTTCTGCCTCAGTTATTCTGCTACTGATTCCTTCTAGTGTATTTTTCATTTCAGTTATTCTTTGTTCATCTCTGTTTGTTTCTTCTTTAATTCTTCTAGGTCTTTGTTAAACATTTCTTGCATCTTCTCGATGTTTGCCTCCATTCCTTTTCTGAGGTCCTGGATCATCTTCACTATCATTATTCTGAATTCTTTTTCTGGAAGGTTGCCTATCTCCACTTCATTTAGTTGTTTTTCTGGAGTTTTATCTTGTTCCTTCATGTGGGACATAGCCCTCTGCCTTTTCATCTCATCTATCTTTCTGTGAATGTGGTTTTTGGTCCACAGGCTGCAGGTTTGTAGTTCTTCTTGCTTCTGCTGTCTGCCCTCTGGTGGATGAGGCTATCTAAGAGGCTTGTGCAAGTTTCCTGATGGGAGGGACTGGTGGTGGGTAGATCTGGCTGTTGCTCTGGTGGGCAGAGCTCAGAATAACTTTAATCTGCTTGTCTGCTGATGGGTGGGGCTGGGTTCCCTTGGTGTTGGTTGTTTGGCCTGAGGCGATCCAACACTGGAGCCTACCTGGGCTCTTTGGTGGGGCTAATGGTGGACTCTGGGAGGGCTCATGCCAAGGAGTACTTTCCAGAACTTCTGCTGCCAGTGTCCTTGTCCTCACGATGAGACACAGCCACCCCCCACCTCTGCAGGAGACCCTCCAACACTAGCAGGTAGGTCTGGTTCAGTCTCCTATGGGGTTACTGCTCCTTCTCCTGGGTCCCAATGCGCACACTACTTTGTGTGTGCTCTCCAAGAATGGAGTCTCTGTTTCTCCCAGTCCTGTCAAAGTCCTGTAATCAAATCCCGCTTGCCTTCAAAGTCTGATTCTCTAGGAATTCCTCCTCCTGTTGCCGGACCCCCAGGTTGGGAACCCTGACGTGGGGCTCAGAACCTTCACTCCAGTGGGTGGACTTCTGTGGTATAAGTGTTCTCCAGTCTGTGAGTCACCCACCCAGCACTTATGGGATTTGATTTTATTGTGATTGCACCCCTCCTACCGCCTCATTGTGGCTTCTCCTTTGTCTTTGGATGTGGGGTATCTTTTTTGGTGAGTTCTAGTGTCTTCCTGTCGATGATTGTTCAGCAGTTAGTTGTGATTCCGGTGCTCTCGCAAGAGCGAGTGAGAGCACGTCCTTCTACTCCGCCATCTTGAACCAATCTTCACCTGGAGATTCTGACTGTGTCATGTGACCCTGTCTCTCTTCCACTGCTCCATATTATAGGTTTTTAAAAAATATTTTATCAGGAAAAATAAATGGCATAACTGGAGCTGTGATCATTGTTTCAGTCCCCAAATATTTATTTTGTGCAGGTACTCTTTTTTAAAAAAAAATTTATTTAATTAAATTAATTAATTTATTTACTTTGTTGTGCTGGGTCTTAGTTGCAGCAGGCGGGCTCCTTAGTTGCAGCTCACTGGCTCCTTAGTTGTGGCATGTGAACTCTTAGTTGTGGCATGCATGTGGGATCTAGTTCCCTGACCAGGGATTAAAGCCAGCCCCCCTGCATTGGGAACTCAGAGTCTTAACCACTGCGCCACTAAGGAAGTGCCTGTACAGGTACTCTTTAAGTGCAGGTACCATGCTAGGTGCCAGAGATATAGATTATATCTATCCTCAGGGGGCCTAGATTCTAGGAGAATAACCACAGGGTATATTTAACTATGAAATATTTTTTTCCCTGTTGGAAAGAAACAAGATAAAATAATGCATTTAAATGGTTAAGATATGGACTTAATGCAAGTAATTTACAAGAGTAATTTTCTGGTATCAAACTTCCAATGGTAGGTTTTACTGAAAATCAATATATTCCTGGCTTGATATCATTAACCTTAAAGAATATCAAGTAAAACAGTTTGCAGGCTATGGCTTTATATCTTGCCAAACACTTCTTGTGAAATCACCAGACCGATTGAGCTCTATGTCAGTAAAAAAGTGCTTCAAGCTGATGCCTTGTTAATTTTAAAAATAAAGGAATGTTTCCCTTGAGGTGAAGGAGTGGATTATCTTCTATCATCTTTATATCTGAGGAAAATCAATGGAAGGCAACGTACACACAAAATAGAAAGCTGCATCCTAAGTAGAACTACACTTTAAAATGTTACCTATTTACTTTTATCTAAACATACAAACATAATCCATGTAATCACATGTAGTAAGTACAACCTAATGATTATAGAACATGTATATTCTACAGGCTTTTACAGCACATTTGTACTCACTTAACATTATATGAGTGATGCCCTTTTTTTCCTCCAGCAGAGATTACATGTCCAGTTTGTGAAATGCCTGCTCTAAAGTACTTTTATTTAATGAAAACCCTTTGGATATGTTTATGTAAGCTGATTGTAGAAAGAAGAACGTTATTATTGATTCACTCCCCTTTCAATATAATAGAGTGCATAGAATTCTTCTTCCTCACAACTTCTAGCTAACTCCTGTGGGTCCTTCTCAGCTCAGCTCCGGGTTCCTCCCTAGAAAACCGCCCCTGACTACTTCATTCTGGGTTAATTGCTTTTACTTTGTGATTCTCAAACACTGCAAGTGCTTATTGTACTGTACTATAGGTGTTGAATCACTTGAGGGCAGGGTTTCTGCTAGCTTGTGCTCACCCTGGTGTCCCCAATAAATACATACTATGGGAATGGGAATACAGAGTCAAAATTGCCTTTAAAGTGCTCATGGTCTACTAGGTGATACAGACATTAATCAAAAAAATCATACCGTGAGCCCTCAACAAACGTGTTAGATGAATGACTTAGGGAGTGTATATGGGAGGTCAGGAGCTATGCTAGATGAATTGCCTTTCTTTTCTGCAGGTCTTTATAATTTACAAAGTGCTTTCATCTGTGATCAGCCAGGGTCAAAAGAATAATCAGGCTTCCCCTGCAAGTTTGCCCATTTCTTAGCTTTCTCCACTATAGGAAAATGGAATATAGTTCCAAAGATGCTTTTCTTCCAAAGATACCTTGTAAAATATCCATCTTCCTCTGCTACCCAATTTACTTCCTCTCTCTTTCTAATCCCCGACTGTCTCTGTTCTGATCGTGACTTACAAAGCCCTGGGCTTGGAATAAGTTACTAGGTACCTGTTCTTGGAAATTCATTTAAACTTTCAAGCTGGTGAGAATGTCACAAGTGCTTTGCAAATTTAAAGTGCTATAGGAACATAAAACCTAATTAGCTTGAAGATGAATATGATAATCAGTATCAATTGCATATAAGATGGTTTGGTTTTATCAGGGAAGAACTCTGATACCTGGGAATGCTCAAGGACATGACGTTATACATACTCTGAGACAAGCTTAGGAAGTATTGAATTAAATTAAGCGTCGTGATGGTGTAATAAATGAGGAGGTAAATAGGCAAGGTGGTACTTTTTTTTTTTAACATTTTCATATTACTGAACCCCATAAGACAGTTATCTAATTGAATGGACTAGAACATGGGTTTTATTTATGCTGTTTAACTTGAAAATTATCTGAAGTTTATTACACCAGTAGGATAACAGTTCAGAGGAAATTGTCTTTTAACTATAAATAATTTTTGAGCCACTTTTTTTCTTTTTTTCTCTGAGTACGTATCTGATTTGCTATGAATTTTAAATTTCTAAATTCTTTAGAAACGGTGTTCTCATTTTGGTAAAATAATGGCATGTCAGTTTCTGAAACATTCATCTATTTAGCAATCAGGAGAATGTTGAGGTTAGAACCTGAAAAATTCATGAAAGGTAGAAGAGTCTTACATGTCCACACTTTTTTCACATTATTTATTGTAGAAAATACAATTTTTATAAAAAATGAGAGGGGGTTGGAGGAGTGGGGAATGGTTCTACTGGCATCTTAAAGAAGTGATCCCAACGTGTGGGTCCCTAGACATTTCTTCTTGTTGTCGTCCATGGTCAAGTTGACTATCTGTTTTCTTCCTAGCGAGAAGGAAGCATTGATTTTCCGTTTTTATTGGTCAGGCAGTGCTTTCCATTCTGTCACTCACTTTCTATCTCTCATTCTCCCCCCGCCCTTCTCTCTGCACCCCTGTTTCTTTCTGTTTCAAGTCTGTCTCTGCCTATGTGTCTAAGAGGATGAAAAAAAAGTATATGATTATTATTTTTTCTAACATATACACTAGCTCTTTGCCTTTTAAAAAAAAATTAACATCTTTATTGTAGTATAATTGCTTTACAATGGTGTGTTAGTTTCTGCTGTATAACAAAGTGAATCAGCTATACATATACATATATCCCCACATCTCCTCCCTCTTGCGTCTCCCTCCCACCCTCCCTATCCCACCCCTCTACTTGGACATAAGTACCGAGCTGATCTCCCTGTGCTATGCGGCTGCTTCCCACTAGCTATCTATTATACATTTGGTAGTATATATATGTCCATGCCACTCTCTCACTTCGTCCCAGCTTACCCTTCCCCCTCCTCGTGTCCTCAAGTCCATTCTCTACATCTGCCTCTTTATTCCTCTCCTGCTCCTAGGTTCTTCAGAACCATTTTTTTTTTTTTAATTCCATATATACGTGTTAGCATACGGTATTTGTTTTTCTCTTTCTGACTTACTTCACTCTGTATGACAGACTCTAGGTCCATCCACCTCACTACAGATAACTCAATTTCATTTCTTTTTATGGCTGAGTAATATTCCATTGTATATATGTGCCACATCTTCTTTATCCATTCATCTGTCAGTGAACACTTAGGTTGCTTCCATGTCCTGGCTATTGTAAATAGTGCTGCAGTGAACCTTGTGGTATGTGACTCTTTTTGAATTACAGTTTTCCCGGGGTATATATCCAGTAGTGGGATTGCTGGGTCGTATCAGTGGAATAGGATAGAAAACCCAGAGATAAACCCATGCACATATGGTCACCTTATGTTTGATAAAAGAGGCAAGAATATACAGTGGAGAAAAGACAGTCTCTTCCATAAGTGGTGCTGGGAAAACTGGACAGCTACATGTAAAAGAATGAAATTAGAACACTCCCTAACACCATACACAAAAATAAACTCAAAATGGATTAAAGACCTAAATGTAAGGTCAGACACTATAAAACTCTTAGTGGAAAACATAGGCAGAACACTCTATGACATAACTCACAGCAAGATCCTTTTTGACCCAGCTCCTAGAGAAATGGAAATAAAAACACAAATAAACAAATGGGACCTAATGAAACTTAAAAGCTTTTGCACAGCAAAGGAAACCATAAACAAGACGAAAAGACAACCCTCTGAGTAGGAGAAAATATTTGCAAACGAAGCAACTGACAAAGGATTAATCTCCAAAATATACAGACAGCTCATGCAGCTCAATATCAAAAAAAAAAATGACCCAATCCAAAAATGGGCAGAACACCTAAATAGACATTTCTCCAAAGATGATGTACAGATTGCCAACAAACACATTAAAGGATGCTCAGCATCACTAATCAGTAGAGAAATGCAAATCAAAACTACAATGAGGTATCACCTCACACTGGTCAGAATGGCCATCATCAGAAAATCTACAAACAATAAATGCTGGAGAGGGTGTGGAGAAAAGGGAACCCTCTTGCACTGCTGGTGGGAATGTAAATTGATACAGCCACTATGGAGAACAGTATGGAGGTTCCTTAAAAAACTAAAAAAGTATATTATTATCCAGAATGATGCTTGTCAAGCGCCTCAAAAGCAGTCTGTGCAGCCGTTTGGGAGGGATTTGGGAGGAAGGGAGAGGGTTAATCATTTGCTGCTAGAATCCGCAGAAGGGAACATGGAGCTCTGCCCACGTAATAAGTGCCTGCAGGCAGCTAGTGAGGAGGGAAAAGTTTGGGAAAACTCATTTTTTGTCTCTCAGATTGTGGAACTTTTATGAACGCTTTGAAACCTCCTCCCACCTCGATTTTATAATATACTTTAAATATTCAGGTTGTTTGTGTATTCACATGTCAGAGAAGGCACAAATAGGTACACAAATAAAAGAAGAAATCGAGAGCGTTTTTTAAGTTAAACCTCCAAATTCTCAGTTTTTAAAAAATGTACCTGGCCGGGATTTTCTTTTTCAAGCTGCTAGTCATTTGTAAGAAGCTGCCCTTGTAATTGCAAATGAGTTGAGATGTGATATATGCAGCACGGCATGCACCTTAGCTTTTCAGTCATACCTTTCGAGTCATTTAGACTGCTGGGAATCATGCTCATAATAAATAGCTTTTTATTACCCAAAGCCGCTGTTCTGGCAGCGGAACGACAGCCCTTTGGTAGAGGCGCCGGGTAGTTTTTTGTGTTGTGCTTACTCAGAGTTGTTAGTAGGAAAGACGAAGGCAGCAAAGGGTGGGGGGAGACTCTGGCAAAGGAGATCTTATGGGTATACTGAAGCAGCAGATCAGAATTCAGAAACAAGAACGAGAGCTGAAATGTGATTCTCTGGTGCTTGCTGTAACACTCATCTCCACGGCAGAACTGTGTGAGGCACTCCGGGAGCCTTGCTCCGATCACGGAATCCACTTAAGGACCATGCAGCCGCGGAGCCCCGCAAGCCACCGGGAAGTTTTGCCGGAGATGATTTCTAGGGGATTTTCCGGTGCTTAGGAGAATCCTGCTTGCCTTGAGCTCTATGGAGGAGGGCTCGAGTTTCCCATGAGGGGCCCCCTTGGAAAAGCCGTCTGTGCAGAATCCAGCTTCTGCTTCTCTCTGTGTGCCGTTTACCAAAAGGCTTTTCTCACCTTTGCTGATTTGCTGGTGTGATTTCCATGTACTGAGTCCTGTGTAGGGATCCAGGATGGATTGCCTGTGCATTGTCACCACAAAGGTAGGATAGGAAACAGGGCTGTTGTTGTGTGCAGCGTTTTTCTATTATTATTTTGGTCCTGTAATTAAACAGCTCTGGTAGGCGCTGCCAGTTCATGAGATAAAATGATTAGTATAATTTACTTTGCTGGGCATTTTGTTCCCCACGAAGGTCTGAGGGTCCTGTCTTTATTTGATTTCAACTTCTTAAAGTGATATTGTGTGTTTGTGCAAATGAAGGAGAATTTGCCTGTGGTTTTTTTTTTTTTTATTTTTTTATGGCAGGATTTGCTTTTGCATCTATTTGTATCTCAATATTAAAATATCTGTAGTAGTAGTGTAGCTTACACATCATTTTAACATAATGTATCAGGTAGTCTTTCTGAGTGTGATAATTAGCTTTTCATTTAAAAACCATGTCTTGTATGCTTGAAGAAGCCAATCAGCTTTACTGTGGCTTGACATATTGTTTCTGATTGGAGAATTCTGATATTCTGCATTTTAGGGATTTTTTTAAAGGAAAAATTCTTTAGACTCTGATTTGAAACAAACAAACACAATATTTAATGTTGAAATGAGTCTATTTTGATTAGAAGCAAATGAAGTATTTGTATTATCAGAAATAGAAACAAAAGTGGGAGTAGAATAAAATCAATAGGCAATTCTTTTATGGGTTTACAGAAAATAGCTAAAATTTTCAAACACATTTTATGTTATTCTGTCATCAGTCCTGAATAATGTATTTAAATTTTATCATCACTGGTTATTTGAATAGAAATTACTATTATTTTTGGAGAAAACTAATTAAAAGACATTTATTCATTAGCTCACTTTTCATTTTGCATGTAAGCATAACATGAGTTAATTCGAGCTGTATCTTTTAGTTTCTCACATTGATTGGACATCCATTAAACACAACAAAATCAATAGCTTAGTGCCTGAGACTCATTAAGTATAGATTTCCCACTGTGATCTCCTTTTATCACTGAAGAAAGATTATTTAATTTTGAATCTACCAACCAAGTTCTCCATAGTATGACCTTAAATATTTTACTTTTATAGATTATATTTCAGAAAATCTTAAGGGATATCTTCCTGTAGGGCCTAGTATCACATGGCAGCTTCAGTTGATGTTAATGGACTTGAAGCCTAAAAACTTCTAGTTGGGTTAGTTGACCAGGACTCAAAGTTAGATGAATACCTTACTTTATTTTAAAAATTGCCAAGCATCTCAGTCAATTTTTCTAGTTGTCAGTAAAAATAAACTAAAGTAAATTAAAAAAGAAAAGCTAAGCGGCAACTTGTATTTCCTTATATAATCCAGGAAAACAGTCTCTTAAGTATGTTTTAGTCTTCCTTAGGTGTTACACTCGGTGTTACTTTTCTTGAGAGAATACTGTCAAATCTGACCTACATGGATTTCATAATTATTTCAAAATCATAATAATTGAAGATACTATATAAAACATAATGAGTACTTTAAAAATGTTTTAAAAGGTTATTAATTAGAACTCAAAACTGGAAGTCTGTTGCATTGAACAAATTAAGTCAACAGTGAAATCTAAGTTTCCTCAATTTGGAAAACATGATCTAATTAAAAAACATGTCGTGCTATATATCGACTTATCAAAATATTAATGACTACAGGTATAAGGTAAGAAATACTATTACTCTGCCTTAAATGCTGTATCAGAGATAAATGTCATTATTCCAGTATTTTGATTTATCATGTAAATTATACAATTCAATGGGACAAATACCCATGAATTTCCTGAATTAATTATATTCGTGAATATTTCTAGGGTGGCATATGTAACATGTTATAAAACAAACATACTTACAACAAAGTTATATTATGATGTTTAAATGGTAAATAATGCATGGTTGATTTAAAAGCTGCATATAGGCGAGGAGATATCCTAGAGGACTTCAGAACGCAAATCCTGTTCACCTCACCCACCTTCATTGATACTCTTTTTTCCCAAGTGACCATGTACTTGGGATGCCCTTGTTCCACTTTCCTGGGACTCTTTGACAGGAAACTTGCCAACAACTTCGAAATTTTAATTCTATCTCTGTTCAGCCCCTATCACTTTATTCTCCAGTAATGAGTCCACCTTCTAGCAGCTCTGAATGAGATGCTTTCTTCAAGTTTTGCTTTGTGGAAGTTTTCAGTAAGACTGGAACTGCTGACTAACTACCCTGATCTGTCCCAGGCTCTACCTCATCTGTGACAGATCTCCGTTATCACAGCTGACCACCACCTCCATCAAAGATTTCAGTGACAGGAAACATAAATACTTCCACTGGTTCTCTTCTTTCCTTCCCATCTTGGCATGAAACGTATTTCCTGTCCCCTTAGATCCTTCTATGACCTCTTGGCCCTCTCCATTCTCCCATTCCCTTCTGTCACACACAGTGTAGAAATAAATTCCTCTTCATGTCTTTGCTCCATATTCTTAAGAATAATATTAGAAGATTAATGAAAGGAGAGATTATGACAAATCAAGACAAAGCACTGCATAATGGCAATATAAAAGGATCTATTAGACATACCAGAGAAGTGTTTTTCATTTTAGTTTTTCTGCATGTAAAAAGAAGGAAATGATTATGACATGTTTCATAATAATCTAACCCCCCTGATAAAAAAATCTTACCCTAGATCTCACCCATAAGACTCAGATTGCTTAAGGTCTTAAGGGCTCAAGTCTGATCAGACTGATTTGCAGACCCCCACAGATTTGAAGTAAGATATTTTAGGCCAGAAAATCATCAGAGCAACCCAAAACACAGATTTTTCTGTCACGTGGATCCCAAGGTCTTTTCAGATGTTAAGATAACTCACTTTTATAAGAAGATTGAATCATCTCTTTTATTGGAACGTTTCTGCCCAGTTTCAATTTTAACTCTTTTGTCACAAATGTCACTACTGAGAAAAGAGAAGTGACATGACTTAGTGTGAAGAGCAGGGCTCTGGAGCAAGACTTGGATTTAAATTGTTGTTCTTACACTTATTGGCTTTAGGACTTGGATAAGTTTTTTAACTTCCCTGAGCCTTGATTTCCTCATCTGTGAGAAAAAACATGATATTACCTATAAGTAAGTGATGTTGCCATAAAGTATTAAAAGTACCCAGCACAATTCCTGGCATAATGAAATAATTAACTATAGGGTAGTTTATTGATCAACTCACAAGTTATATCTTTAATCTATCCCTTTCTTTGGATGTGGTCATTGAGGAAAATGAGATCATCCCAATAATATTGATTAAACACAATTTAGTAACTACTATAACATGTTTTATAGAGTGGACATTTCTTACATGTTTTGAATAATTAAAAATAATAATCCCAATAATTCTGATAACTAGAATACAAGGAAAATAATGTTAGACTATGTTAAGACAGAAACATGCTGTTAGATGATTGGTCAATAGGAAAGCAGTTCTGGATAGCAGGCAGAATATTCTGGGCTAAATTTAATAAAATGCAAGCAGTTGGTAGAATTTTTCTTTTGCTGTGTAGGAATTCTCAAGTATCATATGTAATAGCATATGGGATTTGATACAAGAACAGAAGAAATGTGGAACTGTGAAAAAAATCAAAGTAAATCTGTACTTTGTAACTTTGGGCACCTAGAGGCATCTGGGCATCAGTGTCCTTGTGCCTGTAAAACAAATGTATTTTAATGTATCTCTGAGGTCCTTCCTTTTCTATCCTAATCTAATATTCTTCTAAAGTATATTATCTCTGCAAATAAAATTATTCATGTACACTAAGTTTCTTAAAAAGTAGTAGTGGGTGAATTATAAATTGTTATTTCAGGTGTCCATTAACCAAACTTATAAACATTTTTAAAAAGTTTTAAAAAATCTACAAAGACAATTGCAATATGCTATGTTGAATTACTCCTGTATTTTTTTTAATAAAGTCATGATGGTACTATTAATATTTAATATGTGTAACAGGTTGATGTGCATAATAAAATTCAAAAAGCAGAAAGAAAAGTAGACCAGGCAGCATAAAAGAAGCTTTTATTGATGTTAATACCACATCTATTCTGTAAATAAGATATCACTTTTCGTATTTGTCAACCAACCATCTTTTATAAGAATTAGAGTCGTTTAGAATTTCTAAAAGGAAATCAAAGTTGTTGCTGGGCATTTAAAAGATATTTTTGTTAATGCTAATAAGTATTATATTATTTATCATTTTTAATAGAAAAAAGTGACATGTACTCATAAATGTGTCCATCATAGAGGTATTTACAACTATAGTTTTTTTTTTTGTGGGGGGGCACTAAAATTATATTTATTTTCCAGCAGAGCTTTACATAGAGAAAATGAAATGAATCAACAAGGCAACAAATGGTTGACCTGAGTGGCCCAGTCTTCATCGACAAAGCTATTTATTCATGCAGGTGTATAGTTGCATCTGTTCTCATGGTAAAATAGCACATCCATTCATTCATTTTATTCATTTAACAAGTATCTATCGAATGCCTAATATGTACCTGGCATATTGGAAGTCATGGGGATATAATGAACAATCTGTTCTCATGGAACTTTTAGTCTAATGGGGAAAATAGCCAATTATAGAAATAACAGTGCGTGAAAGGAGGTGAATATAGGGTGCTATGAAATGAGCACAGAGATACCTAAAGAATCTGGTGTGCTTCGTTGCAGGGTAGGTTGGGATTTCATATCAGGAAAGGGTTTTCTGAGGAAATGACAGACAGATATGAAGAATGGAGGGCACAATGAGGGGGAAAGAGTGTTGTAGGCCAAGTCCCAGATATGGAAGAGAGAAAAGTAAGTGAGAGAGAATGGCACATTCAAGGAAAGGGAGGTCAGTGTGGCTGGGATGTAAGGTATCCAATGTGAGTAGCAAGATACAAAGGATGCAGCCATAGGTGGGGGCCCAGTCGTAAATATCAAATTGAAATACTATCTTAAAGGAAATAGGATTTTCCTTCCATCATTAACACTGGTCCCAAATCCCAGTTTGCCCTGACTTCTCACCCATTTCGTTTCTCTGATTTGAGCTCTCTCCTTCTGTTTTCTGCCACACCCCCCTTTGCCCATCCTTATGCCTGTTCAGTAAAAACAGTGGTTTCACCTTTCACTAGCTGGATGACCTTCGCTGAAATGTAGTTTTCTCTTCTATAAAATGGCACCTATCTTACAGGGTTGTTTTGACAATTCAGTTAGACAAGAACTATAAAGTACTTAGCATATTACCCTGTAAGGGGTAGGTGCACTGTTTTCTGCTGAGGGCCACAGTCTCCCTATCTTCTTATCTTTTCTTGATGCTCTTCTCATACCTAACCTGCCAGTGACACTGGTTCTGATACCTATCATCTCAACCAAGCGTCTGCAAGGTGGCAAGTCCACTGAACAGAGATTGGAGCAGGGGGCTTAATGGACCAGGAAAAATCTACTGGGGGGGCAAAGAAAGGCAGAAATACAGCTAATAGTAGGGAAATTTTAATAAACTCTGGCCTTTTTATGTAGAAAAGAAGGAGAAGAGCCAATGTGAAGAGATTTCATGACTACATTAGTAACCTGCTATTAACCATTTTAATTGCATAAAACACTTTAGCATTTGAATTCCATCAATATAATAGCTTCAATTTCCTTTATTAAGTATTCCATACGGCTGCCAGAATGATCAACCTAATACACAAATCCAATGGTACAACTCTCACGTGGAGGCCCTGCGATAGCACCCGATTCAACTCAAGATGAGTGATTGTCCAAATTCTTACCTTAGTATGCAGGTCTCCCTTGACCTGGCACCTCAGTTCCTCCCCTGTCTTACCTTCCATCATTCCACTTTGTATTTTATACTCCAAGAATGTTAAAAATGCATGGGCCAGACTACTTCTTATATCTATGCTGCCTTCCCTGTCCTTCATTAAACTAATTGGCACGTTGGCCTTGCTGGCTCCCCTCTGTGTTTTGAGGGTATCAGCCCTGTTTCTGCTTTGGAGACTTGTACTTGTTACTCCGCTGTCTAGATGACACCATCCATCTGTCTAAATGCTACTTATCTTCCAGGTCTGACTGTACATGCCACAACCTTTCCTAAAATCTCCAGTTAGATTTTATATTCTTGGTATCCAGTCTCATATTGTCCCATATTTCTGCTTGCCACAGTTCATAATTATACCCTGATTTGTGTGATTATTTTCTCAGTGTCTGTCTCTTGACTAGACAGAAGCTCCATGAGGGAAGAGACTGCGTCTACTTTTCTCATGTTTGTATACATAATGTCTGGGACATATTCTGACACACTGAAAGAGCTTGATGGATTTAATTAACTCATTTACTCCTCAGACCAACTCAATGAAGTAAAATCCTCCACATCTTAAAAATGAGGGCTGTTTACACAACTGAACAGTTTCATAGCGGGGATGCAAACCCAGATCTTTGTCACTGATGTCCATGCTCCTATCCACTATCATTGTCTCCTGGTTAAATCACTTCAAGGTTATTATTTAGTTAAAACATACTCTTGATACTATATTTTGGATTTTGTTCCTTCTCAACCTAAACATCTAATTAAATAAGAATAATGCACCCTCATAATGGTTTATCATTACGGTTAAAGTTATTCGTAATTAGTTGTAGATTTGTAGTTTTTTGGACACATATTCATAGCCTATAAAAAAAAACTTTTAGAAATGAAATAAAAATGTATCGTATGAATCACACCAGTCATCTGTTAATACATCTGTAGTAAATAGTCTTTCCTGCCAAACCCGATTACCAGGATGTTATTCACAACATCAACCCTTTTTGACACTGTGAGTAAAAGCTACATGTGCTGTGAGTTTGAGAGGATTATCCTTTATGAGACTTTTAGGTAAATCTTACTTTATGAGACAAGTGCGGGTTTGCAAAGGAAACAAGTACAAATCAAATTTTGCAAACCAAATAATGTTTAAACACATTTATTGTGCTCAAAAATTTTAAAATTTGCATAACTGTCTTTATAAAGTACAAAAGAATTCATCACTTCTCTTTATTATTTACCCATTATTTCCTCTGAATGTTCATAGTAAGATTATCTTAAAGCAGAATACCAATGATGAACTTGCCTGAGAGCTGTCTCATTGCACGTATGTATGTTTCACCAAAGGCAATTTGGGAATATGCATTGGACCAAGGTTCAGAAATTAAAGTTATAGACGTGGGTTTGCCATTTATTATATTAGTAAACTTAGTCAATTCAGTTTACTCTCCCTGAGTGTTATCTTCTCAAGTCTGAAATGGGGATAATGATACTGGCTTATGAGTACTTCCTTCACAGGATTATTGTACAGAATCAAATGAGTTTATTTTAAAAATATAAAGTACTGTATACATGGACAGGATCACTAAAATTATTGAAAGCAGGAAATCCTAGAGGAAACAGATCTTTTATTACCATTAGCATTACTGTATGTTGGAAAAAATGAGAGCTGTATCTATATATGTGTTAGGACTAATTTTATGTTAATTACAGTGACCCAAACAAATTGGCCTGACAGGTCTGGGATCCCTCAGAGAACTGAGTACTAGGCATTTGGACAGCAGCTGGCATCCACAACTGAATTTGGCTTAGAGTGGCTGCATAGTACAGGGTTTGAAAGCATAGTCTTTGGAGTCAGACAGATTCTTGCTGGAGTCCTAGGTCTGCCAGTTATTAGTTCTCTTGTCTGGGCCAAATTATGTAACCTAAATCTCAGTTTCCTTATTTGTAAAATGAGATAATAATAAGCACTTCGAGGGGTTGTTGTGAGGATTAAATACAATATTCATTGCCTCCACAAGTATTTACTGAGTGCATACATGTTCCAGACAGTACTGTGAGCAGTAGAGATATAACAGTGAATAAATCAGACAAGGTCCCTGCCCTCATGGAACTTACATTATAGAGTGAAGAGACTGGCTATTAATAGGCACACAGATAATAAATATAATGATAGCAATAACTGCTATAATTTAAAAAGCTAAGAAACAGAATATAGAAAGATGGATGAGTATAAAAAGCAACAGGGGCTATATTAGATAGGGTGGACAGAGACGTTCTCTCTGAAAAAGTTCTGGGAACTTGAAAGGACCAGCTTTGTGAAGATCTTGGGGAAGAACATTCTAGACAAAAGGAACACCTAGTACAAATATATACATAGGGCTTAGTAGAGCGGCTATACATAATGTATAGTCACCAAATAGCTGTGAATGTTTCTGTTTCTCTTCATTTTCCTCTTTCATTTTCTCTTATTTAGGGAATCTCACATATATGGATAAATTTCATAGTAGAATCATTAACTCAATTAGCTGGTTACCACTCTAGTTGGCAAACTTCTATTATGTAGTCATGGTGATAGGAATGACCTCTGGCTTTAGTGAATGTTTCCCAGGCTTATAGATATTTACTGGTGAGAGAAAGAGACCAAATATTTCAGTCTTTTCTTCTAGTGTGCATTCAAAATTAGTACCAGATTTGAAATCCTATGAAAATACTCTCCCCCCAAATACCTCTATTCTAATACTCCTACACACACGTATCCATTTCTTTGCATCTAAGTAATTCAGTTCTTGAACTAAACTTTCAAGAGACAACAGGTTTTGTGAAAAAATGGTTTGACAATAAATGAATAAATTCTTAGAATTTAGAATTCTATTTACCCATTAAGTAATCATAAGTCAAAAGTTCCAGGAAAATATCCACTCTGCGGAGCCCTCTGAGCATAAATCATTCTACTACTCTATTCTCTGCTCATTGGATAGTATGCTACTCTCAGTTGTTATGGTTAGATAAATGGGAGTTGTTCTATCTTACTACAATGCCATTTCCCAGTTGTTATGGCTAGAAAAGTGGCAATTGATCTTGGTTCTTATTTTTCCCTAAATTTCAATTTGTCCCAATTCCCCATTCACTCTTTGTAACTTCCCCATCCTTTCACTCCTATACATTTTCCATGCTGTTAACTGCGACCTTCCTTATAAAATAAAAATATACATACAATCCTAATCTCCCAATTCGTCCTACCCTCCCCTTCCCCTGCTGTGTCCACATGTCCATTCTCTGCATCTGTGTCTCTATTCCTGCCCTGCAAATAGGTTCATCTGTACCATTGAAATATATACAGTAACATGTGTAAAATAGATAGCTACTGGGAACCTGCTGTATAGCACAGGGAGCTCTTCAGGAGTTCCCTGTCCCCTACTTCCCCATTATTCAAAGTGTGGTCTGTTGATCCGTTACAATGGCATCCCTTCAGAGCTTGTTGGAAATGCAGAATCTCGAGCTCCATGCTAGAATTACTGAGTCAGAACCTATATTTTAGCAAGATGCCTAGATGATTTGTATTCTTAATTGCTTTTGCACACATAGATTTAAGAAGCACTGGCCTATAGGAAGATAAAGTTTGCATAGCTTAACCTCACATACCTGGCTCTCTATGCTCTGGCCTTCGTCTAACTTTCCTATCTCAGATCCCATCACCCTTCGTGCCTTAGCTTGAACTATAGTCAATTATATTTGGTTCCCCAAACAATCTGAATTCCATTCTCCTGTTTCTATGTACCTGCTTTTCTTTGTGTCTAGAATGCCTTTCAACTCTCTAACCTGATGCTTACTTAATGAGCTTCTTTTTAGCCTTTAAGACTCAGCTCAAATGCAGATTCCTCTGTAAATATTTTCCTTGATACTGCCCTACTGAACTGAGCTAGCCACTCGTCCTGTCCTCAGTACAATGTCTGTATCTGTATAATAGCCAACATCTAGTTGTACAATTAGTTTTTACACATGCATATCTTTTGCTAGAATGTGAAGTCTTTGA
This sequence comes from Balaenoptera acutorostrata, assembly GCF_949987535.1. NCBI lineage: Eukaryota > Metazoa > Chordata > Mammalia > Artiodactyla > Balaenopteridae > Balaenoptera > Balaenoptera acutorostrata. The sequence continues at coordinate 64,433,749 of NC_080072.1, read as the reverse complement.
AGATGGTAGGGAAGTTATTAATCATATTTATAGCCAACCACCTAGTATGGTGCTGACAGGTATACCATAAATGTTGATTGATTCTTTCATTTAACACACAATTGGTAGACACTGCATTGCTACGTAAATGAACAAGTGGATGAAACACTTCTTTCCTGCAACTTACACAAATGTATGTGTATATTTATATGTATATGTATATATACATATGTACGTGTGTGTATAACATGCACTTCACAGGAAATACTTGTAAAAGGTATCCTTGTATTCTGATGGATAAACTATTCAGTTGACAGACAGGCAATTGGTGAACTTCTCTGTGAATGGTTGCTGGGCCTGAAATGATACTTGAAATGTCATTTTAGTATAAAAGAAGTGGACTAAAAGAGATAAAAGTCCTCACACACTCCAAGAAGAGTAGCAACTGGATCACATCTATGATAAACCTACTTATAACGATCAACTTTTAAACCTCTAAAATTCAAATATAAAAATCCTTGTAAGTCAATAGCACATTTTTATTAAACAAAAGCTAAAACAGCCAGATCAGGTTTTCAGTTTGATAAAACAATGCTAACTTATGTCTGTTTAACTTCTCAGAGATTTTCTATAGTATGATACTTAACCTAGTTTTGGGGGAAAATTATTTGACTTTATAATATGTATATGTTTACCATAAATATATTATAGAGGTATAAATTTAAATTATATAGTATATTTTTAGCATAAAAACATTAAAATTTGTCTGAAACCTATATAATAGAAAATTTTAAAATGGATTTATTGTCCTAAATTATTAGTTCATGAAATAATTGAAGAAATAATAAAGGTGTTTTCTTTTTTTCCCCCAAAGCAGGATGCATTATATTGCACTCAGCTTTCACGATACAAACTTGTCTAGGAAGGGAATGTGACTTCACAGCAATTCTGCTTTTTTTTTTTTTTTAACATTGCTTTGCATTTTAGAGAACAAAGTGTACCAGTACCATTGAATAGTTTCACCTCAAGTAACCTCCAAAAAGAACTTTAAAAAACTATAATAATGATTATTGCTATACAGATGACATCAGTGCTATGCAAAAGGAGCCCTGAATAGGTGTTCTGTTATCCTGTGGTTGACATCTGAGTTAAAATTTTTAGTCACTTTCAAATATTTCCTTAAAATTATTCTGATAACCCTAGACAGAAACGCCACAGAATAATCAAATATACCACTTTCCCATGTAGCTATATGGGCGACAATAGAGATTCTCCCTGAAGACAACTTCCACATATTAAAAATTCCAAAAGTCAAATTTTAACATATGAATCATACCATTTATTATCCATATCAGCAAGAATTGTGGTGTTCCCTAAAACACAGTTCAAAAAGTATTAAAACAAAACTTACCTCTCCTATATTTCATGTTTTCACAAAGAGATATATAATTTATCATGCTGTATTTATGGTATCCCCAAATAAAATAAATTACTTATTTTCAGATATGGTTCTAATTAGAAAATGTGAAGAGGAATTCTGGATATTCTTGCTGATAAAAAGTATTTGAAAATCATTTGCTAAAGACGCCATAAATAAAAACATACTTTTAGCAAGAAAGAAATTCTCCCTCCCTTGTCTTTGTATGAGTCTTCTAGGATTTCAAGCTACAGTGCTTTCTTGCTAGTCCTTTAAAATAAAACTGTTCTGAATTAATACACATGTAATGTACTTAGCAATCTGAAGTTCTATTTAAATTGAGGACAGGTCTAATTGCTAGTTCTTCCTGGCTGACTGCTTGATGTTGGCTATGGCGCCTGATCTGCAAAAGCCTGCACATTCTTTCATTGATTAACATTTGTCCAAAAACATATATTCATAGGTGTCAGGAAGACAAGGCACATACAAAAACAATACCAATCTAACCCCCTTTCTTTGTGTTAGGCTTTGCCGGAATTTTTAATATCTGAGAAGAATCTCTGACAAGAGAGAACTATGTACATTTAAAGTGATGGCATTCCGAGGATATTTTTCAGAAAACACTGTCCAATGTATATGCAATTTTCAGAAACTCAAGAAGATTATAAGAACAAATTGATATGAATTGCATATTTAATAGGTTGTACTTATATCTTATCAAAAGCTCAACTTTTTTAATCCTTTATTCTTTGGAAATATGGTAATTGTCCCCTTTCCCATGTAGTTAATTATAAATTTCAGGAAGAATTAAGTCGGCTAAAACTCTTTACTATTTTTTCTTTGTCTCTATGGTAGCAGTGAAAATAGAAATGAATTGCTTTGATCTTGTTTCTGAACGGCATTTCTTTCCTCAAAGGATGGACCTTATTTGGCAGACCTGAAATTTTAGGTATTTTTCATTAGCTGTTTATTCAAAAGAGGTATTTTTTACAGATGAATTTTAAAAAGTGTCAGGAAGAAAACTGTATCTTATTTTAAAAATCACAACCTCTGTTTCCATAAGAGTTAGTAGTTTATGATATAATAGATAAGATCTGCCAATGAAGAATATTCATTGACTGCAGTAGTGGATAATGGCCAAAGTTTCTTTCTTGCAAGGAGAAAAGTACACTTGTAGTTCATTTCTCTTGTTTCATCTTGTTATGTCAGTAGGATGCAGTGACAGCATGCAAATATCAATGGCATTTAAAGTATTTTACAAGAATATGTTTTTGTTTTTTTTTTATCTTTTATTTAGAGGCTTAAATTACTCTATTGCATCTAACTCTACATAACAGTAATTCAACTTTGGAGATTTCTAGAGCTTCAGAGAATATTGGGACATGCTTCCACTAAAAGCTAAAGTACCATAATATATTTCTTAGAAATATTTACAGACCAATTATTTCAAGTATGTGATCCCAGACTACACAGTCAATTCTGGCTCCCAAATTTAGTCATCCTAAAACTGTTGCAGTATTTCAGATGTTCTTTCCAACTTAGATTTAAAACCTAGATTTAAAATTCCTGATGTTTGCGAAGTACTTTCTTGTACTTTTTCTCATTTAATTTTCATAGTGAACATGTGAGATAAATAGTATTATTTTATACTCAGAGGTGAGAAAATAGGCTTAGAGAAGCTAAGTGGGATAGGAGAAAAATCCCTGGTTTGTAAGATAAATATTAATATTTATATAATATAAATATACTTATTATGATTAGAATGTATGTTGGACCCTGGGCTAAATATATTACTGTATTATCTTGTATAATCCTTCTAATAATCCTCTAAACTGGGTATTATTCTCTCCACTTTATGGATGAGAAAACTGAAACTCACTGAGACTAAGAAACTTGTTCACAGATCTAGAAAGTGAAAAATCTAGCATTCTAGCACAGGTCCAATGGATTCCTCATTGTTTTAAACATTTTCCTCCACCACCTTTCAGGGTTAATGTAACGATAGAATGAGCTAACAACTCATGTCAAGTGCCTGGCATCTAATAGGTGCTCAATAAATGTTATTTCATTATACACCTAGGAAATGCCTCTCTCCATTGATACTGTAAAATAAGTTACAACAGTGACTCTCATGTGTAATAAATATTTAAATGTGGCCTGCTTTGAGCATTCAGAGCTTATGTAACTCATCATAGTTAATTAATCCAGGAAGTCAGATGGTTAGAAAATGTTTTAACATAGAGTGTTAATCCTCTTATGTACTAGTTAGCCACAGATTGCACCTCTGCTAACCTGGGCAAATGGCTGCCTGGAGTCACAAGAGATTTTGGAACGCATGATCGTGACTCAGCATCACCTTCACTGTCCGCTGAAAAACCTTCTTTCTCAGCATCCTGCGGAGAATGGGTCAGCAGCATTTTCCTCATTTACAGAAGAGCCAAATGCATGATTCCCCAGCACAATGTCAATCTTAGTAAGGATTTCCTCAGAAACAAATTAGGCCAACTCATTTTAAACATCTTTGAAACCTGAGAAAATAAAAGGAAACAAGTAGGAAGATAAGCCCAGGAAAGGATAAAGTTGTGTATTGAGGAACTGTGAGGAATTATGCCCAAAAGGTAATGAGAAAGGTTAATACTGACCATGAGTGTGTTTAGCATCTGTAATATACTTTGAACAAGCAGGATAGAAGCCACCTTATTTGGGGCTCCCCATTGTTTATTTAAAACTTCTTTTTTTAATTGAAGTATAGTTCATGTACGATATTAGATGTTATAGGTGTACAATATAGTCATTCACAATTTTTAAAGGTTATACTCCACTTATAGTTTTTATAAAATATTAGCTATATTCTCTGTGTTGTACAATGTATCCTTGTAACTTATTTTATACATAATAGTTTATTTAAAGCTTCTTAGTGTCAGTAATACCTACCCTGCTCTCTAGATGAAAACTCAGGCCGTCCTGTGACTTTCCATGAATTTCCAGTCACTTGCAAAGAATTAAAAGCCTACAATCACTTAAAATCACAAATACAGTCTCAATTAAGTAATTAAAATTGTCCAGTCTCAAATATTAATCAAAACTCTGTACACTTTTCCTGATTAAATACTCTCTCTTCCCTACTATGGGATCTTCAGATAGGATGTCTGTTTTGGGGGAATGCTTTGGGGATAGGCTTCTTTCTTCTTTTTTATCATTTGCTAGTTGGTTATTATTTATTCCTCCAGGTGTGGAGCATGATAGGGAAATAAAAAAAGGAGAGCAGAAAGTCCTTATTAGACTGGGATTGTCATATTTTTTGCTCTCTGAGCCTGACATATAATGATAATAATAACAAAAACAAAGAAAATATCTGATGCTTACGTTAATGTTGATTATGTCTAGAAATAATTCTAAGCACTTGTATTAATTCCTTTAATCTTCATAACTGAGACAAAGAGAGGTTAGCCCAGGGTCATCATTGTTGTGGGTCTTAAGGAGTTTCTCTTTCTGGGCCTCTCTGACTAAATCTCCTGTAATGTGGATGATGCATTTCTTCAGCCCCAAGTTTTACAGCAGTCCACTCCACACAGAGGGTTGTCTTGGCAGGCACTGTAATGGCTCCAGGATGGCTCTTTTGTCCTTACAAGCTCTGAACATGCAGACTGGCCCAGATGAAGCCACCTGTCCTGAGGCAATGACCAGCTTGCCATGTTATCTTACTTGATACACTTTTCAGGGGCGAGTCAGATCCCAGTATACTCACCTCTTAAATCCAAGGGACTTATATTAAGCTTTAGGTATACACTCATTGATGCCTCTTTCACTAATCTTAGGTGAAAAGTTAGACCCCTCCTAGCCTCTTTCCAAAGAAATCCCTTCTCTTTGTAAATCTCCAACCAGCTAACCCTTGTATATCCTCATTATCGATAAGGGTTTAGAGACCTGAAAGTGGTTCTTGGTAATTTCCTTTGAAAATTATAGCACCTCCTTTGGAATCTCATTTTTATCGTATCTTGGTGTCTTAGACAGGGCTTCCAATATATTACCTTGTACATATATTTCTAACTATAGTGTACTTTGGTACCTGGCAAAATATGATTTTCTCCTTTTAACAACTTACTCTGAAATTACATGTCTTTATGGCAAATTAGGAAACTAATTGGATGAAAACCTTTATTTGCCTAAGGGCAATTATTTATACACATATGTGTGTACACAAACATATATGTATGTATGTATATATGCACACATTATATGTCTATATATATACACATTGTATATCTGTATATATGAAATTGATGATTTGGAGGCATGCTGGGAGTTGTTTTTCTTTTTTTTTTCAAATTTTTGGAAAATTGCCTTAATTCTTGATGTGCTGAAGCGTATGTTTGACTAGAAGTCAGAAAATGTGTTTTCTAGTAATTTTAGTAAGCATTAACTCATAGATATTAGTTTATAATAATCCTTTATATATAATTATTCATTACATTTATAAAAGTACTTTACATCTTACAGTGTATTTGCAGATACATTGTTATAGTCATTTTCGTTCTGCCATGCCACTTAGTTTTGCCCCTTGTACATCATGTTTTAATCTCTTTTTCTTCATCTGTCAAACACCTGAGAGTTTTAGAAAAGATGGGAAAGACAACTTAAGTGCTTTTCCAGAGACTAAACTCAGGAGAGCCTTTTGAGTTTTTTAATAGGATCAGGACTGGATCCCTCCAGGTCCACTCCCTGGCAGGACTCCCTGCTGTCCATGCGCTGTGAAGTAGAAATAAATGAGGGGAAAGGCCGAAGTCAACTTTCTCTGTAGCGTAGAATCATACTTTCCCCTCATTCCCAGGTTTCTGTGGCCCAAAATCAAGAGGTTTCCTTACCAAGTCCAAGAATACCTTGATTCACTATCAGATGGTGCATGGTGCACCTTTACCTGGAAGGCCCTCTACTCACCCTTTCCCTCCTAAAAGCTTTATTGGAAAACCGAAGTGTCTTCTCTATAAAATGTTTCCTGATTTATCCAGTCAGAGTTCAACATTCTTGCCTTTGGCCTCAGTTTCCCTGCACAGTTTTCTATGGCCCTTGCTCATCCCTTATTCCTGACCCCATAATGGATGAGATGGATCTTTTTGATCTGTCCATGTCACGTTTTATGTATACCATATTATTAATGTTGCTTTATAATTGCATGTTTATTGGTTTGTCTTTTTCCTTGGACTGGGAACTTCTTTAGACAGAGACTGAGTCTTGATATATCCTTATTTCTAATACAACATCTAGCACTTACTAATTTCTCAATGAATGTTTGTTGACCGAATAAATGAATGAATGGTCTAGTTTTTAATCCTATTTTATTTTATTTTTTTTATTTTTTTATTTTTTAAAATTATTTATTTATTTATTTATTTTTGGCTGTGTTGGGTCTTCGTTTCTGTGCGAGGGCTTTCTCTGGTTGCGGCGAGCAGGGGCCACTCTTCATCACGGTGCACGGTCCTCTCACTATCGCGGCCTCTCTTGTTGCGGAGCACAGGCTCCAGACGCGCAGGCTCAGTAGTTGTGGCTCACGGGCCCAGTTGCTCCGCGGCATGTGGGATCTTCCCAGACCAGGGCTCGAACCCGTGTTCCCTGCATTAGCAGGCAGATTCTCAACCACTGCGCCACCAGGGAAGCCCTTTAATCCTATTTTAAATGTAACATGTTGCATTGTATCTCCTAAAAGGTTGGGAGCTCTTTAAGAGAAAGGATTTAAATTTTTATATCTCTAAATTTTATATCTCTATATATACCTAGCATGGTACCTTCTATGTAATACATGTTTGATAAATGAATAGCTGAATAAATGAATGAATGAATATGTATATAGCACTATCATGTGATACTTCTCAACCCAGAAAAAACTTCTGTGATTATGAGAATCATTTTATTGTGAACAGTACAACAGAAGCTTTTAGTTTTTTCTCTGCTTTCAGAAGAACATGCTATTTTGAATGAAACATTTAGGTCAAAATTTTATTTGGATGAATCATTTCTCACCCTGCCACACACAAACTTGTTCTGAGGATTAAATAATGAAAATGTCTATATAGGCATTGGTAAACTCCAAAGCGCTCTAACAGATGTAAGTCCCTGATACACAAAAAATGTCTACTCTCTCTGGGGATGGGACAGGTTGAGCAGAAAATCTTTAGAGTTTTCTTTGTCAAGTGTTTGTCACTATTAAAATTCTTTGTAGTTACATATTTACATAATCAATCTGAGATTTAATTGTCCAGCATATTTAGCTCATTTGCTCAGGATATTCTGGAATGAAGTATGTCAAGATGTTAAAGTTGGAAAAAGACCATCAAGGAAGATGAGAGACTTGGAGACATCAATCTATCTAAATAGCGTAGTATTTTAAAAAGACCAAAACCCACTGATAGTTTTGTCTCTTAATATAACATGTTTTTCAAGGTTAGCATTTCAGATCCTGAATCCAGATCAAGTCACATATCAACAATCTAGAGGTATAAATATCTAGGGTAGATGGATGAGAGAGAGAAGGGGAAGTGAAATCTGTCTTTAGGGTAATTTGTCACCAACTTCTATCTTAAACACTTACTTGGAGAGATAGGCTGGCTCTTGAGGGAATTCTAATGTTCCCTCTTGATTTTTGGCCTAAGAATTAACTTAAAAATAGACTAGAGAGTGTCCTTTCCCCTAGTTTTCATACTGGTCCTTGCTGGCCTTCTAAAGGCTGGGGACCTGCCAAGGAGGCAGTAACCCCAAACTCTGTCATGGTGCCCACATTAAATATTGGAGAGAAAAAATACTAAAAAAGGAGAAGGAAAAATTCTAGGAAAAAGAGAAATTTTACTTCCACTGCTGTGACAATTCCCTTGACATATGTTAGATTTTGTCTTCTTTAGAAGTAGAGTGAAATGATAAGTAAAACCTGAGGTTGGGGTTTTCAGTAACCACACTTCAGTGGAAAGCTCTTGTGAGATTATCTGGTCCAGCAGTTCTTAACTTTTATTACCATGCAAACTCACAGAGATATAACCATACCCTATGGTAACAGTAGATCAGAATGGCAGGGATATTCAACTGGAAGGTGTACCCCTTTGGAGGAGGAAACATATTAAATTATTGGGAGGAATATAGGTTGGTATATGAGGGGATCAAATAAACCCCTCTCATTTTATACATGAGAAAAATGAGGTTTAAAGTGTTAAAGTAACTTTCCCAAAGTTCCACAGATAGATTAATGGGGACACTAGGTAGATTAATGGGGACAATACTGAAATCTAAGATCCTAACTTCTATTCCAGTCTTATTTTTTTCTAGTCACACACGGTGGATTACCAAATAATATATGTTTTCACGGTATCTGTCTTCAGTAGGCCTTTTTATGTTTCTGCCCCTGTGTAATCATATTGTTAATCTTCTTGATTAAAACACTAATGGGAAGCCTTTAGTATCTAAAACTCAGGTAATAGTGGGACAGGAGACTCACACAGATTCCCATCTTTCTTTACTCCATGGTATATATCCATAGAAGTTTAAACACTACTTATTTATGCCCCCCATCACATTTTATGCGTACTTATATTCCTCCACCTAAGCACAGCTCACTTATTTATTGAATTTTCCTTCTTTACCATATGCTCCATAAAGATATATAGTATCTAGATGTAAAACAAGCTTATTATTACTACCCTCTACTAACATAACAATTATGAATTATTACAAAGGACACATTCCTCACCATTAACATTGTTTGGTATGACTTATCATAATTAACAATAATAATAACTAGCATTTTAATAATGCTTTCAAATTTCAAAAGGCTTATCTTCACATGTAGATAAATTATATTTATCTGGCTTAAGCTATCAGAAAAGAACAATAAAAGTGTCCTTTTACTTTGTGTGTTCTTTTTCATAACATCCTTGCAAATTGTGGTAATTATCTGAAGCAAATCTTTATCATCTGATAGAAGTCCTGTGAATTAGGTGAGATACCAACACTGTTCTACAGATGTGACTCCCAAGCAGGCACTTGGCTGAGCTTAGCTTGAAATTGTGGTCATCTGACACCAGTCCAGTGCACCCTATGTACCCTGTTGGTACCGTATGTCATGTTTTGATTTAAAGAAGAAAACTGAGCATGGAGATTGATGATCTTAGTGTATTTTTATGGTGACTCTATCAATAATCCCTCAAACAGCACTTCAGAGTTTAGTGATGCCTTAAAAATATATCACCTAAATAAAGGTTTCTCTAAAAGGCTTACAAATCAATAGGATTCTTAGCACAAGTACTGAATTCAGTACTTTATAGCAGTTAAGTTAGACATGTTAGGATCGTTGATAAGATGAAATCATGTTAGTTGATGACATGTCTTAAGCCCCATTAAACAGAAAATGAAAAATACCAGTTTCTCATAGAAGGAGCATGTATGGGCTGCAGAGTCAGTCAAATTCTTGCTGCAATCCCAGTCAGGCTGCTTTCTTGTAGGGTAACTTATAGATGAGTTTCTTACCCTCTGTGAGCCTCAGTTTTCTCTCCTGTAATGGGCATAGCAACACATCTATCCATATTTGTTATAGCAACTAGTGATAATGTACTGAGTCCAGAATAACCATTCGCATATTTTGTAGCTCAGTAAATCACAGCTGTGGTTTATATGACTATTTATTAACATTATTCGTAGTATTTATATATTATAATTGAGTGTAAAATAAGTAAAGATAAAAGATGTTGTATTAGAATCACCTCCTCCCCTTTTAGCACTAATCAGAACTCTTAAAGGAAAGCACTTCATTCTCTCTAAAAGGCCAATTAGAATTGAATTTATTGGAGTTACAACAAAAGAATATGTTAGCTCGAGATACATTTCTTATGTGAAAAGAAGTGCCTGGCAAATTGTTTAGAATGTTAGATCTCTGTGCTCCTTGTTTCATTTCTTTGCACCTCAGTTTCTGATGTGACAGGAAAGGCCTCTAAAATCTTTCCTGTACAACTCTACATTCTGGGATTCTATGAAATGCCCTAGAGAGAATCATCACCACAAGCTTACGATCTGGAAGGGGAGACAAGTAAACAAGTCTGTCTGTACCTTGACTCAAGAGATTTCACAGGGGTACAGCATGTATTGGTGTCCTCTGGGAGCCTGGAGGAGAGACCAGTTCTGCTTCTAGGTTAGGAGGATTCTCAGGTGGTTCCCACCGGGACCTGAAAGGCCAGTTGCCGAGGAAGCCTGGTTCCAAAAACCTAGGCCTTAGCGAAATACAAAAACCAAAGAATAACTTCTTGTGCCTTGATAAGAGTAGAAATGACATACCTAGTTTCTTTTAGCACTGCACCAAAAAATTATTCCCAAAGACTTCTCCTATACTTGTAAATATGGTAATAAACACACTGATGATAAACATATCAGCTGGTGTAGATTGCTGCACGTCATATGTAGAACATAACATATTTTTTACTTATTTGCAGCAAAACCAAGGCAAGTGCCCAGCCCAGAATTGTTCAGTGGAAGCCCCTGCTTGGATGCCTGTTCACCACTGTACTGTAAGTTTATTTGATTATTCTAAGATTGGCAAGATTAAAGGATAATTATTTTTATACTTTGGAACAACCTTAGTGGAATGGGCTAGAATACTCCCTGAAATTCTAGAGTAGAGCAAACATTTTGAAAGGAGAAAGAATATCTTCTCAGAAAGCTCTACATTATAAGAAGCACCGGTGATTAGGGATTACATGTATTTCTTTTTTGGAGTGAGAGTAACTTGTAAAGGATTTGTCTAAATGGGTTATTGATGGTTTAGAATTGAATACTCTTTAAAATGAATGTGTTTGCACATATATTTTTCTCAATAGCTGCATATTCAGCAATACTTGATTTTAGATGCCTTAGAGAAGGATTCTTTCTCTTCTTCCATTGTTGTGTTGACTGTTTAATAGTGATGAGTACACGGATTTGCAATTTTCAAGTCTTCCTGGTATAATAATAGCCTCTGCATTTGTGTGAAATCTTCCATCAGAGAATTTTCAAGTGCCTTAGAAACAAACAGGTACTATGTCATCATTCCTCTGTTGTAAATGGGAAACTTAAATGCAAAGGAAGTAAGAATAGTGCATCAGTTGTAAGGTTGGGAATAGATTCTGGTTGCCCTGACTGTCCTTCACAAACTCATTCCACGACGCTGTGCTCTGAATAAGTGAAGAAAGTGGCTGATTGTATGATACAGTTTTATGTATACATTGCCTGATAGAAATGACAGTAGTTCCTCTGGGAACCGTGTGTGCTGTAACTGAGGGTTTGCCTGTCATGAAATAATTTGTGTGTGATGAGGACAAAAAGTTCGAAAGTTACTTTTGAGGCATTCCCCTCATTTGACCTACCTTGCAGGCAGTATAAAGTGATATGTGGAGTGCTTTAAATATGCTCATCTATTATTGAGGTACAGGCTTCTGAAAGGTGCAGCTGGACTCTCATAGCATGACTTATGACTGTGTTAAAAGGCAATAGGCCTGGAGGAGCCTACTTTTCACTCAGATTGTGTGAGAGAATGAAGCTTCTTTCCTTGACTTCCGTTTATCTGTGGAAGATGAGAAGGTGGGATCACCTTTAATGAAGGAGCGATGATAATGATAAATTTTGGAGGCATTCCTGCAGTGCAGAGGCAGCTCAGCTTGCTGGAGACATGGAGAATTAAAATGTCACACTTTTGTGAGCAGGTGGTCAGAGGGGAGTGCCTGCTTAGGGACTCTGCTGATGCCAGAGAAAGGATGAGTTTTAATAATTCTATTTCTTCATCAATCACTCCTTTTATTGTATCCCTAGTGATATTACCTCACAATTACTGATTTATAATGCCTATTTCTCCAAGAAGACCATGTGCTCTTCAGGGTCCTAGTATACCTACACCTAGGTAAATCGCTGAGTACACGGTAGAAGCTCTGTGAGTGTATATTTAATAAATGAACCTTCAATCTGTTGATTTCCTCTTTATAATAAGTTTTAATAAATTATTTTGTAACTCTCACATTTCTCGCTGAATAGGAATAAATATATTTTTACTTTCTTAGTTGGGTGGTTTCCATTTCTCACCTTTGAGTGTCTTTTTATACTTTCTCCTTCAGAGTACCATTGAATATGCGTTTTGAGGAATTTTGTTTTCAAATTCCTTTGCCATTTACTTAAAAGTAATACCTCTCCCAGTGGGGCAAGCACTTTCTGGAGGAATTGCACAACCCATAATGATTCTGCTTTCTCTGTCAGTAACCCCAGTCTACAAAAGTAGGCTCCTACTGGCCATGTTTGGGATTTGTGAGTCTGCCTGGCCATGACTGACTGATCCAAGAGGTAAATATCTGATCCCAGGTGAGCCTGTTGGGTTCTCTCTCCTGGGTATTTGAAATTTGTACCAGAGAGATATCAAACTGGTAGCCATCAGTATTGAATCATATGAATGACAATAGTTTGGAAAATATTCTATGAACCTCAGTTGCCGAGATTCCTTGAGTTGCCGAGATTCCTTGAGTTGCCCTATATCTGCCCTTTGAGGTTTAGCTTGCTCAGATCTCTCTTTGATTTTGTGAGAAGGGCTCAATAACCTGCTGATAATCAGTAAGTTACAATTTTTTTCCTTAAGTTATCTAGATTTTGTTTTATTTTGTTTGTTTGGGGGAATTTATTGCTCTTTGATTTATTTGCAGCCAAAAAGTAAACTCCCTTAACTAACATCTCCTGGTCAGCAACATTTGTGGAGCTCCCACCAGAATTGATGTAATGAGTAGTTGTCTCAGACAGAAAGAAGAACTCAGAACTGTGGGCTTTTGATAATTTATAATAGTCCATTCATTTCAAATATCTGGTTATATATAACACTTGGGTACATAAAAATGAGCAAAGAATAATTTGGTAATGACTTAACTCACATTATAAAATGAGAAATATGTCTAGTTAACAATACAGTAATAAAAGCATATTTACATAACAAAAACTATATACAATATGTAAAGTAGTTCTGGTATTAATTTCCATTTTCTCATCTCTCAGGAAATAGAGACAATCTTAGCCTTCTGCGTTTAAGAGAATGTCTTGTCCGTCTCAAACCCTCTATGGGCTGAAGCAGGTTATAAATTAATTAATACATACTTACGTTCAAAATAAATGGATAGTTTCTGTTATCTTTGTGCATTTTTAAATTCACTTGATTCTTTCCTACATTTCTCTCCCCGCTGCCCTATTCTTTCTTGGTGTTTTGCTCTGGAGTAATTGTATCCTTATAGCTGGGCTTTGTTACTTTATTCAAAACAGTCCTGGTCTTTGTGTGTGCTTTTGCCTCCAGGTTCATTTTAAGTGCAGAGGTTTTATCATTGGTTCTTCCAAGAAACTTTCTCTCTCCAAATTGTTTTGCAAATGGCTGTCAACAGCTACATATTGCCTTGAAAATGACTTCTATTACTACTTGATCACTCTCCTCTTGGATGCTCTCTTTTTTTGGCACTCCACATTTCTGTAATAATGGGACCAAGAAGTGTTTTTAAAGACTTTTCCTTTTAGTCAGAATTACAATGTACAGATTGGGATTCAAGCTGAATAGAAAATTTACCTCCAGCAATTATACAGAAACATGGGCATATTTATACTTTGTGAATAATTATAAGTGAAATATCTTCCCTAGTGAGAAGTGTGACAGTTTTGTTTATTTATCTTTCCTTGTATGGCTACATTAAGCATTAGAATGATACCCTTCCTCACCTCTACACTTTACATTTAATTGGGTTGTATGCTCATCGGTTTGTACGATCACGAGTATGAACACAGTGGTTACCTGAACCCCTGCCACTTAGAAACAAATGAGAAGAGACCCACAGGTTCTGGGACTCAGGTGAAGACAGGCAGATCTCTGAATCTGGAGTGAACTAGGCTAAGAATTAGTTCCTGTCAGCTGGAAATAAAGAACCTTAGATTTGACCAGCTGCAGGAGGCTTGAGCGGCTACTGCATTTCAGGGCAGGTCTCTGGACCACTCAGTATGACTATGGCCTATGAGTGGATTTGGTCACTTTGAGGAATGTCCCCAAACACAATCCTTAGTTATTAAGCATTACTCAGAAATGGCTGTAATGTATAATTTTATTGATTAGACATATGATATATAAATACACATTATTTGTCTAGAATAATTGCTTTGTTTCTCTTTGTTTGCACACCCCTTAGTTCCTGGAAATTTAAAAATAATGTAATGAGAGGAGTTTCTAAAAGCTAAGTTGAAAAAAAAAATCCCTGCTATTATGGAGCTTATCATGGATATTTTTATTTCTGCATATCTCTATTGTTATGTAGTATTCACCCATAAATAGATATGGGACATATTTTTAAAAATCATATAAGCATTTGTAAATAAGAACACTGTACTCTGAATACATCAACTCTCATTTACTCATTCAAGAAGCATTTACTGAGCATATTTTGTAAGTTGTAACTGACCCTTTGATTCCTCAGGATAGAGCAGGGAACAATACATGCATATAATCATTATACTGTGTAATACATGCTATATAATGGTCTGTACAAAAAGCTATAACTTTTCAGAATGGAGATTTGCCTCAAGATGGATTTTGGAAGACAGAATATGCAATTTTTAGTAATAGTTAAGTATAAAAGCTTTAGAATTGAATACGTTTTGTGTTAAAATACGAATTCTGCCACTTACTAGCCATATAACATTGGACAATCTACTTAATCTCTCTGAGTTTACACGTGTAACAGGATACTTTGAGATTTACATGAGATAATGCATACCACATGTTAACACAGCACCTGGCACATGGTAATTGCTTGAAAGGTGGTAAGAGAAAAGAAAGAAAAGAATAGGTCATTCTAGAAGCAAGTGATGGGGAAGGATGAATTGGTGAAGAAAAGCATAAAAAACAGGCAATAACTCATTATTAATTTAGGGCTATTTAGGAGGGCCCTTTCTTCCAAAAGGGATTCAGGCTTGTTCAGGAAGAGTTTCCAGGAGTTAATACACAACTCTTTAAGACTGTAAAAGGAGAAATCCTGAAGCTCTTGAAAAAAAACATTTGCCCTCTGACAGGCAAGAACTGATGATATGGAGTGTCATATTGAGATGTTTGTATTCTGAGTAATATAAAGCCATTTTTGAAGAGTGGGGCTAGATACTCTTTTTAATTTAAAAGCATATTAACATTTCACTACAATGTCTCTCTAGATTATGAAAGTAATTTTTCTCTTTTATGGGAAATCAATAAAAACAGACGTTCCTGTAAGAAACCAGAGGAGATGTTCTTTTAAAGTGTTTATTGTTTCAGCATGTTCTCCCAGACTGCCTCCCATTACCCACAATTGGGATCATTCCCTCTAATTGAAACTAGTTAATACAATGTGCATAAGCTATTCTATACTAGTGCAAGGGTTTTTTTCACCCTGTTTCGGTAGCTTCTCCCCCACCTTTTTTTCTCCACAGTTCATTGTGTGACTTCCTCTTGTATACAGCCCAAATAAATACCCAGACCATGGTACTTAGAAACATCCAACGCAGTCATAAAATAAATAATGTTGTGTCTGCTCTCTGGGTGTTGTAGAGTTCCTAGGAACACAGACCCGCTGGGCAAACCCTGCTGCTGGGAAATTACACCCAGGATGGCTTTGACGGGTATTGTCTTTCCAAAGACTGGATATAATTTTTATTTTTTAGAGCAAGGTTTTCATACCATCAGTGGTTAGTTCCCTTATAGAACAAAAAGTTAGGATGTTATCAGATGATCACAATTTTAGGAAAATTACGGAAAATTACAGAGTACAGGGCTTTAAATTGGTCTACACTGGGATTAGAGTACATCTGGCCATATGGGTGGTAGCCGTAGGGTTAGAAAAGAATTCAGAGGGGAAATTTTCTTAGAAAAAATCACAATGCACTTTAAGAGATGTGAGCTCTGTGGAATGGCTCTGATTCCAACTTGGCTGTAGTTAGGGCTTTGAATCAAGGAAAGTATGAGGAAGACTAGATTGATACAATGGATACATTGCTTTTTCCCCCTCTCTTCTGGCCGTTATAGTACTTTCGACTTATACTGGTTTCCTCTCTAGGTTCGAAAGAACCTGCTGGGAACTGCAGGATTCATATCAGATAATTTTGTTACACTGATCTTTGAAGCATGCTCAGAAAGGGAACCCACAGTATTTATGGGTTTGGTGGGGAGGGTTCATGGGAGAGATGAAAGGGCATTTCCAGTGAGCACACACAAAAAACACACAGAGTAAAGAACTAAAGACATGTAAACATGTACCCAGCATGCCCTGTGCAGAGATGAAGGTTTCAAGTCCTGAGGTTGCTGGCAAGATCTGAGAAGCTATCCATCAGTGTTCTTATTTTTTTCCCACAGATTTACTGAAATATAATTCACGCACTATTACAATTCAACCATTTAAAGTGCACAGTTCAGTGACTTCAGGACATTCAGAGTTGTGCTACTCTCACTACTACCAATTTTAGAACATTTTCATGAGCTCAAAAGAAACCCCATGTCCATTATAAGTCACTCCCCACTCCTCTTCCCTCCAGCTCCTGGCGATCACTAATCTGCTTTCCATCTCTATGGATTTGCTTATTCTAGACATTTCCTATGAATGGAATTATAAAATACATGGCCTTTTGTGATTAGCTTCTTTCACTTAACATAGTATTTTCAAGGTTTAACCATGTTGTAGCATGTATCAGTTCTTCATTACTTTATCTTGATGAGTAATATTCCATTGTATGGCCATACCACATTTTGTTTATCCATTCATCAGTTGGTAGACATCTGTGTCGTTTGCCGTTTTTCAACATGTGAATAATGCTACTATGAGTATTCACATGCACGTTTTTGTATGGACGTATGTTTTTACTTCTCTTGGATGTATACCTAGGAGAGGAATTACTGAGTTGTATGGTAACTGTGTTTAACTTTTTGAGGAACTGCCAGACTGTTTTGTAAAGCAGTTACACTATTTTACATTCCCACCAGCAATGTACAAGGGTTTCAATTCTCCACATCCTCACAGCATTTGTTATTATCTGTCCTTTTTATTGTAGTCATACTAGTGGGTATGAGGTAGTATCTCATTGTAGTTTTGATTTGTACTTCCCTAATAATTAGTGATGTGTTGAGCATCTTTTCATGTACTTTTAGGCTATGCTTTTATCTTTGGAGAAATGTCTATTTAGATTGTATACCTATTTAAAAAAATTTTTTTTGGTCTTTAAGTCTTTGAGTTGTAAGTGTTCTCTATATGTTTTTTTTTTTTAAACATCTTTATTGAAGTATAATTGCTTTACAATGGTGTGTTAGTTTCTGCTTTATAACAAAGTGAATCAGTTATACATATACATATGTTCCCATAGCTCTTCCCTCTTGCATCCCCCTCCCTCCCACCCTCCCCATCCCACCCCTCTAGGTGGTCACAAGGCACTGAGCTGATCTCCCTGTGCTATGCGGCTGCTTCCCACTAGCTATCTATTTTACATTTGGTAGTGTATATATGTCCATGACACTCTCTCACCCTGTCACATCTCACCCCTCCCCCTCCCCATATCCTCAAGTCCATTCTCTAGTAGGTCTGTGTCTTTATTCCCGTCTTGCCACTAGGTTCTTCATGGCCTTTTTTTTTTTCCCTTAGATTCCATATATATATGTGTTAGCATACTGTATTTGTTTTTCTCTTTCTGACTTATTTCACTCTGTATGACAGATTCTAACTCCATCCACCTCATTACAAATACCTCCATTTCATTTCTTTTTATGGCTGAGTAATATTCCATTGTATATATGTGCCACATCTTCTTTATCCATTCATCCGATGATGGACACTTAGGTTGCTTCCATGTCCTGGCTATTGTAAATAGAGGTGCAATGAACATTTTGGTACATGATTCTTTTTGAACTATGGTTTTCTCAGGGTATATGCCCAGTAGTGGGATTGCTGGGTCGTATGGTAGTTCTATTTGTAGTTTTTTAAGAAACCTCCATACTGTTCTCCATAGTGGCTGTATCAATTTACATTCCCACCAACAGTGCAAGAGTGTCCCCTTTTCTCCACACCCTCTCCAGCATTTGTTGTTTGTAGATTTTCTGACAATGCCCATTCTAACTGGTGTGAGGTGATACCTAATTGTAGTTTTGATTTGCATTTCTCTAATAATTAGTGATGTTGAGCAGCTTTTCATGTGCTTCTTGGCCATCTGTATGTCCTCTTTGGAGAAATGTCTATTTAAGTCTTCTGCCCATTTTTGGATTGGGTTGTTTGTTTTTTTAATATTGAGCTGCATGAGCTGTTTATATATTTTGGAGATTAATCCTTTATCCGCTGATTTGTTTGCAAATATTTTCTCCCATTATGAGGGTTGTCTTTTTGTCTTGTTTGTAGTTTCCTTTGCTTTGCAAAAGCTTTTAAGTTTCATTAAGTCCCATTTGTTTATTTTTGTTTTTATTTCCATTACTCTAGGAGGTGGATCAAAAATGATCTTGCTGTGATTTATGTCAGAGTGTTCTTCCTATGTTTTCCTCTAAGAATTTTATAGTGTCTGGTCTTACATTTAGGTCTCTAATCCATTTTGAGTTTATTTTTGTGTATGGTGTTAGGGAGTGTTCTAATTTCATTCTTTTACATGTAGCTGTCCAGTTTTCCCAGCACCACTTATTGATGAAGTCCAATTTATCTGTTTTTGTGTCATTCGTCATATCTAAGGAGGCTTCATGTGACAAGGTCACAAAAATTTACTCCTATATTTTCTCCTAAGAGTTTTATAGTTTTAACTCTTACATTTAGGTCTATGATCTATTTTGAGTTAATTTTTATGTATCTATAGTGTATATGGATAGCCAAATGTCCCTGAACCATCTGTTGAAAAGTATTTTCTTTCCCCATTGAATTGCCTTTGCGGCCTTGTTGAAAATCAATTGACTATTAATGTAAAGGTTTATTTATGGACCTTCAGTTCTATTCCATTGATTTATATGGCTATCTTTATCCAGTACTATCTTGATTACTGTAGCTTTGTAGTAAGTTTGAAACTGAGAAGTGTACATCTTCATCTCTGTTCTTCTTTTGCAAGATTATTTTGGATATTCAGGGTCCGTTGCATTTTTATATGAATTTTAGGATCTGATTGTCAATTTACAAAAAAGCCATCTGAGATTTTGATAAAGATTGCTTTGAATCTGTGGATTAATTTGTGGAATATTGCCATCTTAACAATATTACATCTTCTGATCCAGTGAATGCTTTTCTATTTATTTAGGTCTTCTTTAATTCCTTCCTACAATATTTTATAGTTTTCAGAGTACAAGTCTTTGCATTTTTTTGTTAAATTTGTTCCTAAGCACTTTATTACTTGTGATGCTATTATAAATGAGTGTGTTTTCTTAATTTCATTTTAAATTGGTCATTGCTAGTGTATGGAAATACAATCAATATTTATTTATTGCTCTTGTACCCTGTAACATTGTTGAACCTATTCGTTTTAACAGCTTTTAGTGAATTCCTTAGGATTTTTCTATATACAAGATCATGTCATCTGCATAAAGAGATAGTTTTACTAGTTTTACTTCTTTCTTTCCAATATGGATGCCTTCTGTTTCATTTTCTTGCCCAGTTGCCTTAGCTAGAATATTCAGTACAATATTGAATAAAATTGGCAAGGGCAGACATTCTTGTCCTGTTCTTGATTTTAGGGGAAAATTTAGTGTTTCCTCATTAAATATGATATTAGCTGTGGAATTTTTATAGATGACTTTTATCATATTGAGGAAATTCCCTTCTATTACTAGTTTATTGAGTGTTTTTATCATGAAAGGGGGATTTTGTTTGTTTATGTGTTTGTTTTGATATTTGTTTTTAACACTTAAAATTTTCATGTGTTGAAAGAATGCCTTGGCTTTCTATTGAGAAAACTAAACAAAACTTTTCTAGGATTCCTGGAAGTATAATCTACCTACTCATAATCCACATCTGATTTTGCCAAAGGATAGCTCTTCCCTTATTTGACAGATGAGAAAACTGAAGCTCAGAGAAGTGAAATCTTTTTTTGGCGTCACAAAAAATATTTTTTGGTATCCTTTGGGTACCCAGTCTGGTGTTGTTTCTGATTTAATTCACCATCTCTCCAGAATAAATTTATGGTCTTGAGTTTGCTGTGAAAAATAATGAATTCAAAAGAGACATTTTTTTTGGTAGCTGTGCCTGTGTCATGAAAGGTGCCGCCTGGATTCTATACATTGAATGTTGGGTGACATTGCATTGTTGGACAATCATATTGGCAACCACAGTAGCACATTGAAGGTCTTCCTTCACAGCACTGTCAGGATTTCTAATCTTATATGATTTATTTGGAGAAGAAGACCATGTAGATAACTACTATTATAAAGAGAGTTATAATAAACCTGACTATTTAGAAATTTAGTTATGTCCTTCCATTCAGAGCTAATGGAATTTTAATAATGGGTTATCTATAAGAGGATTTCTAGGCTCTATCTTCCTTCTTTGTTTCATCATTTGATGTAGCAATTAAATATGAAATTTTCTCTCAGAGGTCATTCCATGACAGAGCTATAAGCTACAAGATTGTTTTTCACAGGTTTATAGAGGGATGCTAATATAGAATATGGTGATTCAATAATTTGTAAATTATTAAGAATACAAAAAAGCTATACTGTGATGGGTCTATGGATTTTCCTATCCAAGGGCTTTGTCTCTGTGTCCAGAAAAATTCCTGGAAGAATTGAGTTTTTGTTCTCTCTGACGTCAACTTAAGGAAGCTTCAGCTATATTTACTGACCAATGTTTTACTTACTTAGTATCCAACAACCTCTATTATGTACTATAAACTGAGAATGATCTAGAAATAAGCAAAAATTGTGTTGAAGTGAACTAAATCAATATTTCAGAGCTCACAGCTCATTTACAGTGTACCTACATATTCTGTGACCTCACTGTGTGAGCTTCTTATTATTTCTCAAGTACATGTATTTGAACAAGAGAGACCCATTATACCTTATTTCTGAGCCTATTTAGATACATTTCTAATAATCATGGTTACTTATTACCTAACCCATTAGAAGATCCAGATAGTTAGAACAGGTGTGTAGAAATTCAGGAGAAAGCATTACTAAAGCCTGGTGTATTAGCAGCCATGGGACATGGCAGTCAACAGTGAGGAAAGAAGCAAATGTTAAAAACAAGCACAAGCCCTTAAATTCTATGATGTAATTGAGTGGTGGGACCTGGGTACATTACAACTTAGTATTTTAACTGACATTCATAAATGTTGGCCATGGGTCAGTACATAAAAATCTAAAATTATGTCCAAAGATATTTTTGGAGAAGAATTACCTTTGTGACGTCTACCTGCAGCTACTAAAACATTTGCAAACTTTTAAAAATGTTCAAAATATAAAAACATACTATACTTCAAAGGATAAACTTGAATTATCGGGTAGATTCATGTTTGGAAACACTTCTTTCTTTGATGGTTTTGATTGATGAGCAGAGAGCTGGCACGTTTCCGCTCATACAAACTCTCAGGGCAGTAGATTCCTCTCTTCTCCAACTTAAGTAGTTGAGTTATTGGTTTGAATTTGTGGTGGAGACAAAGGTGGTATTGAGGGAGGCAGAGAGACCGACAGCAAAATAGGGAGGGATACGTGAAAGGAGATTTGCCTTGGGTTTTGTAGTGATTTTTAACAGTACAAGGCATTGGCACTTGTTGGCATTACCTGAGCTTTTAAGTGTAGGTTAATGTTCTTCCTATTGAACTTTTCATTCATCACTTAAGGAGTCAGTGTTGCATAGTAGTAGGGGCATGAGTTTTGGAGTCAAGCAGAAGTTGCGATCTCCTTTCTCTCACTAGCCATATGAACTTCAATAAGCATTTCAACAACTCTTTGTCTCCCTTTGCTCATGTGAAGTAAGAATAATAACAGATACCTACCTTACAAGACTATTTTCAGAATTAAAGACAATGTATGCAATATGCCTAAATCAGTGCCTAGCACATAGTAGGTACTCAATACATGTTGATTTTGTTATTATTGTGGCATTATTATTATTAGCACTGTAGAATTCTGGAGATGGTTACAGTTTGAGATCTATATCTACCCCACAAAGGCACTTGAGCAATGAACTCTGAGATAAGTTGGCCTACTTTCAACTTACCTCAGATAGTAGATGTAATTAAAAGGTATGGAGTTTGAATGTTTAAATGAGTTAATTTTATTTTAAAAAGCATAAAGGTTTGATTTTTTTTGACAGTGATTTCTATTACAATTTCTGTATCTTTGAAAGTCATTTGTGAACTTAGTGTCATTGCTATATTATTTTTTGGTTACTTGAATTCCTGAAAAATATTATTAGAGAATGGGGTTCAGCACTGAGTGGTGAAAGAGCCTCTGAAGCGTATATGATTGGTTTGGTTATGGAGTGCTATGTCTGGTGCAATTATGATGGAATCTCCCTTCCTTTTCTATTAACAAAGTAAATGAATGTCTTATGAACTCCTCTGGGTACCTTTCCCTGGCTATCATATTATCCCTTTTAATTTGATGTTTTTAGATCATGTGGAACAAATATAGACATCATCAAGTGCTCTTGATTTGGGTGTTGGTGCTGTTCATAAACCAGCTACAGTTATGAGTCATGAATGACAGCTCTTCCAAGTAAATAATCCTACCTTGAAAACCTCATACTGCACACATCTCCTTAAAGAAACTTTTCCTACAACAATATTCAGGGGATGGGTATATTGCACAAATTTAGCATTTAAATGAAGGCCATATAACATATGAACAGGAGTGTACTCTAAGTAGTAATGATTATAGGCTTTAAAAATATTTATTCTTTGTGTATTTTTTGTATATTACAAATTATGTATAATGAACCTAGAAATCCAAGGAAATAACAACAAAGAAATGTTATTTAAATAATTGAATTATACAAAGAAGATATGGAGGTGTTCTTGTCAAAATCTTCCTTACGCCTGCTTACTAGTCTGACTTTCTGTGCTGCTCTTCTGATTGCGCTTATCCCCTGCTCAGGCTTGCCTCATTAGATTTAGCTTTAGGTAGTCCAAACAGGGGAAGCTATTCCATGAGGCCATGTCTGTAGCAGCAGCCAGCTTCCTACGTCCAATACAGAGCAGGTGTCAATGACAAACCTCTTGAAGCAGCCTCCAGCTACTTCGGATCTCTGCGGAATTGTACAAATGTTTGGACAAACTTGGCCTGAAGAAAACTTTTAACAGTGCTTGACACAGAAATGCAGCATTAATTGCTGCAGCTTCTCAAGGAAGTCCTGTTGGCAGCAGGTGGCATAGTCCCCTGACTGCCTCATAAAAACAGCCCCTTGCAGTCTGGATTAATGGACTGGTTTCAGCAACAAAAGGTATAACAAATGCATCTAATGAAAACCCCAAACCTAAGCATGATTGGAGGAGGTGGAAAAGAAGCAGGTTTCATAACAACCACTCTTCCATTATAGCAATGAGGAAAAATGTATACAAACATTTGAGCATTTCATTTACCGATCCATGTATTTTCAACCAACTCAGAGCAAACATCTCATTGAAAAACTCAATGCCATTCAAGTTTGGATTGACAATGTCTCCCAACCACGGGAAAAAAAAAATGCTAACTGATCTTGAGGGCTATTTTAGATTGCATTTTGGTGAAGTAAAAATTTTACATAATTTAATATCCACAGCTTAATTAAAACATCCCATAAATATCCTCTCTCTAAATATGCTAATACTTACTCTGTTGAAAGAATCAGTTTGTTTCTGCAATGTATTTGGTCATACACCACTGTTCTTTAGGTTGTGTCAGCACTTTCATTAAAAAGTTGTGCCCTGTTTATAACTCGAAAGCAAAAATGCATTCTGAGCTGAAACTTAATGTCCAAAGTCTTTGTCCAAAAGCAGTTTTCTAAAGTATACACAGAATGGAAGTTTTATGACTCTGTGAAAGCTTGAAGTCTATAGGAAGACCTATAAGACACCAACAGAAGAATCTCATGTGTTCCTGTGCATCAGGACAGCCCACAGAATCTGGGAAAGAAGCTAGACTGTGGAAGGGAATACAGCCTTTCTGACACTGTGCTGGAGAATCAGGGTACATAGGGTTATTCTTGGTTGCATTACTTGAAGGACACTGGAGGATCATGGACTTTGGCGTTACCTGGAACTGGTTAGAGTCATACCTTTACTGCTTACTTAATTTGGGAAATTCCTTCACCTCTGAGCCATGTGTGTGGATTGAATGAGATGACAAACATAAAACTCCTGCACACCATTCATTTTCTTCTCTTATGATTTATGATGTTGTTTGAAGCCACTGACTTGCTTTTCCTCCATTGTTTAGAGTAATTTTTTTCTGAGAGTTGATATTTCTTTGAGTGGCCTTCCTTAAATTTATGTTGCTTAAACATAAAATACTAAGTCAAACAAATGATAAAATCATTCATTCCAAGGCCATGCCCAAAGAAGGCAAAATATTATACAGAGTGTAAGGGCATGTCACACAGTTGTAGAGTAGATAGAAAATCACCTGTTTCTTCCCCACCAATCCCTAGTCTGGGGACTTGCTTTGCTTTCTGTAGCGTATACTATGTAGACAGAAGCCCAAACTGCCCAGTAAGTCAACATGAGCAGGCATCCCTTGCCTAGGAAAGCCCTTGACAACAGAAATGTGGCCTTTTATAGATGAAGTGAAATGTTCTCTTTACAACTGCCTGTTTAAAGAAAAACACAATTGAAAAGAGGGAGAATTTTAAATTTCCTGTTGTCAGATGAACTGTTCTCTTGACAAGAGCTAGTTTATTATCTCAACATGTGTTATTTAAACACGCCTCAGTCTTCTGTAGCACATCTCCATTTTTTTTTCGGCTCATCAAAACCTATTTATCCATCTATTTTTCCTCCCTTCATTAATTCTATAAATATTTACAGATTGCCCACTATGTCCCAGGAACTGTACTAAGTCCTATAAATTCACAGTGTAAGAAAACATACACAGACCCTGCCCTCGAGGAGGAAGCAGCAATAAATTAAAGAATCCCATAAGTGAAGATAAAGTTGTAATTTTGATGAGTGCTACAGAAAAGATGTACATGGTATATTGGGAGTGCATTTGAGGACGTACTGATGTAGAGAGGGAGGTCAGAGAAGGCTTCCTTAAGGAAATGCTAATTAAGCTTAAATTTTAAAAGTAGGATCAACTTGGGGAAGGAGGAAGAAGAGTATTCAGGAAGAGGGAACCATATACACAAAGATTCGTAGACGGGAAAGGAGCTGTAAGGCCAATAGGGCTGGAGGGAGAGCATATAGGGGCAGCTTGGTAAGAGAAGGGATTGGGAAGGGAGACACAAACCATCTAATGTTTAGGATTTCGTTGAAGTATTTTAAGTAAGTTAGAGAGGAGTGAATCAGGTAACATGGTCATATTTGGATTTTGAAATCATCACTCTGGATGTTATGTGGAGAACAGGTGGGATGACGTAGAAAAAAAGTTATAGTTAAAAACAAAACAAAACAAAACTAGTTACGAAACTTTTGCAGAAGTCCAGGCAAGAGATAGTGGTAGCATGAATTAGGGTGGTGGTGGTGATGAAGAAACATTGAACATATATGAGATTTTTAGGTTTAAACATTCCAGAACATAGATATGAAATACATATGGGAGTTTTAAGAGGAAAGGAAGTCTCAGAGATGACTCCCGATTACCTGTGTTATATGAAACAGTGGGTAGAAGTATCATTTACTGAATTTGAGAACTCTAGGAAAGCTTCATTTTAGGATGGTAGTAGGAGGATGAAGGTATTCATTCTGGATAACTTAAGTGTGAAGACTCTCATTTTATTGATTGATTGATTGAAGTAGAGTTGATTTACAATATTATAGTAGTTTCAGGTGTACAACATAGTGATTCAATATTTTTATAGATTACACTCCATTTAACGTTATTTTAAAATGACTGTTTCCCTGTGCTGTATAATATATACTTGTAGCTTATGTATTTAATACATAATAGTTTGTACCTCTTAATTTCCTAACCCTATCATGCTCCTCATCCTTCCCTTTCCCCACTGGTAACTGCTAGTTTTTTCTCTAAATCTGGAGTCTGTTTCTGTTTTGTTATATTCTTTCATTAAGTGATAACATTCAATATTTGACTTTGTCTGACTTATTTGACTAAGCATAATACCCTCTAGGTTCATCCATGTCATTGCAAATGGCAGAATTTCATTCTTTTTAATGGCTGAGTAATATTGCTATATATGTACACACACACATGTGCACACACACACTCACACACACCCACATCTTCTTTATCCATTCATCTGTTGATGGACACACAGGCTGCTTCCTTATCTTGGCTTTTGTAAGTAGTGCTGTTATTAACATTGGGGTGCGTGTATCTTTTTGACTTAGTGTTTTCATTTTTTCTGGATATATACCCAGCACTGGAATTGCTGGATCATATGGTAGTTCTATTTTTAGTTTTTTAAAGAACTTCCATACTGTTTTCCATAGTGACTGCACCAATTTACATGCCTACCAACAGTGCAAAAGTCTTCTCTACATCCTCTCCAACATTTTTTATTTGTAGACTTTTTGATGATAGCCATTCTGACAGGCAAGAGGTGTTATTTCATTGTGGATTTGATTTGCATTTCTCTGATAATTAGTGATGTTAAACATATTTTTATGTGCCTGTTAGCCATTTTTATGTATTCTTTGGAAAAATATCTATTCATGTATTCTGCCCATTTTTTGAGTTGGCTGTTTGTTTGCTTTTGATATTGAGCTGTATGAATTGTTCATATGTTTTGGATATTAACCCCTTGTTGGTCATATCATTTGCAAATACTTTGTCTCATTCAGTAGGTTGTCTTTTCATTTTGTTGATGATATCCTTGGCTTTGCAAAAGCTTTTAAATTTAATTAGGTCCCATTTGTTTACTTTTGCTTTTATTTCTTTTGCCCTAGGAAACAGATCCAGAAAAATATTGCTACCATTTATGTCAAAGAGTGTTCTGCCGGTGTTCTCTTCTAGGATTTTTATGGTTTTAGGTCTTACTTTTAGGTCTTTAATCCATTTTGAAAGTTTTTTTAGTATGATATGAGAAAATGTTCTAATTTCATTCTTTTACATGTACCTGTCCAGTTTTTCCAGCACTACTTATTGAAGAGATTATTTTTCTCTATTGTATATTCTTGCCTTCTTTGTTGTAGATTAATTGACCATAGGTGCATGGGTTTACTTCTGAGCTTTCTATTCTGTTGCATTCATCTATGTGTCTGTTTTTGTGCCAGTACCATAATGTTTTTGTTTTGTTTTGTTTTTTACACTTCTTTCACCTTCTTGGTTAAATTTATTCCTAAGTTTTTTATTCTTTTTGATGCTATTTTAAAAGGGTTAGTTTTCTTAATTTATTTTTTGGATAGTTAACTGTTAGTATATAGAAACACAATTGATTTTTCTGTGTTGATTTTGTAACCTGCAACTGTACTGAATTGTTCATTAGTTTTAACAGTTTTTTGGTGGAGTCTAGTGTTTTTTAAAAAATTTTTTGAAATAAGTTGATTTACAATGTTGTGTCAATTTCAGGTGTATGGTAAAGTGATTCAGTTATATATATATATGTGTGTGTGTATGTATATATATATACACACACACATATATATTGTTTTTTTATATTCTCTTCCGTTATAGATTATTACAAGATATGAGTATAGTTCCCTGTGCTATACAGTAGGTCCATGTTGGTTATCTATTTTATATATAGTAGTGTGTTTATTTTAATCCCAAACTCCTAAGTTATCCCTCTCTCCACCACCCCTTGTTAACCATAAACTTGTTTCTATTTTGTGAGTCTATTTCTGTTTTGTAAATAAGTTCATTTGTATCCTTTTTTTTTTTTTACATTTATCTTGTAAACGGTATCATATGATATTTGTCTTTCTCTGTCTGGCTTACTTTAGTGTGATAATCTCTAGGTCCATCCATGTTGCTGCAAATGGCATTATTTCATTCTTTTTATGACTGAGTAATATTCCATTGTATATATATTTCACATCTGCTTTATTTCTTCATCTGCTGATGGACACTTAGTTTGCTTCCATGTATTGACTATTGTAAATAGTGCTACTATGAATATTGGGGTGCATGTATCTTTTTTTTTATAACTTTAATTTATTTATTTATTTAGTTTGGCTGCATTGGGTCTTTGTGGCTGAGCGTGGGCTTTCTCTAGTTGTGGCGAGTGGGAGCTACTCTTCATGTGGTGGGCAGGCTTCTCATTGTGGTGGCCTCCCTTGTTGTGGAGCACGGGCTCTAGGCACACGGGCCTCAGTAGCTATGGCACGTGAACTCAGGAGTTGTGGCACATGGGCCCTAGAGTACAGGCCCAGTAGTTGTGGCACACGGGCTTAGTTGCTCCATGGCATGTGGGATCTTTCCAGACCAGGGTTCGAACCCGTGTCCCCTGCTTTGGCAGGTGGATCCTTAACCACTGCACCATGAGGGAAGCCCCTGGGGTTCTTGTATCTTTTTGAATTATGTTTTTCTCTGTATATATGCCCAGGAGTGGGATTGCAGGATCACACGGTGACTCTAATTTTGGTTTTTTAAGGAAACTCCATATTGTTCTCCATAGTGGCTGTACCAGTTTACATTCCCACCAACAGTGTACGAGGGTTCCTTTTTCTCCACACCCTCTCCAGCATTTATTATTTGTAGACTGTTTGATGATGCCATTATGACTGGTATGAGGTGATACATCACTGTAGTTTTGATTTGCATTTCTCTGATAATTAGTGATGTTGAGCATCTTTTCATGTGCCTGTTGGCCATCTGTATGTCTCCTTTGGAGAAATGTCTTTTTAGATCTTCTGCCCATTTTTATTTTTATATTGAATTGCATGAGCTGTTTGTATATTTTGGAGGTTAATCCCTTGTCAGTCACATCGTTTGCAAATATTTTCTCCCATTCTGTATGTTGTGTTTATGTTCTGTTTATGGTTTCCTCTGCTGTACAAAATCTTTTCAGTTTAATTGAGTGCTATTTGTTCATTTTCGTTTTTGTTTCCATTACTCTAGGAGATGGGTCCCAAAAGATATTGCTGTGATTTGTGTCAAAGAGTGTTCTGCCTATGTTTTCCTCCAGGAGTTTTATAGCATCTGGTCTTACATTTAGGTCTTTAATCCATTTTGAGTTTCTTTTTGTGTATGGTGTTAGAAAACGTTCAAATTTCATTCTGACTATAATACCCAAGGCAATGTACAGATTCAGTGCAATCCCTATCAAATTACGAATTGCATTTTTCACAGAACTAGAACAAAAATTAAAATTTGTATGGAAACACAAAAGACCCTGAATAGCCAAAGTAATCTTGAGAAAGAAAAAAGGAGCTGGAGGAATCAGGCTCCCTGACTTCAGACTATACTACAGAGCTACAGTAATCAAAACGGTATGGTACTGGCACAAAAAAAGAAATACAGATCCATGGACCAGGATAGAAAGCCCAGAAATAAACCCATGCACATGTTGTCAATTAATCTATGACAAAGGAGGCAAGAATATACAATGGAGAAAAGACAGTCCCTTCAATAAGTGGTGCTGGGAAAACTGGACAGCTACATGTGAAAGTATGAAGTTAGAACATAATGTTTTGATTACTGTAATTTTGTAGTATAGCTTGAAGTCAGGGAGTGTGAAACCTCTTGCTTTGTTCTTCAAGATTGCTTTGGCTATTCAGAGTCTTTTGTAGTTCCATGTGAATTTCAGGATTATTTGTTTTAGTTCTGTGAAAAATGCCATGGGTATTTTGGTAGAGATTGAATTAAACTGTAGATTGTTTTGGATTAGTATGGAAATTTTAACAATATTAATTCTTCCAATCCATGAACATGGGGTATCTTTCCATTTATTTGTATCATGTTCAATTTCGTCATCAATGTATTATAGTTTTCAGAGTATAAATCTTTCACCTCCTTGGTCAAGTTTATTCCTAGGTTTTTTTGTTTGTTTGTTTTTTGGGAGAGAATGCAATTGTAAATAGGATTGTTTTCTTGAATTCTCTTTCTGATAGTTTATTATTAGTGTATAGAAAGCAACAGGTTTCTGTATACTAATTTTGTATCCTATAACTTTCCTGAATTCATTTATTAGTTCAAATAGTTTTTTGGTGGGGATTTTAGGGTTTTCTATATATAGTCCCATGTCATCTACAAATAGTGGCAGTTTTACTTCTTCCCTTCCAATTTGGATGCATTTTATTTCTTTTTCTTGTCTGATTGCTGTGGATAGGATTTCCAATATTATGTTTAATAGAAGTGGCAAAAGTGGGCATCCTTATCTTGTTCCTGATTTTAGAGGAAAAGCTTTCAGCTTTTCACCATTGAGTATGATGTTAGCTGTGGGTTTATCATGAATGGCTTTTGAGATATGTTCCACCTTTACCAAATTTGTTGAGAGTTTTTATCATGAATGGATGTTGAATTTTGTCATATGATTTTTCTGCATCTATTGAGATGGTTGTTGATTTTTATCCTTTGATTTGATAACGTGGTGTATCACATTAATTGATTTGTGGATATTGAACCATCCTTGCATCCCTGTTCTAAATCCCACTTGATCATGGTGTGTGATTCTTTTTATATATTGTTGAATTCAGTTTGCTAAAATTTGTTGAAGATTTTTGCATCTATATTTATTAGAGATTTGGCCTGTAATTTTCTGTTTTAGTAGTATCTTCTTATTTAGTAGAATGAATTTGGAAGTATTCCCTCCTCTTTATTTTTTGGAATAGTTTGAGAAGGATAGGTGTTTGTCTTTTCAAAAAACCAGCTCTTGATTTCATTGATCTTTTCCATTGTTTTTTTTTTAACTCTATTTTATTTATTTCCTTTCTGATCTTTATTTTTTCCTTCCTTCTGCTGACTTTGGGCTTTTTTTTTTCTAATTCCTTTAGGTAGTAGGTTAGGTCATTTATTTGAGATTTTTCTTGTTTCTTGAGGAAGGCTTGTATCACTATATACTTCTCAGAACTGCTTTGATGAATCCTGTAGATATTGGAGTGTTGTGTTTTTATTTTCAGTTGTTTTGAAGTATTTTCTGATTTCCTCTTTGATTTCTTCATTGACCCATTGGTTTTTTAGTAGCATGTTGTTTAGTCTCCATGTGTTTTTGTTTTTCCCATTTTTCTTCCTGTAATAGATTTCTAGTTTCAGGCTGTGGTGGTTGGAAAAAAAAAAAATGCTTGATATACTTTCTATCCACTGAAATTTGTTATAACTTGTTTTGTGGCCTAGCATGTGGTCTATCCTGGAGAATGTTCCATGTCCATTTGAAATGAAAGTGTATTTTGACCTTTTTGGCTGGAATGTCCTATAGCTGTCTATTAAGTCCAACAGGTCTAATGTGTCATTTAAGACTACTGTTTCCTTATTGATTTTCTGTCTGGATGATCTGTCTGTTGATGTAATTGGGGTGTTAAAGTCCCTTACTATTATGGGATTATTGTCAATTTCTACCTTTATGTCTGTTAATATTTGCTTTATATACTTATATGTTCCTATGCTAGGTACATATATGTTAACGAGTGTTATAGCCTATTCTTGTGTTGATCACTTTAGCTTTACATAATGCCTTTGTTTTTCTTTTGTTATAGCATTTGTTTTATAGTCTGTTTTGTCTGATATGAGTATTACTACCCCCACTTTCTTATTGTTTTCATTTGCATGAAATATCTTTTTTCATTTCCTCACTTTCAATCTGTGTGTATCTTTAACTCTGAAGTGAATCTCTTGTAAGCAGCATATAGATAGGTCTTGTATTTTCAGTCCAGTCAGCCACCCCATGTCTTTTGATTGGAACACTTAGTCCATTTACATTTAAAGTGATTATTGATAGGTATGTGCTTAGTGTCATTTTGTTACTTATTTTCTACTTGTTTTCTTGATTCTTCTCTGTTCTTTTCTTCCTCTTTTAGTCTCTTCCCTTGTGGTTTGATGATTTTTAGTGGTATGCTTATGTTCTTTTCTGTCTTTTTGTGTATCATAGGTTTCTGATTTGTGGTTAACATGGGGTTCGTATATGCTGACCTATAACTTATCTGCTTGTGTTAAACTGGTGATCATTTAAGTTCAGATGCATTCTAAAAGATCTATATTTTTTTACTCCCCTAACCCACATGCTGTGCTTTTGATGTCATATTTTACATCTTCATGTTTATCCTTTCACTGTTAATTGTAGTTATAGTTAATTTTACAATTTTTTTGTCTTTTAATCTTCATACTAGCTTATTTAAGTTGTTGATCCAGTCTTTAGTATATATTTGCCTTTACTACTGGGATTTTTCCTTTCCTGTAGATAATTACTTCTTTTCTTTTCCATTTAGAGAAGACCCTTTAACATTTCTTTAAGAGTAGGTTTAGTATTGATGAACTGTTTTGGTTTTTGCTTCAATTCTAAAAGATAATCTTGCTGGATAGAGTACCCCAGGTTACAGTTTTTTCCCTTTCAGCACTTTAAGTATATCATGTCACTCCCTTCTGGAATGCAAAGTTTCTGTGAAAAAAATCAGCTGATAGCCATTTAGGGGTTTCTTTGTTTTTCTCTTGCCTTTAGAATTCTCTTTTTATGTTTAACTTTTGCCATTTTAATTATTATATGTTTTGATGTGGGTCTGTGGGTCACTCACAACTGTGCAATCCCCTTGGCCATGCTGGCCCTCACCCTAGTGTGGAGCTGTGCTGTGGAACAAGAAGGGCTGGAGCAAGTGCTTGGCTCAGGCTGGGTTAGACGCTGGGGTGGTCTGCTTCCTCTGCCTTGTTTCTGGTGTAAGCAAGTGAATGCATTCTTTTCATGAGTGGAGTCTAGGTTTCTTACAGCCCTCCTGTTAGTCCCACTGGTTTTTCAAACCAGCTAAGAGGCTTGTCTTCCCAGTGTCAGAGCCCAGGGCTAGGACACCCAGTATGTGGCTCAAACCACTCACTGCTGAGGGAGAATCTCTGAGCCTGTGTAATCCCCTTCCTCTTCTGTGTCCCTCTCAGGAGAGCTGGACCTGACCTGATTGCTTCTTTTCTTTTCCTACCAGATTCCACGTGGATCTTTCTTACAGCTTTGTTTGTACAAGAGTCTTTCTGCCAGTCTCCAGTGTGTTTTCAGTGAGAATTAATCCACATGTAGATGTAGGGGGGGCCTCTGCATCTTCCTATTCCCTCTTCTTGATCTCCCTACTCCAGTTTGAAGAGTCTTTAAGACATAAGTAGAGATGTCTACTTGGCCTATGAAGATAGGCAGGAGCTTGGTTGCCGATAAGAGATGCACGGTCAAGGAAGATGCTTTTGCTTTCCTGAGTGAAAAATGAGAATATTTTAAAGCTAATGTGTCTGAGAAACCAGCTGAGTTAAGGACTGAGAAGGGTTCAATAGGTTATTCAACAAGGAAGTTATTGATAGTTTCAAAAAAGTATTAGGGGTTGAAGAAGGTTTGGAAAAATAGGATGTTTACAATATATGCTTTAGACTAATAAAATCTTAGGCTTCATTGAAAAATGCTGATGGGAGTTATCGTTAGAGTGAGAGTTAAATATGTAGGAGAGAAGGCCTAATCAATATAAAAGTTTCCTGAGAAGATGGAGATGGCTGAGATCCAAAGACTGTGTGCCATGGTTGTTCTCTAATATGTTAAGTACCGATGTGTAAAAATATCAGTATGTGTGCATGTTTATGGTGGGAAATTGAGAAAAATCCAGTTTGATGGCTTCTATTTACTCTGTAAAATAGAAAGTAAGTGAGGAATTTGTTTACTGAGAGTGAGAAGAGAGGTAGAAAGAAAGGTATCAAATGTTGGAACTATCACTTTAGAGAATGGGAGGACAAGATGACCAGGGAAAAGAAATGAGACTGCCTAGAGTTCCTTCAGAGTGCAAGTAAAATTTTAGTCCTTTAGGGAAAGTGCTTTCTGACCAAACCCACTCCACAGTGTGGTCACTTTGTTTTGAATTCTCTCAGCTGCTATACAGAGGCAGCCTTGATCACATCATACCAATGGACTTGTCGCATACTGGCTGATTCTCTGGCTCTTTTATACACGCATGTCTAATCTCTGCAACAGAAGAGGGCAACTCAAGGACAGAGAACATGGCTCCCCGATACCTAATAGAATACTGTGCCCATAATAGGGGTTATTAGGGCTTATAAAATTTAAAGGGGATTATTAAGCATGTGTCAAATATGGACATTCTATATATGAACTCAGAGCAAAGGCATTATTCCATGTTTTATATATGGTTTTATGTAATAAGATATAGAGATGGTCATCCCCGCTTTTTTCAGTTAAAAGGGTGACTTCTTTTTATCCTTGAAGACTTGGTCTAAGAGTTGTCACTCTGAAGCCTCTCCTGATCTCCAGTAATGACATTGATCCCCACGAGAGTTATTATAGCATTTTTCACACTGGAGAACATTTCAATGTTCATATGATTCTCTTCCCCATTAGTCTGATTACTCATACAAAGTGGCTGAATCTTACTTAGCTTTCATTTCTCAAAGACTAGACTAGGGCCTAGTATATGCAAGATGCTCATTAGAGGTTCTTGAAATTGGAATGCACGAAATTCAAAAGATGAACACAACAGAAATCATTATTGATTCTCTTGATTAACTTCAATTTCAGGAAGACCTGTTTTTCTCTCAATTTTCTGTCTCGCCAGTTACCAAGTTTTTTAAATAAGGAACTGAGAATTTCCTTTAATTCTTTCTTTTTTCTCACCTTCCACATTCAATCCATCATCATTCTTGTCAATCTACCTCCAAAATATTTCTAGAATTCAATTATCTTCATCTTCACTGATACCATCAGTGTCTAAATCACCATAATATCTTACTTGGACTACAAATAAGATTTTAATTTGATATTTCATTTTCATCTGCCCCTCCCCCAACAAACTAATATTCACACATCAGCTGAAATAATCTAAAAAAGTATAATTCTGATTATTTCAGCTTCCCTTCCTTACTCAAAGCCTTTTAAGGGCTTTCCACTGCACTAATGATGCATTTCAAGCTCCTTGATGCAGTGTCCTCAAGTCCTTGCATGGTGTGGCCTTTGCCTGTCTCTCCAGTTCATGGTATGACAGTCTTTCCCTCACTTATTGGCTTTAGCAACAATGATTTTTTTTTTCTTCTAGTTTTAGACGGTTCCAAAGTCTTCCTGCCTAAGAAGCTTGGCCATCACTGTTTCATATATCCAGAACATTCTTCTTTATACACAGAACGACTAGCTCCTTTTGGCCTTTACGTTTCAACTTAAATGTTACCTTTTCAAAGATGTCTTCTCCTTCCATAGGTTCCTCCTGCAGGATTTCTCTCTCTCTACTGCTAATTACTTACTGTTTTTCTTCATAAACCCTATCACAATTTGTATATTATTTGCTTACTTGTTCATTATATTATAAACTGTAAGCTCTGTAAAGGACAGGAATTTGTTTATTCTGTTTACTGTAGTATACCTGTTGCATAGAGTTCATTATATATTTGTTCAATGAATGAATTCCTGGATGCATCAATGAATTAATAAGAATGAATGAATGAATGCATGCGTGCATGAATGAATAGAGCAGGTAGAATAAGATAGCTTGACCTCACAGGGTTATTGAGGGGATAACATATAGAAATGAACACAAAGAATTTTGGAAAGCAAATGTTCTGTACACTTACTAAGTATTTACATTATGTTAAATTTGCTGAATCCTGCAT
Organism: Balaenoptera acutorostrata; assembly: GCF_949987535.1. Lineage (NCBI taxonomy): Eukaryota > Metazoa > Chordata > Mammalia > Artiodactyla > Balaenopteridae > Balaenoptera > Balaenoptera acutorostrata. The sequence continues at coordinate 64,397,552 of NC_080072.1, read as the reverse complement.
GGCTTCATTGCTTCATATTTTAGTTTGCTTTTGTGCTATGAATAAAGATTTAGAGCATTTTGTGATATAGATTTTCTTGTCACTCTTGCTAAGAAGCAGCCTATTGATATGCCTTGGTTAATTAATTGAAACAAATCTCTTCATAAAAGAAAAGTCAAATCTGATGACCTTTGGATGATTTGTGTATTTATGTGTGTGTGCACATAGTAATACATACTGGTAAGATGTGTACATCTTACAGAGAAGTGTGATGTGCCTTTTCTTTCTGATTGTGGAGTGCTACTTTAGCTTAATTGAATTGTTTATGTTTAGACAGTGAGACAGTGAGAGCTACTATGTTTTCATGACAAGCAATATTTGGTAGCATTATTGTTTCACCTGGCTTTTCTTTCTTCACTCAATTGTTTATTTCTTTTCTTTTTTGTTGTCTAGGTTTTCTTTTACTTTCAAATTTCATATCAAAGACTACCTAGTGTAATGCTTATATCAAGAAGCTAACAGGAACTTGATTTTCTCAGTCTTCTCAACTATTGTTTCTCTTTCTGTGTTCCATAAACTCTAGGTTCTTGAGAATAGCTTACTTGAACAATACAATTTTATGCCTGGTATCAGAAGTGGAGGAAAATCCTTTCAAAAGCGGATAAGTGACTTCACCTCCATTATGCTAAAAATAGACTCAAATTTATTATAATTGATTAATTCCAGAATGTTGGTTCTACTGATTTACATTGTACCCTAAATTATACCTCAGCTATGAGAAAAACGTCAGAATTATGGAAATCCGGGCAGTTAGATATAATAGACTATGATGAATTAAAAGTATACAGCTGGATAAAGGTATTATTTCCTGTTATCCTAAGGGCACATATGTATGGTCAACTGCACAAGATTTTTTGACCAAGGCATTATGAAATAGAAAATACTCATGATTTGTTTTAATTATAACTTCTCTCTCTGCAACTCAACCATACAAAATTGACAATAATGCCAATAAGACTTTTCACTCATCCAATAGACATATATAAATTACCTGTTATAACAAAGAACTTTTCTAGGAAGGCAGTGTAGTGAAGTGTTTAAGATCACTGACTTTGGAGTCATAGTTCAAATGCCTCTTAGCTGTGTGACCTTGAGCATGTAGCTTAATCTTTATGCAATTTTATTTACTCACCTATGTGATAAGTTTTATGAAAGAGTTAAGATGGAAAGAAAATATTTTCTTCACATTGATGTAATTAAATTATGTAAAACTCTTATCATAGATGAATAAGTACTTGGTAAACAATAACCACTCTTAGTCTAGTTCCTTTTCTTATTCCTGTTTTTTAAATAAATATTATTTTATGAAAAGGTAACATTTCATAATAAGATAATAATTGTAAAATTTAAATTAAATAATTTTGGTATAGATGTAGATGAAAAAATGTATTGAGAAGATACATATAACATGGTACTTGAAGATGATCACCCTATCCCACTGATAGCACTTAGTATTTTGAAGCCAGCCATTTTGTTGTTGACTCTAATATTGAACCCAAACCTGCAACCAGAAATTATATCCATTTGTCCTTGTTATTTTGTCTACACAGTCTATTCTTGATCCATGAAAGCCTTCAATAGCCTGCAGTAGCATGGCATAGTCATGGAACTGCATGTTTTCTAAGCAGCCAGAACAAAGGTTGAAAGTTGCAGCGATTCCCAAGAAGGGACAGATAGGAGCCAGATTATGGACAGCTTTGTATCACCAAGATGTCTCTACTATAAATGGCACAAATTACATGAGAGGAAAATATATCAAGCTAACCTCGGCAATTTGTGTAATGATACAGCTTCCTTGGTTGGGTAGTCTTGGAATCACTGCCCAGCTGTGAGCACTGAGCCTAAAGGTGGTGTGATCTTTGCATCATGGCAGATATGGAATAAATGCAGGGAGTTTTGCCATGTCCTCTATCCAAATTTATTCCTTTGCATGTGTGTTTCAAAAAACTTGTAGGCCTAGGCTCCTAAAATTGAGCATGTATTTCTCAATAGAGAGATACAAACATGTTATATCTTGGAGTACTATGATAGCATAGTTTTTGCTTTGCTCAGAAGGGTGGGGCAGGGGAGAGTGTAAGAGCCCTTTCAACAAGTAATAATTTAGCAAACTACATACAAGCACTCCATTGGATATCTACTATGCTACAAATTTATGATCTAATTGGGAGGGCAAAACACAAACATACAAAGAGATAAAGAACAATTACAGGCAGGAAATGTTAAGTTACAAAGGAAAAATACTGACAGTTTTTCTGCAGATAGTCAGAGGAGGAAAGAACAGTTTTTAGCATCATCAAATGCCCTTGAGGTAGTATCTAGGAGTTTCTATATTCCTAAAACTAATTTTAGAAGCCCATAACTAAAAAGACTTGCATGAGATGATGGACTGCTTTCTTGAGTTAAGATGGCACTATGAATTGATGACAGTCCAAGCAAGGTGCAATACAGCTCCAGAATAAGGCTGTTAAATGCCACCATATATTTCTTAGTAATGCAGTGGACAGTGTTGTCATCTTGCTCTCTTTCTACTTTAGTCCCTTAAAAATTATCTGTGAGCAGAATTGTGAAAAAGTAACAACAGAATCAAGACTCAAAAGCTTCTTGGCAGGTAGATATACAAAGTTTGAATGGTAGGGAGCACCATGCCTTCAAACTCCAGACCAAACTAGCAATTTACATAGAACACACTATTTCAGTAGCTCTAAGGATTATTTGCAGAGCTTCGAGGGACTACTTTGGTCATTCAAGATCATACCATTTTCATCAATTCTTGCTCTTTCTAATAAAAATGTCCCTTGCTCAATTTAATTTAAGATATTATTGAGTACACATATGTGCTAAGCATTGTGTCAGTCACTGGAAGCATCATGGTGAGCCAGTCCCTACAAGTTCACATTTTTTCCCAGCAGAGGTGGAATGGTAGGTTTTGTCTATCTTTTGTTGAAGGATAATGGATAGAGACATGGATTTGCCCTGCCAAGGGTATATAGCCATATAGCCACTCACCAGTTATGTTACTTGGATTTAGCTCATAACCTTCTCATCTTCCCAAACCATGATGACTGATATCACTTTATAACTATACTGTTTCTATCAAGGCACCTCTGAAGGCCACCCTTAATCCTACTATATACTCCTAGTCCATTCACTCTCAACTCTGTGATGACTATTCCATACCTTCACTTTCCTCAAAACTCCACTCTCACTCTCAGCTGAAATTCTTGCTTTTTATTTCACTCAGAAGGTAGGACAACCAGAAAAGAACATTCACAAGGTTCCATCCCCATACTATCGGACTTGCTTGCATCTGTACCCACATGTTCTGACTTCCCTTCTAGTACCCTACTTGAGGTCACCACCTACCCTTTGTGGGCTAGATCTCATCTCACCTCCTATTTCCCATCTAAAGACCATTTATCTGGGGCTTCCCTGGTGGCGCAGTGGTTGAGAATCTGCCTGCTAATGCAGGGGACACGGGTTCGAGCCCTGGTCTGGGAAGATCCCACATGCCGCGGAGCAACTGGGCCCGTGGGCCACAATTGCTGAGCCTGCGCGTCTGGAGCCTGTGCTCCGCAACAAGAGAGGGTGCGATAGTGAGAGGCCCGCGCATCGCGATGAAGAGTGGCCCCCGCTTGCCACAACTGGAGAAAGCCCTCGCACAGAAACGAAGACCCAACACAGACAAAAATAAATAAATAAAATAAAATAAAATTAAAAAAAAAAAAAAAAGACCATTTATCTGCAAATTCTCATCTCTCTCTCTCATGCATCATCAATTTTCTCCTTCCTGTGGATGTCCTTTAGATACTTGCTATAATATCTTTTATTTTAAAAAATCACTTAATACTGCATACCATTCCAGCTGCTGCCCCATTTCTTTGCTTTTCTTTCTTTCTCTTTTTTTTTTTGTAGCGGAATCCACAAGAAGTATCCATACTTCACTTCTATATCTTTCATTCCTGTCTTCCCATTCTTATTTGAAACGATTTTATTTTTTTCTTTTTTAGTTTTTTTTTAGTTTTTTCTTTCTAATATGCTGCCAAATCACTTTTGACAGCGTCACCAAGGATTTCCATGATGACAAATCCAATGGATGAGTTCTCAATTCTTAACCTATCCCTGTTCAATATCCTTCCTCTGAAAGCTTTCTTAATTTGGCTTTGAGGTATTTCTCCCTCTCTCCTGGTTCTATTCCTACCAAAGTGGCTATTGTGACTCTATCTCTTTTAATGGTTCTGCCCCATCTCCTTACATCTAAATTTTAGAACACCCCAAGGCTCAGTTCTAAGACCTCTTCTTTGCTTTGTGTATGATCACTCCCTAGATGATTTCACCCAGTCCCTTGGATTTAAATTCCATCTATAAACTGATAAGGCCCAAATTTATGTTTTCAATGCATACTGCTCACTTGATCTCCAGATTTGCATATTCCATAGCCTACCGGACATCTCCACTTGATTCTCTAATAGGAATTACAGACTTGTCCAAAACTGAATTCTTGTGTTACCTCCAAATTTATTTCTCTCATAGTCTTCCCAATCTTAGTAAATGGTAACTTTTTCTTTCTTTTTGCTTAGGCCAAAAGTATTGAAGTCATCCTTGACTTCTCTCTTTCTCTCACCCTACATGTCAATAAATCCTGGTGGCTTTACCTTAGAAATGTATCCAGAAGAACATTTCTTACCACCTACACTTCTTCCACATTGGTCCAAACCATCATCTTCTGGATTACTGTAATAGCCTTCTAACTTGTTTTTTTGTTTGTTTTTTAAAATTTTTGTTTTGTTTTGTTTTGCTCTTGTCCCCAACAATCTATTCTCCTATAAAAATGCAAGTCAGATTATGTCACTCCTCTGTAAATCCTCTCCTGGACACTGATCTCACTGAAAACCAAAGCTGAAATCTGTACCTTTTTTTTTTTTTTTTTTTTTACAGCCCAGTACATACCCCTTCAACATCTACTATTTTCCTTTCTCCTTCACTCCAACCCACTGTCCTCCTGGAATATTCTAGGCACGCTCTTGCCTCGAAGCTTTTTCCTCTGTCTGGAATGTTCTTACTCTAGATATCCATATGGCTTATTCCCTGGCTTCCTTCTGATCAGATCGAATTACATCTTATTAGTGAGGACTTCCTTAGTGACCCTATATAGCACTCTTCCACACACACGAACACACACATATCATTTTTAGCTTGCGTCATTTTTTCTCCATAGCACTTATCGCTACCATTAACTTATCTGTTTGCTTGTTAACTACTTTTCACAATAGAGTACTATACTCTGCGAGGACAGAGATTTGATTCATCATTTCATATAGTTTTAACCCTGGGCTTGAAGCAGTACCTGACTCATACTAGGTGTTCTATAGTTGTTTTTTTGAATGAATGAATTGCTAAAATGAAGGTAATAATACCTGCATCAACTTTGGAGTAAAGATAAAGTAATATACTGCATATTAGCCCACTTTAAAAACCTGCAGGACTATACTTTGTTGGCTTTTATTGTTTCTTAGATCCTGCATGATTGTGGAGTGCTGCTAAATAATTATCATAGATAGTCCAACCCTGCTTTGTGGAAATCAGAGATGGCATGTCTCAGTCATACAAAATGGAATGTATCCCTCTAAATAGAAATAGAAACTGCAAGCCAAGAACTGGTCTACATATATAAGGCAGGAGAAAAAAAAAAAACTGTTGGATTTCTTTTTTTTTTTTTTTTGAACATATTCCCCACACAGAGATAAAAATAGCGTCAGCTTTGAACTTGAAAGATGACATTATATGTGCAGTAGCACATTTTTTATTTTTATGTATAATTTTTGACAATTATGATGTTAAATGTATTTTTAACCTATAGATTTGCATTAATATTGAGTGAGGTTTTAACTTTCCATTCAGTGGCATTTAAATTTGTACCTTTAATTTTGGATCCGATTTCCTTTAAGTTCCAGCAGAGAAGTTAGAGGGAAAAAAATTTAGGAAATAGGCATTTGGAAATTTTATTGCCAAATGGCTCCAGTAATATAGGCTTTTAAAGCAATATCTTGGTCCACATTTGTTCCTAGCACTCCCTTTATTTCCTTTGTGGGCCTTCTGATAAGAAATCATGTCCCAGATGAAACATCACCTTCCTATGAGGAGCCTTCCCTGTCACTCTGATACATAGGTAGGTCTGGGAGCTCTTTTCTCTCAAACCCTAACCCTAAACTACAACACTTTTTTCACACTATCATTATGGTGAACATTCTATTGATTATGTTTTTGTAAAGGTAAAGTTTCTTGGCTATGTTAGTACACTCATACAGTCAACAAACTTTGAGTTGCTGAATCTTTGCCAAGCATCGTCCTGGGGCTGTGGTTGCAAAGATGTGTGAAACATGGTCTCAGTAACTTTGTCTCTTCACTAGACTGTGAGTTCTTTGAAGTTCAGTGACTGAGGCTCTTATTTTTCTATGCCTGATGATTAGCACAACCCTAAATAAATATATGCAGAATGAATGGACAGTTCTCCTGGTTAGAACAGGAGTTCCTGAGGACAGGATCACCACTGTGTCTACAGTGCTTAATGCAGCGCCTGGCACATAATGAAAGCTCAACAGGTGTTATGTGGAAGGTAAATAATGGGCACTAAAGGGCCACCATCCATTCTGGTTTCTCAGACAGGCCAACAGAAAAGTAAGAAACTGACAGAATCTATGAGCCCTCTTGGCTCAAATTAGACCTTTAATCAGTGCTTTCTCTGGAAACCCTTTTCTGTGCATACATAGGTTGAGTAACTAGCAGAACAGGACTCTAGATTGATCAGCTGAGTGAACCAGGGTATGACTAGTGGCCCAGCAGATGCTGAGCTTCACTGAGGAAGGTCCACATTTAGGGGTTGATGCTTTAATGCAGTTCTCTTGCAGACCTTGCTTACATGTCCATAGCACGTGAAATTACTCTTGAAATTTGGCACAGGTTTGGTGCCTGAGGGACTTGTGAAAACATTTCAGGGATGTCACCTCCAGGTGGGTGAAGAAAGTTTGGAAAGTTAATTGGCTATTTCCTGACTGAAGCCTGAAAAGTGAACTCATTAGGAAGTGCTTCCCAGCATGTACCCATTTTCAGATATTAGTAATTCTTAATTAAACTGTTTTGATCTCATATGGTGCATTTAATCAGCAGGTTCCTGACTAGTCAGCCCAGACAAACCCGTGTTCTCTCTTAACCAGAGTGAAGAAAAATACTGTGATTCCTGCATATGTTGAATGGAATCCATAAATCTTTGTAAGACTTCTAAGCTCTTTGAGATTCAAGATATAACTTATTTATCTGTGTAACTCCAGCTATACCATACTTTCTAGTACATGGTAAATAGTCATTACTACTTTGATGAACTAGTGACCAACAGGCCAAATGTATGAATGAATAAATTAATTTACTTGAAGACTTGAGATCACCAGAGGAGGGGCATTCTAAATAAAATTACTAAGTAAAATGGCAAGGGGTGTTGGTGTTCCTATATCCCCCTTGGTATAATTTTTACTTCACAAGTTAACACATGAATACATCCTCCTTATAATAATTAATGCATTACAGTTAAGGCCCCCTTGACTAGAACACCTAATTAGTTTTATTCCCAGAGATACCATTATTACCAGTTTTGTATGTGTTCTTCCAGACCTTGGTTTTTGCAAATTAGCGTATATAGTCGTCCCTCGGTGTCTGCAGGGGACTGGTTACAGGACCCGCTGCAGATACCAAAATCAGCAGATGCTCAAGTCCCATAGTCAGCCCTCTGTATTTGCCATTTTGCATCTGAGGATTCAACCAACAACAGATCATGTAGTACTGTATTTAGTATTGAAAAAAATCCATGTTCAAGTGGACCCACACAGTTCAAACTCATGTTGTTCAAGGGTCAGCTGTGCGTGTGCATATGTGTGTGGATATATATATATCTCCTCAGAAAATATATAGTACAGTTGTGTGTATGTATGTTTAACTTGTTTAAATATGGTATTACACTATTGTGGGTTTTTTTTTTTTTTTTTTTGCTTTTTTCACTCAATAGTATGTTTTAAGATCTTTCCACGTGGGCATAGTTGGATTTACTACATTATTATTATTATTATTTTTTTTAATCAGGATCTTGAATCAGATGCGTATGTTTGATTGATTGATTGATTGATTTTGGCTGTGTTGGGTCTTCGTTTCTGTGCGAGGGCTTTCTCCAGTTGTGGCAAGCGGGGGCCACTCTTCATCGCGATGCGCGGGCCTCTCACCGCCGCGGCCTCTCTCGCCGCGGAGCACAGGCTCCAGACGCGCAGGCTCAGCAGTTGTGGCTCACGGGCCCAGCCGCTTCGCGGCATGTGGGATCTTCCCAGGCCAGGGCTCGAACCCGTGTCCCCTGCATTAGCAGGCAGACTCTCAACCACTGCGCCACCAGGGAAGCCCCTACTACATTATTTTTGACTGCATACATGCTGTCCTAAGTAGTGCAGCCATATCACACTTCATCTATTTCCTACTAAAAGCAATTTAAATTACTTTTAAGTTTTCAAAGATTTAAGGAATGATGCAATGACCACCCTTAGACACACATTCTTATGTATGTAGATTTGTCTTTTTATACCTAGAACTAGAATTGTTAGGCCCCTGAGTATGCATATTTAAAGTTTTAAGAGATAATAGCAAAGTTATCATTCAAAGTGGATGATACCAATTTACATTCCCACTAACAGTGTGAACAATATGTACTTCCTCATACTCTTACCACTATTTTATATTATAAAAGTTTTTGATTTTTGCAAATCTGACTAGGTGAAATGATATTCTGTGTTAGTTTTAATTCACTTACCTTAGATTGCTCCTCTTGTAAGGTTGAACATCCTCATGTGTCTATTTCCTAGTTCTATTTTCGCTTTTTTAGATATCCTGCCTCGCTTTCTAGTTCTAACTTAATAAACAATGAAAAAGGAGGGCATGACAACCTCAATTAGGCTTAATCAGGCTTAATCTAACCTCACTCCTTAGTCCTTAATCTAACCTTCCATAGAGCATTTCTCTCTAGGTTTATTTGTTCATTTGTTCCTTCATTTATTAATCAAATTCAAATTGAACACACACTATGTGTCAAGCATATACTGGGTCTGGGGTAATAGTAGGAAACAATCATAGTTTCTCCACTCACAGAGCTTATAGTTAGTAGGAAACATCTGCCAGTGGCTCAAACCCCTTTCCACATTCCTGATAGTATTTCTCATAGTAGCATTGCTAACTTTTACAAACCTATTGATGTTTTTTTCACTTTTCTCCAAGAGGAGACTCAGTGCTCAATATTCTCCCATTAACAGAAATGCCCTTCTTCTGATTGTGGTCTAAGGTTGTTCAGATATATGTATATAGGAATGAATCTTTTGCTGGAAGCTGTGTTCCTAGCTATTGTGAATTTACAAAATAAAAGGAAGCATAGTTAATTACCTCATGATTCCGGTCTGTATCATTAAGGTATCAATTTCCTCCCTGTTAATCATGCATCAGGCAAGTCATCACTTTCTGATTGTAGGCACCTGCTGATTCACTGGCAAAGAGTGGTTGAAATGGTATCCCCAAAATCCTTCATCCCAAAACTTTAGAAGGAATATTCTGTGCCAGAAAGACTTAGTCTAGCATTTAGTTTAGTCCCGCTGGTGTTTATTGCCATCTTGTATATCAGAACATGGCAAGAAAGCACATCTCAAACCAGATTTAAAAGTGATGCTAATGAGAGACAGAAAGCAAACAGATCCAAATGGATGTGAAGACAACAAGAACAAAATATCCACTACCCATTTATTTATTTATTTATTTTCATTTTTATTTTTTTTAACATCTTTATTGGAGTATAATTGCTTTACAATGGTGTGTTAGTTTCTACTTTATAACAAAGTGAATCAGTTATACATATACATATATCCCCATATCTCTTCCCTCTTGCGTCTCCCTCCCTTCCACCCTCCCTATCCCACCCCTCTAGGTAGTCACAAAGCACCGAGCTGATCTCCCTGTGCTATGTGGCTGCTTCACACTAACTATTTTACATTTGGTAGTGTATATATGTCCATGCCACTCTCTCACTTTGTCCCAGCTTACCCTGCCCCCTCCCCATATCCTCAAGTCCATTCTCTAGTAGGTCTGCATCTTTATTCCCGTCTTGCCCCTAGGTTCTTCATGACCATTTTTTGTTTGTTTGTTTGTTTGTTTTTTAGATTCCATATATATGTGTTAGCATATGGTATTTGTTTTTCTCTTTCTGACTTACTTCACTCTGTATGACAGACTCTAGGTCCATCCACCTCACTACACATAACTCAATTTCGTTTCTTCTTATGGCTGAGTAATATTCCATTGTATATAGGTGCCACATCTTCCTTATCCATTCATCTGTCGATGGACACTTAGGTTGCTTCCATGTCCTGGCTACTGTAAATAGAGCTGCAATGAACATTGTGGTACATGACTCTTTTTGAATTATGGTTTTCTCAGGGTATATGCCCAGTAGTGGGATTGCTGGGTCATATGGTAGTTTTATTTTTAGTTTTTTAAGGAACCTCCATACTGTTCTCCATAGTGGCTGTACCAATTTACATTCCCACCAACAGCGCAAGAAGGTTCCCTTTACTCCACACCCTCTCTGCATTTATTGTTTGTAGATTTTTTGATGATGGCCATTTTGATTGGTGTGAGGTGATATACCTCAATGTAGTTTTGATTTGCATTTCTCTAATGATTAGTGATGTTGAGCATCCTTTCATGTGTTTGTTGGCAATCTGTATCTCTTCTTTGGAGAAATGTCTATTAAGGTCTTCTGCCCATTTTTGGATTGGGCTGTTTGTTTTTTCGATATTGAGCTGCATGAGCTGCTTGTAAATTTTGGAGATTAATCCTTTGTCAGTTGCTTCATTTGCAAATATTTTCTCCCATTCTGAGGGTTGTCTTTTCATCTTGTTTATGTTTTCCTTTGCTGTGCAAAAGCTTTAAAGTTTCATTAGGTCCCATTTGTTTGTTTTTGTTTTTATTTCCATTTCTCTAGGAGGTGGGTCAAAAACGGTCTTGCTGTGATTTATGTCATAGAGTGTTCTGCTTATGTTTTCCTCTAAGAGTTTGATAGTGTCTGACCTTACATTTAGGTCTTTAATCCATTTTGAGTTTATTTTTGTGTATGGTGTTAGCAAGTGTTCTAATTTCATTCTTTTACATGTAACTGTCCAGTTTTCCCAGCACCACTTATTGAAGAGGCTGTCTTTTCTCCACTGTATATTCTTGCCTCCTTTATCAAAGATAAGGTGATGATATGTGCGTGGGTTTATCTCTGGGCTTTCTATCCTGTTCCATTGATCTATATTTCTGCTTTTGTGCCAGTACCATACTGTCTTGATTACTGTAGCTTTGTCATATAGTCTAAAGTCAGGGAGCCTGATTCCTCCAGCTCCGTTTTTCTTTCTCAAGATTGCTTTGGCTATTCGGGGTCTTTTGTGTTTCCATACAAATTGTGAAATTTTTTGTTCTAGTTCTGTGAAAAATACCAGTGGTAGTTTGATAGGGATTGCATTGACTCTGTAGATTGCTTTGGGTAGTAGAGTCATTTTCACAATGTTGATTCTTCCAATCCAAGAACATGGTATATCTCTCCATCTGTTTGTATCATCTTTAATTTCTTTCATCACTGTCTTATAATTTTCTGCATACAGGTCTTTTATCTCCTTAGGTAGGTTTATTCCTAGATATTTTATTCTTTTTGTTGCAGTGGTAAATGGGAGCATTTTCTTAATTTCACTTTCAGATTTTTCATCATTAGTGTATAGGAATGCAAGAGATTTCTGTGCATTAATTTTGTATCCTGCTACTTTACCAAATTCATTGATTAGCTCTAGTCATTTTCTGGTGGCATTTTTAGGATTCTCTATGTATAGTATCATGTCATCTGCAAACAGTGACAGTTTTACTTCTTCTTTTCCAATTTGGATTCCTTTCATTTATTTTTCTTCTCTGATTGCTGTGGCTAAAACTTCCAAAACTATTTTGAATAATAGTGGTGAGAGTGGGCAACCTTGTCTTGTTCCTGTAGTGGAAATGGTTTTAGTTTTTCACCATTGAGCATGATGTTGGCTGTGGGTTTGTCATATATGGCCTTTATTATGTTGAGGTAAGTTCCCTCTATGCCTACTTTCTGGAAGATTTTTATCATAAATGGGTGTTGAATTTTGTTGAAAGCTTTCTCTGCATCTATTGAGATGATCATATTTTTTAGGTTTTTCTCCTTCAATTTGTTAATATGGTGTATCACGTTGATTGATTTGTGTATATTGAAGAATCCTTGCATTCCTGCAATAAACCCCACTTGATCATGGTGTATGATCCTTTTAATGTGCTGTTGGATTCTGTTTGCTAGTATTTTGCTGAGGATTTTTGCATCTATGTTCATCAGTGATATTGGCCTGTAGTTTTCTTTCTTTGTGACATCTTTGTCTGGTTTTGGTATCAGGGTGATGTTGGTCTCGTAGAATGAGTTTGGGAGTGTTCCTCCCTCTGCTATATTTTGGAAGAGTTTGAGAAGGAATGGTGTTACCTCTTCTCTAAATGTTTGATAGAATTCGCCTGTGAAGCCATCTGGTCCTGGGCTTTTGTTTGTTGGGAGATTTTTAATTACAGTTTCCATTTCAGTTCTTGTGATTGGTCTCTTCATATTTTCTAGTTTTTCCTGGCTCAGTCTCAGAGGGTTTCCACTACCCATTTATTACCAGGAACTCTGGTGAGAGTTTTGTCTGCATTTACCTCTGTAATTTTCTTGGTAAACTTGTAAGGTAGATATTGATATTCCAATTTTACAGATGAGAAAAATGAGTTTGAGAAAGGTTAAGAACTTGCTAAAGGATATATAGCTACTAAATGGCTAAGATGGGCTTTAAGCACAAGTCTGTCTGATTCTATTGCCTGGCTTCTTCCTCTGGCCGTTGCCTGTGAAAGTGAAAATCCACTATTGGTGCCACTATCAGAGAGGAGACTGGGGGCTCCTTGGAGTGACCTGGCAGAGAATTCATTATGGTTTCATACGCTGGGCCTTCCTAAGGCTCTGACCCCACAGGATGTGGAAAACATAAATTAGGGGCCTGCAGTCTTCATGCCTATATCTGTTCTTCATCTCTCCTTCGTTAATATTGCAAAGGGAAAGAAATATCACATTTTACATTTAGGGATAAGTATGTTTACTTGATACATCTATGATAAATTTTGTTCTTTTGGCCACCTTCACTCATGTTTTAGTCAGAAGAATACACGTTAGTATCTAGTAAATAATTTTGTTGTTATTCCAAAAGAAAAAAACCTCTAATTTTTGATGCTAATATGAATGTTCTAATTTTGAATGCGCTAAGTGGTTGATTGTTTTGTGCCTTGATGGAATGTGAGACCTTTGTGACCCATTATCCAGAATATTTGAAGATGATATTCAAGTGATGAAATGTCATATATATGAATGACTGATCAATTTTCTTAGCCAAATTTGTGGATGGCATTTACTGATATGTTGCTAAGAAAAAACTGGCAGCATACAGACTTTGATTTCTGCAGCAGAGTGTATTTGTTAGCAGCATGGGCTTTGGAATCACACAGACTTGGGATTGTTTTCCGTCTCTTCCATGAGCTCTGTGACCTCCTACAAATTACTTAACTTCTCTAAGGTTTGATTTCCTCATTGTAAAATGTGATGATGGTAAAATCTATTCTATAGGCTGCTGTGAAGATTAAATGAGGTGATGCATGTAGAGCCCTTGGCAAGAAGAGTGTGCTCAGTATATGTTGGCTATTATTATTATTAGTTAAAAAATTAACTAAAGGGTAGTGTTCCTCAAACTATAGTTACTGGAATACCTGCATCAGGACCAACTAGAATGTTTGTTTAAAAAATTAAATTTCTGGGTGCCAGTCAGAACTCTCGATTCAGAATGTCTTTGGGGGGGAGGGTGAGCATAGAATATGCACAGTAGCACTCATTCATAGAGCTCATGAATACTGAATTTGGAGGACCACAGACATAGGAAGAGTGGGGGAAGTGGTGCCTTATGCTGTGGTTCAGCCACACATATGAGTGACTGCCATATGCCAGGACTGCCTTAGGCATAAGGGAAATGAATAGGATGACCCATTTTCAAAATCAGAATGAAAGAGAATAATAGCCCTTGTTTCTATAGCAGGTACAGTTGTTGCTCTGAGGACAGTGAACTGCAGACAATTCTGTATTCATATTTTATTGGAAATCCACAAATGCTCACAAATTCCTTCTTTGAGTGATGTAAGGGTACTAAGATTAAATGTCTTCCCACTCCATTTTTGTTCTGGCATGGACCAAACTATGTGGAAAGGTAATTTTCATCTGTGTGGTGGATACCATAAAAACAGGGTGCGATGACCTTTGCCTCTTTTTAGAAATACATTTTTAGGGAAATCGTTTCCATTTCTGTATAAAGGAGAGAGATTGTAAAGATAGTTAAAGCAACTGTTTGGCTTCAAGGCTTAGTCCAGTCAATTCCAAAACTTAGGAATCTCCAGAATTTAAATTGCTTTTGAAATTGGACTTTAAGGCATGTTCCTTCCCTAGAGTGCCTGATTTTTTCAAGTTACAAAGATCAGTTTATGGTTGGATTTTTTTTCCGTTTAGTGAAGACACAGTAAATTTTTTTGCAGTTGACTTTCATATAATTTATAGCAATGATTTGACATATCCATGAACGTCGTGAATGAAGCAGTTGCACATTTTCAGTGCAGGTAAGGTTTAAGAATTGGATGCATTTATATAAATAAAGTGCATCCAATTCTTGAGACATCTATCATCTTGTCATTTTCAAATGATAGTTGACATTTATTTACCATGTTACTATCTGTAGAGTGATTTTTCACACATTGCATTTGGTCATCACAATAGTTCTGTTAACTGATCCACAGTCAAGTTTGCTTTACCTCTGGGACATTTTGCCTGGCCTGGCTTGGAGTCAACCTATGAAACGAGAGTAATCCCCATCCCAGTGCCTGTGTCATTCTAATGGTCAGTTCTATTTTTATATACACAGCTTGGGCTGCCATGGAATGACAAAGTCTAGTTTCCAAGTCTCAAAAATGGTATTAGAAGAGATGAAGATAAGAATAGAGTAGATTCCTGCCCTCCGTAGCTAAGTGACTTATGTGCTGGATAGTGTTCTGAGAACTTGATATAGATTAACTCATTTAATCCTTACAACCACTCTATGCATTAGGCATTATTATGGCCACTTTACAAATAAGAAAACAGAGTTGCAGAGAGATCAGGTAATTTTCCCAAGATCACACAGCTGAAAAATGGTAGTGCTAGGATTTGATCTTAGGCAGAGTGGCCCTAGGGTCCATGCTCTTAACTGCTATTTTCTCCAACCTGCTTTTGAATAGGAAGAAAATCTCACAGGAATCTAAATACCAAAATGAAAGTTAAAAATGATAACACTATTAGAAATTTCACAAAGAAGAAGTCATAAATTTTATAAGAATTTAGAACAAGGAAAATAGCTTGGGATAGACCAGATAGAAGATTTGCTCCCTGGAGGGTGAATAGTGAGTGATGATATATAGCACAGTAGAGTATAGTGAAGAAGCACAGTCTTTTTACTAAAACAGACCTGGTTTCAATTTCCAGTCCCTACACATAGCTATGGGACCTTTTGCAAAGAACCTCAGTTTTCTCACCTATTAAATATTAATAATAGTACCTATCCCACAGCTTTTATTTTTAGATGGAAAGATCAGGGATGGAAAGATGGGTGGGATGCTGGAGAATAGCAGGCACAAAAATTGGGAAAGCAGAAATGCTTAAGGAATGACTTGAGAGAGATTAAATCATCTGATGTAATGGAAGAGCTAGAATCTATATGGGAATAATGGAGAGATTTAAAAATGTGGTTTAGGATTGGAGAATAGTAGAAGGCTATTGATGAATGTACTGCTTAAGATTTTAGGGCTTGACAGATATATTTGGTTCAATCTCTTACTACCTACATAATCTGGGTGGGTGTGTTGTGTAATCTCTCTCTGCCTCAGTTTTCTCATCTATAAAATTAGAACTAAGTAAAACAAAGTTTGTAAAAATTTAAGCCTAGTTTGTGACACATACCTAACGGTCAATTAACATTATTAATATTACTATCAGTGGTAGTAGTATTCAGCAGGGAGTGTGTGTGTGTGTGTGTGTGTGTGTGTGTGTGTATGTATTTGTCCAAAGGAGTTAAGTAATGAAAATTATGTTTTTGAATAAAGTGCTATCAGTCTACAGGATGAATTGGAGGGGCCTCTGAGGCAGGGAAACCAGGGTGGTGGTAGCGCCAGGGTATCTATCTGTTAAGTAGGGTGGGCAGGGAAAGTTGAGCACAATTGAAAAGAAGAAGTCTGGTGAGATGCCTTTAGAATCCTGACAACTACATAGGAAAACTTTTTAGCCATCTAGGTGTCAGTTACTGAGGGCCTAGGTAGGTTGTCTACAGTGGGAATGAAATGGAAGGGATGGGTGTGAGCAGGGTTGTAAAGGATCTATCTGCTGGACTTGGAGACCACTGGTTAGAGAGGCAGGGAAAGGAAGAAAGGCTGCAGGGAAATATGACTCCATGTTTTGGAGTTCAAATGGTGGTAGGCTGACAGAAATAGAGAAGTCAGGAAGAAGATCTGACCTTTAGGGGGCAATGAGTTTTATTTCAGCGATATAAAATTTGAGTCCACAAAGGATCAACCAAGTAAAAATATTGAATAGGAGATTTACAATATATGGTTGGAGTTTGAGGGGCAAGCCATGGCTGAAGGTAAAAATATAAAGGCAAATATTAGAAGTGATAATTGAAGCTATCATTGTGAAAGAATTTTTACTAATTAATCAAAATAATTACCTGTCTTTTTACCAGTGTTTAAAAAAAATGATAGTTACATTTTAAGATCTATGATACTACCATTTAGGTACCATATTTTCAGAGTGACAAATGACAAATTGAGGTATATCCTGGAAACTGACAACCAGGAAATATGAATTGGATTGCATGAGGAAAAAAGAGTCATAGAATGAATGTAGTATCTATTCTGGAGAAGATGTAAAGGTACATTTTGGGCTGTTATGTGGAAGAGGGGGTAGATTTATTCTGCATGATCCAGGGAACAAAAGGATGAAAAAAACCAGTGTGTTTTCAGTATGAATAATAACTTCTTTAATGAATCATGAACGCCTCCTTTTCACCAGTCACACTCTAGAAAGGTTGAGATGATCACCTCTTAAAATACTGGAGAGAGGAGACTCACTTTGTGGATAGGAGAACTGAGTGATTTACAAGATCTCTGTAAACTCTACAGTATGATTAGGCTGGGTTTTGGGCTTATTGCATGGAATGAAGTGAAGAAGAGAGTATTCCTAAAGTAACTAAACAAGTTTTTGAAAAAGATAAGAAGAGGATAATGGAAAAAAGATATTCATTTTCAGCTGAGACACAGTGACTGGAGTGGTTTCATTGAGCCAAGAGGGGTCAATGAAATGAGGTGCAGAGAGTCATAGTCTGTTCATGAACGACTTCAGAAAGGAAAAAAAGGAGGCAGGGAAGAGGCATTTCTCGTAAGCTTGACTTGGTGGTGACTTTAGCCCAGGTTGGTTATTGTCAAGTGACAGGGTAAGTGGGAGTCAGGGTAAGGCTATTTTTTGCATGAAGCTAGGAAAAGGGAAAAGAATCCAGCTGAATTTCATGATAGCTTACCACTGTTCCTAATTTGGTGACTACCTGTGGCAGAGGTAGCATAACAGGGTAAAGAACTCCCCACCCGTTTATTCAGTAACCACCAAAATGCCAAATATTACATTCTAGGTGCCCTCTCTCTCTCTATATGTGTGTGTGTGTGTGTATGTATGTGTGTATTTATAGAGGTACATACATACTTATATACTCATACACATATATTTATATGTGTATACATGTACACACATTTGCCCATTTATGTCTGTGTGTGTACATCTATCAGCCTATTTAATCCCAGTATCGATTTTGAGAGGAGGATATTGCCTGCATTTTACAGATTAGGAACTAAAGCTCTCTAATGTACTCATTTGCTCAGATTCTCATAAGCTAGTAAGTAGATAGTGATAGTATCCAGATGTTGACCAGGCTAATAACAAAACAGCATGTTCTTCTAAGAAAATTGGATATCTAGATTGTGATATCTGGTTTAAAATCCTGAATTTGCCTCTGCATATTGTGCAACCTTGGGCAAGTCATTCTAATTGTATCTCATATCCTCCTCTGTGAAATGATGAAAAGGCCCTTGCCCTGCCTTTGGGTTCCTATGGAAGAGAGATGAGAGTTTCCAAACCTGGAGCCGGTGAGGGGTTTTAAACAAGGCAGAGATCTGATCAAATTTACATTTTATATAGATCCGCTAGATAGTGTGGAAAATGTAGTTGAGGGAGACTAATATATTCCCAGAGCGCTTGTGAGAAGTAATGTTCTTGATAATAAATTGTTTACTCTCCTAGTGTAGTGGTATAAAAGATATAGAATAGAGAACGTACTTAAAAAATACTTAGTACAGTGTTTCTTCACTATTTTTTCATTATCATCCCCCACCCCCACCCCCAGGAGACTAGGAGACTTTTTAGACATTTTATCCTAACTGACTCCCTGCTCAGTGAAATGTTAATACCACAGGTATACTGCATATCTCTTTATGTACGATATGTATATCTGTGTTTTATATAGAAAATATTTTTTACCCCTTTTATTAGGTAGGTGGAGCAAGAAAGAGAGAGAAGGGGAGAGAGAGAGAGAGGGAGAGAGATCTATTTATTTAGAGAAATTGGCTCACAGGATTGTGGAGGCTGGCAAATCTGGAATTTGTAGGGCAGGCCGGCAGGCTGAATGTCTGTGTTGCAGTTTTGAGGCAGAATTCCTTCCTTCTTCAGGCTTTGCTCTTAAAGCCTTTAACTGATTGCATGAGGCTTATGCAGTATGGAAGGTAATCTGTTTTACTTAAAGTCAACTGATTATAAATATTAATCATTTAAAAATACCTTCATAGCAACATCTAGACTAATGTTTGACCAAATGATTGGGTACCATAGCCTAGCTAAGTTGACACATAAATTTAACCATCACTCCCCCTCTCCCCAAGAACCAATTTTCACTCCCCTGGGGGTGATATCATCCCTGCTGAGAATGCATGATTTAGGAGGTAAGATAGCAGGATGTACTGTGTATTAGATTAATTTATTGATTGAATATATGAGGCAAGGGATAGAGAGACACTAGAGATGATTTCCAGATTTTTAACTTGAGCATCTGAGCACATGACGGTGCCATTCACTGAGACGAGAAGCAAAAAAAAAAAAAAAAAAAGAGTAGATTTGATGTGGAATATAATGAGATTTATATACAACCATGTGTGTATTTTACATTGATATTTTAGCATGTTCATTCATAAGTCTAACTACTTACACCTGGAATTGAATAAAATTTATTAGAAAATCTTTTTTTTTAAAAATTAATTAATTAATTAATTAATTTTTGGCTGTGTTGGGTCTTCGTTTCTGTGCGAGGGCTTTCTCTAGTTGCTGCGAGTGGGGGCCACTCTTCATCGCGGTGCGCGGGCCTCTCACTGTCGCGGCCTCTCTTGTTGCGGAGTACAGGCTCCAGACGCGCAGGCTCAGTAATTGTGGCTCACGGGCCTAGTTGCTCCGCGGCATGTAGGATCTTCCCAGACCAGGGCTCGAACCCATGTCCCCTGCATTGGCAGGCAGATTCTCAACCACTGCGCCACCAGAGAAGCCCTAGAAAATCTTTTGAAAAGATAAAATGCTTTATATATAAAGTCGGTGATAGTGTGATTTACTCACTTTTAGCATAAAGGTCTGAAAGACCTTCTGGAAATATTTGGTATCATTTTCTTGCTTATATTTCTACTACTTGGATACATGCAATAGAATATATCTGCTGAGAACAAAAGTGTTAATTATGTGACAGACATTTAGTGTCATCCTTATGTTTGTCTTACTAACAAATATACACATGTACTTAATCGGTGTCTGCCTTCTATCTGTATTACTTTTTATTTTGCCTTTCTTCCCAACTAAGTTGTGGGCTCATGAAGGAAAGGAATAGTGGCAATTGAGTCAACAAATATTTAGGGTCTAAAATCATCTTATTTGTCTCCAAAGAACCCAGATGAGTGCCTTGCACGTAATAGGTAGTAAATAAACGTCAAATCTTCATTGAAGTGAAGGTTGTAATACAATTAAGTAAAAGTTCTTCTACAAGTACTACAAATCATTGCTTCTTATCAAATCCCTTTTCACAGATTTAGGAAGCACTGGGGATTATTTCCATAACACAACCTAGATTTTATATTTCATTCAAGAAAGAATGGGAAAAGCTCACTGAACTGCCTGTAAGTTAGAGGGTCATATAGTCTGTTGGTGCTAAAGTCTGTTCTTCATAACTTAAAGCTATTTTGTTTTGTAGAAACAAATTTTCTAAGCTGATAATCATATGTCTTTAAAAACCCTTTGGTTGTAAAGTCTGACATTTTTCAATGTGATAGCCTCATAATGTATGGAGTCTATATTGAATTTTTAGGAATTCCACAAAGTAATGTCAGCCTCATGTAAAAGATTTACTACTCCAACGCTTGATATTGGGAAAATAGAAACAGGGTGCATGTTTTGTGATAATAGTAAGAACCTTCAACAGTGGACTGGAGGAAAATTCGTGATTAATTGTTGTCATAGGCCAGGTTCCCCAGAAAAGAGTCTCAAAAACTCTGAGATGTGTATGCAAGAGTTTATTAGGGAATGCTCTAGGAACTATACCTGGGAGGGGTGAGAGACCCAGAATTAGGCAAAGGGAGTTGAACCAAGATCCAGTTGTAACAGAAGCCTTGGCTGATCCTACAGGGAGCTTTGATCCTGGAATGGTTCTTCAGAGTTGTTCTCACTGAAGCAAGGTTTCCTGAGTATTTGTACCACCACATCAACTAGTAATTGGACGCAAGTTGCCTAGGGGTGGGGAAATACTTTTGGTCAAGGTAGCTTCCTGGAGAGAGGGGCTCAGCTGTGACCCTTAGCAGCGAACGTTCCTATCAACTGGGGGAATGAGTGTGTTGATCCTGAATTGAGAATGGTATACATTGGTGCTTACTACAGATCCTTAAGCTAAGATTTTGTTTAGTTATCATTGTTTTAGTACCTTAGTTCTCCATTTAGAATTTTCACTTGTTGAATGCCTGCTTTGATTAAAATACCTATTGAGTTAATTAATCTATGTATAAGTGAATTTCGTGATGTGTTATACCAGTTCCATCTCTGCTCCCACCCCTTCTGGCAGAGTCATTAAAAAAATTTAAACGTTGTATACTGCTGTAGATCGGTTATTAGGGTCCTTATTTTTCTGTGATATTGATTACTCAGATCAGAAGCCACAACTTAGTTGTGATGAGAATATTAACTCTTTCCAACTTCTGGCTTCAGGTGTTTCAAAGGCAGGTCCATGTAGATGCCCTTTTACTTTGGCATATTTGCCTCTTCAAATAATTTAGTGACATAACTTTCAAAGCACTCATTTCTATTGCCATATTAGATCTCTATGAAGTAATAGTTAAGATCATGGATTTCCATATAAAAAATGCATAATTTATAAGTCTTTTCTTGTCCCTAACAATCTGTATGACTTTGGGTAATAACTTACCTTCTCTGAGTCTCAGTTTTCCTATAGGTCTGTAATATTACTTATCTCGAAGAAATAAAATATTTAACACAGTATTTAGGACATAATAGGCTTTCAATAAAAGCCTAAAAGTTATTATTATCTTCTCAACAACCCTGTGTAGTGAGTAAGGTGGGAACCACTAGCCCCAATTTGCAGATGCATCTTTAAAGGTAGAAGATACTATTTAAATACAAAACGTTTTTATGTACTTTTATAGCTGGAATGCGGTAATTAGACACTAATTAAACTTAACTTGTTCTCTACATTTTTCAGTTGTTGCATTGATGTAGAATTTCATCCATAAGTGACAAACTTTACCTTTCTCCATGGCATGAAAGAGCCTCATCTTATTTTCTAAATTGCTCAGAGAGCATTATAACAACAGAGTCTGAACTCTGTTTAATTTTAGATAACTAAATTGAAAAAGGCACAATTTCAGGTTTTATCAGTACAATAATGGGAAAACCCTGCCTACTTACTATATTGTAACCTCCAAAGTGACCCCTCTTTTTACAAGTTATGCTCATCTTCAATCATCTGGTTGTATTAACCTCATATCCTGCAGCTGAGTCATCTAAGCACTGGATGGGGAAAATTTCTAGAGTCACGTGACATGTTAGGAGCAAAGTGACTGAGGTACTGGAGCACTTACCTGAGGAAGAGATTATAAAATGGAATGAATTGAAATGACAGAGAGCAAAACTGTTGGGAAAGTTAATGGGGTCAATGCCTAGTTATTTTATGCTTTATAGTTTCTAACATTTTTATCTACTAAAACAAAAATGAGAAAAATACAACACAGAATATGTGAGATAACTTACTGATAGTATTTGTAGCTCACAATTTTTCAGAATTTGACCAACAGGATTCATATTAGTGAGATTGGAAATTATATATGTGTTCCTAAGAAGGACACAAAGTAAAATATTTACATCCTAATCAATAGCTTTTCCTTTGGGAGGAAATATTAAATTTCCACAGCTTTTACTGCCTTTCTCTTTTGAGGCTTCACTGACATGCCACCCTTCAAACAATACGACACTTGCCTCCTGAGAGATATGGCCTCAGAAGCTGGGCATTTGTTGCTAGGGTCAAAAGTTAAGTTGCTAATTTTGTATTTGCAGCTAATCAGATCAAGTAATTTGTGAGGAAAACACATAGCAAAAGAATTCATATCATGTATATGTAGTCTTGAAAATATTTGTAGAAAAAGGATGCCATTACAGAAGGAGAAGAGTCACAATGAGCCAGACAGAAATTTCAATTAAAAAAGCCCAGGCAAGAAAAGCAAAATAGACAAATAGAAAGTAGCTTCTACATAGCAAAGGAAATAATCAACAGAGTGGAAAAAAAAAAAAACCTACAGAAAATATTTGTAAGCCATGTATTTGATAATGGGTTATTATCCAAAATATGTAAGGAAGTCCTACAACTCAATAGCAAAAAACCAAATAACCTGATTGAAAAATGGGCAAAGGACTCAAACAGACCTTTGTCCAAAGAAGACATACAAATGTCCAACAAGTACCATATGAAAAGATACTCAACATCACTAATCACCAGGGAAATCAAAACCACAGTGAGATATCACCTCACACCTGTTAGGACAAACATTATAAAAACACAAAACAAAACAGAACCCCCAGGAAATAACAAGTATTGATGAGAATGTGGGAGAAATAGGAACCCTTCCTTGAGCACTGCTGGTGGGAGTGTAAAATGATGAAGCCAAAATGGAAAACAGTATGAAGGTTCTCAAAAAATTAAAAATACAACCATCATATGATGCAGTACTGCTGTGTACTTATCCAAAATAATTGAAATCAAGATCTTTAGGAGATATCTGCACCCCTATGTTTATTGCAGCATTATTCTCAATAGCCAAGAGATGAAAACAACCTAAATGTCCATGAATGGATGAATGGATGAATGGATAAGGATTATATGGTATATTCATACAAAGGGATAGTATTCAGCCTTAAAAAAGGAGGAAATTCTATCATATGCTACAACATGGCTGAAACTTGAGGACATTATGCTAATTGAGATAAGCCAGTCACAGAAGGACAAATACCCCACTTACATGAGATGTCTAAAGTAGTCAAACTCATTGAAGCAGAAAGTAGAATGGTAGTTACCAGGGGCTAAGGGGAGGAAGAAATGGGGATTTGCTATTCAGTGAGTATAAAGTTTCAGTCATATAAGATGAAAAAGTTCTAGAGATCAACTGTATAACCTTGAGCTTATAGTTAACAATACTGTACTGTATACTTAAAATTTTGTTAAAAGAGTAGATATCACGCCGTGTGTTTTTTACCACATTTAAAAAAAATCACCATGTGCCAGTCAACTTATTCATCCAATTGTATGTTTTTTAATTGAAGTAAACTATATATGTATAAAAGCACACAAAGTGTATCCCTTGATGAATTTTCACAAACTGAACAGTCACTCCAATCTAGTAATAAATATAATCAACAAGGTAGAGGCCTTCATTTGTGCTCTTTCTCAGTCACTAGCACCCACACTGCAAAAGTAACCACCTTCTGATATCTATTACCTTGGGAAGAATTTACATATTTAAAACTTTGAGCATATAATTCACCAACATGATATGCATATATATGTATATATCCTCACTTATTTAGATCTTTTTAAATTTCTTTTAATAATATTTTGGAATGCTCTGTATAGAGGTCTTGAATATCTTTCATTATATTTATTCATTGAGATATATTTTGGTGCTATTGTAAATAGTATCATTTTAAAAAAATATTTTAATTTATTGGAGTATGGTTGATTTACAATGTTGTGTTGGTTTCAGGTGTATCGCAAACTGATTCAGTTATACATATACATGTATTCATCCTTTTTCAGATTCTTTTCTCATATAGGTTATCACAGAATACTGGGTAGGGCTCCTTGTGCTATACGGTAGGTCCCCATTTGTCAGCTATCTTGTATATAGCAGTGTGTGTGTGTTCATCCCAAGCTCCTGATTTATCCCTCCCCAATAGTATCATTTTTAAATTGTATTTTTCAATTCTTTGTTGGTGCATTATTTGAAGAAATACAATTGATTTTTGTACATTGACATTGTATATAGAGAACTTGCTAAATTCACTCATATTTACAATATTTTGTCTGTAGAGTCTTTTAGATTTACTAGTACATAATCCAATTAGCTGAGAAAACTGATGGTTTTATTTTCTCTTTTTCAGTCTCTTACTTTTTCAATCTTTTCTTATTGCACCAGCTAAAACCTCCAGTACAATAATGAACAGAAGTGATGATAGCTAACGTTCTCATCTTGAGGGAGAGCATTTAAATATTTCACATTAATATAATGTTTTAAAAATGTTTTCAGACTAAAGTTATTTACTTCTATTCCTAGCTTGCTGTGATTTTTTAAAAATATCATGAATGAGTGTTGACTTTAATAAAATGCACTTTCTGCATCTATTGAGATGATCATATGATTTCTTTTTCTCTTAGAGTAACAATTATTGTTTTATGTAGCCAATATTCATTTAGATTTACCCACATACTTTTTAAAAAATATAGTAGTGTGTATGTGGTAATCCCAAACTCTTAATTTATCTGTCGCCCTGGCCCCCACCCCTGCTATCCCCTTTGGTAATCATATGTTTGTTTTCTAGGTCTGTGAGTCTGTTCCTGTTTTGCAAATAAGTTCATTTGTATCATTTTTTTTTAGATTCCACATGTAAATGATATCATATGATATTTGTCTTTCTCTGTCTGATTTAATTCACTTAGTATGTTAATCTCTAGATCCATCCATGTTGCTGCAAATGGCATTATTTCATGCTTTTTTATGGCTGAGTAGTATTCCATTGTGTATATATACCACATCATCTTTAGGCATTCATCTGTGAATGGTCGTTTAGGTTGCTTCCGTGTCTTAGCTACTGTAAATAGTGCTGCTATGAGCATTGGGGTGCATGTATCTTTTAGAATTCGAGTTTTGTCCAGATATATGCCCAGGAGTGGAATTGCAGGAGCATATGGTAACTCTATTTTTAGTTTTTTAAGGAGCCTCCATACTGTTCTCCATAGTGGCTGTACCAATTTACATTCCCACCAACAGTGTAGGAGGGTTCCCTTTTCTCCACACCCTCTCCAGCATTTATTATTTGTAGATTTTTTATTGATGGCCATTCTGACTGGCATGAGGTGATACCTCATGGTGTATAGTTTTGGTTTGCATTTCTCTAATAATTAGTGATATTGAACAGCTTTTCATGTGCCTGTTGGCCATCTATATGTCTTCTTTGGAGAAATGTTTATTTGGGTCTTCTGCCCATTTTTTGATTTTCTGTTGTTGCTGTTGTTGTTACTGAGTTGTATGAGCTATTTGTTTATTTTGGAAGTCAAACCTTTGTTGGTCACATCGTTTGCAATTATTTTCTCCCAGTCTGTAGGTTGTCTTTTCATTTTGTTTATGGTTTCCTTTGCTGTGCAAAAGCTTATTAGTTTGATTAGGTCCCATTTGTTTATTTTTGCTTTTATTTCTGTTGCCTTGGGAGACTGACCTAAGAAAACATTGGTACGATTTATGTCAGAGAATGCTTTGCCTATATTCTCTTTTAGAAGTTTTATGGTTATTTATATTTAAGTCTTTAAGCCATTTTGAGTTTATTTCTGTGTATGGTGTGAGGGTGTATTCTAACTTCATTGATTTACATGCAGCTGTCCAGCGTTCCCAAAACCACTTGCTGAAGAGACTGTCTTTTCTCCATTGTATATTCTTGCCTCCTTTGTTGAAGATTAATTGACCATAGGTGTATGGTCTACTTCTGGGCTCTCTATTCTGTTCATTTGAGCCATATGTATGGTTTTATGCCAGTACCATGGCGTTTTGATTACTTTAGCTTTATAGTATTGTCTGAAGT
The DNA here is from genome assembly GCF_949987535.1 of Balaenoptera acutorostrata. Taxonomy (NCBI): domain Eukaryota; kingdom Metazoa; phylum Chordata; class Mammalia; order Artiodactyla; family Balaenopteridae; genus Balaenoptera; species Balaenoptera acutorostrata. The sequence goes on along the minus strand of NC_080072.1, from coordinate 64,370,836 downwards.
CTGGGTGGGTTTCATAGATCTAGTACTCTGGAGAAATTCTCTACCTTTTCATGTTTTAAAATTAACTTTTAAATAAACTTCCTATTGATGTACAACATAAACACAGAAAAGTACCTATGTCTTAGGAGTACCATTTATTTTCTGAAACATATCAACCATGGTTATTTCAAGGGCCATTTCTAATAACTCTAATATCTGGATGAACTGTGGGTCTGTTCTGTTTTCTACTTTTTCTTTTATTCTTGTTTCTTGGCAGGATATGAAGTTTTATATTGAATGACAGCTATTATATATGAAAAATTATAAATAATCTGAATGACATCATCTTCCCTTAGGTTTTACTTTTGCTTCTAAAGTACAGATAGATTAGGGGCCTATCACTTTAATCCAATTATGGGCTAGGCTGAATTGAGGACAAAGTTTTAGTTTTTATGAGTGTAGTCTATTTTCAGTTTGCCTCTATCCCTCTCTCTAACCTTAACCCTAACCCTAGCCTTAACCCTATGATGTTTATCAGTGCATTCCCTCATTGGTGAGCCTTGAAGCCCAATTTTGTCTCCCCAGCATTGTGTGATTGTTAAAAGTTCTGCTTAGCTTCTCATAGCCTTCACTCTTCTCACCTTCTTAGTCTCAGTCGCTGCTCTGCTGAGGCATTGCCTTGAGAGAAAAATATGTCACATAGGTCTGACCTTATTTCTTTGCACTTTCTTTTACTGCAGAATCTTCTATCCTCAAGTCCTAGCTTTCTTTTCAACCCTAAACTCCAATTTTTCTTAAGATTGCCAAGCACTTTACTCAGGAGATGTTTTCTGCTCAGCTTTCTGTTTAGCTCCTCAGCCTCCTGGTTACAAATAGGAAAATGCTTTAAGGAGAAAAGAAGTGTTGAGCCCACCTCAATGAGTTTTCTTCTCTCAGGGATTCTGGCCCCTCCAGTCCTGGCTGCCCTGGTGGCTCTTTGAAGACTTGAAACTGTTTTGATAATCCAGCCTTCTGAGTTTTTCTCAGCAAGTGTTCTGGAATGTTATAAACTAGTCCATCATAGTCAGAATGGAAGTTCTATCTCCCTCTGTCTCTCTGTCTCTCCAATTTAAAAAGTACATAATTTAAAATAAAATTTATTTATTTATTTATTTATGTTTATTAATTATGATCCAAAATTTATTCTAAAATAAAATTTATAATGAAGAAAATTTTTCTTCTAGATGTGCTAAGTTTAAGGGTCTGTATTTGACAAAAGAACATGAGAGTGTGATTTGCCAAAGTCATTCATTCATGTAATTTATGACAAAAATAGTGTTAGAATCCAGTCCATTGTTCTTTGCTCTTTTAATTACTCAGATGTCAAATTTAACTTGTTTTGCTTTTAATACAGTTAAGGTCTTCAAATATGTATCAGTCGTTAGGGAGATAAATGAATTTCTCCTTTTATTAGCTAATTGATCCATATTTTTGTGACTTTCTTTCAGTTTTACTCTCTAAGTAATATATATTTTTCTACTCATTATCTTTTCCCCTACCTACATCTGCCAGGTCTTAAAAGATTGGTAAGGATAAAGTTTCCATTATTTACCAACCTGTATCTTCACCTCGCTGAATCGTCTACCCTGTGAGGTAACAGGACAGGCATAATTATGCTTTTCTGATGAATGAGCCACATTAGTCTCAGAGAGGTGACACAGTTTTTCCAAATTAGAGCCTGTACTACAATCTGCACCTCTTGCTTGAGTGTCTTTTTTCCCCTACTGTTAAAGCAGATGGCAACTCATCAAGCCTTATGCAAATCTTGGAATGACAGGATTGAAAGGCATCTCAGTTATAATTTAGTCTAATTCTGTCAATTTACAAAGAAAAACCTGAGGCCATACAGGTGAAGTGGCTTCCTCAGAGTCACATGGCTAGGAGATCACTGCATTGGTACTAGATCTCATGCCTGATTCATTCCCTTATTTTTTGATAGGAAGAAAGCCAAGCAAGAACAGAGAGGACAATGTAGAGAAAAATTTTAAAAGCACAATGTAGTGGAATCAATAGGGCCAAATAGAAGGTAATTTAGAGTCGTAAATAAATTGATTCAGGAAGGGCTTTACTTAGATACAAGAGAGTGATTCTGAACTCCGAAGATGACTAAACATAGGACCACACAATGAAGGAGGGTTGTTGGATTTCCATTTACCTGACAGGTCACAGGCAGCTAGAGCAAGTGTATTTCTGAGGACCCTTCCAATGTTGCAATTATTAGATCTCCCAAATTGATAATATAATGGGAAAGCTTATGAATTTTTTTCTTTCTTTAAAAATTTCTCACAGCAACACAAAGTAATGATTCAAAGGTGTGCTTCTTGGTAAGGAATTTGCATACGAGTAAATAAATGTTATTCATTCTAGTTTTTAAATCAGTCATTATACTGCCAAACCATTTTAACAACTGTTAAGTAATTGTAAGTAAATCAAAACATTCACCAGTATATCTTATAAATTTATTAGCAAACTTCATTTTTGCTTATTTGGTTAAAATGAACAAATATGTTCCACATTTTTTAAAGTGTATAAAAAGTATGTCTCTTCACATAGGCCTATATTCCTTTTTAAAATTATTTGTTTTGTCAGTTAATATTCAATTTCTTTGTGAGTATTAAGTTTCAAATAAAGAGATTTTTGATTTCAAAAACAACCATTTTTGGTTAGTGAGATTCATTGTTATATTACAGAATGTAATTTTCATATTCAGAAATAAACTATGAACTCCCAAGGAAAGTGTTTGTTCATTTTTCCATTCATTCCCATGCTCATCTGATTTTCGTCACTTAGGAACCTTCATTATACTTCCTTGGCCTTTATAATGACATTTTCAACATTATGGAACATTTTCTTTGCTTTTTTTGCATATTGATTTTCAGTCCTGGAGCAAACATGCTCAATCTTTTCTTCTTGATCCCAGAGAGCAATTTTCTAACCATTCTTTATAAAATTTCTTCTGCTGAGAAGTATCTCTTTCTAGCTGTTGCAGCATTAATTATTTATAATTTTAAATGTATTGCTTATTAACCATTTTGATTGATCTGATATAGCACAAAAGCTACTGAGTTCCCAAATGATACTGAAAAAGCATGAGTTACCAGATGGTTTTAAGGACTGGTAACACTTATTGGGTGTCTATTAGGTGCTAACTCTATCTTGGGTACTTTCACATACAATATAGTATATTCTTTACTGTTACCATAAGCTCTGAAGAAGATATGATTAGCTCCATTTTAAACATTAGAAAATGGAGATTTAAAATGACTAGCTAAGTTTATGTAGGTAGTAAATTTTGGGATTAGAATTTGAACCCAGGTCTAATTTCTCAGCCGTACCTTTCTGTATTCCTTGCTGTAGCAAGAGCAGAGTACTGTGTCTATTTTGTTGATTACTGCATTCCTAGTACTTAGCACAGTGTTTGACACATAGTTAAACCTGCATACAATTTGTAGGATGAGTGAATTGAATTAATGAACTCACATTTTTAATTTATTACACTTCATATTAAGGGAGAATTTACATGGTGTATGTATCGACAACTTTGGGTAATTTGATAAGTTGTTAAGCGGTTTCCTTGGGAATGCTAATGGCCTACTTTTTTGCAGAGTTAGAAATAGACATCTCTGGTTTTGCTGCAAATACGTATTTCTTCTAGTAGAGTTAAGTCAATATTGCTGGACCAAAACTGGTAACAAAATAATGATTATCATTGTGTTCTAACATCCAGTTAAAGTTCTAAGGTATGATTGAAGGTCCAGAAGCAGCCCTCATTTACCTGCAAAATGTGGAAATAATAGGAACTTAATGCATTTGCCTTGTTTAAGAATCATGACAGTTGCTCCAGAGTTGACTTTGAAATCTCCTGTTCTTCATGGTGCACTGGTGCTTGGCTATCTCACTTAATCATTGTGGCATTAATGATGCCACTAATGGCTTGAGGCTTTAACTGGGTACTTGGGCCTGGCTACATAAGTAAAAGGGAAACCTATTAAGCCTTGCAGTAATGCTAATGCTGAACAAAAAAAGGCCAAATGCCCAACTTTATCCCAAGTTTACTGGGACAAATAGAAAAAGCATGAGTCAGTTTTAGACAAGATTGAAATCCAGGAGGAAATTGAGTGATGATCAGGTTTTGACATAAAAATGTATTAGGGACATAACAAATCACATTATTTCATATGTCTATTGTTTGTTAAACATCTTTCATTCCTTCTTGTGCTTTCTCTGAGAGGAGGGTTCACAAAACACATTTCTTACAAATAGTGATGCCATATTGAACAAAACTTCACCCACGTCCTTCAGGGAAAGTTTGAAACCTTTGGTGAAAGGAGTGGATTGAGAAGGCTTTGGAAATGCCATCTTCTTGCTTCTTGTTCCTCTCTCTCTGTAATTTTGGTAGTGAAACGTAGAGCTGGGTTAACATTCTCTCGGGAGGTACCTTTAACTCTGGAAAATTTGAAGGTGTAGGTAAGGCCTAAAGAAAGGAAAGACAAGGGCTTGTTCTTTAGGTCCTAGTGCTGTTTTCTGCTTTAGGAAAAGAGGAGTCTAGATGTTTTCTTCTGTGTGATCTAGCCTCAGTGACTAGAGTATGAGGGCAGACAGGGATTTAAGATAGAGTTCTATTAGGAATATTTTTAAACATGCCTTTTTAATTCCTTCTTTGTTCTTAGTAAAGACTTCTTGAACTTTTTTACCCTCAGTATTTGTATACTCTGTGTGTGTGTATGTGGTATGTGTGTGTGATGACATAGTAGGTTTGTTCTCTTTTCCTGAGAAGGATGGAATTGCTGAAAGATCCTCTTTATCTGCCAAAATTTAAGCATTATGGGCACTAATAATTTGGAAAGACTGAACATCTAGCTAAGGTGAGGAGAGGCTCCTAACAATTCCCCATGGGTAGAGGTTCCCACCATAGGTATGCAGGTTCACAGTAGGTGAATTATAATAAAGGTGATTAAGGTGATTAGATACCTGCAGTATATTGGATATTAGTCAGTTAATGATTTTTTTTTTTTTGCCTTGTTGTAATCCTTGGTTTAACTATAATCCTTTGATATAACTAGGTTTATTCTAATTATATTTCCCCCACCTTTTTTTTTTTTCTCTTAAGTTACAAACTTTACTTCTCTTTAGATACTTTAAAGTCTTTGTAGAAACTGTTTAAACTCTGGGTACTTGGTGGAATGGCAATAATTTTTATTTGTGAATCGTAGCTCACTATCCTGCTTATATCATCCGACACTCCATGTCATGAGAAAGTACTGGTAGCACTTCTACAACCCATCATGTATCACAACCAAATATTTTCGCTAATTTTGACAATTACCACATGTTTATTGAGAACCTCATGGCATATAGTGAGTAGAGACCTGAGATGCTGCTAAACATCCTACAATGCACTGCCCTGCTCCACCCCACACAACAGAAAATTAAAACATCGGTAGTGCTCAGGTTGAGAAATTTTGATCTAATGGTACAGCAAATACTTATGGCCAGTCTTCCATATTGCAGACATAGTGCTGGATGCTAGAGATAGTGTAATCAATGCAGTAGATATATCTCTACCTGCATGGAAATACAGCTTATTTTGGAATATATGCATTAAACAAACAATGATGTTAAAATATGCTAATTCCTTTTTTAAAGAGGATTATGAGCTGGCTTCTGAGATATGATATGAATTGGTACCAGGGGACTGGCAATAATTTGACTCACCATACGATGGATGCTGCAAATCCTGAATCCCTAAATCTGTTAGCTTTCTATGTGTGCTCAGTCCTCAACACTAGTGTTCCAGAGGATTGAAAGGGGGTAAAACACATGGATTTCTTCTTTAAGATTGTTACAATGTATTCATAGGGAAAGACCAATGTACACAAAATACTTAAGTATAGTTAATATGTATAGCTAACCACTGTATGTATGCTCATTATTGTAGTGTAGGGTAATGGAATTTTAATCCTAATCATAGTAGCTTAACTTCTTTATTTAATTTTACTGGGTAAGGGGAAGATCTTTAGGTATTAGGTATTATAAAAGTAACAACAGAGAGAATGACAAAACATTCATTTCTCCATGTTCTTCTTATATTGTTATTTGTGTTTATGCATTTATACCTAATTCTAATTTTAATATACAAGTAATTTTTATCCTGATTTTCTCCCATAAAAGTCTGGTTTCCATTTTGTTGGGGTTTTCACCTTTATTGCTTTTAAAGGATCCATAAAATTCCACTGTATAGATGGACCTTAACTTACATAAAACTTTTTCTCTATTGATAGATATTTATAACCTCCTTATATTTACAGATGACAAAACTGAAACCCAGAGATGTGGAATGGCTTAACTAAATAATTACCAAGAAACACAAATAGGTGTCTAACGGTTTTTTAAAAAGTTGATGTATAATTAATATAGAAAAGTCTAAAGGTCATTTTTCACATTTCTGTAGAATCCACAGAATAGAAAAGACAATGTGTGATTGCATATTCCCAAGACATCTTTAAGTCTCTCTCTGGTCAATCTCATATTAAGTATAGCAGTAGAGTCCATGATAGTAAGTGATATTTTCTTCTCCATCCTTCCTTTAATTTGGTGGAATTTCCTGGGTACTTCCTGTGTTGCATATGGAATATACCCATTTTTGAGGAATTTAGGCTTGTGGTTTGGCATGTTGTAAGAAAGATTAATATTGTAGAGGATGATTAAGAGGAGAAAGACTGCTAGTTTTCTCATTAATATTCATTAATCTTGAAATCTAGTCATTTTTAGTCTGACAGTTTGACAATAGGTGCTTTTACATTGAAAAAGCAAAAACTAATTGCTTTGTGTTATGTACTGAAGGTCAGAAAAAGGTATTGCTTTATAAGTGAGGAAACACTACGGAAGCTGAGAAAACTATCATCAGTCTTTAGTAAAATAAATTAGTAGACTATTAGCAAGGCAACTTTTGCACATTTTACTTAGTATGAATGAAAGCGAAGAGGGACCTCTAAGGCAACAAGAGTAGAATGCTCATGGAGAAAATAGCAAATATCTCACTTAGTGGAAACTACATTTTCACCTACTAATAATCAGAATATCTTTCAGTTAGAGAAGAAATGTCTGTCTGACATTTACTGGTGATTTTTTGCAAGACTATACTTTGGACATATACTTAAGACATGCAAGTGTTTCCATGAGGCATTGCTGTTTTTTCATTTAGCTTTTTCTGCCTGATATTAAAAGGAGAGGATTTTTCTTTTAAATAATTTCTGTACGGAATTTTGTACTTCCATTTACAAAGCATTTCCACAGAGAGTTATCTCATTTTGTTATTTCAATAACCCTGAGGCATGAGTGACCTTGTTCCCATTTTGCTGATAAGAAAATAGATCCTCAGGGAGATTACGCAATACATTATATTCTAGATCACACAACTGAGAAGTAGCCCAGGTATTCAATGAGGCTAAATCTTCTCACTCCAAAAGCTGTGAAGTCAGAATTAGAAAGCCTCATCCTGAAAAAGTCAAATTGATCTTTCTTTAGTATAATGACTCTATCTATAGACCCTTGGATTTGAATTTTTAGAGGAGTCTTCAAAGCTAAATGCCCTGCTTCTGTTTGTTAGCATTTCATTGTACTCGGATTTCAAAATGTTTACCATGAGAAGTGTTATGAAAATGATATGTTCATTGTACTGATGAAAAGCCCAAGATTCTCAATGAGGAAACTAAGATACTAAGATCCAGGGACAGAGATATAGGGATAACAAGCACTTGGCAAATATAATCTTAGTGCCATTAGCCTTTTTTTTTTTTTAAAGAATGATTTATCTGATTGTAAAAATATGGAAATTTAAGATTTAAGGGGACATTATGAAAAAGACAAAAGCAGAAAATAAAAATCACCTACAGTTCTGCCACTAATCATTAACTCTTCCTATAGTTTAGTGTCCTGTTTTCTACTGTGTCCTATGGAAAAGTAAACAAGGAGATATTAAAATAGAACTTCTTATAAAATTTAAACAAATACACACACAAACACAAAGAGCATATTTCTTTACTACAGAGCATCTCAAAGCATTTAGTATGCTAAGATACACTGTGAGTCTCCAAGAGAAGAAGATGACATGTAGGTATTTTGGTAATAATGTATATAAAAGATGGAGTAGAAAAAGTTAAGAAATTTAAAGTGATTTGAATGCAAGTGGGTAGCCCTTAGTCTATATGAAGTTTAGGGAAATAATTTATATTAATATGATGGTCAAAAGTAAGCCACCTATACACCATAAAATAATAATGGGCATATTGGGTTCTTTTCTATTAGGTAAGCACCATGCCAGCCTTCTTTAAAATAATTACCTAGTTTAAACTTCACTCTGTGAAATATTATCTCCATTTCATAGATGATGAAACTGATGCTTGCTGTCAAAATGCCCTCCTTGATGGATTATATTAGGGATGGTCTACCAGATTAATGGAGCAAAATGGTGAAAATATAAAATTCAACAATCAGGGTATGGTGTATTTTCATAATACTTTTCTTTTTCTTCACCAGTCAAGAAAATCTAATCACTTGCCTCATCTGAAAGGTTTATACCCTATTCTCATATTTCTGTTGCTGTGCTCAAATTTATCTAATTGTATTTCTTCTTGTATCAGAATGCAAAATAAAATTGCTGGGATTTAGTACATAAGGAGTGTTATGTGGCAACGGTCAATATACTGCTAAGCGAACTTAACCTAAAGCCCTTTCCCTGTGGTAGATACACAGCTCTCAGGAGCTAATTTCCTTTTTAACATGGAAGGAATTACGCTGCACTTTCGTAAATTCTCTTTGAGATCCTTTGAAATGAAGCTGTCAGACTTTTAAGACACAGAAAGGGGGTTTATGGGAGCTAGAAGACAGAGGAAGCAAGGGAGCTATGGGAGATAAGAGTTCTAGGGTGGAAGTCTGGCTCTTCCACCAGACCTGAGCCTCAGGGAAGCCAAACTGCAGGTCTGGTTTTACACCAAACTTCTCCTGCTATCATTTGCTTCATTTGGGGACATATTTTCTAGTGACATATTGGATCCTTTCTCTGCCAACTAGTGATAATGATATTTAAAATCCTGTCGAGAAGAACAGACATCTCTAGAGAAGTGGTCCTTCTCTTCCAAAGCATCTTGCCTTCTGGAATTGTTAAAAAGAGTCATCACATTTCCTCTTCCCTTTTGAAAAATTGAGACTATCCATAGCACCTAAGTTCATGCCTTTTGAACTTTAAAAGTAAGCACATGTTTTTGCACTTTTAGTATGTGTTGAAAATTTTGTTTTTAATATGTTGTTTTACTTTTGAAATTCAGCTTAATTATTTTCAAGCAGGTGTGATAAAAGATTAAATTGATATGTAGTACAGAAATAATTTTTGTTTGTTTTTGTTTGTTTTTTTGTTGTTGCTTTGGCCTTCCTACAACCCCTCTTTTTTAAAAAAAAATAAAGATATTATAACACAATAATGAAAGTTTAGGAAAATAGAAGATAAGCATCACTTATAGTTTCACTACTATAACAGTAAAGCTATCTTCACTTTTGCATATTCCCATCTGTTGATCTCTGAGGGGAGCCAATAAATGGCATTCCTCTTCTCTGCCTAGGCTTTGAATAATGTGAGAAATAAAACAAAAGAGTGGCAGATGGAGCCAAAATATTGCCTTTATTACTGATTAAGCACAGGTTGGAACATGGAGCTTATTGTGAGAGCCAGATGGGTCTCTCACTAAACCTTGCAATTAAGCAGACTCTTTCCTCATGCTACCCCCTCCCCAATTGCAACCAGTAATGGACCATGCCTGATCTCAACAGTGATGAAGATCATACCCTTGGGGAGCAGATGTTCTCTATGGCCCACTTGCTCCCAAGAGGAAGAAGGGTGCAGGTGGGCTACACATGCCTGGTTTATTTTGCCAAAACTGACAGTCAGGTAAGTCATCCTTCTTCCTCGTTTAGGGTAGAGTGAATTAGTAGGCAGAGAAAGGCCAGGACTTATATCAAGTAGGATCCTACCACGGGAGGAAAAATACTGTGTGGGAAAGAAGTTATTTCCCATGTGGTTAAGCTTTAACCATTTTAAAAAAGAATAAAATATTAAAAACATCTTCATGAAAATAGTAGTCTATGATTTTTAGATTATGTTTTTAGGAGAGATCTGAGAAAAGGCATTCCTGAATATGGGGCTTTTTTGCTCCTTGGAAAATATTAAGAAATTGCTTTTCTCATGGGTTATACCATTTACCTTGCTGTCAAATTCCTGGTTCTTAGAGAAGAGTTTGAATAGTGTTATTATATTGCCAGTAAACTGGGCTTCAGTGATGGTTGTATTAGAGTTGTGATCGTGTCCAGGGTGGCCACTCATGAATAACTAATTAATGAGTATTCTTTTCTAGCACTCTGGAGGTTACAGAAGAAGGTTAAGACAAGAACCCTGACCCCAGGGAGCTTTCAGTTTAATCAGAGGAATAAATATAATGCTTAGGAAACTAGAGCCAATTATAATTGTGGAATTGTGCCATATATACCAGCTAGTCTCAAGACAGTTAACATTTATAAGCACAACAACCTCACAAGAGTGTACATTATCAGGATAACTTGAATCCTCTTAATTTATAAGAAAGGTAAATCATCTATCCTCTAGGCAGTTACAGTCTAGAGGAGGAGACACAAAAATTAATAGGCATTTATGATATAATATGATAAGGAATAAGCACAGGGGTTGTAGTAGCACAACATGAGGGGCATCTAACACTTTCTTGAGGTGAAAGGGGCAGCTTTGCAGTGGAGATAATGTCTAATGGAATCTTGAAATAAAAGAAAAGTAAGAGTTACCCACTTAAGCAAGAGGGGTGGGGCAGAGTAACAGCAGTGCATAGAGGCCCAGAGGAGAAAGGGCAGGGGACATTTAGGAACTTGCAGTTCGTTTAGAATAGTTTCTAGTAGCCTGGAATATGGTCAGTATTCATTAAAAATATTCTGAATATATAACTGCCTTACCGAACTTTGAATTTAAGATTAAAACATTACAGACCAATGAGAATGTATTATTGGTTTGTGAGGAACTGGTAGAAGGAGAAGATAAGATTGGAGCATAGTATTTGGGAGAATTGAATATTCATTTTCACTTTGTATTAAACCAATACTTTACATGCGATTTTTCCATTAAACATAGAGCTTTTAAAATTAGATTTTAAAAATTATTTTAAAGTATTTCATGAAAAGCAATTCAGTTCATTCTGTTTTTTCGAATGCTTGTTTTTTTCATTGATAAGGGATTGTAAATAGTCCTAAGAATTCTTTGTTGCGCTAAAAGTCTATGCACTGGAAATTAGAGAACCAAACGTCTAAATAACAGCATTTTGTGTGCCGATAGTTCATTATACTTCTAAAGTATCTTATTGTGGACCTTCTTTTCTTTTCTTTTTTTAATTTTATTTATTTATTTATGTATGGCTGTGTTGGGTCTTCGTTTCTGCGCGAGGGCTTTCTCTACTTGTGGCAGGTGGGGGCCACTCTTCATCGCGGTGTGCGGGCCTCTCATTATCGCGGCCTCTCTTGTTGCGGAGCACAGGCTCCAGAGGCGCAGGCTAAGCAATTGTGGCTCACGGGCCTAGTTGCTCCGCGGCATGTGGGATCTTCCCAGACCAGGGCTCGAACCCGTGTCCCCTGCATTGGCAGGCAGACTCTCAACCACTGCGCCACCAGGGAAGCCCTGACCTTCTTTTCTTACATCTTTACAATGACGTTGACTTTGTGAATTTGATTTAATATACTAATAGATTAAACCAGTGTACCAATAATTATTTGCTGAAGTTTTCCCATCTATTCTATTAGTCATTTAAACAATATATATTTATAAAGCACCTACTTTATGGGTGGCATTATATTAGGCACTGTGAGGAATAAAAGTAAGCTCGATATAAAATGTGGTACAAGGTTCTAGAAGACGTTAGAAGTCTTTTAGTTAGTAATTAGAGTTTTGAACTCTCTCTTAAGTAAATAATGTTAAAGGCCAAAAGAGAGAGGGGGGGAAGGAGAGAGAGAGAGGTGCTGGGGAGAGGTGGAGAGAGAGAGAGAGAGAGAAAGTTATTTATAACAGAATTATGTATAATGTTCTACAATTGTGAATAGCCTAAATGTTCAATAAGAAAGTAATAATTAAATAAACCAGAGAAATCTGTTAGTGTAAGAATGAAAGTCATTAAGTTGTTGCAAAGACTGTAATAAAATAGAAAAAGGCTTATCATGTAATGTCAAGTTTTAAAAAGAGAATATAAAATTATATGTTTTATATGGGTTCCAGTTATTCTTCAAAAAGTTCTATGTATACAAAACAGAAAGAAAATGTACTAAATATAAAGAGTGGTTACAAAAATGTGATTTTGCTTTAGGACCTGATTGGTTATTTTCCTTCTTTGTTGTTCTAAAATGTCTTCAATAAATACCTCATCACAGTATTATTTGAATCATGCATATTTTTAATTGACTTTAAATCCATCTTTGAAGTATTTAGCAATCTAATTGGGATGATAAACCATTTACATACAGACTGGTAACTAAATATACAGTACCTGATAGATTTCTTATGAACATGGTCAATCCATTTTTATTTACTCCCCATCTTATTAGAAAAATCAGTAACAATAACTATAATTTACAAGTACCTTACGTGTGCCAACCACTCTTCTTAGAGATTCACATACTTTATTTAATGTTTTGTCAGTTCCTCTCATATTAGACTAAGTCATTTTTCAGAGAACAAAGCCCTACTCTTCCACGTATAAGCTATGTGACCTTAAGTAGATGAGTACTCTTTTTTTTTTTCAACATCTTTATTGGAGTATAATTGCTTTACAATGGTGTGTTAGTTTCTGCTGTATAACAAAGTGAATCAGCTGTATGTAAACATACATCCCCACATCTCCTCCCTCTTGCATCTCCCTCCCACCCTCCCTATCCCACCCGTCTAGGTGGTCACGAAGCACCGAGCTGATCTCCCTGTGCTATGTGGCTGCTTCCCACTAGCTATCTAGTTTACATTTGGTAGTGTATATATGTCCATGCCACTCTCTCACTTCATCCCAGCTTACCCTTCGCCCTCCCTGTATCCTCAAGTCCATTCTCTACGTCTGCGTCTTTATTCCTGTCCTGCCCCAAGGTCCTTCAGAACATTTTTTCTTTTTTTTTTGATTCCATATATATGTGTTAGCATACAGGATTTGTTTTTCTCTTTCTGACTTACTTCACTCTGTATGACAGATTCTAGGTCCATCCACCTCACTACAAATAGTTCAATTTCATTTCTTTTTATGGCTGAGTAATATTCCATTGTATATATGTACCATATCTACTTTATTCCATTCATCTGTCGATGGCCACTTAGGTTGCTTCCATGTCCTGGCTATTGTAAATAGAGCTGCAGTGAACATTGTGACTCTTTTTGAATTATGGTTTTCTCAGGGTATATGCCCAGGAGTGGGATTGTTGAGTCGTACGGTAGTTCTATTTTTAGTTTTTTAAGAAACCCTAGTGGCTGTATCAATTTACATTCCTACCAACAGTGCAAGAGTGTTCCCTTTTCTCCACACCCTCTCCAGCATTTGTTGTTTGTAGATTTTTTGATGATGGCCATTCTGACTGGTGTGAGGTGATACCTCACTGTAGTTTTGATTTGCATTTCTCTAATGATTAGTGATGTTGAGCATCCTTTCATATGGTGGCAATCTGTATATCTTCTTTGGAGAAATATGTATTTAGGTCTTCTGCCCATTTTTGGATTGGGTTGTTTTTGTTTTTTGATATTGAACTGCAAGAGCTATTTGTATATTTTAGAGATTAATCCTTTGTCCATTGTTTTGTTTGCAAATATTTTCTCCCATTCTGAGGGTTGTCTTTGCGTCTTGTTTATGGTGTCCTTTACTGTGCAAAAGCTTTTAAGTTTCATTAGGTCCCATTTTTTAATTTTTGTTTTTATTTCCATTTCTCTAGGAGGTGGGTCAAAAGGGATCTTGCTGTGATTTATGTCATAGAGTGTTCTGCCTATGTTTTCCTCTAACAGTTTTATAGTGTCTGGCCTTCATTTAGGTCTTTAATCCATTTTGAGTTTATTTTTGTATATGGTGTTAGGGATTGTTCTAATTTCATTCTTTTATATGTAGCTATCCAGTTTTCCGAGCACCACTTATTGAAGAGGCTGTCTTTTCTCCATTGTATATTCTTTCCTCCTTTATCATAAATAAGGTAACCATATGTGTGTGGGTTTATCTCTGGGCTTTCTATCCTGTTCCATTGATCTATATTTCTGTTTTTGTGCCAGTACCAAACTGTTTTGATTATACTAGATGTGTAGTATAGTCTGAAGTCTGGGAGCGTGATTCCAGCTCTCTTTTTCTTCCTCAAGATTGCTTTGGCTATTCAGGGTCTTTTGTGTTTCCATACAAATTGTGAAATTTTTTGTTCTAGTTCTGTGAAAAATGCCATTGGTAGTTTGATAGGGATTGCATTGAATCTGTAGGTTGCTTTGGGTAGTAGAGTCATTTTCACAATGTTGATTCTTCCAATCCAAGAACATGGTATATCTCTCCATCTGTTTGTATCATCTTTAATTTCTTTCATCAGTGTCTTATAGTTTTCTGCATACAGGTCTTTTGTCTCCTTAGGTAGGTTTATTCCTAGGTATTTTTTTCTTTTTGTTGCAATGTAAATGGGAGTGTTTCCCTAATTTCTCTTTCAGATTTTTCATCATTAGTGTATAGGAATGCAAGAGATTTCTGTGCATTAATTTTGTATCCTACTACTTTACCAAATTCACTGATTAGCTCTAGCAGTTTTCTGGTAGCATCTTTAGGATTCTCTAGGTATAGTATCATATCATCTGCAAACAGTGACAGCTTTACTTCTTCTTTTCTGATTTGGATTCCTTTTATTTCTTTTTCTTCTCTGATTGCTGTGGTTAAAACTTCCAAAACTATGTTGAATAATAGTGGTGAGAGTGGACAGCCTTGTCTTTTTCCTGATCTTAGAGGAAATGGTTCAGTTTTTCACCATTAAGAACGATGTTGGCTGTGGGTTTGTCATATATGGCCTTTATTATGTTGAGGTAAGTTCCCTCTATGCCTACTTTCTGGAGGGTTTTTATCATAAATTGGTGTTAAATTTTGTCAAAAGCTTTTTCTGCATCTATTGAGATGATTATATGGTTTTTATTCTTCAATTTGTTAATATGGTGTATCACATTGATTGATTTGCGTATATTGAAGAATCCTTGCTGGGATTATTCCTGGGATAAACCCCACTTGATCATGGTGTGTGATCCTTTAAATGTGCTGTTGGATTCTGTTTGCTAGTATTTTGCTGAGGATTTTTGCATCTATGTTCATCAGTGATATTGGCCTCTAGTTTTCTTTCTTTGTGACACCTTTTTCTGGTTTTGGTATCAGGGTGATTGTCCCCTTGCAGAATGAGTTTGGGAGTGTTCCTCCCTCTGCTATATTCTGGAAGAGTTGGAGAAGGAATGGTGTTAGGTCTTCTCTAAATGTTTGATAGAATTCGCCTGTGAAGCCGTCTGGTCCTAGGCTTTTGTTTGTTGGAAGGTTTTTAATCACAGTCTCAATTTCAGTGCTTGTGATTGGTCTGTTTATATTTTCTATTTCTTCCTGGTTCAGTCTCAGAAGGTTGTGCTTTTCTAAGAATGTGTCCATTTCTTCCAGGTTGTCCATTTTATTGGCATATAGTTGCTTGTAGTAATCTCTCATAATCCTTTGTATTTATGCAGTGTCATTTTTTACTTCTCCTTTTTCATTTCTAATTTTGTTGATTTGAGTCTTCTCCCTTTTTTTCTTGATGAGTCTGGCTAATGGTTTATCAATTTTGTTTATCTTCTCAAAGAACCAGCTTTTAGTTTTATTGACCTTAGCTAATGTTTCCTTCATCTCTTTTTCATTTATTTCTGATGTGATCTTTATGATTTCTTTCCTTCTGCTGACTTTGGGGGTTTTTTGTTCTTCTTTGTCTAATTGCTTTAGGTGTAAGGTTAAGTTGTTTAATTGAGATGTTTCTTGTGTCTCGAGTTAGGATTGGATTGCTATAAACTTCCCTCTTAGAACTGTTTTTACTGCATCCCATAGGTTTTGGGTCGTCGTGTTTTCATTGTCATTTGTTTCTAGATATTTTTTGATTTCCTCTTTGATTTCTTCAGTGATCTCTTGGTTATTTAGTAGTGTATTGTTTAGCCTCCATGTGTTTGTATTTTTTACAGTTTTTTTCCTGTAATTGATATCTACTCTCATAGCATTGTGGTCAGAAAAGATACTTGATACAATTTCAATTTTCTTAAATTTACCAAGGCTTGATTTGTGACCCAAGATATGATCTATCCTGGAGAATGTTCCATGAGCACTTGAGAAGAAAATGCATTTTGTTGTTTTTGGATGGAGTGTCCTATAAATATCAATTGAGTCCATCGTGTTTAATGTATTATTTAAAGCTTGTGTTTCCTTATTTATTTTCATTTTGGATGATCTGTTCTTTGTTGAAAGTGGGGTGTTAAAGTCCCCTACTATGATTGTGTTATTGTCAGTTTCCCCTTTTATGGCTGTTTGCCTTTGCCTTATGTATTGAGGTGCTCCTATGTTGGGTGCATAAATATTTACAATTGTTATATCTTCTTCTTGGATTGATCCCTTGATATTATGTAGTGTCCTTCTTTGTCTCTTGTAATAGTCTTTATTTTAAAGTCTATTTTGTCTGATAGGAGAATTGCTACTCCAGCTTTCTTTTGATTTCCATTTTCATGGAATATCTTTTTCCATCCCCTCACTTTCAGTCTGTGTGTGTCCCTTGGTCTGAAGTCAGTCTCTTGTAGACAGCAAATATATAGGTCTTGTTTCTGTATCCACTCAGCCAGTCTGTGTATTTTGGTTGGAGCATTTAATCCATTTACATTTAAGGTAGTTATTGATATGTATGTTCCTATTACCATTTTCTTAATTGTATTGGGTTTGTTATTGTAGGTCTTTTCCTTCTCTTTTGCTTCTTGCCTAGAGAAGTTCCTTTAGCATTTGTTGTAGAGCTGGTTTGGTGGTGCTGATTTCGCTTAGCTTTTGCATGTCTGTAAAGGTTTTAATTTCTCCGTCAAAGCTGAAAGAGATCCTTGCTGCGTAGAGTAATCTTGGTTGTAGGTTTTTCTCTTTCATCACTTTAAATATGTCCTTCCACTCCCCTGTGGCTTGCAGAGTTTCTGCTGAAAGATCAGCTGTTTACCTTATGGGGATTCCCTTGTATGTTATTTGTTGCTTTTCCCTTGCTGCTTTTAATATTTTTTCTTTGTATTTAATTTTTGATTGATTGATATGTGTCTTGGCGTGTTTCTCCTTGGATTTATCCTGTATGGGACTCTCTGTGCTTCCTGGACTTGATTGACCATTTCCTCTCCCATATTAGGGAAATTTTCAAGTATAATCTCTTCAAATATTTTCTCAGTCCCTTTCTTTTTCTCTTCTTCTGGGATCCCTATAATTCAAATGTTGATGCATTTAGTGTTGTCCCAGAGGTCTCTGAGACTGTACTCAATTCTTTTCATTCTTTTTTCTTTATTCTGCTCTGTGGTAGTTATTTCCACTATTTTATCTTGCAGGTCACTTATCAGTTCTTCTGCCTCAGTTATTCTGCTATTGATTCCTTCTAGAGAATTTTTAATTTCATTTATTGTGTTGCTCATCATTGTTTGTTTGCCCTTTAGTTCTTCTAGGTCCTTGTTGAATGTTTCTTTTATATTCTCCATTCTATTTCCAAGATTTTAGATCACCTTTACTATCATTACTCTGAATTCTTTTTCAGGTAGACTGCCTATTTCCTCTTCATTTGTTTGATCTGGTGGGTTTTTACCTTGCTCCTGCATCTGCTGTCTGTTTCTCTGTCTTCTCATTTTGCTTAACTTACTGTGTTTTGGGGTCTCCTTTTCACAGGCTGCAGGTTCGTAGTTCCCGTCGTTTTTGGTGTCTGGCTCCAGTGGCTAAGGTTGGTTCAGTGGGTTGTGTAGGCTTCCTGGTGGAGGGGACTGGTGCCTGTGTTCTAGTGGATGAGGCTGGATCTTGTCTTCTGGTGGGCAGGACCACGTCCAGTTGTGTGTTTTGGGGGGTCTGTGACCTTATTATGATTTTAGGCAGCCTCTCTGCTGATGGGTGGCTTTGTGTTCCTGTCTTGCTAGCTGTTTGGCATAGGGTGTCCAGCACTGTAATTTGCTGGTCGTTGGGTGGAGCTGGGTCTTAGCACTGAGATGGAGATCTCTGGGAGATCTCTGGGAGATCATTTGCTGTTTGTTATTACATGGAGCCAGGAGGTCTCTGGTGGACCAATGTCCTTCACTCAGGTCTACCACCTCAGTAGCACAGGCCTGACATCCGTCCGGAGCACTAAGACCCTGTCAGCCACACGGCTCAGAAGGAATGGGAGAAAAAAAAGAAAGAAAAGATGAAAGAAAGAAAAAATAAAATAAAGTTATTAAAATATAAAATAAAAAAATTATTAAATATAAAAAATTTTTTGAAGTAAAAAAAAAGAAAGATAGAAAGAAGAGAGCAACCAACCCAAAAAACAAATCCACCAATGATAACAAGTGCTAAAACCTATAGTAAACACACACACACACACACACACACACAATGGACAGACAGACCCCTAGGACAAATGGTAAAAGCAAAGCTATACAGACAAAATCACACAAAGAAGCATACACATACACACTCACAAAAAGAGAAAAAGGAACAAAATGTATATATATATAAAAAAAGAACAAATGTACCAATGATAATAAACTCTATATAGTAAACTAAGATAAACATAAAACCAGAAACAAATTAGATGCAAAAAGCAAACACCAATTCTACAGTTGCTCCCAAAGTCCACCACCTCAATTTTGGGATGATTCATTGTCTTTTCAGGTATTCCAGAGATGTAGGGTACATCATGCTGATTGTGGAGATTTAATCTACTGTTCCTGAGGCTGCTGGGAGAAATTTCACTTTCTCTTCTTTGTTCACACAGCTCCTGGGGTTCAGCTTTGGATTTGGCCCTGCCCCTGTGTGTAGGTCTCCTGAGGGCATCTGTTCCCTGCCCAGACAGGACGGGGTTAAAGTAGCAGCTGATTAGGGGGCTCTGACTCACTCAGGCAGGGGGAGGGAGGGGTACAGAATGCAGGGTGAGTCTGCAGAGGCAGAGGCCAGCGTGACGTAACAACCTGAGGTGTGCCATGTGTTCTCCTGGGGAAGTTGTCCCTGGATCACAGGACCCTGGCAGGGACAACTTCCTGGCAGTGGAAGTTGTCCACTGGCAGTGACGGTCTGCACAGCTCCCGGAAGGAGAGGTGTGGATAGTGACCTATGCTTGCACACAGGCTTCTCGGTGGCTGCAGCAGCAGCCTTAGCGTCTCATGCCCGTCTTTGGTGTCCGTGCTGATAGCCGCGGCTCGCGCCCATCTCTGGAGCTTGTTTAGGTGGTGCTCTGAATCCCCTCTCCTTGTGCACCCCGAAACAATGGTCTCTTGCCTCTTAGGCAGGTCCAGACTTTTTCCCAGACTTCCTCCCGGCCAGCTGTGGCACACTAGCCCCCTTCAGGCTGTGTTCACGCAGCCAACCCCAGTCCTCTCCATTGGATCTGACCTCCGAAGCCAGAGCCTCAGCTCCCAGCCCTGACCCGCCCTGGTGGGTGAGCAGACAAGCCTCTCAGGCTGGTGAGTGCTGGTCAGCACCGCTGGCACTAACACTCTTATACTATCTGAGAGACAGGCTGTAAATTTGCTTCTAAACAGTTATCAGTTACAAGATTCATAGCCTGCATAACACAGTAAGGTTCGGAAAGTTCACAATGCAGAGCAATAGTTGTGGGATGTGTTGAATAATCTTTATAGCTGGAAGTATGTGTCAGTTGCTTCTCATATTTTCATTTTCCTCTAGAGAAAACATCATTTCCTGGTCACCCTCTGAAATGCTGTTTTGGCAAGATCATTGCATTGCTGAATTATCATTGTGTCATGATTAGATATGCTGGCTTGAAGCATAGGTAGTCAGATGTGACTTGTACTTCTGTCTTGCTGTGAGTATAACATGATATTACATGGTGTGGTGGGCAATGAAATAGGTATTTGTGTTATGTTTGAGCCACATACTATTGTTTGTACTGCTTCATTGTACTTTGACTTGAGTATGTACAACAAGTGGTTAAAAAATGTATTAACATTGACATCTTTTGGAGAATTCAACAACTCTTTTCATCCTTGGTACATTCCAAAGGGAAAATTCTATCCAGTTTTTTGAGGATTAATCTATCATAGGGTTAGAATATATGATTTTTCCCAGTAAAATGGCCTGTGGAACTTCCTCAGAAACTGAAAATTGAATGAAATTTCAGAACAAGAACAGTTATAGAGCACATATTGGATTGGGGATATACAGCAAGATTTTGCTATAGAACCCTGATTCAGCTGATTTTCCCCTTTCTTATCCCTTCTTTGGGTGTTCTCATCATCTTCCAAAGGGAATTCACAGAAGCTTAGTTCTTGTTCTCTGAACTACTAAGTACTGCCACGGTGAATTAGACAATGCCTATGAGAATTTATTCATTCAACCAACGTTTGCTGAGTGCCTACCAGTTTCCAGGCATTGTGGTAGATGCTGGAGATACAAAGTCAAATAAGAAGTGTCACATACCCTCAGGGAGCTTACAATATATTGATAAAATGAGATAACATAATTAAGAAGCCCACATATTTGTATTTTTTCCATTTTCCAGCATTCTTCTCAGTAACATCTGTTTCTTATGCTAATTTAAACATCATCATCACCACTACGGTTAACACTAATTTAGTACTTACTATGTTGCAGATCTCATGCTTAGGGCTTTATTATGTACAATATGTTATTTAATCTTCAAACAACTCCATGAGGTAGGTGCTATTAATATCCATAATGATGAGGAAAACAGGCTCAGAAATGCCAAGTAGCCTATAAGAGTTTATACCATTAAGGAATGGTGGAAAAGGAATTAAAATCCAAGATCTTGTTCATAATAACAGTGCTATATTGCTTCATATTTAGATATATATATATAATGAGTAAAGAACTATTTCATCATTTGGCTGGTGCTGATTAACTGCCTAAACTAGATATAAGATATTACAGGTTAATTCTGGGAAATGGTAGAGTTTCCCAGATTTGGGGGAATCATGGCATTTGGGTGGAACTTGTTTAGAAGTGAAGACGGGTTTTTGACTGTGGTTAATGAATGCCTCTAAAGTCTGATAGAGAGAACCAATTACTGGGAAGAAAATCCCCATTCTAAGGCCCCTTGCTGTGAATAAACCCAAACTTGACAGACAGCAAACAAGGGAGTAAACAAAAATTCCAACAATTTTGTTTTGGGGCAAACAATATCTGACTATTAGTGGAATGTGAAATGATTATTTAATTTAAAATCACTCTACAGGTGATTTTTAAAAGAGTGAAAAGGGGCACAAAAGGGAGAAAAGAGTTATGTAAATATATATCTAGCCTTATTTTTTACAGTGATGTTATGGAAGTAACAAGTATTAATTGTCAAATTCCACACAATTCCCAGGTGTTCCAGGGTGCTCTGAGCAAAGCACATGCTATTTTTTTTTTTTATGGTATCATTGGAAAGCTCTGATGTTTTAACCCAAAGGACACACTGGACCTTACTTTGGTTTTCTAACTGTATGGCAAATGTCTAATTTAATTAGACATTGTCCAAGTAGGTTCCACAACCTTCATTCCACCTGAAACTTACAGAACAATAACATCCACTTTATAGAAACGCTTAACATAGTTCTTTTGCTAGTTGTTTTCTTTAAATTTTTACCTCATTGACATCTTCCTCTTGAGATATTAAAAGAGTATTTTAAATTAACTAAAGCAACAAGTAAAAGCAACAGCAACCCCAAGCAATAATTTGTTGGGGCTTTTTTTGGGGGGGGGTTATAGTGGCTCTAGATAATGCATAATATAATCAGAAGTATGATACAGAGAAAGAAACAAGTGGATATAAATCCTGATACTTCCTTCTACTTAAGTATCTTAGTACCTCAGTTACCTTATCTGTAAACTGAACATAGCAATACTTCCCTCATAAGGTTGTTGTGAGCCTTAAATTAAATTATCTGAATAAATGCATGTACATAATTAAGAAATAAATAAACAGCAACTACTATTTATAATAATTATAATATCTCTCCATTAAAATGTTGTATTTCTTCTATAACAAAAATTGAGATTAGGTGATTTTACATAAAAGTGCTTTCACATATCTCAAGGATCTTCAAAAAGACAAGATCCGTTATTTCTGTAGCTCTCTGAATGATCAGTAGATATAACTTTTCCTTTTTGCATGAAAAGGAGATCTTTTACTCTTCTCTAAGATGTGGCTGATAGTTATCCCGGTTTCCCAGGCTATTCCAAGTGTGAAATGAATCAAGAGGTCTGAAATCATCATATCCCATGAGCATTCTTGTCCTTGAATTTGCTTCTTTGTCATTAACATGCAGACTTTACACAGAAAATATTTACCAGCCTTGGCATGATTTTTCACTGACTAGTAAGGAAACCCAGGCTCCTCTTTGGAGGGGTTTAAATCAGAGCCTAGAGGTTTTGTTTCATGTATGTTTGCTGACTGAGAACCCGGTTTGACTCATTAACCAGATTATATCCAAAATACCATATACCCAGACATGACCCATATCATTGTTTGACATTTTCAGATCTATTATGTATCCAGACAGAAATATACAGTCTATACTAACGAACAAGGTTAACATGTCTTTACTTATTTTAGAAACTCTTTTCCCTCACCGGTAAATTTAGGTTAATTTTAAGATTCTCATATATTTTAAAGTGGGTTAAAGTTATTTTTCCAAACTGCTTTTGTCAGGAATGAATGAACTTCTTTAAATAAGTGCCAGAAAATAACACACTTTAATTTTAATTCTGGTAGGTGGGTTTACATTTTAAGATACCACCCAGATTAGTTTTTCCTGGATACATTATTCAAACAATATTTGTAGTAAGAAGACCTAATGCTCACAATTCTGTGCTGTCATCATATTCTCCTGAGATCATATCTGTATAGATGAATCTTTTTCTGAAGCAATGGCAAAGCACCTGATGAGATGCCATCAAATTTAAGTCAGGCATCAGACCTGTATTTAATACCTATAACTGTTTGAGTTAAGCATGTTAATCTCCAATTTACAGAGGAGGAAACTGACTCTTAGAGAGGTTAAAACTTTTGCTGGTGGTGAAATGAGTGATGGAGCCAGTACTCAAATCCAGGTTTGTCTGACTACAAAGCCTGTTCATTTTCTACCATACCAGGATTCTAGAGACCCAGCAAAGTGATATCTTAGGTTGCATAATTGTTTACCAGTGAAGTCAGGGCAGCAAAGACCAGGAGCTGGTGGCATGTAGATGCATGCTAAAACTATTGCTCAGATAGGTTGGTCGATAGTAACACAAATCTTTTATTCTAGCTGTAAAGGGCTGCTAACAACTTTCAGAGGAGCCAGCAGGCATGCACCACTCTGCCTTCAGCCTTTCATTCATTAAGAAACTAAGTCTTAAAAATGAAATATCAGAAAGAGAAATTAGGGGGGAAAAATCCCACTTACCAGTGCATCAAAAATAATAAAATACCTAGGAATAATCCTACCTAAGGAGGCAAAAGACCTGTACTCTGAAAACTCTAAGACACTGATGAAAGAAATTGAAGATGACAAAAACAGATGGAAAGGTAGACCATGTTCTTGGATTGGAAGAATCAATATTGTTTAAATGACCATACTACCCAAGGCAATCTACAGATTCAGTGCAATCCCTATCAAATCACCAATGACATTTTTCACAGAACTAGAACAAAAATTTTTTAAATTTGCATGGAAACACAAAACACCCCAAATAGTCAAAACAATCTTGAGAAAGAAGAACAGAGCTGGAAGAATCACATTCCCTGACTTCAGACTACACTACAAAGCTACAGTAATCAAAACAGTATGATACTGTCACAAAAACAGACATATAAATCAATGAAACAGGATAGAAAGCTGAGAAATAAGCCCATGCACTTATGGTCATTTAATCTATGACAAAGGAGGCAAGAATATATAATGGAGAAAAGACAGTCTCTTCAATAAGTGCTGCTGGGAAAAGCTGCATGTAAAAGGATGAACGTAAAACATTCTCTAACACAATATAGAAAAATAAGCTCAAAATGGGTTAAAGATCTAAATGTGAGACTGGAAAACTCCTAGAAGAGAACATAGGTAGAACACTCACTGACATAAATCATAGCAATATTCTTTTGGATCCATCTCCTAGAGTAATGGAAATAAAAACAAAAATAAACAAATGGGAGGGACCTAATTAAACTTAAATATTTTGCACAACAAAGATAACCAAAAACAAAATGAAAAGACAACCTATGGACTGGGAGAAAATATTTTCAAATGATGCTACCAATAAGGGATTAATTTCCAAAATATACAAACAGCTCATACAGCTTAATAGCAAAAAAAAAAAAAAGAAACAACACAATAAAAAAATGGACAGAAGATCTCAATAGACATTTCTCCAAAGAAGACATACAGATGGCTAACAAGCACATGAAAAGATGTTTAATATTATTAGTTATTAGTGAAATGCAAATCAAAACTACAAGGGGCTTCCCTGGTGGCTCAGTGGTTAAGAATCTGCCTGCCAATGCAAGGAACATGGGTTCGAGCCCTGGCCTGGGAAGATCCCACATGCCGTGGAGCAACTAAGCCTGTGCGCTACAACTACTGAGCCTGAGCTCTAGAGCCCGCAAGCCACAACTACTGAAGCCTGTGTGCCTAGAGCCCGTGCTCCGCAACAAGAGAAGCCACGACAATGAGAAGCCCGCACACCACAACGAAGAGTAGCCGCCACTCACTGCAACAAAAGAAAGCTTGTGCACAGCAATGAAGACCCAACACAGCCCAAAATAAATAAATAAATAAATCTATAAAAAAAAACAACAAAAAACTACAATGAGGTATCACCTCATGCCTGTCAGAATGGCCATCATTAAAAAGTCTACAAACAATAAATGCTGGAGAGGGTGTGGCGAAAAAGGAACCCTCCTACACTGCTGGTGGGAAAGTAAGTTGGTGCAGCTACTATGGAGAACAGTATGGAGGTTCCTTAAAAAACTAAAAATAGAGTTACCATATGCTCCTGCAGTCCCACTCCTGGGCATATATCTGGACAGAACTCTAATTCTAAGAGATACATGCACTCCAATGTTCATAGCAGCACTATTCACAATAGCCAAGACATGGCAACAACCTAAATGTTCATCAACAGATGAATGGATATATATACACAATGGAATATTACTCAGCCATAATAAAAGAAAGAAATAATGCCATTTATAATAACATTGGATGGACCTAGAGATTATCATATTAAGTGAAGTACGTTAGACAGAAAAAGACAAATATCATATGATATCTCTTATATGTAGAATCTAAAAATAATGATACAAATGAACTTATTTACAAAACAGAAATAGACTTACAGACATAGAAAACAAAGTTATGGTTACCAGAGGGGATGGCAGAGGAGATAAATCAGGAGTTTGGTATTAACAACAAGTACCTACTGTATAGCACAGGGAACTATATTTAATATCTTGTAATAACTGATAATGGAAAAGAATCTGAAAAAGAATATAAGTATATATATATATATGTGTGTAACTGAATGACTTGCTGTACACCTGAAACTAACAGAACATTGTAAATTAACTATACTTCCAATTAAAAAATGGTTAAAAAAAAAGAAACTAAGTGTTCATCACATGCCAGGCACTAGTTGAATCCTGGGGGTACTTTCATGAATAAACGTAAAAGAGCCCTTGTGAAGCTTACATTATTGTAATCCTTCTCTCCTATCCTATAGCATGTTGGTAGCTTATAGCTAATCAGCGCTCCTCCTCCACAGAAAATGAAGTATCATGTTACATCTTTTTAATAGATTGCTGATCCCTGTTGTAGACAATCAGAACAATAAGGCCAAAGTAGAACTTCTGTTTTATATAAGCCATATAAGAAACCAAAGAATGCTATATCAACGAATTTTTATCTAGAGAAGAGAGATATTGTGCTGTACACAGAGTAGGTACAATATACTCTTTGAATAAATGAATGAATGAATAATAAATTCATGAGGATATTTATCAAACTAGTTCTATGTAATGAAAACTGTGTAACTGTACTTTGTTTCTGCATTTGTTACTGGTTATATAGGCATTTGTTTTTCCTACTATTGCTATATATTAGAACTTTATAGAAATATTTTATTTCTACATTTATTTCTCTCACTCAGTGAAATAATATGTTATTTATAATTATTATTAATAGCTTATATCTGATAGTCCACTGTGCTAGACACTGTTTTAAATGCTTCTCACAACTGATACCACAGAAAAGATCTGATGCCACTACAAAGGATAATAAGAGACCACTATTAACAATTATATGCCAACAAATTGGACAACCTAGAAGAAATGTGTAAATTCCTAGGTACATACTAAGAAATCTACCAAGACTGAATCATGAAGAAGGAAAAATCTCAATAAACCAATTGTTAGTAAGGAGATTGAGTCAGTAATCAAAAACTTCCCAACAAACAAAAGTCCAGAACCAGATGGCTTCACTGGTGAATTCGACCAAACCTTCAAAGAGAATCAATATTTATCCTTCTCAAACTCATCCCAAAAATTGAAGAGGAGGGGATGCTTCCAAATTTATTTTATGAGGCCAACATTGACCTGACACCAAAACCAGACAAGGACACCACAAAAAGATAAAATTACAGGCCAATGTCCCCGATGAACAAAATATTAGGAAACCAAATTCAACAATACATTAAAAGGATCATATACCATGATCAAGTGGGATTTATTCTAGGGGTGCAAGTATGGTTCAACATCTACAAGTCAATCAATGTGTTACAGCACATTAACAAAATGAAGGCTAAAAATCAAATGATCATCTCAATAGATGCAAATGAAAACTCTCAACAAATCGAATATAGATGGAACATACCTTGACATAATAAAAGCCATATATGACAGACTAACAGTTAATATCATACTCAACAGGAATAAGACAAAGATGCCCACTCTCACCACTTTAATCCAATATCATATTGAAAGTCTGAGCCAGAGCAGTTAGGCAAGAAAAATAAATAAAAGGCATCTAAATTGGAAAAAAAAAAAAAAGTAAAACTGTCACTATTGGTGGATGACAATACTATATACAGAAAACCCTAAAGACTTCACCAAAAACTATTAGAACTGATCAACAAATTCAGTAAAATTTCAGGATACAAAATCAATATACAAAATATGTTGTGTTTTTATGTACTAACAATTAAGTATCAGAAAGAGATATTAAGGAAACAACCCCATTTACAATTGCATCAAAAAGAATAAAATACATGGGATTCAGTTTAACCAAGGAGGTGAAAGGCTTGTATGATGAAAATTTTAAGACACTGTTGAAAGAGACCAAAGAAGACACACAAAAATGAAAATATATTTTGTGCGTATAGATTGGAAGAATTAATGTTCTTAAAATGCCTATACTACCCAAAGCAATCTGCAGATTCAATGCAATCCCCATTAAAATTCCTATGGCATTTTTCACAGAAATAGAAAAACAATCCTAAAATTTGTTTGGAACCACAAAATATTCCAAATAGCCAAAGAATCTTGAGAAAGAAGAGCAAAGCTAGAGGCATCATGCTCCCTGATTTCAAACTATATTACTAAGCTCGAGTTATCAAAACAGTATAGTATTGTCATGAAAATGGATGCACAGATCAATGGAACAGAACAGAGAGACCAGAAATAAGCCTACACATGTATGGTCAATTAATTTACTACAAAGGAGGCAAGAATATACAATGGGGAAAGGAGAATCTCTTCAATAAATGGTGTTGGGAAAACTGGACAGCCACTGGCAAAAGAATTAAACTAGACTACTATCTTCAACCATACACAAAAATTAACTTAAAATGGATTAAAGACTTGAATGTAAGACCTGAAACCGTAAAACTCAGAAGAAAATGCAGTCAAAGAACTCCTTGACATTGGTCTTGGCGGTGATTTTTTTATTCCAAAAGCAAAGGCAACAAAAACAAAAATAAGTGAGACTACATCAAACTAAAAAGCTTCTGCACAGCAAAGAAAATTATCAGTAAAATGAAAAGGAAAATACGTGCAAATTATATATCTGATAAGGAGTTAATATCCAAAATATCATACAACTCAATAGCAAAACAAAACAAAACAAAACACAAAAACCAAACATCTGATTAAAAAATGGTCAGAGTATCTAAATAGACAATTTTCCAAAGAAGACATACAGATGGCCAGCAGGCATATGAAAAGATGCTAAATGAAACAAATCATCAGAGAAATGCAAATAAAAACCACAATGAGATATCACCTCACATCTTTTAGAATGGCTATTATCAAAAATAACAAGTGTTGTCAAGGATGTGGAGAATTTCAAAACCTTCTTTATTCTCAAAAATTTTTTTAAAAGCTGGAGTGAGAAATTTGCTTTAATATAGTCAAACCTACACACATTTGGGAGCCAATTATTCATGGGAGGTGGGGAGCCTAGCAAAATTCAAGACAAACCTATTGTTAACTTAATCAAAGCCATTGAGTTGACAGCTGCCTCATCAAGCCCAACTAAAGTGGTTTTATGATGATGACCATTTTGGAGTTTTCAGGTCCTGGTCAAATTTTAGGGACAATTTGCACAAACTACTAAAGATAGTGTTTGGGAGAGCTGGTTTGTTGGTGTTGTCTGTGAAGGAATAGCACTATTTCAGAGGGTTAGTGTTGGGCTCCCCATCTACACCTTCTACTTGCTGTTCTAATCTGAACTTATTTGTAAATTCCAACCAGATATAAAGAACATCCATCCATCACTGAGGTTAGCCAAGTATTCTAGACAAGTAGGTCAAAAGATTACTGGGCTTCCCTGGTGGCGCAGTGGTTGAGAATCTGCCTGCTAATGCAGGGGACACGGGTTCGAGCCCTGGTCTGGGAAGATCCCACATGCCGCGGAGCGGCTGGGCCCGTGAGCCACAATTGCTGAGCCTGCGCGTCTGGAGCCTGTGCCCCGCGACGGGAGGGGCCGCGATAGAGAAAGGCCCGCGCACCGCGATGAAGGGCGGTCCCCGCACCGCGATGAAGAGTGGCCCCCGCTTGCCGCAACTGGAGAAAGCCCTCGCACGAACCGAAGACCCAACACAGCCAAAAATAAATAAATAAATAAATAAATAAATAAGAAAATCCTTTAAAAAAAAAAAAAAAAAAAAAAAAAGATTATCTGGCTGCCTGCCATGGGCTAAACCATCAGACAAAGCCACAGGACTAGAATTATAGAAAGAAGCAGAGATGCCACTATTATGAAGCAGCCTCTGTATTTTGTGAGGGACAAAAGAGAAATATCAATAGAGAGACTTCTGTTTTTATTTATCTAATGGTTGGCTCATTGAAATTGAGATTTTTGGCTTGGGGCCCAGAATTTTACTTCAGTTCAAATACAGATGTTCTAATATCTGTAGAATTTCAATGATACTGAGAAACTCATGGATAGCACAGGAAAATAAATCGATAATCGGAGATGGGGAGTTCTTATCAAGGATACTGCAAGGGGTATTTCTGCTTTAGTTGGGAAGTAGAAGTACACTGATGACCTCTAAAGGCAGAAACTTTACCGCAAAGTAACTGTGAAATTAGAGCCTCAGGAAAGGGGAAACACAAAGTGTAGATCATGAGGAAGCTCAGAAAAGGCAAGAATGTATTCCTGTTGCAACTTTTTCTCCCCAGACATTGCTCCCCTCCATGCTCAAGACCAGACTCTGAGGTTTTCCACTCTCATTTCTTAAGAATGAGCTCCTTAGAAATTCTATCAGGCCTCACCTTCTTTCTGCTTTCAAAATGTCTCTTTCTGCCTTGGCTTCCTTTTTTCAAATACTCTTGATATTTCATCTTGGTTTACCTTTCTCATTTACCAGTTTACCATCTGATTATTTGGTAATCATGCTCCAAACTGTTTACCTTAGGACCTGGAAACTCTAGAGTATTTTGCTTCTGATAATCATCTTCAGCTCTGTCCCTAAAACTAAGGACATCTTATACTCTTCAGGACAGTATTAGCTGGATCCCATGGCTTTCTCCTGTGCCTAGAGATAGAACAATGAACCCCCAAAGTCCTTCACATCAATTAAACTAAACTCTGTAAAGAGTAAAACCTCTGATAAAATGAGAATTAGAGTTTCTTACCACTGTAAGATATGTTTGATTTTTTGAGAAAAAAATCTTTCACTTATCTACTGATAAAGAAAAAAAATGGAAAGATTCTTATATTACAGTGAAATAATACATCATCTAAGCATCAGATATGCATTGAGCATTGCTCTACACTTGCATTCTTATTTGCCATGTATTCATCCTTCAATTAAAATATTTCAAATGGTTTTCCTCTCTTTATTTCTATATTAGACATTTAAGAATTGAAACTCAGAGTGATTAAATGACTTTTCCAAGGTCAAACAGTTATGTGTCTATGTGGAGCTCATTGGAGGACTTTTTTACTCTACTATGAGTCCCTTAAAGGCTAAGTCTCAGTTGCCACTGGATTTGAAGACAGTAACCACAAAAAACAAGCAATAATGTAATCAGTTGGCAAAGAGGTGAAGTTCTCTGTTTTATAAAATTTCTACACTTTAACCCTTCCCAGATGCTGGTATGAAGTTTTTTCTAGGATATATTGTTTGAAATGTAATAAGGAGCACATGCCAGCCTGTATTTGCTGGGTGAAGTCTCTGACTATGGATGATTTTCAAGGATATTCTCTGTAGTTTGAGCAGAGTCTTCAAATGAAATCTTTGAATGAGAAAATTGCCTCCCTCATTTGAAAATATTAAAATTTAAAGGACCTGGATTTCTTTACAGTAATAAAATACATAACCTCAATTGTTTGTTTATTTTATAATTTTATTCACAACCCAGTTACTGTTTACCTTTTGGGGAATTTGTATACCAAAGCACACATAAATAGTATTTAATTCTTTTTGTTGTTTTTGCATTTTGCAAGATTGGATATGATTTGCTTTCCATTTGGCATGCAATGTGTGAAATTTAGAAAGCTTTCTTTTCTCAGTTATTGGCATATTTGGGGGGGGGGGCATGTGATGCCAGATGCTCTTAAGGCATTAGAAATAGCCTTGTGAGGAATTTGCACCTGAGTAGGCTGTTGAGGCATCTCTACTACCCATCAATCTCTGAACTAAAGTAAGCAGAGGCTGCCTCCTTCTGACTGTTTCACTGTGTAGTCTTCATCCAGTTTTTCTTTCATCCTTATTTTCTCTAAACTCATTTTAAGCACACATCCATGGAGGTGGTTAAAATTAGAAATGGTGGAGTATAATTTCTTTTTAATCATTTAAATGGATGACTAGTGACTCTGATGAAATGAGTATTATTATTTCATGCCTCTTTAAAATACGGTTGAAGTTTTGAATAAACATTCTTTCACTTATTTAATGATAAAGAAGAAAAAATAGAAAGATTGTAATATTCCAGAGAAATAATACATAATCTGAGCATCAAGCAGACAATCATTGAGGATTGCTTTAAGATTACATTCTTATTTGCCAAATATTCATCTTTCAAACAAGATATTTCAAATGATTTTCTTTTTTTAGAACTCATAATTTGGAAGATGCAATGTTGGCTTTGTGAAAATTATGTATAATGCTTCTCTACATAGTTGAGGGAAATACTCAATAAACTGCATAAAACATGGCAGGCAAACAGAAAATGTTTGGGTGAAAATGAGTGATGGGCTGAAAGGTTTGAAAGGATATTGTCTGGAAGATTCTTTCATGCAGTCACTTGGATTATTACTGTTGGAATAAAAATGAATAAACACTGGTGAGAAAGTTAGGCTTTATTTCAACATTGATAAACTTGAGAGCATTTCCTAAAACAATAAGAATTGCTGAAATCACATTTTATTTTCAGAAATATGTATAGCTTCAAGAAGGTTTGCTTCAAGTATTTCTCAGAAGTTAAAATATAGACAGAGACTCTAATTCGAAATTATTTTAGTGAAATAAGAGTTGAGTCGTGAAGGGAATGAAGGACTAATAATCAGTTGGTGGAGAAGTCTGGTTATTATTTTATTTTTTTGTGACTACAGGGTTTTTTTTTATATATCTTTATTGGAGTGTAATTGCTTTATAATGTTGTGTTAGTTTCTGCTGTACAACAAAGTGAATCAGCTGTATGTATACATATATCCCCATATCCCCTCCCTCTTGAGCCTCCCTCCCACCCTCCCATTCCCACCCCTCTAGGTCGTCAAAAAGCATCGAGCTGATCTCCCTGTGCTATGCAGCAGCTTCCCACTAGCCAGCCATTTTACATTTGGTACTGTATATATGTCAATGCTACTCTCTTACTTCGTCCCAGCTTCCCCTTTCCCCCCATGTCCTCAAGTCTGTTCTCTACGTCTGCATCTTTATTCCTGCCCTGGCACTAGGTTCTTCAGTACCGTTTTTTTTAGATTCCATATATGTGCTTTAGCATCCGGTATTTATTTTTCCTCTTTCTGACTTACTTCACTCTGTATGACAGACTCTGGGTCCATCCACCTCATTACAAATAACTCAATTTTGTTCCTTTTTATGGCAGAGTAATATTCCATTGTATACATGTGCCACATCTTCTTTATCCATTCATCTATCAGTGGACATTTAGGTTGCTTCCATGTCCTGGCTATTGTAAATAGTGCTCTAATGAACATTGTGGTACACATATGTTTTTGAATTATGGTCTTCTCAGCATATATGCCCAGTAGTGGCATTGGTGGGTCATATAGTAGTTCTATTTTTAGTTTTTTAAGGAACCTCCATGTGGTTCCTTAATACAGTGGCTGTATTAATTTACATTCCCACCAACAGTGCAAGAGGGTTCCCTTTTCATCACACCCTCTCCAGCATTTATTGTTTGTAGATTTTTTGATGATGACCATTCTGACAGGTGCAAGGTGATAACTCATTGTGGTTTTGATTTGCATTTCTCTAATGATCAGTGATGTTGAGCATCTTTTCATGTGTTTGTTGGCAATCTGTATGTCTATTTTGGGGAAATGTCTATTTAGGTCTTCTGCCCATTTTTGGATTGGACTCTTTGTTTTTTTCATATTGAGCTGCATGAGCTGCTTGTATATTTTGGAGATTAGTCCTTTGTCAGTTGCTTCATTTGCAGATATTTACTCCCAAACTCATTCTACGAGACCACCATCACCATGATACCAAAACCAGACAAAGATGTCACAAAAAAAGAAAATTACAGGCCAGTATCGCTGATGAACATAGATGCAAAGATCCTCAACAAAACACTAGCAAACAGAATCCAACAGCACATTAAAAGGATCATACACCATGATCAAGTGGGGTTTATCCCAGGAATGCAAGGATTCTTCAGTATATACAAATCAATCAATGTGATACACCATATTAACAAACTGAAAGATAAAAACCATATGATCATCTCAAAAGATACAGAAAAAGCTTTTAACAAAATTCAACACCCATTTATGATAAAAACTCTCCAGAAAGTGGGCATAGAGAGAACCTACCTCAACATAATAAAGGCCATACATGACAAACCCACAGCAAACATCATTCTCAGTGGTGAAAAACAGAAAGCACTTCCTCTAAGATCAGGAATAAGACAAGGATGTCCACTCTCACCACTATTATTCAACATAGTTATGGAAGTCCTAGCCACGGCAATCAGAGAAGAAAAAGAAATAAAAGGAATCCAAATCGGAAAAGAAGTAAAACTGTCACTGTTTGCCCATGACATGATACTATACCTAGAAGATCCTACTATACATAGAAGACCAGAAAACTAGAGCTAATCAATGAATTTGGTAAAGTAGCAGGATACAAAATTAATGCACAGAAATCTCTTGCATTCCTATACACTAACAATGAAAACTCAGAAAGAGAAATTAAGGAAACACTCCCATTTACCATTGCAACAAAAAGAATAAAATACCTAGGAATAAACCTACCTAGGGGGGCTTCCCTGGTGGCGCAGTGGTTGAGAATCTGCCTGCCAATGCAGGGGACACGGGTTCGAGCCCCGGTCTGGGAAGATCCCACATGCCACGGAGCAACTGGGCCCGTGAGCCACAATTACTGAGCCTGCGCGTCTGGAGCCTGTGCTCCGCAACAAGAGAGGCCGCGACAGTGAGAGGCCCGTGCACCGCGATGAAGAGTGGTCCCCACTCGCCGCAACTGGAGAAAGCCCTTGCACAGAAATGAAGACTCAACACAGTCATAAATAAATAAATAAAAGAACGTGAATTTCTTTAAAAAAAAAAAAAAAAGCAAAACTGGGCTATTCATTTCAGTAACAGTCAAGGGGTCTTAGTTTGCATTCAATTTCCAATCAGTTTCTCAATCTATTTCATCTGAAGTCTCCACATTACCCACTATAAAAAAAAAAAAAAAACTACCTAGGGAGACAAAAGCCCTGTATGCAGAAAACTATAAGACACTGATGAAAAAAATTAAAGATGATACAAACAGATGGAAAAATATACCATGTTCTTGGATTGGAAGAATCAACATTGTGAAAATGACTATACTACCCAAAGTGATCACAAGTTTAGTATGGCTATTAAAAGAGGAAAGATTGCCTATAGGTGAGTGAGAGGTATGGTACAATTCCTGGACTTTTATGGAGAATGGAAGGAATAGTTGAGAAGAAGAATCTGACAAAAGGAAGGAAGTAGAAAAAGGAAAGGATAAAAAACAAATATAAAAGAAGTAAATATAATATGAGAAAAATAAAGCCATCATACATATTATCAAAATTAATGTGAGTGGCTTGAGTATGCTATGGAAGTATAGGCTCTAAGATTGGTCTAAAAAATAAAATTCACCTATTTGTACTGTTTACAAATAAACACACCTAAAACAAAATGACAGAGTATTCTCTCCCTAACAAAAGTGTAGGCGAATAACATATCAGGTAATAGCAAACTAAATGAAAGCAGATGAGGCAATATTAGTATCTGATCAATTTGATTTCAAGGCCAAAGGGAAAAAAGCAAAACAAACAAAACAAAATAATGAAAAGCTCCAAATGAGGAAATATATAAACAAAACGGCTCAACCATTTGGAAATGAAATGACACTTTTTAAAATAGCCATTTTATGTAAAAAAGAAAAGATACAAATCTGAAATTATAGATTACCCAGAAATCAAAAAGGGTAACACTTTACATAGGAAGTTATGCATAGAGCTAAAGCTGCATTCAGAAAAAATTATAGATGTAAACACTTTTATTGTTAAAAAATAAAAATTGAAAATAAAAGGAAGTCCAACAAACTAAAAAGGAAAAGGAATAACAGTAAGTAAAAATGAAATATGAGAAAAATTAATAAATATCAATATAAGGTGAAATTAATATAAGAGAAAATAAAATAAAGTGAACAACCAATAATACATCATAAAGTATAAATAATAGTAAAATTGATAAATTTCTTGGAAAAATGCATCCAATATAAAAGTGCTAGCAAATCTTATTAAGAAAATAAAAATATATAATATTAGGAATAAGAAAGGGGAAATAACTACACATTCAAGTACATTAAAAAAGTTAAAAAAGAGCCATTTATGATTTTTTAAAATGTGATATAAAATAGGATTAAAGGAGACTTTTTCACTATGATAGAGACTTTTTCACAATAGCAAACAATAGAATTAGCTATAAAACTTTCAGAGCATTAACAATAAAATCAGAAAAAAATAAGTTTACCACTACCCCTACTACTACTATTACTTAGATGATTCCAACTAATGCAGTAAGACATAATAATGGCATAAGCAGTATAACTTTTAAATAAAATAGTAGGAAACTTAACATTATTAGTTGGTGACACCATAGAAAACTAGAAATTCCAAGAAAAGCAAAGTAATACACTATGAAACTACTGAGTCAACTGGGTAAAAGAGTCAATAATCTGTAGTAATTTAAAATCAAAACAAACAAAGAAATACAATATCCTCCAGTTACCAACTTAATGAACCTATGGGAAAAAAACAAACGAGTATGCAAACAAACTAAGAACCCTTTAACCTCTCTGAGCCACCAATAAGTGGTTGGCTTATCAACCACACATCAACAGCCCAGTGCCTCACATACTGAAGGAGCCTAATAAATACTGTAACTTGACTGTCCTTTCTGATATTTTCTAGCCCTGTCTCTGAATCTCATATTTAGACAATTATATTTTGTTTATGTCTCTCTTTTTTTTAAATGTTCACTCGCCCTTAATAGTAATACCACAATATTGAATGCAAGTTATTTTTTTAAACTTTTATTTTATATTACAGTATAGTTGAAAAACAATGTTGTGTTACTCAAAAGCTTTTGTACAGCAAAGGAAACCATAAACAAAGCAAAAAGACAACCCAGAGAATGGGAGAAAGTATTTGCAAATAATGCAACCAACAAGGGATTAATCTCCAAAATATACAAACACCCCATGCAGCTCAATGTCAAAAAAAACAAACAACCCGATCAGAAAATGGACAGAAGACCTAAGCAGACATTTTTCCAAAGAAGATGTACAGATAGCCAAGAGGCACATGAAAAGATGCTCAACATCGCTAATTATTAGAGAAATGCAAATCAAAACTACAATAGATATAACCTCACACCAGTCACAATGGCCATCATCAAAAAGTCTACAAACAATAAATGCTGGAGAGGGTGTGGAGAAAAGGGAACCCTCCTACACTGTTGGTGGGAATGTAAATTGGAACAGCCACTATGGAGAACAATATGGAGGTTCCTTAAAATACTAAAAATAGAGCTACCGTATGACCCAGCAATCCCATTCCTGGGCATATATCCAGATAAAACCATGGTTTGAAAGGATACATGCACCCCAATGTTCATTGCAGTGCTGTTTACAATAGCCAAGACATGAAATCAACCTAAATGTCCATCGACAGATGAATGGGTAAAGAAGATGTGGTACATATATACAATGAAATATTACTCAGCCATTAAAAATAATGAAATAATGCCATTTGCAGCAACATGGATGGACCTGGAGATTATCATACTAAGTGAAGTAAGTCAGACAGAGAAAGACATATATACTATTGCTTACATACAGAATCTTAAAAAAAATGATACAAATGAACTTATTTACAAAACAGACTCACAGACTTCGAAAACAAACTTATGGTTACCAAAGGGGAAAGGTAGAGGGGAGGGATAAATTGCGAGTTTGGGATTGAAATATACACACTACTGTATTTAAAATAGATAACCAACAAGTACCTACTATATAGCACAGGGAACTCTGCTCAATATTCTGTTTAGGTCTCTTAATAATTTTAACAGACTACTTTCATATTGCCATGCAGACTAAAATTCTGTTGGGTGGTTAGAGCATTCCTTTTTATGTTTCTATCTTGTGATCGCCAATGAAGAAATGTGGACACATGGTAAGCCCTTCATTGTTTACCTGCAATATTGAATGGGCACTGATTCATACATCTTCAGTTTGTCTGTAACTCTGACAGACATTATAAGGGTTCTGGCCTTAGCCATGGCCTTTCACAGCAGGTGTTTCCTCAGTATAGAGTTACCCCCAAATTGTCTTGGACTTATTAAAAAATTATTGGTGACTTGGTGAATTCCAGTGATCCCAAGCTTCTTTTCCTAGTAAATGTTTATATCTCTAATAAACTGGAACTTGTACAACTAATTGCTTTGTACTTTCATATGCTGCCCCTCCACAATTCTGATAATTTTAAAACCTTTTAGCAAATACTAATGTATTTCCTGCCCCTATTAGAGGAGTAAATATTAATACCTTTATATTACATTGTAGTCTCCTGATTCTGGATAAAGAATAAAGAAGAATAAATATATGGCAAATAACTCAATACTCTGATGTTACTAGTATTAATCTATTAACAAAATTATTTTTAATGTATGTATATATCACATGTGTATTCAAATTCTATACAGTTTTATGTCCTAGTTCTTTTACTAAATATACTCTTGGCAAAAAAATTAAATTAAATTAACATATGATCACACTAGATTTGCTATTCTGTAACTTTTTGTTCACATATTTATTATGTCATAGGCTTCTTTTTAAGTCATTAGTTCTACTGCTTTCTTTTAGTTATAGCTACCCATTATTTTATATGCAATTACAATTTATTCAGCCATTTCTCTATTAATGAACATTTATATTATTTATAATGCTTTTCTATTAGGAACAATATCATATTGAACATTCTTAGAATCACAGCTCTGTGCTTACAGTCAAATATTTCATGAAGCAGATTCGTAGGAGTGCAACTGCAAGGTCAGTGTGCTTGTTTTAAATATTAAAAGATGCTATCAGATCGTCCTTCAGTAAGACTTTAACGATCTGTATTCCCATCAGAGCTCTATGAAGGTTTTCATTTCTACATATTTCTCAGAATACTAGGTATTGATAATGTTTTCAAATTTTTTAAGTGTGAAAAATAATATCATAGTATTTTAATTTACGTTTCTTGCTTTATAATTGAGGTTGAGATTTGCAATTTCTTTACTACCGAATTTCTGTTCATAGTCTTTGTTTTTCTAAAGTGTTCTTTTCAAATTTGTCCTGTTCTTAGTAGTTTGCAGGACTCTTCCTATTTTAGATCCTTTTGGTTACTGTAAGTTTGCTAAGTTTATTTGTAGTTTGACTTTTTTTGTTGCCTTTTCTTTTAAACTCAGAAAAATTTAACTTTTACGTATTCAAATATGTAAATTTTATTTTTCCTTTTGGCTTCTGGATTCTAATTATGTTTAAGACAGTCTTCTGTGCCATCAAGGTTATAAAAATATCTTCAGGTATTTATTCCAAAATCTTTATTGTCTTATTATTTACATTTAGACCACTAGATCACCTGAAATATATTTTTGAGTAAAGTGTGAAGTGGGGATCTAATTTTGTCTATAGCAAATAGATAGCCATTGTGTCTAAAACCTTTACTGAATAAATCATCTTTTCCCTTCTAAGGTGGAATTCACATTGATCGTACACTGAATCCCAATCTACATTTGGAACTATTTCTAAATTTTGTTCCATGGATATACTTTTGTTCCATACTAGTTAAGTAAGGTAGCTTTTGAGTGAGATTTAATATCAAAATAGGCAAAGCCCTCTTCCTTGTCTACTTTTACAGAATTCCTCTGCAATTACCAGTTATTCTTCTAATGAATTTTAGAATGATTTTGTCCAATAGTTTTGCAATTCTGGCTAGAATTGCATTAACTTTATATGTTAAATTGGTGATGATGAACATTTTAATTGTATTAAAGTGATGTTATATAAGGACATGATATATCTCTACATATTTTGTGTCCTTCAATTGTTTTATAGTTTTCCTTATTTAGGGGAACTAAATTCCTTAAATTGTTATTATTTTGTATCAAAGTGGACTGGCCTTAATTACAATCATTAGCTTCTATTCATATGTGAAACACCATTAGGCATTTGTGATTCTAACATTTCACTGAGGAAAGCTAAACTCCAACAACTCTTCTTTATGATAACTGTTCTAGTCATCTAGCCTGGGGCCAGATGTCAACAGTATTGTATATCTGAATTAAAGCATCACTAGGAAGAAATTTGCTTATTGTCCTTTGTGTTAGTACTCCCTGTATACTTAAATGTATGAAAGATTTGGCACTGTCATGGTATAGTGGGTGTGTGTATGTGTGTGTTTTCTATACACAGTGAAATATCTGTCAACAATTAGAGAATGCATTTATTTTTAAATATACAAAAATACACTCAAAATGGATTAAAGACCTAAATGAAGGCCAGACACTATAAAACTCTTAGAGGAAAACATAGGCAGAACACTCTATGACATAAATCACAGCAAGATCCTTTTTGATGCACCTCCTGAGAAATG
Source organism: Balaenoptera acutorostrata (assembly GCF_949987535.1). Classification (NCBI taxonomy): domain Eukaryota; kingdom Metazoa; phylum Chordata; class Mammalia; order Artiodactyla; family Balaenopteridae; genus Balaenoptera; species Balaenoptera acutorostrata. The sequence goes on along the minus strand of NC_080072.1, from coordinate 64,330,687 downwards.
GAAATAAAAACAAAAATAAACAAATGGGACCTAATGAAACTTAAAAGCTTTTGCACAGCAAAGGAAACCATAAACAAGATGAAAAGGCAACCCTCAGAATGGGAAAAAATATTTGCAAACGAAGCAACTGACAAAGGATTAATCTCCAAAATATACAAGCAGCTCACGCAGTTCAATATCAAAAAAACAAACAGCCCAATCCAAAAATGGGCAGAAGACCTAAACAGACATTTCTCCAAAGAAGATACACAGATTGCCAACATACACATGAAAGGATGCTCAACATCACTAATCATTAGAGAAATGCAAATCAAAACTACAATGAGGTATCACCTCACACCAGTCAGAATGGCCATCATCAAAAAATCTACAAACAATAAATGCTGGAGAGGTGTGGAGAAAAGGGAACCTTCTTCACTGTTGGTGGGAATGTAAATTGATACAGCCACTACGGAGAACAGTATGGAGGTTCCTTAAAAAACTAAAAATAGAACTACCATATGACCCAGCAGTCCCACTACTGGGCATATACCCTGAGAAAACCATAATTCAAAAAGAGACATGTACCACAGTGTTCATTGCAGCACTATTTACAATAGCCAGGACATGGAAGCAACCAAAGTGTCCATCATCGGATGAATGGATAAAGAAGATGTGGCACATATATACAATGGAATATTACTCAGCCATAAAAAGAAACAAAATTGAATTATTTGTACTGAGGTGGATGGACCTAGAGTCTGTCATACAGAGTGAAGTAAGTCAGAAAAAGAAAAACAAATACCATATGCTAACACATATATGTGGAATCTAAAAAAAAGGAAAAAAAATGGTTCTGAAGAGCCTAGGGGCAGGACAGGAATAAAGACGCAGACATAGCGAATGGACTTGAGGACATGGGGAGGGGGAAGGGTAAGCTGGGACGCAGTGAGAGAGTGGCATGGACATATATACACTACCAAAAGTAAAATAGATAGCTAGTGGGAAGCAGCCACATAGCACAGGGAGATCAGCTTCGTGCTTTGTGACCACCAAGAGGGGTGGGATAGGGAGGGTGGGAGGGAGACACAAGAGGGAGGAGATATGGAGGGAGGGAGCAATATAGATTGCTTTACACACCATTGTAAAGCAATTATACTCCAATAAAGATGTTTAAAAAAATGTTTCTCAATGGTTATTCATTCACAACTAAATATGGACTTAGTTCTAGGACAAGATAATTAAAAGTGGCATGCACATGAGTTCTGTGGTGGTTTTCAAACTAATGACTTAATGGAATTGAATAAGGATTATTTTTTAATCAGTGTAATATTTTACTGTCTAATTTTTCTTATTTCTCTAGTTTCTGGTGTATAATTTGTTTTGACAGAATGCTCTTGCTGCATGGAAAGAATAACTCTAGATCCCTCTGCAGATATTTTTAGAGACCTGAATTTATGACAATATGTTAAGGAAGCCTAAAGCAAAACTTAGAATGAAATGTTTGCAGGAAGGACAGAGTTCCAAGGAGAGTAGGTTCAGGGAACTTAAGCCAACGTATGGAGAGGGTAACAATAAGAAGAGACAAAAAAAGCACTTATAAAGCTCTTAGATGATTTTATTTTACTACAAGTGACACTATTCTTTCTGCATGTTTAAAGGCAGATGGTGGCTGTATAGACAAAATTCAATGAGGAGTCAAGGCAATTACTCATTTCCTTTGGGCTTCAGGATTGTATGATGGAGGGAAAATTTGCTTTGGGGGCCTACATTATGTAAATTTCTTGTCTTTGCTGATTGAATTCAGAGAAAAAATTACATAGTTTTCTACTTGGCCTGTGTTTTGTTACTCTATCACAGATCAAATAGAAAAACATAGTTTCAAATCCATTTACCTTGAGGTTGTTTAGCAAAGGCTGTAATGTTTAAACTGTTTTACATAAATGAAATTGTTTCAGGTCCATTTCCCATCCTGTACTAGCTCCTGGTTCTTTGGCTGCTTGGCCTAGATTCTAAAGCTTGGGCAAAGCTTCATCTCTGTAATCCTGTATCTCATTTTATAAATGGCTTACCTTTGTCTACTTTTCAGTAACTTTCTCATAAATTATCACATTTGATCTTCCCAAAAACTTAGTGAAATTAATGAGGCCAGTTTAATTACTGACAACTTTCAGATGAAGAAGCTAAGACATGGCAAGATTTAGAAGCTTAGACCAGTACATTCTTTTTTCACTTCAAAAGCTGATAATTCCTCAAATATCTAAATTTAATGAGAACATTAATCAGACCTTTACCAGTTTACCAGCCCAAACTGTATAAACTTCAATTCTATCTTTGTAAAATGGGCATGATAATTCTTAACACACAGAGGTCTAGAGAGGCTGTAAAATAGTATAGATAAAGCGCCTAGCAACTTGTGTTGATGCTCAATAAATTACTAGGATTATCAGTGTATCTCTAACATAAGATACAGAGTCAGTATAGAGATATACTTCTATCATATAGTTTTGTAATTGTTTACCTTTGCAGTCTTCCTCTGAACTCACCTACAGTGAGTTCCTTGAGTGTAAAAGACTATTTATTTTAATCTCTGTATTCTTTTGTGTGCTATAAATATTTACCGTGTTAATGAACTTAAGGTGTGTATAATTTTTAAATAGATTAATCCAAGAAGATAGGTAGAGTTACCAGTTTTTCGTTTTGTGGGCTTTTGCTTTACAGTTGACCTTTGAACAACACCAGTTTGAACTGCATGGGTCCACTTATAGGGACATTTTTTTCAATCTTTAATATTATAGCACTACCCAGTCTGTGGTTGGTTGAATCTGTGGACTCAAACGTGGATATGAGGAGCCCCAGACATGGAGGAACCGCATATGCAGAGGACTGACTATAAATTATACATGAATTTTCAGCTGTGTGGAGAGTGGGCACCCTTAGTCCCCGTTTTGCCCTGCGTGGAGGGTCAGCACCCCTCATCCTCCTTTTGTTCAAGGGTCAACCATATTTTATTTTTGGCATTTTGCAATTATGCTACAAAATGACCTGTTTTTGCTTGGATGGACTCCATTACATAAGTTTTAAACTAGTAATTGTTATTTTGGTCTAAAACGAGAGAATGTCAGGAGTTGGAAATTTACTTTTCACTTAGTTTAGCTGTGACAGTAATAACCTACATTAAAACCTGAAGGAAAAATGTAAGGACATATATAAATATGAGAGATCCAATTTTAATGGTTTTCTATTTATCTTATTCTAAGATTTATGAACTTAAAAGCACAGCACTCTTCTTGTTTTCAGAATCTTGTAGGTTTATATGAGACCTTCAGGTTTACTAACAAAAGTGAGAGAATATATTCCTGACTTCTTTTGTACGTCAGTTTTATTCTTGGTTTTCTCATAAATTTGATGCCTATGTCTTTATTTAATGACAATTATGTAACTCTAAAGACACCACATTAATTATTAAGTATGATCAACTGTTACAGGTCTTATCAGCTGGACAAGATTCCCTCCCTGAGGATATGTCAGTAAAATTTTGTATTCTCAGATGTAATGAATGTTGCTGATAACTTGCAGTTCAGTGGATAAATAAATAAAAAAGTAAGTGGTCTGTTCTGGGCCTGGTTGTTATATAGTGATTAAAGTATTGATTAGAATAGAAAACCATCTTTTAAATTTTAACTTGTTTAGGCACATATCAAGCATTAATCAAAAACAGTGGATATTAATAGTGAGGCTGAGGAGGTCATGACAGCAATGATGACAATGATATAGGCAGTACTTCTCAAAACACTTGTATTTATTCTAGAGAGTTTAAATTCCCATTTTATAGATGAAGCAAATGTGGCTCACAGCAGTTAGGGAATTTGTTTAAGATTATGTAACTAGTGCACAATATAGTTTGCTTTCAAATACAAGTCTTTAATCTTGTGACAAAAGATCTGCTTTATGTTTATGGTTGTGACTTTATATTTACAGGGAGGGTAACATATACACAATTCTTTTTTTAAGTATCATTTTTGTATTTGTGGTTATATTCTTTTTCTTAGTACCAAAACATATCTCTCTTTTTGTCTTGATTAGATTTGCCATATTTTTATCAATTTTATTGTGTATTCTAAGAACCAAGTACTTTATTTCTTTATCAGTTTTCTGTGTGTATTAATTAATTTCTGATTTTCTTTTTAGTGTTGCCTTCTTTTCATTTCATTTTATTTCTACTGACTTTTTCTAACATTTTAATACGAAGACAACTTATTTTCATTAAAAAAATAATCATCTAAGCCTATTAACTTATCTCTGAATATGTTTAAAAGAATTCCATAAAGGTCGTATATTACATTCCCACTTTTATGATTTTCTAAATGGTCTGGGATAATAATTTTATTTCCTATTATACAGTATTTTTTCTTCCATTTTTATTGAGATATAATTGACATACAACATTGTATAAGTTTAAAGTGTGCAGTGTATTGATTTGACTTATATCCATCATGTATGATTACCACAATAAATGTGGTGAACATCCACCATCTATTATAGATGCAAAATTAAAGAAATAGAAAAAATATTTTTTCCTTGTGTTGAGAGCTCTTAGGATTTACTCTCTTGATGACTTTCTATATAACATACAGCAGTGTTAATTATATTTATCATTTTGTACACTACTACCCTGGTACTTATTCATCTTTTGAAGTTTGTACCTTTTGACTGCCTTCATCCAGTTCCCTCTACACCCCACTCCCCACCTCTGGTAACCATAAATCTGATCTCTTTTTCTATGAGTTTGTTTGTTTGTTTGTTTGTTTGTTTTTGAAGTATAAGTGTCCTACAATACAATGGTAGTTCCTGGTATGCAACATAGTGATTTGATATTTCTATACATTACAAAATAATCACCATGATAAGTCTAGTTACCTTCTGTCATCATACAAAGTTACAGTTTTTTAATAATGTTTCAAAATTTTTTCTTAACTTCAAAAAGGCTAAGATTGTTTAGTTTTATCCCTAAATATTCTTAATTTCCACTTTTTAATTACTGTGGTCAGGGAATATTGTCTTTATGAGTTTTACATTTTAAAGTATACTGATTTTTGTGGTGTAATAAGTGATAAGAATTTAGTATAGTTCCATGAATATGTTAAAAGGAGGGATATTTTCTGTGGGATAAAAAATTTATTTTTATTTATTAAATCTACCTTATTAATTGTATTCCTTCAATTTTTATGTCTTAAGTTTACTTGCTTGGATCATCAGAGTATAAATATACATATTAAAGTATCCCAATAAAATTATGATTTTGTGGGATGAAGGACTGGAAGGCAGAGGTATGAGAAAGGGATACCTCTGGTCTAATCAGAAAGAATTTTCCTCTGTGAGATTCGTGGTTTACTTAGAGGCACAGACCCATGCATCTTTGGTAGGGATACAGAGTAGAAGCTGAAATATGTGTCTTTCTGCTAGTGTTCTGTCTGATTTTGTTCTGTTTTAAAAATCAACACATATGTCAGATAGAGACAGTTAATCTATTCTCACCATATAGAACCTTTAAAGAGAATATTTTCCTCCTAACTTGATGTAAATTGTTGATTGATATCATCAGTGATTTTGTATATCTGTGTGTCCTTGTTTGTTTTCATTGCCACTTTAATAGAAAATTTCTATGTGCATATTCTGTGGCAACCATAATTATGAGAAGTAAAAATTTTGATTAATAATCTCAATTTCCTACTGGTTATCCACGTTCCCACCTTAAAAGAAAGCAGAACATGTTTTTTCACTGTACTTTCTCTCATTTCAACTTGAGGAATATGGAAATTATATATTAAATAAGTGTGCATGTGTTATTGGTATAGAGATTTAATTTCTATGTGCATATCCTGGACCAACCATCATTATGAGAAGTGAACATTTTGATTAATTATCTACATCCCTGCCAAATACATTTGTGGCATTAATCTATGGGAATGTCAATTTTTTTTTAAGAAAAATGAAGGCTCTTTGTTCCTTATATGGTTGTTATTCCTCATTCCAGGAGATAATGGGGAAAAAAAAAATCTTGTACTCCAAGATGTCCTAGACTTCCTTTGGCTTTTTTATTAGTTAACAGATGATGGTAACTTAGAAAAGGAAGCGTGGTCAGGGTGGACATATTCTGCAAGTGCAAGTGTTTGTTTGCATCCTGTATGGTGAGGGTGGAGATTATGTATCGACAGATACCTGGACTAGGTATTCTTCTCTTATTTACCACAGTATTTTGTTCCAGTTACTTGATTACTTTTTCTCCAATTGGAATAGTACTATTAATCCCTTATCTGAGAGACAATAAAATGCAGTAAAGATTAATTCTGGTTTGTGGCCAGCACAGGTGTGGAAACCTGTAGAGATGATCCTGATAAGCACTCTTTGTTAAGAACATTGGATTACAGAATTTTAAGGGAAGGGTACCTAAAGATGGGTTAATTAAAGCTAAATTTTTTTCTTTAAGCTTGACAGGTAGGAGGTCATCATTAATTTTGTGTGATTAATTTCAAAAAGGTAGTATGGGCAAAAGTCAGACTACAGGGCAAAGGAACAAATAAAAAGCAACCTTAAGGAAGAGAATGTGGCATTCTTCCTCAACGTTCTTTGTTCCTTTAGGAAGGGAAGAGAGAAATTGGTATATAACTGTAGAGAGTTTGAGCCAATGCCCACACACCCCCATGCCCCCAACCCCAAGCAAACACTTTTAGACTGGAAAAGAGATGGCCATATTTTTAGGCTAAATACAAAGATCCAAGCAGAGGAAGATGTTGACTATATAAATCAGAAGGCAGCAAACTTTCTGTAAAGTGCTAGATAATAAATATTTTAGGTTTTGCAGGCCATGTGGTCTCTGCAGAAACTCCTCAACTCTGTCATTATAAAATAAAAGCAGCCATAGACAATAGGTAAACAAATGGGCATGGTATTTTCAATAAAATTTTATTTACAAAAACAGGCAGCAAGCCAGATTTGACTCATGGGCTATAGTTTGCCAACCACAAATATAGATGGCAGAGGAGAACTGAAGAGAGTAGGGAAGGGAGTAGGGTGAGGCTGGCTATGACTGTGGGCCAGCTTTCCAGGTCTGGGTGTGGTATGTATGTGCAGAGAGAACACAGCTAATAGCTTCCAATTTCCTCCATGAGAGAGAGGACTGTCTAGCCTGTCAAAATGAGGGAGTATGGTAATCAAGGACTTAGAGGAAGATGGTAATGATTTAGAAAAATTTTTTGAGAGAAATGAGAGAGCAGGCTGACAAAGACAGTACCCAACTGGTTATGAAAACTAAGACTATGTAGAATTTACTATTAGCAGAAATGGGTGATTTCCTTTCCCACAGAGCTTCAGCATCTGGGTGGAAAAACCAGCTACAGCATTCATCTGGGGGTTTGGGCTGTGCTGAGCAGATACACTTTGAAGTAAAATGAATCAAAGATATTTGTGAGACGATAGTTCAAATGAAAAGCCATTAGGTTCAAGCCGGATAAAGAAGAAAAAGATCAAAAGGAGCCTGTAAAGTGAGAGAAAGTGAAGAGATTAAGGCACTGGATATCTATCTCTGTGAGGCTGAAGAACAGGAGGTGAAAAAAGGAGTGAACTGTTAAGAGATTGAGGTAAAAAAGTACAATAACACACTAAATGTTCAACACACATTTTTTGACAGATTGCTGTCCTGAGTGAAACTGACTGCCTGAGACTGATAATGACATAGGTGCCAAAGAAAAAAATTTACACAAGTTATATATTCCTAGCTTCTAGAGTTTTGGCTATTAAGAATAGAAATCAATGACAATGTAATTATTAAATGACATAATCCTGAATTAATTTCAGTAAGAACAACATGGGGATTTAACAATGACACTTTACCTATAGTTTTTTTTTTAACTTTTTATTATTTAAAATTACTTTATTATAATAAACTAGTTTTTTAAATCATAAAGTTTAATTATTCCATTGCAATATTATATTGTTTCAGTGCTGCTCTCAATTCATAATTCTAGTTAATTTCATAGAATCAAAGAAAATAACATTGATATTCCATACTATTATTTCTATGAGATAAGTTACCATAAAGTGTTAAAAGAGTTTTGAATTTAAGATTATTAAGAAATAAATTCATGGTACAGAGTTCCATATAACATTTGGTCAAAATTGGAGAAAATATTCTTGACATAGAAGAAAACTAGCTAGCTGTTTAGTATAGCTCTTTAGTACTAGGTACCAAGCTCTGCATTGTGAGCTTCATACACTTACCTGGGAAAGTTTAGTGAAGCTAGAGACCTAAATTTTTCCAAAATCTGTAAATTTTATTCTTTCCACCCTGTTCTCAAGCATGGTATCTCACCACCCTATGAATTAAAGGCATCTTCTTACATATGTTTTGAGATCAAGTAATTAATGCTCTAAACTATGAAAGGTGGGTAGCTGATTTAGGATTACTTCTTTTTAAAACAGCAACTTGCCACAGCAAGTAGAGGTGGCTTTTTTTTTTTTAAATAACACAGTTTAATCTCTCATCGAAAGAAATATGTTTTTTATTAGGTGGTCTTCTATAATTAAAAATTAAATGTTGGACTGTGATATAAACTTAAATTTTATGACCACAAATAGAACAATGTTTTTAGAAAATGAAATTTATTGACCTGTAAAATAGTAAATGAATGTGTGTGTGGTAAATAATGAAGAATTTTCAGAGACAAAATGGACCATGTCACAAAAGGACACACTTTTAAATATGCCAGTCTGAAGAACAGTGTCAATTTACACATGACTTTGGCATTTACTACTTTTGTAAATTTGACAAATGTTCATTTCAGTTATTTTCAGTCTTATTGGTGGTTTCCTAAGCATTACCAGTGTTCTTTAACACTGTTATTTTGACTAGAGGCTAAAAAAAAAATCAATTTTCAAAACACAAAAGTTTTAACTGACTTTAAGGAGGAAGAGAGATAATAGTCTTCTGAATCCAGAAGGAAGGATTTAAGTACAAGCATAGGTATGGATAGGTGTGTAGGTGTGGAAGCAGGAAGTTGCCTTATAACTTCAAGGAGTGAAGCTCATCTTCTGAGAAATATAGGAGAAACCCTGACGTAGAAGACTCAGGATACCTTGTCAGTGGTGGAGGCCCCACTGAGGTTGGGGGGCATAAAGCTGGTACAATTACTAATGAATCCTTGAATTCATTTGATTTTCATTCATTTGATTTTCTCCAGCAACATAGAGTACCCCAGACACAAAGACAGAGAATGCTGATTATGGAATCAATACAGGACTGTGGTGCACCAAGAGAGGTATATGGACCCAACAGATATTAGAGCTTAAGATAGGGCTTTTGAGTATGAATCCTTTTACTTGCCTATTTTCCTCTTACGGGGATCTAAGCTATAAAACCAAAGAAAGAAAGAGGTAAATAAGTACTGCACTACTAATGTCTGGGTAGAAATCTCTCCCTTACCCATGGGTAGAACCACAAATATGGGGGAAAACGACTGCATGTTAATTCTCCCCCTGTAGTAGAGTACTGGAGAGAGGGATTGAATTAAGATATCACAGGTGAAGCTATAAACATGCTTTTTCTTATCATCTATTTGATGCACTGGCATAGTTTCTTTTTTTTTTTTTTTCCTAAGAGTAAAATTTTATTTAGAGTGAGAGAAGAAATACAACACATTACAAGTTTTAAAAAGCCAAGGTCAGGGAAATGCAAAATTTTCATTAACTGTATGACACACCTCAATATACTTTAAACAACTTTTAGCTGTTTACTTTTTGATACTCTTTTCATAGGACAATAATTTAGTACTATCATTTTCAACAGAGAAAATAGAAAGATAGTTCAATGTTGTTTCTGTGATTGATCAAAATTAATTCTTTGTAGCTGGTAGTTTGGAAAAATTTCCTTCTGCTTCAGGCATCAATAGCAGTAAAGTCATACAAATTGTTTGGGTTGTTGTCAACTTTGGGAAAGGCTCTGTCTTGCACTCTGAGTTTTTCCTTTTTCATAGCAATCTATCCTTTTTGTGGATGTACTATCTTCTATGAGGATACTAATAAGATAATTTTTAAAAATTTGATTAGTTTTTATTGTTTTTTTACTCCTGAATGATCTCTGCTTCCTTAAGTATTTTTTATTCTGTTAGTTTATCTTGTCCTTATGTTTTACTTAAATATTTGGTCATCTTTGATTGTTGTTGTTGTTGTTGTTGTTTTACTTCCCCCCTCCCCTAACCCCCCAACTTTATTTAGATGTGCCTGACATATATAACATTGTGTAAGCTCAAGATGTACAGTGTGTTTATTTTATACACTTATATATTGCGAGGTTATTACTACTGTGGTATTGGCTAACACCAGCATGACCTCACTAATTACTATTTCTTTTTTGTGGTGAGAACATTTAAGATTTACTCTCTTAGCAACTTTCAAGTATAAAATACAGCATTGTTAATCACCGTGCTGTACATCAGAGCCCCAAAACTTATTTGTCTTATAAGTGAGCGTTTGTACCCTTTAACCAAAGTGTCTCTATTTCTCCCACCCTCCCAGCTCCTGATAATCACCTTTCTACTCTTTGTTTCTATGAGTTTGGCTTTTAGATTCCATACAGAAGTGATATCATACAGTGTTTGTCTTTCTCTGCCTGACTTATTACACTTAGCATAATGCCCTCATGGTCCATCCATGTTGCTGCAAATTACAGGATTTCCTTCTTTCTGATGGCTGAATAATATTCCACTCTGTGTGTGTGTGTGTGTGTGTGTGTGTGTGTGTGTGTATCTCACACCTTTTTTATTCATCCATTGATGGACACTTCTTTTTTTTTCCATGTTTTGAATATTGTGAATAATACTGCAATGAACACAGGAGTGCAGCTGTCTCATCAATATCCTGTTTTCTTTCCTTTGGACATACCCAGAAGTAGAATTGCTGGATCATACGGTAGTTACACTTTTAATTTTTTTGAGGAACCTCCATATTGTTTTTCATAATGGCTATACCAATTTATATTCCCACCAACAGTGCACAAGTGTTCCCTTTTCTCCACACTCCCCCCAATACTTATTGTCTTTTTTTATGGTAGCCATTCTAACAGGTGTAAGGTGATATCTCACTGTGGTTTTGATTTTCACTTCCTTGATGATTAGTGGTATTGAGTACCTTTTTTATGTACCTGTTGGCTACTAGTATTTTTCTTATTTTTTTGAAAAATGTCTATTCAGTTCTCCTGCCCATTTTATAATCAATTGTTTATTCATTTATTTATTTTTTTGCTATTGAATTATGAGTTCTTTATATATTTTGGATATTAACCCCCTATTAGGTATATGATTTGAAAATAATTTTCCCCATTCTGAAGGTTGTGTTTTCATTTTGTTGATTATTTCTTTTGTTGTGTAGAAGCTTTTTGTTTGTTGTTATTAATATTTGCTTTTATCACTTGTGCTTTGGGCGGCGTCATATCCAAAAAATCATTGCCAAGACCAATGTCAAGGATCTCTTTCCATATTTTTCTTCTAGAAGTTTTATGGTTTCAGGTCTTATGTTTAACTCTCTAATCATTTTAAGTTAATTTTTGTGAGAAGTATAAGATTGGGGTCCAATTTTATTTTTCTGCATGTGGTTACCCAGTTTTCCCAGCACCATTTACTGAAGAGGCTGTCCTTTTCCTATTGAGTATTCTTGGCTGCCTTGTCAAATAGTAATTGTCCATATATGCAAGGGTTTATTGTTTATTTCTGGGTTCTTGATTCTGTTCCATTGGCCTATGTCTCTATTTTTATGCCATTACTATACCTTTTGATTCCCATAACTTTGAAGACCAGCTTTGGTCTTATTTTTCAGGATTGCGTTAACTCTTCAGGGTCTTTTGTGGTTCCATACAAATATTAGGAATGTTTTTTCTATTTCTGGAAAAAATGCCATTGGAATTTTGATAGGGATGCACTGAATCTGTAGATTGCTTTGGATAGTATGGATATTTTAACAATATTAATTCTTCCTATCCATGAACACAGGATATCTTTCCATTTATTTCTGCCTTCTATTTCTTTCATCAAAGTTGTATAGTTTTTAGTGTATAGATCTTTCATCTCCTTGAGTAAATTTATTTCTAATTATTTTATTGTTTTTTATGATATTGTGAATGGTATTTTTTTAATTGAGATATAATTAACATACATTATATTAGTTTTAGGTGTACAACATAATAATTTGATATTTGTGTATATTGCAAAACGATTAAGTCAACCAGTGTAGTTAACATCCATCACCATACATAGTTACAAAAATTTTTTTCTTGTGATGAGAACTTTTAAGATTTCCTTTCTTAACAACTTTCAGATATACCATACAGTATTATTAACTATAGCTGTTATGCTGTACATTATATCCTTTAGACTTATTTATAACTGGAAATTTATACCTTTTGACTCCCTTCACCCATTTCACCTACCCCCAAACCCCTGCCTCTAGCAACCGCCAATCTGTTCTCTGTATCTATGAACTTGGTTGCTATTGTTATTGTTGTTGTTTTTAGATTCCACATATAACTTAGGTCATATGGTATTTGTCTTTCTCTGACTTATTTCACTTAGTATAATACTCTCAATGTCCATCTTTGTTGTTGCAAATGTCAAGATTTCATTCTTTTAATGGCTGAATAATATTGCATTGTATGTATAAACCACATTTTCTTTATCTGTTCATTTGTCAGTGGACACTTAGGTTGTTTTCATATCCTGGCTACTGTAAATAATGCTGCAGTGAACATGGGTGTGCATGTATCTTTTCAAGTTAGTGTATGCATTTTCTTTGGATAAATACCTGGGGTTGTTTTCTTTGTTTCTTTTTCATATATTTTGTTGTTAATGTATAGAAATGCAACGGATTTCTATATATTGATTTTGTATCCTATAACTTTACTGAATTTGCTTATTAGTTCTAACAGTTTTTTGATGAAATCTTTAGGATTTCCTCTATATAAGATCACTTCATCTGCAAACAAAGATAATTTTACTTATTTTTCAATTTGGATGCCTTTTATACCTTTTTCTTATCTGATTGCTCTGGCTCGAGACTTCCAGTACCATGTTGAAGAGGAGTGGTGAGAGTGAGCACCCTTGTCTTATTCCTGATCTTTGAGGAAATGGTTTCAAACTTTTGCCATTCATTATGATGTTAGCTGTGGGTTTCTCATATATGACCTTTATTATGTTGAGGTATATTCTTTCCATACCCAATTTTTTGAGTGTTTATATTATGGTAAGATGTGAATTTTTCCAAATGCTCTTCCTCCATCTATTGAGATGATTATATGATTCTTATCTTTCATTATATTAATGTGGTATATCACATTTATTGATTTGCATATGCTGAACCATTCTTGCATAAATTTCTCTTGATCATGGTGTATGATCCTTTTAGTGTGCTGTTGAATTCTGTTTGCTAGTATTTTGTTGAAAATTTTTGCATCTATACTCATTAGGGATATTGGACTATAGGTTTATTTTTTTCTTGCGGTGTCTTTATCTGGCTTTTCAATCAGGATAATGCTGGCCTTGTAAAACAAGTCTGAGAGTGTTCCCTCCTCTTCAATTTTTGGAAGAGTTTAAGAAGGATTGGCCTTAAGTCTTCTTTAAGTGTTTGGTAGAAATAAGGAGAGAAGACTCAAATAATTAATATCAGGAATGAAAGAGGAGGCATGGCAACTGATACCACAGCAATACAAAAGAGCATGAGAGACTACTATATGCCAACAAATTGGATAACCTAGAAGAAATGGATAAATTCCTAGAAATGTACAACTTACCAAGACTGAATCATGAAGAAATAGAAAATCTGAACAGACCTTTTCAAGTAAGGAGATTGAATCAGTAATCAAAAACTCCCAACAGAAAAAAGCCAAGGATCTTACGGTTTCACTGGTGAATTCTGCACTGGTATAGTTTCTGGTGAAAGTGCTATGTACTATTTTCTATGCTAAGAACTTTATATATCTCATTTCACTTACTCTTTACAAGAATCCATTGCATAAAGGTGTTATTTTACTGCTTTTATGCAGGAAATTGAGTCTGAGAAAAGTTAAGCAGTTATGCAGATGGCATTGAATGAAGCCATAATTTAAACTCAAGCCTAACTCCTAAATTTGTAATTTTTAGTACTTCTCCCAATCCATTCTTGTTGTTGATGTTCTTGTTGTTTATTTGTTTTATTGCAGGTAGCTATGTTTCTTGATATTGGAGTCCTGTCTTCTGAGGAGAAGCCAGATTTTGATATATAAACTAATTTAGGCTTAAGGCTAACATTACAAGTAAATAAACTTCTAGTGTATTCTCCACCAAAAATGTTTTTTTAGGAGAAAAATTACCCACTCTAGTAATACTGTTCTAAGCTTTTAATAACATAATAACATGGATTTTTTTTCTTAATTCACTATATTCCCTAACCTCTGTTTGCATAAATGTTATCTCCCAGTATTTCATGTTAGTTTATATTTTTCGTGGCATTTGTAAAACAGTAGTGAATACAACTTGACAAAATAGCCACAAGGTACATAGTAACTTAGGATAGAAAACTTACAATTCTGTTTCAAAATTCTTTTTTTTTTCTTATGAGCATTTCTTTTCTTCTCTAATTGAAGATTTTGATTTTATTGGCCAGGTTTTCACTTGTACTCATTGTTTATTATTTAAAACAATTGCACTGATAATTTTCAAATTATCAGGTGACAAGAGCTGGTTATTTCTTGTTGTTATTATGTGCTTTGACTTAGACTATTAATAGCAATGAGAACATTTAGGGTTTTGGACATACTGTTTATACAAGAGTCAGAAAATGGTTGTTGAATTTCTTTTTCTAGCTGGGTCTCCTTTGGTCTTTCTAAGTTTATGTGATTTCTCCATGCAGTCTCTTCACAGCATCTAAAATTGTTTTGTGTTGTCTGTCAGGGTCCAAAGATACATATTCTGAGACAGTGAGTGAACCAGGCAGAAGCTACATCTAAGTCTTGAAAGGAATATAGCATCACTTTCATCATACTCTATTAATTGAGCCGTGTCACAAAGGGGGGCCCAAGTCCAAGAGGAGGGGACATAGACCCTACCTCTTAATAGGGGATGGCAAGATTCTATAAGAGCATGTGGAATAGAAAATATTGCAGCTATTTTTGCAAAATACAATCTTCCATAAAAATACAATCTATGAAGGCAGATGAAAGACTAAATTTTTCCACACTGAAAAAGGAAAGATACTTAATATTTATAAAACATCTTCTATGAACTCGTCACTTTATATGAATGACCTTATTTATTGCTTACAGCAATTCTCCACACTTTACAAATGATGATACAGGCTATAAGGGTGATGATATTTGTCTAAGGCCACCTAACTTCTAAATGGCAGAGCTAGAATTCAATCCAAGTTTTTTCTGACTCCAAAACCCATAATTACTGTTATTTTTATGCTCACTTTAGCAAGCAAGAATTATGGGGGAAAATGCTCATTTGATATTTTATTAACTTAAGTTCTTTATTAACCAGAATATTCTTCTTTCTATAGTATTTCAGTGTTTCATATCTATAATGATGCATCTGATGTTTCTGTTTAATCAGCAAATGTATGTTACACTATTTTCATTGCCACTTTAGTGGTAAGTACAATTCATTGCTTAGCATAATAACTATATTTATAATACCTATTGTTTTGCATTATAGTAATCTGTTTATATGTATATAACTCCTTGATCAAGCTGTGGTTTTCTTGATATCAGTGAAAGTATCTAATTCATATATGTCCCTACAATTCATATATGCTCCCTATATGTGGAGCAGTAAAGGATAGTCATAGTTGCAAATGTTTGATGAAGGAATAAATTGAACTATTGGGAATACATGATGTAGTCTTGTTTTCTAGGTTATTTGGTTAACCAGAAAACTCTACTCCCTGTCTGTAGTAGAAAATTTTGTATATATAGAGGGGTCTTATAAGGATATGAAATTCTCTTAACTGTTTTGCGTAGTATAAAACAGACTTGAAAAAATATAAAGGCAAGTATTTCTTACAGAGGACAAGTCTTTAAGAAGAATATGACTCAAATGTGTCATTTTACACATGGAGAAACTGAGACCTGGAGAGATTATGTAAGTAGTGTAATTTAAGGTCACACACCTAGTTAAAGTCCGAGAAACTATTCTCACCTATATTTACTTGCTCTTTCACTCCTTCCATTTCATTATTAATCTAATTTTAAATAGGTTGCTAGGAGGAGTCAAATGTTTTCATCAGTTTTGGAAGATTATGTTTTTTATTTGAGTTATGTCTCTGTGTAGAGTCAAAGTCTTAGAGAGATTACATCTCAAGATATCATTTTACTCTATATATTTGATGATTTTATGAAATAGTTCTCTGTGGAGAAAAATAAAAAGAACACTAAATGGAGAGTCACATTTTTGCATTTGCTAGCTATGTACTCTATCTTTGAGCAAAGCATTAAAAACATTTAATGTCTCTATTCCTTTATTGCAGAATTAGGTAGTTGTAATGGTTCTCAACCTGGGTCATTACAACCCTATGCAATTGTTTTGAAATGCATACATCGGAGGTGGGATGCGGGTAGGGTGTTTTCACCCTGACTGGGGACATTCTTGATAGTTTGTGGATAAAGCCCAAGGAAAATACATATCCTTCAAATGTGGGGGACCAACTCACACAACGAAACATTTTCTTGACCAAAATGACAATAGTGCTTATGTTGAGAATCAGTGAAATGTTTTTTTTTTTTAATTCTGAAACTAGATTTTTCTAGTTCTGAAACTTCTTCATGAGGCAGAGTGCTTCAGAAAATGTGTCTTAGTCTCAATACATGAGAAACAGATAAATTGAAGATTTTTTTTCCCTTGGAGGGTAACAATTAGCATCCTTTTTTGTTTTCTTTTCATTCGATGCGAATGAATTATCTTGCAAGAGTTTAGACTTTAAGGAAGCCCACAAGTGAATTACCTTGAGAAATAGATCTCTGAGTCAAGTTCTAGGATGAATTTTGGAGCAATCCACTTGAGTCGGTGTTGAGAGTTCAACATATATATAAATGAAATTACTCTCCCTTTAAGCAATGCAAGTGGTAGAGAGAGAGAGAGAGATAATAACAGAAGAAAAGGTTTAAAAGATACAGTGTGGAGCTGCCTTAGCAGCCCATTAAGATGTTTTACGGAGTGGACAATCCAAGGACATGTGTATCTCCTAATCATATATAAATCAGGTTGGGACTTGTGCTTAATGGAATTGGGTTTGAACTCTGAGAACATCTTTCAGTAGACTGAGCAAGCTGTGCTATTTATGGTCTTTAGGTGGTAAGGATGCTGACACATCCTTTTATTACTAGTATTTAAAAGAAATATATCATCAGGGTGTCTTTATCCTATTGGGTGCAAATTGGAAAGACTGTTTTTACTGTGTCTTTGTAAGAGAGAAAATACATTATTCTCTTGTATTAAGCCAAGGCATATGATAATCTTATCAGTTGCTATTATAGCATAGAAAGTGGAGTCTAAATCTTCACTTTACTGACAATCACATTTCTAAGCTTTCAAATATATTTGAGATTGCATCGATCATTGTTTCATATGTTTTAGCCCTATTGCCTCAAATGTTAAATATTTTTGACTTCAGGTATTCTAGGTTGTATTCATTGTTTACAGTGCTGAGAACAATGCTAGGTTCATGGTCAGAATTCTTTGAGTAAAATTAATTCAAGAAATCACAGGATTTCTGGGAAAACCTTTGTGTAGGGGATCCCTTCAGGAACTATGGCAGAGCAGAGATGGGCTTGAATCTGCTGGTTTGGTCACTTGCCAACTATGTGACCCTGGGGAAGATAGGATCTTGTAAACAATAGGTTCTGATATGTCAGTTTCTCTTCTAAGCTGTGTGAACTCTACTGTATTTATAGAACTTCACAATGATAGCCCCCATCTTTT
The DNA here is from genome assembly GCF_949987535.1 of Balaenoptera acutorostrata. NCBI lineage: Eukaryota > Metazoa > Chordata > Mammalia > Artiodactyla > Balaenopteridae > Balaenoptera > Balaenoptera acutorostrata. Next base: position 64,312,709 of record NC_080072.1, on the reverse strand, counting down.
GCGTTCTGACCATTTAAAAATGTGTTTTATTTTTTAAAATGAGTTATTTAGTATTGTATGAGTGGAATTGATGTGCATCCAATAAATACTAGTACAATAATAGACAATAAAATGTTTTTAGAAAAGAATTAATACTGTGTTGTTAAGAGCAGAAGAATAGTTTTCTACATTAAATTTATTTGAGTGATATCTTCTGACGTTTAAAATCCAAATCTTTCCAGTGTAATATAGCTTCTTGTTTTTCCTTTTATTTGTCTGAATCTTGCACTTAGCCTATAATACATGAATATGTACTGCCAGAGAATTATTCTAATACTTTTGATGATAAAGAATATTTATGGCTTGTTTCTGTACAAAAGTCTGAGAGCCCGTGGAAGCAATTTGCTTTAGCACCCCGATTAATACATGATTGATTGCATTTGTTTTATTTCTTACGTCTCTTGATTTGATTTTTCTCTGAAGTTTTTATTTGGTATCATTGTGTTCTATTTTCATTTTAACTTTTCCTTGAGACAGAATAGAAATTTCTCTCCTTTGAGCTACTTACAGTAGGTCTCTAGAAATCATTGTCTTATATGAACATTCTTAAAGCAAAAGCTTGATTTCATTCATCCTTTCATTACCATGACCTGCAAAACCCAACAAAATCTTGCCCTTACCTTTCCCTCTAGTTTCACCTTCTGCCACTGTCTCTTAGATTCCTGTATTTCGGTTCCACAGGCCTATTTCCTGCCTTTGGGCTTTTGTAATTGCCATCTCTTCCTTCTGAATACTCTGCCCCTAGATTTTCATAGACTTGACTCCTTATCCTTCAGATCCCAGCTCAAGTGTCAGCTCCACAGCGGTTTTCCTAATTGGTGAACTGGAAATAGACTGTCCCATTAGTCACTATAATGCCATCCTCTTTTATTTCATTATAGTATTAATCAGTATTAGAAATGTTCTTTTTCACTTATCTGTTATTGTTTCTCAGTCTTCATTCCACCCAGAAGATAAGTTCAGTAAGAACAGAATTGTTCACCACAGAGTCCATAAGACATAGAAAAGTGCTGGCATGTAGTAAGTCTCAATAAATATTTGTTCATTGAATGAATGAGTCTACAGAGGCAGAGGCAGAGTGACTTGATTTCACAAAGCTAGACAGTGAGAGACAAGGATGGATTCAGAGGTCCACAAACACTTAACTATAACTCTAAAGTGTAAAACCTCTAAAAAACCAAAATTTTTTGTGTAACTTTGCCATCAAAACTCATTTGGTGGCAAAAACTCAACATAAGCAAATATGAGGTGATTTATAGTTTTTTAAATATATCTTACTTAGTATGACTATTTATATATATATATATATTTTTTTTTTAATGTCTGAAACATTTATATTAACATATTTCCATACATATTTCCCTACAAATACAAATATAAGATTTTTAGAAATTTCATGTAATGTCTGAAACATTTATATTAACATATTTCCATACATATTTCCATACAAATACAAATATAAGATTTTTAGAAATTTCATGTAATGTCTGAAACATTTATATTAACATATTTCCATACAAATAACCCAATGAAAGTTTAGTATTAGTTGTTTTGTTTGTTTTTTTATACTGCAGGTTCTTATTAGGCATCAGTTTTATACACATCAGTGTATACATGTCAATCCCAATCGCCCAATTCAGCACACCACCATCCCCACCTCATCGCAGTTTTCCCCCCTTGGTGTCCATATGTCCATTCTCTACATCTGTGTCTCAACTTCTGCCCTGCAATCTGGCTCATCTGTACCATTTTTCTAGGTTCCACATACATGCATTAATATACGATATTTGTTTTTCTCTTTCTGACTTACTTCACTCTGTATGACAGTCTCTAGATCCATCCACGTCTCAACAAATGGCTCAATTTCGTTCCTTTTTACGGCTGAGTAATATTCCATTGTATATATGTACCACAACTTCTTTATCCATTCGTCTGTTGATGGGCATTTAGGTTGCTTCCATGACCTGGCTATTGTAAATAGTGCTGCAATGAACATTCGGGTGCACGTGTCTTTTTGAATTACGGTTTTCTCTGGGTATATGCCCAGTAGTGGGATTGCTGGGTCATATGGTAATTCTATTTTTAGTTTTTTAAGGAACCTCCATATTGTTCTCCATAGTGGCTGTATCAATTTACATTTCCACCAACAGTGCAAGAGGGTTCCCTTTTCTCCACACCCTCTCCAGCATTTGTTGTTTGTAGATTTTCTGATGATGCCCATTCTAACAGGAGTGAGGTGATACCTCATTGTAGTTTTGATTTGCATTTCTCTAATAATTAGTGATGTTGAGCATCTTTTCATGTGCTTCGTGGCCGTCTGTATGTCTTCTTTGGAGAAATGTCTATTTAGGTCTTCTGCCCATTTTTGGATTGGGGTGTTTGTTTCTTTGATATTGAGCTGAATGAGCTGTTTATATATTTTGGAGATTAATCCTTTGTCCGTTGATTCATTTGCAAATATTTTCTCCCATTCTGAGGGTTGTCTTTTCGTCTTGTTTATGGTTTCCTTTGCTGTGCAAAAGCTTTGAAGTTTCATTAGGTCCCACTTGTTTATTTCTGTTTTTATTTCCATTACTCTAGGAGGTGGATCGAAAAAGATCTTGCTGTGATTTATGTCAAAGAGTGTTCTTCCTATGTTTTCCTCTAAGAGTTTTATAGTGTCCAGTCTTACATTTAGGTCTCTAATCCATTTTGAGTTTATTTTTGTGTATGGTGTTAGGGAGTATTCTAATTTCATTCTTTTACATGTGGCTGTCCAGTTTTCCCAGCACCACTTATTGAAGAGACTGTCTTTTCTCCATTGTATATCTTTGCCTCCTTTGTCATAGATTAGTTGACCATAGGTGCGTGGGTTAATCTGTAGGCAGAAAACTATAAGACACTGATGAAAGAAATTAAAGATGATACCAACAGATGGAGAGATATACCATGTTCTTGGATTGGAAGAATCAACATTGTGAAAATGAGTATACTACCCAAAGCAATCTACAGATTCAATGCAATCCCTATCAAATTACCAATGGCATTTTTTACGGAGCTAGAACAAATCATCTTAAAATTTGTATGGAGACACAAAAGACCCCGAATAGCCAAAGCAGTCTTGAGGCAAAAAAATGGAGCTGGAGGAATCAGACTCCCTGACTTCAGACTATACTACAAAGCTACAGTAATCAAGACAATATGGTACTGGCACAAAAACAGAAACATAGATCAATGGAACAAGATAGAAAGCCTATTTATATATTTTTATTGCAGAAATACTAATACATTTGATGATAGGCTTTTGCTCCAGATCCTGCTGGAGGCTATTATGTAATACCTGGTATATACACTGTGTAACCTTTCTAAAATTCAAATATTTCTGAATTCCAAAACACAATAGACCCTAAGAATTTCAGATAAGGTAGGAAGGACTTATATTTCAATTATATGTTCTTTCCCATGGAGAAATCAGGGGACTGAGATCAATTTAGCCACATGAGAATGTAAAGAAATCATTTGGATTAACAACCTTATATTGCAGATGAGAAACCTGAGAGATTGAGTAAGCTATACGAAACTATATATTAGAGAGCCACAGAGCAACAAATCTCTTACTCCTAGTCTAGAAAACTTTCTATCAAATCATAAACAGAAAAGGACAGTAAAGAATACCATACTTTACTCTCTTCTCTGGATCATTTCACATAGATCATCTAGTAATCTTCACAACAACGACCTGAAGTAGGTACCAATATTGTTTTCATATCTGAGTAAGGTTCTTTGAGAAGTATATGTGTTGTCCAAGTTCACACAGATATAAATAACACATTAGGAATTTTGACTCAGGGTAGTCTGGCTCTAAAATCTCTAGTTTCAACCATGGCTTCTAACACGTGAAATTTTCATAAGACTACAATATCATATGATTTCTAGAAATCATTTATGTACTACAAACCCTTTTTTAAATTGTTGAAAATGAATCAAGTTAAGTTCTCAAAAATAGAAAGAGATTTAAAATTCTATAGTAGTGGACCACTTTTTTTTCTATTGGAATGCTGGGTTTCAAGATTATTTGCTGAGCTTCCATGCTTGTTATGTGATAGTAAATTAAGAATACTTAGATATTCCAAATATCCACCTACTCTATAAGATCAGTGGTTACCAACAGCAAATGTCAATTGCTGAACAAAAGAAGATAGCACTATTTCTCAACCTGGAGTAATATACCCTTCACACAAAAAACGTAATTCTCCTGGAACTCCCAAATTTGAACTAAATTATTTTTGTATTATTGGGTTGGCCAAACAGTTGGGTTTTTTTTTCCGTAAGATGGCTCTAGTAGTGCTTAGTTGTCTTTAACTTCATTCGAAACAATTTTGTTAGATTGTTTTGTGACAGCTGTCATATCAGTGTACATTTTAAAAAAACTTATCAAAATTAGTGAACTTTTGTACAGCCATTTTAATATTGAAGATGGAAGAAAAAAAGCAACATTTTCAGCATATTATGCTTTATTATTTCAAGAAAGGTAAAAACACAACTGAAACGCAAAAAAAGATTTGTGCAGTGTATAGAGAAGGTGCTGTGACCGATTGAACATGTCAGAAGTGGTTTGCGAAGTTTCGTGTTGGAGATTTCTCGCTGGATGATGCTCCACGGTCCAGTAGATCAGTTGAAGTTGATAGTGATCAAATCGAGACATTAACTGAGAAAAATCAACATTATACCATGCGGGAGATAGCCAACATACTCAAAATATCCAAATCAAGCGTTGAAAATCATTTGCACCAGCTTGGTTATGTTAATCACTTTGATGTTTGGGTTCCACATAAGTTAAGCAAAAAAAACCTTATTGACTGTACTTCTGCATGCGATTCTCTACTTAAACGTAATGAAAACATTCCATTTTAAAAAACTGTGGCATGTGATGAAAAGTGGAAACTGTACAATAATGTGGAACAGAAGAGATCATGAAGCAAGCGAAATGAACCACCACCAACCACACCAAAGGCTGGTCTTCATCCAAAGAAGGTGATGTTGTGTATATGGTGGGATTGGAAGGGAGTCCTCTATTATGAGCTCCTTCTGGAAAACCAAACGATTAATTCCAACAAGTACTGCTTCCAATTAGACTAACTGAAAGCAGCACTCCACAAAAAGCGTCCAGAATTAGTCAATAGAAAGCGCATCATCTTCCATCAGGATAACGCAAGACCGCGTTTCTTTGATGACCAGGCAAAAACGGTTACAGCTTGGCTGGGAAGTTCTGATTCATCCGACGTATTCACCAGACATTGCACCTTCGGATTTCCATTTATTTCGGTCTTTACAAAGTTCTCTTAATGGCAAAAATTTCAATTTCCTGGAAGGCTGTAAAAGGCACCTGGAACAGTTCTTTGCTCAAAAAGATAAAAAATTTTCGGAAGACGGAATTATGAAGTTGCCTGAAAAATGACAGAAGGTAGTGGAACAAAAGGGTGAGTACGTTGTTCAATAAAGTTCTTGGTAAAAATGAAAAATGTGTCTTTTATTTTTATTTTAAAACCGAAGGAACTTTTTGTCCAACCCAATACTTAAATATGGATAAGATTAAACTATTTAAGCTCCATGTGTTAATATTGATAACTCCTATACAATTCTTTATGACTTAAATTAATCAAAACTACAAATAAATGCAATCCAAATGGAAGTCATTAATTTAGTATGACAAATGATGTTTGTTGAAATTAAGTCATTGTCTTGCAATATCCATATGGTAATAACTGCTTCTTCCTTCTTCTCTTTAATTTAGCATCGCATATTATAGTGCACTATATAAGGGCTCAATTTTCCTGGAACTTTTCTATATTGTCTGTATTGTATTGAAACAACTGTGAAATGTTAGTCCATGTAGTCATTTGCACTTCATTTGGCTTGAACGCATCATTACTTAGTAAGTCCTCCTCTGTTCCTTTCTTGTTCTCTCAAGTCAATTAAAGTAGGACTATTTGGCTGTAAACACACATGCCAATATGGAAACTAAAATCTCGACACCACACTCAGTTAAAAGGTGGTCATTCAGGTAAGCCAGCACATCTATTCCATCAGTAACATCAGAAAGGAAAACACCAAATTAAAAATCAGTTATCATGGAGAAATTGAGGACCTTCACAGATCCCCCAAGAGTCCAAGGACACTAAATTGACAAACACTGGACTAACATATAATTTTATTGGTTTATCTTTAAAGCATTAATCTTTATTTTAACTTTCTCTTTCCACTATCAAAGCTTGGTTTATTATTTCTTCTGATTAAGATACTCTGTTGTGAGCTCTGCCATTTTTGCAATATCTTTTAGGGCAATCTCAAATTTCTTCCCCAAAGATTAGCAAAATTTCTTTAGATTATGTAGCCAAACCAGAACATCATTTCCATGATTAATTTTTTAGAGGTAGAAGATCACAGCTTCTCTAAAGGATATGGCAGGTATTTGGGGGTTCGAGGGAAAAAATGCACTATTGCCTTGAGCTTATGATTTAATTCGCCTCAAGTTGGGAAAGGATATCAGTACTTTTTAAAAGCTTTCCAGGTAATGTTAATGTGTCAACCAGGTTAACCAGGTTGAAAAATCACTGATAGTTGAATGAAAACTATCCATATCACTTTCATTTGACATAATTCCCTGACAGCATCTAACATCTAAGAGTTAAATCTAAGCTCCATAGCATGGGCCATAAAGGCCTTTAAAACCTAACCACTGCCTACACCATGATCATTACATCGTAATATTCCTTTGCTGGATTGCCTCACTAAGACTTGGATATATCTGTTAATGGGGTTTATTCAAGCTCTCAAAAGTTCTTTGTATAACTAACTGCTTCTTATGGGTGGGGCAAAGATAGGTTGCTGCTCCTCCTCCTGTACCCATGGCAATTATTGCTAAAGATACATGGGATATTTTTTTTCCTATTAAACCAGGCTAGCCTTGGAATTATTCTCAATGCAATGCTCCAGATAGCCAATAGTAGCTAGAAGTTGGTTCATGAAATAAATTTATTTGTATTTCATGACTTAAAATATTCTTCATAATAATGATGAAGCTGCATTCAGATCAACATACTTAATTCATTCCTCCATATATTTGACCCTTCTCAGGGCCATATTGGTGAAGCCAAGTCCTTGCTCCCTAGGAAGGAGAACAAGAGTAGGATATTCATATTGTTAATTATGAAATGCATAGAAGAAAACCGAAAACCTTCTAACCAATCTGAAGCTAAATCTGAAGGAGTTACAACTGTCAGATAACCCTTAGATGTAAATGCAGTTATTCCACAAATATGTATTAAGTACATACTATCTGCCAGACCCTATAAAAGAGGCATTCACATCCCATAGTTCATTAATGCCATACAATAAACATGTGAATCAAGTATCATTATTTTCTATTCATAGATGAGGAAACTGAGATTCAGAAATATTAATGGACTTGCCCAATGTTGGCAAAATATTAAGTTGGTGGGCCAGGATTCAAATAAGTTCCTGAAACTCCAAGTCAGTATTCCTACTACTTTATCATTCAATAAATATTGAATGGGAAATTATGTTAGTGAATTAAATACCAGAAAGACTTCTAAGCTTTCGGGACTAAGTGATAGAAGTTAACCATTCTAGTATTACCATGAGGACCAAATGAGCAAAGGAGCAAATATGTCTTGAAAAGAAATAAAAACACTCTACAAATGTCAGTTATTATTAGGATTATAATGAAGCTACACTCTTTGCCTGGTGTGTATTACTGACTTATTTAAATTTCTAACAGTACATTCCTCTAAGCACACTAGAAATTAAGGTGAGCAGGCAGAACCCACTAGGTCATATTAAAGGAATACACAGACTGTGTTAGAAATAGAGGAAAAAATTCTCAGTTTCTAGGAATAAGATCTCAAGAGGTAGATCTGAAATTTGTTTAAATGATAGATGCTTTGCAAAGAGCCTGCCAACGTGAATAGACTGAGGAGTCCCCTTAGGAATACGATGCAGATATGCCATGCTTCCCAAGACATCTCGTTATCTCTATATGTGTGCGAGGTTTATGGCTCTGTTACCTAAGTGCTTAGGCAAACACTCATTTTTCAGCTCTAGGCACGAGTTTTCTTTTTATAGACATGGTGATATACAGTTATGTGAACTCTGGAATGTTAAATTGAAACCATACAGGAGTATAGCCAATAACCAAGATGATGAGAACATTTCATATAACTCCAGCTCTTCCATTAACCAATCGTTCAGGCTGTTTTGAAACTTTTAATAATAACTAAAACAAAGAAAAACAAACAAAAAAATCTACAGTGAACCTTATTAAGGGAAATATTTTCTTTATCGTTATCTCCATACTTTCATTAATCATCAGGCAGGAATAGGAATATGTTGCTCATTCTTATCACATGGATGTCCAAATTCTATCAGAAAATACAAGTTCTGTATCAAGAGATGGTTATTTCCCTCATTTTGCAAAAGATTTTAAAGTTTATATAAGATCAGATACATGTCTTTTTGAGCATGATGCAAGTCAGATTTAGAATATATAATAAACAGAGAATTTCCCATCTTGATACTTTTAGATGAAGAAATCTAAACAGAGAATAAAAACTAATAAAAATCTTCCTTGCGGTCACTGTGGTAAATGGTACAGGAATATCTGCCCAGCAGTCTTATCGGGAGGGTTGCCCTCTCACTCACAAAGGTGGCAGACATGTTTCTACTTCATGATGTGGCACCACTATCATTGATTTGTCCAATGGGGACTGGATAGAATCTTAGCCAGTTAGTTTCTCTTTTCCTGATATTGGTAATTGGGATCAAGGGATAGTCTATTCAAGCTTCTGGTTCAGATGGGAAATTTAGCTAATGCAAGAACTCTGCACTCTCACTCCAAACACATGGAAATTCCAGAAAAAATTTAAAATGTAATAATAATAATATGATTAAAGAAATAAAAGTAAAATATTCAAAGAGCGAAAATAGAGAGAACCCAACTCTGAGTAGAAAGTGAAATTGGGATAACATCTGATATATACCTTAAGAACTGGGGCTTAATGCCTCATAGGGGTACTTGAGGCCAAAGCCCATACATAGTGGGCAGCCAGCATTGGACTCTCAGTATAAAACAGAAAATTCCATATGATCCAGGAAGGCACCATGAAAGTAGGCTGATAATTCCAGTCTTGGAAGGTATAAAAGCAGTGTCTGATGTGCCTTCTCAGATTCTTTTGGTACCATTGTTTTGGACCCTCAACAAACACAATGCTATCATTAGAAATGCAGAACCCTAGGACATATTTCTAAAGATAAATTCAGAGGCAAAAAATTATAACATACACGTCAGTCTAGTATGATAGGAGGTAATTAGAATAAGCAGCAAATGTGAGAGGAAACAAATAATAGAATGATCTAAAAGCAATTTTTAAATAAATGTCTTTAAAATTTTAAAAGCTTTCTTGTGCTCTCCACCCACTAAGCCACAGATGCCCCTAAATTCATCATTGTCAGAGGTACATCTGAACTTGGGAGGTGCTGCCTAATTGTCTGTTGTCTGAGAAGCTTACTGTACTTTATAGACCCTAACTGCCACACGGTCCCTGTGTCATGTCACTCTGTGAACAATGAATGCTATCTGAAAGATGCTGGTGACCATCATGATGGAGCCTAGGGCAAGACTGGCTGGCTCATAGTCTTGTCAGGGACAAGCACCCAGAGAACCACATGGCTGACATAGAAGTGAATGAAAAGCAGGTGGGGTTGGCTTTATGGGGACATAACGGGGCAGGAAGGTCATGACCAGCTGAGATCACTTTCCTACCCAGACACTGATGTTATACTGATGTTTTTCTTCATCAATAACTATGGTAGGATATAAAACCTCCCAGAAAAAAAGGAACCTGGAGATCAAGCATTTCTGTACATACATCATTCTGGTTGGGAACAAAAATCGTCTTCTGAAGAAGGAGTGCATTAGGCTGGAACTAGTCAAGATAAAGCAAGAGCCAGTAAAACCTGTGCCTAGAGGTATGACAAATCAGATGGGCACTTTATGGTACCTGGAATGTTTAACTAAACCAAAGATAGAGTGAGGGCATTTTTTGAAATAACCACAGGTGGTTTTGCAAGCCAGTTATGGATAGAAAAATGCTGGGGGCCTTGTTTTATAAAACTTCACTGCAAATGAGCACTCCTGTAGCTAATTTTTGATGTGCTGTTCATTAATCTTAGTGTATGATTACTGGCCTTTTTCATTTACCTATAATATACCTAAGATTGCAAATTAGAAGTTGTCTTGCTACTCTATTTAGAAGCAAACCATAATTATTGATGCTTCTATAACCAAACCGTCTGCCCCTTCAGGGCCCCTATACTACCACTCTAACATTTCTCTGACATTTCTTCTCAGCACAGCCACTTGACCAGGTATCAATTCAAGGAATTTCTTACTTTCTTGCCCCTTTTAAGAAAGATGAATTGCTAGTAACTTTTGTGAATTAGGTTTAACTGCTTTATAAATAACATGTTTTGCCTATCATTTACCAACTGCAAGGCACTCTGATGGATTATCACTTCAGAACTTTCCTTCTAATTAGATATCATTGGTCATGTAAATTTTGGAAATGTGTATAGCCTGAAAGGCCCAACCAAGTCCCTGGCACAGTAGCAAAGGTAGAGGTGTGGTTTCATGTTAGTTACCTTATTTTTATTGAATAATTTGTGCCTTTTAATGTATGTTACCAACAATAAATATATCTATCCCAGACTAGAGGTAACAATTTAGTAAAATCGAATTTAATACTGATATTTGTCATCTCTGTAGGAAATTGTAAAAAGAAGAGTAGACCTACTTGGGCTAGCAATAAAAAAATCCAGTCATTGAAAACAAACAAACAAACAAACAAACACAGGCTCTACAAGTTAGTTAAGTAATAGACAGGTCTTAATAATTAGTAAATTGAAAGAGAGATGTGAATCACTCAGAATATAATACAAGAGATTAATAGATAGAAGACGTAAGGGAGAAATTAAGAGACATGGACGATAGAAAGAGAAAGAGTGGCATGAGTATAAATAGGATGGAGGGTAGAGAATAGAAGCGAGAGAAAAAGTGTTAATTTTGGAAAAGATAGTATCTGAGAATTTTCCAAAAGAAAGACTGAATTTAATCTTTAGATTAAAAAGTACACCATGTTCCAAGTAAAAAATAAGTAAATAAAAATCAAACCCATACCAAGGCACATCATAATGAGACTATGAAACACAAATAATAAAGAAAAACTTGAAAGTAGAAAGAAAAAAGAAATTATCCACAAAGGAATAGCAAGCAGGCTTCCTGACAGAGGGACAGTAGACACCAAGAGATGACCAGTCAGGCTGAGCTGGTCAATAGAAAGGAGATTAAACCTTAGAGTAAAACAAATTTACCTTCTTGTCATGTACATAGAGAAAAAGAGCAAGCCACTCAGCAGAGAGAAAGAATAAAGCAAATACCTCTGTGGAAAAGCAAAGGGGACAGATCAGGAGAGAGAACACTTTGTATTCTTAATGATTTCCCAGGACCTGTCTCCATCTCTTGAAAGACCTACCTGTCCTGTCTTCCACAAAATAATCCATAAATTCCCAATAAAATCCATCCCTTAAATTTCTTTCTTTCTTTCTTCTTTTTTTTTTTTTTTGCTTAAGTTACTTTAAGTTGGGCTCTATAATTTCTCACCAGGATGTTAGCCAAGACAATCTCTCAAAGTTTCCAAGGATTAAAACAAAAAAAAATCAAATTTATACAGTATTTATTGAGTATCTATTAATACGCAAGTCTGTGTGTTTTCAAGGTGGTAGTGGAAGTGGTGATGGAGTTGAAGTAGCAACAAGAAAATAAGTGAGGCCACGTGCATGTTGTTAAGCAGTTTACAGTCCAGTGGAGAGAGACAAATATGTAGAGACTGATTTTATTCTTGACAACACATAAAATGGTGGCTATATGAGGACATAGTAGAGATGAGTAGGACTGGAGATGGGGAGACTAAGGCTCACATTTGTAGCAGGGCTAAGAGAAGCTAACCCCAGCCTACGTATTGTTCAGACCCAAACCTATTCCAAATTTTGACAGAAATTGCCAAAGTTTTCATCATTAGATTTTGTCACACTAGTCCCATGATGGGAAAATGAAGTGTCAGTTTTCAAACTTTGTTCTGTTTTCAAACTTTATTCTGTGGTACGCTACAGTTTAAATAAGGTATCTCACAAAAGAAATAAAAACAAAAAATAAACAAATGGGACCTAATTAAACTTAAAATCTTTTGCACAGCAAAAGGAGACCAACCGCATAATGAGAAGACAACCTATAGAATGGGAGAAAATATTTGCAAACGATATGACCAACAAGGGGTTAATGAACAAAATGTATAAACAGCTCATACAGCTCATATCAAAAGAACAAAGAACCCAATCAAATAATGAACAGAAGACCTGAATGACATTTTTCCGAAGAAGATGTATGATGGCTAACAGACACATGAAAAGATGTTCAACATCACTAATTATTACAGAAATGCAAATCAAAATGACAATGAACTATTATCTCACATCTGTCAGAATGGCTAGCATTAAAAAAGTCTACAAATAGCAAATGTTGGAGAGGATGTGGAGAAAGGGAAACACTTGTATACTGTTGGTTGGAATATAAATTGGTGCAGCCACTATTGAAAACAGTATGGAGGTTCCTCAAAAAACTAAAAATAGAACTACCATATTATCCAGCAATTGTACTCCTGGATATATATCCAGAAAAAAACTAAAATACTAATTTGAAAAGTTACATGCACCCCAATGTTCATAGCAGCACTATTTACAGTAGCCAAGATATGGAAGCAACCCACGTGCCCATCATCAGACAAACAGATAAAGGAGATGTAATATATATGTATGTATATATATGTGTGTGTGTGTGTGTGTGTATATATATATATATATATATATATATATATATATATATATATATACTACTCAGCCATAAAAAGGATGAAATTCTGCCATTTGTAGCAAGTGGATGGACCTAGAAAATATTATTCTTAGTGAAAAAAGGCAGACAGAGAAAGGCAAATACTGTATGATACCACTTATATGTGGAATCTTAAAATTAAAACAAATATATACACCAAAGCAAAAACAGACTCACAGATATAGAAAACAAACTAGTGGTTACCAGTGGGGAGAGGGAAGGAGAGAGGGGCAAGATAGGGGTATGGGATTAAGAGATACAAACTACTATGTATAAAATAAACAAGCAGTAATATATTTTATAGTATAGGAATCATAGCCATTATCTTGTAATAACTTTTAATGGAGTATAATCTGTAAAAATACTTAATCACTATGCTGTGAACCTGAAACTAATATAATATTGTAAATCAACTATACTTGAATAAAAAATAAAACAAGGTGCTTCAGGAAATGCTACAGAGAGGGATGGAAGGAAACCCAATATCTATTTTAAACCTACTTTCTTGTTTTATGAATCTATTTATTTAACAAATATTTATTAAACAGCTACTACATGTCAAGATAGAATCTATGAACAGATTTGTGAATAAGAGTTGGCTCATGGAACTTGTGGTCTAATGGAGGAAATAAACATCAATCAAGTAATCACACTAGTCAATGCATGTAACATACACAGTTAAGCCCACTGAAGGGAGGCATACAAGTCTTTAAAAGACTATTGAAAACTAAAAATAGAACTACCTTATGACCCAGCAATCCCACTACTGGGCATATACCCTGAGAAAACCATAATTCAAAAAGAGTCATGAACCACAATGCTCATTTCAGCTCTATTTACAATAGCCAGGACATGGAAGCAACCTAAGTGTCCATCAACAGATGAATGGATAAAGAAGATGTGGCACATATATACAATGGAATATTACTCAGTCATTAAAAGAAACGAAACTGAGTATTTGTAGTGAGATGGATGGACTTGGAGTCTGTCATACAGAGTGAAGTAAGTCAGAAAGAGAAAAACAAATACCATATGCCAACACATATATATGGAATCTAAAAAAAAAAAAAAAAAAGTTTCTGAAGAACCTAGGGGCAGGACAGGAATAGAGACACAGACATAGAGAATGGACTTGAGGACACAGGGAGGGGGGAGTGTAACCTGGGACAAAGTGAGAGAGTGGCATGGACTTATATACACTACCAAATGTAAAATAGATAGCTAGTGGGAAGCAGCCGAATAACACAGGGAGATCAGCTTGGTGCTTTGTGACCACCTAGAGGGGTGGGAGGGAGACGCAAGAGGGAGGAGATATGGGGATGTATATATATGTACAGCTGATTCACTTTGTTATACAGCAGAAACTAACACACCATTGTAAAGCAATTATACTCCAATAAAGATGTTAAAAAAAAAAAAAGATGAGCGATTAACTACACAAGGTGATGGGTGAGAGGGAGAAATGAAGCAAGGGTGGGAACATTCCAGATGAAGAGAACAGAATATGTGAAGATCCAGTGATACAAAGAATGGGTTCAAAACTTTGACGTTTGCAGGGCTGGAGTGCAAAGAATAGGGAAAGAAAAATATGAGATGAGGCTGGAGAGATGACTCTAGACCAAACAGGGCTTGCATACCAAGTTAGTTAATTTTGTCTTTATTCTAAAAATTATAGCTATTGAAGTATTTTGCAAATAGGAAGAGATACTACAGATTAATATTTAAAATTTAACATTATTTTGACATAATTCTAGATTCACATGCAATTGTAAGAAATAATATAGCAAGATCACATATACCCTTCATCCAGTTCCCCCAGTGTACCTCTATAGTATAATATTACCACCATATACTGACATTAATACAGTCAAAATAAAGAACATTTCAGTCATCAAAAGGATCTCACATTGATTTTTTTAGTTACACCCACTTCCATCTTGTCCTCAACCTGTGCTTAATCCCTGGCAACCACTAATCTGGTCTCCATTTCTATAATTTTGCCATTTCAAGAATGTTATATAAATGGACGCATACATGTAACATTTTGGGATTGGCTTTTTTTCACTCTGTGGAATTATCTAAAGAGTTGTTGCAGGTATCAGTAGTTTTTATTTTTGTTGTTGTTTTATTGCTGAGTAGTTTTCCATAGTATGCAGTCTGTTTAATCATTCACCCATTGAGGAAGATCTGGGTTGTTTCCACTTCTGAATATTATGAAAAAGCTGCTAAATGTATTCATGTAAAGGTCTCTATCTGAATATATTTTGATTTTTCTGAAATAAATGCCCAGGAGTACAACTGTTGGGTTATATACTAGTCACATGTTGAGTTTTTAAAGAAACTGCCTAAAAACTAAAAATCTAATTTTTTTATGAAACTTTCTAGTTTTCATTTTAGTTTCTTATCAGTAATGTTGAGTGATCTAGTTTTTCTGCATCTTCACCAGAATTTAGGGCTGTCAAAGCTTATTATTTTACTGATCTTAATAGGTATATAGGTATTATCTCATCATGATTTTAATTCACATTTTCTTAATGGTTAATGACACTGGATATCTTTTATGTGCTTGTTTTTCATCCTTATATTTTCTATGGTGAAGTATCTGGTCAAGTAATTTACACAGTTTTAAGTTGGGTTGTTTGTTTTCTTGTTGTTGAGTTTGGGAGGCTTTTTATATATTCTAGATATACATCCTTTACTGGATATGTGGTTTGCAAATATTTCCTCCCATTCTGTATCTTTTCCTATCATCTAAAAATGTTCTTTTGCAGAACTAAAGTTTTCAACTTTTGAAGTATAATTTATAGTTTTTTTCCTTTATGGATCATGATTTTGGTGTTGTCTAAAAATTATTTGTCTATCTCTAGATCCTAAAGATTTTCTCATTTTTTTCTATAATTTTATATTTAAGTTTGTAATCTATTTCAAGTCCATTTTTGTATAAAGTGTGAGACTTAGGTTGTGGTTTATTTTTTTTTGCTTGTGAATGTCCAGTTGCTGTAGCACCATTTGTTGAAAAGTCTTTCACCTTTGAAATGCTACCTTTATTGGACTGCTTTGCACCTTTCCCAAAAATCAATGGGACATATTTGTGTGGGTATACTTCTTGGTTTTCTGTTCTGTTCCATTGATCTATGTATCGATTCCTTCCCTAATATCAGTCTTGATTACACTAGCTGTATAGTAAATCTTGAAATTAGGTAGACTGATTCTTCCTACTTTATTCTTCTTTTTCCAGTTTGTTTTAGCTATTCTAATTCTTTTGCCTTTTCATATAATTTTTAAAATAATCTAGTTTACATCTACAAAACCAAAAATATCTCAATGAGATTTTGATAGTATTTGCATTAAACCTGTACATTAATTTTGGGAAATATACTACATTGAGTTTTCCAATCCATACGAAGGTATATTTCTCCTTTTATTTAGAAATTCTTGGATTTCCTTCATAAGCACTGTATAGTTTTCAGCATACGAGTCCTATACATATTTTCTAGACTTGTACCTAAGTATTTCATTTTTTTCAGAAACTGTAAGTGGTATTGTATTTTAAATTTTGGTGTCTACATATTCATTGCCAGTATATAGAGATCCAGTTGATTTTTCTCTGTTTATATTATAGCCTACAACCTTGCTGAACTCATTTATTAGTTCTAGGAGTCTTTTTTTTTTTAATAGATCCCTTTGGATTTTCTATGTAGACAATCATGCCATGTACAAATAGAGCTTTATTTCTCTCTTATCTGTATTTTTTAACTTCCTTTTCTTGCTTTATTACACAGGCTAGAACTTCTCGCACTGTGTTGAATAAGAGTGATGTGAGTGGGCATCCTTGTTTATCTCCAACCTTATGGGAAAGCATTCAGTCTTTTACCACTAAATATAATATTATCTGTAGGTTTTCTTGATAAAGATGCTCTTTTATCAAGTTGAAGAAGTTCTCCTCTATTCCTACTTTTCAAGAGTTTTTGTCATGTATGAGCATTGAATTTTGTCAAATGCCTTTCTGCGTCAATTAATATGATCATGTGTTCTTCTTTAGCCTGCTAGTGTGGTGGATTGTGTTGACTGATTTTTGGAATATTAAATCAGCTTTGCATTCATGGAATAAGCCTCACCTAGTCATGGTGTACAGTTCTTTTTTTAATATATTGCTTAATTCTATTTGCAAATGTTTTGCTAAGGATTTTTGCAGCTATCCTGATTAACATTGTGAAAAGATTTTTCTCTGTGAGTTCCAGGTTGGATGTAGGACCCAGGTAGAAGACTTCTGGGGTAGTTCGCATGAGATATGATAGTAGCTTGCACTAAAGTTGGGACAGGCAGCAAGGAGATAAAGAAAAGCAGATTGCCATAAGGGATATTTTAAGAGAATATGCAAGACTGGTTGACTGATTGGATATAGGGGTTGAGGGAAAAGAACATGTCAGAGTGACTCCTAGGTTTTACTTTGTTTACTGAGTGGCTGGAGGTATCATTCCCTGTGACATTAGAGAAATATCAGGTCCTGGCAGAGAGGATGGGTTATAAATTTAGTATTGGACATGATGTATGTAATGTGCCTTCAAGATGTCTAAGTAGAGATGTCACATATGTAGTTGGGAACTCAGAGCAGAGGCCTATGTTGGTAGTCATCTGAGGTAGTAATTAAAGCTGTGTAGATTTGTGAAATCCCTGGGGAGCAATTATAGAGAGAATAAATTGGGGCCAACATTTAATGGGTGGTTAGAGGTGGAAGAGCCTGCAAAGTAGAAAGAAAAATCAGCGGCCGGAGAAGTAGGAGTAAAGTCAAGACGGTGTGGCATTATGGAAAGTAAGGGTAGAAATGTGAAAAGTATTAACAAAAGGAAAAAGAATTTTCAACAATATAAATCAGTGCTTAGAGGAGAGGTAAGATGAGGACTAAACCATTCGTTGGATTTGGTGACAGGGAGGCCTCTAGTGAATTTAATGAGAGTTCTTTGGGTGGAGTGAGGGGGTGGAAGCCTGAATGGAGTGAAAGATGAGTGGGAGGTGAGGAAGTAGACACAGTGACTACTGAAAACCATTTCAGAGTTTTGGCTGTGAAGGGGAGGAGAGAGGCAGAGCAGTAACTGGGTGAGGATGTGGGAGTCAAGGGAACATCTTTTCTTTTTAAGTGGAAAAGGCTTATGTATGTTTAAATGTTGCTATATTGGGCTTCTTTATAACTTTTCATTTATGGAAAGATTATAGGACTTTTAAAAAATGCCATGCATTATTTTACAGGTAAAACAGAAAATATGAGTCATCCCATGGAATTTGGGACATAGGAATCTATAGAATTCCAATCAGAGCTCAGAGAACGAGAATGGGCTCTTCTAAGGTGCATCCAGATGCAGCAGCTGCCATCCCCATCCAGTTACAGAGCCAGACCTGTTCAGGGTTACTAAGCGCTGCTTCCTGGGGCCCTTGTCTTGTTTGGCTTTGGCTGGGTGGCCTAATCCTCCCTGACAGTTCTCAACCTCTTAGGGGTGTGTTTCTAGTCTTTTATAAGATTTTTCAGTTATGCTACCTAAATTTTATTTCTTCCTGCGCAGATAGTTGATACAGAGGGTCTTAGACTATCTACAGACTTAGACCGTGTATTGATTAAAATTAGAAAATGTAAGAATATTGCTGTTAGTAGTAAAAATTAATAATACATTTGTGTCTTAAGTCCTTTGGGTACCTTTTTAAAAATAAGTAGAATTACAACTTTAAAGGTTAAGGGTAGCTCAATAAATTTGTCAGCAGGCAACATAGCAGAATGTTTCCTTTACTGAATTTTTATCATAGAAAAAACAAATACGTAAAGTAATTGTATAATAATAAATAGAGGACAAGAAACTCTTTGACTTTGGCTGGAAGAAAGCCAATAACTTACTCTGGCGCTCGATAAAAGGACTATAAGAGGTCTTTTAAAAATGATAGGAAATCTATTCTTCGCATGATTTACCTAATTATACACACAGATAAAAGACCACAGCTGAAGCTACCCTAGGGATATAGTTTATTATCACAAGCACATAAGATTCTGTGTTGTGTATGGCTATTCATCTATCTAGAGCTGAATAACCCACCACCGCCTTCCTACTTACCCATTACCACCCTTGGCATCAAATAAAGTAGAAAGTGCCCAGAACTAGAATATAGAACTTGGCTATTTTCCCTGACCTTCACTGAGTAACAGTGTCCTTATATAAAATCTGGGAGTAATAATATCTGACAAACTTCTCATATTAGGTTTTTTGTGATAATTGCATTAAATAATTTTAGTTATCAAGAAGTCTATACCTGTGTGTAACTTCAAGGATGCCCTTGTTTATTTTAACCAAATTTCACCTAGATTATTGATTCTCAAACTCTAGTGTGCGTCATAGTTACCTGGAGGCTTATTAAAATACAGATTCCTGGGTTCTAACCCCAGAGTTTCTGATTCACTAGATCTGGGGTGGGAGTTGAGAATTTGTAGTTCTTATAATTTCCCAGACAATGCTATTTATGCTGATGAGTGACCACACTTGAAGAACTAGGCAAAAGAGGATGGAGATGCGATAGTCCTCTTTGAAGAAACAATTCTGGGTGCTTTATGACATATAACATATGCCTTGTTGATGAAGTTTTCCCTTCTTCATTTATTCCTTCCACAAAGTTAACATTTATAAAGGCCTTACTATAGGAATGACAGTGTGCTAACTACTCTAAATGCTGTAGCTTATTTAATCATATTGCAATCTCACTGGTAGATTCTGTTATTATGGCCCCTTTACAAATGAGGACATTTAGAAAGTTAACTAAATTACCTAAGTTTACACTAGTAATAACTGGCTGAACTGGAATTCAAAAGGATGTAGATTCCACTTTCCAATTCTCGGCTACTAAATAATACCACCACATGCCGGGAAGGAAGTTGAATGGTGAAGAAGTAGTGTTACCTCTGGGAAAGACCATTGATTTTTTTTTAAAGCACTTATGACAAGGATAGCCTCTTGCATGAGTCATATTTTCTTTTTCCTTTCAAAGAGATTTTTTCATTTCTAATTGGCCGGTTCTGTGCTTTGCCTTGGGCTGACCGGCGTCTTCGGCTTTGCCTCTCGCACTTCCTTTTCCTGGTCTCTGTGGGAGAATAGTATCCATGTCATTTCTCCTGCTTCATGTAGATGAATATGGGGTTTTTCTCCTTTCAGGTTAGATTAGAGATAGCCAAATAACGGCCAGCAGGCTAAATACAGCTTGCTACATTTCTTATAGCCACAAGCTAAGAGTGGCTTTTGTATTTTGAAATCATTGGATTGTATTTTGAATCATTGGATGACACATGAAAATTATATAAAATTCAAATTTCAGAATCCATAAATTAAGTTTTATTGGAACACAGCCATACTCATTCATTTACATATTGTCTATGGCTACTTGGCATCGCAACAGCAGAGTTGAGTATTTGTAATGGAGACCATGTGGTCCACAAAGCCTAAAATATTTGCTTTCCAGCCCTTTACAGAGAGGATTGCCAGCCCCGTTTATTAATAGCTATGTTTTTCATACACTGTGCTAGGAATACAAAGGGGTGTAAGACACTGTCCTCAAGAAACTTGTCTTCTATGTCATCATGAATCCTCATTGATTTTGAAATTAATTATGGGACTTAATTTAAAATTGTTTAACTCTGCTTACCTTTTGTTAAGTCGGTCTTTCTTCAATTCTTGACCCTATGTATTAAGAGAGAGATTGACATGAGTTATGACAAGGAAATGACAAGACATGACAAGGAAATACCTGCTGGCCAGGGATTCTGGAACACTGCATGCTACAAAGAACATATGAAGACATTGATTGCATGCTTACTATGGTCCAGGCACTTCCTGCATTAGCTGATTTAATTCTCATATCAATATTAGGAAAAAGATATTCTCATATCACCACACTGAAAATTAGAAAACTGAAGTTTAGACTTGCCCAAGCTAGAATACCAGGGGATTAAAAATTGAACCCAGGCAGTCTGCCTGCAGTATCTGTATTCTTAACCAGCTAGGAGAAGGAAAGGTTTAAGAGGGTCCATGAGAGCTATTTTTAAATGTTTGAGGGTATACCATGAGGAAAAGTGAGTGGACATATTTTGAACAAGTCCGAAGGGTGGAAGTTTTATGAAGGCAGCTTTTAATTTAACATAAGGAAGAGCACTTGACAGATCTGCCCATTAAAATAATAGATTATGCAGGTAGCACCTCCTGTTAATGTAGATGTTCAAGTCAAGAGTAAGTATCAGATATGACTATTTTGGGTTGGGAAGTTGGACCATTAAACTTTAAGAACTTCTCTTTTGAGCCACTGACAAAACCTTTCTAGCTGTTTAAGCAAATTAATGTAAATCACCACAAAGCAAAGAATTCTTCAAGGAAAAGAAACTTAGAAGCAACTTATAAGGCACAGCAACAGCTCCTTTCAAAACTGACTTTAAAATGTATCGTTTCTTTGTCTCAACTGCTTGATTTCTATCTTTATTGGAAAATGTGGAAAAGTAGATTAAAAGACTCAGTTTTCTATAGGAAAGACTATATTACTATCAAAAGCTAAAACTGTTCCTTCACAGAGTGCTGTAGATACAACCCAAGTGAACATGAGGCCTCAGAAATGCTGTGATCTTCAATGAAAATCTAGTCCATTCATTTTATAATGTACTGACTTATTTTGTAAGAAGCAGGTAAAGAAACCTTTTATGAGATAATTGATTAGGGGGTGATAAAGATTTAAACTTTTTTTTGAATGTGTCACTTGAACTCTCTGTGTTTTTCCCTACTCTGAGTCTGTGGAACCAGAATTCATCTTCATTCATTAGTGCCAGGTAGCAAGAAAAACTTTTGTATCCTTATATATAGGTTTATTTTTAGTGTTTGTCTGAGGTACTGCATACCATGAAGTTAAGCGTCTTAGAAATATACATTCTTCCTTGGCTTTTGGGGGACATTATTTTCTCTCTTTAGTAGACATTTCCTCCTACATTTTTCCTTTAGTGTCTTACCTACATTTTCTCACAAAGCCAAAAGCTTTTCGACTTCCTTTAATGTATTCAGTACAACAAAAAAATTTAACAGTTTTCAAAATTATGATATGATATGAAATTATGATATGTAGTATTGAGCTGATTTTGAAGTTTTTCTCTAGGTCATTTAGCATGACTGAAGGGGCTTCCACACCACGAAAGAATTACTATTTTAAACTAATTAACACATTGAAAAAAAGTCAGTCAGGAATTATTCTAATTTTTACTTCTCTCTGTCCACAAATAAATCTATTTTTGACATTTGAAAATCTCATCAGTGATTCTTAAGTGAAAATCTTATTTGCCTAAGATTAAAAATGAGGGGAAAGGGCCCATTTTCTCCTGTCTTCTATAAGCTTCTGGTTCTAAGATTCTCATTTCTCCAGAATACTTTTTATCTTAACAACATAAAATCTAATCTCAACTTTTATTATAACTCACAATGGATTCATGAATGCTATGTAAATTGTAAAGCAGATTTTTAATGCATCATCCTATTTTTCCATCTTTATCTCTATATCTCTTTTATGAGAAATATTATGTGTCTAACTTGACTGCTTACTGTGTGCTAAGCATGCCTCAAACTTTCCTACCTTTGTGCTTTTGTTGATTCTGTTTCTCCTTTTAAAGTCACTGAAGGACAGATTTCACTACATGTTTTATCGTATGTAAAAAATGGCAAACATTGGGAGTAAACATTCAATTTCTCAAAAATTTTTTCTATGTATCTCTGGTGAAGGCACAATGCCTCTGATTCAACATCAGTTCATCTTTCAGACCTTAGGCCCCTAGTACAGTCAGATACCCTGATAGTTAACCCCTAAAAGTAAACTCCTATACCAAGGAGTTTAAAATCTTGTGAATTGCAATCTCCATAAATCTTAGATATTCAATAAATAGTGAATAAATACTCAATAAATGGTTTATTTTATGGCAGAGAGCCTAGAAAGTCTCTGTTCCTCATTGCCAAATAACTTTTCGCTCCTTGGGTTAACATACCAATATTGGAAACTATTATTTAGTTAAATAGCATCTTTTCCCTAAAGCATTTACTGAAAAAACAAATGTGCAAATAGTTAAAGGAATATTTGGGGAAAAATTAGGTGTTTTCCTATCTCAATATCTGACACATAGGAGGCACACAATAAAAATTTGTTGACTGAGTGAAGGAATGAAAGGCAGATGAAACCCTTGAACATCTGGAGAGAATTGGTCTTTAGGGTTAGGGAGAAGAGTGAAAGGAGTGAAAGGAGTGTTCAGATGGGATGATGAAAGCTCTGAAAGAAAAACTAGTGAGATTTGTATTCAATTACTTTACAATTATGCCTAGTGTTGGCTAGAGGGAATAGGAAAGTAGACATATTTCTTATTGGTACATATGAATCTGATTAAATATAATTTTTCACCACGACATAGAATGGATTCTTCTACAGACAGCTGATATTTCTAGACTCTGAAGGAAAAACAAAAGATATTTTCCGAGATGACAGTTTCCTCTTTGCCCCTTAGAGAGCAAAGAGAAATAAAGTGAACTTCCCCAATGGAATCTCAAATTCTTGAAGCTTTTGTAATTGTTGGATATTTTCAAATAGAGACTATCCTCTGGATTTCCGTGTAATATAATTCTTATATAAAGTATTGGAAGATAAAAAGAAGAGATTGAGGGTCTCTCAGATTTTGGTGAGATGATGAGCCAGATAAGCAGAGATAAGTGGTGATCTCAGGTGTAGCAGCCCCAGGCACTTACCTGAGACTTCCCTGGCCCTGACTGGAGGCTATGCTTGTGTGTTCAGCTTTAGATACTGAGGCAGAGGATGAGGCAGCAAAGGTGACTGAATCCCAATTATTTTTTTGATGGTGCTGCCTAAGGAATCTTAAAATTTTTTTTATTCAGAACCAAATTTCTATTAAGGTATTATGGGTGATCTGATTTGTTCTAAATCAGAACAAAAAAAAAGGAAGACAATTCTGCAGTTTTTGTTTGTTTGTTTTTGTTTTTGCAAGTGGAAAATAAAGTCTCTTTGAGTTTTTGATTTCCAGGCTTTAAATAGAGAGGCTTTCAACTGAAGCAATTATTGTATACATATTGCTCTACACATATAACAAAGCCTTGCTCCAGCAGCGAATGCTTTATCCCAAAGAACTAAAGATTGAAGGTAAAAAAATGTTTTTGGAAATGTTGAAATTACATTTAAAAGTGTAACATTTTGTAGTTATTGCAACTTTGTAGGCTAATCAGAGCCTGGAAAGCAGTGTGTTGTAATCTCAATTCTGCCACTAACACCTTGGGTGTCCTTGAATAAATCAGAAAATTGGTCTTTGCCTTAATTTCCCCATATATAAAACAGGAGATACAATAACTTGCTGGCTTACACTGAGAAATAGCTGGGAAAATTACTTTCAAGTATTTTAACATTTATAAATGCTACTCTAGCCTTTAAAAATCATTTTTGGTTTATTTCTAGTAACAAAATAACATACTTTTCAGTACGATTGTTTTTAATGTACAGAAGTACAGAAACTAAAATAAAATCTTAATAATACTATTACCTCCCAAAGGCCCATGCTTGCAAGAGTTCAAAGCTTTCATCATACTCTCAAAGGGGACTCTGACCCCCTAATGGTGAGAACCACTTCACCACACAGAAACAACCTCTGTTATTATTTTGGTTTATACTCTTCCATTCTCTTCAATGCACACACTCACACACACATACAAACACGTACACAAATATTTATTCCAATATTTTGCATTATGTCAAATATCATTATTACATATATTTAGATGTCATAAATATTGCCCTATATCATTTTATTCTAAAAACATGTTTTTAATGGCTGCATTGTATTCAACTACAATAGATATCCTAGACTATTTTCATTGGTTCCCTTTTGTTGGATGTTCAGAATATCTATACTTTGCTGTTATAAGTAAACCTTTCATAGATTTCTATTCATATAAATATTTGTATATGTCTTTTCTTAATTCTTTAGCATGATTGCCTGAAGATTGCTTCTTTGATGATTTTATATAATTATGATTCCATTTTTTGGCTTTTCTAGACTGTTCCACCAGAATGCAGATTCTCATTCTGAACAGCAGCACCTTTTTAAAACCTTGTTTTATCAGAAAATATCTTTCAAATATTTGACTGTTCAATTTATATGTTCTCTACTGAAACAATGAGTTTAATGATTACAAAAATGGACTCATTGTGTGATCTTTCCCAAATTAGGTAGTTTTCAGTCTGTGGGAATTGCCTTGAGGATTTTCCAGTCATGAAAATCTAACATTGGAAGGAAGTCAAAATGATCCAACTCCTCAGTTTTAGGTCTTAACTATCTCCAGGTACATACATTCTTCAAGGAGGTTTTGTTAAAAGGGTCATTTGTCACACCAAGAATTAGAAGAGAAATAATGAAATAAAGGTAAAATGTTTGTCTATCTCTTCTGTGAAATACAATAGAATTAAACCATGTTATAGCAACACATCTTTCATGGCAACACATTCTCTTGCTAGAAGGAAAACACTTCTTTTGATGAGTTTCCTACTTGTATATATTTGTCAGCACTTGCCCTGAGAGCAACTTCCATTCATTTTGTGTTTATTTTTAGTCTCTCCTACCAGGGCTACCTTGGCAGTCTTTTTGACCTTTTCAGGACTGGTGGATGGTCCATTCCTTAGCAAGTAATTTTTCACTGGCAACCAACATATTTCATTTATGAGGTAACATTTCCAATTCTTGTTTTTTAATGATGTGTTCCCAATAGTTGCCTTATTCTTTATAAAGTGAGGTGCAGTCCAAGATTTTGCCATTTCCATACCGTAGTAAAAAATGATTTCTTGCTGTCTTAAAAAGATTGAGCTAGAATTGCAAGGTATTTGTTTATAATCTGTTGATTTCCTTGGAAGTTATTTAAAAGGATGTTTTTGTTCTGCTTTTCTGTTTTGTCATTATAGCTGCCTATGGGCTTTTTTGCTCAGTAGCTCCTGCCATACCTCGAATTCATCATATTCAAGACTGATCAGGGGCAACCCATTACCCTCTTCTCCTCCTCTATTTCCCTCAATTGAACTACTGAGTGTCCAGTCTTCCAGGCTAGAAACTTTGGCCTCTCTTTTATCCTCTATACCTTTGATGATCCTCTGCCCCAGATTTTCAGAATATTTAAAATCCTGTCTTGTTTTTCTCTGTATCATGGGAAGTCTCAGGAATGTGATGTTGTTTCCAATTTCCAATTCCATGTCCCTCATTTACATGAGGCACAGAAATTTTTAGAAAGACCACGTATGAACCCAATTTTTGGCCCAAAATAAAATTGTAACTAACTCTACAGAGTGTCTGTCACCAAACCTGCTTCTCTAAAAATATCTTTCAATTTCAATTCCCAGCACTATCCCTACTCTTCACAGGCCAGGAGTAAGCCATAGCCTTCCATATGGTCTCCTTGCCACCAATAAATTCATCTTCCAATCCTTCGTTCATAACATTTTCCAGCTAATTATTTGAAAGGACCACTTAAGTCCCTTTTTTCCCGCCTCAGAAATAATAACTGTTGATTGCTTTCTGTGATGGTTTTAAACCATAGTCCCGTGAGTTCTAGTGTTCTGCTTCTGGTTCTTCAGGAAGCATGTCATGTGAAAGAGACAGTGAAGAGATAGTTTAGCTGCTGGGGTCTGGCTCAACTCCTGTTGCAATCAGAATTGCCTCATTTTTTATTGGATTTTTGTACTGGGGCTTGTTGCTAATGCACATGCTGTGAGATAGCTAGCCAGCTAGACCTCTCTATATAGATCTATATGTACCTATAGCTTTATACATATTACCATTGCCAGTTTTAAGCTAATTATGAAAGAAGAGTAAATGTTACTATTGCTACCAAATAGCATACAACATACACCTATTATGTGATTCATCAATAAATATCAAATATGAATCTAGTTCACTAAATACTTATTGAATGAATAAACTAATATTATTTCTTTCTCCCAATTCTTCAAAGAAGATATATTATCCCATTTTATGAGTAAGGAAACAGATTTAGGAAAATTAAGTGAATTTGAAATGAGGTCTGCCTTATCCACAGTACTCATGTCTTTCTTGAGACAGGTTAGATTGGGACAGAAGAGAGGAGGATAGGAAATCTCCTGTGTTTCTTTCTGATTTTTAGACATCAGCCTCCTCATGCTCTCCTGTTTTCTTCTGCTCTAGATCTAAAACTATCAATATGTTTTCCTCACCTTTAGTACCTGGAGAGACTACCTTTAGTATTTGAAATCTCTCCCCTCACAAGCCTGGCTATGGAATAGAACTCAGTTTCCCAGCTTCTTACTTTCCATTGGCTCTTTTCCTTTTAAGGTTTTGTTGCTGATCACTGTGTAGAAGCAGAAGTTAACAGATGAACAAATGGAGAAGTTCCAAATTATAGAATCATAAATTCCTTCACTCCTGACAACACCTTGTCCCTAACACTTGAATGCTTCTGAACTGGGTCATTTAAGCCCAGCATAGGCATCTGCCTCCAGATATTGTAGTTCGTGTTTACCAAGGCTCTACTTTTCCTTTACTTTACTAAAGATGTCGTATTCCTTTCCCTGCAATGGGACCTCTTACCAAGTTGAAGGTACAATCATAACAGAACTTTTGATGTCCCCTTGTGTAGCATAGGCAGTTTATATCTTTGAAAAACTCCCTCAAGAAAACAAATCCACCGCAAACTTGAAAGGACATGGCCCCTGCCCTCAGTGAGTTCACAGTTGACTGGGGGAAACAAATCCATATAAGGTAGACTATAATTGCTATAAGAGCAGTTTCCTTTGGGAACATTGAAAGAATTAAAATCTTTCAAAAGAAGAAGGAAAGGTTTCATAGACGAGATAGCATTTGAATTTTGAAGGATGATGATACTTGAGGTAGCAACTGAGACCTGAAAACAGGTTAGGATAGACAAGAGCTTAGATGGCAAGCTAGACACATGCAAACACAGAAGCCTGGAATAGCATAGAGTATTTGGAGACCTTGAGTCATTCAGAGTTGCTAAGGCCTAAAATTTGAGGTGGGGAGTTAAAAAGAATGAATCTTGCAGGTAGCAGAGGCAGAGGAAAAATGGTGATGTGTTCATATTTGTGTATTTAGGAAGATTACTCCTACAGTTTTATATTCATGTGATGACAGGTAGTGTAAGTAGTTGAACAATATCAGAAGTTTTTCTAGAGTTTAAAAATGTGCGCTGAAAACAGTCATTTGGGAGATACAGAAATCTGACCCTGGGCCTCACCTGAACTCATTTACTTCTGTGTTAGATAAAATTGGGCTTAACATTTCCCCCAAGAAGCTGTGATACAGGGTATACTGGGAAAACTTGCAGAGTTTGCCCAACAGTAGTAGGTGCATTACTGCAATCTTGTGAAAGATTTAGGCATCTTATGAACTATTTACATAATGTACAGAGTGCTCAATTTTTACTGTATAAATTAATGCAAGAATATACACATCAAAGTTTCCTTCCAAGAATGGTTATAAATTGTTTGGGCCAACTGAGCACATGGATATAAAAATAATTTTCTAACTGTCCCTTAGAGAATTAGTCACACTTCGTATGTGTATGTGTGTGTGTGTGTCTGTGTGTGTGTGTTTTCCCATAGTATTTTGTTCATATATCTATTTATGACACATTGGGTTATATGAGTTATATTTATTTTATTTTTGGTTTGAATGACTATCTCCAGATTAGATTTAAAATCTGAAAGAAGAGCTGGAGTAGACTTCTACATCAACTGACTATTAAACTGAGCCTCCAATTTTTTTTTCTTTAAACATCTTTATTGGAATATAATTGCTTTACATTGTTGTGTTAGTTTCTGCTGTATAACAAAGTGAATCAGCTATACGTATACATATATCCCCATATCTCCTCCCTCTTGCGTCTCCCTCCCACCCTCCCTAGCCCACCCCTCTAGGTGGTCACAAAGCACCGAGCTGATCTCCCTGTGCTATGTAGCTGCTTCCCACTAGCTATCTATTTTACATTTGGTAATGTATATATGTCAATGCTACTCTCTCACTTCATCCCACCTTACCCTTCCCCCTCCCCGTGTCCTCGAGTCCATTCTCTACATCTATCTTTACTCCTGTCCTGCCCCTAGGTTCTTCAGAACTATTTTCTTTTTTTTTAGATTCCATATATTTGTGTTAGCATACGGTATTTGTTTTTCTCTTTCTGACTTACTTTACTCTGTGTGACAGACTCTAGGGCCATCCACCTCTCTACAAATAACTCAATTTTGTTTCCTTTTATGGCTGAGTAATATTCCATTGTATATATGTGCCACATCTCCTTTATCCATTCATCTGTCGATGGACACTTAGGTTACTTCCATGTCCTGGCTATTGTAAATAGTGCTGCAATGAACATTGTGGTACATGACTCTTTTTGAATTATGTTTTTTATATCTACAAAACAGGTGTAATCTTACTTACCTGGTATGAAATATGCCAGGAATAAGTGAAATAAAATGCATGCAGATTCTTAAATCAGTGCCTGAACATTTCATGTTCAATGAATAACTATTGCATGAAAAAATACTAACATGTTGAATACACCATGGCATAGAAAATGTCATGTCCATCACTTGCACATATAGTAAAACAAAGCATGTTTTTGGCTCTCCATTTCATTTAGCAGTTGGAAATGAATATTTTGAAGAGTAGATAACAAATAGAATTGGATCAAATGATAATGCCTACACTAAATTATATGGCTTTTCATCATTGTTAATACATTTACAAATTAAAATTTTGTGATGGCAATAAATATTGCTTAAGAATAGAAGCAGAGTCAAACTTCAAATATTATTAATCTAAGTACTATGACTCCTTGACAGAAGAAATTCAATAAATATGTAAGGTTCAGATATTGTTTAGAAATTCTCCTGAATGCTGTACATGGATTTTATTTTAATGGGCAAGCCAAAGAGGTCTCAAAGATGATTTCCAATTATATACTCTTCTATTTTTTCAGATATGTGCCACGGGGTATGGGTCGGGGGATGAACGAATACATTATAAACGGAAAGTTTTTATTTGAATTAAAAATAAATAAATGAAGTTAGGCTTTCTTAATTTTTTCTCATTTTCATAGCCATGTTTTCTACTAAGAGTGATTCCAGAAAATTTTGATTGGTAACACAGTTAGCATGATTCAGTGGAAGTATACTTTTTGCAAAACCAATATATTTTAATTAATGCAGCTTAATTAAAATATATTGAAGTCCTGGTTCCTAAAGTTTCCATTAATTTACTGGTTGACCTTCACCAAGGCATCCCCTGATTCCCCTCTGTAAAATTAAGGGTGTAGACCAAGTGAGCCTCAAGGTTCCTTCCAGTTTAGATAACTCTCTGATGCCAACTTACCTGCAAAGTAAGCAGCTTAGTTGCAGGGATTATGGTGATCGTGAGGATGATGATGGGTGCCTTTGATTGAGCACTTACTATGTGTTATAAAAGTGTAGACCTGTGTGCGGTGTGTCTTCGCCTGAATCATGTGAATGTGTATATCTCCAAGGTGATCCTGAAATTAAGCTGTTAAGTATAGCTATTCTCCTGTCTTCCTAAAAATTCACATTTTCTATTTTCACTAGAAATGTGTTTTTAATCTAAATGCAAAGAGGATTATCATAATATTTAGGTTGTCTCTGGAAGTGTTAATAAGTAATGGTATCATAGTTCCTCTGCAGATGCCTTACTGAAACAGGCTATAGAGCGGACAAATGGGTTACTCCCAGGGTTTTTACTCCCTTGCAGCTCTGACTCTGCTGTGACCTTGGGCAAAATGCTTCATGTGAAAGGGCAGACCTGTTTGTCTTTGCTCTGAAATCACAATACAGTGCAGATATTTTCCCCTCCGATTTGATTCTGTGACTGAATGCTTGAGAATTAACGTGGGTGTTAGAGGTTTCCAATAATAGGCGTATGTTACCATAGACACGTCCTTTAAATATGTCAGTGGTGCCTTATTGCACAGCAATACTTAAAGGCTTTCAGAGAAGTTGTGTTTTATGAGATCCCAAAATTATCTAGTTGTGAAAGATAATTAGAGATTTGACTTTCAGCTGTGAAGTGGTCCTGAGATGATCCTTTAGAGTCTTGTGGCACATTATTATGGGTGTCATTGTTTACAAAGTAAGGGATAAAAGATAATGAGTCTCTCTAACTACTCTAAGATAGTCTTATGGGTTTATTGAAGATGAGAACTTGACAAGGCAGTTTTAGTTGAAATAGATCATTTTTACCCCCCTTGCATTTGGGAGGAAATAAATTATCAACTGCTAGATTATTTTGTTTGGAA
Organism: Balaenoptera acutorostrata; assembly: GCF_949987535.1. Classification (NCBI taxonomy): domain Eukaryota; kingdom Metazoa; phylum Chordata; class Mammalia; order Artiodactyla; family Balaenopteridae; genus Balaenoptera; species Balaenoptera acutorostrata. The sequence continues at coordinate 64,281,281 of NC_080072.1, read as the reverse complement.
AAACCAGCATTAAAGAAAGAAATAGAAGAATCCTTGGCCATCTTTCCCACATTATTTCAACTTATCACTGCTACTGTATCTCTTTCACCATACTGTAAGGAATATTGAAGCAGATGATTCTACTTCTGTAAAGGAAATTCTGTGAATGAGAGGAGAGACTTTATCACATGTGCCTTGCTCTGTGCTAAGCAGTATGGTGTTTCTTGTCAAATATTTATTGAAATGCTTGCTTGGCATTATACTAGGTGTTAGGATCACAAGGATGGAAAGACAAGGCCTCTGCAGTCAATAAGCCTCACATGTGTTATCTCAGGTGCTCTTCAGAGTGAACATGTAAATTTGGTATTTTAGTATCTCTCTATTTTTTAACATTAGGGAACAGGGTTAGGAGAGCAAAATCATTTGCCCAAGGTTACCTATCCAGTAAGAGGTGTAACAGAAATTGTATTCACAATCTGTCTGATGATCTTTCCCTATATCATACGGTTTATTTCACCTTAGTTACATCCACGGCAATAGAAGAGTAGAGTCCAACACCTTGAATTCAGGTCCTGGCTGCATCTCTACTACCTGTGTGACCTGGAGCAAGTTATTCTACCTTGTGGATTCTCAGTTTTCTTGTCTACAAGGTCAGCACAATAGTATGCTGACCACAAAGTTTGGTTAAGGATCGTGTGAGATAATGCTTGTAAAGTACTTTGTATAGGCTTGATTGGCACATTATGGGTCCTAGGTAGTTGACGTTGCCCTTGTGGGTGTTAATAATCTAGGTGAGAAATATTGGAAATTTTTGTGGTTCTCAATTTGTTTGTTCCTTTGTTTCCTCAATCTGAAGGTTATAGCACCGTTTGTCAGCGGCAGGGGCTATTGGAACAGTGATGCAGTGGGAGTGGGGCTGAGTTGTGGTTGGGGGGGATTGGTTGTACACCGTGCTCTTGGAGGATCTGACTTGGGGTGAGCTGGGATGAGCAGGGCTCTGGACTCCTTTCTTCCATTTCAGCTACAGTCCTTCACTTTTATCTGTCGTTATAAATGACTACTCACATGCTTTTGTTTGCAGAATGTTTGGAAAACACTGTCTTTAAATGAAAGTTGTGGGAGGGGGGTGGATATCTTGAGATTTTCTAGTTCTTTTATTTTATTAGTATTTATGTCCTCATCATTTAATCATTTAACAGTATTTTTGGCACTTGATAGGGGTTCAATAAATGATGGTGAATGAATGAACTGATTAATAAAGTATTTACAAAGAAATATGTATGTATAAACACACACACACACACGTACACTTGGGTTAGAATTAGGGATAGAGAAAGTAATTAAGAAACAGCCAGAACTAAGAGTAAACTGGGTACAGGAGAAGGGTTGGAACTATGTGTGACATTCTGGCTGGATGCTAAGACTCAGACATTGGGCTAGGCTGATCATTCTGCCTTTCATTTACACAATGCATTTTTCCTACAAAATGCTTTCACAATAATCTAGTGAGGTGGGTAGGGCAGGCATGAGTTGCACTGGCGTGAGACCCCAGCTAGTGGAATTTTTGCCCACCTGTGCTATCAGTTATACATTCTATTCAAACACCCATGCTGAAAATTCTTTTCATCTAAGCTTGTGCAGAGTGTGTGACAGGCACCTACCAAGCAGAATACCACAAAAGTCCTGTATAAAGGCTTTACTCATCTCCAGCCAATTAAGGAGGCATGGAGCCTGAGCCTGCTCTCCTCACTGCTGCCCAAAGTCCCATTTCAATACTATATCTTTCACCAATGGAACAGAGCAAATTCTCCACAAGGGAAACACTGCTTCATAAATATTGAGTAATGCTAGTTATATCTGACCTGAGAGAAACCTCCACTTGTTAGAGGACTGTGTTTATCAGCCCTTAGCTCCAGAGTATTGTATACCTGGAACTCTGCAAGGTTTGTGAACAATGAGAAACTTGAAAATGTTGTTATTGTTCTTGTAATCATCTTCATCATCATCAAAAGTGAGTATTTACTATAGCCCTTGTTTTCTTGGAGTGAAAAGAAGAGATGATGGAAGAGACAAGCTATTTGCCTTCTCTAAGTGTCTTCATCTGTAAAGTGTGGACAATAAAACTTTCCTTAAAATGGGATGATACATGTGAAATTCCTTGCAAAGACCTGGCATGTAGTAGAAACTCATTAAACGCTTATTCTTATTCTTTCCCCTTGAAAATACTTCAGAATCACCACTCCTACAGAGCCAGTCTTTAAACCCACCAATTTATAAGTCTTTTCTTAGCCAATTTCTTTTTCCTCATCGTCTATGTACCTTTTCAACTTCCTTCTTTTTTTAAATTTTGGTTGACTTTATTTTACTTGTTTTCTTTTTTTATTGAGATATAATCAACATATACCATGATATTTGCTTCACGTGTACAACATAATGATTCAATGTTTGTATATATTGTGAAATGATCACCACAATAAGTCTAGTTAACGTTTGTCACCCCATGTAGTTACAGTTTTTTTTCTTGTAATGAGAACTTTTGAGATCTACTCTCTCAGCAACTTTCAAATATGCAATACAGCATTATTAACTATAGTCACCATGCTGTACATTATATCCCCATGACTTATTTATTTTGTAACTGGAAGTTTGTACCTTTACCCCTCTCGCCCCCCACCTCTGGCAACCATCAATCCGTTCTCTGTATCTACAAGTTTGTTTTTTTTAGATGCTACATTTATATACTATATATATATAAAATTCATGCTCATGTATATATATACATATCATGTTTTCTTTATCCATTCATTCACTCATGGACATTTAGGTTGCTTCCATGTCTTGGCTATTGCAGATAATGCTGCAATGATCCATGTTCCTTCTTCTTCTCCCTATTTCTCCCATACTCAAGAGAACATTCTCCCCATATCTTTCTATATGCACAAGCATTTCTTCCACATGTTGATCAAGTTCTCCTTTTTCTGTGACTCTTTTCTGGACCACTGAGTAATATCATCATCTCCCTGCTCTGAGCATCCATAGGTATATTATGTTTGCCTCTAATTTATACCATATTACTATAGATTTTATAATCATTTATTCCTTTATTTAACGAATATGGTACCAGGCACTGTGCTAAGTTCTAGGAATCTGTAGGTGAAAAAGACCCAAGCTGTGTACTCAATAATTCATAGTCTTCTTGGAGAAACTGATCAAAGATAAATAATTAGCAAAGTACTATAGATGCATGTCCTTTCATCCAAGTAAATTATATGCTGTTAAATGGCAGGGTCCCATTTTCTATTCCTCCTCTATAAACCTCCTTCCCTAGAACATTTAGTTGAGTATTAAGTAATTATTACACATTCATTGCTTTGACTTCTTCTTTGTAGAGTTTTAATATTATAGAGCTTTATAGATCCCTGAGGGAATATTACCCAAAAGCAATTACCATTAAGATTCTGTATAAAGCCTCAAAGCTCATGGAACCCTAGGAATAGAAATAGACCCTTGATTCATTTAGAATCCATCATTTGCATCTGTGAAGCAAAAGTTTCTAAGCATTTAAGCAAAGTCAGGCTCTATATATAATTTTGTCTCTGGTGGAGAGGCTGTCTGACAAGACAGGCTCAGAAGCAGGAGCCAATGTGATAAGTAGGTGCCTCTTACCTGTAGTTCTGGCTAAAAGTCAAGTATCAAAAGCATGCCTAAGGAGGGACTTCCCTGGTGGCACAGTGGTTGGGAATCCGCCTGCCAATGCAGGGGACACGGGTTTGATCCCTGGTCTGGGAAGATCCCACGTGCCGCGGAGCAACTAAGCCCGTGTGCCACAACTACCGAGCCTGCACTCTAGAGCCCGCACGCCACAACTCCTGAAGCCTGCATGCTCTAGCGCCTGCGTGCCACAACTACTGAAGCCCGCATGCTCTAGCGCCTGTGTGCCACAACTACTGAGCCTGCGTGCTGCAACTACTGAAGCCTGCCTTGAGAGGGCTAGAGCAGCTACTAGAGCCTTGTGCCTTGGAGACCAGTGCTTGGAGCTTGAGTATGTGGTCAGTTATGAAGGACCATCATGTTTTTGGAGAATTGTCAAGGTTTGAAGTGGACAAGCAGTATAAAAATTCTTTAGCTAAGAATACTGAGCCTCCAAAACCTAGATATTGGCCCCTGGAATTTTATAGGCAAGGCAGGGCCCTTTAAAGACACTCAATTTAAATAGCCAGCCAGAGCTTGCAAAAGACAACTCTCACCGGAGTTCACTCCATGTTGCATTACCCAAGTGTTTTATTGACATGGAATTCCTACTTCCTCTAAGACACATCTGTGTCTTTCTGGCTGCATACAGAGCTAACTTTGGGGGCTGGAAATAATGGTGATTGAAAGATCACAGCTTATTAGCTTAATGTTTGCTTAGCCCTTTGCTGGAGCCAAGCACAAACAACCCAGAGGCAAATTTGGAAGCCCTAAATTCCAAGAAAGAGTTTTTGACCAATGGAGCTAAATAAACGCTGTGGGTTCATACGGGATTCTACAGTTAGCAAGTGTTACATGATCACAGAGCTTGTTTTCCATGTCAATAATATAAGTATCTTCCTGGAGGATGTGATTCAAGGACTCTCCAACTACTGCTTCTCTCCAGAATTTGTTCCTATGGGCTGTTTGACTGATTAATGAACTTGGGCTTGGTAATGGAGAATTCAAACTCATTGGGATGGGGAAGAGGAGAGGAATAAAAGGCCAGTGAAAAGGATGTGCAAAGGTCCAAAGCATAATTTTTCCAAAGAGCAGGCCTAATATTAATAACTACTAATGTATGTTGAGTACAGTCGATGCTTCAAACTCAATATTAAAAATTTACACATTTTAAAAATTCATTTTTTACAACACCCCAGTAATAAGGGTACTATTAGTATTCCAGCATCTACCAGGTAGCCACTGGGACTCAAGCACAAATTTGTCTCATTTTAAAGCCTAAACTCTGCTGCCTCCCTATGCACAAGCATGTTATCTGGGGTTCATGGCTCCACCTAGGAAATTAAGCACCAAAGTCTAGTAAGTATGGTTCTTCTTGCCAATATGTGGCTTTTCAGAAATGTACACAGAAGTCATACCATAACAACATAGGTCTTAATTGCTAATCTTTACATATTTTTCATAACTAATAATGTATATATTCAGAACACCAACTTCCTGCCAGTCCTGTTGCTACATGCAAGGTACTAAGACCCTTTTGTAATGTGAACAGACAGATATGTAAACAACTCAATGTAATGAAAGAATATAACTCCCTGGGAGTACAGAGGAGAGAGTGACCCATTTTGCCAGAGAGGGTGAGGAAAATTTCAAAGAGGAGGTGGCATTTGAGTTAGACTTCAAGGGAGTTGACCTCTGCCTTCTAAGGCTGAAGAAATCAGCTTAGAATAAAAATATGTGAGGTGGCCCTATACAAATTACTGAAAGGTGGACTATAGAAATGCTTTTTTGTTTTATAAAGCACTACTTTATTTTTAAATATCACATATAATGTAGAGTAAATTATATAGAAATGCTAATAAATGAAGTAAGAAAATGAATGCAATTTACAGTCTTGAAGTTATAACTAGCAAGCATGTAACAATATGGCAAAATATACTGAGGATGTAACATACTATTGAGATAATATAGTGTAGTGGTTAAGAGCACAGATTTTGGAGCTAGGAAGCCTAGGCTTGCATCCTGTCCTGTCTGAACCTGGGCAAGTACTTAATCTTTCTGTCTTTGTGTTCTTCATCTATAAAATAGAAATCCTAATTCCATCTCTCCCTTAGAGTTGTGAGGGTAAAATTGGTTAATTCATATAAAGAGCTTAGGAGAGTACTTGTCACATGTTCAATCAACAGATGTTGGCTGTTAATATATTTAAAAGAGGAAAATTAATATCTGTACTTTAGTATAAAGATACATGAAAAGATCCCTTATTTTCTTGAGCCACTGGTTTGAAATGCGACTGATTTTAGACTTTGCCTTTCTGAAGAGTATTGTCTTTTACATTTTCAGGGAAAAAAACAACTCTTGAAATTTTACTATTTTAGAATCACGTACTCCGTATAATAGCATGTCACTTTAGGTGAGTTAAATAACCTGTCTAGTCCTCATCTTCCTTATCTATTGGTTGGGAAAATTGTGTTGCAAAGTCCCTTTTAGGCTGAGTTATAACTGATTCTCTGAGTTATGTTTCTTCCTTTAGTACATACCAGTAACAAAGGACAAATGATACTGTTCCTATTTTAGAAACAAAGAGCTAGAAACACAGAAAAGCCAAATTATGTCCTAGAAAGTTGAAAACAGAGGCAAGATTATGACATAGGTTTAGCTTGTGAAGTTGGTCAAGACACATTTTGGTAGAGGGAAAAAGTCAATGGGCATTGGTGTCTGAACCATTTGTGTTTAAATTTGACCTGGGTTCATGTCTAAGCTGTTCTGTTTCCTACTGTCAGAACTGTGAATAATTTACATGTACTTAATGAGCTTCAGTCTCCTCCTCTGTAAAAACAAGGCTAACAATACCAATGTAATTCTTAACCTAAATCCTCCCTAAGTGTGAGCTTCTTTCTTAGTTTTTCCATTTGGAATTTCCTCCCTCGTGAAAAGCTTGCTACTTGAGCTTTCTATACAAGCATCCACCTATGTTGCTTTTCAGGAACATTGCTCAGCTTTTTGCTCTGCTTGAGATTATTACCAGAGTCAGATCTCAAGTGAAGTGTCTGGGATTCTAAAATCATTTATCAGGCATAACAGGGAGAACCATATAGATAAATGGTATGAAGAGCTACCTGGGGTCCTCAACGACAGGCTGTTGCCTGGCTGTGTGTTTTCAGAGTCTTCCTCACAGGCTCCTCTTCTCCTGGAAGCATGTACTGCCTCCCATTCCCTGTTAAGGGTTCTCCTGCTGTGTTCCTCTTCAGAACCTCAGAATTAAATTTCAGGTATTTCCAAAGTTTATTTCCACCAAGGTCAAATAGTGTCTTTTACCAACTGGCAAACCAAACTAATGGATGTAATGTGCCCATTTATAAGTTATTCTTCTATCAATATTTCTTAAATCTTTGGCACTCTGTGAGCTAGCAGAGATCTGGCAGATGACCAAGCAAATACAGAAGTAGCAAATATTCACAAACTCTAGAAACAACCAAGCTCAATTTAGCAGCTTCATTTGTACGGGGAGTAAGAGGTATTTGCATCAGTGATTCTTTTTGTTCGCATATATCATAGTCTTGATTTCTGTTGGTAATTTTGTCGAATCTGTTTTATGAAATTTAATATATGATAGCATTAGTTCTTACAAGTGCTCTATTTCCTAAAAACTCTTGAGAAGAACTGCCCTATTGCGTGAAGTCTAAAATCCTCTTCTTATTCCAACTTATTGAGAGGCTGTATAGTATTATGATTAAGAGTACAGATTTAGGGGCCCAGCTGTCAAAATTCCAGTCCTGCCACATGCCAGCCATATAACGTTGGGCCAGTTACTTATCCTACCTGGGACAAAGTTTTCTCATCTGTGAAATAAGAATAAGATCAAGAGTTGTTATGAGGATTAAATGTATTAGTACTTGTGAAATATTTAGAACAGTGATTGGAACACAGTAAATACTCAAAGATGTTATTATTGAGCACTTGCTATGCACCAGGCATTAGGCAACTGCTTTAATACAAAATGAGTAATTTCCTTCCCTCAAGGAGCTTATAGCTAGTACAAGGGTCAGCAAACTATGGTCCATAGACCAAATCCAACCTGTCACTTGTTTTTGTAAAGGCAGTTTTATTGAAATACAGCCATGCTCATTCATTTACATATTTTCTATGACTGTTGTCTAATTCAATAGCAGAATTGACTAGTTGCAACAGGGATCATGTGGCCTGCAAAACCAAAAATATTTACTAACTGGCCCTATATGGAAAAAGGTTACCAATCCTTGTGTAGAGGAGAACACAAACATATCAACTAATAAATTTTTATGCAGTGGAGCAGATAGACTTAGCATAGTGCCTAGCATATATTTCTCAATTGCCTGCCCTGTGCTTGATACTGTTCCAAGTGCTAGAGATACAGTAGTAAATAAAACAGGCCAAAAAAAAAAAAAAATTCAATCCACATGGAGCTAGGAGTCTAGTGAGGAAATAGCTAATAAATGAGAGAAATGAGTAAAGCATCACAAAGGTCAAGTGGGAGCCCCAGTGCTTGGAGTAGTATCATACCAATGTCTGGTGGGATTATGGCTACCTGTAATCAGGCCCCACCCAAACCTGTTCTGTCTTAATTCCTGTCCAGAACTTCTGCTCAATAAAGCCTATCCCTTCACCAAACCTAGTGTATGGTATGCTGCTAGCACAGGGCCTTGCACAGAATAAGTGCTTAATAAAGATCTATTGAATGACTAAAAGAATCATCATTCTTTGTCCTATTTACTTTGGCTGGACAATCTTCTCTACTTTCCTTGATTCCACTCATCTTCAACGCCCAGGTCTGAGTTTTTTCTCCTCTAAGATGCCTTCCCTGACTATTCTTCCTTGATTTCCTCATTTTTACAGCTCATATTGCTGTTTCCTCAGGGAAGACACTGCGTATGGCCCAGCTGGTGAAAACATCTAGATAATAGAAAAAGTAGATGTCAGTGTAGAGGTCCTAGGTGGGATTTGAGGTGGTTCTTTCAGGAAGGTAGGATTAGAGTAGGAGAGGATTGTAGGTAAGAACTTTGTAGGGCACTGGAGATTCACAATAATCAAGACTGACATAGACTGTAACCCTCATAGAAAGGAAAAGAGCGATAAAATCAAACAGAAAGGAAAGTGGGATAACAGTTCATACAGGATATATCTGAAGAGAGACAGATTGGAAGAGTGTGTTTGTGGAAGAGGAAACTGTATATGCTAAGGCCTAGAGGTAAGAGAGAATTTGGTAGAGTTGAGGAACTTGAAGCGCTTCAATTGGCTGGAGCATAGCACTGAAGAAGGGCAGTGGTGAGAAATAAGCCTGTATTAGAAAACAAGGGAGAGTCTTATAAGCTATGGAAATGGGAAACTATTGAAGGACTTTAAGAAAGGAGTGATATGATTAGTTCAGATTGTCTGCAGTGTGGAAAGTAAATTAGAATGGAGTATGATTAAAGGGAGAACGACTACATCATGCCAGGTGCTAAATTTTTATTATCCCACTTAATATTCACAACTGCCCTGCAAATTAGGGATCATTATTTCCATTTTATTCATGAGGGAAATAAGGTTCAGAGAGATTAAGCAAATTGTCCATGGTCACAAAGCTAAAATGTGGATGAGCTGAGATGAATAGCCTACACTCTTTCTGGCTAATCCCCAATATCTTCCCCAGTAAGGCATAGTAGGGAAGGAAAGAGAAGGAGTTGGCTAGATAAAAAAGGAGGGAAGTGTATTCTAGAAATAGACAGCGACACATGGAAAACTATAGCGTGACTGTGGCATTAGGTACTTAGCAGACGTTATAGCTAGAAAAATATTGGGTTGGCCAAAAAGTTCGTTCGGTCTTTTCCATAATATCTTATGGACCTTTTTGGCCAACCCAATAATAGTGGGTGGGGCGGATAAGTCAAGACCTAGAAAACATTTGGTTTATGTACAACAGATGACAGGTAACTATAGAATTCCTCCAAACCCTCCTTCAAAAAATGACATGAGCAGATTTGTTCCTTTAAAGAGATAATTGTGGAGTCAATGTAAAGATATAGGGAATGGTATGAGGCTACAGCCAGGAAGATCAGTATGACATTATAATGGTTCAAGAAAGAATTATGACGATCTAAGTTAAGGTAGTAGCAGGAGAGATGGCGGGGGAGTGGGGGGTTTCATGACATCCAATCTACAAGGTGGAATGAATAAAGTGAAGAGATTAACCTCCTAGAACTAAAAGCACTTTAGGAGACTGGTAAGAAATAAAGTTGGAGAGGGTGAAAAGGCTCAGCTCATGGAGGGTGTTGGAGACTACTGACTTTAAAATTTAGAATAGGTTGTAAAGGCAAGTGGGAAAATTACCTTTAGGTCTGAATTGGTTTCAGGTTGTAGGGACAGAGTGTATAACTCTCAACATGACCTTTCAGCTATGTGACTCTGGGACTGTTAATGTATAAACATAAAATCTTGTGTTTGATAAGGACCTTAAATATTAGCTTGTCTATTTTTCATCTCCATTCCCCAATCCCCATTATTTATTTTACATCTAAGCAAATTGAATATAGAAGCATAGCCACAAATCCCTGACTTTGTGACCAGTCCTTTTTACACTACACTGCAGCACTTAACTCTTGGTGAAATTTGGAATTAAATGAAGTTCTGGATTTACTCTCAAGAACCAAGAAATGGTCATGCTAATGAACCCTTTAGGGATGGTAATGTGCTTTACCTCTTAGACTTTTCTAGATATTTAATGGCTGATAAAAAGTACATTGGGGAAGAAGTAAACATAATTGTACTGCTACCGTGAGAGAAGAATAAAAGCATTTAATTGTTAAATTGTTCATTCCAAAAAGACACATTAGAAGCTTTTTAAGATTACCACCTATGGGTGAGGAATGCTTGAGAGAAAATTTATAATTATGAAGTTTCTTAAATTCATGCCTTCAGTGATTGGCTTCCCAATAAGTGAAGCTCAGTCAAGCATTTTCAAGAGATAGAGCAGTAATACTTAACTCATAAAGTTTTAAACGCAGGAAGAATAAAAGTGGATTTCTTTATATATTAATTTAGTGCCTATGTACATTTCAGAATGACCTGCCTATGTTTATGCATGTTAAAAAATGAGTCACATATATTTTTGCATGTCCTTTATTGTCTTCGTTATGCAAACTAAAAGAATTACACACGATTATAAATATATAATATATATACCTTGCAAAGCCATACTACCATACATGAGGACCTATGCGTAGCTAAAAATTGAATACTGGTCAGTTTTTATAACAGGGAAGAATAACAAGCAAATCAAACATTTGATTTCTATTTATGATCCAGTCTTAATAATTAGGACCTTCCTTGCTTACAAACATATACTAAGTGTTTACTATTTCATTTACTCCTCAGAAAAGCACTGTAAAACACTATGATCCTGAACATAAACATGTGCTCTGAATTGTGAAGTTCAAACTTTTAATGCTGTGTATCATGAGTTTGAGATCATGCAAACTTCATTTCTCATATTTAAAGCAGAGATAATTCTTACCACATTAAACTGTGGTAAGGATTAGAGATAATGCTTTAAAACCTCTCAGTATGGTTCCTAGTATATAGTGAGACCTTGTAAGTGGTAACGGAGCCTTGCAGTGTAAATAGAAGCATAGGTTTTCAAGTGTCAGTTATTTTCTGATTGTGTGTGCAAGCTTTAACACAAATGTGCTTCTGGCAAAGGCAAGCTGACCAGCAAGCCTATTCATGACCAGGCTGTCCTTCAGGACCCCCTGCCCAAACAGAACTGGAGAACCCATTGTCACCTGGTAGAGACCACCACAATACTCTCTGGAACACGGCAAGATAAAAATAGATTTGAAGTAAATAATTAAACACATAAAGAGGTAGAGGTAAAACCCCAAAGTTACTAAACCCAACCTTTTCTTTCAGTAATATGCAGTTTATCGCCCACCCCCAGGCTTTCCTGAGAATTGATGTTTTATAGGCCTGGCTTTGGGGGCATATTTATAAGTATATTATATATATATATATATATATATATATATATATATATATATATATATATACACACACACACACACACACACACACACACACACAGGCATATGGACTCATAGGAGGGGTGTGTGTGTGTGTGTGTGTGTGTGTGTGTTAATGAGTACAGATAAGGGAGCAAGAACAAAGAAAGTGACTCCACAAAGGAAGGAAGGTGGCCATTTTGTTCACTCAGTATACTCAATACCTACTATAGTGTCTGGCACAAAGAGCACTTAGTAGGTGCTTTATAAATCTTTGTTAATGAATGCATACAGATTTATATCTGCATATGTGCATGAATATTTTAAATTAGCCTCCCTCTTTCAGGAAGTCTATTTATCATTCACGATTTTTGTCACTGTATAAGTTAGGAAGAACAGGAGATCTGTGTTATATCTATTTTCAAAAGATCCTTATATTACTTTTCTAGTAATGAGACTGAAATAGCCATATTTGCTCTGACTAGGGTTTGGAATCAGGCAACGCCCACAGACAGCCAAAAGATTTTTTAAATTAATCTTCTCATAATTAGGAGTTGTTAGAACGTTGAAAAAGTAGTATGAAATCTAGCAGAGGTGAAGAATATTCTTAGCACTGTGCAGATGCTCCAAACTTTAAAAATGCATAAATATGAGTGACAGTTAAGCAGGTTGTAGTCTATTTGAGAGTCAACCACATATAATAATCAGAATACATTGTTGGAAGCATTTACTAAAAGGTCTATTCATTATAACCCTCCTAAACATGACCTCTTGAGTAGCAGCTACAGAAACAAGAACAATAGCATTGACAATTTATCAAATATGTACTACATATCAGGCATCTGCTAGGTATTTTTCATACCTTATTTCATTTAAATTTCGCAGAAATCCTATGAAGTGGCTTTATTTTTCTTATTTTACACATGAGGACATTGAGGCTCAGAGAAATTATATAACCTACCAAGGTCATAGTACTTGTAACTGGTGGATTCTGAGTCAATCAGACATTCAGGGAACAAAAGTATATTTTGTACCTGCCAAGTTCCAGGCTTAGTTTATAGTAGTGTGCAAAAGAGAAATGGTCCTTACCATCATGGACCTTACAGATTTAAGCTGAGGTGTTTCTGGCTGCAAAACCCTTGAGTCTATATTACTCTGCCCCCAAACATGCTACTCTTTAGGGAAAAGCCATGTATTTATATAAGTTAGCCAGGTAGATTACAATACTTCCTATTTTCATTTGAAAACAGAACATTTGAGACCAGCAAATTGAAGAATTCTTACTTTCACTTGACTCACTGTAGGCTTGCCCTTGCTTTCTTTGGTCATGTCTCCTGTCTGCCACATTTTTCTGCATCCCTGCCATTAAGGTTCATCTCTGGACATACACAGTAGGTTGCAGAAAAGCAGGCAGACAGCAAATTGCTTTCAAAGAAAAGACACTGGAGACAAAGTTATATTCTGAAATCTAGACTCAGAGTGACTTACTATGTAGCAGAGAGAGAGAAGGAGGGAAATGTAAACAGAATAGAACAGAAGTTAGCCTGCAATGGGAAGGTCTTCCAGCAGCGTGGGAGAAGTATTTGCCATGGCAACACTTGCATCATCCTGCAGGGGTGGCAGGAGTGCCTCGAGGGGAAAAGAGGACACCTCTTAAAATCCCATCTCCCTTTTACTAAAGCTGGAAATCTCATCAAAGAAAACTGGATATAGTAGGTAAGAAACTCCTCTCCCCCTAACTTGCTAGTTGATTTTATAACAGACTAAATTTTCCAATGGCCTGTCCACTTTTCATCGTCACCTGCCATCGTTCTAGGTCAGGTTACCTAACACCATTTGCCTGTTAACACCTTTGTCTAATGAACAATTTGCCTAGATTCAGGGTACCCATGTAATTTATTCTTCAAATAAGGACATTTTTGAGCATAAAAAGAGGTGATATTAATTATACTGGGACAAAGGGGACAAAACCCAGTGTTAATCCTGGTAAATTGGGACAAATGGTCATCCTACATAAAACTAACCCCCATTTTCTGCAAATGTTTGTGGAAATAAATAAAGGCTGCCCAAATGAGAATAAACAGAGAATATTTATTCAGTGCTTGCTATATAGCAAGAGAGTCAGTTACCATCATTTGGGTTTGTTTAGCAGGAACTCAAAAGGAGTTTTTCATAGTGGGAAAAAAGTATGGCTTCAGATCTGCTCTGATTTGAGCTTGTTGGCATGGGAAGACTCTAGATACAGGGCATTCTATGTGATTAGGGTGAATATTTGGCTTTCTCTGGTCCAAGTTGGAAATAGCGGCAAAAATTAGGGAAGCTGTCAGTCCTTGATGAAGTCCTGGCCATTTTGGGTCAGTTGATGTACAAGTTGTGGGTCAAAGATCTATTGCCATATATAGTCTGGCCATTGTCCATTTGTATATTCAGTATCTCATATTGAATTGTTAACTTATTTTAATATCTTTGGGGAGTTTTAAGGACAATTTATCAAGGTTGTCTAAGATCACTTCCAATATAATTTTGTATTTTTAATAATTATTTATTAAATTTGCATAATTTGCAGATAATTGTATCATTTTATATCTTGTGAGTCATTCTAACTTATCTCCCTTTACACACTTAAAGGAAATTTTAGCCTGTTTGTCTACAAACCTCCCATGCAACAATAATTCTGAGTATGTTTAATTTTATTTTTTGGGTACTTTGAGAGATGCAAAAATGCACACACATACAAAGGGCTTGGATTTTAGATAAATTGTTCATTAGCCAGATTTTCTTACATAACGTGAAACATTGCCCTAATAATCTTGTTACTCTTATTTCCTGTCTACTCACACTTACACACCCCTGAACCAAATTAGGAAGGGTGGTTGGCAGTTTCGAGAATGAGGTAGCAGCTGTAGATGTGACCAGTTTTGAACTCTTCCATGTGCATTTTTCCAGAGAAAGAAGACTTAACACATTTATGAACTTTAATTCTGATCATATTCTAGTTTTAAAGTCTAACTAATTAGTAGTTTAAGTAAATCTGTATGTCTTTACAAGACAAAATGTTGCCCATAGGGGTGTGTTGGCTGAATTTGTATCTGGTGTGAAATGTAAGACTTTCAAAATCGAAAGAGTTTAATTTATTAGTGGTAGCTAGTGATCTATAATCAAGGTAAAACTCTTAGCAAAAACAAGCCATATTTAGAATTGGTATGTAATAAAAATGGTTAATTTATGACTTTCTTATTTCCCTGCTGTAGTCCCTTAGTGTTCTATGTCCATAAATCTGTGTATGTAATCTTTGTCATGAATAATAAATAATGGTTGATATTTGATTGATTAATGTTGGCTATCTATGAACCTTGTACTAGATCCTGTGAACACAATAGCAGGATTAGGCAATATCACTATTCATAAGAAGGTCATGAGTTCTTGAGTGAGGTAAGCTTTTGATTTATAATGTTGTACAAGGAACTTAATTTTTCTGAGCCTCTGTAACTGCTGGTATAAAATAGTGATCATACTTCATAGAGCTGTTAGGAGCAACACACACTATTCGGTGCTGCCTTTTCTTAGAACTAAGCACAGAGTTGAGACTCAGGAGACCTGGATTATAGTCAAGTTTTATGACTTTGGACAACTAATTTCCTTTCTCTGGATAGAGTTTTCTCATCTATAAAATGAAGGGATTCTACCAGGTACTTTCCAAGGCCCCTTCTACCTCTCAGTTTCTCTGTTTTCAAGAACACAAGACACTACAAAGACTGATCTATTATCAGTCATTCACTGTGCTTTTAAAACTAGTCTTATATTTCTAATAAGTGATGATAATATTGATTTTTAATATTCTAACCTCACTTTTGTTTCCGTTGCTCTTTTGTTTCTGTTGCTCTACTACATAAATGTCAAGTCTCTTCACTGATTAAATAAAATTGCTGTCTCTAACCTATTCTAGCCAAACCAATCTGCCTACCAACCCCTAAATAAATTACATGAACTGTCCATTTACCTCTCACTTTTGCTCACAGTGTTCCCTTGGCCAGAAATGCTTTTCCTCATGCCTTCTCCTCCATCATTAGTTATTAAAATCCAGTCATCCTCCAGAGCTAGCTGAAGTGTTAACTCCTCTATATGCTCTTCCTTTGGCCTCTCACTGTCAAGTAAGCACTCCTTCTGTGATTTACCACTTGACTCAATGTATCTCTCATAAGTACCTAGTGGAAAGTAATTTTTTGATACTGAACCGAACTTGGGTCCATTCACCATGCAGCAAAGCCAATTTACTGACACTGGGTTGTGGTAAAGGAAAATACAGTGTTTATTGCAGGGCCCAGCAAGGAGAGTGGGCAATTCATGCTCAAAAGATCCGAACTCAAAGGCAACCTTGAGGTTAACACTTCAGGGTACGTGACTTTCTTCTGATTGGTAGGTGGTGAGGTAACAGGATAGAGTTTCAGGAATCTTAATCATCAACCTTCTGATTCCAACCAGTCTGGGGTCTGTGCTCAGCATGTAGTCAGTCACCATCTTCCACCTGGGTGAGGGGTCTTAGTTCCTGCGGAACAACTCAAAGATAAGTGTCAGATTGTTATGTATATTCCTTGAGGAGGAACTAGGACTCTGTTTTATCACCGAACTATTTTTTGACTGCTTTTCCTTTGTTTCTGCATTCCCTCACTTCTTGAATTAGTAACTGCTTGAGTCTGTTCTTTGCAATTCAGGGAAAGCCTAGGAGACCAAAGCCTTTTCTACAAACAAGGAATTGGGGACACAGAGGGGCTTTTGTACCAGGGAGGCCCCCACAGGTTGCTCCTTGGTTTTAATTGAAGCTAGAAAGACTTTAGTTTGAATTTGATTACTAAAATTATTTTTTCCTGTATGACCTTGCAATTTGTTTAACCCCTAGGGGCCTCATTTTCTTTACCCACTAAATGGATATGTTGAAACCTATCTAATGGAGTTGTTTTGCAGACTTCATAAGTTAATGCATGGAAACACTAAAATGTAGTAAGTGCTCATTAAGTTGCTTCATCATGATCTATCCTGCTCTTACTTTTTTCCTTATCAGTTATCTAGATAGGTATTTTATTTTTGTAATTAATTAAAAATAGCTCTAGAAGACAAGGATTGTATCTTATTCTTTGTAACACAGCAACTTCTTACAGTCCCTTTATAACTAAGATGTACTTTTCCTCATGTTTAGTTTTTTAATCTTGAAAGTCATGCTCATTACAGAAAAATTAGGAAATTCAGATACTTAAAAGAGAGAAAATTATAACTACCATAATCCCATAATTTTAAGATAACTACTGCCAGTATTTTTCTATGTATCCATGTATATACATGTGTGTACATGTGTATGAAATATGTATATAGAATATATGTATAATGATTTTTCCAAATAATGTAATTTATTGAACATATAATACTTATCTTCCTCATCAGATACACTCCATTATATTTTAAAATATTCATACTTTACATTGACCTTTTTAACTAATGATGAAAATCCATGAGCTAAATCTTTGATTAATAATTTCTTTATCATAAGTTCCTGTAAGTGAAATTTTCAAGAAAAAAGATATGTATATTTAAGGCTTTCATTCGTATTATTCCCTCCCATGGACTTCTACCAATTCCCACTCTATCCTATACTATCTAGTAGTGCTGCAAAATACTTTAAATTTATCAAAATACTTAATCCTCAAAATATTTGTAGTAGGAATTACTATGACTATTTTACACATTTTAAAATGAGGCCAAATGAAAGGCTAAGGGAACTGTTCAGGGACACATCTAATTAATGGAAGTAATACCAGGAACCCCTATTTTGTGTTCTAAGCCTAACAGTCTTTATCTCTACACAATAGATTTATTTATTCATCCACTCATTTTCTTGTTTAATAATTATTTTGAGTGTCTAGCTAAGTGACAAGGATACCATGTTGAAGACAGTTCCTAACTTCACAGAGCTTAAAATCTGGCAAGGAAATCACACATTAACTGAATAAGGAGGTAGTTCTAAATTATAGTAAGGCTGCAAAAGTAAAGAAAAATGGGGTAAGCATACATAGCAAGTGGACAAAAGTCAGGGAAGGGTTGCTCTGAATATAGGCCATCTAAGCTGAGACAGGATAGGTAAGTATGTCTCAGCTAGACATTGGGGTCGTGTGGGTAGAAGTAGAAGGGAAAGCCTTCCAGACCAGTGTTTTTCAATCTCAACATTGTGGGAGGTTTAGCAGCATTGCTGACCTCTACCTATTAGATAGCAATAACTGCCCCCCACCACTGACTTATGATAACCAGATGTCCTTGGAGTGGGGGCAAAAATCATCTCTGGTTGAGAACTGCTATTCTAAACATATGGAAAAGCAGTTATGAGGGAGGCATGCCATCTTCTAGGAATTGAAAAAGTTCATTGTGACTGGAGCATGGAATATGAAGTGGAAACTGGTTCCAAATCAAGTAAGGTTCATACCATACAGGACCTTGAAGATTTTGTTAATTATTTTGGACTGTATTTAAACAACACTGGGAAGCCAGCAAAGCTTGTGTATAACAGAGGGTGGTATGATTCAGATTTATGTTTAGAAACATTCACTTTCAGAGTTCTAGATCAAAAGTGGATTAGAGGGGTCAAGAATATATATGAGGGAAACATTTAGGAGACTCCTGAAGTAACCTATGTAAGAATATAGATTATTACTATGGGGATGAAGAAAGCAGTATAGGTTCTAGAAATATTTAAGAGAAGTAGTAGTACTTGATTGTCAAGGATGACTGCTGGATTTCTGACTTATGAAACTGGGTGGAGAGAAGTATCATTCAATATTAAAATAGAAAAAATGGAGGAGGATGAAATTTCAAGGAGAAATTTAAAGTTTAATTGTGACCATAATGAGTTCAAGGTGCAAATAACATTCAACTACTCAACAAGCAGTTGGATAAATGGATCTGGAGCTCAGAGAAGAGACGTGCATTAGAAAAATATTTGGAAGTTATTGTTATAGGAGTGGTAATAAATGTCATGGAAATGAAAAAGGAAACCTAGGAAGAAGGTGTAGAATGAAAAAACAGGAAGACCTAGGTCTGAATCAGGCATATAAAAGTATGATACTAAGCAAAGAGCCAGTAAAGAGACTGAAGATTTGAAATGAGAAGACAAAGTGAGGACATAAGCCAAGGGGTCAGAGCGTTTCAAGAGGAGAGAGAGCTCAACTGCTTGGAATCAGCTAAGAAGTCTGGTAGGGTGAGTTAGAGAAGTAATATTGGATGAGTGATATATTGGTTATGATGTCTGTTTTCATGGAGTGGTGAGGGCATAAGCCAGTATATTAAGGAGTCAGAGTTGGTGTGGAAAACAATGAAATGGACAGAAAATGAGGTGCTGGCTTTCCTAAACATGTTGCGTACAAAGGAAAGAGACAAGACAGTAGGTTGATACGGAATTGTGATTAGGAGAAGAAGTTTTTCCTTTAATTTTCTTTTAAGATGGGAGAGGCTTGAATATATTTAAATTTTCATGAGGAAGTAGAGAGAAGGGTGTAGAACTGAACAGAGAAGAATATTTGCTGGTGCTTCTGAAAGAGGGGGAAGATTAGGATACAGAATGCACTTGGAGGCAATGACCTCATGTAGAAAAAGTGACACTCCCTGTGTAACAGAAGGAAAAACGAGGGTTAGGGCAGCCATCAATTTATAGGATACTATAAAGAGGACCAATCTACACGTTATAGGAATAGCAGACAAAGAGAAAGAAAGTGGCAGAAAGCTTATTTAAAGAATTAATGGCTGAAAACTTCCCAAATCTGGGGAGCAATAGGACATCCAGGTATATGAAGCTCAGAAGTCTCCAAAAGTTCAACCCAAAGAAGTCTTCACCAAAACACATATAATCCAACTGTCAAAAATTAAAGACAGAGAGATGTTTAAAATCAGCAAGAGGAAAGAGACTCAGTTAATACAAGGGGACCTCCATAAAATTATTAGAAGATTTTTCAGGAGAAACTTTTCATGCTAGGAGGGAGTGGGATGATAAGATCAATGTACTGATAGAAAATAAAAAAAAAATTGCCAACCAAGATTACTTTACCCAGCAAAGCTATCCTTCAGAAATTAAGGAGAGAGAAAGACTTTCCCAGGCAAACAAAAGTTGAGGGAGTTCATCACCACTAGACTTACCTTACAAGAAATGCTAAAGGGTTCTTTAAGCTGAAATAAAAAGATACTAATTAGTAACATGAAAATATATGAAAGTAAAAAATTCACTGGCAGAAGGTAGTATATAGTTCAGAAGATTCTAATACTGTAATGGGGGTGTGTAAATCATTTTTAACTCTAGAATAAAATTTAAAAGATAAAGTATTAAAATATGTATAGCTACAATAATTTGTTAATGGATACCCAATATAAAAAGATGTAACTTGCAATATCCAAAATCATAAAATGTTTGGGGGTGGAGGTGGGAATAAACCAGTAGAGTTTTTATATGAAATAAAAAGTAAATTGTTATCAGCTTAAAATAGCCTGTTATGGGAATTCCCTGGCAGTCCAGTGCTTAGGACTTGGTGCTTTCACTGCTGGGGCACAAGTTCACTCCCTGGTTGGGGAACTAAGATCCCGCAAGCTGTGCAGTGCAGTCAAAAAAAAAACCAAAAAACAAAAAAACAGCCTGTTAAAACTATCAGATGTTTTATTAAGCCTCATGGTAACCAAAAGACAAAAACCTATAGTAGATACACAAAAGAGAAAGAGAAAGGAATCAAAACATACCACTTCAGAAAATCATCAAGTCACAAAGGAAGACAGCAAGAGAGGAAGAAAGGAACTGCAAAACAACCAGAAAACAATTAACAAAACGACAATAGTAAGGCCTTATCTATCAACAATTACTTTAAAGGTAAATGAACTAAATTCTTTAATCAAAAGACATAGGGTGGTTGAATAGACACACACAAGAAAGACCCAACCTGCTGCCTACAAGAAACTCACATCAGTTTTATACACATAGGCTCAAAGTGAAGGGACGGATGAAAATAGTCCATGCAAATGGAAACCCAAAGAGAGCAAGGATAGCTCTACTTATATCAGGCAAAATAGACTTTAAGCCAAAAACTGTAACAAGAGACAAAGAAGGTTATTATATAATAATAAAGAGATCAATTCAAGAAGAGGATATAATAGTTGTAAACATGAATGCACCTAACATTGGGGCATCTAAATATATAAAGTAAATATTAAAGTAAATGTTAGAGTCTGATGGGGGAAATAAACAGAAATGCAATAATAGTAATGGACTTCATTATCTCTCTTTCAACAATGGATAAATTATCTAGCTATAAAATCAATAAGGAAACATTGGATTTGACCTACACATTAGACAAAATGAACCCAACAGACATATACAGAACATTCTATCCAACAGTAGCCGAATACACCTTCTTGTCTAACATATATGGAATATTGTTCAGGATAGGTCATATGTTAGGCCACAAAACAAATTTTAACAAATATAAGAAGACTAAAATCATATCAAGAATCTTGTCCAAACACAGTGGTATGAAACTAGAAATCAATAATAGGAAAGAAACTGGAAAATTTACAAATGTGCAGAAATTAAATAACCAAAAGGTCTGAGAAGAAATCAAAAGAGAAATCAAAAATTATTGTGAAACAAATGAAAATGGAAACATGGAAACACAACATACCAAAATTTATGGGATACAGCAAAGGTAATTTTAGGTGGGAAATTTTTAGCAATAAATGCCTCAGGAGCTCTAATAAATACTTTAAATTTGCACCTTAAGGAACTAGAAAAAAAAAAACAACTAAGCCCAAAGTTAGCAGAAGGAAGGAAATAACAAATATGAGAGCAGAAATAAAATGGAGACTAGAAAAACAAGAGAAAAGATCCACATAACTAAAGCTACTGTTTTGAAAAGATAAACAAAATAGACAAATTTTTATTATTTATTTATTTATTTAAAGTTTTTAATTTAAAAAATTTTTTAAATTTATTTTTGGCTGCATTGGGTCTTTGTTGCTGTGCACGGGCTTTCTCTAGTTGCAGCGAGTGCGGGCTACTCTTCATTGCAGTGCACGGGCTTCTCACCATGCTGGCTTCTCTTGTTGTGGAGCACGGGCTCTAGGTGCACAGGCTTCAGTAGTTGTGGCATGCAGGATCAGTAGTTGTGCCTCATGGGCTCTAGAGTGCAGGCTCAGTAGTTGTGGCGCACGGGCTTAGTTGCTCTGTGGCATGTGGGATCTTCCCAGACCAGCGATCAAACTCGTGTCCCCTGCATTGGCAGGCAGATTCTTAACCACTGTGCCACCAGGGATGTCCCCAAATTTTTAGATAAAGTAATTAATAAAAAAGATTCAAATAATTAAAATCAAAAATGAAATGAGAGTCTTTACAACTGATACCACAGAAATACAAAGGATCATGAGACTCTTATGAAGAATTATGCACAAGCAAATTGGATAAACTAGAGGAAATGGATAAATTCCTAGAAACATACAATCTACCAAGACTGAATCATGAAGAAATAGAAAATCTGAACAGACCAATAACAAGGCAAGGAAACTGAAACAGTAATCAGAAATCTCCCAACAAACTAAAGTTGAGTAACAGGTAGCATAACTGGGGAATTATACCAAATGCTTAAAGAAGAATCAATATCAATTCTTTTCAACTCTTCCAAAAATTGAAGAGGACTTCCAAACCAATTTTATAAGGCCAGTATTACCCTGATACCAAAGCCAGACAAGAACACTATAAGAAAAGAAAATTAGAGGCCAATATCCTTGCCGAATACAGATGCAAAAATCCTCACAAAATACTAACAAACTGAATTCAACAGCACATTAAAAGGTCATACACCATGATCAAGTGGGACTTATCCTCAGGAATCAAGGATGGCTCAGCAGACACAAATCAATAAATGGGATACATCACACTAATTGAATGAAAGAAAAAATTTATTATCATCTCAACAGGTGCATAGAAAGCACTGACAAAATTCAATATCCTGTCATGACAAAAACTCTCAACTAATTAGAAATAGAGGGAATGTGACTCAACATAATAAAGACCAGATAGGACAAGCCCACAACTAACATATTCAATGGCAAAAAGCTGAAAGCATTTCCTCTAAAATCAGGTACAAGACAAGGGTTCCTACTCTTGCTATTTCTAATCAGTATAGTGCTGGAAGACCTAACCGAAGCAATTAGGTAAGAAAAAAAAAAAAAGATATTTAAATCAGGAAGGAAGTGGTAAAATTTCCTCTCTTTGCAGATGGTATGATATTATATATAAGAAATCCTAAAGACCCCACCAAAAAACTGTTAGATCTAATCAATAAATTTAGTAAAGTTGCAGGACACAAAATCAACATAGAGAAATCAGTAGCATTTTTCTACACTAACAGCAAAATATCTGAAAAAGAAATTTAGAAATCAATCCTATTTAAATAGCATCAAAAACAATAAAATGCTTAGGAATAAATTTAACCAAGGAGGTGAATGATCTCTACACACAAAACTATAAAACTTAAATGAATAACTCAATAGCAAAAAGATAAATAACTGAATTAAAATGAGCAAAGGACCTAAAATAGAAATTTTTCCAAAGAAGACTTACACATGGCCAACAGTATATGAAAAAATGCACATTAATCACTAGGGAAATGTAAATCAAAACCACAATGAAATAATCACCTCATACCTGTTAGGACAGTTGTTATAAAAAAGTCAAAAGATAATTTTTAGAAAGGGTGTGGAGAAAGGGGAAAACTTGTACACAGTTAATGAGATTGTGAATTAGTACAACCATTATGGAAAACAGTATAGAGGTTCCTAAGAAAATTAGAAATGCAAGCACTGTATGATCCAGTAATTTCACTTCTGTGTGTATATTCAAAAGAAATGAAATCAATATTTTGAATAGATATCTGTGCTCCCATGTTCATTGCAGCATTATTCACAGTAGCCACGATATAGAAGAAACCTATCAACCATTGTCAACACTGTTTTACTCAGAACTTTACCAAGAGTTTTCAACAGTCCAGAATGTTATGTCACTGATAACAGTGATGCTTGAGATGTTTGAGTAAGCAATTCAGTATGCCCATGTTTGTCTATATATGTGGGTGCAAGCCCCTGACCATTTAACTCGGCTATTGGTGGAGTTTTCCCTGAGCATTTCCACTTTTTAAAAATTTCAACTCTTTTACTTATTTCTTCTTTGTATTGTATTATGTTAAATTTTTAAATCCTCTGTAAATACATGTTATAATACTTATTTTTATCATGATAGTGAGACATTAAAAATATTTGTATATAAATGGAGTGTTATTTCTGAAATGATTAAGAATCACTATGCAGGCACTGGGATCTTGAGAAATTTGCTCTGGACTTTGGAATTGGAAGGTCTGGTATTGGAATTCTACCTCTTAGCTTCTGTATAAATCTGAACAATTCATTTAATCACTGCTGTTTTTCCTCACTGGATGCAAGGAGTGATGACAATATCTTCAAGGCTGAAGTGACGATCAAGAATCAAATGGGATTTATTTCTACTTTCTGACTGAGGCAAGAGTACCCCTAAGCATATACAGTACTATGTATGTCAGAGGATTGTCAAAGCCATGGGATAGACATTTCACAGCCTTCTTGGCTTATTAAATCTAATGGTCAGTAAGTAATATAAAACATTACTTCATAACAAATACAAAGATACTGTTGAGTTAAATTTAACATTTATATGAATTTTTAAGATAACTAATGAGATGTTAGAGACATTCTATTTTGTTCCTATACCTCCAGGGGTAATAAATGCATTCTCCTCTGCCTTTATGGACACTTTGGTGGAAAATCCCCTAAAGTTCTGAAGTGCTTTGTAATCTGTAAATCAGTTATTATTATCTCAGAAGAACTCCAAGAAAGAGGCAAGAAATTCCAATCATACTAAATCAATTCAGGGTTATAATGAGATAAGCAAACTTCCTGAGAATTCCCTTAAAGGCTGATTGGAAATCCCAGGGAAGTCCTAGAAGGTCTACAAACCCGTGCAGGAAATTTTCTAGGTAGAGGTTAGTCAAGAGGAATGGTATCATCTTTTTATTTTTCTCCTTACCTCTATCATTTCAGTCTTCTTTACACTAAAATCTACCACTGATTAAGTTTATTATGTATCAGGTACTAGGCTAAGCAGTTTGCACACCTTATTTATTTTAGTCCTTACAACATCCCTGTAAAGTAGGCTTGTTATCTTTATTTTCCAGAGGAATACTCTGGCAGAGAGAGGTTATGTAACTTGCCCAAGGTCACTCAGCTGGTAAGTGATAGAAAAGGAATTTAAACCCAAGTTGTGGGGTTTTATTGTTGTTGTTGTTGTTTGCTTGTTTGTTTGCTTTTTACTCCAAGGTCTAAGAGCTGTTAGAGTTTCTAAAGGGGAAAGAGTTCTAAGTTCTAAGGTGTTGTAGGGCCTTCTTACTCAATTGGCGTTCATCTCGGAACCCTGAGCCTCCACTCTAGAATTATCTCATTTGCACCGATAGTCATTTTCTCTTTATTTCCTATACTCTCTCCCCTCCAGCACTAATTCCTCTACCTGTACTCCTATGTTTATGGGAGCCTTAGCTGTCAGTTTTCTTTTCTTCCTATTTAGAGCAGCAGCTCTCAAACCTTAGCTTACATGAAAATCACCCGGAAGGCTTGTTAACACAGATTCCTGAGCCACATACCTAGTTTCTGATTTGGTAGGTCTGGGGTATGATGTGAGAATTTTAATTGCTAACAAACTCCCAGCTTATGCTGATGCCGCTAGCCCCAAAACCACACTTTAAGAACCACTTCCCAAGACTCTAGAGCAGGGCTTGGCAAACCACAAGCTAAGAAATGTTTTTACATTTTTAAATGGTTGAAAATAATCCAAAGAAGAATAATATTTCGTGACATGAGAACATTATATGAAATTCAAGTGTTAATGTTAATAATAAAGTTTTATTGGGACACATTATGTAAAATCTATCACTGCTTTCTCACTACAGCATCAAAGTTGAGTAGTTGTAATAGAGTTGAGTAGTTGTAACCCTGATCATATGGCTTGCAAACGTAAAATATTTACTATCTGTGCCTTTACAGATTCAGTAATTCTCAAGCTTAGCTACACATTGGAATCACCTGAGGGGCTTTAGAAAATACTGATTGATGTCTGGGTTCCACCCCCAGAGATTCTGATTTAATTGGTTTGGAGTACAACCTAGTGGATCCTTAACATTTAAACACACATATCTGTCTTGTCTAAATAAAACAAAGCAAAAAGCAAGCAAAACTACCAAAGTGACTCTGCCTGAAAGGACTAGATTTTCCAATCTTCTTATGTTGTAGATAAGGAAAATGTCCAGAGAAATGAATTATTTGTCTATATCAATAGACATTGTTGCTGTTATTATCATATAATTAATAAATTATACTTGCATATTGCTTTAATATTTTCAAAAAACATTTTACAAAAACTAGGTTATATTCTAAAAAGTATTACATGCTTGTCTTAGTCCATTTGGCCTGCTATGGCAGAATGCTATAGATTGGTGGCTTATAAACAACAAAAATTTATTTCTCACAATTCTAGAGTCTGTAAGTCCAAGATCAAGGTGCCAGCCAATTTAGTGTCTGGTGTAAGTCAGCTTCCTGGTTCATAGATGGCCTTTTCTCTGTGTCCTCATGTAGTGGAAGGGGTAATGGAACTTTATGGGGTTTCTTTTGTAAAGATACCATTCCTATTCATGAGAACCTAATCACCTCTCAAAGGCCTTACCTCCAATTACCACTATATTGGGTATTAGGTTTCAACATATGGATTTTGGAAGAACACAAATATTCAGTCTTTGGCAATGTTCATTGTAAAAAAAAAAAAAAGATACAAGCTAAATATAGGTAGAGGTCAGGTTCTAAATTCAGTGCATAAGGTAAAAATTGCCTAGTGTCAGGTTTACTTGTTAGCCAGTTTTTCAGTTAAGAACTAAATAAAGTAGTTGGCTTATGTTTAAGGGCCATGATTTAAGAAAAATATATGGCATGCACTAGAATTACATGCATTCAAGGGAGATGTCCACACTACACGGGGCACTCAGGAACTCAGATCAACTCAGAAATTGGTAGATTCCTATCCCTCGTGTCAAAATCATCCACTGAACTCTGCTAAATGAATGCAAGAATGGGCAAGTCCCCTTACATGTCCTAATATTTCCTCCTTTTCATTGTCTTTATTTCTCTCATTTACTGAGAGAGGATAGTTGTATATGTAGTTCATTGTGAGTGAGGCCTCTGTAGTATATGGCAGGGTATAAAATGAAAAATGAAAGGTAATGTCTTACTCCTCACCTAAGCCAAGTCCCAATCCCCAATGATCAATGTTGTCAAAATTTTACACACACACACACACCCCTACCACAATTGTATATGAATATACACACAAGTATAGGCTTATACCATACATACTCTTTAGCAATCTTATTTGTACATTTAACATTATAACTTGGACATCTTCCAGTAGAAGAATATGTACACGTACCTTATATTTTTCTAATAATTGCGTAGTATTCTGTGGTAAAGATAAACTTAAATCTTAAAATCTTGTCTTGCACTATGAATATAATATATATGTATATCTATGTATGTGTCTATATATCTATATGAGATTAATTCCTGGAAGTTGAGGTTGAATCATTACCTCAGAGAGATGTAATGTGCCTTTTTAAATATTTGATAGATTTCCCTCCAAAAAGTTTTCTCATGCGTCCCCATTAGTACTTGATATATCAATTTTAAAAACCTTTTCTAATTTGTATGCTTTTCCTTAAATATGAATGAAGTGGAGCATTTTTAATATGTCTTGTGGTCTTTTTTGTGAATTGCCACTTTATGTCCTTTGCCTATTTTTTCATTCAATTTTATATTTTTTCTTAGTGATTTATAAAAATTCTTTGTATTTTAAGAAAAACTTCCATTAAATGTGTTGCAACTGTTTTCTCAGTTTGTCATTTGTCATTGTGTATAATTTAGCCAAACAGAAGTTTTATATATTTATATACTCACATTTGTTTATCTTTTTTATATGGCTTCAGGCTTCGCCATCCTATATTATACAAAATCTAAACCCAACAAAATCTATGTTTTCTTCTAATATATTTATGGTTTCAATTTTTATACTTAAGTCTTTGATCGATCTAGACTATTTTGATGACAGGATTCCTCTTTAATCTTCTCAGTGACACTATGAGTTAAGTATTATTCCCATTTTATAAATCTCCACTTTACCAATGGTAAAAGAAAGGATCTGACATGGAAGTACTTTTCTAGGACTATTTGCTTTGAGTATTGGAGCCTAGATTTACTATGTTGCCTCCAAAAATATGTAGCCAGTTATAATTTCCTTTTACAATAGCAAATATTGTTCTTTTAGCAGATACTGTGCCCTGTTGAAGGCTCTTCCTACAAATAGGGAATACTTTTTAGTGGAACATTGTCATTGTAGTTAATGCCTTATTTCCTGCATCTATAAATTGAGAATAATAAGTCAGCTGTCCTAGTACACATAAGAAAATTAGGCAGTAAATCTACAGGTAGAGCACATGTCTGTATTGGGATGCTGTGGGATGGGTAAGTGTTTGTGGAAGTTTTAAGCAGGTCTGTAAGTGTAAGAGCCTTTCTTTGGAATGTGCACACATTACCATTGTATCTGAAGTCAGATCAGAAGTCCTCACTCATTGTCTTGTCAGGGGAACCTACATGTGCTTTTTCACCTGTAACTTCATTTTTGTTTAACTCTTGCCTGTGGACTGTTCTGAGATTTAGAACATTTTTTAGCTCTTTTGCTCTGTCTCTCTTGGGCCGTCCAAATACCCTAGGGTGTATTAAGATAATCATAAAAAAGACACAATTGCTTTTTTCCACTATTCCTAATGGAAAAAAAATTAACAATACCTATTCACAGATTGAAATTTTGGTTTTTAAAAATCCTCTGAACCTCCAAAGGAGAAAGTCATTTTAGAATTCTCCTATGTTTTCCATGGTCTTGAGTTTCTATGTTTGGGCTTGTTTATTGGGAAGAGCTGCAGAAAATGTGACCTGCTATGACTTCAGGAGAGGAAAGTGTTATTAACCGAAATGCTTGGTTCTGCATTTAAAGCCATTATTAATAAAAGTTGTGGAATGATGAGAGTTGGGCATCCATGTCAGTTTTTTAATGTCCTGGAAATCACTGGTTGTGTTGCAAGTGCTTGAAATTTGTAATTACCTAGACTCATATGACAGACGGAACTGGAAATCAAATTAAGTGGCTGCCTTCTCTTACGATGCTAAATAATCTCTAGCTTAAGACAAGATTGCCTTTTTCCTTCCTAAAAAAAGGCACAAACAATGACAGCCCAAAATAGCTATTTAGTCAGAACTGACGACACTTTCTGAATGCTTGTCATTAAGAGAGAAATAGAAAATCCTGCTTTTCTTTTTCCTTTAATTTCTCTCCCTTAAATACCTTGCTTTCTCCTGAAGCTGCCCAGGAGAAATGCCCAGTGGCTCTGACAGTGCCTCAGCACCACTACAGGCTCCAGAGGGGAGGTGGCTTATGCAAAACATATTAAAGAAAAATCCTAAAAGTCACTGCAGCTTTTTCTAGTGAGTTATGCTGATCTTCCCTGTTGCTGTAAGCTGATGGGGAACGTCATGGCAAAGACAAACCACTCTTTTTCCTCCTACTATTTTTGCTGCAGTGAGAACTGTTCATTTCTGCTTACATTTCGCCAGATAGCTTTAGAATTCTAACTGAGCATTAGGGCTTCCGAAGGCTGGAAATAAGAGTTTAGAACGTTACATTGTACTTTGTCCTTTCGACACAGTAAAAACTGAGTTAATTTGCAGCATCCGGTGCCTGAGAGGAATGACAACAGACAGTAGAATCTGACGATGTTTTTGAATTAAGTTTTTTTTTTCCCCCTTATGGATTCATGGGGGCAGAAGCTTTTATTTTTCTCTCTGGTTCTCTCCCTTACAGAACCAGCTGAACATATTACATTCAGCAGCAGTAGCTACTGAATCTTTAGTTATGTTATATCCTGGAATCTTCTGTCTTCGTTCCAATCCCATCTTCTTCTATCGATTGTCATTTATCAGCAAAGGTTAGTTTTGGAAAATTGGACGCATTTGTTAGTGAGCTTCGCAACTTTAGATATCCCTGGAAGATGTAACAGAAATTACAGGACAGGGAAGTGAGAGAAGGTGGTACTTCTCAGCCATGTAACTGCAGATCACCCCAGGGGAACCCAGCTTACATTTTAGGGGACTTTATGAGACAGTGATCCTTTGGTCTTCGTCCTATTCCATACAGAAAAGCAGAATGAGATGTGTTTGCAGTGATTGGTAGTATTTGCCAAACAGGGTGCTGCATCATAATAGCCTGGAATATAGAGCAGAGCTCATATTAAACCTCCAAAGGGAAAAGGGTTTCCTCTTCATTTACAGTCTGCTTGATGCAATCCCTTTGTAAAGTATCTAATAGGATAACACCAGGGCTCTCCAGAAATATAAGTAACTCATTGGTTAAATTTCAATTCTTCACCTTTCCCCCCCCTCCTTCCTGGGTGAGCTCATTCCCCCCTCCCGTTTTTTTTTTTTTTTTTTTTCTTTTTTAACCCAGTGATTTAAAATGCTAGAAGGAAAGGCAACTGAAGTCTTAACTTTCAGCTGCTGAATTCTCGGCTAATTGAAATTACTGGGCACAATGCTATATATAGCCAATGAAGAGATTTTGAGCCCTCACTCAGTGCCTTCAAGACATGTCGTTTTGTAGTCAGAGAAAACAGAGATCAATGCATTTTCAAACTGACAGAGGGAACGGATGCTCCTTAGTAGCACATGCCCAGGATCGTGTGTGGGGGGCTTGCGCTGTGCTGAGAAGCTGAATACCGGTCCATATGCTCCTTATTTACTGCAATGTTCTTTGCATGTTACTGTGCACTCCGGACTAACGTGAAGGTAAGAGGAGGCGAGTCGGCAACTGGGCACAATATACATGTTAAATCAGCTGCAGAAAATGTCTACCTCGTGTAGCTTCAGGACTTTTCAGATTGCTGGCTGAGCAGGCAGATTATTACAGGTGGTTGCAAGGGCTTTGTTTTATTGTTGCCGTGCAGCCTCGCTGGGGGAGCATGTTGGAACGCTGCTGTGAAGTGACCTTCAGGTTTAACTGTTTGCAATTCAGGTTCACGCTCACGCTTGGGGGGTGGAGTGGGGGGGAGGAAAAGATGAAAATTATTTAGGTAGGCCAGAACCAAGAAATCAGAGAAGGTAAAAAGCCATGGAGTGTGCTTCAGATTAGGATTTAAAGTCTTTCTTTTAAAAAGTGCCGTGAGCCGCCTGCGTTCATGCAGCTTAATTGTTTAAGAGCTGGGGATTAAATTTAGTGGCTGTAATGGCATTAGGATGTGATCTGTGGGATACCTGACCATTCTGTTCATATAAACAAATTATTATCATTGGAAGTTGGTGATATTGATCGTACAAATTCTCAGCGCTCACTGGGCTGCTTGCTCAGGCTGAGTGGGCACTACTGCCCCGGCGTTGTCACCCCACTGACATTCACTTGCTGTAGCTAATGAGCATCCGAAGTTGAGCTTAAGTTTGGGAGATTTACCCCTTGTCTGGAAGGACGTTGTTATTATTGGAGAGGTTTTCTGACACTGTGTTCATTGAGAACTGAGCCAGACACACAGGCCAGCTGTGGAATTCCAGGTGCATAATTTAAGTGAATTATATACTCTGTTAGCAGTTTGAACTTGTATTTCTTACTGAAGAAAGACCAAAAGGAAAGTGATTGCCTTTCAGAAAAAATGTAAAAGGCAATTAAGACTTCATACCTAAAATAGAAATCTCAAAAAAAAAGTCAGTGTAAAGTGTTTTCCCCTTTTATTTTACTGCGGGAGTATTTTAATGTGTCTGGGCACTAAAGTTTCCTTTTCTGTGTTTACAAGTTTTATTAAAGAACTCCCTGCTGCTCACTCTTTTGTAAGCCTTTTTTGTTTTCTATTTGAATGTCAAACAGGTAGTATTTATGTTTTGATGACCAATTCTTTTACAACTACAGCCTGGAAGCATTCTGTGGATCATTTTGCAGAGTTCTACAGAATTTACTTTCTACTACTTTTAAGATTAACTTCAACAGTCAATTTTTTCCATGCCTATGATGGATATAGTAAACAACATGAAAAGAAATATTTAAAAAGCTAGAGAGTGTGCCCAGATATCAACTTGGATTTCTGCATCACCACCTTCTGTTCCAAACTATTGGTATGGCATACATTGTTTTGTAAACTCAATGAATTGTAAATGTTTTCTCTCCTCATCTTTTTTGAAGGAGAAACATGCTTTTTTTCAGATAAATCTCCATAAATAATTTAGATTAAGGGATAATGATTGTTTTGATATTTCATTGTTATATTTCAGAAGTACAAGAAAACCTGAGTCCAAAGTTCCTTTGATATGGGTTGTGGGAAATCCCTTTTTTTTTTTTTTTTAATATTAACTACTATCAGTGGTCTTTGTGGGCTTAGCTTTAAATTTTTCTCATTTAAGTTCATAAGCAAGAGAATGAAAAGAGTTTTACCAAATATATCTTAATTCAGATGACTTTTGGATAATAAATTCTTAGTACTTTGGCAAATCTGTACTCTAATATAATACCTCTGATACATTAATCAATAGAAACTCAGACCACATACATTGCCACATACAGCATATCTAACCTTGCTTTGAGTAGGTTAACTTGAACTTTAAATATGCCTATGCCTTTCAATAATTAGCTCTTGTACTTTCTTGCATACTTTATAATTTTATAAGGTTATCTTTTCCTTCTGAGATAGCAAGTTTTGCAGAAAAGTTTGCAGATCACTTGGGGTCTGATATTTTACCAAGTTGGTGCTATAAAGTCTTACATGATATTTTTATTTTTAACTTTTGATTTATGTTATTATACATTTTAAAAGTATTTGATTTTATTTCTGTTGTGCCCAAAATTACTTATTTGCTCAGCTATGGTAAAGTCTCTTTTATAGTGTATAGCTTCTCATGTTGCCATGATTTAACATGATTGGTGTTACAGTGACCCAAAACTTTAAGGTGGTTAAAATTCAAAGGAAAGCAAAATCTCTTGCTTATGTTATTCTGCACAGAAAAAGCCCCTGATGTCACAGTCTTTTATTCTAGAATGATTGTTTTCTTAATTGGACCTTTATAATATAGTACAGTGAAAAAGATTTTATGAGAGTGGTATGTTTTAATGTATCTCATATATGTTTTTATGTAATAATCAAGGCGTTAAATCAAGGCATTAATACACATACATACAGACATCAGAATGTGACTCATGGGTCACTATTTATTCATTAATCTACCAAAATATTTCTGAAGGACAGCTATGATTTATGCACTGTGCTTGTCTGGGAAACTAAGATCAATAGAAAACAGTCCTTGCTCTCAAGAAGCTTCCAGTCTTGGAAAGGACACAAACATGTAAACTAATAAGTGGTTTGAAATATTATAGGACCAGTAATGGACATCTATGCAGGGCATTATAGGGACAAAACAAAACAGAATACTGGCCAATTTTACATGGACTTGTCAAGAAAGTTTTCACTGTGAAGTCACCTCAGACTTGAATCTTGACAGCTAATGGAGTTTTGCCAAGCAGCCTGGAGTGAGGAAGGCATGCCTGGTGGAGGGAATGACAAAAGCATGGAACACTTTGGAGAGCTGCAAATAGTTGAAATGGATGGGGAGTAGGGTCTTGCAAGGCTGAACATGAACTACTAGAGTAAAACAAATAAATGGGAGCTAAAACCAGGGCTGTGAGAACTGGCTGAGCCATCATCACAATCTGACTCTTTAGAGATTGTGTTAAGTTGCCACCTATTTCTAGAAGGAGAACTTTCGACAGAAGGAAAAGAAATGAAAACTTCTAGACAGAGGGTATTATTTATGTTGTATGTTTTCGTGTTAGCGTTAGGTTGTTGAGTTTGATGAACATTCATATCATATTGGCTTGGGTTTATCTATTAACGTTTTAAAGAATATGATTAGAGCAATTTAATCTGAGTGTGGCCACACAAAAGGAGCAATTTGATCATTACATAGATGTATAATTCCTCTTCCATCTCAAATTGCTTATGTTGTACATAAAGTACCTCTTGGATAAGAAAACATATAGGAAGTTTGTTGCACCAGATGTCTATCTTGTCTATAGAAATGGCTCTATTTTAGAAAGTAATGATATTGGTGATAATAACTTACATCTAGGTGACACCTTTTACTTTTCTAAATAATTTTATGTTCCTCATCTCATTATTTCCCTCCTTTCATCTTGCTACTGTAGACACACCCATATATACTTGTGAGTCTACAATACCTGAAATATGAATGGCAGGTATTAGACCCATTTCACAGATAAGAAAACTAGGTAGAGAAAGGAAATGGCCAGTTACTCTGTTCCACAGTGTGTCAGCAGTAGACCTAATATAAGGCTCAGGCCTCTTGACCCTTGATTTACTGCTCATTCTAGTAAATCCTGCTGCCTACCCCATAGATCCAAGAATTCTGCTCTTAATTTTGAAATCCCTTGAGGGTAAATATAAGAGCTCTTTGGAAAAAGAGCATAGCAGAATGATTTTAAAGTGTGGGTTTTGGGGATTACAAAAGAACTATGTTTAGGTATATCTTCCCCATTTATTTATACAAATTTTGTGTATAAGAAACTTTCTTAACCTACCTGAAGTTCAGTATTTTTATCTATAAAATAAGGATAATGATAGCTCTTAGGGATTATTAGAATTATGTGAAATAAGGCATGTCAACACTGTAAAAAAAGTTCTTAGAATATAGTAAATGCTCAATTAATTTAATTCTTAATTGATAAAATTGAGGCCACCAAATAGGAGTAATGTGTAAACTCTCTGGGACTGAGAGTTCAGTTCGTTTTGTTCATATCTATATCATCAGCATCAAGAACAGCACCAAGGGCATAGTAGGTGCTCAGTAAATATTTGTTAAATGATTGTATTAGCTAAGTCCCAGATTTCTTTTTATTACTTAATCAGCTTCGTCCCAAATTTATTTACCTTAATGCTTGTTAAATTATTTTGAGAGAAAGGAAAAATGAAACCACAGATTTGAAAGTCATATAGGCTTGGGTTTGAATACTGGATTTGGCGATCAAAAACCACTTGCACTCAGTCACATCCTCTGGATCTGTACAGCCAGATTTGTAAAGCTAAGTTGGAGGGAATCAATAATTCAAACTAAAACAATTTGTTATATGCCTAAACACCCTAGAATTCAGACATTCATCATGCTCATTTCTACCAGGTTTATTGAGTGAAGTTGCTTTTTTCCAAACAGCCCATGGTTTTCTGCCTCTGAGCATTTGCTAGAATTGTTTCTTGCAATGGGTATCCCTTCTCTGCATGGTCATGCTTGTCTAAAGTCTATCCTTCCTTTAAAAAATAGTACAGGGTGTCTTCCAAGAAGTTGACCCCAGCCACACTAATTCCCTTACTTTATTCCCCCTTTGATTTTGTAAGTGCAATTTCTCCATCTTTCATGGCAATAAATCTTATATTGCCTTATGCCATCATTTGCATTATTATCTTGCATTGCTAGCTATTTTTTTATGTTTGGGTATTGCCTCACTCCAAGTAGATTTTAAGCACTTTGAGGACAGGAACTGTATACTATTTTCTTCATTATTTTTAGTTTGTTTGTATTTTAAGAATGCAAAAAATGATTGATGGACTGATTGAAAGGGAAACTTGCAGAAACTCTGTCTCCTTATGCTGCTGACACCTACTCTTTGCTAGATTCTATGATAGTCCCACATATTGATGCTTTTAATAAACATTATTTGTTGTAGACAGGGCTTGGAATCATGAATCAGAATGTGTAGACAGTTTATATAACACCTATAGCTCTCCAAATCAAGGGTGATCCCTCTCAGGGTTCCAGTTGAATAATCATCTCTTTTAGGAGGTCAATAATGTATTAGTCCCTCACTGGTCCCCTATATTATGGCATCCAAATGGTTGTGAGCCTACTCAGTGTATTGGGTTCATAATACCTAAGCCTACTCAAAATATTGGATTTATAATTTCTAATGAGGCTCTTTAATTCAAAACAAAAAAATTTACAAAAAATTGATAAAGAATACAATAGCAAAATGAACAATGGCGATAATAGCTACCATTTTCAAGCTCTTGGCATGAGCCACGGACTACACCAATAACTTTGCACACACTCTCTCAAAACGCTTTTCAGTGACCTAGGAGGTAAACATCATCATCATCATCATTATTTTGTAGATGAGGAAGACTAAAGTTTAAGGAACAAAAATAATTTGCCTAATATTACACAAATATTAGTTGCCTATGAAGCCAGCATTTAAATCAGGTCTGTTCCACTCTAAACCTTTTAAAAACCTTCCTAAATAGGTAATATAGATATGTGAACTATAATTAATGTGTCATAGAGACCTCAAATCTTTTTTTTAAATAAAGTAAGGAATTAAGTAAATAATATAACTGTGTATATTTTACTTAGTATGAGTTTACTGTTTCTTCTCTTCTTTCTTATAAATGATGGTTACAGTCAGAGCATGAGGTTTTCGTCTGTATTCTACATTCATTCATTCACCAAATATTTAATGAGCATCTATTATGTGTCAGGCACTGACCTAGTTGCTAAAAATACTGGATGGAATAAAATAGACCATAATCCCTATCCTTATAAAATTTATATGCTTGTAAGGTAAGCAGACAATAAAAAACACAGTGAAGTAATATATATAGTATAAATAATAAATGCTAAGAAGAAAAACAAAACATGGAAGGACCATCAATCAAAAGTGTGAATGTGGGAAGGGGTTGAAGTTACAGTTTTAGATAAAGTGGTTAGTGAGGGTCTCACTAGGAAGGTGACTTTTGAGGAAAGACCTAAAGGATGTGAAGGGGTTAACCATGTAGGAAAAGGTAACAGAAAGGGCAAAGGCCCTGAGGTGGCATTTTAAGGAATGTCTAGGAGGCCAGTGTGGCTAACAAGAGAAAGGTCAAGAGAGTGTCAAAGTGAGCAGATCATGTAAAGCTTTATAGGTTTGGCTTCTTTCAGTGAAGGAAAGCCAGTAGGGTTTTAAGCAGAGGAGTCGCAAGGTCACTCAGGCTGCTGTGTTTAAGAGACTTTAAGGGGACAAGGGTTGGCACAGGGAGACCAATTAGAACTTCTTGTGATAATCCAGGTGAAAGATGTTGATAGTTGGGATCAGGTTGGTGTCAGTAAGACTGGGGACAAGTTGTCCAGTTCTGTATATAATTTTACTTTTGGATATTTATCTTCTTCTTTGTCTTTTCCTGCCCTGATACCAAGTTCTCCTCAGCTGTGGGGTACTGGTTCTCAGCTCTTCTGTATTTGATCAGTATGAATTAGAGAAAAACTGCTTTGATTTGTGGTTGCCATTGCAGCTTTAGTGCTTTTTAATCCTGTGAACATTTTGAAGGGTAGATTACCCAAGACTAATGTCATAAATGTGCATTCAAGCCTTCATTTTATTTTTGGCTTAAAATCTTCTGATCCTCAGGGGACCCCACCATAGTTCTGAAATAAATCTACTCTAAGCTACTAGAGGGCAGGGATCATGTCTTACAGATTTTATATCCCCATTACCTTGCATGTGACAAAAGATCAATAAATATTTGCTGAATGAATGAATGTTAGCTGCTCAAAGAGCTGGATGTATTTTGCAGACTGCATCTTTGGATTAGCTATGGTACCACCAAATATGAATAGATATACAACAAGGAGAATGAATTTTGCTTTCAACAAATTTCTTCTCTAATGGCAAATTATTGCCTCTTATATGACAGTATTTCTCCAATATCAGAATCTCTGGGAATCTAGAAAAGACCCTAGGTAATTCTTATCATAAGACAAATTTGGGAATTACTGTCTTACAGCTTATGTTTGGAATTAAAGCAGTGAGTCAGCAAGTTTGTTGAGAAACTGTTATGTGTTAATATTTGCCTGAGTAACATATATAGCCAAAGTATTTAAAACTTTCTGGACTGCAATCCATAAAGAATATAAATTAAAAATTGTAACTCTGTACAAGTTTCACAAAGCGGTACTTAACTTTACCAAAAGCTATGCATTTTGATATTTTCTATCTATTTTAACCTTTTAAAAATTTGTTTCTTTTCTATAGTTTTGGTCAACATTTACTAAATGTTTTATAATCATAAAATGGTTGAGGAAATATAATATATACTGACTAATTTAAAACCGATTTCTTCTTTTACCTTTATTAATGAATTTGAAAGAGTACAGAATGGGTCACAAGTCACAATTTGAAAAACACTGTAATATGTTCCCTGCTTTGAGGAACATACAGCCTCAATTAGGAATATGCAAGTAAAAGATGACAAATTACAACAGTCAGTCAGCACTAAGCAGAAAACGTGTGGAAGTCCTGCACTAAGCACAGGGAGGCTATCCATTTAGCCTGGGCCATTTACCGTGTAGTATCCTCATTTGGGAATTCATGGTTCAGCACTTACTTCCCTGGCACTGGCCCTTGAGATTCCACCTAACCATCTACATAGCTCAGCATGCCTAATAGCAATAGCTAGTGTCTATAGAGTGTGTATGATGTGTCAGGCACTGTTCAAAGTACTTCATTCATTTAATTTTCCCAGTAACCCTAAGAGAAGTTTGATTATTAAACCCATTTTACAGGTAAAGGGGCCCAGTCCCAGAGGTTTAGTTATCCAGGGCCGTATAGCCAGCAACTTACAGTACCAGGATAAATGCCAGACACAGGAACCAGTGCTCAGGACAGGCCAGTACCTGGACGCACACCTCCTTTACTCTTGACTCTTGCTCTGGCACTTGGTACTCTGGCTTTTGACTCCTGTCTCCAAACAGGCTGCTCTGCATCTCCTTATTTTCAATAACTCTGTTGAGCTGTCCTCTGGCTTGTTAGATTTAGCATCTGATACAGATCCCAGTGTCCCCTGATTTGGTTGTATCAGAGTTTCTTCCATTAGCCAGAAGAATTCCTATGGGCCTGGTAACCTGTACCCTCCCATGAATCTGGGGGTGCTTATACTGAAGACACATTAATAACTAACTGAAGTACAGGCACCCTTTGAAAGAGGCCTATTTGCTCAAATCTGCACCTTTTATTAGTGCAGTAAATAAGGTAACAAAACTCCTCAGGATAAATTGGTATTGCTTGGAGAACCTAGCTCTTGAGAATTGAAAAGGGAAGGATGAACAATAAAACAAGGAGACATTTGACCCTGAGAAGGTCTGGCCCTAAATATTTCTCAAATATAAACGAAATATTTTCTTTTTGTTTAGACTCATAAAAGACTTTGGCACTTTCAAAATAGGCAGAATATAATTGAAAGACGCTGAGGGAATATCTTTTTTAAAAATGGAAGTTAGATGAATAGCAGGGGACAAATATTGAGTCACTTTATTTACTTATTATTTAGTTTCTAATGGGTATACTTAGATTTACATATTCTTTTAAAAAGTATACATAGATTTATTTATTTTTTTAAGGTTGTACCTAGATTCAAAGAGGAAAGTGAGGCCAAGCGGTATGCAGTGAGCCTGGAAGAAAGGGAATAAGGTAGATTTCTGAAGTGAATCCCTGAATCTTTTTGGAGCCCTGTGCATGTGTGTTGGATGTTTAGTCAATTAATTTATAATCCACACTCTTTCAAACTCTTTAGGAAAAGTAAACTTAGGAATCAGTTATAATTAGTATGCATTGTAACTCTACTGTTTTTAAGATTATAATAGTAATATATGCTCATTATAGAAATTATGTAAATACAAAGAAGGACAAAAATTTATATTTGCTCATAACCTTGAAACTTATGTATAAAAGTTCTATTTTCTTTTCACTTTTCCTTATGTGTGTGTTTATGAATGTGATGTGTTATGTGTGTAAGATATCCAGGATTAATTATTTGTACCCTGTGTTTGCACTCAATACCGTAATCATAAAAACATTCTCATGTCATTAATAATTCTTCATAAGCATCTTTTAAAATGGCTGCATAAGAGGGAAACTTTTTTTTTGAAAAGTAAATAAACAAAGGTAGGCAGGGACCGAAAGCATTGTTTTTCTCAGACGATTGCTTTTCAGCAGAGGATAAAAAGTTTTCAAGTGTAACCTTGGAATAGCTTTAGAATGAGATACAGTTTGGAAAAAATATACGGTGAGTCTGAGTTCCAAAAGGATCATTGCCATTGAACTTCAAACAGGGAAAATACGTATACTTAATGCAAATCTATTTCTCTAGCTAGTCCCCTAACACTTTTATACCCACACCACCAAATAATGTGCTTTGAGCTGTTTGTGTGAGTGTGTGTGTGTGTGTGTGTGTGTGTGTGTGTGGCTATTTTAAAAAGAAGCCAACCAGACAACTTCCTTATTATTACTATCTCCTAGGCATTTAGAGTAGAAACATTGAAATTATTTTTAACTCTCCAGCCCCAGTGGATATGTGATCAGTTCACAAATCCTTGGAATGATTTCTTCTACTTCTGTGTCTTTCTGCCTCTCGTCCCTCCGTGAGGGCTCTCATTATCTCTCACTGCATTGCCACAGGCACATCCTGACTGGCTTTTCTATTTTCCCTCTGTTTCCCCTCTAAATGTGTCTTCCCCATGGTGGCACCAAACTTACTTTTCTAAAACACAGAAAAGAACTGGGTATCCGTAGCTCTACTCAAGAACTTTCTGTGTTTCCCATTGCCCTCAAAATTATTCATCCCCATAGTATGGCCTCAACCACCTTTCCATCATTTACCTCCTTGTAGACACCACTTACACTCAACATAGGCAGCCAAAACCCATTCCAGCCATGTCTCAATCCACTGCTCATGACATAGAGGAGATGTGGAAAAAATGATGTTTAGTGGAAAACCTAGGTTTGAAATCCATCTCCACTTAGAAAATAGTCTACTACACTTCTAGGTGAATAAATCAGTTTTTCCGATGTTTAATTTCTAATGTCTTAGTTGAGATGATAATCATAACATCCCTCTAGTATCATGAACGAGGCTCAGAGATACTCAGGATCCATTAAGAAGATGTTGAAATATTTTACAGAAGTCAAAGAAACACCAACTGAAGCGGTGAAGAAAGTTTGCTTTAAACTTTGTAGTTGTTATGAAATTGTGTAGCTGATGATTCCCTTATGATATATTTTGAATCCAGGGGACATAAGCTAGGACCAAATTCCTTTCTAAAATTTTGTAGTTCATAAGATAGTGACTATAAAACAATGTTTAGTCTTATCGTTGAGGAGGTGAGAAAAATCACCCTCAATATCTGTAGTTACACATCTCCCAGCCAATATCTCTACATGACATACAGTCTCAGTGAACTAAATATGAAACCCTCAAAAATTCTTGGGAAACCAACCACAAGATTTGCGTAATTGTTTCCTTAGTGGGCAGAAGTCTTTAATCCTGAAAATATTTTGATTAATTATAAAATAATGAAGGGAATTAAACCTTTTAATTAATATTTTGTCTTCTATAATAATTACATATATTTGGTAGTGTATGTACTTATATTTTAAAAGAGACTTGCTAGATTAAAGTATTTAACACATTACTTTGAGAATGTCAAGGAATTGATTTTGACTTGAGATTTTAAGGTGAAAGATATACAGAATCGTACCATTTGTGAATTACATTGAAACATATAATAAAGCTTAAAACTCCCCATATTTTAAGTTTTATTTATTAGATATAAAAGAATTATTTAAGTACTTGGGAAGGTTTGTTATTCAGATAAAGTACTTTAAAGGAAATTTAATATAGTAAATTTATAAATTCAGGTTAAATTTGTTTAAGGGGAATTTAATTAAGTCATAAAAACTTTTAAAATGGTGATTGTAAAAATCTTGCTTGATTTATAGATAGAACAGTACACTTATAAACTGAACTTAAAAAGTTAAGTAGAAGCTAGGCTTTTGAATTTATAACTTAAAAAATTAAGTATTAATTTTGTAAACCAAGAGAGCTCCAAATAATCTTTTCTGTACACAAAAGATGCCTTTGAACAGCACCAAAACACACTCACTGCACCTTGTATGGTTGTTACCAAGCATGAACAGAATATGAAAACAGGACTTCCCTGGTGGTGCAGTGGTTAAGAATCCACCTGCCAATGCAGGGAACACGAGTTAGATCCCTGGTCTGGGAAGATCCCACATGCCACGGAGCAACAAAGCCCATGCGCCACAACTACTGAGCCTGCGCTCTAGAGCCCACGAGCCATAGCTACTGAGCCCTCATGCCACAACTACTGAAGCACACAGGCCTAAAGCCCGTGCTCCACAAGAGAAGCCACTGCAATGAGAGGCCTGCACATTACAACGAAGAGTAGCCCCCGCTCACCGAGACTAGAGAAAGCCTGCGCACAGCAACAAAGACACAACGCAGCCAAAAATAAAAAATATATATATATATAAATAATAAAAATAAATAAAAAAATAAAAATAAAAGAATATGAAAACACTTTGTAAATTATAGAACACTATAAAAATATTTGTCATTATTTTTCCTTCTAATTGTTTAGAAAGGTATTTGCCTTTTCTTTCCCCTACATAATAACTGTGCAGTCCATCTGGACCCTGCCAGTTCTTACCTTCTCCCAGATGAAACTTCTCTGTTTCCTATCTTTCATTATTTTGTATTACTTTGTATTATTAGTGTACCACTTGTTATACTTTGTATTACTCTTGTAGCACTTTGTATTAATAGTGTAACATGTATCCCTTATATTGGAGGTGTTTATTCTTATTTGTTTTCTTTACTAGAACATGAATTCCATATCTTCTTCAGTTCATTTTTAAAGCAAACATTAATTGAGTCTCCCTTTTGTGCTAAACACGATATTCTGTACGAGGAACAGAGGCATTATTAAGAAATGGTATCTATGTCTGTGTGTTTTAGGTAATGGATTATTGAATTTAATTTGACATAAAATCATTCTGTCTGAAGAAAATTCTATAATAAAACTTTTAGAGAGGCAT
Source organism: Balaenoptera acutorostrata (assembly GCF_949987535.1). Classification (NCBI taxonomy): domain Eukaryota; kingdom Metazoa; phylum Chordata; class Mammalia; order Artiodactyla; family Balaenopteridae; genus Balaenoptera; species Balaenoptera acutorostrata. Next base: position 64,238,444 of record NC_080072.1, on the reverse strand, counting down.
TTGATTAGTTCAAAAAATTCTGTTATTGCAAATAGCAGATAAGAAAAATTCAAAATAAATAAAAATTTAAATTTCACCAGTGCAGTGAGAAACAGTCACATTTTCCCTTAGATCTAAAACATCATTTCAGCGCAGATACACAAGTTAGAAGATAGTTTTACAAAATGACTGGAGCGGTAGAGACTGGGGGGTGGGTGGAGACTGCTGAGACAGAACTGTTGATGTGTAATGAGGGTCACTCATTCAGGATGCCTGCGCATTCTCATTACATAGACTCTGCTGCCCACCTCCCACTCCTTTCCTCCTTCCGGTTCACCACAATCAGCAAGGCTGTTCTCTCTTCCCTTTAGTCCAGCAGTCAATAACATTGATTTTTGCAGCACTAGGTGATTCTCACCTCTTCTCTCATTATCCCCTCCTTCAGGGCTAAACAAAGCCAAGTTCCCTGGGGTGCACCACAGTCTGCAGAGTCTTAAAACAGAAACAGCTAGAGGCAGGATGTAGAGCTTTGGCTGGGTGGGAGGGATGGTCAGTGCCATAAATTCCTCAAGAATATCCTGCGCAGAATATTTTTGACACAGTCTTAAGTAGGGGATAATATATCCTCCAGAGAAAAAGAGCATGCACAATGTCTGTCTTCTACACAGCAGTTCCATTGAGTAGGCTGAGGGGGGAAAAGCCCTGAGGTCCTACTTCCATGTGGAATTGTTACTGAACCTATTCAGATACTATTCCTGGGGAAGAGGCCAACTAATGGGAGTGAGTCAAAAGAGCAGCAATACATAACAGGGCCATGGATGGCCACTGTGCTGCAGAAGAAAAGAAGGAATTTACTCAGTGAGTGCTTACTATGTGCTAGGAATGTCATCATCTTTATTTTAATCCTTGTAACAACCCTGTCAGGTATTGTTACTGCCCTCATTTAACAGACTGTAAGACTGCAACTTAGAGAGGCACCTTAATGTGCCCAAGTCACATTCAAGAAGATGACAGAGCCAGTCTTTCCCATATATACCATACTGCTTTGCAGAGCTCCTGCATTTTCTTCTTGAGTGTTCATACAAAAGCTTCAATAATCAGAAAGAGTGGAAACATGGCTACTTTGTTTAAAGATGAAGGGGAAACTGTTGGGATTTGTTTTGATTTAGTAGTCTTGGGAAGGAATGATAGAGAGGGTTTTGTTGTCTAGCCAAGAGGAAAACCAACTGAGAGAGATAAGCTTCAAGTACTGTTTCCGAAAGAATTAGCCCAGGCTTGTGAAAAGGTGCCTAGATGCAGGGCTTTAATGGTCAGAAGAGGAATTTCGGGTTGCAGGACTATTCAGACTACAATGCTCTGGAATTTTATGTGACCAAGCTGGGTTAGCTCTAGTAACCCTGCTTCTTAAATATCGCAACCCTTGGTTTGAATTCTTTCTCTATCTCTTTCCAGCTGTGTGAGCCTGAGCTAATTATTTAGCCCATCTTAGCCTTAGTTTCCTCATCCATAAAATGGGGTGCTAATGGCTATCACATAGACATAGATTTTTTTGTACAACTTAACATGTGGTAGTATTTACAAGCCCTTCAAAGTGTCTTATACATAAGGGAAATTGAGACAATGGTAGATTCCTTCCTTCTTCAGTGATGTCCAGCCCCATCCCCCCAACATAATGTGAAAGCAAAACCCCAGTCTTCCTTTCTGCTGAGGCATAAGTAAGGGCAATGTTACTACTCCAAGGAGACACTCCTTAGGAAACAAAGCCTTGACAATTGACATCAAATTCAATGATAACAGTTAATTTCAAACCTAATTTCATGTGGTGGAGGAATGTGGGTGTCCCTAGAGCTGTCTAGAAGTTTCTGAAGATACACCCTAGAGCTGTGCTGTCCAAGAGAATAGCCACTAGTCACATGCGGCTGCTGGGCCCTTGAAATGTGGCTAGTTTGAATTGAGATGCATTATTAATCAGTGTAACATATATATTAGATTTTTGAAGACTTAGTATGGAGAAAAAAGTAAACTATCTCAATAAATTTTTTCTTGGTTATATTTCAAAATTATAATATTTTGGATATGTAGAGTTAAATAAAATATAGTATTAAAATTAATTTTTTCCATTTTACTCTGTTCAGTGTGACTACTAGGGATTTTTAAACTACATATATGGCTCACATTTTGGTTCTCATTGTATTTCTCTTGGGCAATGCTGACCTAGAGGCTAATGTGTAACTCATTCTTCCCATGGTTAATCAGATCCTTGATCAAGGTATTCTACAACCAGTGTGGATAGCAGTCTTTCTCCCTATCTAGGCTTTGAGATGGATGGATAGGACTCCTTCCAGCCCTGTGGTTCTAGGATCTTAACACAATCATTCAATGTTAGACTTAAAAAGGAACTTAGAGAGTCCAAGTTTCAACTCTCAGCTGAGGTCCAGAGAGGTTAAGTGACTTGTACAGACTGCTAATGTCCAGTACTTTTTCCATTAAAATGCACTGCTTCTCAAATGCATGACCACTTTTCCCAATGAACTTAAATGTGTATACCATCTTGGGAGAATACAAACCCTGCCATTTGGGTGCAGGCCTGTTTCCTTGGAATAGAAAACTTTCTCCTCTGTCCTGTTCTGATGTGGTCCCAGTGGAGAATTCCTATTTGACCTTCAAAAATCATATACTAGTTTAACCTCCTTAGTGAATCCTTCCTGCCCCAGGCAAAATTAGTCACCTTCCGCTCTTCCTTGTCTATAATGCTCTATTTTAGCTCCAAACACACTCTGTGGTATTGACTTACTTACATATAAACCCCTTAAGGCAAAGTGCTTGTTTTGGGGGCCCAACATTGAGTGCATGGTAAGCCCGCAGTAAATATTTATTGAATTGAACTGTTTTTTGAACATTGCCACAGATTCCCCTTTACATTCTTATTTATGTTATTCTGTAAGCCACAGTCTATATAGTCTATGCAAATTGGGAAAAAAAACCTACGACCAGCTCTCTCCATCTCTGTCTCTGTGTGTGTGTGTGTGTGTGTGTGTGTGTGTGTGTGTGCGCACAAGTTTTTAATCATCCGTACTTGCCAAAATGCTATCGTGTGTTGGAAATGCCATTCCTTAACACTTATCTACATCTCCCAGTTAGTCATATGTTGAATTTCCTCATCAAAGGAATCTTCTCTATATAAATGAAGTTGGACCTGTCAGGGCGGATTGAGTAGGCCTGAAGAAGCCATGATTCAGACAATCTCATTTCCATGAGGTATGCTTTAAATGCTACATCTTCAGTCAGCAGTTAGTCTCCCATGAAAACAAAATTTAGCTTTATATTCCCTTTGGATTTTAAAAATGCATATTGAAGTTTGTGCTAGGAAGTGCAAATGTGTAGCCATACTAGTGATACACTTCTTTTGGCCTTTTGGCTTTCTCGAGATGAGATTTAGAAATGGCGCCATTTCCCCAGAATATTGATTATAATTTTCCATAAGTCTTGTCTATTGATACCTTCATTTTAGCATTAAAAATCTATATTAGTTCAAAGAAGAGGAAATGAGCTTTTTTACCTTACTGTATCTTGGATTCAGTTCCTTTCCCTCCTACTATGCAGGTATGTCAAGATAAGAGACAATCCAAATGCGTAGAAATCTGGCTGTAACCCCTTGCCCTGACTCTTCTATTTTGTTCTCACTACTGACAATTTTATTTTCCAGGCTGCAGAAGTAAGAGACCTGTACTCATACTGGTCCATCATATTCACAGTCACTGATATAAGATTTTAAATTCATATAATGGAGACTTATTTTTTTACTTATTCAACTTTTATTTATTAGACCTCAACTATGTATTAGCCACAGAGGCAGGCATCTTCAGATATAATTCTTGTGTAAATCCCTGTTTCAGAGCTGAGGTAACTAAAACCAGGAGAGATTAAGTGACCTCTCCAAAGTCATTGCTTGTAAATAGTACAGCAAGCACTTAAGGCTGGTCTTTACAGTGTAAAAAACTTGTGCTCTTTCTATAATACCCTACTGCTCCAGAGTATAAAAGAAACAGTGGCTCACAGTGGTTAAGAAGGGGGAAATCTGGGGTCAAACTACCTAGATTTGAATCCAGATTCTACGACTTTATAGTCTTCTGATCTTGGGCATGTTACTTACTATCACTGAGCTTCCACCTTCCTTACCTGTAAAGTCTGGTTAATTACGTTACTCACTTTATGGGATTATATAAATTAATCTGTGTTATGGTTTTAGCAGAGGATATGGTATTTAGTAAGAGCCCCTTAAATATTTGGTGCTGTCATCATCATCATCATCGTCATCATCTTACTGTTCCTCCTCATGATAATTATACATACTTTTTTTTAACACTTAATGATGAGTTAGCCGCTCTACTAGGTATTTTAACTGCGTTAACTCTGCTTTTCATGAGAAATCTGAGGTAGCTGGAATTACCTGTTTTTACAGATGAGGAAACTAAAACTTTCAAATGTGCAGGTACTTTTCCAAGGTAATACAGTCAGTAAGTGGTAGCACTGGAATTGGAATAAGTCTACCGAATCCCAGTCTCTTTGTGTTATGCCTTTCTGACTCGTGGGATTTCTCCCCAGCCGCCCTAAGTACCTATCTGTTCCCTAATAGAAGCTGTTAAGGTGAGGTTCTCTTGTTAATGTTGTAGTTGGAGCCTCAGAAGGTAAGAAGTACACAAAAATTGACATGTTCCTCCCACATCTGCACAGTGATGAACTAAAACCTTGACCCACTGACTCCCACTCTTATGTACTCTTGCTAGATAAGGCTGCTCTGGTATCTGTCATCTGCACAAACCTCTATTTCATCCTCAACTGAGAACTGCCATTTCCTTCTCTGTTTCTACCAAGGTTCATATCTCTGTAGGTCTAGGTGGAAAGACCCTCACTCAGCTCTTTTAGCCTAACTTCAGTGACTTTATCTGTCAATGTGTATAATTTTGGAGCCTTCAGAAACAGTCTTATTCTTCTGTGACATTGTTTTGCACTATAGAAAATTCCACCTGCAGTCCACAACCCTTTTTCAAATCTTTATTTTTCTTCCACCTCTACTATTGCTACTCTAATACAAGATGTCCTTTCTTGCTTGCTGGGACTGCTGTAATAAATTCCTGACTGGGAATTATTCTTGACCTACTTCTGACTATTTTCTTTTTTTTTTTTTAACATCTTTATTGGAGTATAATTGCTTTACAATGGTGTGTTAGTTTCTGCTTTATAACAAAGTGAATCAGCTATACATATACATATATCCCCATATCTCCTCCCTTTTGCATCTCCCTCCCACTCTCCCTATCCCACCCTCTAGGTGGTCGCAAAGCACCGAGCTGATCTCCCTGTGCTATGCGGCTGCTTCCCACTAGCTAGCTATTTTACATTTGGTAGTGTTTATATGTCCATGCCACTCTCTCACTTTGTCCCAGCTTACCCTTCCCCCTCCCCTTGTCCTCAAGTCCATTCCCTACATCTTCATCTTTATTCCTGTCCTGCCCCTAGGTTCTTCAGAAACTTTTTTTTTTTTAGATTCCATATATATGTGTTAGCATATGGTGTTTGTTTTTCTCTTTCTGACTTACTTCACTCTGTATGACAGACTCTAGGTCCATCCACCTCACTACAAATAACTCAATTTTGTTTCTTTTTATGGCTGAGTAATATTCCATTGTATATATGTGCCACATTTTCTTTATCCATTCATCTGTCGATGGACACTTAGGTTGCTTCCGTGTCCTGGCTATTGTAAATAGAGCTGCAATGAACATTGTGGTACATGACTCTTTTTGAATTATGGTTTTCTCAGGGTATATGCCCAGTAGAGGGACTGCTGGGTCATATGGTAGTTCTATTTTTAGTTTTTTAAGGAACCTCCATACTGTTCTCCATAGTGGCTGTATCAATTTACATTCCTACCAACAGTGCAAGAGGGTTCCCTTTTCTCCACACCCTCTCCAGCATTTGTTGTTTGTAGATTTTTTGATGATGGCCATTCTGACTGATGTGAGATGATATCTCATTGTAGTTTTGATTTGCATTTCTCTAATGATTAGTGATGTTGAGCATCCTTTCATGTGTTTGTTGGCAATCTGTATATCTTCTTCGGAGAAATGTCTATTAAGGTCTTCTGCCCAACTTTGTATTGGGTTGTTTGTTTTTTTGATATTGAGCTGCATGAGCTGCTTGTAAATTTTGGAGATTAATTCTTTCTGACTCTTCTCTATAATGCAACCAGAGATAGATTTTTCAGATATGATTTTGATAATGTTAGATATCTGCTTAAATGTTTAAAAGGCTTTCCTTTGCTCTGAATATGTATCATATGCTCTTGTGCGATCTGGGTCCAGCCTGGCCCTCTAGCTTCACTGTCTACCATACCCCCTATTTTCCCTGTGTGAGCTGCACCCTCCTCATTTCAGTTCCTCAAAACATCGGATTTCTTTTCAATATAGTCTTTGTTGCATTCCCCCTCTAGAACGACCCCACCAACCCTTCATCTGGTTAAATCCTACACATCCTTCAGATCTCATCTCATACCTCCATCCTTCCTAAAGGTCATCCCTGCCCCTGTATTCTAGATCTGGTCCCATCTATAAACTCTCATATAATCTGAACCCATGCTTTATAGTACTTACCATACTTTGCTAAAATCTATGTATTTCTTGCATTATATGATTACCATCTGTTTCCCAACTAGCTGGTAAATTCCATGATGTTAGAAACCATGTCGGTTTTGTCTACATTATAGCCTCAGCCTTAAACGCAGTACCTGATACACAAAATGCCCAACATAAGTATATATTATAAAAGTGAATGATTAAATGACCTCTGCACTGTGTCCCTAAAGTGGATAAAGTGTGTTGTTTCAGTATGAGTTCCTTGCATTCTTACAGTATTGACCTTAGATCAGGAAAAGAGCTCTCGTTCCACTCTTTATGGGTCTCTGGTTCTGGTGAGTAGGGAAGGTACCTGCCTTTTTCCCCCAGGAGTCCAGAGGTCTTCCTGGAAGTAGATCCATTGGCACTTCAAAGGAGTGATTATTATATACTGAGTGTGTATTTTCTGCTGGATGCTATCTTAAATGCTTTACATATATGATGATTTCCTCATCTTCACAACTCTAAAAGTTCTGATTTAAACTCAGTTTTGTGGTCTTTAAACTCTTGATCTTACCTTTACATCAATTTACCTCAAAATTTACTATGATTAAGGATCATCTGGATAGCTTGTTACAGTACAGATTCCTTTGCTCTACTCCCATAGATTTGGATTCTCCTCGTTTGGGGAGGGACCAGAAATGTGCTGCTGCTGCTACTTCTGGTCTGTGGACCACACCTTAGCTCTTCTACTATAGCTCTCTATTATAGCTCAATACCTCCAAGAATTCCTGATATCCTGACCTTGACTATACTTCTTAGTCAAACTATTTTAATCTCTCAGTCCTCCATTTTCTACTCTGTAAAATGGAGACAGTGATAATTATTCAGTATCAGAGAGATATTTTAAGAACTGCATATGATAACTTGATGTGAAGAGTACAAAAAACCTAACATTGATATTCTCTGTTTAATGTTTCATGTCTCAGTTGTAAGGAGTTATGGGCATGATAAATGACAGAAGGAGGCAAACATTTTTTATAACCTGTCACCTTATTTTCTCTAAATTATCATGTCTCCTGTCCCAGGTAATATGTTTTTGTTTGATAATATATCCATCATCTCTCCTTCTGTGACCTGAGCACACTACTAATTGCTACCCGCTGGCTCTATGCATGTGTTACCCTTGCTGTGGGTAATGGACAACAGATGTGTCAAATCACCAGGTGTTTTTCCCTGTCACAAGCATGCCCCTTCACCCCCCACCTGCTATATTTTGGTATATGTTAAAGTTAATTTTCTAGGGATGTAAAAAATATATTTTAGTATTAATTCACAGTAAATGTGGAAATAGCTCTATTATTAAAGAAAATAAAGTTCATAAAATATATTCCTAAGGCTAATATTTTAAATGATATTTGACTGATGAAATACTTTGGCTATCCTGTCTGACTCCATTAGCACAATTATTTGTGGTGAATTTGTTAAACTAGGGATCTTACCCTGGCCTAGGCTTTATATTCCAAACGAGATTTACACAAGGTATTTTTATTCTTTGAAGGAGTTAGATTTTTATCACTGGTTTAATTTGCTTATAATTCAGAGAATCATTGGTTCTTGAGATAGAATTAAAAATCAATTGTAGGGACATTTTAAACTGCACTATGTGTAAAATCCAGACTGTGGAAACTCCATAGGTCAAAGAAACTTGTACAGTGTGAGACACAAATCTAAGCTATAGTGTCAAGGAATGCATACTTGGATAAATAGACTATAAGGAAATAGAAGAAAGGAGTTATTATGAGTCAAGATATGATTACATTTAAGGGAAAGAGGGGATTTTGATTGGCCTGAGGTACATAGAGACTTCTGTGGTGACTGACAAAGTTCTATTTCTTGACCTGAGAGGAGGTTACAGGGGATTTGCCTTATATAATTAATCAAATTATACATTTTCTGTATCTCTGCTTTATTTTACAGTAAAAAAAGCTTTAAAACACAGGAAAAAAATAAATCAATTTTATTACCAATATTTTTGTATTTCAAATGAAGAGATCCCAGAAGGATATTGTGTTAAGAAACAGTTTCCGGGACTTCCCTGGCGTTTCAGTGGTTAAGACTCTGATGGAGGCGGCACGGTTCGATCCCTGGTTGGGGAACTAAGATCCCTACATGCCACGTGGCATGGCCAAAAAAAAAAAAAGATAAGAAAAGAAACAGTTTCTTCTAGTGCCTTTCAGTGTCATAGAGAGAAAGCATTGGATACTTTATTTGGACAATAAATTTTACAAAATTCTTTGAGTTTAGAACAGTGTTTAACATTGGAGGAGCGGCGGAAGTAGTAGCAAAGAGGACCCTGGACACAGATACATGAAGCAATTAGAAAAATTTACATGTCTTTTCTTTTCTTCTCTTTCCTCTCTTCCCTTCCCTTCCCTGCCCTTCCCTTCCCTTCTCTTCTCTTATCTTCTTTTCTCTTTTTTCCTTCCAGTTTTACAGAGGTAAAATTGACATACATCATGGTAGAAGTTTAAGGTATAGAGCAAAATGATTTGATTTACATACATCATGATTTGATTTACATACGTCATAATCACAATAATTTTGGTGAACATCTGTATCTCATATAGGTACAAAATTAAGGAAAGAGAAAAGAATGTTGTGATGAAAAATCTTAGGGTTTACTCTCTTAACAACATTCATATATAACATACAGCAGAGTTAACTACAGTCATCATGTTGTACATTACATCCCTAGTACTTATCTTCTAACTGGAAGTTTCTATTTTTTGACTGCCATCATCCAACTGCCCCTCTCCCCACCCCCACCTCTGGTAACCACAAATCTGATCTCTTTTTCTATGAGTTTGTTTGTTTTTGAAGTACAATTGACCTACAACCCTGTGTTAGTTCCTGTTACACAACATAGTGATTTGATATTTCTATACATTTCACCACGATAAGTCTAGTTATGATATGTCAACATACAAAGATATTACATAGTTATTGATTATATTCCCCATACTGTACATTTCATACCCGTGACATTTATTCTGCCACTAGAAGTTTGTGCCTCTTAATCTCCCTTACCTATTTCTTTCCTACCCCACCGCCTTGCCAGAAAACACCTGTTTGTTCTCTGTATCTATAACTCTGTTTAAGTTTTATTATGTTTGTTCATTTGGTTTATTTTTTAGATTCCACATGTAAGTGACATCATGCAGGATTCCTTTCTCTGTCTGACTTATTTCATTATGTATAATACCTTCTAGGTCCATCCATACTGTCATAAATTGCAAGATTTCATTCTTTCTTATGGCTGAGTGATATTCCATTGTGTGTTTGTGTGTGTGTGCGCGCACGTGCGTGCATGCATATACATATCACATCTTCTTTATTCATTCATCTATTGATGGACACTTAGGTTAATTCCATATCTTGGCTATTGTTAATAATACTGCAATGAACATAGGAGTGCATATATCTTTTCTGATTAATGTTTTTGTTTCCTTTGGATAAATACCCAGGAGTGGAATTGCTGGATCACATGGTAGTTCTGTTTTTAATTTTTTGAGGAACCTCCATACTGTTTTCCATAGTGGCTGCACCAATTTACATTCCCACCAACAGTGCACAAAGGTTTCCTTTTCTCCACATCCTCACCAACATTTGTTATTTGTTGTCTTTTTGATAATAGCCATTCTGACAGGTGTGAGGTGATATCTCATTGTGGTTTTGATTTGCATTTCCCTGATGATTAGTGATGTTGAGCATCTTTTCATGTGCCTGTTGGCCGTCTGTATGTCTTCTTTGGAGAAATGTCTATTTAGGTCTTCCACCCCTTTTTTAGTTGGGTTGTTTGTTTTCTTGATGTTGAGCGTGTTACAGATCTATTCTTAACAAATAGAAATTCAGATCAAACCAGTTGGCTTTAGAGAGAAATACCTTACAGAGCTTGGTAAACAGTAAGTGCTTATTAAAATAAATTTCTTCCTACCTTCCTTTCCTTATTTGCATCATGAAAACACAGAGAATATAGTATATTCATTCTAGGTTAGAGCTTCAGCAGTGGGGTGGTGTGGGGATTTCATTAATTCCATCAATATTTATGTTGCCTCTTTGGTGTATTAGATACTGCTTATTAAAACATTACCATAAACATTTAAGACTGGTTTATTATCCCCATTTTATAAATGTGGAAAAACTAATGAAAGAAATGGTTTTTGTAGTTGAATTTAAAGCATAAATAGGACTTGAACTCTCATTTATGGGCAGCAAAAAAAGACATTTCCAGCAAAAGGAATAGCAGGTAGCAATGTGTGATGGCAGGAAAGCTTAAGGAGCATTTGGTAAACAGTATATGTAGTCTAATCCTGTTGGAAAACAAGATCAGAAAAAATACATTGGAGCCATATTATGAATGTCCAGGTGAGAAGTTATTACTTAACTTTGTAAATTATGCAAAGTTATTGAAGGTTTTTGAGTAGAAAAACAACGTTATTTGTGCAATAATACAAACATTTAGTTTTTTTAAAAAAGGACTAGCTGTTTGCCTAGAATACTTCCAATATCGGTATAATGTAGTAGAAACCAGAATTGTTCCCAGCAATCAACCATCTTGGCTGCTGTTGGACAGCTGTCAACATGACTACAAGTAGCCCTTGAGCCTACCTGGAGTAAGAAGTGGGCCCATGCAAAGATAACCTTTTGGAATATTACTTTGTTCATGGTGCATCTGACAATATAATTAGATAAACAAAGGCATATAATTTTAGCTAAAGTGAAGCTCAGCAAAAGGTAATCTTAAAACAAAGGAAAAGAAGTGCCTCTCTACACAGTATAGATATTTTTTGCACCATTATGTATAAGAGGAAATGGTATAACTTTTTAAGGTTTTGTGTATATATTGTCTAGTTGTTCTGCCAGAAAGGTTTTATTGGCCTTACACTTTCATCAAGGGTACGTGATAGTGCCAATTTTAAAGAATCATTAAAAATGACTACTCATCTTGTTTTATAATATTTGGTTAAAAGTTTTATTCTAACATTGGTTCATTTCTTATATTTACCAATGATGTTGAACATTATATAGACTTATAGTCATTTATATAATATTTCTCATTTGTGATTTCCTTTCGTATGTCATTGAAAAAAAGCAGGAACTTTTTTCTCATTTATCTGTAAAACCTTTTCACATACTAAGGATATTAATGATTTTTTTCTATTGCCTGTTGCAAATATTTTGTCTGAGGGGTATGTGTAACTTATCTTTTAACATTTTAAAAGTTTTTTCTGGGTGGTGTAACTTATCTTTAATCTTTATTGACTATTTTTATGTACATTTACATAGAAAATGTCTATGTATAGGGCCCATTTTACTCTTAACACCCTCCAAATCTGATTATCACTAGAATCATTTGAAGGAGATGAAATTCCATAACTTAACTAGTTTTACTTGTGTAATTATATGGCTTTTCCAAACCTCCGTAAGGTGGAGATATTGCTGTATATCTTAGAGACATATACATTACTTGATTTAACCAAGTTCATGTATAATGCCAACTACTAGAGATATGAAGAAGAATAAGAGACATTCCTGCCCCCGAGGAGCTCATATTGTAGTGGGACTCACCGGTATATATGCACATATACCATTAGGATGATGTAAGGAAACTCTGGGACTAGAGGGGCTTGGGTAACTATGTCTAGGGGAATTGGGAGAATCTTGAAGTAGATCTTAAAAGGATGAGTAGGAGGTAGGAAATTTCTGTTAATTGGAATGTGTCATGAAAGTAGTGAAAGTCAGTGATCTTGTTTTGCGACTGGCAAATATATCTCTGTGTTCAGAATGTGGGGAAGGTAAGGTTAGCAAGATATGATTTGGGATGATATTGTGAAGTCTCCATCAGAAAGTTTGGACTTTATCTTGTTGTCATGATTTATACCATTGCCAGTTTAATTTTTCTTAGATTTAAAGTAAGGGAGTGTCCTGACCAGATTAGTGTTTTTAGGAGGATTATTCTGGCAAGAGAATTGGAAGATGGTCGGGACGTGGAGTCAGACAGGAAATGGGGGAAAGATATAGGGAGTTTTTGTAGGTGTTCAAAAGAGAGAAAGGTAAGGGCATGAACTATAAAAATATCTTGGGAAAAGAAAGGAGAAATCCTATCAAAGAGAACATTAAGTCTTAGTAACTATATAAGAGTGAAAAAGAGGTAGAGGCTGAGACTTTCGTATTTTCAGCTTGGATAATTGATAGATTATGGTATTTTTAGTTATTTTAGAGAATTTGAACAGAGAGGAGATGTGGAGAAGAACATCAGTTTACATATGCTGAGTACCAGTTACTGATGATAGTCCCTGGGATTTGTTTAGTAGACAGTTACACATGCCCATCTGCATCTCCATTGTGAGCACTAAGCTGAAAATAGAAATTTGTGCATCATTACCACATAGGTGATGGTTGAAACCACAGACATGGATAATATTTCCTAGGGAGGCTGTGAAGAGTGAAAGAGAGCTATGGACAGAACCCTTGGGGATACCAGCATTGTGGGGACTGGTACTGAAGATGAACTCAGATCCCCTAGGTGAAAGCACTTCATGAGTCTAATGCACTTTTCAGATATAAGAAATTATCATTATTCTTATTATAATTATTAAGAATTTCAGCTTCTATAAGAGGGGGAGATAAGTACTACCACATGATGCACTGAAGCAGAGTAGTTGCCGATTTAACCTCAGAGGCACTATGAAAATCTATAAGCAATTTTTTTATAAAAAAACATTTCAAATGCTAAGGTAAAAGTAGCCTTTGTCAAGTTTTGCTTATTCCAACTGTAGCCATGGATTTGCCATCTGGGAATTTGTAGTAACTGTAAGCAAGTGTGTTCCCACTGAGTTATCATCCCCCATTGAATTCTGGAGAAACAAGGTCTGGGTCCAGATTTCCATTCAAGAATTTTACAAAACTGCCTTCTAAGAAAGCCCAAGAAATCTTCATGAACCAGATTGGTTTAAAATTGGTACATTCTTTGCTAGAATTGGCAATATTGGAGATATTTTTATTAAGTCTACAGAAAGAAAATCAAATAATTCATTATTATCACCGCCTATATGTTCATCTCCAAAATATTTTCAAAACTCATGTGTTTTATATTTTGTATTGCAAATTCAGTCTTCCTTTTTATCTTAATTTGAAACTAAGGAAATACTTGCTCAGTAAATGGTGTAGTATATTAGAATCAACTATAGAATTTGAATTAGAATATATAAGAATATATATTGGAATATATATTCCACCTTTGACATTTGTGATATGGAACTTTATTTCCATGACCTTCAGTTAACTTCATCTACAAAATGAGAGTAATAAAACAGCTAACTTACAGGTCTACTGTATAAATTAAAATACCCCATAACATCATGACCATTTTAAGATATAAAACACTTTATTAATCTAAGGGACTAAGTGTAAAATTATAATAATGAACTCTGTCATGACTCTGAAAAAAAAGGCTCAGTTTTAAAATTTACTTCTGGTTAATGGAGTAGTAGAATTTAAGATAAATTAGCTTTTGCTAAATGCTGAATCTTGAAAGACATTCATTTGGCTAAGTCTCAAAAGAGAGTACTATGTGGAAAATCTGTGATTAGATATTGACTGTGGTATCAAAGCTCAAAACCAACATCATCTCTTTAGTAAAGGTCATGGGTAACTTGGCTGTGACATCACTCATCATATTGATTATCAATCTATCTCTGCATATTGATAGATTGCAGAGAATAACTCTCAGTTTCATTGTCCTCCTCCTACCATCCTTGTCATTCTGTGGCCCGCATGAGTCCTTGGGCTTACTAGAAGAAGATACTCAATGACTTCTACTCTGGTCACATCCACTGAAGGTTGCTGTAATTTTCCATAGCATTTATCAAATAAAATTACATGCTATGGTTATTGGTGAGAGACATCTATTTATATTAAGCTGAAAATATATCAAGGGGCATTTCTTCACTTTAATTCTTTATTTAAATGTTTATTAATTATTTTTCTCTTTATATTAAAAACATTTTATCCCATATTTTATTTAATTATCTGTTTCACATAGGGGTTTACTAAGTATCTAAGGGAGGATAATAGGGTTAAAAAGGATAGAAGGAAACCATGCACCTTAGAAAATCAGAATAACTTTTGTAATGAACCTCGATGGCCTAGAATATTGTATACTGCAAAGTAATCTTGAGGTTGGTGATTTGATCTCAAGGGTTTAAAATAAAATAACATTTAAAAGCTTTAATAACTTGTTTAGATAAGAAGCTAGACAAATAGTAAAGGGGAGAAAATTCCCAAGAAATAGATTTTGATTTCTGATACACAAGATTATTTTTATTTATTTATTTATTCTCAGCCCTACAATTTATTAACTTTGTGAGCTTGGTGGAGTAACCCAATCTCTCCGAGCCTTTTTTTTTTTTAATTAGTTATCTATTTTATACATATTAGTGTATATATGTCAATCCCAATCTCCCAATTCATCCCCTCCTGCACCCCATGCCCCCCTTCAGCCCTTGGTGTGCATAAATTTGTTCTTTACATCTGTCTCTATATCTGCCTTGCAAACCGGTTCATCTCTACCATTTTTCTAGATTCCACATATATGCATTAATATACGATATTTGTTTTTCTCTTTCTTACCTACTTCACTCTGTATGCAGTCTCTATGTCCATTTATATCTCATAAATGACCCATTTTGTTCCTTTTTATAGCTGAGTAATACTCCATTTATGTATGTACCACAACTTCTTTATCCATTCAACTGTCAATGGGCATTTAGGTTGCTTCCATGACCTGGCTATGGTAAATAGTGCTGAAGTGAACATTGGGGTGCATGTGTCTTTTTGAATCATGGTTTTCTCTGGGTATATGCACAGTAGTAGAATTGCTGGGTCATATGGTAATTCTATTTTTAGTTTTTTAAGGAACCTGCATACTGTTCTCCATAGTGGCTGTATCAATTTACATCCCCACCAACAGTGCAAGAGGTTTCCCTTTTCTCTACACCCTCTCCAGCATTTGTTGTTTGTAGATTTTCTGATGATGCCCATTCTAACTGGTGTGAGGTGATACCTCATTGTAGTTTTGATTTGCATTTCTCTAATAATTAGTGAAATTGAGCAGCTTTTCATGTGCCTCTTGGCCATCCATGTGTTTTCTTTGGAGAAATGTCTATTTAGGTCTTCTGCCCATTTTTTGATTGGGTTGTTTGTTTTTTTAATATTGAGCTGCATGATCTGTTTATATATTCTGGAGATTAATCCTTTGTCCATTGATTTGTTTGCAAATATTTTCTCCCATTCTGAGGGTTGTCTTTTCGTCTTGTTTATAGTTTCCTTTGCTGTGCAAAAGCTTTTAAGTTTCATTAGGTCTCATTTGTTTTTTTTTCTGTTTTTATTTCCATTACTCTAGGAGGTGGGTCAAAAAAGATCTTGCGGTGATTTATGTCAAAGAGCGTTCTTCCTATGTTTTCCTCAAAGAGTTTTATAGTGTCTGACCTTACATTTAGGTCTTTAATCCATTTTGAGTTTATTTTTGTGTATGGTGTTAGGGAGTGTTCTAATTTCATTCTTTTACATGTAGCTGTCCAGTCTTCCCAGCACCACTTGCTGAAGAGACTGTCTTTTCTCTATTGTATATCCTTGCCTCCTTTGTCATAGATTAGTTGACCATAGGTGTGTGGGTTTACCTCTGGGCTTTCTATCCTGTTCCATTGATCTGTATTTCTGTTTTTGTGCCAGTACCATATTGTCTTGATTGCTATAGCTTTGTAGTATAGTCTGAAGTCAGGGAGCCTGATTCCCCCGGCTCTGTTTCTTCCTTTTTTTTTTTTTTTTCCTCAAGATTGCTTTGGCTATTCAGGGTATTTTGTGTCTCCATACATATTTTAAGATTTTTTGTTCTAGTTCTGTAAAAAATGCCTTTGGTAATTTGATAGGGGTTGCATTGAATCTGTAGATTGCTTTAGGTAGTATAGTCATTTTCACAGTGTTTGCTTCTTCTGATCCAAGAACATGGTATATCTCTCCATCTGTTTGTATTGTCTTTGATTTCTTTCATCGGTGCCTTATGGTTTTCTGACTACAGGTCTTTTACCTCCTGAGGTAGGTTTATTCCTGGATATTTTATTCTTTTTGTTGCAGTGATGAATGGGAGTGTTTCCTTAATTTCTCTTTCTGATGTTTTGTTGTTAGTGTATAGGAATACAAGAGATTTCTTTGCATTAATTTTGTATCTTGCAACATTACCAGATTCACTGATTAGCTCTAGTAGTTTTCTGTTGGCATCTTTAGGATTACCTATGTATAGTATCATGTCTTTTGCAAAAGTGACAGTTTTACTTCTTACTGTCCAACGTGTATTCCTTTTATTTCTTTTTCTTCTCTGATTGCTGTGACCAGGACTTACAAAACTATGTTGAATAATAGTGGTGAGAGTGGACATCCTTGTCTTGTTCCTGATCTTAGAGGAAATGCTTTCAGTTTTTCACCATTGAGAATGATGTTTGCTGCTGTGGGTTTGTCATATATGACCTTTATTATATTGAGGTAGGTTCCCTCTATGCCCACTTTCTGGAGAGTTTTTATCATAAATCCGTGTTGAATTTTGTCAAAAGCTTTTTCTGCATCTATTGAGATGATCATATGGTTTTTATTCTTCTGTTTGCTAATATGGTGTATCACATTGATTGATTTGTGAATATTGAAGAATCCTTGCATCCCTGGGATAAATCCCACTTGATCATGGTGTATGATCCTTTTAATGTGTTGTTGGATTCTGTTTGGTAGTATTTTGTTGTGGATTTTTGCATCTATATTCATCAGTGATATTGGTCTATAATTTTCTTTTTTTGTAGTATCTTTGTCTGGTTTTGGTATCAGGGTGATGGTGGCCTCGTAGAATGAGTTTGGGAATGATCCGTCCTCTGCAATTTTTTGGAAGAGTTTGAGAAGGATGGGTGTTGGTTCTTTTCTAAATGTTTGATAGAATTCACCTGTGAAGCCATCTGGTCCTGGACTTTTGCTTGTTGGAAGATTTTAAATCACAATTTCAATTTCATTACTTGTGATTGGTCTGTTTATATTTCCTATTTCTTCCTGATTTAGTCTTGGAAGGTTATACCTTTCTTGGAATTTGTCCATGTCTCCTAAGTTGTCCATTTTATTGGCATAACGTTGCTTGTAGTACTCTCTTATGATGCTTTATATTTCTTCAGTGTCTATTGTAACTTCTCCTTTTTCATTTCTAATTTTATTTATTTGAGTCCTCTTCCTCTTTTTCTTGATGAGTCTGGCTAAAGGTTTTTCAATTTTGTTTATCTTCTCAAAGAACCAGCCCTTAGTTTTATTGATCTTTGCTATTGTTTTCTTTGTTTCTATTCCATTTACTTCTGCTCTGATCTGTATGATTTCTTTCCTTCTACTAACTTTAGGTTTGTTTGTTCTTCTTTCTCTAGTTCCTTTAGGTGTAAAGCTAGGTTGTTTATTTGAGATTTTTCTTGTTTCTTGAGGTAGCATTATATTGCTATAAACATCCCTCTTAGAACTACTTTTGCTGCATCCTATAGGTTTTGGGTTGTCGTGTTTTTGTTGTCATTTGTCTCTAGGTAGTTTTTGATTTCCTCTTTGATTTCTTCAGTGATCTCTTGGTTATTTAGTAACATATTGTTTAACCTCCATATGTTTGTGTTTTTTATTTTTTCCCCCTGTAATTTATTTGTAGTCTCATAGCGTTGTGGTTGGAAAAGTTGCTTGATATTATTTCAATTTTCTTAAATTTACCAAGGCTTGATTTGTGACTCAAGATGTGATCTATCCTGGAGAATGTTCTGTGTGCACTTGAGAAGAAAGTGTAGTCTGCTGTTTTCAGATGGAGTTTCCTATAAATATCTATTAAATTTATCTGGTCTTAGTGTCATTTAAAACTTGTGTTTCCTTATTAATTTTCTGTCTGGATGATCTGTCCACTGATATAAGTGAGGTGTTAAAGACCCCACTATTATTGTGTTACTGTTGGTTTCCTCTTTTATAGCTGTTAGCATTTGCCTTATGTACTGAGGTGCTCCTATGTTGGGTGCATATATATTTATAATTGTTATATCTTCTTCTTTGATTGATCCCTTGATCATTATGTAGTGTTCTTCCTTGTCTCTTGTAACATTCTTTATTTTAAAATCTATTTTATCTGATATGAGGATTGCTACTTCAGCTTTATTTTGATTTCCATTTGCATGGAATATCTTTTTCCATCCCCTCACTTTCAGTCTGAATGTGTCCCTAGGTCTGAAGTGGGTCTCTTGTAGATGGCATATATATGGGTCTTGTTTTTCTATCCATTCAGCAAGCCTGTGTCTTTTGGTTGGAGCATTTAATCCATTCACATTTAAGGTAATTATCGATATGTATGTTCCTATGACCATTTTCTTAATTGTTTTGGGTTTGTTTTTGCAGGTCCTTTTCTTCTCTTGCATTTCCCACTTAGAGAAGTTCCTTTAGCATTTGTTGTATAACTGGTTTGGTCATGCTGAATTCTCTTAGCTTTTGTTTGTCTGTAAAACTTTTTATTTCTCCATCAAATCTGAATGAGATCCTTGCTGGGTAGAGTAATCTTAGTTGTAGGTTCTTCCTTTTCATCATTTAAAATATATCATGCCACTCCCTTCTGGCTTGTAGAGTTTCTGCTGAGAAATCAGCTGTTAACCTTATGGGAGTTCCCTTATATGTTATTTTTCATTTTTCCCTTGTTCCTTTTAATAATTTTTCTTTTCTTTAATTCTTGTCAATTTGATTACTATGTGTCTTGGTGTGTTTCTCCTTGGGTTTTTCCTGCCTGGGACACTCTGCACTTCCTGGACTTGTGTGGCTATTTCCTTTCCCTTGTTAGGGAAGTTTTTGACTGTAATCTCTCAGATATTTTCTCGGGTCCTTTCTCTCTCTCTTCTCTTTCTTGGACCCCTATAATATGAATGTTGGTGTGTTTAATGTTGTCACAGAGGTCTCTTAGGCTGTCTTCATTTCTTTTCATTCTTTGTTCTTTATTCTGTTCCATGGCAGTGATTTCTACCATTCTGTCTTCCAGGTCACTTATCTGTTCTTGTGCCTCAGTTATTCTGCTATCAATTCCTTCTAGTGTAGTTTTCATTTCAGTTATCGTATTGTTCATCTCTATTTGTTTGTTCTTTAATTCTTCTAGGTCTTTGTTATACATTTCTTGCATATTCTCGATATTTGCCTCCATTCTTTTTCCGAGGTCCTAGATCATCTTCACTATCATTATTCTGAATTCTCTTTCTGGAAGGTTGCCTATCTCCACTTCATTTAGTTGTTTTTCTGGGGTTTTATCTTGTTCCTTCATCTGGTACATAGTCCTCTGCCTTTTCATTTTGTCTATCTTTCTGTGAATGTCGTTTTCATCCCACAGGCTGCAGGATTGTGGTTCTGTTTGCTTCTGCTGGCTGCCCTCTGGTGGATGAGGCTATCTAAGAGGCTTGTGCAAGCTTCCTGATGGGAGAGACTGGTGGTGGGTAGAGCTGGATGTTGCTCTGGTGGGCAGAGCTCAGTAAAACTTTAATACACTTGTCTGCTGATGGGTGGAGCTGAGTTCCCTCCTTGTTGTTTGTTTGGCCTGAGGTGACCCAGCAGTGGAGGGTACAGGCTCTTTGGTGGGGCTAGTGGTGGACTCTGGGAGGGCTGATGCCAAGGAGTACTTCCCGGAACTTCTGCTACCAGTGTCCTTGTCTCCGCAGTGAGCCACATCCCCCCCTGCCTCTGCAGGAGACCCTCCAACACTAGCAGGTGGGTCTGGTTCAGTTTCCTATGGGGTCACTGCTCCTTCTCCCTGGTCCTGGTGTGCACACTACTTTGTGTGTGCCCACCAAGAGTGTAGTCTCTGTTTCCCCCTGTCCTGTCGAAGTCCTGCAATCAAATCCCACTAGCCTTCAAAGTCCGATTCTCTGGGAATTCCTCCTCCCATTGCCTGACCCCCAGGTTGGGAATCCTGATGTGGGGCTCAGACCCTTCACTCCGGTGGGTGGACTTCTGTGGTATAATTGTTCTCCAGTTTGTGAGTCGCCCACCCAGTGGTTATGCGATTTGATTTTATTGTGATTGTGCCCCCCTACCGTCTCATTGCGGCTTCTCCTTTTTCTTTTTTGGTGAGTTCCAATGTCTTCCTGTAGATGATTGTTCAGCAGTTAGTTGTTATTCCAGTGCTCTCGCAAGAGGGAATGCATACATGTCCTTCTACTCCACCATGTTGAACCAATCTCTGCACAAGATTATTTTAAATGTGTGAAAAGTGAATTGAAGAGCTAAATTCATTTAGTTTTATCTTCTGTGATCCAGTTATGCATGATCATAATGTTGTTTCTTATTATAAAAATAACCATCAAATTTAATACAGTGAATATATACAGTGTTATATCTGTAATTGATTTCTTTAAATTTTAACCACTGAACTTTATGATATCAAAAACATAGTTGACTAACGAAGATTTTCAAATTGTTAACGTATACAGAAGAATATATTTCTTTTATAGATGAATGTGATTTTTTGGTTACTTGTCTATTATCCCACTAGAGTGAAAGCACCTTGAAGACAGGGACTCTTTTATTACATTGTGTTCCCAGTGCCTGTCACAGAATTTAGCACATAATTAAGTATAGAATATTTGTAGGTTAAATTAATGGCAATATCACCTAATTTTTTTTGCTAAGAGTAAGGGTGGTTTTAATGTTTGAATTAGGTTTTTTATATCAATACAATTCTAGATTTTAAAATTCATTTTAATGTTCTTGATAATTAAAATTATTTGAGAAAGAGAACTTTGAAATATGTTGCTTGTCAGAGAAGAATGTTTCATTAATGTATTCAATATCACTTCTGATAAAATATACAAATCATTAATTTAGTCTGTTAGTTTTATAAAATAGGTAAGAACTTTTTTTTTATTACCAGCCATTGTAGGAAGCCAAAGGTTGGAGGAAATGTTCTTAATGATCTCAGGAAGAAGCCAAAGGTTGGAGGAAATGTTCTTAATGATCTCAGGAAGATTCTTTAAGCTTAGAAGTAATTCTCAGGGAGTTAGGTCGTCTACCACTAGATGCTGCATTAACTCTTTCAAGCCTCTAGTGTCCTATTGAGTGCACTGAAACTGCAGTTTACCAAATGGTATCCCAGTGGTCTCATTCCATTATTGAAGCTTCCAGAAGGGCCCTTGTCTTTCCAGAGAGCAGTTTCAACATTGGAGAAATCTGGCCTAGTGTATATTTTCCCAAGGTGATGCTTTAATGAAATAGTTAGTGCATAGCTTTACCTTGTAGCATACACAGTCAGTTCTTTGTGTAAATGTACTTCTGAACGATGAAGATGCTCCTTACTTCTCTTTCGCTCACCACCATTTCCAAGGGAATTAGAATAGATTATGGTGTAGCTTTATTTAAAAGTTAAAATTTACATAATATAATGGCTTATATGATTCAGTAATATTGGTACTTTGGATATTCTCTTAAGGCAGAAGGGGATGCTGGGGGTGGCAGAAAGAAGGAAAGTTAGGGGGAAAATCTCATGTATCTTTGAAGGTTACCAATATTTGTTCCATTGTTACATCCCTTGGGCCCCACTAATTGCTAGATACAAGTGAGATTCACAACATTTTTAGTCCTTTTTCTTTTAATTTAGTCTTGTGGGCTAGTTAAGAGGCAACGTTGTTGAAATAATTGGGGCAGTGACTCAGATTTAACATTTGTTACAGAATTAGATTTCTTTAGGTCAACCATAGCAGAGCAAACTTTGCTTTCAGAAAACCTTCCTCAGATCTCTTGTAATTTCATCAAAGAGTAGTGAAACATGATACTATATGGCGTTTAGTGTTTAAAGACATCTCACATTCATTTTGATATTTTTGATAGGTTTTAAATGTTTTCTCTGTTCCGTGTAACAGCAGTTTTGTTCATTTAATTCTCTTTTCAGATATCAGATGGTCTAGCAGTCCGTCTTATTGGCCAGAGTTTAAGCCCATTTCTCGTGCCTCATTTCAGTACTTCTTTATTCACTCACTCATTCACAAAACATTTAATGAGTTTCCATCATTGAACTAATGCAAGTGATTTTACAGTTTAGTAGAAAAAGGCAGATATATGAATGTATATTTAATATGCAATGTAATAATAGCTATAATAGAGGTAAACGGAGTGCTACAGAAACACAGAAGTGCAAATAACTACATTTAATCTGAACCTTAAGGGGAAAAACGTCTGAAGGAGGTGACATTTTAGTTGGGCCCTGGAAGATAGGTAGTGATATTCTTAGAAGAAAAGACAGGATAGAGTGAGAAAAATTCTGGAAAGAGGGAGTGCCATGTAGATAGAGTAGAACAGAAGAGAAAGGGAACTTGTTATACCTGAGAATGAAAGTCATGGAAAGTGATTTTCTAGTACAGGATAATCAGCAGTGTCAAATTCTCCAGAAAGGTCAAGTGGGATATAATTAAGAAATGATTCTGAATTTTCCATTTAGGAGTTTTCTAATGTTGAAGAGCATTTTTAGTAGAAGGATAGGGACAGGAGATAGTTTTCTGTAAAGTAAGAAATCAAATTGTATGATGAAGTTGATGCAGGAGGTATTGAATACTTTTTCAAGAAGGTTCACAGGGAAGGAGATAGGATGGTTGCTGGGGGAAGGAGCATGGTTTTGGAGATTAAATAGGTTTGATATTTGAGGCCAAGAAAAAAAATCAGCAAAGCAAAAATATGAAGATACAAGTTTTGAAAGGCTATATTTGTTTAATAACTTAGTGGAATATTCGAGCTGATTAGATATTTTTCTACCCCTCCCCTCTCAACTCTGTGCTTGGCTTATTTAGCAAAATTAGTCTTATAAAAATTGGGTAGGAAAAAAGTACATTTTAATTATATGTAGTGTCCATTTCTAGTGTTTTACCTTTGTAGGCTAAAACCTATATTTCCAATTTAAAATTATTTTTCACACCAAGCTTTAAGTTAGTTAGTGAATGATTGGAAAGATCCAGCTTCATACTTATCTACCTTGAAGTTTGCTGTCTTGAAGGTAAATAAGCAGGGTTAATTTGAAAATAGCCTACAGTCTTTTTAACATGTGCTCATGTATTTTACTAACAATTACACTTTATATGGTCAGAAACTATGTGTTCTACATTATCTCTGGACCATTTTGCCCAACATTTTTTTCACACAGCCAGATATCTAGTCAGTGTGAATTACCTTAAATGTTTTACTTATATGATATTTTAAAACCTTAGACTCCTGCTTCTCAAAGTCTCAATATTGGAGAAGGCTCTGTGATTGAGATGTAGCCTTTTTTTTCCTTAAAACTTAGTATCTAATGCTTATTTAGTTTTATTTTTGTTTGTTTGCTTTTAAGGGAGATCACAGCAGAATCTAATCTTTCTACCCTCCTGGTAGTTCTGGGGAGATATGATGATGAGTATTTGCAGTAGAAGGGTATTCACTCTAGAACATACATGATTTAAAAGATCTTAGGAAAAATGATTAGGTTTCTGCAGAATCAGAATGCAGTCATGATTAAAGAGAAGAATATAAAGATTATTTTAATCCTAGGAAATTTCCCTTAGAGATTAGGAGAGAAGCCAGAACATATCATCTCTCTAGGTTCATTTAATAACTCCTGAATAACATAAAGTCGTTTAATAATTACTGACTTAACAGACATGTTTAACCATATTGCTTATAGCATCGTTGTTTATAACTGCAAAAACTGGAAATAGACTAAATATCTGTACATTGTACCTTATTTATACAATGGAATACTATGGAGTAGTGAAAATTAATGAACTCCCCATATAGACTGCAACATGGATGAATGTTAATAATAATGTTGAGTTTAAAAAGAGAAGAAAATATGTAGTATGATTCTATTTACATAAAATTCAGAAACAGACAAAATTAAGCAGTATTATTTAGGGATATACATGTATGTAATAAGTATAAAGAAAAGCAAAGGAATGATTAATACAAAATACTCTGGAGTGGTGTGATTTGACTGGGTATGGGTATACCTGATGCTTCAGAGCCACTGGTAATGACACATTTCTTAAGTTGGTTGGCTGGTACTTGGAGATCCATTTTATAATTTTGAAAAAGGTATGCATGTGTTTTATGCCCTTTTTATATGCTTCATATATTACAAAAATTACAATATTGACATGTGGCAAGAACTCAATAAATGATAGGCTGTATTATTATTACTCTGATTACTATATATTATTATTATTACTGAATGAATACTTGTTAAATGAGTCACACTTCTTCTGTCAGATATTTGTTAGATTTTTTTCAGATTTCTTGCTACTGATGAAGGTATGGCATTACAGCAGGAAATCTTGGGAGGAAAAATATGTAGCATTTAAGCATCTAGGTCTTTAATGAGCATCTAACTATTTAGAAACATCAGGGTGATTGGCTAAATTCTCTGTCTTCATCTCCATGTTTGGCACAATTTTGGTAGAACCTATACTTGTAGAATTCGATACAAGTTTGGATAATAATTTGTTACTTGCAAAATATATTACAGATCTTATCTTCCTTATGAATTCAAAAAAGAACTCTGTAAAATGCATATGAAAGCTAATGATTTAAACAATTTGGTGTGTCAGTATTTCACTTTTTATGTTTCTTCTTCACAGGAAAACCAACTCAAGCCAACTCTCAATTTTATTGTTTTCTATGCTCACTCCTAACTGATCAGTTAACAAGTTAATATATTGGATATTTACAATGTATCTGTTCATATATTCAAAAATATTAAAGATAGTAGTTATTTATTGGAAGTTTAATAAATGGCAGGTGCTCTGCCAAGTGCTTACATGTACTACCAGGTTCATTTTATGTTGTCTGACTTCCCAGATTTCATAAGAAGATGTCAGTTATTCTTCATTTTCAGCTGACCATTAAAGTGAATACCTCTGTTCCAACTTGACACATAAACTCCAAGTACTTATCTTAAACTGTAACCTTAGATTAATCAATGCTCAATAACTATTTAAAGCTTGGCTGAGAGACATGGTAATTTTGGAAGACCACCTTAAAACTCTGCAGAACTCCTCCTAGGATATCTAAAATCAGTCTGCCTCTCAATCCAGCACTGGTGCTTCCCACTGCCCCCAAAACTACTTTATTAAGCTACAGTTTGTAGTGATTTCCTAAGTATATATAATAAAAGAAGGAAAGCTATGAAACCATTGCCCTGTCTCCTGAATGTGCTGTCACCATATTTATCTTTATGAGAACCCATGGGAGAAACACTTATATGGCCTCATTTGATTCCTGACTACTTTGCCCTGATCTTCTTGGTCTTTTTTGTCTGTTTTTTTAATAGTAAGGTCACTGAGAATCAGGTCACTGATTGTGCCTTTCTTTGGTCATAAACTATTAAAGTGCTTTGAATCATATTCATGGCCCTCTAGTATACGTTCAGTAGCTAACCACCTCTCTTTTGCAAAATAGTATCAATGTCATTTCATTATATCTTTCCTACTTCTATTGTCTCTTTTTTACAACCTTATTCAAATTAATTTTTTAAAATTTAAAATTTATAATATTTATATGTCACCTCAAATCCTCTCTAGAATAAGGCAAATCATGTAAATAAGTTGAGTAACCATAATGTTATAATAACTCCACAATTTTATATATATTGTTTTAGGTGAGAAGGTTTAAATAACTTTTCCAAAGTCATACAGCTTATAAATGATGGAACCAATATTCAAATCCAGTCTGATCGTTCTGGCTTCAAAGCCTGTGAACTTTTCACGTACTACATTGCTTCTCATTGAGTACTCATTATTTATCAGACACTACTCGGTGTAGTAGAGATTCAGGAATGAATGAGACAGCCCTTTGGAGCTCTCTGCCTTGTGAGGACAGTAGTAGAACTAAGCTGACACAGCTAAAGCATGGAAGAGGCCTTAGCAACTTTGCTGTGGTGAAAGACCTCAGCGTAAGTCGTGGATACCATTTACCCTGAGTCGGAAGCAGGAGATTGGTTCAGCATCCTGAGCATGTACCTTAAGCAGTAGGCCTTCCAAGAGGCACATATTGAAGAGTTATACTTGCCTGACTCTTGTGGCGTGGACAGTGTTTGGGCCTAACTCTCAGCAATGACTTCCTCCTGCTCCTTCCTGCAATATGGCTACTTTCCTCTTCAAAGCCTTCCCTACTTCAGAGAATTGTTCAGACAATTCTCAGACCTGACTGGTCTCTCTGTTGGAACAAGAATGTGGAGCTCTTTTCCTTGTGTACTGTTTATTAGAAACCATTCTTTACTAAATACTCCACTAAGTCTGGGAGACCTGGAAGTTGTTGTGTATGAATATGTGTATGTGTGTGTACACATGTGATGTTTGTGTGTGTGTTCACTAAATTACGTGCTATAATTTGGGGCCAACCACATCATTGTAGAAGAATAGCAGAGGGACTGATCAATTCGCACAATATGAGTATGTGGTGAAGAACAGTGGAAAGAAGAGGGGGTGGGGAAAACTGGAGAGAAGGGGCAATTTGGAGAAAATTATATGAGTGAAATGCAAGACAAGATTTCTGGTCTTGTAAAACTGTCTCTATAGGAACACAGACCAATTAATATGAAACAGTTAAAGAATAATTAGGAGCCAAGGTTTTGTTGATGACCTTGACTATACCAGGAGTTCAGAGAAGAGCGAGGGTGCTCAAGAGGGTGGACAAGAGTAGCCAAGAAGGCTTTACCCAGGTGACCAGGCTCGGGAGCCTTTGAAAGATGGGAAAATTTAATCAGGCAAAGAAAGGACGGTATTGCTTACACAAATTTATAGAACCCCAGTGACTATTATTTAATGGAGACTCTGTTCTATAAGCCTCACAGAAAATTGGTTTCATAAAATTCTAGACACTTCCGAGATTATTCTTAAGTTTCTATGTATATGATTTATAATATCCAATCAAGTCATAAGCGCCCAGAAACCTAGGCTGTTTCTTCTGTTTCTTCTCTATTGCCTAAATGTGCCTAGGACAGTGCTCTAAGCTAATAATTTCCAATAAATGCTTATCATTTGGCCATACCAACACCTTGTGAAGTCGTAATTATAATAGCATCTACTTGCACACAGTTATTGTATCCCAGACAGATCCACCTATAACATTTGTAGCGCTTGAAGCAAAAGTACATATGGAAGCCATGCACTAAATATTTAAAAGTTCCAAATCAGGCCAACGAAGTGTTACTGAATGCATTTAGCTTTCCTAATTCAACAAATGTTCTTTCAAATAGAACATGTAAGGCCAGGTTCAAAGTGAGACTTAGTGAATGAATTCTCAGACTCTTCAGAATTCCTAGCCATAAGGAGGTAATATAAGAACAATACTCTTGAGCCCCTGGGCTAAGATCCACTTTGTTCTTTTCCCTCTCCCCCTAGGCTTTATCCAGCACTGGCTCAGGACTCACACTTAAGGTTATAGGCACTCCAGTGTGTTCTTATAAGCCACCCCATTTGAGATTCACTCCTTACACCTAGGGGTACACATATCAGTGGGCTAGTGCACCCTCAGAAGAAAGATTAGGGACTCAGCTAGGATCTAGAAGTAGGACAACTTGGGCAGGGATTCAGGATCCAGTTCTTGGCAGGGTGATGCTTGGGGTCCAGGTAGGCACATTCCCCTTAATCCCACAAACTCCTCATGGGGAAGAGTTTCTGCCAAGGAAGAGTCAGAGTGAGGCCTTCTAAAGCATGTGGCCAGAACATTTTATTGATCGGAAGACTGGATATCAAAGTTGTTTAACTGTTCAGGGTCTGACAGGTAGTACCTAATGGTGGAACTAAGATTCGGACCCTAGTCTATATGACTCCTGAGTTTCTTTTCTTCATTTGAGTGTTTTTCAGTCACTGGAAACTGACTTTATTCTCTGGTTTCTCATTTTCTCTCTTATTCCTCCATTTTAGGTGATCAAATACGATGAGGGATGAGCTAGGGTTGAGAGGTACAGGATAGGAAGGAGTGAGAGCAAGAAAGGGCATGTGGGATTTTTGAACTTGAAATTAGTGGGAACTAAAAGTGGAAGGGGAAGAGTCAAGAAAGGAACATTACAGAAAAAGGAGAGGTTAGGATTAACCCCATGATTTTAAAGAACTGACAACACCCTTTAACTATTTAGATTTCTTTTAAAGGAGAAAAATTCTCACAAGTCACCTGTGTTATTATTTTTATTATAGCGTATTATTTAAGCACACCTCAGCATAAAACCAGGTATAACTTTTATTCAGCTATAAAACAAACAAAAATTTAGAAAACAAATATAAACTAAAAA
Organism: Balaenoptera acutorostrata; assembly: GCF_949987535.1. Classification (NCBI taxonomy): domain Eukaryota; kingdom Metazoa; phylum Chordata; class Mammalia; order Artiodactyla; family Balaenopteridae; genus Balaenoptera; species Balaenoptera acutorostrata. Next base: position 64,209,464 of record NC_080072.1, on the reverse strand, counting down.
TACTCCATTCCTTCATTCCTTTATTCATCCATTCAGCTAATGTTTAGCAGACGTTTACTATAAAGCCAGACACTGGGGGTACAGTAGCAAATAAGACAGTTAAAGCTCCTTCTCCCATAAAGTTGCATGCTAGTGAGATGAAATTAGTATTAATGACATTTATTTAATACAAAGGAATGACATTTGGCTAAAACTAAATTTCCATTCATAACATGAATACAATTCTGACAGCTTTTGAGTTTGGCATAGCTATACCATACCACACATCCTAAGATGACTCAATTATCTGACCATTTGTCACTATTCATATTACTGCTAAATATGTCATAATACCAATTAGTTTCCATGAGGCATAAACAACATTTATATTTAAATTCATTTCTTATTAGCCATGACAATTAAATGATAATTGGCACAATTATAATCACAAGCATAAATATAGACCCTGAAGTCATGTGTTAGTTAAAGGTGTCATTCAGATGATGTTGAACAACTTGTGGTATTTAATATATTATCATATACATAAAATGCAAAATTAAGAAATATATTGTAGAGAATTCCAAGATCCATGGGAAAATATCCATAAAGCTTGCTCTGAAAAATGTTGTAATGAATGATGCTTTCTATTTTCTTTCTCTCTGACTTTTAATAGACTCTGATCTCTTTGAAGGCAGGGAACCACTTCCCTAGATCTGTATCCACAAGACCTTTTATGTATGGTAGCACCAAGTAGATAAATAGACATGGTTTTTGAGTGAATGAACAGAGGAAAGGCTGAATAAACTCTGGGTCCAAAATACATTTTAGTTTTCTGCAATTGAAATCTGCTCATCTGACCCTTGTAGTCATAACTTTTCTATGCATATCAAACATATAGCTGTAAATATACCAATGCTATATTATTTTTCATTAAGATTATCTAATCTTAATGAAAGAACTTAGAGTTTGAGAAAGAACTGTCTTCATTCTGATAGAATCCTTTTAATTCATCGATATTTTCCACCCAATTTTTTTTTCCACCCATTTTTCATCCTCGTGTACAGAGTTGAAATTGTGGTGTATGTACACATGCATCTCTTTACCATTACTTTATATACACGTTTAATGTTGATTAATAGTATATACCCCATATATATCATTTTAATATTTATCCTTATTAAAAATTAAGGCATATTCATTATAGATAATTTAAAAAATACAGATAAATAAAATAATAAAATATCACTAATATTCCTACTATGAAAACTGCTGTTATTTTCTTTTCTGGTGTACCCTTTCAGTCTTTTTCTAATATATATATATGTAGGTATATGTAGTGTATGTTCTTTTTTCAAAAATGAAAACCAATGATATATTCTTTTAAATATAGTATATTTAAAACTGCTAGGGATGTGCTGGTGTGTTAAAAGCACAGGTAGGAGGCTAAAAGGAAACCTAAGATGTGTACTGACAACACACAGCTAAAATAACCACATTATACAGAGCTTTGAAGCACCTGTATTTTCTGGGAACCTGGGTGAGGAATGGTAAGAAAAAGTCTGGGGATCAGAAATGACTTAACTAAGCCAAAGCCCTAAGAACTGGAGTTAGAAGAGAAGCAGGATCTTGTTGCTAGGCAACCAGCATTCCAGGAAGAGACCTCCAGACAGCACACCTGCTATTCTGCCCCCCAACGTGACATGTGCTGAGTGTTTGTTTTGTGAGGATGGCTAGACTCCCCATGCACATTGGCCTCCAAAGTCCGGCATGTGTCCTGCCCATAGAACATGCCCCTGACCGTCTCATCGCAGTCTGCAGCCCAGATGGAGAAGACAGACAGCTCTGGGACAGACCTTCAGTAAAGCCCCTATGGGCTCACAGTGAACCTGTGCTGCGCAGGATCTGTCAAGACCTGGCCATCATTGGCTTTTTCTATCAGTGGCTTCAGTGCCCTGGGGGTAGGGAAGCATCTAGACTCAGAGCATGAAAAGCCATAACTACAAGTTTTTTCAGGCATATTCAGGACTACAGGAGAAATGTTGGGGTAAGAGGAGGGGGAGGTGAACAAAGTCTATTCCATCTCCTCTGGGGAGAAAACACTTATCAGATTGCTATAGAATTGGCAGTGTGACTTTTTTTACTGAAACTGTTAAAAATGGCAAGCTCTGGTTCTTTTACGAATATGACTAATCAGTGTCCCTAAAATGCAGTGTTCTGGAGGACCTGACCACTCTACCATACAATTAATCATTTGCCTGACACCCAGGAGGTAACTTGTACCTTTTGTACTTTTTCTGAAGCACAAGAGAAAGAAACTACCAGTTATTGAACCCTCATGTTATCTGCAATCTCTTAACCACAAGTCCAGTATCCAAAAATGTACTGAAAATAAAGTTTTATTTCTTCTTCTTATTTAAAAGAAAAACACAAACTTAGAGAAAAATTGCAAGAATAGTTCAATCAATCCTGTATACCTCTGATTAGATCCGTTAATTGTTAGCAGTTTGCCATAATTACCTAGAAAATAAAAAGGGTCTCATAAGTTTTCAGCAAACTAGTTTGGCAATAAAACTTGATCTGAAATAACAGGTAGCTATATATAGTCTTTATTCGCTCTACTATTGTGAGAATATGCATATATTTCATTGCAGAACTATTAATCATTTGATTATGGGGTGCCATCTTAGACTCTACAGGGATGTTAGGTTGTATAGGGTACATGCATCTTTGACCTTTCCAAAATCCATATAAGTTCTGAGTTCCAACATACATCTGGCTGTAAGAATTATAGATGGGGGATTATGAGCCTGTGCTATTTTCTAGATACTGTGCTGGACAACTGACTTTTTTTCTGTCTTTAATCTGCATAGCAATTCCATAGAGACGTCATTATCTCCACTTTATAAGTTCAGAGACATTAAAGAACTCCCCCAATATTACATAGTAAGTGGTAGATGCAGAATTTAAACCTAGGTACATCAGGCTCTCTTTTAATTCTCACTATCCTTGTTGTGCCCATGAGAAAACCGAGATTATGAGATATCCCAAGGTTGCAATTGTAGATGTAGGGCCAGAGTAGAATCTATTGCCTGAGGAAACCACAGAGGTCTGCTGCCTCCTCTGCTTTATGCCTTGGCAAGCTGTAGTCTTGGGTAGGTACCTAGATCTATCCCCAAATCAGAGATGGAGGCAGCAAAACAGAGGAGAGAGATATACATGCTGTCCTTCAAGCATCCCAGCTACTGTCTGCATGATGGATAACAAGGGCTTTGCTTTAGAAGACCTCCATGTTCATAGTCTTCCAATCTTGCTTTCAGGATTTACCAGCTGCATGTCCTTAGCAAGTCATTTAACCTCTCAAAGCTTTACTTTCTTTACCTCTAAAAAGAGATAATAATGGTTCTTAAATTACAGAGTTGTTGTAAAAATTAAATTTGATAGCACAGTACTTATCATATGGTCAGCACTAATCAATGTGAGAAATTACCATTATCATATCATTCCCTATTTGCCCTGATACACTCCAGCAGTGCAAATGGTGTACGATTCTCACCAATATCTGATTTTCATTCCCTCAAGTTCCTTTCCTTGTTTATAGTAATGTAATGTCTGTTTGCTACAGTAATGGTTGTTGATTGTAATACTGACCAACTAATCTACCCAAAGTAACACTCACTCTGTGAAAGCTGCCCACTTTATCCTGGAACACCCATTGCTTATCTTTTTGCTTACTTAAGTCCTGCAAATATTTTAAGGCCCAATGTCAGTCTCATGCTCACCATGAAACCTTCACAGATTTCTATAGCCCTCGGTAATGTTGCCATCGAATGCGTTCCAAGAGCATTTGTTCTCTTTGCTACTACCTGCCACTTAGACTTCATAACATTATAGTGTTTGCCTTGCCCTTTTAAATAGCTATGGAGATTAGGATCCATGTCTTTATATTTCTTTGTACCTTTATCAGCAGTAAGTCATGATAGTTAGGACCGCATGAAAAGGTCTATAAATAAATATTTATGAGTTGAATATAAGAGCTTTTAATGTGTCTGGTAGTTTTCTCTTGAAAACTTTAAAATTTGAATTGGGACTTTTGAGGCCTTAAGCCATGGATAGAAAATACAAGAAATATATATTACCCTTCTTCCCTCTCCCGTGGAAGATTTTAAAATTCAGCTGCTTCACTCTCACGATAAACCCAGGTGCATCTCAAAAGCTTTTCAGCTGTGGTCAAGGCAAGCTTGGCCAGTGGATCAAAACCAAAGTACTGGATAATACATATTTGCTACTCATCACTTCTGCCTCTACTTTGAACACAGGAAGGGTAGAAGGATTTAGATGAAAGCAAAGCCAACCAAGATTAGTGCAAGTTCCTGGAAAGAGTGAAGCAGGGGAGGTTACTACAGATCTTAGAGAGAGAGAGATGGAGGATGGAAGCAAAATGAAAAAGGCCTTTACTCCTGAAATAGCAAAAGAAGTAAAAATTAACAAAATAAATGAACAAGAGAAACTCCTGTTTAATAATCAACCTGAAGTGAGCTGTCTCGGGGTAGAGGGGGAGAGAAAGAAAAGAACAATGTGAACAAATGAGAGAGCCAAAGTATTATTGTTGTTGCTATTGTTGTTGTTACTCATAACATTATTCCTGAGAAACTTTCTTAACTCTCAGAAATAGTTTTTGAGGTAATGGATTGCTGAGGGGAGCTGTGAATTGGTTAAATGCAGCTGGATAATTTGTGGCTACTAGATACAGCAGATGTAGTAGTCGTGCTAAGGAAACTGAGAGGAACAAATAAATCTCATATGTAGCCTAGGAGACAGTCTACTGTAGTGAAAAAACATAGGGTGTAGAGGCAGATAGACCTGGATTTGAATTCCTGCTCTATTGATCTCTAGAAATGTGACCATGGGCAAGTGACTTAACTATTTGAACTTCAGTTCTTCTATATCTAAGGATCAAAGGGAGGTACTTGGTAAATTATTATTACTGCTCTGTCTTAATAGAAAAATTCTTATTGAATGCCTATTCTCTTGATCTTGATTAAGTGAACTGGACTGGGTTAAGTGGATGTGTCTCCTCAAACTTGTGCATTAACATGATGTCACCATTGGGACCTGACATAATCCACATCAGAAGAGGATACAGCGTTAATCGAGGCATCCCAGTTGTAATGAACTCCTTTTAGGCTTTTAATGAATTTTTTGCTATTTAAAATTTTTTCTGTAAATATGGATATAACCAGATGGTCAACGATAAAATTCAAATCCCAAGACTTCCCAATGTCTATAGATGCCAGCATTTTCACTTGCATTATCAGCTACCCAGTAAGTTTGAATTAAGAGTTTTACTTCTTCTAAGGGAGGCTGTTTTGCTTTTATTTTAAACTATAACCCTACATCCGGATGTTTCCAGTCTAATTCCTTATAGAGCAATTTTTATGATTAACAAGTTAAAAATTTTTTTCAACATGAACAGATGGTGCTTTTCAATGTCTTTTAAAAGGTTCTCTGTATCTCTTGCGCAGCAGAACCTAAAATATGAATTGGACATTGTATAACTGAAAATATATGGAAAAGGAAAAGTGACTTGTATAGTTTAGAGTCTATATCAGCTCTTCTTCCTTCATGGAGATTTATTCTCTTCATTTTAGTAACATTCTTGGGATTGTTTCACATTGAAATCTGAGTGAGAATCTGAGCTTATCTACCTCTTAGACAGAAGCTTGAGATCACCTAAAGATGAATAGATTTATTTTTAAATTTTATTTTCATATAACCTGTACTTTACAATAAATGTTTCAGAATTATGCTTCAACATGATTAATGTTATACATTGATGATTGACCATGTTTTACAAGATTGCATATAAAGACTAATGGACATAAATATATTCTATTAAACATTCTTTATTTTCCTCCCTTGAACGATGCATTTTCTATGTCTGTAAGTTATCGGTTCCCAACCAAGTGAACTGCTTAATTAAGGTGATGGCAAGTACTTGGCAAATGAAGTGGCTTGGCATCTTCCATGTTACACTGTTTTAGATGCATTTCCATGTTATACAGAGGATACACAAATAAAAATAATTCCGTGAGTTGTGGGTGTGGTCCATCCAAATCTTTTCTGACAATGGCACTAAGAGGTGTTTGAGGGTAATCATGGGCATTGCCCTCTGTGTTTTCTAAGGCAGGCACAGGGTCTGGAATCTCCCTTTAATAAAAGTAACTTCTAACCATCTTCCTTCTTTTTCCTTCACGTTTGCTAGCCATAAGAGATTGGTATAGAAAATACATGACAGAAAAAAAAATCTTTTTGTTTCTTCTTTAATTTTGATAGTCGACAAGTACATATTTTTCCTGTATTATAAAATTGTAAGCCCCCAGAATGCCTGGGAAATTTGAAAGTAGTCCTAGAAAGTATCTTGGTTATGGGGCAGGGGAAGAGGCAGTTGACAGAGATGGATGACAAAAAAATTTTGCACACCAGCAGCTAGCCCCAGGTTGTAGTTCAACATCACCCATTCTTCCAAACTTTTCTTGACCCTCCCAGTTTAAGCTGATGCCTCCTTTCCTCTGAAACTTCTCTAAGGGATTTATATGTTTGTGAGTCTCTCTTTTTCTCCAGACTGTAAGCCCCATGAGAATAAGATCCCTATATTACAAATCTTTAAATCTCCTGAACCAACACAGTACCTAGTGAATAGTAGGCACTTAATAAACATTTGTGAAGTTGATGTAATTGAATTTTCAAGTGGAGTATCTTTCCTTGTATTTGTTGAATATCATTGAGTCGTTCTGCCTGTGCTTAAGTTTCCTCCCTGGTAATGACTTGAAAACCCATTTAGTCCTTCTAGCCAATGGAGCATTAAATCCTTCTGTGGAAGGCATTGTATCCTAAAAGTGTTGATATTATAGTGGTGATGGGATTCATTGCTAATAGCAGGCACTACATATCATGAGTACCTACTGTGGGTCAGACATTGTGCTACACATTTATTCTTTGACATGGGTAGCTTTTACTTCCATTTTACAGATAGAGAAAGTGAGGCTTTAACGAACTAAGCAATTTGCCTAACCTCACAGAGCCAGCAATATGCAGAGCCAAGAATTAAAGTCAATTCTATCTATGATTTCCATGGCATTAAACATTATTGTGCAAGTGCCTTCACACTGTGTCTGCCTTTGTACATGCCAAGAAATCAGTAGGTGCTTACGAAAATCTGGTTCATTCAGTTTTCTGAATACTTGTGAAGCTTTTCAAAGTCATTTCTGATAAAATCTTTTCACTGTAGTATGCAAACAGCTTTTGCCGGAGTGCTGGTCTCTGTGAGGTTGATGAATATGCTTTCCATTTTACCATCTTGATTTGAAATTGACAATAACAAATAACGGTAGTTAGCGTCAGAACAAAACCTTAAAGCAGCATTCACATCATCTTCCACCTTGTATTGAGTAATTTAAACACTATTACTGAAAATTAATCTGAAGTTAGTGTCTAGTCAGTTAAAAGTTTGTTGATCAAGGTTACATTGAATGGCTATCCTTTGCTGACATTGCTTTTGAATTTTCTTAGGACTTCAAAGCTAAATTGCTAAATAGCTCTGAGGATGCTTATACATAATTTTATAATTTCCCTTTTATTTCCTTTTTATTTAATCCAAGTATTATATCACCTTTTCTTTTTTTGCCTTCTATTTATAAATTAGAATTTAATGCTTGCTTAGAGACCTTACTTTTTTTTTTCACTTCAGACAAGTCCATCACTCCAAGACCTAATAGCCTAAAGATAAAATGGTTCAATCTTAACCAGAAAATGCTTAACTGAGATAACTCTGTAACACCAGACTATGAGGCCACTTGAAATTAAAATCATTTTTTCCTTTTTTTCCCTCAAAAATTGTCTACAGCAATGGAACTGTTTCTTTGATAAGTAAGAAAGTGAATATTCTGGTGTGTGTTTAGATTTGGGTGGAAAAAAAAGTCTAAAATGCATATAGCATATGTGTAAATAGCTTAGAATCCTCTATGTCCTCTATGTGCCATGATACTGATAACAAAGTGGTTAAATAATCCTCTCTGGGCTTAGAGGTGCCAAGCTAATATATAATGTTTTGCCACAAGAAATCTCATGGTACCCATGTTTCTGTGCAATTTACAATTTCCTGCCAAAAGGAATTAAAATGCCAGAGAACACAGGTTCTACAGAGTGAATGCAGATCCAGACATAAAGCATTCAGGTTAGAGACACAGAGCATTTTAGCATCACTCAGTTCCTGCTTACATTCTGCTCAAAGTAATGAAGGAAACAAAGCCTCAGAAGAAATCTACTGATAAGAACTCAGTCACTTAAATGAATGGCATCTTGAATAAGACTATGATTTAAATAAGCTCTTTGATGTAAGAAGTGAACATTTTAGCACTGATGGTTTAGGCCAAGAATTTGAACCACCAGAAATTTTCCTCCGACCACAACAGGTTAAGGTATATCATCAGTAATTAGCGAGAAGAGAAATGGAGGCGTGGAGGCTGATAAGTGAATAGTAAATGCTCTTTAAAAGTTCTGTTTATAGTTCTCCTTTAGGAGTGTGGATTTAGTCGTCTTCAACAAAACTTTTTGTCATCCTAAGAAAGCCTTGAATTAAAGAACTTTTGTGAATTCTGTTGAAGATTTACACCTCAACTGAGTTGACTCAGCTGACTATTACAGTCAGGCTTCTGATGCCCAGAAAGGACAAATCCAGGCACAGCCGTATTTGTTTCCTTGGAGATTTTTCGCCATAAGGAAGGTTCATTATCTTGTTTAAGGACATCAGGATGAGAGTAGTAACAGTTTCATTTAATTTCAAGGGTTGTAATCATTCTTTAAGAGTCAATGAGAAGGTCTGTAAAGCAGCCAACATCCTAGAAGGACAACTCAAATGTGAAAACAATAACCACAGTAGAAATAGCAGAAATTTTAAATATGTATTTTGAAAACAGCATTTAAAAGGAATAAAAGATGGAGTATGTGTCACATTTTGGAAACTTTAAGTGATCCTAGATGGCATTTTGGACTATCCCTGTCCGGGATATCGTTAAAAGCAATCAGAATTATAGACCGTCAGTCTTTGTGTCACCTCCAGCTGCTTACTTTATTTATTCTTACCGTTTGCCTTCCTGATTTCTGCACTGAGCATCATTACCGCTGCTTCACAGTCTGTCCTGCACAGTGGTTCACAACTGGGGACAGTGTCACCCCCAGGTGCCTTTTAAAAATGTTTGGTCACGTTTTTTGTGTGTGTTGCAGTGCCTGGGGGAAAGCTATTGACATTTAGTGGGAAGAGGCCAGGGATGCTAAGAATCCAGCAAAGTATGAGACAACATGCACAGTTATCTGCCCAGAATGTCCACAGCATCCCCATTAAGAAACAGTGGACCTCTTGAATTGGCACCCCAGTTTTGGGTTGACTGAACTGGTTCTTGCCTTTGGAGCAGGTTATTTATTCTGGATTCTTACAGTGTGCTTCAGGCCCATGTCAATGATTGGGGCTGTTACCTCCCTCATTTGGCTTCAGCCTGAGAGGGGAGGGATATTTGGCAAAGAGAAATTCAGGAAATGTGCTTGTCTTGGTGTACCCCATTCCCTTCTGCTGGGAAGCTGACACAGAGAACTCAGCTTTAGGCAGATTTACAGATACCTGTTTGCTGAGATGCCTCCAGCTACACAAGTGAAAACTCACAACAGGTGCGGAAAATGAATGTCAGTATCATTTCTTTTTATTGCTGTTACACTGCCTCCAAACAGAAGGGAATGTGCAAAACATCAGTGTTGGCTGAAGTTGTGGGAGAGAATGTTGCCTAAGGTGCTTACAATGCAATGTTTGTGTAAAGAAAGGTATAGAGAAAATATTTCTGACTGATGTATGAGATGGCTATTTGATTTTTTCATAAGGGATTAAGTCACTTCTAGGAGGTGAGGAGGTTTGGCAATAAAGTATCTAAGTGATGGTTCAAGGTATAGCAGGAAAGAATATAGAAAAGGAAAATTCTGAAGCTATGGGGGATGGAAGAGGTAAAGAAGAAAGGAGGGAGAAATTGACAGAAGTAGCAACCAGATTGTACATCTGTCAGTTAATTAAGGATTTGAAGTCTATCGTCACATCCTGATCTACTTTGGGAAACTGGTTATCATTCATCTTATTTTAGGTTAAAAAAGAAAGAAGGAGAAACTGAAAAAAAAGCGTATTCAATTTCCATTCATTCCATAAAAATATAGTTTTTGATATGGTTTAATTCTATGTACAAAGTCTCCCAGATCAGTATTTTAAAAAATTCATTAAAAGGTTTTGATGTAAGCAAATGATGTAAAGCTATTACAAACCCAGCATCACACACTATTATCTAGATTTTTATTAAAACAATGTCTACAAATAAGAACCTCCAGAACCAAAGACATGCCAAATATCTGAAATCATGTCTATAATTACCTCCAGAAATGATTTGACATAGCAAAATACAGGAAAAGAAAATGGAACTATTTCCTTTTAACCTCCTCAATTGGATTTTTAAAAAATGAAGTTCTGAAGGTCTTGGAAGTGAATAACAGTGAATTCATTTGAGTTTTTAACACTGTATCTTGGAATGTTTTCAAAAGCAAACCTTGTCACCTATTGTCAGGAGGAGATAATAGGAAGCTATGCAAATGTCAAGGCAAAGGTCATATCTGGCACCTTCATCTCCAGGTCTGATCTATAGGCACTTTCTAATTTTTCTTTTCCCTAACTTACTTGTGCCCTAACACCTCTAGGATAGTTTGAAGATATGATGACAAATTACATACTTCAATTGGTTGCAATATGCTACAGTGTTATTTTTGATGTGTTCTCACATTCCTTATACTGTTATTTACAATTACTTCTGGCCCACCAAATGTAAGCTCCATTAGATTTTTATCTCTGTAGCTTTAGTATCTAGAAATGTACATTGCCTTAATAGTAGGTACTCAAGAAATGTTATTTAATAAATGAATAAATTAATAATTCATTTTCTTTATTTCACACAGTAAGTCTAGAGATAGTAAATTATTGAGTTTGGGCCATATTGAACTTTTATGTGGACTCTCCTCAAAGTCAGCCAATGCTAGTGCATCTTCTGAACACTCTTAAATATTATGGGGAAAAAAGGTTAATATTTAAAATTTTAACTATGCCAGTGACCTTAGTTTCTTAAATGTTCCTCTTTGGAATAAAGGAATGTCATAAAGTACTTATTACATGGAAATAGAGTTTATATCATACCGATCATTTGTTCAATAAATCATCATCTATATGATAAGCATATGCAAGGCAATACACTTATCCTTTAATAGTTTTATATTTATGCAAACGGGAAAGGTAGAAATATACCTTCCAAAAAATTCAGGATGAAGCATCTATGTCTCAGGCTATTTCAGCCCTAAACTCGTGCACCATTTAATTTGCTGGGCAGATTGCTGACTGACATAGAGAGGGGTTCTGAAATAAGTTACCAGGATGGCTGGATACTTTGATGTCTAAATGTTTCAATAAGGATTCCCAGTTGGAAGTGATTGATGTTTTGAGTGAGCTCTCAGTTCCATTGAAGGCTGCCTCTGTCTAATAGACAGGGGCAAGCCAATTCTGCCTTCCACTGCCTTTTTCCTGCTTTTTTCCTTAGTCATGCTTGGGGTTCTCCTTGTACAGCCTCATAGTGATTTCTGTCTACCATTAAGTATTTGCCCTCTCTCTCGTGAACCGTTGCCTCTCCATTCATTCTCATCTACTATGACTACTGCATTATCTTTGTCCCAAGTGATTCATAGTATGACACTTATGCTTTAAAAGAAAATCACTTCATAGAACTCTTCTTATTTTCAGCTTGCTTGTTAAAAGCCTTTGAAGTTGGTTACTTTCCTAGGATGTCACTGATTTGGAATTTTTCTAGAAACATCTGTTAGTATAAATTATGCTAGATTGGGTTTTTGTCCATTTGAGTACCAGAATTCACTGCCACAAGAAAGAAGTTGGGATTAGAAGCTTGATGTCATTCATACTTGAATTGAAATGTATTCTTTACGTATTTTGCATTCTAAACCCAAGCATATTTTGAAATAGATTTAATACTTTGTAATAAATGAACAGTGGTGGCCTCATAATTTTGGTAGATAACATATAAAATATTCTGAAGCATGGTCATGGTGTCATAGGGATCATCAATAAATAATAATATTGACCATTGAAACTCCCAGCTCTGTAACCCAATACTTTTGCTTCACACACATAGACTTCCTGTTTTCCATAATCCCCAAACCATGTTGTCCTTCCCTAATTAGGTTGGAAATGTACCTTGGCCCTCACCCTGCCTCTTGACATCTTTATCATTAGAACATACACACGCATATACACACCACACACAAGGTCAGCTTTGCACCCAAGAGACTTCACTAACCACTGTGTCTTAAATGCTTGAGCTTAATTGACCTTCTAACCTATTGTCCTGTGATATAATACTGTCTTAAGCTATCAATAAGTTTTGAATTTCTAGAAGCCAAGAGTTATCTTATTCTTCTTAATAGTCTAAAGTGTCAAATATTTCATGGGGTTTTGGCACTTAGTAAGTATTTGGTAATTTTTTAAGCATCTAATTGGACCAGATATTTCATCCTGTTTGTGAGGCAGTAGGTGTTTTATGGAGTCGTTAAAGGAGCAGCCTCTTTGCTGATTGACCTATGGCCATTGTGGTGACTGACAGAGACCCAGAGGAGCCTGGAGCTGTCACAGCTAGTTGCTGAGAACCTAGAAAAACCAGATGTACAGCCCAGTCCAAAGGATCACAGACATTTCACAACTGCAGTTTTGTGGAGGGGTCATTCTTATTGCTTTGTGGGAAGCTCCACATTCATGCTGGTTAGCAGAGAAGAGCTAGCAATTCATATTTTACAAATGTACAAATCCAGCCTCAAAACCACACACTGATTTTGCCTTCAATCTCTGGACAAACTTTGCTGTGCTACTAAGGGACAAATATCAGGATTTAGCATGGTGAACCCATCTTTGAAGAAGAAGGGAGTCAATGGAAAAACCAGGATCATCACTGTCTTCCTCCAATTCTCTGTAGGAAATGTTGACCTATAGCTGATTTGTTATATTTTCCCTTTGAAATGATTTTTGCATTTCCATGATGACTAGGTACAATTTATTTCTTATTAGCCAACATAATGAGCTGGCAGCTTGCTATGTTAAAAAGAGCTGCTTATAATATTAGCTCTGTATTCTTGGGCAAGTTGCTTAATTTCTGTCATCTTCAGGGACTTCATCTGAAGTATGGAGTTTTGGAAAACATCAAGGAGTAAGAAAGGATGAATTGCAAGTGAAAGGAGAGGGGATTATGACTATTCTTCTACTTTCATTGAAGTCCAATTGTTCCTCTTTTAGATCCTTTCAGAGTCCTTCTCTATTCTCTTGTCTTCTCTGTTAGAATTTATATTGGCGAGGCAAGGGACAAGTTCTTTCTCAAACACTGCTCTAGTTCCATTTTCCCAAACAGTATCTGGCATATAAATAAATACATAAATATAAATACATATAAAATAATGTTTGTATAAAGTATACAGTTACTGTACTTTCCAGCTGTCCTCACAAACAGAGATAGCTTCCTATTTTGGTCCATATCCTTTTTATAAAACCTCATCACAAAAAGGTATCCCCTTTCAGAATCCTTTAATTTCACTGATAGCCTCATGTACCTAATGGCATAACAATCTTTTAATTTTAAGCAAACAGACTAAGAAACTTGGCAGTGGTGGTTGGGTTGTTGAAACCAAGAATTTTCATCAGGGCTCTTGTTCCTAGGAAAAGTGACAGAAGAGACTAGGGTTTAGTTTTTGCTAGGGTTTTTAAAATAGTTCTTTATTGGAGTATAATTACTTCACAAGACTGTGTTAGTTTCTGTTGCACAACAAAGAGAATCAGCCATATGCATACACATGTCCCCATATCCCCTCCCTCTTGAGCCTCCCTCCCATCCTCCCTATCCCACCCCTCTAGGTCATCACAAAGCACCAAGCCGATCCCCCTGTGCTATGCTGCTACTTCCCACCAGCCAGCTATTTTACATTCAGTAGTATATATATGTTGATGCTACTCTCACTTCGCTCCAGCTTCGCCCTCCCACCCATGTCCTCAAGTCCATTTTCTATGTCTATCTCTTTATTCCTGCCCTGCAACTAGGTTCATCAGTACCATTTTTTTTGTTTGTTTTTTAGATTCCATATGTATGTGTTAGCATACGGTATTTGTTTTTCTCTTTCTGACTTACTTCACTCTGTATGACAGACTCTAGGTCCATCCACCTCACTACAAATAACTCAATTTCATTTCTTTTTATGGCTGAGTAATATTCCATTGTATATATGTGCCACATCTTCTTTATCCATTCATCTGTTGATGGACATTTAGGTTGCTGCCATGTCCTGGCTATTGTAAATAGAGCTGCAATGAACATTGTGGTACATGTCTGGTTTTGAATTATGGTTTTCTCAGGGTATATGCCCAGTAGTGGGATTGCTGGGTCGTATGGTAGTTCTATTTTTAGTTTTTAAAGGAACTCCATACTGTTTTCCATAGTGGCTGTATCAATTTACATTCCCACCAACAGTGTAGGAGGGTTGCCTTTTCACCACACCCTTTCCAGCATCTGTTGTTTCTAGATTTTTTGATAATGGCCATTCTGACCTGTGTGAAGTGATACCTCACTGTAGTTTTGATTTGCATTTCTCTAATAATTAGTAATGCTGAGCATCTTTTCATTTCCATATTTTCACTTGTGCTTTGACACTTCCTTTGAGCTTATATATAAGCTCATTAAGGTAAAGGGTAGTGTCTTTGGGATTTAATAATCATGAAAATATTATTCAGCCCCATGTCCTGTGGACATAATTATACCATTGGCTATCCCATAAAGTTGTCAGATGATCTGATAACCTTATTCAGATGAGGAGCAGTTGGCTTATCCATACATTGTTAGGATTCAGGTTATTCTTTTCAGAAAAGATGATTAAGGAGCCCAAAGGCTGAGTGTTGTTCAATTAACCTCAACATACTTTTTGAAATTCTATGGGAAAAAAAGCAGGGATGTTATAGCTTTACTGAGGATGAGAAAATTCCTGAGTTATGACCAGGAGTGAGTAACCCTTTCTCCAGTCTCTTCAGGAAATCTTTGTCTTCTCATGCAGAAATGGTATAAGTGATGCAGGATTATATGGCTTTCCATGCTTACAGTTCTAATTTGATTGTCCTTTCAGGGCTTTGGTAAATGTGGTAGTTTACTAATGCTGCTGTAATGTATTACCACAAACTTCATGGTTTAAAACAACACAAACTTATTATCTTAAATTTCCTGAGAAAAGAAGTCAGAAACAAGTCTTACAGGAATAAAAATCAATGATAGCCAAGCTGCATTCCTTCCGGAGTTTCCAGGAGAGACTGTATTCAGCTTCAAGAGGGCACTTGCATTCCTTGGTTTGTGGTTCCTTCCTCCACAATCAAAATGCACTACACCAATTTCTGTTTCCATCATCACATCCCCTTTTCTGATTCTGACCCTCCTGTCTCCCTCTTGTACTCCTCTGATTACATTGGACTCACCTGGATAATCCAAGATAATGATCATTTTCCCATCTTAAGCTCCTTAACTTAATCATATCTGCAAAGTCCCTTTTGCCATGTAAAGTAATATATTTAAAGGTTCTGGGGATTAGTACATGGATGTCTTTGCCAGGGGCAGAAGGGGTGGCATTATACTCTATTTACCACAGTGACATAGATCTAAGTGCATACTTCTAAAAATGCCAGTCAGACAAGATTTAAGTCTAGAAACAAAAGTTATAGCGTGTCTTTTTCTCTTAGTGCCTTACTTAAGGTCTTGGTTTTCCCACATAAAATGCCATCCATATATTGCAGCTGCTTATTATCAGTCTCTTTAATTAAGCTCCTATCTTTACTCAAATGTGAAACATAATCATTTGTTAGCTTAAGTTAGATCTCTGATCTAATGGAAATTACCTTGTGACACTGTAAAGAGAGTAAGGCTGTTTAAAAATGTAAGACTATGCATTTCATACTTAACAAATGAAATTCTGGCTTATTATAGCTGACTAAAAAGCAATACAAATTAGGGGGAACTAAATATAATCTAACTCAACCTCCAAGATACAATCTAAATGTTATCTATTTTATGAAATCGTTGCTGACCTTGCTAGGTAGAACTAGGCAGTGCTTCCACTTCCCTTTTGCTGTGAGAGCATCATGTGCATAATTTTTTTATAGCATTTACCACATTCATATGTTGATCTGTTTACATGACTGTCTCCAAACTACCTGTAAGAGCCTCAAGGGCAAGCACTCCGTTCTGTTTTTCTTAGGACTAATGCCACCTAGAAGGGTATCTGACACATAGCGGGTGTTTTACTGATGCTTTTTGAGGGAATGTGTTCCTTTGAAGGTCTGTTTAACATCTCTTTGCTAGCTGTCTTACAACATTGACTGAGGAGCACAGTGATGAGACTGGTTCAAAGAGATGAATCAATAGAAATTTACTTCCATCCCGGGGAAAGCAAATCTGAGTACATGCCCCTACTAATGATGGGTCAGTGGCATTACTTCTCAGCACAAAGCACCTTCCAAATCATCATTAGGCGCATAGCACAGATTCAAGAGTATAAAGACAAGTAAGTATGCTTTCAGAGGAGTAAGATAGGGTATAAGCATTTTAGTGAAAATTTAAAATCCTGCGTTAACTGAGTAGAAATTAGATCTAAACAAACAATGGTAAATATGAAGTTCTACAGCTAGTCTTAGGGCATGTGAATCTAATACATTCTCTCTATCCTACCAGGAATGTTTAAACTCAATCATATTCCCTTCAATCTGCTTTTATGCAAATTAAATATAACATTAAAAAAATTTTAAGCTTATTAAGGTATAATTGATATACATAAATTGCACATCTTTAATGTATGCATTTTGATGAATTTGGGCATATGCATACAATATCACCACAATCAAAGTACTAAGCATATCCATAACCTCCAAAATTGTTCTTTTGTTCGTGTGTGTGTGTGTGTGTGTGTGTGTGTTTTGTGGTGAGAACGCTTAACATGAAATCTATCCTTTTAACGTATTTTAAAGTGCACAGTACCATATTGTTGTACTCCACAACTTATTCATCTTGCATAACTGAAACTAGTACTCATTTAGCAATAACTTTCCATTTCCCCCTTCCCAACTCCCTGGCAACCACCATTCTATTGTCTACTTCTATGAGTTTGACAATTTTAGATCCCTAATACAAGTGGAATCATGCAGTATTTGTCCTTGTGTGACCGTCTTATTTCATTCAGCACAGGGTCTTATAGGTTCATCTATGTTGTGGCATATGGCAGAATTTCCTTCTTTTTTAAGGCTGAATGATACTCCATTGTATGTATATACTACACTTTCTTTACCTATTCATTTGTTGATGGACATTGGGTTGTTTACATATTTTGGCTATTGCGAAATGGTAAGGATGAAATGAACATGAGGGTGCAGGTACCTCTTCCAGATCCTGATTTTGTTTCTACTTAATATCTGCCTTCACCGCTTTGGTTATTTAGCAACCGTCTCATAATTTCGTCAAGCTTCACAATAGCTTCCTAGAGGTTTGAACATACAAAAAAGGTTTTTAAATTTGTTACTGGTAGTGATCCCTGAACTTCCAGAATCTGGGTAACAGAGTGTGAAGGTCTCTTAGGCACTCTATTTTTATTTTTCCCCAGTGGTAGTTTTTTAATATATCAGTTTTTCATACATCAAGAGAATGGCTTAGTCCAATTCAAGTGGTACTCCTTTAGCTGTTTTATTCTTTTTATTTTTGTTTTGGATTTTTCTTTTAGATCAATAGATTTTTTTCTTCAAATTGAAGGAGTCGAATGTAGAATGTGGACTTTAGAGCCAAGCTTTGGAGTTTATACCCCCTTCCACTACTTTTTTTAAATTTTTAAATTTTTTATTTTTTAACATCTTTATTAGAGTATAATTGCTTTACAATGGTGTGTCAGTTTCTGCTTTATAACAAAGTGAATCAGTTATACATATACATATGCCCCATATCTCTTCCCTCTTGCATCTCCCTCCCTCCCACCCTCCCTATCCCACCCCTCTAGGTGGTCACAAAGCACCCAGCTGATCTCCCTGTGCTATACGGCTGCTTCCCACTAGCTATCTATTTTATGTTTGGTAGGGTATATATGTCCATGCCACTCTCTCACTTTGTCCCAGCTTACCCTTCCCCCTCCCCATATCCTCAAGTCCATTCTCTAGTAGGTCTGCATCTTTATTCCCATCTTGCCCCTAGGTTCTTCTGACCATTTTCTTTTTTTTTTTTTCGATTCCATATATATGTGTTAGCATACGGTATTTGTTTTTCTCTTTCTGACTTACTTCACTCTGCATGACAGACTCTAGGTACCATCCACCTCACTACAAATAACTCAGTTTCATTCCTTTTTATGGCTGAGTAATATTCCATTGTATATATGTGCCACATCTTCTTTATCCATTCATCTGTTGATGGACACTTAGTTTGCTTCCATGTCCTGGCTATTGTAAATAGAGCTGCAATGAACATTTTGGTACATGACTCTTTTTTTTTTTTTTTTTAACACCTTTATTGAAGTATAATTGCTTTACAATGGTGTGTTAGTTTCTGCTTTAAAACAGAGTGAATCAGTTATACATATACATATGTTCCCATATCTCTTCCCTCTTGCATCTCCCTCCCTCCCATCCTCCCTATCCCACCCCTCTAGGTGGTCACAAAGCACCGAGCTGATCTCCCTGTGCTATGCGGCTGCTTCCCACTAGCTATCTATTTTACATTTGGTAGTGTATATATGTCCATGACACTCTCTCACCCTGTCACATCTCACCCCTCCCCCTCCCCATATCCTCAAGTCCATTCTTTAGGAGGTCTGTGTCTTTATTCCCATCTTGCCACTAGGTTCTTCATGACCTTTTTTTTTTTTCCTTAGATTCCATATATATGTGTTAGCATACTGTATTTGTTTTTCTCTTTCTGACTTACTTCACTCTGTATGACAGACTCTAACTCCATCCACCTCATTACAAATACCTCCATTTCATTTCTTTTTATGGCTGAGTAATATTCCATTGTATATATGTGCCACATCTTCTTTATCCATTCATCCGATGATGGACACTTTGGTTGCTTCCATGTCCTGGCTATTGTAAATAGAGCTGCAATGAACATTTTGGTACATGACCCTTTTTGAATTATGGTTTTCTCAGGGTATATGCCCAGTAGTGGGATTGCTGGGTCATATGGTAGTTCTCTTTTTAGTTTTTTAAGGAACCTCCATAGTGTTCTCCATAGTGGCTGTATCAATTTACATTCCCACCAACAGTGCAAGAGTGTTCCCTTTTCTCCACACCCTCTCCATCATTTACTGTTTCTAGATTTTTTGATGATGGCCATTCTGACCGGTGTGAGATGATACCTCATTGTAGTTTTGATTTGCATTTCTCTAATGATTAAGGATGTTGAGCATTCTTTCATGTGTTTGTTGGCAATCTGTATATCTTCTTTGGAGAAATGTCTATTTAGGTCTTCTGCCCATTTTTCGATTGGGTTGTTTGTTTTTTTGTTATTGAGCTGCATGAGCTGCTTGTAAATCTTGGAGATTAATCCTTTGTCAGTTGCTTCATTTGCAAATATTTTCTCCCATTCTGAGGGTTGTCTTTTGGTCTTGTTTATGGTTTCCTTTGCTGTGCAAAGGCTTTTAAGTTTCATTAGGTCCCATTTGTTTATTTGTGTTTTTATTTCCATTTCTCTAGGAGCTGGGTCAAAAAGGATCTTGCTGTAATGTATGTCATAGAGTGTTCTGCCTATGTTTTCCTCTAAGAGTTTGATAGTGTCTGGCTTTACACTTAGGTCTTTAATCCATTTTGAGTTTATTTTTGTGTATGGTGTCAGGGAGTGTTCTAATTTCATACTTTTCCATGTACCTGTCCAATTTTCCCAGCACCACTTATTGAAGAGGCTGTCTTTTCTCCACTGTATATGCTTGCCTCCTTTATCAAAGATAAGGTGACCATATGTGCATGGGTTTATCTCTGGGCTTTCTATCCTGTTCCATTGATCTATATTTCTGTTTTTGTGCCAGTACCAAACTGTCTTGATTATTGTAGCTTTGTAATATAGTCTGAAGTCAGGGAGCCTGATTCCCCCAGCTCCATTTTTCGTTCTCAAGATTGCTTTGGCTATTCGGGGTCTTTTGTGTCTCCATACAAATTGTGAAATTTTTTGTTCTAGTTCTGTGAAAAATGCCTGTGGTAGTTTGATAGGGATTGCATTGAATCTGTAGATTGCTTTGGGTAGTAGAGTCATTTTCACAATGTTGAGTCTTCCAATCCAAGAACATGGTATATCTCTCCATCCATTTGTATCATCTTTAATTTCTTTCATCAGTGTCCTATAATTTTCTGCATACAGGTCTTTTGTCTCCTTAGGTAGGTTTATTCCTATGTATTTTATTCTTTTTGTTGCAATGGTAAATGGGAGTGTTTTCTTAATTTCACTTTCAGATTTTCATCATTAGTATATAGGAATGCAAGAGATTTCTGTGCATTAATTTTGTATCCTGCTACTTTACCAAATTCTTTGATTAGCTCTAGGAGTTTTCTGGTGGCAGTTTTAGGATTCTCTATGTATAGTATCATGCATGACTCTTTTTGAATTACAGTTTTCTCCAGGTATGTGCCCAGTAGTGGGATTGCTGGGTCGTATGGTAGTTCTGTTTTTAGTTTTTTAAGGAACCTCCATACTGTTTTCCATAGTGGCTGTATCAATTTACATTCCCACCAACAGTGCAAGAGGGTTCCCTTTTCTCCACACCCTCTTCAGCATTTATTGTTTGTAGATTTTTTGATGATGGCCATTCTGACCGGTGTGAGATGATATCTCATTGTAGTTTTGACTTGCATTTTTCTAATGATTAATGATGTTGAGCATTATTTCATGTGTTTGTTGGCAATCTGTATATCTTCTTTGGAGAAATGTCTATTTAGGTCTTCTGCCCATTTTTGGATTGGGTTGTTTGTTTTTTAAATATTGAGCTGCATGAGCTGTTTATATATTTTGGAGATTAATCCTTTGTCTGTTGATTCATTTGCAAATATTTTCTCCCATTCTGAGGGTTGTCTTTTTGTCTTGTTTATGGTTTCCTTTGCTGTGCAAAAGCTTTTAAGTTTCATTAGGTCCCATTAGTTGATTTTTGTTTTTATTTCCATTTCTCTAGGAGGTGGGTCAAAAAGGATCTTGCTGTGATGTATGTCATAGAGTGTTCTGCCTATATTTTCCTCTAAGAGTTTTAGAGTGTCTGGCCTTACATTTAGGTCTTTAATCCATTTTGAGTTTATTTTTGTGTATGGTATTAGGGAGTGTTCTAATTTCATTCTTTTACATGTAGCTGTCCAGTTTTCCCAGCACCACTTATTGAAGAGGCTGTCTTTTCTCCACTGTATATTCTTGCCTCCTTTATCAAAGATAAGGTGACCATATGTGCGTGGGTTTATCTCTGGGCTTTCTATCCTGTTCCATTGATTTATATTTCTGTTTTTGTGCCAGTACCATACTCTCTTGATTAATGTAGCTTTGTAGTATAGTCTGAAGTCAGGGAGCCTGATTCCTCCAGCTCCGTTTTTCTTTCTCAAGATTGCTTTGGCTATTTGGAGTCTTTTGTGTTTCCATACAAATTGTGAAATTTTTTTGTTCTAGTTCTGAGGCACTCTATTTTTAATGGCTCTCCAGACTACCCTGGCAGTTGCTTTCTAGAGGTCCTGAGAATACCACAGTCAGTGATTTCCTGTACTGATTCAGCATCAGAATTACTTGTGGTGCTTTATAAAAACAAGAATCTAGGAACCCATCTGAAATCCTTATATGAGAAGTCTGGAGAGGGGTCTGATTAGTTTTCTAATGAACTTAGAATAGTTTTTCCTCATAATAGATTCTGAAAAAATGTTAGTTTACTTTCTTTTTTTGTTTGTTTGATTTTTTTTTTTTCTTTGTGAGCTCAGTTCTGGAAGGTGTACTAGGCTCTTTTGTCAGGGGAATGTTTTCCCCTGAAGGAAGAAGAGTGATATTAACAATCTGAGCTTATTACATTTGTATTTTGTCACATTATAAATAGGAAGGGTCAAGAGAGTTACTATTATGAGGTAGGGATGTATGTATATATATATTAATATATAAATGTGTATGTTATAAACACATGGTGATGACTATGTAAATAGGCACAGAGATACACATATACTTATTTATCTATATGGCATTTCACTCCATCATTGTCAACAACTATTGTGAATTTCTTGGGGAGTGATTCAGAAGTGATGAACAGGAATGATAGTCAAATAGACATTTTTCTCTTAAGGGAAAAAAAAGGCATTCTTATGTCATTCTCTCATAACCTACTAGTATAGAGGAAAAGGAACTGTAACAGGCCTATTCTGAAAGTTACTTGGAATATCTTAGGCTTTTCTTTCTCTAGGTCACTTTTTAAAGTCCTTGTTGAGAAGAAAATGAGAGGAACAGATTTTTCCATTTTTACCTCTGACGTCTCTGACTGTTCTCAACCTGCTTTAGAGGCTCCTCTTTTTCTACCTACCCCTAAAATACTGCTGTTCCCAGGTATTGATAAACTCCATCCATTCTCCTTGGATGATGTAATTTATTCATATTATGCTTGAAATAATGTTACTGACTCACAAATCTAAATGTAAACCTTGATGGCATATATGTACCCCATACTTTACATGTATACAATTGTCTTTAATATATTTCCATCAAAATCTGCTCTATTTCCTGTGTTTCTCAGCTCTGTGTATTGTAGTTTTATGTCTTCAATTACCCAAGCAATAAATCAGGAAACCTTCCTACCTACCCTCCTCCTGCTCCTTGTCTCCCACATCCAAGTCCCATTCATTCTACTTGCTTAATTAAGGAGGCTGAAACTAGCTGTTCCCTTCTCTCCTGTTCCTCCCCTATTGCCTGGGTTTACACTCACAGCAGCTCATATGGAAATACCCCAGTAGTATCTTTAAGATTCTCCCTGCCTCTTGGTTTACAATCTATCCTCTCTCTTGCTGAGAGTGATCTTCCTGAAACATAAGTCTAATCATGGGATTCTCCTGGACTCTCCACAAAAGCTTCAATTAACTTCCATTGTTCATAGCATAAAGTCTCACAAACTCCTTAATTTGACATATGAAACCCTATAAGTTTTGGGTTCTTTCTTTATACCCCTTCAGATTTATATCTTTCCTCAGTATTCACTGAACCTAAAGCTATGGATATTCTAAACTCTGCACATCCTCAAACACACGGTGCTGTTTCATATTCCCACACCTCTGTGCATCACCCTGGCTCCCTTAGCTTGTAGTGCCTGTCCTGCCTCTTCCTGGTCACCTGAGGGGCACTTTCTCATCTTCCAGAATCACTTCATGGCCACCTTCTCCATGGAGCCTTACATAAGACCTATCCTCCAGCAGAATTGAGTGATTCCATCTTTGTACTGACACTTGTGCCACAGTGTCACTATCACATATAGTGATAGACTATACGGGTACAGTGGAAGTTCTATATGTAATCAAGTCTTGGTTTTCTGGTAGGTAAACGATTCTTTCTTTTTTAATGTCCTGATCTGGAACTATGTATCTCCACCAGCATTTTTCCAAAACTACATTTTCTACCAAACTGCAGGGAATATTCCAAAATATTCTGAGTACCCTGATTTAGGAAAAACCTGAAATTTCAAATTCACAAAATAGATAAATTAGTGGCTGGTTATTTAGGTTCGTTACCAAACACTGACTCAGTGCCTACTTGGTACCTCTCATGCCAAGTGTTGGTGCTGGGCACCGGAGTTCAAAAGTTGGGAGCACACAGTCCCTCCCCTTGGAGAGTGTAGTCTGGAAAAAAGAAAAGGAGAAATTTGTTATACAAAATGATTTATTACAGGGCTTCTCTTAGCAGCGATGTTATCAGGAGGTTTTTAAGTATCTTGTGATTTATATAGCATCTTTTCTGCATGCTTTTGGTTATATGTCAGATTCTTAAAGTGTGTCACACTTATAGCTTCCATAGAAGCACTATTCCAAATTCAGGAAGGAGCTTTGTTCCCCATTTTGATTATGTAAGTTTCAAGCTTTCAGAGTTTGCCAGAGCCACACTGATTTCAAAAATGGCATTAAACAGAACTATCTTAACTCAACCTTGTCAACTTTCCTGTGACACATGAAGGCACTAAAAGGCTCAGCCATCATATCCAGCTATCTGTTAGGTGCTGCTCACTGCATCTGAAATCCTAAAATTAGGGCAAGCCTCTTAGTGAGGAGGAGGCAGCACTGCGGGCACCACAGGTTACTCACTAGCCATCACCTAATGCCTATTTCCATCCTATGAAGCCTAAGAGAGAAATAAGAATGTATCCATGACTTGTAAGTCCAATTCTGTACAGCATGCACTATGGACAGATCAGCGCTGAGCTAGGTGCAGAGAAATCGTGATCTCACAGCAGCTATAACAAAGTGGAAACCTAAATGTATAGTTCTGCTTTTCCCTGCTCTTAGTTGATAGCATTTCTCACAGATATCCAAAGTTTTCCATATCCCATCATTTAGGGGATATTAACCAAAGGCTGGCCTGGCATCTTAGTTCAGTCACTGTTATCAAGGCCTGGTCCCCAGATCTAGAATCTGAAAGAGCATAGTATTGCCAGGTATGACCCTATTCAATTACCCAGTAATCAGTTGCACCCACTATATGCCAGGCACTTAGCTAGTAAATGACCTTTGTAGCCATTTCCTCTCTGAGATATTGGCCACCTCCCTGAGCTCCTTTCTGAGATCCTTTTTGTGAATGAGCCATACACGTCTATGTGGGGGGCCTATGTCCCCCTGACCCACCACTGTACTGAGCCTGATACATCCCTGCTTTTTCAAGTGTCTGTAACTTTGACACACTCCTTGATTCCCCTCCAAAGTCCTCCTCCTCCTAGCCTAGGGGAGTTTTAGTCGTGGAGGTAGGAAGCTTTGGCATTTCTTACCTTGTGTTCTTCCAGATCTACAGGGAGTTCTTTCTGTTTCTCCAGCTGAGAGAGAGACTTTTAAAACACAAAAGCCAAAAATTGAATCCTTGTTTGTTTGTTTGTTTGTTTGTTTTGGTGTCATCCCTTAACTTGAGGCAACGAATATAGAGTGACCTGGCTGACTGAATGGAGCAAAGGACAAGGAATATTAGAAAATACGTATGTTCTAAAAAGCTTATTTATTTATTTAAAATATTTTTCTACCCTTGCAAATTGCTTGGTGAGCCTAGGATTTGAACAAGAGAAGATTTGATAGCCTTATTAGATATTCTGTCTAGACCAGGAACAAACTTAGTAGAACCTCCCCATTTTGTGCAAGCCTAGCAAATCTTCAGTAACATGATAGTCACGTGCCTCTCTTCCATAATCATTATTGGGCAAGGGTCTTACAACTTTTTCTGCATTTACTCCCTTGCTCTTGATGCATCCCTTGCATTCTAAAGATTTTTCAATGCCAGAGACTTCTTGTGGCCCATGTTAGTCCAAGGACACCTATCTCTCTTTGTTTTAGTAGTGATAGCATTGCTACTTTGTGCTTATCATGTTTCTCTAAGTCCCTGTGCTTTGAGTCCTCTATAAATGTTGACTTTGTTCAGGCATCTTCTTTGTTTTAATAATATGGGTGTTTTTTAACCCTAGAAACCAACGGCAAACTGGAGACAGAAAATCTGGCTTATAAAAAGCATGGCGAATATTTGGTTCTGCATGTCTTCCAAAACTTGAATCTTGGAGCTCAAACATAACTTACCTAACATTCCTAAAGTAGTAAGTGAAAACAGCTCTCCCAGCTCCCCATGGCTCACACTCTGCTACGAGCTAAAGGAGCCCCTATTCCTACTTCTGGTTAAACCTCAAAGACTAGCAGAGAAGTAACTTCAAACACCTCCAGTGTGTGTTCGAGATGGAGTTCGCAAATTCTCTGAAACTGCAGATGATAGACATAAAGGTAGATTTTGGTGGAAGGTAGATTTTGTTTCTATATGTGTCTGTCACTACATGGTGACTCCCTTGTGGGCAAGAAGTGAATACTATTCATCTTTGAATTCCTACCTAACTAGAAACAAGGTGTCTGACAACAGGGTGTACAATTCAATGTTTGCTTAGCTAGGTTGAGCTCAATCAATGTATAGCCTTAAAAACATTATTCATTTATTCACCAAATCTTTACTGAATACCTGTTATGTAATAAATGTGTTAGGGACTAGGGATACCAGGAGAGCCCAGGTATGGCCCCTGACTTTAAAAATTTTATAATCTAAAGAGGTAGGTATTGTGCAGTGAAAAGAATGTTAACTTTTGAGTCAAGACTTGAACTCTTTTTCTTCCACTTATCAGCTAGGTCATGTTGGACTTGTCACTCAATCTCTCTGGGTCTCAGTTTCTTCACTTAAAAAAAAATGGTGTAATAACTGCTTCATAGGATTATAACGAAGATTAAATGAGACCATATGAGATAAATTTTATCTATAATTGTTATAATCTGTCCTCCCTCCTAGTCCTTCATCACTATCCTGTAAATAAACAGAGCAAGAAGCAGATTCCACTCACCCAGATGAGAAGAGTATGGTTCAGTGAAGTTGAGTGATCCAGGCTCACACAGCCAGTAAGTGGCAAGACAAGACTCCAACCGGCGTCTGCAAAATCGTAGAGATTTCCATTCCCAGGAGTCTGATTCTATGATGGAAATCAGTGAGCTTCCTTCAGTGTAATCTTGCTCATACCAGTCATATCTTCCAAGTGAAGACTTACTCCAAGCCTCTTTTTGCATGACAGACTGAGAATCTTTTTGGTCTTGTCTTGGTCTCCTTCCATGGGTTTGTGGTCTTTTTTTATGGTTTGGAAGGGACAGATATATACTTGGTCAGGCTCAGGTTCTAGTAGCAGATCACCTTGACTTTGATGATGACAGCTCCCGTTGTCAGTGTGCCCAGAAAACTAGAGCAAAGGGAGCTCCCACGGAGGGAGCACAGAATAGACAAGTCTCACGTGGAATTGATTGAAATTTGAGATTACTCAGACTTCCATCATTCACAACCTCTACAGAAAACTGATTGTTAGAAGGAATGGTATCTTGCGTAATCATTCCCTAACCTTTTGATCCTCTTCCCTGTTGATAATCACTGCTTAGCATATTTCTTACTGCTGAGAAAGTGAGCAGGCAGCTGCTGCAGCCTGTAGCAGATTCTAAGGTTGTGCCTTGGAGGGCTGGCAAAGGATACCTTGTGAAGCTGAGGATTTTTTAAAAATGTGTTTCACCCTGGAGACTTTGAGCAATCAGTCCTGGACTTTTCTTCTCTAAACTGTTTATGCTTATGAAAGAAATCATTTAATCAAAGTATGAAGGTGGATTTTTTTCTAAGCATTTTTGGCTTTGGTGGCTTATTTACATATATGTTATAGGAGCTTTTCAAACTGATTTGGTGGCTTTGTTCTATGCAGCCTGTCCATACTAATTGTGCTGCTAGGATGCTTTTGTCAAAGAATATAGGCTAACGTTTTCTTATTAATTTAAAATTGATAATGCTTACCACTTTCAAAAAGCTACGGTCGATTTTGTGGTTATTTGGCTACATTTGGAACTTTGGATGATTGAAATCTGCCATTTTCTCCTAGATATTTAGTGTCCAGACTCCCTCCCGCAAGAGGGCCACTCTGAGTCACGGACTCACACAACCTAAGATAGGTACGGCAGAAATGCATTCATGGGCTCTGCATGCCCAGACATGGGGTTTAGTGAAAGGATTTCTTCTGGGTTATAAACATATATTTCAAGGTCACCCCTCCCTTTCAATCAACATCCTAGAACTGAGATGGAAATAGGTTTCATTTCAAGTGCCAACTCTGACCAATTGATAGAGGGCCTTATAGAAATCTCTACTGGGAAGGATTCTGAGGCTGTATCCAGACTTCGTAGAGATGAATGCCTTGATTGATTAGCAGCATGTGCCATGGATGCAGCAAGATTCAGGGGTGGTCACACTCTGGCCATTGTCTGTGTTGGGCTGTAAAGTTTTATATTAAATGCAGTTGCTTCACAGGAGTAATAGAGAAGAGAGAGTCTAGCCTCTGTCAAGCCCTTTTAAAAGACCTTTAGGCAGTTTTTCCTTAGAGTAGTCCAAATGTGGTTTATTAATCTGCCCTGGAAGATTATTTCTATGTATAAATGATTCACTCCATTCACTCCCCAATGTATTGAATTTTCCAATCCCCATGCCTTTGCTTAAACCCTGTTCTTTTTTCTCCACTTGGGAAAACTCTTCTCACTATTCATGGGCTACCTTAAATACTGTCTCCTCTTCTGTAAAGTCTTCTCTGACCTTCTCAGGAAGGATGAACGACTCTATTTTCCATCTCTCCAAAGCAATCCTCTGAATCTCTGTTACCACACCTGCCACGTTACCCTGTAATTGCTTGTTCACATGCCAGAATCTAGCCCAGAATATGACATATGCTTGTAGGCTTGAAGTGGATTAGGCATTGTTCAGAAAAACTCATAGTTCCTTACTTAAAGCTGTTGAACTTCTAAAGTTTATTGGAGATAATACAGTGGGTGCAAATATGATGGCAGTGTTGACTGAGAGGATAGAGGGAGGGAGATAGTAAAGAAAAGAGAAAGAAATAATTAATGCAGAGTCAGCAGTGAAAACAGTAAAACTATGTGTGTTCAAGGGAGAACCTTTATAGGAAGGACAAGGTAACAAATCTAGGCTAATGCATGTAAGTGTATGTAAAAATTCTGCCTGCCCTCAGAGTGATAGGACAGAGCTGACTCAAGGCTTCTTTGCAGGTATCTGACAGCAGTAGTAAATTCTTGCCTGGTCGGAGAAGAATTAGATGGTGAATCAGTTAAGCTGGAAAGCACATATCCCTTCTGAGGGCTTTCAAATTCTCTTTTAAAAATACTGTGTACATCAAAGCAAACATGTGCACTGGGAGAATTGAGCTATAACCTTTGCAACTCTCCTGCCTATGACAATCAGTCTTCAATAGGATTGTGTATAAGTGACTGACCTGTGCAATATATTGGTCTCTACTGTCTGGAAGAGAGTACCCCTTCTCAGGTAGTAGTCAGTTCCCTTAAAATCACCCAAAACTGTACAGTTTATAAAGAAATTTCATATGCTTTATTTCAGTGAAGCCATACCAAGAGAGATTTAAAAAAAGCATGAGGACATAGAACTGTCTCCCTCTTAAATATAGAGTAACTCAGAGACGTTAAGCAAATGGTTCAAGGCTGCAGAAAACAGGACATCTAGCCTTTAAACCTAGATCCTCATGCAAGTCCCATGTTCTTTTATTTGAACTTCCATACCTCTTTTGCTGTATTTCTTTTATCCTATTCTTTATTAACTTCATTTTCTTAACTTCACATGTTCCTGTTATATCTCTTTCATTAGACTCTAAGCTCCTTGAAGTTCTTAATTATCTGTTTCCTTTATGGAAGACCACATGGTGCTAGCACAGTGTCTTGTTCTTTGCAAGTATACAATATGCATATTAGTTTAATGAGTAAATAATGAGTGAATAAAAGAATGTAGGAATTAAAGAAAGAGAGAAATAATAAAATTAATAATCACATAATGATGCCATTTTGGATGGTTTCCATTTTCTGGGACAAATTAATGTATGTTAAAGGGTAAAGGAAAGCCCATCTGAGATACTCATTTAACTGAGGACACATTATAAAGGAAGAGAAGAAAAAGATACAGAGCTGTA
Organism: Balaenoptera acutorostrata; assembly: GCF_949987535.1. Taxonomy (NCBI): domain Eukaryota; kingdom Metazoa; phylum Chordata; class Mammalia; order Artiodactyla; family Balaenopteridae; genus Balaenoptera; species Balaenoptera acutorostrata. The sequence goes on along the minus strand of NC_080072.1, from coordinate 64,179,572 downwards.
TTGAGGAAAATTGTCAGACCTTCTCAAAAAGAGAATTTCAGATGGAGAGGGCAGCCTTGGGAAAGGTCTGAATGGCAAGACCTGGCACTGGGTCAGAAACATTAGAAGAATGTAATTGGATAATCCATTAGACTGAAGACTTTTGAAAATGGAATTGTGAACTTTTGTATGCACATAAACAGCCAAGCCTGAAAAACTAAAGGTCAGCTTTGAACTGTGATAAAAGGGTCTGCATTAAAAAGGCACAGTTCTTTAAATGGTCAGGTGAATCTTGAGCCAATGTGAATTGGCTAATGAACTCCTCAGGAAGAAAAGAACAGGAAGCAGGGATTTGGGGCTTGGGGTGAGGTTGTCTCTTTGCTCACGAAAGGAGGGCAAAGAGGCAGAAAGGCACTAATATTCCTTAAACCCCCTCTAGGTGCCAGTTTCTGTGTCAGTAGTATGAATGTAAAGTGTTCAAATGATTGGAAACTGAGACTCAGAAGGATTTAGTGATATCAGGAGTGACACAGCTGGTGGCAGAGCTGGGATGTAAATCCAGCCATGCTGAACTTTTCTCAGGCTCATGAATAAACATCTCACAGTCTATCTTATTTCTGGGATTCTTCTACACATGCTGATCTCCTTTCTCCTTTCTCAGCTGTCCCTTTGTACCAAGCCGTTTTTTCTATATTTTGGCTCTCAGATTAGATTACCACCCTGGAAATAGCTTTCTGACCCTCCAACATGAGAAGGGCACCCAATTTCTTGTTCCTATAACAGCCTTTTCTGCTACCATCTACCACTTGTGATATTTCTCATACTGAGTTCTGGCTATTTGTTTACTTCTTTGTCTCCTTATTAACTGTGAGCTCCTTAAAAGTACAGACTGCATCTATTTTTCATTTTTGCGCCTAGCGCATAGCATAGTGCATGGCACATAGTAAGTGTTCAGTAAATATATACATGATGAATAAATAGTTGAAGGTTCTTTCTGACTCAAAGCTTGTGCCTTTTCTACTCTTATTATTTATATCTCCCCCAGCTCTTCCCTTCTTGGCTAAGCCAATTACCATTTGGCTTTGGAGAGAATTCTCTTCTCTTTAATGTTTTCATTTTTATTTGACTTCTGTATCTCATGTGAAGTGTTTTGGATTAGATGCTAAAACAATATTCTAGGATACTAGCTACTGGGCCAAGCTGCCAGTAGACTGGCAGATGAAAAGAAGGCAGAATTTGGGCTGTTGTTATTGCTAACACAGGTGTCATTTATGATTCTTTTACAGACACCATTAGATGATTCATCAGATAGATTTCTTTACCAGTAAACCCTGGAAGTACAGTACACACATGAGATAGCTTTCTGACAGGAGGTGGAGGGGCATATGATTAATGGTGTGAATGAAAGTACCCTTAAGATAGCTTTCTATTTTTAAACAATAGAAAATCCTGGTATATATGCATAAAATATATTCTACCTGCAAATGAAGCTCTTGCTTCAATTGTCAGAAAATTACTTTCTAGGGGTAAGTCAATCAGCAGGTACTTAATGAGCTTTCTCTGCTATTGTGCTGGGACCCACTGAGGGTAGAGTTGGGTGGTGACAGAAACAAGGAAACAGACTGTGTGGACCACACCTGAAGGAGTTTACAGTATTATTGTAAAGATATGATTAATACATGTGAAACAAGACAGCAAGAAGGCATATTGTTCAATGCTAACTCGTGAGTCAAGACAATAAATATAAAAGGATTTAAAAGAAGTTGAAATTCATTTGTTTTCTCACTGAACAAATGTTTATTGACTGTGTGCAAAACATTGTGTTAAGCCCCAGGGGCCGGGGTGCCGAGATTACTACAACAAGTTTATGCCACTGAAGAGCTCCCAGTGTGTTCAGATTACATGTATGGATGTGACAGTGATGTGAGGGGCGGGAATGCCAGAGAAGCATATAAATGGGTCTGTCTGAGAAGGTGGGAAGGCCACATAGAGGAAATGACCTTTGACCCAAGTCTGAAATCCTGAATAGTAATTTGCACTTTTCTCAAGAAGAAAGTAAGCCAGCTGATTTTTTTTTTTTTTTTTTTTTTTTAACCTTGCCTCTCCTCCTCATTGGCTGTGCTGGTTCATGACTGTTATCCTTAGCAATGGATGTTAAATTATATAGTGCTGAGGAGGATGAAGACATCAGAGGTATTTTGCCAGAAATGTCACATGTTATAGAAGAACCTTGTAGAATGGAAAGAGAGAAGAAAAAGAAGGAAAATATTTGCTTAAAATTATTTCTTCTTATTCTATTGTGTTTGCTACTTGTTACTTCCACCAGCTATTTGTAAGCTAGCATTCTTTTCCTTCAGTCTTCTAACATTACTTGTACTTTACTGTAGTTTTTATAACTTATTTTGATGTTATTCAATATCATTTGTACTTTTATATATTTATATCCTTCTATTGGATTTGGGATTTTTGAGAGCAACAATCGCATTTTATACTTCTTTTCAGGGGAAGAATAGGAAGGGACAGATATTTATTTTATGCCTACTGTATTTCAAGAGCTGTGCTAGGTGCTTATATGGGGTACTTTATTTAATCCCTTTAATAATTCTATGAAATACGTTGTATTGACCCATTTCACACGTGTGTAAACTAAGGTACAAAAAGACTAAATGTCTTGCCCAAGTGAATACAGCTAAATAGTAAGTGCCAGAGATGTGATTCAGACCTGTAGTTATTTACCTCCTCTTCTCTTTCTGCTACTTCACACAATGTTAATTTTAAAATATATAGAATGTATTTTGATAAAAGGCAACAGCCTGACTAGTTCTCTTTATTTAAGGCATTGGTCTCATTCATTAATTAATTCATAAAATATCCTGCCATGTGCCAGAAGTTTTGGATTTTAAAAAAAGAAGATATTCATCGCTTTCATGGGTATTACCATTTAGTAGAAATAAGATATCTTGAGACAGTTGGGAATGTTCTTAATTCATCTCTTTTAATAAGGTGAGAGTTCTAATAAGGTCCACAATGTCTTATTTTAGACAAATCTTTGACAAGAATTTTCAGAGCAATTGGTTTCAAAAAAGTTACAGTTAATCACCTTCCAGACCCCTGATCTCTTTTCAGGCCAGAGGTCCTCCTACAAGAAGCTGACTTGTACTTTTCCATTTGCAAATAGTAGCAATAATTTTTCTGGGCAACTGTAACCTCAGTACTATTTCTAAACTTGGCCTTTGGGGATATACATATTTTTAAAAATTTCTTTAAGCTTCAGATACTGGCTAAATAACAACATGATTTACTGGTGCGCACTTTTGATTTGAATAAACTGAATTTAAATCTTTAAATAAGATGTCAGTGAATAAGATGGCAGTGAGCTACAGGTTCATACAATGGGTCAAAGTCTCAGTTCTTCCTTTAAGACAAAATGAAATGTGAAAGAACAGTCTCCAACTTAGTGTGGGATTAACAAGTTGAGATGCTAACAAGTATCATTCTTGGTAGATGGGGAGGCACAGAAAAGCAGGAGTGATTTTTATGATCGAGTCTGGGTGAAGTCTGAAGACTAAAGTAAATGCATACTGATTTAATGTGAAAAGTACACTTGATAAAAGGTTTTAAACTTTTGCTTACATTTCACAGGTAGCTTCCTTAAATCTATAGTTTATTATATATTTAGACATGCAATAAGAATTCCCTTCTCCATACACTCCTCCTTTATCTTTAAATTTTTATTTTTCCTTCTCATAAGAAGAATATCAATACCAATTATCCTTATATTTAAATTGCTCCTTGAGGACTCACTATATATAAACACTGTGTTAGCTATTTTGCGTAATCTTGTGCTGCCTTGATCTAACTTCTTACCTTCTCAGGAACCTCGTTTAATCAGTCAGCTCCTTTCATGTTTCCTTAACTTTGCCTTTTCTATGAGGACCTTACTATTTCAAAAAGAAACACATTTTCTATTTGGATGTTGCTTCTCCTTCTAGACTCTTCCTAGCTGCCTTGCTCCCTTCCCTCACCTTCAACTTATGCCTCACCTTGCTGCAACCTGTCTGTGCCACTAACATTTTTACCTAGAAACTTGTTTTTATTAAAACAACAATAAAGTTGTTTTTATTAAAATTCTCTCTTTTCTTGACGTGACAACACAAACATTTGTTTCTCTTATTTCCCCTATGACTGTTCCTTTTCAGTCTCCTTCTTCGACTAGTTTTCTCTACCTTTTCTTGATCTAAGAATAACAGCAGGAAAGCCAGTGTGAAGAAGGAGCAGAGGAAGCTGAGAGGAGACAGAGGTTAGAAGAGGCAGAGCCTTGATGGCCGTGCTAGGGACATTGGTCTCCATCTGAAAGCAGCCAGAAACCTTAGAAAGGTTTGAAGCAGGGGTGTAATGTGATCTGATCTGCAATTTAGAGTAGAAGCAGGCAAGCATGGAAGTAGGAGTGACTAGTCATGAGAAAGGATAAGCTTAGATAAAGTATAATAGCTTGGACTAGGGTAGTAGAAGTAAAAATAAAAGTAAGTGAATATATTCAAAGTATATTTAGGACATAGGTGATGAATTGTGTGTGAAGGGTAAGAGCGAGGTAGTTTATAGTTTGAGCAACTTGATAGATGGCAGGGCTGTCTGCTGAGGAAGGAGCAAGTTTGGGATCCATCAATGCTGAGGAAGTTAGTGAAGCTGGTGGTTAAAGGCTGCCCCTCTTGGTCTCCTCATATCTCCGTATCTTCCATGCTAATGAAACCCAACTGTCATGGTTTCCTAATAGCTTTCCTGATGTAGAAGTGCCATGACCTTTTTGCAGCCCTCATTCTCCTTGACATTGTTGTACGTATTTCACAGGATGAAATATGTGGCAGCTCTTTAAATATTAAGACTATTATTTGGAAGAAGGATTAGAATGACTTTGTGTGGCCCTAGAGAGGAGAATGAAGACCTATGGGAAGATAGATTTTAGCTAAGCATAAATAAAAATTGTGTAATGACTAATGAAAAGGAACATGTCAGGAAATGGTAGCGAGGTTCTTGTGATAAGAATTGTTCGTGCAATCCTCTGTGACCATTTCATGGAGATTATTGTAGTGAGGATTTATCCATTGGATGGGGGAGGATCTGAGAAGGGGCGACCGAATGACCACTACAGTCTCTTCTAACCCTGAGATTCTGTGGTTCTATGATATGTCCATGTTCTTATTCCTCCCATTGTGACAAATACAGGAAGTTCTGAATAACTGTAGCTTGAAGAATCTCTCCCGGGTGCTGACTGCTTATTCATTCAGAATTTTGTCATTTCTTTGAGTGCATGCATGAGAGCACAATTTATTCAGAACAGTGACTCAGCAGTAAAACACGGAGAATGCATTAATGAAGCTACAGTAATTGAGGCTTTTACCCCAGTGTAACTCTCAGCCCCAACTCGTGCATAATTCTTCTGCAGTATGGATTGTACCTTTCTTAGCTAGCATGGAGGGGCCACCTTGGAAGAGCTGCATGTTTTAATGATGTGAGAAGATGTTTCTTGGTTTGATGATCCAAACAAGGGAATTGTTTGCGTCTGGAAATACGGATGAGTTTTGAATACCAGGGTGCATTGGGAGATAGGGGGAAAATGATATCCCCCTCCTCAGACACTTTACTAACTATCCAGCTACATTGTCTCAAGGCTGTCTGCTATGCATGTAAGGAATAAGGCATTTCCTTTTTTTAACTATTGATTGCATTACTGTTATTCACGTTGAAATAACAACTCTGTCAATAAAGAGAGTAAGGAGCTGCATTCAATATCTACAGTTATCACGCTGAATCTTTTCACGAAGCAGCATGGGCAAATTCCCATGATCTCTGGAAAGTGGTTAGTTTCAAGGGTGAGAGTGTATTGCTGTTTCCAACTTAGTATGCTAAAAATAGGGCCGGGAGGGTTGTGAGTTTCTCCAAAGACAAATTTATTCTTAGTCACTCTCTGAGATTGTTCAACATGTCATGGTTGCTACTAATTTTTAGTCCCAGATGCACTGCAAGTTTATAAAAGCAGGACCCATGGTTGTCACGTTCATCATTATATCTTGTACATCCGACAAAGTGTCTGTCATGTGGGAGGCACTCAACAAATATTTGTGGAAGGAAGAAAGGCTGGCAGAGGAGGACTGGGACGTGATCTAATGTTAAGTAAGCAAGCATAGAATGGACACCTAAATATTGTCCATGACGGAAAATACAAGTCACGCTCGTGAGTAGGGGTGGGTACCAGAGTTTTATAATAATAAATGTCAAGAATGAGACTCAAATTCCATGACCAAATTCTCTGTTTACATTGGTAAGCAGTTAACATGGGGCAGGAACATGATTGGCTCGTTGAATTTCAGACCTCAGGAATAAGCTTATTTGGCTGTTTTAAAGGCTTAGCTAGCCCTCTGAGTTCATCAACTGACACAATCCTGGAAACTCAAGGAATTGTTCTAGGTAGATGCTTGGAGAGATTTAAAAATAAAGTAGGCAGTTTATCTGCTGCCCTCACAGGGCTGAATCTTCTCAATGAGAGATATATTTTGTATGAAAATATAATAGAAATACATGATGAGTGTCAAGGTGAGTGATCACTGTGGGGTGCAGAGAGCAGTTCAGGATTCATGGGTGGGTAGGATTTATACTAGGCTTTCAGTACCTGATTTGGACTTGCCTCAACAATGAGGAACGGGAAAGCATTTTTAGGCAGGAGTCAGACATGGAGGCAGGAATGCTTAAATCATACTGAACGTCCACGTGACCAAATTTCAAGACGACTCACATTAGAATTTCCCTTGAGTACAAATGATTCAATTTCTGAACAAAGATTTAGCCTCATTGGGGAATGGTTTGCTGTGTGAAAAACAAGACTGAGGTTTTCAGTGGACATGTTTGCCTTTGGTAAACATAATACTGATCTGTAAGTCTAGCTGTTGGCAAAAACAGAATGATTGGTAGTGGTGGTAGCATCAGCTGCTACTTCACGAGGCTTTACTTGCATTAACTTATTTAATCATCCAAGAACTTGAGAAGTAAGCACTAATATCATTCCAGTCTTGCAGATGGGGAAACTGAGACTCAGAGAGGTAGGAAAGAAAAAAAAAAAGGGGGAAGGAAAGAAAAAGAAAAGGAAGAAAAGAAAAGAAAAAAATCATATCCATGGTCACAGAGCTAGAAAGCACTTACTTATAGCACAGGGTTTATAATGAGGAATAACAGGAGATTGGAAGAGAGGCAGGGATTTGACGCCAGTTTGATTGAGAAGTTTGGGTTTATTCCATAGTCTGTGGGTGGTTGTTGAAGACATTTCTGTCTTTAATGCTATGTGGGAACTAGGCTGGAACCCAATTCACCTCATCCTATCAGCACATTAGCAATGGCTGGGCTAATCCCTAGTGCTATGAGTCCGCAGCAAACTAGGTCAATGGGATTTCCCCATCCCCTGCGACTGTTAGGGCCAATCACAGGCCTCCAGAACTGACACACTACATTTCAGTTGCTCTTTCATTGATTCTTTAAGGCATCTTGAAATGAGAGAGATCATCTAATTCCCACTCAGGTCAAATTCTCTATTAGTATTCAGTCAGCTTGCTTTACTTCCCTGTCTGCTAAAAATCCACAGGTGACCAAATTTCAAGATGGCTCACATTGGAATTTCCCTTGAGTACAAATGATCCAATTTTTGAGCAAAGATTTAATTTAATTGGGGAATGGTTTAATGTATGAAAGGAGACTGGGGGTTTTCAGTGGACTTACTTGGCCTTGGTAAACTTGAGAATTATTGCTAATGTCATGTGGCAGAAGAATGTTTTAGCCTACTGGACTAGTTTTCTATAGCACTGAAGACCTACTACAGTCCTTGATGCATAGTGACACTAAATAAATATTTCTTTAATAAATGAGAGGACATATAAATTGGAATTAATGATTTGTGTCCAACTTTAAAATGTCTGATTTGAAAGAAATTTTGTAGATATTGGAACAAGTTTGAACAAGACAAATAAGAAATTGACCAGCTGCTTCCGTCATGAATCTTACTGTCACCCAGGAAGAATAGGGGCAGTCCACCAATCCTCCAGTGAGTAATATTGTTGACAAAGAAAATGCCCTTTTCACTTTGTATTATGTCTTTAGTGTAAAAGATCCTGATGTTCACTGGACCACACTTGCCTTTCAGAATGGCAGTGACATCTTTCTATAGCCTCCAAAAAGACAGTGTGGCTCAGTGAGGTAGAAAGTAGGGCTATTCAAAGTCCTTTAAAATCATAGGCTTTCGGGAGACCTATGTTCAGAGCCCTGCTCCTCCAATTATGCTGTGATATAAGGCAAGTAAATGGCCAGGCTGGACCTCAAATTTTTTATCTGTTAAACTGAAGGTAATAATACCTTCTTTGCTGGATTCTTATGATGATTAATGAGGAAACTGTGTAAAGCACGTCACACATAGTAGGTACAAAATAAATCTCATTTCACGTCTTCTTTTCTTTTGTCAAATGAATAGTTTGTACAATTAAGCAATAAGTATAGCTCTGCTAAATTTGGTCTGTGTGGAGGTTCTAGCACTGAGTTACTATGACAACTTACTTTTTTTTTCTGGAAAGGCATTTTCTCTAAGATTGGTGATTTAAGAAATGAAACTGCTCTATTAAAAAGCTACAAAATACCTGCCATACATTTTTTGTACTCCCTCCCTATTAATCAACTTTCTTCAAGTATTTTCATTTAATTTTACTGTAAGATAGGAGTTGGTTTTTTCCAATAAACGTACCTGGAATATCATAAATCATGCTTTATTCCATTTATTTTATTTTATTTTATTTCATTTATTTATTTATTTTAGCATCTTTATTGGAGTATAATTGCTTTACAATGGTGTGTTAGTTTCTGCTTTATAAAAAAGTGAATCAGTTATACATATACATATGTTCCCATATCTCTTCCCTCTTGCATCTCCCTCCCTCCCACCCTCCCTATCCCACCCCTCTAGGTAGTCACAAAGCACCGAGCTGAACTCCCTGTGCTATGCGGCTGCTTCCCACTAGCTATCTATTTTACGTTTGGTAGGGTATATATGTCCATGCCACTCTCTCACTTTGTCACATCTTACCCTTCCCTCTCTCCATATCCTCAAGTCCATTCTCTAGTAGGTCTGTGTCTTTATTTCCGTCTTGCCCCTAGGTTCTTCATGACCATTTTTTTTTCCCCTTAGATTCCATATATATGTGTTAGCATACTGTATTTGTTTTTCTCTTTTTCTTAAATATACTAACTCATTCTGAAGCATTCTAAGGACTTCTTTGTAGACATCCGAGATCATAGAAGGTCAGGACTATTCATTGCTCTTTTAATCAAGGATGGCAAACACATAGCACAAATTCTGATACTTCAAACATCCGTGCTCATGGCACTCATTCCTAATAATCCAGTTTTCCCCTCAGAATCCTTCTGAACACAGCAGTGCAGAAAGCAGCTATCCTTAAATTGGTGCTACTGTGTAAGTTCATATCCATTTGCCTTTCATGGACTAAACCATGAGTGAGGTTCAGATGCTCATCAAGGTTGCTTGATATGCTGCCTGAAATTATATAATGTATACATTCCTTGGGTTAACAGTGCCTTCCTTCCAAGGATATCTTTGAAAATGTTTGTACGCAATAGAAATGGAAACACAGTGACCCTATGAGATTAGGTGCAGTTTATCAACACTGATTGAAAGGAGAAAGATCGGGGCAAGGAATGATGTACAAGAGAAAGCAGCTACAGCTGTAGGTTTTCTGCAGGTGGGCTTGCCTTTGATCCAAAAGGTGAATATAGACCTGGTGTTTGTATTTTAAATGAAGAAATTAAAGTTGAGCTGTCAAGTCTGTTAATTTAATGTTTCCCAAACTTAAATAATTCACTCACCACCTTCATGATTTTTGATTATTCATTTACCATTTGAACTATCATTAAATAACTATTTTATTTATTGTGCCTCCATTTTATTTAAAGTTTATTTAAACACAAAATTTTATTTCTCTATTATGGTAAACATTTACAGCGTTGAATATCATAGAATATAACTATAAATATAAACACTTCAAAAATTAGACTATGACATTAAATTCTAGCTAGAAACCTTGTCTGTTAGTAACTCTAAGAAGCTAGTTCTCTCTTTGTAATAAAACACATATGTATGTTTTATTGGTCAGAACCAGAAGGGTCTAATTTTTGAGAGATCAATACTTTCCCCAAAGTCTGGAAGACAAAGTTTTTCTCTAAAGAAGGCAATTCTCTGTTTCCTTTGCAGAACTATGTATTTTTTTTACACAGAGAGAACCAGCTTCTTAGTCATTAAGACTTAAGTCATATAAATATGCCTGTATATATATATATATATATATACATATATATGCAGGCATACATATATATGAGATGCACAAACACAAAATGAGCCTTCCTTCATGATAAAATCTGAAAAGTTATGCTCTCCCACAAAAATTTAAAAGGAATAGAGATTACCAGGTTGGTTCTGTGAGTTTACATCTTACTCCTCTGAGCCTATGGCTATAATAGGTAGAATATGTGCGTGTAGGTATACACATATATACATATGTGTATATATAAATATAAATAAATAAGTAAATAAAATAGACATAGACTTGCTCAAAAGACTGATAAACGTCTCTCTGTGAGCCAGAAATGGAACAGAAACATACAGCTATAAATGAGAACTGAATCCATAAACCTCCTGGGTTCCAAGTTGGGCAGGAATATGATTCCACTGAATTAATAGGAACTGAGAAAACCACATGTGACAAGGGACCAGAGCCAGGACCACTGTATTACATGTCATATATTCATATTATGGAATACTATACAGCATTGAAAATGAACTATCTACAAATACACCCAACAATATGCATGAAACTCTCAAACAGCACTGTGTTAAAAAAGACAAACACAAAAGAGCACACTTGACAGGAAGCAACTGGACGGCAGCATAAGGGGGGATTCTGGGATCACCATAATGTTCTATTTATTGCTCTTAGTGCTGCTTGTGTATGTTTTGTTTTTGAATATTCATCCACTGATATGTTATTATGTGCATTTCTCTATATGTACAGTTTTAAAAGACACTCTAAATTTCTTAGAGTACAAAAGTTTACTGAGGGACTTCCCTGCTGGTGCAGTGGTTAAGAATCCGCCTGCCAATGCAGGGGACACGGGTTCGAGACCTGGTCCAGGAAGATCCCACATGCCGTGGAGCAACTAATCCTGTGCACCACAACTACTGAGCCTGCGCTTGAGAGCCTGCGAGCCACAACTATTGAGCCCTCGTGCCACAACTACTGAAGCCCGTGTGCCACAACTACTGAAGCCCACACGCCTAGAGCCCAGGCTCCGCAACAAGAGAAGCCACTGCAATGAGAAGCCCGCACACCAGAATGAAGAGTAACCCCTGCTCACTGCAACTAGAGAAAGCCTGCTTGCAGCAACAAAGACCCAACACAGCCAAAAATAAATACATAAATAAATTAATTTTTAAAAAGTTTACTGAGAACTATGAAACAATAATTTCACATGCGGATATGTCATAGTGAAACTACAGGGTATCAGAATAAAACCACCAGAGAGAGAAGGATGAGCATCCTCACAGGAACTATAATTAGATGGATAGTGAATTTCTGTCAACTACAATAGATGCCCACAAGTCAATGGTGTAATATCTTCAAATTACTAAGAAAACATAACTGTCAGTTTTAGACATATTTATCTAGCTTAGCCATCATTGAAGACTAAGTGTAAACAAAAAAAAAGACATTTTCTGATTTCTCAAGTAGGCCACGCATAGACCATGGCTAAAGGGATGCACTTGAGCAAAAACAGATAGATTCATCTTAAATGAAAAAATAATTAAAATGTATTTGTAACTAAATATTGACTATAAACATAACTTATTAGATATAAACAAATCGTGGAACTAACATTTAGACAAAAAAAAAAATGGAAGTTGGGAGATAGCAAAAGTTCAGGAGCTAGTTAAAAGGTTGTGATTCTTGAGTTTTTCAAGAAAGGAGAGAGATGCTGAATAATTTTAGGTTTTATTAAAATATGTAGTGAAATATGCAAGTTAAGATTTAAGGAATTGATGACCCAGCAATTTTATATCTAGGTATATATCTGGGGGAAAACTCTCACATATCTGCACAAGAATACATATACAACACATTATTTATAATAATGAAAAGCTGAAAACTTTTAGGTCCATCAACAGGGGAATATATAAAATTATATTATTTGTGTATGATGGAGTATTATAATACAATTAAAAGAACCAGATCTACCTCTATCAAAATATACAAATTAAAAAAATTATTGAAGTATAGTTGATTGGCAATGTTATATTAGTTTCAGGTGTACAGCAAAGTGATTCCATTATATATTTTTTTAGAGTCTTTTCCATTATAGGTTATTATTATAAGATATTGAATATAGTTCCCCGTGCTATACAGTAGGTCCTCATTGTTTATTTTATGTATAGTAGTGTGTATCTGTTAACCAATTTATTAAAAATTCAGAGACACAAATTGGATACACATCATATTCATGATAGACATTGTTTCTGGAGAGGTGAAGCCAACTATTTATAGTGTATTTTAAAAAATAGCTTGATGAAACAATATCAAAATGTTAATATTTTAATATTATAGGGGATAGGTACACTGGGGTGTTCTTTGTTGAATTTTTCTTTATTTTTTTCTATATTTTTTTCCCTATGTCTGTGTCTTTATTTCTCCCTTGTAAATAAGATCATCTATGCCAATTTTTTCAGATTCCACATATATACGTTAATATACGATATCACTCTGTATGACAGTCTCTAGGTCCATCCACGTCTCTACAAATGACCCAATTTCGTTCCTTTTTATGGCTGAGTAACATTCCATTGTATATATGTAACACATCTTCTTTATCCATTCCTCTGTTGGTGGACATTTCCATGTCCTGGCTATTGTAAATAGTGCTGCAATCAACATTGGGGTGCATGTGACTTTTTGAATTATGGTTTTCTCTGGGTATATGCCCAGTAGTGGGGTTGCTAGGTCACATGGTAGTTCTATTTTTAGTTTTTAAGAAACCTCCTTACTGTTCTTCATCATGACTGTATCAATTTACATTCCCACCAACAGTGCCAAAGGGTTCCCTTTTCTCCACTCTCTCTCCAGCATTTATTATTTGTAGATTTTTTGATGATGGCCATTCTGACCAGTGTGAGGTGATATCTCATTGTAGTTTTAATTTGCATTTCTCTACTAATTAGTGATGTTGAGCATCTTTTCATGTGTTTGTTGGCCATTTGTATGTCTTCATTGGAGAAATGTCTATTTAGATCTTCTGCCCATGTTTTGATTGGGTTGTTTTTGTTTTTTGATATTGAACTGCATGAGCTGTTTGTATATTTTAGAGATTAATCCTTTGTCCGTTGTTTCATTTGCAAATATTTTCTCCCATTCTGAGGGTTGTCTTTTTGTCTTGTTTATGGTTTCCTTTGCTGTGCAAGAGCTTTTAAACTTAATTAGGTCCCATTTGTTTTTATTTTGTTTTTATTCTGATTACTCTAGGAGTTGGGTCAAAAAAGATCTTGCTGCGATGTATGTCAAAGAGTGTTCTGCCTATGTTTTCCTCTAAGAGGCCTTACATTTACATCTTTAATCTATTTTGAGTTTATTTTTGTGTATGGTGTTAGGGAGTGTTCTAATTTCACTCTTTTACATGTAGCTGTCCAGTTTTCCCAGCAACACTTATTGAAGAGGATGTCTTTGCTCCATTGTATATTCTTGCCTCCTTTGTCATAGATTAGGTGACCATAGGTGCATGGGTTTATCTCTGGGATTTCTATCCTGTTCCATTGATCTGTATTTCTGTTTTTGTGCCAGTACCATACTGTCTTGATTACTGTAGCCCTGTATTATATTCTGAAGTCAGGGAGCCTAATTCCTCCAGCTCCATTTTTTTTTTTCTTCTCAAGATCGCTTTTGCTATCTGAGGTCTTTTGTGTTTCCATACAAGTTGTAAATTTTTTTGTTCTAGTTCTGTGAAAATTGCCATTGGTAATTTGATAGGGATTGCACTGAAGTGTAGATTGCTTTGGGTAGTATAGTCATTTTCACAATATTGATTCTTCCAATCCAAGAACATGGTATGCCTCTTCATCTGTTTGTGTCGTCTTTGATTTCTTTCATCAGTATCTTATAGTTTTCTGTGTACAGGTCTTTTGCCTCCTTATGTAGGTTTATTCCTAGGTATTTTATTCTTTTTGTTGCAATGGTAAATGGGAGTGTTTCCTTAATTTCTATTTCTGATCTTTCATTGTTAGTGTATAGGAATTCAAGAGATTTCTGAGCATTAATCTTGTATCCTGAGACTTTACTAAATTCATTAATTAGCTCTAGTAGTTTTCTGGTGGCATCTTTAGGATTTTCTATGTATAGTATCATGTCATCTGCAAACAGTGAAAATTTTACTTCGTCTTTGCCAATTTGGATTCCTTTTATTTCTTTTTCTTCTCTGATTGCTGTGGCTAGGAATTCCAAAAGAGATCACTGAAGAAATCAAAGAGGAAATCAAAAACACCTAGAAACAAATGACAATGAAAACACGATGACCCAAACCTATGAGATGCAGCAAAAGCAGTTCTAAGAGGGAAGTTTATAGCAATACAATCCTACCTCAAGAAGCAAGAAAAATCTCAAATAAACAACCAAACCTTACACCTAAAGCAACTAGAGAAAGAAGAACAAACAAAACCCAAAGTTAGTAGAAGGAAAGAAATCATAAATACCAGAGCAGAAATGAATGAAATAGAAATGAAAAAAACAATAGCAAAAATCAATAAAACTAAAAGTTGGTTCTTTGAGAAGATAAACAAAATTGATAAACCTTTAACCAGACTCATCTAGAAAAAGGTGGAGAGGACTCAAATCCATAGAATTAGAAATGAAAAAGGAGAAGTTACGATGGAGACCACAGAAATACAGAGGATCATAAGAGACTACTACAAGCAACTCTATGCCAATAAAATGGACAACCTGGAAGAAATGGACAAATTCTTAGAAAGGTACAACTTTCCAAGACTGAACCAGGAAGAAATAAAAAATATGAACAGACCAATCACAAGTAATGAAATTGAAACTGTGATTAAAAATTTTCCAACAAACAAAAGTCCAGGGCCAAATGGCTTCACAGGCAAATTCTATCAAACATTTAGAGAGGCACTGACACCTGTCCTTTTCAAACTCTTCCAAAATATTGCAGAAGGAGGAACACTCCCAAGCTCATTCTACGAGGCCACCATTACCCTGCTACCAAAACCAGGCAAAGATATCACAAAAAAAGAAAATTACAGGCCAATATCACTGATGAACATAGGCAAAAATTCTCAACAAAATACTAGCAAACTGAATCCAGCAAGACATTAAAAGGATCATAAACCATGATCAAGTGGGATTTATCCCAGGGACACAAGGATTCTTCAATATATGCAAATCAATCAGTGTGATACACCATATTAACAAATTGAAGGAGAAAAACCATATGATCATCTCAATAGCTGCAGAAAAAGCTTTTGACAAAATTCAACACCCTTTCATGATAATAACTCTCCAGAAAGTGGGCATAGAGGGAACCTACCTCAACATAATAAAGGGCATATATGACAAACCCACAGCAAACATTATTCTCAATGGTGAAAAACCAAAAGCATTTCCTCTAAAATCAGAAACAAGACAAGGGTGCCCACTCTGACCACTATTTTCTTTATTTTTGTAATTAGAAGAATTTAATAGCTTTTTACTTGAAAATTGACATTTAATGTTCCAATAAATTTTCTTAAAACAATCCCATTGATATTGGGAAACACCATATAGCACTGCAGAAAAATCATAGAAATTTCTGGACACGAGAGGCTAGTTGGTAAGCAGCTGAAATCAATTGGTCAGAACTAGAAGTGTCCAATTTTTGAGAGATTGACACTTCACCCAAAGTCTGGAAGATAAAACTTTTCTCTTAAGAGGACCATTTTCTGTTTCCTTTGCAGAAAACAAGAGAAAACAATAATTTATGGATTCAACTACTGTCTTTTCAGTGAAAACCTTTTCTCTGAGACATTTTTTTTAGCTTTATATTTCATGAACCAGTTACTCTGACTCTTCTTCTTCCTCATTAATTTCTTTTCCCTGAGATCTCAAAAGATAATCAGCAATCAGATATTTTCACTCAATAAAAGGCAATCAGGGCCATGCAAATTCAGTGTTTTGGGCAGAGACCAGTAAGTCTATATGGTACAGATCCCTCATCATGTGTCACTAAGAGTTTGAAGTACTTTGTTTTCCTTCTAGAAAAGTTAGTAATGTCAAGTAAAGGATTTTTAGATAGGTTTAAATGAGATATTCAATATACTCATATATTTGGTTTGTTCTATGTGTTATTGGTCTGTGATAGTTATGTAAAAGCACTATCATTCTTTTTTTAAAACAAAATATCTATGTTTTACGTATGTTATTTAATTTAATAGATGCACATTCTGGATACAAATCCCTTATCAAATTTTTGATTTGCAAATATTTTGTCCCATTTTGTGAGTTTTCTGTTTACATTTTTGGTGGTATCCTTTAAATCACAAAAGGTTTTAAATGTGATGATATCCAATTTACCTTTTTTTGTTGTTGTTGCTTGAATTTTGGCATTATATTTACGAAACTGTTTCGTAGTCTAAGGTCATGAAGATTTACTCCTGTGTTTTTTTCCTAAGAGTTGTGTAGTTACAGATCGTACATTTGGTCTATTTTGAGTTGATTTTTGTGAATGGTGTGAGGTAGATATCCAACTTTATTCTTTGTATCTGCATATCCAGTTTTCCCAGCACCATTTGTTGAAAATCTTTCTTTCCTTATTAAATTGTCTTGGAAAACTTATTGAAAATCAATTGACCATAAATAAAAGAGTTTATTTATGAACTTTCAATTCTATTCTATTTATTTCTGTGCCTCTCCTTATGCCAGTACCACACTGTATTGATTAATGTAGCTTTGTGGTAAGTTTTGAAATCATGAAATGTGGGAGCTACAACTGTGGTCTGCTTTTTTAACCTGTTGACCTTTCTGGGTTCCTTGCATGACCATATGAATTTTAAGATCAGCTTGTCAATTTTTTAAATAAAGGGGGAAAAAAAAGGCAACTGGAATTTTAAAAAGGATTGCATTGAATTTATATATCAATTGGGGGAGTATTATCATCCAAATAGTATTAAGAGTTTCAATCCATAAACATGAATATCTTTCCATTTATTTAGGTCTTCTTTAATTTCTTTCAGTGCTGTTTTGTAGTTTCACTGTACAAGTTCTCACTTATTTGACTACATTTATTACTAAGTATTTTATTATTTTTGATGCTATTGTAAATGGAATATTTTAAAATTTCATTTTTGGATTATTTATCATTAGTGTATAATAAATAATTGCTTTTATGTATATTGAGCTTGTATCCTGCAAACTTGCTGAACTTATTTATTAATTCTATTAATTTTTTTGTGTTGATTCCTTAAGATTTTCCATGTAAAATATGTCATCTGCAAATAGAGATAGGTTTACTTCTTCTTTTCCAGTCTGAATGCCTTTTATTTCATTTTCTTGCCTAATTGTCCTGGCTAGATTTTCAGTGCACTGTTGAATAGAAGTGGTGAGAGCAGACCTCCTTGTCTTGTTCCTGATCTTAGAGGGAACACATCTGTTCTTTTACTATTATGTATGGTGTTAGCTATGGGTAATTAATAAAAGTTTATTTCTTGCTCACATTCAAGTCCAGTAGGGCCAGCTGAAGTGAAATGGATAGGGAGAACTGCTCCAAATAGTCATTTAGTGATCCAGGGTCTTCCTCCTCTAAGTCTTCAGAGTTCTCACTGCTTAACTGGGAGATGGGAAAACAGCAAGATGTTACATGGCAAATTTTTAAGGGCAAGGCCTAGAATAGTGGTGCATTCTTTCTCCTTTCATGCCAGAACTCAATAACAGAGACACACCTAACTTCAAGAAGGACCAGTAAATAGTACTAGTCCTAACACTAGCATTTAGTAGATAAGGTAACCAACCATCCTGGTTTGCCCAGGACTGAGGGGTTTCCTGAGATGTGGGACTTTTAATGTTAAAACTGGGACAATCCTGGACAAATCTGTACAGTTGGTCATACTAGTGACTCAGCTGGGATTTGAAACCATATCTGCCTTTAAAGACTTTATTATTATTATTATTTTTACATTGCTTTCTATCAGGGAGGAAAAAAGTAAGTAGAGAGAAAGAAAAGCATTCATTTATTAAAAAATAAGGTTGGAACAAGGTTAAGAGCATGGACTTTGGAGTAAGAATTTTTTTGTTTGAATCTGGGGTTCAAATCTTGGCTCTGTTGTTTACTAGTTTTGTGAGCTGGGTGGTTATTTAAACTCTGTGTGCTTTAGTTTTCTTATCTTTAAAATGGTGTTAAAATTGTAATTACTACTTAGGGTTGCTATGAAGATTAAATAAACTAATATTTTTAAACCACTTGAAATAGTGCCCAGTATAAGGATTTGTTAAATAAATAAACTAGTGTTTATTAAATACCTACTGTGTGCCAAGCACTATGCTGTGTGTTGGAAGTACATCAACTAGTCAGAAACACATGACTTTAAGCATCAAAAAATTTGTAATCAGAAGGCAAGGTAGAACTTGAGCAAACAATGAGAAGTAGAATCATTTTATTAAAAAAGTCTCTTTGGGGGCAGTTGGATGCCATAAAAACATTTTATATTGTATCAGTCTCTTTACTTTCATTCCTTTATTCATTCAACAACATACTGCTAACTACAGGCCAAAAACTGTTCTAGGTGCAGGAGTGGGGCATTCAGCAGTGAAAAAGATAGACAATGTCATAGCTCTGTTGAAGCTTAAGCTTTCTGAGATAAAGAGACTATATCAAAGTAAATAGACCAATAATTGTAACAATGTCAGATTGTTGTAAGTGCCATAAAGGAAACCCATTGGAAAATGTGATATATCATAACTGAAGAAAGCATAATCAGGAAAGATCTGTCTGAGAAGTGACATTTGAACCAAGATCTAGAGAATAGGAAGGAACCAGCCATATTAAGAGTTAGGGGGAAATTGTTCAAGCCTGAGGCAACCACAATTTCAAATTTTGTGGCAAAAAAGCAAACAAATAAAAAACAAACCCTGAACAATTTGGCCTTGCCTCATCTCCATGAGGTTCCTCTCAGAATCTCCTTTCCACTCCTTTCTCCATGTGATCTCTCCAGATGGGATCTCCAGTTAGGTAACTGGACATCTTACTTGGTGACTTAGGGATCCCAAATGCACAAAACTGAGAGTTATCCTTCCTTATTTTTTAAAAAATCTTTTTAGCCCAGTTTTATTGAGAAATAATTGATATACATCACTGTATAAGTTTAAGGTGTACAGCATGGTGGGTTGATTTACGTGTATTGTGAAATGATTACAATTGGTTTAGTTAACATCCATAATCTTATATAGATACAATAAAAAGAAAAAAAATTCTCCTTGTGATGAGAACTGTTAGGATCTGCTCTCTTAACAACTTTCCTATATATCATGCAACAATGTTAATTATAGTCATCATGCTGTACATTACATCCATAGTACTTATCTATTTTATAACTGGAAGTTTGTGCCTTCTGACCACCTGCCTCCTATTCCCCCTCCCCTGACCCCTGCCTCTAGTAACCACAAATCTGATCTTTTTCCCTACGAGTTTGCTGGGGTTTTTAAAAATTATTATTAGATTCCACATATAAGTGAGATCATATAGTATATGTCTTTCTCTGTCTGACTTATTTCATTTAGCATAATCCCTTCAAGGTCTATCCATGTTGTTGCAAATGATAGGGTGTCCCCATTTTTATGGCTGAGTAATATTCCATTGACTATATATACTGCAACTTCTTTATCCATTCATCCACTGATGGACACTTAGGTGGTTTTCCTGTCTTGGCTATTGTAAATGATGCTGCCATGAACATGGAGGTGCAGATATCTTTTTGAGTTAGTGTTTTCATTTCCTTTGTATATATTCCCAGAAGTAGAATTGCTGAATCATATGGTATTTCTCACTTTAATTTTTTTGAGGATCCTCCATACTGTTTTGCAAAGTGGCTATACCAATTTACAATGCCACCAGTGGTGTACAACAATCCCTTTTCTCCACATCCTCACCAGCATTTGTTGTCTCTTGTTTTTTAGAACATGGCCATTCTAACAGGTATGAGGTGATATATTCTTGTGGTTTTAATTTGTGTTTTCCTAATGACTAGTGTTGTGAGCATCTTTTCATGTACCTGTTTGCCATTCATGTGTCTTCTTTGGAAAAATTTCTATTCAGGCCCTTTGCCCATTTTTCAGTTGAATTATTTGGTTTTTTGCTGTTGAGTTTTATGAGTTCTTTATATATTTTGGATATTAACCCCTTATCAGATATACGGTTTGCAAATATTTTTTCCCATTCTGTAGATTGTCTTTTCGCTTTGTTGATGGTTTCTTTTGCTGTGCAAGAGGTTTTTAGTTTGACATAGTCTCACTTGTTTTTATTTTGTTGCTTATACTTTAGGTGTGATTTCCAAAAAAATCATTTCCAAGACCCATGTCAGGGAGCTTTTTTCCTATGTTTTCTTCTAGGAGTTTCATGATTTCAGGTCTCACATTTAAGTTTTTAATCCATTTTAAGTTAATTTTGGGGGGTGGTGTAAGATAGAGGTCAATTTTCATTCTTTTACATGTGAATATCTAGTTGTCCCAGTACCATTTATTGAAGAGACTGTCTTTTCTCCATTGAGTATTCTTGGCTCCCTTGTCAAATATTGGTTGACTGTTTTGTCATGCCTTCTTAAAGGCCTAGTCCGGGAATTGGGACAGTGTGTGTTACTTCTGTTGCATTGTATTAGTTAAAGACCGGACCAGCATTACTGTGGGAAGAGACTACACAAGGGCATAAATACTAGAAGGTGTGGTTCATTGGGAGAGGATTTTTAGAGGCTGACGACTATAGTCTGCCCTTTGGCCCCAAATGATCCATGTTCCTCCCACATGCAAAATGCCCTTTCCTCTAGCACAAAAGCCTCAATTTGGATACCATTAAAGCATCAGGCTCAGGTTTAAAGTCCAGGATTTCATCATCTATGTCAGGTGTAGGTACAAATAAGACACCAGAAAATCTGAAGACCCATGAACCAGGGACACAAGCTGTATTTTCCCCATGTACCCAACATAAAATGGTGAGACAGATAGGAGTACCATGATAGACACTCCCATTAAAAAAGCTGGAGTTGGAGAGTCACGTAGCATTTAATAATTCTGAAATCAAGCTAGGGACGTCACCAATTCATTGTTCTGGGAGCAGAAATTGTATGTTGATTAGAGACCAGTTGTGCTCTTTAGGTGTACAGTAAGTCCCCTACATACGAACCTTCAAGTTGTGGACTTCAAAGACGTGAATACGCCCAGAGAAAGGACGAAGAGAGACAAGAGGAAGAAGAAGTAACTGAAGAACCAAAGAGATTCACTATGCAGGAAGTGGCAAGGGAATTTTCTTTATTTGAGGAGGCACTGTTAGTTTTTGAGGCACAGGACCTGAACTTAGAATGGTACACGAAGGTTGCAGCAGCCGTTTAGAATGCAATCCATTGCTACCGTGTCATTTATGATGAGAAAAAAAGAGCTACTACCCAGACATCACTAGATCATTTTTTCAAGAGGGTAGATAGAATTGAATCCAGCAAGGAACCAGAACCTGTGCCATCATTGTCAGGTGTGAGTGAAATTACAGCTTGCCCTCCGTCTCCTATTGCTGACGATCCTTCAGCTCTACCATCTCCCACCTCCTCTCCCTCCTCCAGTCAGTATCTCTTCTTACCTGTTCACTCGATGCCAGCCCCTGTAGGCCAGCTGTTGTACTGTACTACTATACTTTTTAAGGTACTGTACTGTAAGATTAAAAATATTTTCTTTATTTTTTGTGCTTGTTTGTTTTTTTATGTATTATTTGTGTGAAAAGTTTTATAAACCCATTACAGCACAGTACTATATAGCCTATTGTGTTAGTTGGGTACCTAGGCTAACTTTATTGGATTTATGAACAAATTGGACTTAGGAATGCACTCTCTGAATGGAACTCGTTCATATGTAGGGGACTTACTGTAGTTCTCTTCAGTCTTTCTTATTTTTTCCCCAATTTTTTTATTGCCTTTATTTTTTATTTATTTTTTTACACTTATTGAAGTATGATTTACATGTCATTCACCAATTTTAAGTATATAAATTGATGACTTTTGACAAATGAATGCAGTCTACATGTCTACCACAATAAATATGACCCTAAACATACCACTCACTGTTCTTAAACTATTTGTCGTATCTACTCAATATTTTGCAATTAAACCATGTGTATTTATAATTATTACATCTTTTTTTTTTAATTTAAAGTTATAGGCGTATATAAAATAAAAGTACACCTTATTCCACTCCCTGATCTGCTCCCCAGAGTTAGCTCTTAAGAACTATTGGGAAGCCTCAAACAAATACTTTACGTCTTTTTTTTTTTAAATTTGGCCACACGACATGGCTTGTGGGATCTTAGTTCCCTGACCAGGGATTGAACCTGGGCCCTTGGCAGTGAAAATGTGGAGTCCTAACCACTGGACGACCAGGGAATTCCCATGTCTTCTTAAGATAAATGATACTGTATTATATATATTTTGATTAAAAACTTGATTATATCATCTATTATATATACACATATACATACATATATATATACACATAGATACATACCTATTTTTCTCTATTAGCACTAAATATATATCGTTTCCTAAAGAGTAACACTGATTCTCTTATTTATGTCTTTTCTTTTTTTCTTTTTTTTTTTAACTTGGGGTATAGTTGTTTTACAATGTTGTGTTAGTTTCTACTGTACAGCGAAGTGGAGTTCCCTGTGCTATACAGCGGGTTTTCATTAGTTATCTATTGTATACATATTTTAGTGTATATATGTCAATCCCAATCTCCCAATTCATACCACTCCCTCTTCCCCCCTTGGTGTCCATATGTTTGTTCTCTATATCTATGTCTCTATTTCTGCCTTGCAAACTGGTTCATCTGTACCATTTTTCTAGATTCCACATATATGCATTAATATATGATATTTGTTTTTCTCTTTCTGACTTACTTCACTCTGCATGACAGTCTCTAGGTCCATCCACGACTCTACAAATGACCCAGTTTTGTTCCTTTTTATGGCTGAGTAATATTCCATTGTATATATGTACCACATCTTTATCTTATCTCTGTTATCTGGACTCCTGGATCTGTTTTTGGGGTTATCTTTCTTCCTAAATAATGGCCTATGTTTACAGCTAAGTAGCTTTCTTATCTTCTTTTTGCCTGTAAGAATTCTCTGTTCCTTTCAGTCTAAGCTCATATAATCCTTTTAAAAACTTTGTGTCTTCCTGTGTATCAGAGTATAAAAGTACTTTATGAGACAGAACCATAAATCTCTGAGATAGGCTCCTTTCAACTTCAGGCTCAGAGTTGCTATGGGACAACTTCCTTAAGAGACTTAGAAGCTGTCTTTTCTAGCTGAGAAAGTCTACCCAGAATGGCCTCAAATTTTTCTGAGGTATAATACCTTTGATCTAATCTCTTTTCTAAGTCCATGTTTTATTGTCAGTGCTCTGGCTTTGTTTTTTGATCTGAAGCCATTCTTTACTCTAGAGCCTTGCTGGCTGGTGAACTAGGACTGAGGAATACTTTTCTTTTCCAAGCTAGAAAGTCCTGGATTGGTAATATCTCTTGTAGATTTTACTTGGAAACTCAACATTTCCTTCTTTGGTTGGTTGTTGTAGTACTTATTAATACAAAGTTAAAAACAAAAAACAGTTGACACTTTCAGTATTCTTCCTGGAAATCTCTTTAGCCAAATAGATAAGTTCATTTTTTATATTTTCTATTTTTCATGTTGATGCAGAGATGATGTTAAAATTTCCACTTTAATATAACACAAACAGCCTTTTCTCCAGCCTCCAATAACAATGTCTTCCCTTTCCTCCCAGACTTCATTAACCATCTTCTATAGGCCCTTCTAGTTTCTGCTTGCCACCCAGTTCCAAAGCCAGTGCTATATGTTAGGTTTTAGTTATGGCAGGATCCACTTCCAGATATCAATTCCTATTTTGGTTTTTTTATTGCTATGTAATAAAACATCCCAAAACTTAGTGGCTTAAAGCAACAATTTATTATTATCTCTCATTTTTCTGTGGGTTAGTTAGGCTCAGCTGGGAATTCTTCTGTGGTCTTGTTTGGGGTGTCTTAAGAAGCTGTATTCAGATGGTATCCAAGACTGAACTCATCTGGAAATTTGACTGGGGTGTTGGGATGACTGAGCCAGAATTCTTACCTAGAGACTCATAGCTCCCCAAAGCAGAAGCTGCCAAGATTTCTTAAGGTTTAGGCCCAGACTGGCATAAGGTAACTTCTGACATATTACATTAGTTGAAGCAAGCCATAGACAGTCCAGGTTCAGTGTGGAAGGGGACTACAAGGAGTTTGAATACCAAGAAACAGAGTTTATTGGGGGCAATCTTTGGAGACTAGCTACCACACATGCTGTGACTTAAGTCTCCAAAAGTTTACTCTAATTGCTGTGGAGAGAATGAATTTGGGGGGACACTATTAACTAGTATGAATGAGAGATAATTGTGGCTTATTACAGAGGAGGTAATGGAGAGATGGAAAGGAGTAAACCGTTCAAGGTATATTTAGAAGTAGATTTGAAAGGGCTTGATGTACTGGTCATGAGGGATGAATAATAGGGAGAAATCAGAGGGTGATTTCTCACTTTTTAGGGATATGCAACAGATTGAAAGTTGGGTGTCATTTACTGAGATGGGTTAGACTGTGGTAGACAGAGGCTTAAAGCATTGACAACCAATAGTTCTGTTTTTGATTTAAGTATGAGAGATATATGACATGTTAAGTGAAACATATAAGTAAAGATTTCAAATAAAGAGGTAAACACACACATCTGTAGGTGAGGAGAAGAAGGCCAGGGCTGGAGGTACATATTTCATAATCATCAGCTATACATGAGATTCTAAATGAAATCACCTAGGAAGAAATATAGGTGAGGAAGAGAAGAGAGCCCAGAATTGAGCCTAGGAACTCCAATGTTTAAAGGTCAAGAGGGGGAAAAGGAGACAGGAAAGAAGACTGAGAAGAAGTGTAGAGTGAGGTATGATGACAGTCAAAAGAGTGGGGATCACAGAAGCCAGAGAGGAAACTGTTTTCATATGTAGCAATGGGTTAGCTGGTTTAAATCTGCTGATAAGTCTGTAAAATGAAGACAGAGAGATGTCCATTGGATGTCTTAAGTGACTACCTCATTTCATCCTAATAAGTTGTTCACTGATATGTATGATTTTTATGTATTCATTATATAGTTATTTATTTATTCTGCATTAGAATGTAAGCAGGCAGGGACTTCTTTCTGTTTTGTTTATTGTTGTACCACACCACCTAAAATTGGGCCTGGCATATAATATGTGCCATTCATTCATTTAATCATTCAACAATCCTAAGAAGTTAATATAATTATTTTCACTTTATAGAAAACTTGAAGATCAGGAATGTCAGATTCACACAGAGACTAACTTTGATAACCATGTTTCATATCCAGATATCTGAATCTGAATTCTCCTGTTATTTTCACTAAACCATCACCATCTACTAGGAGTGTTCTGTCATGTGATCATAGGTTAACTGGGAAGGTTTTGTGGTTAACTGTTGGGTATATTTTTAAAAGGCATCGTGATAGTAATTGTTGTTTGATTCAGTCTGTGATTGGAATGATAAAATCGGTATTTGCTTCTGTGGAAGTTCTTTCTATCTTAAAATGCAACTGTTCTTCAAAACAACATTAATATGCACATTTAAAAATTTGCATATGATTTACATGTTGATCAACTCATTTTGCACTTCAAGTAACAGGGAAAATGTTCACATAAGTAATACATTAAATGATATAACCAAAACTGTCTTTTAAACATATGAATTGCAAAATAACAGATAATTTAACCTAGTGTATGTATCTTTTTAAATGCATTATTTTTTAAAGGTCCATACACATAACATGCAAGAGACTTTACTTAAAATGATGATATATGTTAGTTGATTTACTTGGTTCCCTTTGACTTCCAATTAGTTTATTCTGTATGGAGACCTAGAGACAGGATAGCAGATAAGGGAAGGAGTTAACTAGAGGCTGACAGAAAGAGAGAAAAATGAGGGAAGAGAAAGAAAGAGGGATAGGGTAGCAGAGAACAGAGGAGGATGAGGAGAAAACAGGGAGGACATTGAAGGGAAGTGAGGAAGAGGAAGAAAGATTCTGAGAGCATTCAGGTACCTGAGGATATGCAGTCCTTGGAATGATGAAAAGAGATTCTGGAATGTGTGGAGGGCCTCTTCCTTCCCGTGTACCTGAGATCACCAATATAAACCCAAACAGATATATGTATTTTGTATATACTTTATGCTATGCTAGGTGCTGTGCCAACCACTTTATATGTATTATCTTTATGTATCCTCTCTCCTCACTCAAGAACCTGCAAAATTATTTATACATATATATCTCTCCATTAAACAGATGAATGATGATGATAATAGTGGTGATGGCTAAAATGTATTTAATTTAGAACATATTTAGTAATTTAGTGCTTAGCACATTGGGACTATGTTCATTATAATTAACCCAATGATGTTGGTACTATTAGATACATAGGTTAAAAAACTGAGTCATGTAACCTTATCTGAGATCATACAGTGAGTAAGTGGTGGAATGGGAATCTTAAGACTGATCTGATTCCAAATTCCTGTTCTTAACATCAAGTCACACATAATTCATAGGAATATACATACTTCTATCCCTTACCGCCCTGCTATTTACATATCTTGGCCAATTTTTGCCCATGCATGTGCACTGAGTCATGGGATGAATTTGATGGTAGTGAAACGTAGCAAGATTGGCAGAGTCTGTATACACACACACATGCATGCATACATACATACACACAAACACACCTTCCCCTTGATGATCCCAAAACTTCAGGGATACTCAGTATTACTCTTCCATTCTAAATCTCAGGGACCATTTATTTACATTCTTTTCCTACTACTCACAACTTTTCTGTAAGAATGGCATTTGAGCTGGTGGATAGGTAGAGCTGCAGAAAACTTCTCTGACCTTTCTTTTTCTTTTTTTTTTAAACTTTTTATTTTATATTGGCGTATAGTTGATTAACAGTGTTGTGATAGTTTCAGGTGTACAGCAAAGTGATTCAGTTATACATATACATGTATCTATTCTTTTTCAAATTCTTTTCCCATTTAGGTTGTTACATAATATTGAGCAGAGTTCACTGTGCTATACAGTAGGTCCTTGTTGCTTATCCATTTTAAATATAGCCGTGTGTACATGTCAATCCCAAACTCCCTAACACTTCCCCCCACCCTTCCCCCCTGGTAACCATAAGTTTATTCTCTAAGTCAGCCGTCTCCAACCTTTTTGGCACCAGGGACCAGTTTCATGGAAGACAATTTTTCCACGAACGTGGTGGGGGGATGGTTTTGGGATGATTCAAGCGCATTACATTTATTGTGCACTTTATTTCTATTATTATTACATTGTAATATGTAATGAAATAATTATACAGCTCACCATAATGCAGAATCAGTGGGAGCCCTGAGCTTGTTTTCACTTGCCACTCTGATATGGTTGTGATATGAGTCTGCAGGCAGTTGATTTATTATGGTCCCTGTGCAGTCAAACCTCTCTGCTAATGATAATCTGTATTTGCAGCCACTCCCCAGCGCTAGCATCACCGCCTCAGCTCCACCTCAGATCATGAGACATTAGATTCTCATAGGGAGCATGCAACCTAGATCCCTCGCACGCACAGTTAACAGTAGAGTTTGTGCTCTTATGAGAATCTAATGCTGCCGCTGATCTGACAGGAGGCAGAGCTCAGGCGGTGATGTGAGCAATGGGGAGCAGCTGTAAATACAGATGAAGCTTTGCTTGCACACCTGCTGCTCACCTCCTGCTGTGTGGCCAGTTCCTAACAGGCCACGGACCAGTACCGGTCCATGGCCTGGGAGTTGGGGACCCCTGCTCTAAGTCCGTGAGTCTGTTTCTGTTTTGTAAATAAGTTCATTTGTATCATTTCTTTTTAGATTCCACATATAAGCGATATGATATTTCTCTCTCTCGGTCTGACTGACTTCACTCAGTATGACAATCTCTGGGTACATCAATGTTGCTGCAAATGGCATTATTTCATTCTTTTTAATGGCTGAGTAATATTCCATTGTAAATATGTACAATGGCTTTATCGTGCTCCAGACAGGGGCATTTGTTGTATGGCCATGTGAAGTAAAATGGGTTTTAGAGCAAAAGTTGAGCTGTTCGTTTCCTGCTTGTGGCTGTTAGGAACATCTAGAACTTGTCTCTTTGAAGCCACCCAGCCCCAATAGTCAAAGTATGGGTTCAGCCTTCATACCTCAAACCTTGTTTGTTAAGAAGAAATAGTGAAATAATGGGAATATTGTGGACTTTGAATCCTTATACATCATGCATTAGCTGGTGATCCTGGACAAGTTAATAAACTCCAGGAACCTCAATTTTAACATCTATAAAGTAGAGATAATAATACCTACCAAGCAGGGTTATTATGAGAAGCAGAGATAATTCATGTTAAGCATTTACGATAGTGCCGTGTTTATAGTAGAAACCCAGTTAAGTGTAAGTCGTCCTTATTATTGGAAGGTTGGGTTTCCACATCTTTATAGTCCCTCCTAATCCCATGGTGCTGAAGCTGGGAGTCTAGTAAGATGCATAGGGAAAGGAAGGAATGACACGCTATACTTGTACCCTGCTGATGGCAGTATAAATTTGTATAACTACTTCAGAATATAGTAGATGAAGATAGCCATAAAAATGTTCAAGCCCCATTGACCCAGGAATACCACTCTGGAAATTTATCTTTAGGAAATAATTTAACAGGAGAAGAAAGCTATAAGAACAAAACTATTTATACAGCAATATTTATTAGAATGTTCTTTATAATAGTAAAAAAATTAGAAACCTCTGGAGACATGATTCAGTAAATTATAATACATCAAATGAGGATTTTTCTTAGGAAGAATTAGAATAGGGAATTGTATTTGTTATACAATGTTAAGTGAAAAATAAAAATGATATATGCACTTTGGTTTACTATAAAATAATATGCATATTGAATAAGCCTAAAAAGGAATGCAGAAAAATGGAGAAGTCTTGTAGTGTGATAGGATTAAAAAATCAATGTTTAAAAAATTTTTTAAATTTGTTTAAAAATAAAATCCATTTGTTCATGAATAAATACTTACGGGATGCCTACCATTTACTAGCTACTATTCTAGAAATAATGAATACCTCAGTGAACAAAACAGGCAAAAAAAGTTGAAAACTTATACCTAGTGTTTTCAGAGTGCATTGTAAACTTTTCAAAGTATTATTATGTTCACATTAACATTTGAATTTTCAACTAAATTTTTAAAAATTATGCAACATTGGAAACATACAAAGAAACATGGAAAACAACACAATACCCATTCACGTACTTAGGAGGCAGAGCTAACAGATGTTAATATTTCTCATTCACTTCCCAGCTCTACTTCTAAGAAAAATAAAAAATAAAAAACAGGCTTAGCAAAAGCTGAATCCCTTCATCCCTTTCACCTTCTTTCCTACCCAAAGGTACTCCTAATGTAGTTACGTATCTTACCTATTTACGTTTTCATTTTTTTCTACATATATATATATAAAACCATGAACAATATATATTATTTTGTTGGTTTTAAAACTTTACATAAATGGTATCATGTAGTGTTTATCCTTATGTACTAATTTTTATTTCACTCATTTTTACTGTTCCACGGTATTGCAATGAATGACTAAACAGTTTATCCTCCTACTGATTGTTTCCAATTTTTGCTATTATGCAGAATTCTTCACTGAACATTTTTATGCACAACTCCTTGTGCAATTGTGCCAGAGTTTCTAGGGTTTATGCGTAAAAGTGAAATTCCTGAGTGGTGGATGTGTGCATCTTCAATTTTAAATCATATTGCCCAGGTGCCTTCACAAATGGTTTTAACAAGTGACACTCCCAACAGCAATGTGTATTCCATGGCGTCCTCACCAATACTTAAATCATTTTTACCTGCTTGATACGTGGCATCCTTCTTTTTCTTTTAATCATTTAATCTTTCTTGGCTTGGGAAAAAATAAAGACAGGGTCCATGCTCAAGTCCAGTATAAGTAATTGGTGAAGGACCCTGTTCCTAGGCAGATGGAAGGCCTCATCTTTGGAACTAGAAATAAGCCATGGAGAGCACTTTGAAGGAGGCTTACTATTGACAGTAATTTCAGTGGATTCTCATGCCTTGTCAAGTTTCCTAACATGTGCCTAATGAGGTTATGGGTATTGAATGAAATGTCAGGTGTCTGATTCACAATAGGAGATTAGTTAGTGTTGCTTCCTTTTCCTTCCCAATTAAGAAAGTTCTCAGGGGACTTCCCTGGTGGCGCAGTGCTTAAGAATCCGCCTGCCAATGCAGGGGACACAGGCCCAATCCCTGGTCCGGGAAGATCCCACATGCCGTGGAGTAACTAAGCCCGTGTGCCACAACTGCTGAACCTGTGCTCGAGAGCCTGCGAGCCACAACTACTTGAAGCTCACATGCCTAGAGCCCGTGCTCCACAACAAGAGAAGCCACCGCAATGAGAGGCCCGCGCACCGCAATGAAGAGTAGCCCCCACTCACCGCAACTAGAGAAAGCCCGTGCGCAGCAATGAAGACCCAACGCAGCCAAAAATAAATAAATTAATTAATTTAAAAAAAAGTTTTCAGGGTAATACACTAAATAACTCTCTTTGCTCATGTGTGTCAATGTGCTTAGATGGATGGTCTCTAACTTTGGCATGCATCAGAATCACCTGCAGGGTTTGTTAAGGCACAAGCTGCTGAATCAGTTTTTGATTCAGTAAATCTGGTGTGAGGCCTGAGAGTTTGCATTTCTTGTAAGTCCTCAAGTGATGTTGCCCTTCCTGCTGGTCTGAGAACCATACTTTGTGAACCACTATTCTATATGTATCAGTAAGAATGTTATGTCACTGCTGCATGGGGGTTGGAGGATGGACCATGCAACTGATTAACTTGGTGATATTCCTCTCTATATAATATTGGGGCTCCCCTGAATATCCCTATGCTTTATTGAGGTGACAATTCCTGTAGCAATGGGACAGTGTCCTACCTTCCTTCCTCACTCAGCACATTTGTGGAATGATTCATGAAATCACAAACGGATTGAACTTTTTTTACTTCTTTCTGCCTGTCTGACTGATTACAAATGAGCTAAAATAAGCAGGAGATTTAGGGCAGTTTTGCTGATAGGGAGCTGCTTGGCAATGGGAGCCATCTAGGGGAATGGGCAGGGGTTGCAGGGTATTCTTAGTTTAATTTAAGGTCATCCAACTTGCTCCCTTTTCCACCACCTTACCTTCTCTTCAGCATCTTCAAACTCAGACATTCAGTGCTTTCTTTTTCTTTGAACCGTTGACTAGGATTGTTTTCCACATAAATTCAGGAACTTCACGACCATGCAAAAAGGAAGTAAGATGGAATTCTGGGGATCTGCCCACTTGAGTAGGTGCAAGTTTTAGACCAATTTTGTCTGTGCTTTCTATTTAAAACTTTTTGTTAATAAAAATATAATTGAAATATATTCATGTATGTAGAAAATATATTCATAAGCATATACTTCCTAGGAAGTATTTTTTAATGGACACTAGGTATAAGTTGTTAATTTAGGAGCTCTGTATAGGGTACACTTCAAATAAAATATTACAGATTTTTAACAACAAAAATAAAATCAGTATTTTGGCATGGTATTAGATGTTGTTATAAATAGAAGATATAGTACAAAGGAATTCTAACATTGCAAAAAGCACTGCAAAAAGATGAGGTGGAGTAAGGTCCTTGAGGGCAAAGGCTGTCTTTCTTATTTTTTTTTCAGTTTTATTGAGATATAGTTGACATGTAACACTGTGCTAATTTAAGGTGATTTGATATATGTATATATTGCAAAATGATTACCATGATAAGTTTAATTAACATCCATCACCTGACATAGTTATAGTATTTTTCCTTTTGATGAGAACTTTTAGATCTACTTTGTTAACAACTTTCGAGTACACAATACAGTATTGTTAACCATAGTCACCATACTATATATTATATCCTCAGAACTTATTCATCTTATAACCAGAGGTTTGTAGTCTTTAACCTTCACTCGTTTCCCGCATCACCACCCCCTGCCTCTGGCAACCACCAATCCATTCACTGTTTCTATGAGTTTGTTTTTTTTAGATTCCACATATAAGTGAGATCATACAGTATTTGTCTTTCTCTGTCTGACTTATTGCACTTAGTATAATGCCCTCGAGGTCCATCCATGGTATCACACATGACAGGATTTCATTCTTTTTTATGGCTAAATAATATTCCATTTATCTGTCAATGAACACTTAGATTGTTTCCATATCTTGGCTACTGTAAATAATACTGCAGTGAACAATCCAAGTGTCCAAGTATTTGTCTTTCTCTTTTTTTTATGATTTATATAATCAAAGAAATCTCCCTGCAGTTCTTTTTTGTTAACTTTTTATTTTATGTTGGAGTATATCCGATTAACAATATTGTGATAGTTTCAGGTGCACAGCAAAGCGTCTCAGCCATACATATACTTGTATCCATTCTCACCCAGACCCCCTCCCATCCAGGCTGCCACATAACATTGAGCAGAGTTCCCTGTGCTATACAGTAGTTGTCTCTCTTTCTGACTTATTTCACTTAGACAGTGCCTTTGAGGTCCATCCATGTTGTTGCAAATGACAGGATTTCCTTCTTTTTTATGACTGAATAGTATTCCATTGTGTGTGTGTGTGTGTGTGTGTATACAACCAACTTCTTTATCCATTCATCCATCGATGGACACTTAGGTTGTCTCCATTTCTTGGCTATTGTACATAATGCTTCAATGAACATGGGGGTGCAGATATCTCCTCTGTATAGTGATTTCATTTTCTTTGGAGTTGTACCCAGAATTGGGATTGCTAAATCACATGGTAGTTCTATTTTTAATTTTTTGAGGAACCTCCATACTGTTTCCATAGTGGCTACACCACTTTACATTCTCACCAGCAGTGCATAAGAGTTCCCTTTTCTCCATGTCCATGCCTACAATTCTCATTTCTTGTGTTTTAGATGATAGCCATTCTAAAAGGTGTGAGGTGATACCTCATTGTGGTTTTAATTTTCTTTGTATCTATCTTACTTTTTAACAACCTCAGGTTAAGGTAATCCCTGGCATAGAGCAAGTGTTAAAGAAATGAATGAAAAGTAACGATAAGGAATGTCAGAGTAGTACAATGAAAAGACAAGTGTTATGAAGTCCCTCAGATGTTGTTTTAAATCCTGATTTTACTGTCTGGATGTTTTTGGACAACTGTCTTAATCTTTCTGAAACCTAGTTTTCTAGTTTATTAAACAAAGACTGGGTCCTCTTCCCCGTCTAAGATCGTTGTGGTGGAATTTAAATGAAAACCAGTGACTGGCACATTGGCACTCAAATAATATTGATTCACCCCACTCCAGCCCTGCCAATTTCCTAACAAAAAAAGCACAGTATTAAAATTGGTAAATCTATGGCTAATCTGACCTGTATTTTCAGACTTCCTAGTACAATTATTAATTAGCAATTCCCTTACAGGAATCCTGTAAAATTCATCCATATTTTACAGAGATAATGAGAAAACAGAGCTTAAATATTCTGTGTAACTGCCTCAGGGTAAGTCAGTGGAGGAAAAACTAAGAGCTGGATTTCTGAGTTCAGAATTCCTGCTCCTCTGTCTTCTTTATTCTCAGACTGTGAAGCCAAACTTTAACTCTTGATTCTATTTTAGCAGCAGAAGTGATTTGGGGGCCTAGAAAAGTATAAGGTCATTTGAGTTTTTGTTATTCAGTTTTATATTTTTCCAGTGTAAATGGGAGAAGAGGTAACCAGACATCAGCATAAATTACTCTTTGCTGTGACTTATATAATCACCTTATCATTATATCTGTATTCACTGATGAGATAACATTAAAAATGTATTCAATGTAATAGCTTTTGAAATGGATGATTGTTTCCCAGAGAAGCTTTGGTGCTGAAAAACTGTATGTACTAGGACAAATCATTACATATTAATAATAACAACAACAATAGAGATAGCATTTATTGTAGAACTCCCAGATGCAGGCTATTGTGCTATAAGCTCTTTATATGCATTACATACATTGCTTCCCAATTATATACATTTCTCTGAAGAAAATTCTATTTTTGTCCCCATTTTATCCATGAGAAACTAGAGCCTTAGAAAGTTTAAATACATTACCTAAATTCATACTTGTCAAAAAGTCAACTCAGAAAGATTAGAATGTGGACGGTCTACCTCCAGAGCTGGAGCTCTAAACACTAACCCTATAGATATTTATTGAGTGTCATCTTTATTTTAGGCCCTAAGGATAGAGGAATTACCAAAATAAAAGACCCATGCCCTCTGGGAGTTGAAACCTGGCTCTAAATATAGAATAAGTAGCCCAGAGTGAACATGAGACAATGTTTTCTAAATAATGTTCCATGGAACAAGGGTGTCTTCAGTTTTTGTTTTTAAAATGGAAATAGCAATCCTAACTCTAATAAGTTTGGGAAACTCTGCATGCAGTTATTCCTCTCTTAGAGACGTACATTACATATTATTATATTAAAGTCAATGCAAAGGTCTGCTATTTAAAATATTAACATTTTCTAAAATTATTTGAAAACAAACTTTTTTCCCCAAATCATTTCTATGAATACCCATCAGGACACCAGTATTCTGTGAAACATAGTTTAGGAAATGCTGGGCTAGAAAAATTCTTTAATATTTAATCCCTTTGTTTTTTCTGGAAAAAAAAAAATAAGGGGGGCTGTAATCCTTGGTGTTCATGTTTTCCTGCACTCCAAACTCATACAGTGTGTATTAGAGCAGCTCAGCTGTGAGTTTATAGTCTCTATTTGTTTCTCAAAAAATTGTTTGTCATGTGCCTCATGATTGACAGCGCTCCATGCTCGTTCTTTACGCTCGGCCTCTCTTCCCTCCGTAGCTATCTTTCTTGAAAGTGTAGCTCTCTTCATTATGTCACCCTCCATTGTTCCCACAGTGTGCTCATGCCAGGTCCAAATGTGTGGTAAGGGCTGAAAAGAAGGAAGTTCTGGAGGTTTACAAGGGTTGTCCCAACAGGCAAAGAAAATTTCAAGGAATTTATACCATTGGGAATAAGAATAGGAAAGAGTAGAGCTGTTTACCTTAAAGGTTGTCGGTGAACCAGTTGAAGAAAAGGCAGAAGTTTACTCAGATGGGAAAAGGTCTGTCTCAGGGGATGAGGGCTGGCAAGTGGGCTCTGGTGGGTAGTTAACCTTTTTCTTTGTTTGGCTTCATGGAGTTCTCAGAATAGATTTGGAGTTCAAACTTTTAGTTTGGAAAAACTAAAGGGAATGATTTGTTTTCTTTATCACATATGATCAAACATTATCTGTTGGCCTGTTATTTTCTAAGCAAAGACTTCTATTTGAAACAGTTATTTAATTGTTAGAAATGTTTCCACTGCCCTCTATAAAGGCCTCCCTAAAATTATAGATCTTAGGAATATCTAATGCTGTTTCTTTCCAGAGATGCGTATTTATTATTTTCTGCAAAAAGGTGTGCCTTTCAACCTGTCTGTTCTATTTTATAAACAGTAAAATGCTAAATTAACACATGATAAGTGCTGAAATAAAAGTCTGCCCCTTCCCTTTATACCATCTTTGACAAATAAGTACATAACTCTGTGCACATTGTTTCTGAGAAGTCCATAGCCATTTGGAAGTCCAGAGAAGCCACTCGACTTCAGGAAGAACCTGAAGTTTGTTCCGTGCGAAAATCAGTTATTTTTTTGCCTCTAAGATGGACTTTAACTCAGGAGATCACAAGCGTATGCTGCTTCTGGACCCGAATCAACCTTCCATTATCTTAGTTTGATTTCCTAACAACCCACTATGGTAAGAATAACTAGTCCCTTTTTGACGATGAGAAAAGTGGGTCTCAGAGAAGCAAGATAACATACTGAGAGGTGATACTGTCAGTGTGCAAACCCCGTGTGGTCTAAGTCCCTATCCTACAGGATGTGTGTAAGAGACTTAGAGCAATGCCTGGCATGTAGTAAGGATGAGATGAATGCTGGTTTCCATTCCATTTTGTTCACATTTGTTATCCTATGTGCAGTAAATAAACATTCTGCCGTAGTGAGGCTCAGACGTTGAACAGGTATTGGCTGCGTCTGCCCACTGACGTGAATTCATTAGCTCAGTAAGTTCAGGAGCTTCAGCTTGCTGAGAAGGAAAGGGGTAGGGGCAGGGGGCACTCTGCGACATAGTGGAGAATCAATCACACACTCTTTCTTTTTTTCCCCTTAGTGAATCTAAGTAGAGAAGGCTTTCAAACACCTTCCCTGGGAGTATGGGTTCAATGAGAACAAACTGATAAAATCTTACTATAGCTCAATTTGAAAAGTATGACTTTCGTTCATTAAAAAGCTGAGTTCAAAAAAAAAAAAAAAAAAAAAAAGCTGAGTTCAACACTCCAATTAAGCAAAATATATGCCTTACATTCACCATACAGTTCTTGTGCTTCATCTTTAGATGATATGCCTTGGCACAGATGAGACTTTGGGAAACAGACAGTAAAAGCTGGTGAGGTTGCTGAGCAAAACTGCTATTAGCAGTTTAATCACTTGTGTTAAATGCCATGGATATAATCCAAAGTGGGGAAAAATTGCTTTCTGGAGTGCTGGACTTCAGCAGTTTCATAAGCTTAAGAAATTTGCTCTCAGCAGAGTATTTGGATTTCAATCGTAAGTCTGTAAATGACATAAATAAATAATACAGTCAAGTACAGTGATTCATAAGTAAAATCAGACAGTGTAGATCACTGATTCCATGATGCATGATTACTTATTTATATTGCTTTTCAGGCCTAAGAATTGTTGCATTATCCATTGGTTGAATAAAAAATTGGTTAGCTTCATTGTATTTGTTGATTTGCTTTATTTTGCTAGAATCATTGGTCACCATCCTTTGTACTCTGCCTTGCTTTGTCCCTGGAGTTGTCCTTGTTTCATTGTAGTTAAGTTCATAACCATTTGGAAGAACAGAAAGGCCACTCCTAGACTTCTACAAGAACCAGGCTTTTGTTTGTCCTGCTTCAGAAGCATTTCTTTTTATTACCTGGAAAATGAACTTCCACCCAGAAGAACAAAAAGATTTGCTGCTTCAGAATCTAAATCAACCCTACGGAACTCAAGTGTCTCAATTAACTCAGCATTTGGTATTAGGCTGGTGCTAACCAGAGGTTTAAGTTTCTGATACAAACAAACTCATTTAATTAAATTCTCCCTCTGAGTTGTCCCTGCAGTTCTTGTTTTTAGTAAAGTTTCTAACTGTGAGCTTAAAACAGACAAAAAAAAAAAAAAGAGAGATGAAGGAAGAAAGAAAGAAAGAAAGAAAGGAAGGAAGGAAGGGAGGGAGGGAGGGAGGAAGAAAGAAAGAGAAAAAGAAAGAAAAGAAAGAGAGGGAGGGAGGGAGGGAGGGGACGAGGAGGAAGGAAGGAAGGAGGGAAAGAGGGAGGGAGGGAAGGAAGGAAGGAAGGAGGGAAAGAGGGAGGGAGGGAAGGAAGGAAGGGAGAGAAACCCAGAATTCCTCTTTACGCATGGGGTAGGATAGCGATGGCAGACACATGACACATATTATCATTACTTCTCCTGTGCCTATGGCACATATTGTTCAATCAAAACACTTTTTCAACAGTTTTTGGAAATTTTGAACAGTATCTGGCTTATAAGAGGTCCTTAATTGTTGAATGAGCTTATGCTCTGTTTCCTGAACTTAATTGCAAGCTCTCTGAGGGCAAGCAGTCACCATGTCTGCTTCATTAGGTGCAGTGCATCCAGTGGAACTGCATTTTAGAACACCCTTAGAGGAAACTTAGTTGCATATGGGTATTTGTCTTCCATTTAGATACTGGAGGGGGATGGATTATTAAACGAGGTGGTAAAGACAGCTAGAAGTGAAGAATATAGACCTTTGTTCGGCAGTGTTGAGTTCATAGAACAGTAAATTGTCAACGACCCAATGCAGGAGCAAGGAAAGGGTCATTTTTACTTTTTTTTATTTCTTTAATTCTTCGCTGTAAAGCAAAGAGAACATAGGCTTCAGAGTTAGTTTAAATGCATGACATTTTTCACTAACTTGCTGGGTAACCTTGGATGAGATTTTAAATTGTTATATACCCCCTCACCCAGTTTGCAAAGATATAAAATAGAAATGATAATTATCTCAGTTTATTTTCGAGATAAATAAAATGATTCAACATAGATAATACGTTCCTGTCTCTTTCTTACTTTCAGTGAAGACCTTGGAGCAGCAGCTCTTTGAAATAGATAGCATAGAAATAACAAAATAGAAATACACCTATGCCCCAAACTTGTCTCATCTCTGGCTTGCCCTTTTTAAATAGTCTACACTGCCTTTATGTCCCTTGTTCTGTCGGTTTCTAAAGAGTTGAAAGCAAATATGGGCATCTGTGTTGCTTTGGTATTCAGAAATATCAGAATTCTGTATCTGTGCAACCCCTAGAAATGCATTCTCAAAGAAAGAACAGTTTTCTTGGGAGATTTGTTGCCCCGTGGCCCCTTTTCAGTTCTTTAAAGTGCACTATGAAGTACTTCCTTTTTTAATATTGGGGAGCGGGGTCGTGAGGGGAGGGGGTGGAGGGAGGGAGGAGAGAGAAAGAGGGAAACTGCTTCCTTTGATTATTGGTATGAATTTCAACAGCTCAAGGCTCTTAAATTTTTCATTTTTTTGAGATTGGGAAGTGCTGAAAGTTTTCTTCATAACTGTATTGCTATTTATTGCAAATGTTCTTATATTTCATTAAGAGAGGTAATTTTTGAAGTGAAGCCAGGCTAAATATTGTCTTATAAACTGAAAAGCAAAGGTGTTCTAAGGGAGAGTTTGATTGGTTTTCTCCAGGAATCTAGATACAAGCTAACTGATATGTTTACTTATTACCAAATTCCTCTCATTTTTATAGTTATACAGTCTGTAGGCAGAGCATCCCTGCATTTGAATCATACCAGCTTCTTCTCCTGACCCAGCTTAATGCTACAGGTATGAAAGGCAAAGGCGAGTTCTTTGCATATTGGAGTCACCTGGGACTTGTGTGGGAAGGCTTTTGTTTTGCCTTATTTCACAAGGTGATGAGAGTTCACTTCTCAGCCGGAAGATAAACTTAGATAAATTAACTGAACACCCTTTTTCACTCTTTCTCACCTCACCTCCAGACCTTTTCCCTTTTAGATTGGCTTCTGCTTGTTCCTTTGAGTTACTCCACCTGCCAAGCAAAAAGTTGCTGAGACCTGCTGATAAAATTTCATTTAGGCAGGGTGGGAGCACTACAGCCTTGAAAACATAGAGCGTCTCTGTGTTTTCACTCCATGAAGGAGACATGACCTATCTCACAGAGTGGTTAAGCTTCATTCCTGCTTGCCTCCTCAGACCAGGGCAGGAAAGGATGCTGTTAATGAAGGGCGGCTGTGGTTAAGAGCTCTGCAGAGCGATAGACCTGGGTTTGTATGCAGCCTTTGTCAGTTCCTAGCCATTGACCTTGGGTTTTTCCTTTCTGAGCTCCAGTGACCTCATCTGTAAAATGATGAGAGTGACCTCATCATATAAAATGCAACATATATATATACATTCCTGTGTTTCCCCTTATCATATATATATATTTTTTACACACATATATATATATTACTGAGTATAATACCTGCTGCATAAAAAAGTACTCAATACATGGTACTAATTACTGTTTGATATTTGTACATTATGTATAATGTCATATGTCTTTCACTGATATTTCCTGTGTGATTAACAGTTACCCAACTTCATTGCAAGCTTCCTTTGTGCAGTGTTGATGACTTAGCCTCAAATCCTTTCTTTGCAGTTACTAATTTAAGAACCATACATTCTGATTCTTAATATAGACCTGAGTTAGGATATTATATTCTGTTTATTTATAAACATATGTCTCAAATTTTAGTAAAGAAAATGTGATCGCTTTTGCCATAAGTAATAAAAACATACAACATCTTACACATCTTTTGATTTAACTAGCATTATTGAGGGCCTTATTTGTACTACGTATATTAAATGTGATACCTCATCCTCAACAACCCTTCCAAAAGGAAAGATCATGATTAACTTTGGGACTAGAGAGGAAACTAGGGTTCAGAGAGGTTAAATAATGACCAAGGTAAACTATACTTAAGTAGCTAAAACAAGATCGAAACGTAGGGTGTTTAGTTGCTCAACTCATGGTCTTTCCGCTACACCAAGCTGACTCTCCATATCTAAGAATAATGTAAATGTGGCTTTGCAATTCATGATTGTTTCCATCAGTACAGACAGGGTTATCTCAAATTGTAAAGGTTTATAACAGCAAAGTATACTTCTCATTTATGTTATATGTCCATTATGGGTCATTATTCTGTGACCCAGTCTGAAGGAACAGCCCCTGTGTTCTGATATGAATGTCCTAAGGTAGGGGAAAAAATAGCAAAGATGAGACTTCCTGAGGACTCTTAAAGCTTTGAGTCAGAAGGGCTCTATGTCACTTCTGTTCACATGCTATTGATCAAAACAAATCACATGTCCAAGCCCAGTGTGAGCAGGGCAGGGAGGTATACTCCTCACACAGGGAGGGCAGCGATTATTTGAGAATAATAATAAATATATGATAATATTATATGTGATTTATTTATTTTCCTTGTCTAATTTTATTTTACTCAGGCTCATATAAAAATGTGTTTGTATTCCCCGAAGCACACACCCCTGATGATGGTAGGAGACAGTTCGAGGAGAGCTCAGTAGAAGAGAAACTCTGCTAGAGACTCACCATCGATTTGACATATTTAACGCACTATGTATTATCAGGGATAGATACCGGCCTTTTCTGTTGGCAGCGTCTGTATACAGGGACTGTTCCACCATTTGCCAAGTTCATTTCTTTCACTGCTCTGAATCATCTTTTAGCACACCAACATATAGCAGTTCGATAAATGATTATTTTGCATTTTTACAGTGGCCAATGGAGCTGAAATTGTGTTTCTGAGATGATGTACTGAGCTAGAATTGCATTTTCATTTTCCACCACGCTAATGGTATGGAGGTGATTTTATTGCGTCTTAGCTTTGGCACCTCCACATCTTCATTCCTCCTCATTGCTTCCATTATAGGAGAACTGCTATGGCTTCATTGGCAGATTAAATATGAAAAGATCAATAACAGGAAGATAAGCGTAGGAGTTAACTGGAGAGGAAAATCTTTGATGTGATTTTTCTACAAGTGTTCTTTGCTTCCATCGTTACTGCTATTTCTCCCTTTAAAATAGAACCTTCAGTTTATTTTTTGTTTCCAGTGTCTCATCAACTATTCTAGTCCTGGTCTCAACACCTCAGACTCGATAAAAGCCTCCTAACTTATCTTCCTGTCTTTAGTAGCTTCTTCCATCCTTTGCCATGAACGATGTAAAAAATGGTGGGATAGTTTTAAGCACCCAGGTCACAGAGCGCTGCACAGAGCATATACATATAACATCTTGGCAACTCCAATGAGAGCCCCGACCCCATCTGTCTTACCTGATGGCACCTCTCCTGCCCCTGCCTGTCCAGTCCTCTTGGCCCTACCCTCATCTTCAGCTTCCTATCTTGGCATGGCAACTGGATGTTTAATTTGGCAAACTTTCCCCACCTCCATGTTGAAACTTGTCTATCAGTCTTTTTTTTATCCCAATTTTAAAGTCTGAAGTATTTAAGGCATATAAGAACATACACATGGCCTATATCTGGATTCTGAAGAATAACAGTAAAATAAAATCCTATGAACCCACCAACCAAAAGAAGAAATTGGCTCTCAATCTTTACTTTCAAGTTCCGTCAAAGTCTCTAAGTTTGTTCTTCTGGTTTGGCCTTTTTTTTTTTTTTTGATCATTTGCACTTAGTTCCAGCCTGGATTGTCATCTCTCCAGCCCTCCTGTCAACATCGCCTGTTCCCACAGCTTTATCTTGAGCTCTTGTCCTGGCATGCTCCTCTTCCTAACACCTGAGATAGGAATTGCATCTACAGCCAGACTGCTCTTCAAAAAATTGTGTTTTGATCAGTCAATACCACCTTCCTAAATTCATAATCTAACATCATTTCTTTATTTCCTAATGAGTCAAGTCTGAACATTCTCTCAGGAATTTAAATCCCTCTGTGAAATCATATTTGGAATGGATCTGACATACATAAAAAATCTTAGTTTTTCTTAGCTGGTTTCTTAGCTGGCTTTCAGTTGAGGTAAATTCCCATTCATTTTTCTGTATAATTTTTACCACCTTCCTATCTAGCTCATCCTTTTTCCTTCTCACTCTGTCATGCCCCTTCTAACATGGTGTGGTGGAAGGAGCAGAGACTTTAACTTGAGGAAAATTTGGTTTGAGTCTTGAGCCCATCACTTATTAGCTGTGTAACTTTGGTCAATTTATGTATCACTCATCATTTGTATGATCATTCACATTTTCCCCATCTGTCAATGGGCTTATTAATACACTATGGGATTATTAAAAGATTAAGTAGATGTTTTCTCTAAAGGATGTGGACTATATTAGATAGTCAACAAATTGAGTTTTATCAATACTTTTCCATCCAGTCTCCTCATGTCCTACAGAAAAACCGTTTTTTTTTCTTTAATTTTTGAATTTTATTTATTTTTTATACAGCAGGTTCTTCTTATTAGTCATCAATTTTACACACATCAGTGTAAACATGTCAATCCCAATCACCCAATTCATCCCAACACCACGCCCACCCCCCCACTCCCCCCCCACCCCCCGCTGCTGCTTTCCCCGCTTGGTGTCCATACGTTTGTTCTCTACATCTGTATCTCATTTTCTGCCCTGCAAACCAGTTCATCTGTACCATTTTTCTAGGTATATATACCTAGATATATTAGATAACGCATATATTTTCAGATATATGCATTAATATACAACATTTGTTTTTCTCTTTCTGACGTACTTCACTCTGTATGACAGTTTCCAGATCCATACAGGTCTCTACAAATGACCCAATTTTGTTCCTTTTTATGGCTGAGTAATATTCCATTGTATATATGTACCACCTCTTCTTTATCCATTCATCTGTTGATGGACATTTAGGTTGCTTCCATGATCTGGCTATTGTAAATAGTGCTGCAATGAACATTGCGGTGCATGTGTCTTTTTTTTTTTTTTAACATCTTTATTGGAGTATAATTGTTTTACAATGGTGTGTTAGTTTCTGCTTTATAACAAAGTGAATCAGTTATACATATACATATGTTCCCATATCTCTTCCCTCTTGCGTCTCCCTCCCTCCCACCCTCCCTATCCCACCCCTCTAGGTGGTCACAAAGCACCGAGCTGATCTCCCTGTGCTATGCGGCTGCTTCCCACTAGCTAGCTATTTTACATTTGGTAGTGTATATATGTCCATGCCACTCTCTCACTTTGTCACAGCTTACCGTTCCCCCTCCCCATATCCTCAAGTCCATTCTCTAGTAGGTCTGTGCCTTTATTCCCATCTTGCCCCTAGGTTTTTCATGACCTTTTTTTTGTTTGTTTCTTAGATTCCATATATATGTGTTAGCATATGGTATTTGTTTTTCTTTTTCTGACTTACTTCACACTGTATGACAGACTCTAGGTCCATCCACGTCACTACAAATAACTCAGTTTCATTTCTTTTAATGGCTGAGTAATATTCCATTGTATATATGTGCCACATCTTCTTTATCCATTCATCTGTTGATGGACACTTAGGTTGCTTCCATGTCCTGGCTATTGTAAATAGAGCTGCAATGAACATTTTGGTACATGACTCTTTTTGAATTATGGTTTTCTCAGGGTATATGCCCAGTAGTGGGATTGCTGGGTCATATGGTAGTTCTATTTTTAGTTTTTTAAGGAACCTCCATACTGTTCTCCATAGTGGCTGTATCAATTTACATTCCCACCAACAGTGCAAGAGTGTTCTCTTTTCTCCACACCCTCTCCAGCATTCATTGTTTCTAGATTTTTTGATGATGGCCTTCTCACCGGTGTGAGATGATATCTCGTTGTACTTTTGATTTGCATTTCTCTAATGATTAATGATGTTGAGCATTCTTTCATGTGTTTGTTGGCAATCTGTATATCTTCTCTGGAGAAATGTCTATTTAGGTCTTCTGCCCATTTTTGAATTGGGTTGTTTGTTTTTTTGTTATTGAGCTGCATGAGCTGCTTGTAAATTTTGGAGATTAATCCTTTGTCAGTTGCTTCATTTGCAAATATTTTCTCCCATTCTGAGGGTTGTCTTTTCGTCTTGTTTATGTTTTCCTTTGCTGTGCAAAAGATTTTAAGTTTCATTAGGTCCCATTAGTTGATTTTTGTTTTTATTTCCATTTCTCTA
This sequence comes from Balaenoptera acutorostrata, assembly GCF_949987535.1. Taxonomy (NCBI): domain Eukaryota; kingdom Metazoa; phylum Chordata; class Mammalia; order Artiodactyla; family Balaenopteridae; genus Balaenoptera; species Balaenoptera acutorostrata. The sequence goes on along the minus strand of NC_080072.1, from coordinate 64,134,753 downwards.
GGAGCTGGGTCAAAAAGGATCTTGCTGTGATTTATGTCATAGAGTGTTCTGCCTATGTTTTCCTCTAAGAGTTTGATAGTGTCTGGCCTTACATTTAGGTCTTTAATCCATTTTGAGTTTATTTTTGTGTATGGTGTTAGGGAGTGTTCTAATTTCATACTTTTACATATACCTGTCCAGTTTTCCCAGCACCACTTATTGAAGAGACTGTCTTTTCTCCATTGTATATCCTTGCCTTCTTTGTCATAGATTAGTAGACCATAGGTGCGTGGGTTTATCTCTGGGCTTTCTATCCTGTTCCATTGATCTATGTTTCTGTTTTTGTGCCAGTACCATATTATCTTGATTACTGTAGCTTTATAGTATAGTCTGAAGTCAGGGAGTCGGTTTCCTCCAGCTCCGTTTTTTTCCCTCAATACCGCTTTGGCTATTCAGGGTCTTTTGTGTCTCCATACAAATTTTAAGATGTTTTGTTCTAGTTCCATAAAAAATGCCATTGGTAATTTGATAGGGATTGCATTGAATCTGTAGATTGCTTTGGGTAGTATAGTCATTTTCACAATATTGATTCTTCCAATCCAAGAACACGGTATATCTCTCCATTTGTTGGTATCATCTTTAATTTCTTTCATCAGTGTCCTATAGTTTTCTGCATATAAGTCTTTTGTCTCCCTAGGTGGGTTTATTCCTAGATATTTTATTCTTTTTGTTGCAATGGTAAATGGGAGTGTTTCCTTAATTTCTCTTTCAGATTTTTCATCATTAGTGTATAGGAATGCAAGAGATTTCTGTGCACTAATTTTCTATCCTGCAACTTTACCAAATTCATTGATCAGCTCTAGTAGTTTTCTGGTGGCATCTTTAGGATTCTCTACGTATAGTATCATGTCATCTGCAAACAGTGACAGTTTTACTTCTTCTTTTCCAATTTGTGTGCCTTTTATTTCTTTTTCTTCTCTGATTGCCGTGGCTAGGGCTTCCAAAACTATGTTGAATAATAGTGATGAGAGTGGACATCCTTGTCTTGTTCCTGATCTTAGAGGAAGTGCTTTCAGTTTTTCACCATTGAGAATGATGTTTGCTGTGGATTTGTCATATATGGCCTTTATTATGTTGAGGTCGTTTCCCTCTATGCTGACTTTCTGGAGAGTTTTTATCATAAATGGGTGTTGAATTTTTCAAAAGCTTTTTCTGCATCTATTGAGATGATCATATGGTTTTTCTTCTTCAATTTGTTAATATGGTGTATCACATTGATTGATTTGCATATATTGAAGAATCCTTGCACCCCTGGGATAAATCCCACTTGATCTTGGTGTATGATCCTTTTAATGTGTTGTTGGATTCTGTTTGCTAGTATTTTGTTGAGGATTTTTGCATCTATATTCATCAGTGATATTGGTCTGTAATTTTCTTTTTTTGTAGTGTCTTTGTCTGGTTTTGGTATCAGGGTGATGGTGGCCTCATAGAATGAGTTTGGGAGTGTTCCTTCCTCTGCAATGTTTTGGAAGAGTTTGAAAAGGATGGGTGTTAGCTCTTCTCTAAATGTTTGATAGAATTCACCTGTGAAGCCATCTGGTCCTGGACTTTTGTTTGTTGCAAGATTTTTAATCACAGTTTCAATTTCATTACTTGTGATTGGTCTGTTCATATTTTCTATTTCTTCCTGGTTCAATCTTGGAAGGTTATACCTTTCTAAGAATTTGTCCATTTCTTCCAGGTTGTCCATTTTATTGGCATAGAGTTGTTTGTAGTAGTCTCTTAGGATGCTTTGTATTTCCGTGGTGTCTGTTCTAACTTCTTCTTTTTCATTTCTAATTTTATTGATTTGAGTCCTCTCCCTCTTTTTCTTGATGAGTCTGGCTAATGGTTTATCAATTTTGTTTATCTTCTCAAAGAACCAGCTTTTAGTTTTATTGATCTTTGCTATTGTTTTCTTTGTTTCTATTTCATTTATTTCTGCTCTGATCTTTATGATTTCTTTTCTACTAACTCTGGGTTTTGTTTGTTCTTCTTTCTCTAGTTCCTTTAGGTGTAAGGTTAGATTGTTTATTTGAGATTTTTCCTGTTTCTTGAGGTAGCATTGTATTGCTATAAACTTCCCTCTTAGAACGGCTTTTGCTGCATCCCGTAGGTTTTGGGTCGTCGTGTTTTCATTGTCATTTGTCTCTAGGTATTTTTTGATTTCCTCTTTGATTTCTTCATTGGTCTCTTGGTTATTTAGTAACATATTGCTTAGCCTCCCTGTGTTTGTGTTTTTTACATTTTTTTTCCTATAATTGATTTCTAATCTCATAGTGTTGTGGTCGGAAAAGATGCTTGATATGATTTCAATTTTCTTAAATTTACTGAGGCTTGATTTGTGACCCAAGATGTGATCTATCCTGGGGAATGTTCCATGCACACTTGAGAAGAAAGTGTAATGTGCTGTTTTTGGATAGAATGTCCTATAAATATCACTTAAATCTATCTGGTCTCGTGTCATTTAAAGCTTGTGTTTCCTTATTTATTTTCATTTTGGATGATCTGTCCATTGGTGTAAGTGAGGTGTTAAAGTCCCCCACTATGATTGTGTTACTGTCAATTTCCTCTTTTATACCTGTTAGCAGTTGCCTTATGTATTGAGGTGTTCCTATGTTGGGTGCATATATATTTATAATTGTTATATCTTCTTCTTGGATTGATCCCTTGATCATTATGTAGTGTCCTTCCTTGTCTTTTGTAACATTCTTTATTTTAAAGTCTATTTTATCTGATATGAGTATAGCTACTCCAGCTTTCTTTTGATTTCCATTTGCATGGAATATCTTTTTTCATCCCCTCACTGTCAGTCTGAACGTGTACCTAGGTCTGAAGTGGGTCTCTTGTAGACAGCATATATATGGGTCTTGTTTTTGTATCCATTCAGCAAGCCGGTGTCTTTTGGTTGGAGCATTTAATCCATTAATGTTTAAGGTAATTATCGATATGTACGTTCCTATGACCATTTTCTTAATTGTTTTGGCATTGTTTTTGTAGGTCCTTTTCTTCTCTTGTGTTTTGCACTTAGAGAAGTTCCTTTAGCATTTGTTGTAGAGCTGGTTTGGTGGTGCTGAATTCTCTTAGGTTTTGCTTGTCTGTAAAGCTTTTGATTTCTCCATCAAATCTGAATGAGATCCTTGCAGGGTAGAGTAATCTTGCTTGTATGTTCTTCCCTTTCATCACTTTAAGTATACCATGCCCTTCTGGCTTGTAGAGTTTCTGCTGAGAAATCAGCTGTTAACCTTATGGGAGTTCCCTTGTATGTTTTTTGTCATTTTTCCCTTGCTGCTTTTAATAATTTTTCTTTGTCTTTAATTTTTGTCAATTTGATTACTGTGTGTCTCGGCATGTTTCTCCTTGGGTTTATCCTGTATGGGACTCTCTGCACTTCCTGGTCATGGGTGGCTATTTCCTTTCCCATGTTAGGGAAATTTTCGATTATAATCTCTTCAGATATTTTCTCTGGTCCTTTCTCTCTCTCTTCTCCTTCTGGGACCTCTATAATGCGAATGTTGTTGAGTTTAATGTTGTCCCAGAGGTCTCTTAGGCTGTCTGCATTTGTTTTCATTCTTTTTTCTTTATTCTCTTCCGCAGCAGTGAATTCCACCATTCTGTCTTCCAGGTCAGTAATCCATTCTTCTGCCTCAGTTATTCTGCTATTGATTCCTTCTAGTGTAGTTTTCATTTCAGTTATTGTATTGTTCATCTCTGTTCGTTCTTTAATTCTTCTAGGTCTTTGTTAAACATTCCTTGCATCTTCTCGATCTTTGCCTCCATTCTTTTTCCAAGGTCCTGGATCATCTTCACTATCATTATTCTGAATTCTTTTTCTGGAAGGTTGCCTATCTCCACTTCATTTAGTTGTTTTTCTGGGGTTTTATCTTGTTCCTTCATCTGGTACATAGCCGTCTGCCTTTTCATCTTGTCTCTCTGTGAATGTGGTTTTTGTTCCACCGGCTGCAGGGTTGTAGTTCTTCTTGCTTCTGCTGTCTGCCCTCTGGTGGATGAGGCTATCTAAGAGGCTTATGCAAGTTTCCTGATGGGAGGGACTGGTGGTGGGTAGAGCTGACTGTTGCTCTGGTGGGCAGAGCTCAGTATAACTTTAATCTGCTTGACTGCTGATGGGTGGGGCTGGGTTCCCTCCCTTTTGGTTGTTTGGCCTGAGGCAACCCAACACTGGAGCCTACCTGGGCTCTTTGGTGAGGCTAATGGAGGAGTCTGGGAGGGCTCACGCCAAGGAGTACTTCCCAGAACTTCTGCTGCCAGTGTCTTTGTCCCCATGGTGAGCCACAGCCACCCCCTGCCTCTGCAGGAGACCCCCCAACACTAGCAGGTAGGTCTGGTTCAGTCTACCCTGTGGTCACTGCTCCTTCCCCTGGATCCCGATGCGCACACTACTTTGTGTGTGCCCTCCAAGAGTGGAGTCTTTTTTTCCCCCAGTTCTGTCTAAGTCCTGCAATCAAATCCCAGTAGCTTTCAAAGTCTGATTCTCTAGGAATTCCTCCTCCCGTTGCTGGACCCCCCAGGTTGGGAAGCCCTTTGCAGCAATGAAGACCCACCATAGCCAAAAATAAATAAAATTAAATCTTTTGACTTCTGAGATGACTCAGTCACATGGCTGTAGGTAGGAGGCCTCAGTTCCTTGCCACATGGATCTCTCCTTAGGGCTGCTTGAGTGTCCTCATGACACAGCAGCTGGCTTACCCCAGGATGAGTTATCCGGCCCGCGGTCCCTAGGACTGTCACGGCTTCGGCTGCTGGGGCCCCTCCAGAGCTGGAGCCTCGGTGAGGCCTCCCTCCCCTCACGCTCCGGGGCAGTTCAGTGACGGCGGAGGGAAGAGACTCCGAGCCGGAAGTTCCAGCTCTGCAGAAATGTGGGCTCCATTCTCCAGAAAAACCTTTTTAGAAAGTCTTTCTATTTCCATTCTTTATTGAATATCTGGGCTTGGACTTTATCAAATATTGAATGGTTTTGAACAGGAACCTGGAAATATAAGGCTTCCTTTTGGAGAGATCACTCTGACTGCTATGTGGAAGAAGGATCAATGGAAATTGAGAGGTAGCTGCAAAAGTAGCCCTTATGAGAGGACATGGCAACTTAGGACATGGCAACTTAGGACATGGCAACTTAGGACATGGCAATGACAGTAGCAGTGTGCCTTTGTATTCTGTTTCTCGACCATGTCACATACAGCTGAATAAAGCACTATTTCTGGGCCCCTCCCTGGGGCCCAAAATAGGACTGGGCTAACTAACTCAAGTATAAATGTGAAAGTATAAATGTCAAAGGTAAAGACATCATAGCTTGGGAGAAATAGTATTTCTCAAACTGAAGAGTTGAAGAACAATTTCAGGAGAAAATTGCAGTTATTTGTTTGGGGAAGGCAGCGCTGAGCTGCAAGCCATGTGATGGAGACAAGTTTGTATGTTTTGCCTCCAAGAGTGTCCCTACTCCATCTCTTACACTTTAGCAAGTCTGTAGACGCAGAATGAATTCCAGAAGTCAAATATTGGAGCGTGTTAGTAGAAGTTAGAATAGGATGGGTGCTGAGGACCGAAAAATAAAACAAAACCCCCCAAAATCAAAAACACAAAAGCTAAACACTGAGGAGGTGTACTCTATATCAAATCATTATATATTGATATTTTCCTGGTTGGAAGGAGAAGAAGCTAAGAGATAAGAGAAGGGTTGGAGAAGATCTCAGGCAAGGCAGGGTAACAAAGCCACATTTAGAGGGAGAAAAAGAAGGGAAAGAAAACATTCTGTAACTGATGCAGAAGGTGAACGAGTGAGGAAGGGTGCATGTCTATGGAAAAGACAGTAATTGAAACACTATTTGAACCAGTATAATTTTGCATCCTGCTGGTTTATAATGTGATTTGAAATAATAAGGACGCTGAACAGAAGTTGGTGAAATCACCTGCTAATTCAAACAGACTAAACTGTAAGGATGCCTTTGGATGAGATGGTTGCCCTCAGTAATTGTAGGAGTCTGAAATGAGTCTGACAGGCAGAAGAGAAATAGCAATATAAACACCAGCAGGAGTCAATGAACACACCTTTATCACAGTTTACTACGTTCCTGGATTTAATTGCTTTTGTTTTTTTTTTTTGGTGGCTTTTTAAATAACACATTTCTCAGAGATGGTGACTCTTTCAGGAGAAACAGTTAAGTTGAGAAGGGTCCCATCAGGTCAAGAGCTTCATAGAAAAGTTGCAAGTTCCTTATAGTTTATAGAAGCCTCCCATGAGTATGTTTAGTTTGTCAGCTCAGGCCTTAAGAATTAGAAGGAACAGCACATTCTGTCTACCTTCTCTTCCTCATTGTACAAATGTGAATACAGTAGGGGGATCTTGTCACGGACTCTCAGTGTGTGGATATCAAGCTGGGATTCAAAGTCAGATCTCCTGATACTTGGACCTGAAGTCAAGTGAACTGGGTGCTGTATCACACTGTCCCATTGTGGATGTTCAAAGGCCATACAGCACTGTACCCAGAGCTTGAGCACGTAACTCCCCACCAAAGATTGTTTCTTGTTGGAGACTGTCTCTCAGTCTTAGGAGATTAAATCAAGATGAATAAGTGATTAAGTACGTTAATTTCCAGGCTTTAAAGTGTATTTCTCACACCCACGTTGATTTTTCCTTACAGTTCTGAAGGTTCCAAATGTCACGAGCCCACAATCAAGGTCAGTTTAGATAGAAACAATGTGTCCGGTGGAGAACAAATGCCTGAATCCCTATAATGCAGGAGGTGTCGTTGTGGGGGAGGCCACCTGCTGACACGAGAGCCCTCGTAAGCTGCCATGTGCACTGTGGCCGTCTAGTAATTGTTAGCTTTGAACGTTGCAATGCTTAAGTCTCAGACACACAGTTTAGTACACGACCATACACAGTCCTGTGTGGTCCTCAGAACACGGCCGTTGGCATTGGGCAGCTCTGCGGCACCTTTGGCAAGTAGTATAACCCCTCTGAGCCTTAATTTTTCCATAAAAATGGGAATAATATGACCAAGTTTGCTGAGTTGTCACAAGGATTATATAAAAACTTAGGTGAAGGTACCTAGCATGATGCCTTATTGCTTGGTAGTGGTAGATAAGGATTCATTTTCTTCTAATTTCATAGAAACAAGCTTCTCAAGAAAGAGGATACATCATCTCTCGCGTCACTCAGTAAATTATTACCCAGGAATCATCCCAGATGAGGCGATTTCTCTTCCCTTCCTTACAAATCCCATAGTACTTGATGTTTGGAATCAAACATTTTACAGTTACTGAGGATATTTTTTGTTAGTCACCTCTTCATAATTTTAACATTGTTTCCTCTTCCGTGAAAGTCAGCAACTATTCCTTAAATCCTCTGAATGCCTGCAGTACCTAGCAAAGAGCAAGGACCTTGTAGGCCTTCATTAAATGTTTATCAGCTGCCTGAATTTGTGAAGATGTGAACAGAAGATGAGAGCACAGCTTGAAGTCAGTGTTTTTCTTGCTAGGCTGCAGTTCTGCCTACAGGGTGTTTGGCTGTTAGGATTGCGAGGATTTTAGATTTGCTATGGGTGAGAGGGGCACAGAGCAAGAGCTGAGTTTTGGGCAAGAAGGAAGTAGTGCTGTTGAAACCCACAATGCCAGCTTGTTAATTCCATCCTCCGTACAGAGATTGTCTTACTTATCTTTATAACTCACTCAGGTGCCTTTCATAATTCCTGCCGATCAATATTTTTGTAATGAATGAGCAGAGCCGTGCTACTTTTGTTCTTTATGTTATATTTATGTTTGTGTGGTTCTTTCATCCATTCATCAAATGTCATTGAGCACCTGCTATGTACCAGACATTGTTCTAAAGGCTTTTCTTCTAAAGTAGTGAACAAAACAGACTGGAATGCCAGGCATAATGGAGCTTACATTCCAAATGAAAATAAGTAAGGAATATATTGGGGCTGGCCAAAAAGTTCGTTCGGGGCTTTGTTAGGCTCGTACGGAAAACCCGAACGAACTTTTTGGCCAACCCAATATTTTGTTATGTCTGGTGATGATATATGATGTACAGAAAACAGAGCAGGGTAAGGGAATAGGACGTGTGTGTAGTTGGGGGAGAGGGTAAATTTTAAATAAGATGGTTCAGGAAGGCCTCTGTGAGAAGGTGACATTCAAGTAAATACCTTCAGGAGGTGAGAGACCAAGCCCTGTAATACCCGAAGAAAGGCAGAGAGAATAGCAAGTGAAAAGGCTTAGACGTAGAAGCATGTCTCGCATTTTCAAGGAACAAACAGGCCAGGCTGGGGTGGCTGCAGTGGAGAAGTATGAATATAACAGGAAATGAACTTCCTGTAATATCTAGTGCTCATCTTAAGGACTTGATGGCTTTCTTCAGTGGATTCCTAAGAGTCAGTGAAAATTTGCAAGCTCTACACAGTAATCAGATGCTACAACGTTATTCATTCATTAATTCATTTATTCCTTCTTTCATCAATTCATTATTCAATAAATATCTACTGAGCACTTTTAATTAGAGCTTACATGTATTGAATACTTGCTTTATACTAAGAAATATGTTTCATGTACATTTTATTTTTACACTTTTTATTTTATATTGGAGTATAGTTGATTAACAATGTTGCGTTAGTTTCAGGTGTACAACAAAATGATTCAATTATACATATACATGTACCTAGTCTTTTCAAATTCTTTTCCCAATTAGGCTGTTAGAGAATATTGAACAGAGTTCCCTGTGCTACACAGTAGGTCCTTGTGGGTTATCCATTTAAAATATAGCAGTGTGTACATGTCAGCATTCTTAAATAACCTTCACACAACCTAATAAAGTAGCTGCTTTTATACTGCCATTTTTAGATGAAGAAACTGATGCATCAAAAGTATTTTTAAAGCATGGTATCTATCCTCAAAAGATTCCTTATCTCACAAAGGAATTGGGATAACTACATACACAGTGTACAAGCTAGTTTATAAGTAGTATGGCTCAACCGAGGTGGAGAAATTTTGATAAAGGAGCAAATACCAGTTCCTGTTACCCATTTTTTTTCCTTGAAAATATAATTGTGGTGACAGTATTTCTTCTGTGTTCTTTGTGTTTCTGGAAAGTCCAGACATATGTCAAGGTTTCCAAGTGCCCGTCCTTCTCTTTCTGCAAGAAAATGTCATGATGTTTAGAAGCACTACCATCTTTACATCTTAGCCACGTTGAGCTCCTGGAAAGCCAGAGTGACCCTGCCATTTCAGCTTGACAGTTTCTTTAAACTCCACAGGGTTCATCTTCTAAAATGAAATGGGGATAAAAATGGTCCCTAATGTTTCATAAAAACTTTTGGGGGGAGTGTAAATTTTTGGAAGATAACTAAACAGACTTTAATAACTGAGCTGGTGCTTCCTTGCATTTAAAATGCTTTCACCATCTCTATCTAATTAATTATTTATACTCCTTGCCCATTAACTTGCTTTAAAAAAGAACCTTGCCCCTCCTTCCCATTATCATTTACTAATCATAACAGTCACTTTCTATAGATAATAAATGTCTTGATTTCACCATTTATAAAATGCTGTCTCAACACCACTGGGAGTGGGAGGCGGAGCTAGTGAGTTTAATTAACTAATAAATAATGGAAAAGCACTTTGCCATGTAAAGTGTTTTGGACATTCTAAGAAGAGACCTGATCTGGCTCCTGCACAGGTTTGAACTGCAGTGATGCAGTTGCTGCCTATGGGTTACATCTTCTGGAAGGCAATGGAGATGATTCTCCAAAATGATTCTTTCTCTCAGAATTTTGCTTTGATAAAATATTGATTGTGATACCAATATGTGGTGCATCTCAGCAAAAACACCCAGTTATGTTTGGCAATGAATGTGTTTTATGAGACATTTTGAATTTTTCATCAGAGTCATACAGTCAACATAGGCTGATCATGACCAATCTGCTGGTGTAACATTCTGCAGGTTGCTTTTGGCCTTTCTTATTTGAGAAGGAAAAAAAAAGTTACCACCATTTTCCATCCTGCAGTGTGAATACACCAATAAACTGCTTAGGTCTTTACAGTCAATGTGACAAATCATTCATCTTGCTTTTTATTTCATGTTTCTGACTCTTTGCAATGCTCAAGCGTTTATTATTTTCAGTGACAAGGAATCTTTTATATTGGGAAAGAGCTCCATAAAGCAATGACTAACATTTGAGTCAAAGTTTTTAAAAAAAGTTTTATAAACGATAATTCAGCATATAGCTCATGGGCCAAATTTTGCCCACCACCTGTTTTTGTACAACTCGTTTCATACATGATTTTTTACATTTTTAAATAGCTGAAAAAGAATCAAGAGAAAAATATTTTGTGAAACACAAAAACGATATAACATTCAAATTTCAGTGCCCATGAATAAAGTTTCATTAGAATACTTCATGTCCATTCATTTATGTATTATCTATTCAGTTCTTCCACATTATAAGGACAAATGATAGGGACCATAGCACCTGCAAAGCCTCAAATATTTACTGTCTGTACTTTATAGAAAAGATTTACTGACCCCCCTGATACAGGCTATTGTTAGAGTTCTATATATTATTGGATCATGAGCATGTAGTAAGTAAAATCACCTGTCTCTGGAGAAAAAATAGTTGTTCATTATTTCTTCTACTATAGAAAAGAACCATGGTATAGCACTCGAATGAAATGACTTTGGAAAAACAGTTATCATTAGGTAAAAAAATTTAAAGGCACTAATTTATATATTATATCCCCTTGTGTCATATTTGATGCTTTTTTCTGCTTTTGCTTATATTCGATTTTTCTATTATCTGTTCATTGCCCATTCGTTCATTCTTTTATATTCTACCTACATTTGTAGTCTAGCTACTCCATGCTGAGTACCCAGAGTAATGTAAAGCAGAATAACAAAGAACTCAGCCCTTGCTAAGTTCACAGTCTCTTGGAGAAAATACCCATTCGAGCAGCACTTACAATGCATTGTAATGAGTGTTTCCATAGTTTTATGTGCAAATCCTGTGGAATCCCGGTAGAAAGATTGATTCATTATGGGGGAATGGGGCTCAGTCTCTCAAATAAAAAAGATATTTGAGTTGGGTCTGAAGGATGAATAGCAATTCTCCATGCTTAAAATAGAAAAGGTCTCTTTAGGAGTAGAAGCCAAGGTCCACTGGACAGAGATATAAGAAAGTATGGTGTGTCTTGGCGACATTAGGTGTATTATGAGGCTGTAGTAAAAGGTGCATCAGGGTTAGAAAGTAAGTTTGGTGAAGACTGTGAAGAGCATTGTCAATGAGGCCAGGGGTCCTGTACTGTATCCGTCAGGCAATAAAGAGCCAGAGGATTCTGAGAGGGGCAAGGCACGGTTACCTGTGTGCTTTAGAAAAATACTCCAGCAGCCAGGTAGAAGATGGGCTGGAGGGGAAAGAAACTAGAAAGGGAGACTAGCCGTTGAAAGGTGAGGGTCATTGTGAACTAAGGCCATCATGAGGAGGCTATCGAAAAGGAATAGATTATATTGTTTCTTGTTTTTGTATGAGAATCAGCTTGAGTCCTGCTAATGGTTCTGAACATCTCAGATTTTAATCCTGGGGGAAGGGCAGAGGTTGGGGGCAGAGGGGAGTCCTGCGGTATTTTCCGTGTTTGGTAGAATCGTTTTAATTACTGTTGTATTTAATTTTTGTTCTGAACCACATATGTAATTTTCTGTGGACTCTTGTGCTTTTAATTCCACAATGAGCAGTAGTCCTACACCCAGTCTGAGGGGTTCTTTACTCTGGCGACCCTGGTTCTAGCTTTCCTGAGAATGATTCCTTTTGGGAGGGGCTCGAGAGGCCACCCTTATAGCAGATTCATAAATCTCCAAGAAAGCCTGTGCAAGTCTGGTCCAGAGGGGTCCCCAGATGTGTCAGCGTCCAGAGGTGAGGGAGGCTCTATGCCACACAGCAGTGGTGCTACAGCTCTGTTCAGGGCTCCTCCCATGGCGGCGGGGCACACCCTATGTGATTACTCTTGAGGTGTGGAATTGCAGCTGCTGCTTTCAATTCCTGGGCTGCAGAGTCATTTGGCTCGGTCTGGGCATGTGCTGTCATCATTTCTAATGTCTCCAGTGAGACTGCATCTTGATTATCCAAGGTTTCCTATTAAATTGAAGTCTGCTCCTTGGCAGGACAATGGAAATTTAGATGGCTTGTCTTATCTGGGATGTGAGGGGTGGATCTGGGGATTACAGCAGGCTTGGATTGCAGGGGGAGGTTTTTATAGGATTATCTCCCCTGTCTAAGAAATATGACAGTACTAGAGATACAAGTATGAAAAGGTCACTTTTTCAGTAGATGGACTGTTTGAGTGATGTTATATACCTCAACTGCTCCCCTGTGACATTTGAATCTGAAGAGGACTGGGTGATGGCTTTTTGCTTCCCAGTGTCAATGAAGAAAAACCACTATTGACATGCACTGAAAGTCCGAGAGATGACTTCTTCTGTGAAGTGACTACTTTGTCTAGATTTGACGCAAAAAAGGAGAAGCAGCCTTATATAATAGAAAAATCATAGGCTTCAGAGTCAGGTAGATGTAGTTGCAAATATCACACACTTTCTATTATGAGACTTCCAGCAAGTCACCCTTTTGAAGCCTTTTTTTTCTCAAGAAAAAGAAATTGTATGTTTATGTGTACATAAGTGTGTGTGTGTGTGTGCGTGTGTGTGTGCATGCACGTGCAAAGCACCTGGTAGAATCCCTGGTGAGTAATGGACTGTCAACAAATGTGTTAATTTCTGACCACCTTTGAGAGAAATAGGTTATTTCAGTAATGATGAAAATGAGCACCCTGGAGAACACAATATGGCAGTGTTCTTCAGATCTGAGAAGGAGGCATCATGGCTTAATCAAAAAGTCCTGGATTTAGAGGCAAAAGATCTCAGCTTGATTCATTAGTTTGCCACTCAAGATGAGAACCTGGACAAGTCATTTACCTCTATAATTCTCAGGTCCTATGCCTATACAACATGTACCTTACACGATTAAAACATATAATAAAGTTTTTATAGAGATGGACTCGATTTTTGTGGACCCAAACATTCTATAATTTGGCAGGGAGAACTTTAAGAAAATGAAAACAAATTGTAATTGCAAAATTAGATACAGGGCTTTGGAAGGGTCTCGTGCAAGTGAGGGAGCTTCATTAGCTTCATGGTAAATCTGCCTGAGTTTCTTGAACATAAGTATATTTATATAATACAATAGTATAATAAATATTTATTGGATATGTTGGTGAAAAAAATGAATATGAATTTGTTAATATGAGTTAAACCTGAATTAGAATGGAAATAAATGCAAAAGTGATGGAAAAGAGAGGGAAATAACTCACTGAAGGTTTTGATTTCTTAAAAAAAAAAACCTAAAAATTTCCTCTAGCTTTATGCAGGGCACATTGATTTCAAAACAATAAACCTTCAGTGAGGATGTAGGTGCTAGACACTGTACTAGGCATAGGTGAAACAGAGTATTCCTTGCATGAATAATAAATAGAGACAGAATTTCTTGAAGGCATAATGCCTGTCAATCACTGTCCTCCATGTGGAAGTTTTGAATTCTGCAGTGTGTCTTGAGGACATTCTCCTGATTGATAGAGAAGTATCATGAAATAGTATAAAGAAATATTTCAGAACTTAGGAGTTGTGAGGGATCAGTTTAGATTATTAGAAAAAATTATGTATAAAGCATTTACTTGGCATGTGCTCAGGATTGAGTGAAGCACTAATACCATTCTATTAGTGGTAATATTAATATTCATACATACTTTTATGGTTATGATTCCTTTAAAGGAGGAGAAAAAATATTCTCAGCAGATGACCTGTCCTATCACCCCGTTAATTATTTGTCCACAGGTTTACCGCAATAGCACCCACCCCTTCTTCTTTCAGTCTTGTCTTGTTTAAGGCAAATCCCTACCATCTGAGTAGCAGATGACTTTTCTGTGACATTCAAGGTGAAGATACCTCTTTGCCAGAGTAATGGTCTTAACCCATTGATAAAAGCATTGCTACACTTACACTAGCAAATCACCATAGAAAATGCATGATAGATATTAACCTAAGACTAGAACAGGATGGTCATTCTCTCCTATACACATAAACCACAGATTATCAGAAGTGGCTGGGGCGTAGGTGCAGGCTGGCTCTTGTAGACATTATCTTTGTCAACCTGAGATTCAGAATTTACTGGCTAGTTATCCAGGGGATCTTTGTAGATCTTACCCCCTAAAGCAGCCCCCCAAATCTGAGGTGCAAGCCTAGGAATGTGTGTCGTTGGTTAGCTTTCATGCTGGGCCCATCTAGATGTCTTCCTGGATGAAAAAAGGGGAATGTGGGTTCCCACTCCAAGCCTAAGGAGGCTGCTTCTCTCAGGATTGAGGTCCCTGCTGAGCGGGAAGCTTGGCTCCCCGCCCTCCTCAGGAGGGCCCTTTGCTTTGCTAGATCAGTCACCAGCACTGATAGTGAAAGGGCAGTCCTCTGGGAAAAGCACGTTGCTTTGGGATACTCAAATTACTCACTGAAATAGTTTCCTCCACAAAGTAGGCAGTGGATTAAACACCAATCTGAGGGAGTCTTTCTCCTCTTTCAAAGCCCACATTGACCTGAGTGCCCCAATTTATGCCTTTTTCCTTCAAAAAACAGCACCTCATGCTTGTGCTTTACAGTTTACAAATAACTTTCACATCCGTTATCTATTGTGCTCTTAGCACCAGTTCTGCAGGTGAGGAGAACGTAGAGGAACTAGGTAATTAAAGAGGTAATAACATCCCCATTTTACAGATGCAGAAACTGAAGCACTGGAAGATTTGGTAGTTTGGCAAAGGCCATACAATGACAGAACGGCGGTGATGGCTGTTCATAAGCCATTGAAGTCCAATATAACTCTCTTTCCATTATACTTTTGGCTTTGATTTACAGTTTACAGAAAGCTTTTATGTATATTATTTCATTTACTTCTAAGGAAATTTGACCATAGTGGTTGAGAGTATGAGTTAGATCTCTATTCCCGTTCCAGCATCACTGTTTACTAGCTGTGTGATATTGAAGATACCTCACTTCACTGACCTCAGTTTCCTTCTTGACAAAGTGAGGATAAGAATAGCTTTCTTTTTTTTTAAGGAATTTTTAAAATTCAAGTATAGTTGATTTACAATGTTTCAGGTGTACAGCAAAATGACTCAGTTACAGATATATGTGTTTTTCAGGTTCTTTTCCATTATAGGTTATTACAAGATATTGAGTATAGTTCCCTGTGCTATACAGTAGGTCCTTGTTGTTCATCTGTTTTATATATAGTAGTGTATATCTGTTAATCCCCAATTCCTAATTTATCCCTCCCCCGCCCCTTCTCCTTTGGTAACCGTAAGTTTGTTTTCTATGTCTGTGAGTCTAAGAACAGCTTTCTTGCAAGGCAGTTGCGTGAATTAGAGATCCTATGTAGAAGCCACATGGTATAGCCTCTGACACCCAATAAATGCCCCGAAGGTGGCAGCTACTGCAGTTATTATCAACCATTCTATGAATCAAAAAAATACCTTGACTGCTTTGCAAATGAGAAAACTGAGACCATGGGGAAAGGCAGAATAAAATTCATTAGATTCCTAGGCTCCTTAAGAGAAAAAAGTGTTTGTAAATGTCCGTGGGGTGTGGAAGGTACAGGTGGCTCTGGCCACCATTACCAACATTCTTGGTCCAGTTTGATTTCAGATGAAGATTTTGAACAACTTGTGCTCTAAGGTTTTTCAGTGGCTGGTTTCGTTTTCAGATGAATGGAGTTAGGAACAATAAAATGGTACCAGGTGTCTGCGTTTGCTTCTCCTCTGGAGGCAAACCTCTGTTTACACCTTGAATAAATTGAAGTCAGCCTACTATCAAGTCAAGTTCCCTCTGCTCCAGGTGCCAGAACATGTGCAGAGCACCTTCCAAAGGTGTTATATTAGTACTCCAAAGTGAGCTGGCAGTCCCCATGGTGTCACACTTGACCATCCAGAGCTTATGTTTACCGCAGACAGGTGTAGCCTGGTAGGACAAATTGAAAGCTGCTTGCAGCAAAATGAAAGAGTAACAGACAATACCAGTGTCACCCCTGTTGGGACAATTGCTACACTGGGGCTTGACACGTGAAAAATGCCGTGAATGCACTTTCAGCTCCAGGAGAGAGAGGGAGCTGGCTTGAGTCCCCGCCTATGGGATGGTGTGCTGTTTAATGGCGTCTGATCTCCTCACATGTGGGAGACATCCCATCATAATTCATTCTCTACATTTCTCCTGGCTAATAGATGTGAGCACTGGGGCAGATAATCCAAGACTCATTTATACATGGCTTTCAAAATCCTTAAATAAATTTTTCAGCAAATTGACCTTCTTAATTTAGTTTTGCTTAGGCTCTTAATTTATAACTCGTATTCTTCTTAATGAACAGACCATCTCTAGCTATCTCTAGGGTCCCGGAAAATTTTTCGAGATGCAATTCTTGTAAATTTACTTTAAACCACCAACTCATATAGAATCTTAATAATATTGATTTACCTAGTACTTATTGAACATCTACAATGTGCCAGGAGCTAAAATAGCCTTGGTAATGCAGCAAGGAGGGAATTTCCCAGGCTGGTCAGGGAAGCAGAAATATTTCATATGATTATATAAGGCAGCAATTGCTAAGAACTTCTTCCCTCTGGAGATGTTGTCAAACTTCGACTGAATCACAATTCTACACCCTGGGATAGTCAAAACCTCTCTGCACACTTGCTGCAAGTTTCTGTGACTTACTTTCTATGTCTTCCTGTCTCCAGTGTTCCAGTGTTTCTGTATCAACACAGATACTGTTATCTACTCTCCCAGTAAGTGCAAATATAAAGCAAAGCCTCTTTCTCAGTTTGCCCCAGACCCCACTTTTATTTGCCACCAACAAATTGGGAGTTGAGTAATTTTGCTGGATAGTAACTGCCTAGTCACGGTGAAGGTGTCACACATTTCAGATCACGGATTTTCCTACTGTCTTGCTGGCTTCCTCTTCACCTCTGCCTCTGATGCTGGTCCCCTCATACTCATCTTCCTCTTCTAAAGCCTTCTCTCCTTTCTCCTTCTGCATGCATCCCCCACTTCTCTACTTGAATCGCAGGAAGCAGCCCTATCAGGCCAGGCATCTACACAGGTTTATCAAAGCATGCCTTTTTTTAAAAGCAGATCTTTTACTGCAAGAGACTTTCCTAAGGAAATAACACCTTTCTGTTATTTACAGAAAATAAATAACACCATACTGTTATAATCATAATACAACAGTGTAAGTGTGATGAATAACAGTGTAAGAATATTATGAAGCACAGAGAAGGGGTATCTCACTTAGCCCGGAGGGAGTGGTGATCCTAAACAATGAGTGAAGTTGGCCAGACAAATTCGGCAGGTGAGGGTGAGGTAGGGAGGTAGGTCCTTCTAAGCAGAGGGACGAACATGAGCCAATGTTTAGAAATGAGAAGCAGCATAATATACGGAGGGAATTCCAAGTAATTCAGTGTTTCAGAGCAAGAAGACAGTGGAGAGAGTGGTAGCAATTGAGGCTGTAGAGGCTAGAAGGGCTGGGTCGGGGAGGTTCTGAAGCGTCGTGTTAGGGAGCTTAGATCTGACCGCACGGACCGTGGCGAGTCACTGACAGGCCAAAGCATGGGATAGACACGGACTTTGGTTTTGGCTTGATCACTCTAGTGGCTATGGGTATCTGTAATCTAGAGATGCAGAGCAGGAAATGCTTAGATTATCATCTAGTCCATAACCAGTTCACAGAATTTGAGGTCCCAATAGCGAATTCTTCGATAGCACACCAGTCTGCCCATCCAGTGCCCAGCATGCTGAGGTGCAGGCCCAGAGACTCCTGGGCACACTCTCTGACCCACACAGATGCCACAGCAAATGGGAGCCCTTCCCTCCCACCTAGCTGAGCAGTCCGCGACAAACTTTCTTTGAGAGAGTCTTGTAATATGAGAAGCAAATGTGAAATCCTATAAGCTTATTTTGCTAAAGACTAAGCAGTAGGTTGCCTTTGCTTTTCATAGCCCTGTGTTAGGGATCAGGTAGACTATTTCCCCTAAGGTGATAGCTCTGCAGGCAAATAATGCGGGAATAAGTAAAATATGCTTTCTTCTCCTATCTGTTATAGCTTCTGGCTCTGAAATAGGCAGCACCCTGCATTTCCAAATGCTAGAAGGATGAGAAAAGTTCAGTCCCTTTGCAATGGGAGGTGTATGTGCTGGCAGGGGAGTGAGGGGATATAACCCTGAAATACTGAAAACCTGAGTAATAGCAAAATTTTCTGTTAGGTTTGTGATCAGTGTTAGAGAAGTCATCTTTTGTCCCAAAAGTTTAAAGATATGATGTGTAAAGCATCCAGGAGAACCATGGGTGGAGCCACTGCTTAACTGAGGACGACATCCCCAAAAGACCTGGTATCGTTCTGAGAGCAGCCTAGGATTGCCTCAGAATCTCTTACTCCACCTGGCATTCTTGTCTGGCATTCCCAATCTGGGGCATGGCTTTGGGTCCCACACTGGGCTCTTTCTTCCGAGCCTTAACTCTTTTCTCTTTCTTCTCTTCCATATATTCCAGAGAATAATGGAATGATGCTGGTTCTTAGAGTTGACCAACCTGGCTTTTGATCTTACTCCTATTATTTTCTAGCCAGGTAGCTTTGGGGGAGGGGTAAGTATCTTCTCCGTGCCTTGGTTGTCTCATTGAGGAAATGCAGACAGTCTGCTATGTCTCACAGGATCGCTGTGACGATTCATCATAATGGATCTAGAGGACAAGTATAGTGCCTGGCACATAAATGCTCAAATAATGGCAGCCACTGATAATGTTATCCTCAAGTAAATTTAAGCCAATACCAGGACCACTGCTCAGGCTTAATTTGTGTGTATGTATCTTCAATTCTGTACCTGGATTAAACCTAATGTGAATGAATGAAGCATCTGGGATCCTGTTTCTCATGAATATATTTCCTCTGTATACATATATGCCAGTGGATCTGGAGACCTTTTAAGGATAAACAGCCTTCCTATTAAATATCAAAGATGAGATTAATATAACTGGCTGGATAACTGCTCTCAAATGACCAACACAACAAGGGAGAATTCCAGCTTAGTTTGGTACAAGCACTGAGGTACAAGCCTGTGGTCTGAGTTGTAACAACACAGTGAGCCAATGAAAAAGCCAAGTGCATGGCATCACTATATGGAACTTCAGTTTATAGCTTGTGTTCAGACAGCACCTTTCAGTCTTCTTAACCCTTTGTTGTAATTCTCCTGCACTATAGATGGAGGCCAGTTCACCCACTCTCTAGAATGAACCTGGAGAAAAACTCCCCTTTATGCCTCCAAATCATATATGTTTCAAAGAGTTTTATATTTCCAACAGGAAAGAGTTGCTGATATAATATAGAAGAGAACTGTCCAGAGGCTGTGGTATTTAAAAGTCAATGCTAAGCTTGTTGTTTTAAAGAAAGATTCGGGGGATATTGCCAACATTTATATTTCATATTGCTTGTGGAATTGCTTTCAATTCTGTCTCACTTAGGTCTCTGTAGAGTAAAGATTCCTAGGTTGCTATGGAAAATATGCACGTAAGCTGACTGCTGTGGTAACTAGTCACATATGGTGGAGAGATATAACATGACACAGGATTTGCATAACTAATTTGAGCATGTTAGTGAACAGCACAATCTGTGCCTAGGAGCCTAAGTAATTGGAGACTTTTTTATATTATTGTGCACACGAAAGTATTAAGTACTAGTGTCTGTTTTTATATTGTCAGTTGTTGACTTCTCTCTGATTTCAGGCATCAGTTCACACAGTTTATAACTATATAAAGGTGTGACATTGTGTGTGAGTATGTCTGTGAGCTTATAAAGTTGATTCAGTCTTATTATTTTATAGTTACACCTGGAGTCCTAAGTCTAAGGCTGTTTTTCACAACATGAAAAGGATCTAATTAAACTTCTATATTAGTTTATCACTATTCAAATCAACTCAATTTAATTAATGTTTATTTGGGGTGGTTCTTTACTAGTTATTGTAAGTATTTTTATTTGAGGTGCTGCTATTTGCCCAGATCATGCTGTTTCTGTCTTCAGTGCCTACAATGCTTTTGTCTATATCTTAACCTAGAATAGTGAGTGATGAATGGTAGGTAGGAAATACCTGTGGTAATATAAACAGCCTCAGTTCTGGTGTCATGTTCTACAGTATAAAGCATACTATGAAACAGTTTTTTAAAAATGGGATGAACCTATATGTAGTATCATGAGCTAATGTCAATAATATTAGAGAAAACAATAAATTGCACAACAGTGTGTACAAACATGATTTCAATTTGTAATAATACTTGCAGAATTTTGTTTACATAAGGAATAGGCCTGAACAGATGCATGTTGTACCTACTAGATTGATTAGTGACCCCTCAGAATTCATGTCCAAATTTCTTTCTCCTTAGAAAGATCCTGGTCATTGGATCAGGTCTCACCCTGATCTGGTATAACCTTATCATAACGTGATTATATCTGAAAAGACCCTATTTCCAAATAAGGTCTCATTCTGAAGTTCTGAAGTTTCTGGCATACAATTGCTGTGCATGTTTTATTAGATTTACAGCTAAGTATGCCTTTTTTGGCAATTGTAAATGGTATTGTATTTTTAGTTTTGGATCTGGAAATTTCTTAGTTGGGAAAAAAGTTGGGAGTTTTTAAGTTTATAAATTTAATTCCCTTGATTTCTGTAGATCTATTTAAATTATCTATGTCATATTGGGTTGGTTGTGATAATTTGTGTTTTTTTTCCTAAGTTGTCAAATTTATGCTTGTAGAACTTCTTGTAGTACTCATTTATTATCTTTTTGAGGTCTGATATTAGTAATTTATACCTTCTTTCTT